>NC_042615.1:362630167-364036994 GCF_901001135.1 Rhinatrema bivittatum | reverse complement strand
GGCGGGGAGAAAGTTTGCCCGATCCTGAAGTGTGGCTTTCCCGGTGCATCGGATTTTAGGTTGGGCAGGCAAGAGTTTAGGTTATGCTTGGAAACAACAGGTCCTTCCTTCCTGCTCCGGAGCTGTCAGCGTACCCGCACAGGAGATCGGCACCCATGGACGCGACCAGGGCAGGTGAGCGGGGCTGGGGGGAAGTTTGCCCGACCCTGGCTCCTCTAAAGGTCTTGTCCCGGGGGGTGAGTGGGTCGTTTGCCCGTGAAATTTCGTCTCTCTGACGTGACGCTCCACACTAACGCAGGGGTAGGGTAGGTGGTAAATTAGCAGGTTAAACGCGCGGCAAAACTGCAGCTTAAAAAGGCGATAATCGGGGCGCAAGTTACTGTATGGGAGGGAATAGCTAATCTGATTGTTTACATCTCATATACATGCCGCGGGCGGAAAGGGTTACCGGTTGATTTAAAGAAGCGGTAAGGATGGGTTAAAAGGGATAGTGAATCGCAGGTAGGACTAATGCGGCCAAATTGTGAGTAGAAACGGGTTAGAAGCAGGGTAACCGCGGCCACGCTTTACTGTATCGGCCTATGTTAGGTGCTATATTTCTGTTTCCATTTCTCCAGTTTTGTACTGCATGCAGAGTGGCATTTTGGATTTTCATTCCAGTTTGTCTCTATAGTTATAATTTGTGGTCTTTCTGTACTTGAAGGTCGATTTTGTGTGTGTGACCAAGGTAAGGTATTTAATTAGCATGTAGGCTAGTAAAATACCTCACCTTCAGGTCGATACAGTAACGTTCAGTTAAAGATTCCCCGTCTGTAACGTGCTGGGAGCGCACAATACAGACGAGTAAGGCGGTCCAGCAATACAGTCTCCAGTTTCACGCGTCCTTAGCGCTTCCTAAAATAAACACATAACCCTTTCCGCATCCAGCATGTAAATGAACAAAAAAGCTGTATAATGAAGGAATTAGCTATTCCCCTCCGATACTGTAACGGGCACTGATATTATCTCCTCAGTAACCCGCTGTTCTGCCGCGGCCTTAACTGCTAGTTTACCGCCCTCCCCCTAGTAGGTGTTAGTGTAGTGTAGTGTAAAAAATTGCTTACCTGCCCTGGTCCCCGGTCCAGCCGTCCGGTGTAGCCCCAGTCGGTCTCCTGCAGCCCCGCCCGGTCCCCTCCCCGAAGCAAAAAAAAAAAAAAAAAAAGTAGCAAGGCTCGGGCCTGCTACGGTAGTCCCTTCTCCCTTCCTCCCGATTTCGCGGGTAAGCGGCAGCGGCAGCAGGGGGGGGGCAGCGGGATCCGGGGGCAGCAGCGCAGCGGGGGGGGCAGCGGGATCCGGGGGCAGCAGCGGCAGCAGGGGGGGCAGCAAAGAAGCAAAAAAAGCGGCATCCGGGATCCGGGGGCAGCAGCGGAATTGATGCCCGTGCGATTTTGGCGCTCATGCCATGAGCGCCAAAATCGCACGGCCATTCATCCAGGCAGAGGGAACCGGTGGCGAAAACGGCCCACGGTTCCCTCTGCCTGGATGAATGCACGGCCCCCGCCGGAATGGATGCCCGTGCGATTTTGGCGCTCATGCCATGAGCGCCAAAATCGCACGGCCATTCATCCAGGCAGAGGGAACCGGTGGCGAAAACGGCCCACGGTTCCCTCTGCCTGGATGAATGCACGGCCCCCGCCGGAATGGATGCCCGTGCGATTTTGGCGCTCATGCCATGAGCGCCAAAATCGCACGGGCATTCATCCAGGCAGAGGGACCGTGGCGAAAACGCCCACGGTTCCCTCTGCCTGGATGAATGCACGGCCCCCGCCGGAATGGATGCCCGTGCGATTTTGGCGCTCATGCCATGAGCGCCAAAATCGCACGGGCATTCATCCAGCCGGACACGCGCCCACCCATCCAGGCAGCGGGGAGCCGGACACGCCCACCCGCCCCCCGGGATCTGAAGCCATCAGCAGGATCGTAGCTCCCCCCGACGAAGACGGCCGCCTGCACGGGGGAAAGCGTGCAATTGGCCGCTGAAGACGTGACGTCACATCCCGTGACGCCAAACGTCGTGACGTCACGTCTTCAGCGGCCAATTGCACGCTTTCCCGTGCAGGTGGCCATCTTCGTCTTCATCGGGAGGAGCTACGATCTTGTTCCTGATGGCTTCAGAAAAGTAACTTACTTTTGGGATCTTGACAGATCCCAAAAGTAAGTCGCTTTTGGAAAAAACCAAAATTGTCGCTTTTTGAAAAAAAAAAAAAATTGCTTTTGGTTTTTTTTTTCTTCTCTGCCGCCGCTGCTGCCGCCTACCCGCCCGATCGAACACGCGCCCCCGCCCGATCGAACACGCGCCTTTGGTTTTTTTTTTTGCTTCGCCGCTGTGTCCCACCTCCTCCCGGAGCAAGGCTGCTTTCGCGCCCTGCTCCGGGAGGAGGAGAGACACAGCAAGAAGTAAGTCGCTTCGCCGCTTCCCTCCTCCCGGTGCCTGTCATTCCAAATGTCATTTGAAATGACAGGTACCAGCGCACCCAGGTTACTGTATAGGTGCTGTATTAAGCACCTATACAGTAAAATGGGTTGCGCGGGCATAACCCTTCCCTATCGCTTCACAGCCGCGGCATGCATTTGCATGCAATTAGAAGAGAGTATCGGGGACTTAGTGAAGAGAACTGTGCGTGCGGGGAGGAAGGGTGCGCCTGACACTGCCGCACTGTTTCTACCACGGCCTTACTGTATCGACCTGCTTATTTGTTGTGTTTTCTCAACAAGACATGCATTGGTGGTGAACTGCTGTTTTTTTTATAAGTAGGGCTATTGTGCCTGGTAGTAGAGGGAGTTTGTGTTGCTGTTATTGAGATAACACCAGAATATCTTTTTTGTATGGTGAGTTGTACGGGGACTGTTCTAGTTCTGATTTATACCCATTGCTGAGGGTCGGGGGTGGGGTTCCTGTGGATGCAAAGTGTTGGCTTTGTGACTGTCATGTATTCAGTGTGTCACGCAAGTGAGAACCATTTATCAGGTGTGCCCGACAGAAAAAAGGTTGAGAACCATTGAGCAGAGATATAAGAGTCTGTTCGGTACCGCCAGATGAGGTTACCCTGCATGTCATAGCTAATTCAGCCTGCTTATTGATAGAAAAAGCAAAGCATAACACAAGCAGTAGCAGCATGAGCATCCTTTCTCTGTCCTGCCAATGTCCCTTAACCCCACACCAGAGGAACCACTTCTAAAGGTATCTCAGTCTCCAATGGCTTTCGCCTCTCTGTACAATCTGCTAATGATGGCACCAATTAATGCCAAATTGTGATGTGATGGGTTTTATTAGTGATGTGGACCAGCAAATAAAGGGTAATTTCTAGCACTCATTTCAGTCTACAGATTTTGTTTTCTGCAATGATCTGTTTTTACATATGACTGACATAATTCTTTTTCCTAAGGCTTCACTTTAGGCATACTAGATTTAAAAAAATAAAGATCTCCTTTTGCACTTTAAAAAAAAAATCTGCCTGGTCTTGGGATTAAAAGAAGCCCAATTCTAATATTTGAAAGAAGCTGTGAGATTTAGCTGCACTCAATTCAGTTTTAAAATAAAGTTGCTCTTCTGTCTATTTCTATAGCTTATTTCTCTGACAGCAAACATAATTAAAGCTCTACAGAGAGAGATCACGGGCTGCTCTGAATCAGTGAAACCTGACAACCAAGAAAATAATGCCTAAGCTTTCTGCAGCACTGATTCTTTTTACAGCATCTCCTCCATTCATTGTCACATCTAGCAGAGGATATAAATACAGAAAGAATGTGAATCCATGTGGAAGAGGAAAAAAATCAAAGGCTTAAGGAGGGGATGGTGCTCTAAATTATATTTCAGAAATGCATTCAAACAATGTAGCTATTATCATCAATATGCTCCCCTGCTAGAGTGGGTAGCAGCCAAAGTTGATGGCCCATATTTACTCATGAAAGCATGCTGAGATCAAAATTTCCACCTTGTGATGTTAAAATGCTTCTCAAAATAAGCTTAATTGGCTAATGCACTCATTTTGTCAAGTGCTAAATTCCTATCCACTGTGGCTCACTAGTGTCTTATGCTTCAGTGCTTTTCTGCACTGCAAACTTCACCAGCCAATTGGAGGCTCCCGATGTTAATATTTTATTCAAATTGCCCACTAAGGAGTTACAATAGCAAATTCATTCAAACTTTAAATATATCAGTTAAAAAAAAGATGTCTAATGTACATCTGTTTACCATCTATGCCCATCATCCAAGAGATCGTAGACAGACTATGATCTTGTAATCCATGAAAAGTTGATTTCTCAGTACATTAGATGCCTATATAAAATTCACACAAGCTAGTATTGTGAAATTTCCTCCACTTCTGGAACAGCAAAGCCAGAAATTAGTTTTATGATATAGTTTCTTCAGATAGCCTTGGCAGATGTAGCTGATTTCTTCACAACTATGCACTTCATGTAAGTCAGAGTAGCTGTGTTTGTTTGTTTTTTTTAATTAATGTCCCTCAGTTGTGATTAATCCATGTCATCATACTATATTGTTAGTGTCAGCATATGAGTTTAGTATGATGGAAGAACTAACCATGCAGCAGGATAATCACTCTAACATAAGAACATAAGAAATTGCTATGCTGGGTCAGACCAAGGGTCCATCAAGCCCAACAAACTGTTTCCAACAGAGACCAACCCAGGCTACAAGTACCTGGCAAGTACCCAAACAACAAGAAGATCCCATGCTACTGATGTAATTAATTGACTGCTGCAGCACACTAAGCTGACGATTTCAATGTATTATCCACTATGATGCCTAGATCTTTTTCCTGGGTGGTAGCTCCTTATATGGAACCTAACATTGTGTAACTACAGCAAGGGTTATTTTTCCCTATATGTAACACCTTGCACTTGACCACATTAAATTTAATCAGCCATTTGGATGCCCAATCTTCCAGTCTTGCAAGGTTCTCCTGTAATGTATCATAATCCGCTTGTGATTTAACTACTCTGAATATTTTTGTATTATCTGTAAATATGATAATCTCGCTCGTCGTATTCCATTCCAGATCATTTATAAATATATTGAAAAGCACCAGTCCAAGTACAGATCCCTAAGGCATTCCACTGTTTACCTTTTTCCACTGAGAAAATTGACCATTTAAGCTTAATCTCTGTTTCCTGTCTTTTAACCAGTTTGTAATCCATGAAAGGACATCGCCTCCTATCCTATGACTTTTTAGTTTTCTTAGAAGCCTCTCATGAAGGCCTTTGTCAAACGCCTTCTGAAAATCTAAATACACTACTCCTCAATCTTCCAACTGTGAAATGTTTCTCTCTATGCTTAGTTACATGGGATTCAAACAAATCATTAACAGCCCCACTCATAAAGCAGGACACACATTGGACTTAATCTTTTTAAATGAAGGCCTCACTCTATCCTCCACACCTATATGCTCACCGGTCCCTTGGTCTGATCACAGGATGATCACTATCAGTTCTGGAGATCAACGAGTTTTCACCCCAATCTTTCCCTAAAACAACTGTCCAGTTCAGGAAACTGTGTAACATGGACAACCTCAGCTCCCAACTATCCAAAGAATTAGTCCACCTGGACCTTTCAGATGCAGTCGCGGCTACCTCCTCCTGGTTCAAGATCACTAAGAATGTAGCTGATCAAACTTGCCCCATAACTACCAAAGTTCTACATCCTAACTCAGATAACAGGAAACCTTGGTTCACTCCAGAACTGAACTCTCTCAAGCAAGAACTAAGAAGCAGAGAACACAGATGGCGAAAAAATCCTTCGTCAACAACTCAGTCTGCTTATAAATCCCTCATGCACTGTTACAGGATCTCTATTCTCCAAACAAAGAGAGATTTCTTCGCTCAGAAAATCCATCATTTCATCTTTGACTCCAAAGCACTGTTTTCATACGTCTCAGCCCTCACCAAACCGTCTCCACCAACTATTCCGGATGACCTAGCATTTAGTAAAGCCTCAGAGCTTGCTACTTACTTTGACAAAAAAATCACCAATCTGATATCCCCGCTTATTGCTAACAATGGGCAGCCCCCTCCCCCTTACATCACCACTTTACAACAAAACACAAGTCTCGAATCTTTTGAGCCCACTTCATCCCTAGAGATAGAAACCATGCTCAAGAAGTACAAACCTTCTTCTCACCCATTGGACTTGATTCCATCAAATCTACTCATCTCCATCCCTAAAACCATTGCCAAGCCCATTGCTGAAATCATAAACTGCTCTTTATTACAAGGTCTAGTACCAGACGCTCTAAAACTTGCCATTCTTAAGCCTCTATTGAAAAAACCTAATTTGTCATCTGCTGACCCTGCTAACTTCCGCCCTATAGCCAACCTCCCATTCATTGCTAAACTCTTGGAAAAAATCATCAATAAGCAACTCTCAGAATATCTTGACGAAAACAATATCCTAGCCCCAGCTCAGTTTGGTTTCCGCAAGTCTTTAAATACTGAATCCCTTTTAATTTCACTCTCAGACACCATCCTCCAGAGCCTGGAAAAAAACAACCTTATCTTCTCACCCTCCTTGATTTATCCGCCGCCTTCGACACAGTGAACATTCAGTTCTCGAAGATCGTCTAGCAGACATAGGCATCAAGGGTACTGCTCTTAGCTGGTTCAAGTCATTGCTTAACAACAGGTTATACAAGGTCAAAATCAACAATAAAGACTCCCACCCTGTCAGCTCCACCCTGGGAGTCTCTCAAGGTTCCTCTCTATCCCCAACTCTCTTCAACATTTACCTTCTCCCACTCTGCCAGTTACTTACAAATCTAAAGTTAAGTCACTACATATACGCTGAAGACGTGCAAATACTTATCCCGATTACGGAGTCCCTCCCCCAAACCCTCTGTTTCTGGAATAGCTGCCTTCAGTCAATCAACCACCTCCTCACCAGCCTCAACTTAGTCCTTAACACCAATAAGACAGAACTCCTCTTCATTTCCCAGGACGACAACAATGTAGTAACCAACAATCCTCTCACTTCTCAATCAAATTTCTCCTCCCAAGTGAGAGACCTTGGAGTCATCCTGGACAACCACCTAAACCTAAAAAAATTTGTTAATAACATCATAAAGGATTGCTTTTTCAAATTATAAGTCCTAAAAAGGCTGAGACCCCTCCTCCACTTTCAAGACTACCGCACATTTCTTCAATCCATTATCTTCTCAAAAATAGACTACTGCAACTCGCTTCTTCTCGGACTCCCAGCAAACACCATCAAACCCTTGCAGATGTTGCAGAATGCTACGGCTAGGATTCTGACCAAGACCAACAAAAGAGAGCACAATACACCCATCTTGCGGAACCTTCATTGGCTACCAATCAAATTCAGAATTTTATACAATGTCCTCACGATAATACACAAAACCATGCACAATCTCACTCCGCTTGATCTAAACATCCCTCTTCGTCTCCACAAGCCCTCTAGACCTGTTAGATCTGCTTACTGAGACACTCTTTACCCCCCCCCCCCCCCCGGGCAAATCCTCTTTAAGGAAACGTGCTCTATCCACTGCTGGTCCTCCGCAATGGAATGCTCTCCCTCCAGATCTACGGCAAGAACCATGCCTGATAACCTTCAAAAAAAGCTCAAAACATGGTTATTCTGTCAAGCTTTTCCCTAATTCAGATGAATCATCTCTCTCACAACTGGACTAGCTTAGTCATTCAATCTCTTTGTACTCTGATCTAGGCATACCCCTTGCTGACAGGATATGCTTCTTTTTATCCCTCTTGTTATCAAATTTGTCATCATCATTGGGCTTAATGTCTCCATCCATTCCCTCCCTCCTTTATCTTACCTATTTGGCCCTGTATCCAGTTTCAATTGTTTTGTTCCTTTTGGCTTCTTATTCTAGTAGAGTTTAATTTAATTTATGGAATTGTTTTTGTTTTTGTGCGTTTGGCATTATACTCGCAGGAAGAGTGAGGCATCACTTACTTGCAGTGTTATTTATATCTCCTATATTTAGCTTACTAGATCCCAGTTCCATGTATCCCTTGTTCGATGTAATGCATTTATTTATGCTATTTACGTTTCGCTGTAAACCAATGTGATATGTAATTTTTTGTACATGAATGTCGGTATATAAAAGTTCCAAATAAATAAATAAATAAAATACACTACATCTACTTGTTCACCTTTATCCACATGTTTATTAACCCCTTCAAAAAATGAAGCAGATTTCTTAGGCTAGATTTCCCTTGGGTAAATCCAAGTTGACTGTGTTCCATTGAACCATGTTTTTCTATATTTTGAACTTTAGAATAGTTTCCACTTTTTCCTGGCACTGAAGTCAGGTTCATTGGTCTATAGTTTCCTGGATCGCCCCTGGAGCCTTTTTTAAATATTGGGGTTACATTGGCCACTCTCCAGTTTTCAGGTACAATGGATGATTTTAATGATAGGTTACAAATTTTAATAGATCAGAAATTTCATTTTTGAGTTCCTTCAGTACCCTAGGATGCATACCATCCAGTCCAGGTGATTTGCTACTCTTTAGTTTGTCAATCTGGCCTACTACATCTTCCAGGTTTACAGTGATTTCGTTCAGTTCGTCTGACTCATCGCCGCTGAAAACCATCTCCGGAACTGGTATCTCCCCAACATCCTCATTAGTAAACATGGAAGCAAAGAATTCATTTATTCTTTCTGCAATGCCTTTATCTTCCCTAAGAGCCCCTTTAACCCCCTCGGTCATCTAATGGTCCAACTGACTCCCTCACAGGTTTCTTGCTTTGGATATATTTTTAAAAGTTTTATGAGTTTTTGCCTCTATGGCCAACTTCATTTCAAATTCTCTCTTCGTCTGTCTTATCAGTGTTTTACACTTAACTTGACAATTCTTATGCTTTATCCTATTTTCTTCAGATGGATCCTTCTTCCAATTTTTTAAAGGATGTTTTTTTTGGCTAAAATAGCCTCTTTCACCTCACCTTTTAATCATGTCAGTAATCTTTTTACCATCCTTCCACCTTTCTTAATGCATGGAATATACCCGAACTGTGCATCTAGGATTGTATTTTTAAACTATGTCCATGCCTGTTGAACACTTTTAACCTTTGCAGCTGCACCTTTCAGTTTTTTTCTAACTATTTTCCTCATTTTATCAAAGTTTTCCATTGAAAATTTAGTATTAGAGCTGTAGATTTACTTATTGTCCCCCTTCCAGTTATTAGTTTAAATTTGATCATATTATGATCACTATTGCCAAGTGGCCCTACCACTGTTACCTCTCTCACCAAATCCTGCATTCCACTAAGAATTAAATCTAAAATAGCTCCCTCTCTTTTTAATTCCTGAACAATTGCTCCATGAAGCAGTAATTTATTTCATCCAGGAACTTTATGTCTCTAGCAAGTCCTGATGTTACATTTACCCAGTCAATATTGGGGTAATTAAAATCTCCTATTATTATTGCACTCCCAAATTGGTTAGCTTCCCGGATTTGTCTTAGCATTTCATCATCTGTCTGACCATTTTGTCCAGGTGGACGGTATCACTATACTCTTACCCAACACATAGGCTAATCAACCTGATAAGGCCCCAGATGCTGACTTTGTAAAAAAGTGCTTTTGTCTTTGTATATGACATGTCCTCCCTAGGTTTCTCCTACTTTGCTCCTTTCTTGAAAGACACTGTTCATAAAACACCTGAGTCTACTCTGTTGAGTATCGGGCGGTGGATCCTTGGTCCGACCGGTGAAGAGGAGATGGAGTAGGTCTTCACAGAGAAAAAGGTCGGAAGGTGGTGCCGCGACTGAAGACAGGCGATCTTCACCCTGGAAGCCCGTGGGCCCCTCCAGGAGGAGCCTGTGGAGGCCCGGGCCGCTGGGACTTAGGTGGCTTCGCCCTGGAAGCCCGTGGTCCCCCCGGAGGAGCCCATAGGGACCTGGGCCGCTGGGACTTAGGAGAGTGGCAGGCAACGTAGATGAAGAGACGAACCAGGGTCAAGACCAGAAGGCAATCCGAGGAAGGTTCCAAGGCGGGAACGGGAGGGGAGGCCAGGCGGATAGGAACAGGCAGGCGGGCAGGATCAGGCAGGCAGGCAAGTGGGAAGGCAGGAGCAGGATCAGGCAGGCAGGCAAGAACAGGATCAGGCAGGCAGGTAGGCAGTACAGCAACTGATTACTCACACCGAGTCGACCGCATTGCAAGGCGAGGATCTAGAGTCAGACGCCGGGTTTAAATCCCCCGGGCGTCTGACGTCAGCATAGGGGCCTGGCTCTGCTTTTGCGCCAGAGGCCCTTCAAAGGTTCCCTCTGCACGCGCGCAAGCCTAGGGGGCGGAGTCCGGACGGCGTTCGGCGGCGTCTCCTTTGTGGGGATGCCGCGGGTAGGCCCGGGTAGACCGGGGAATGCTGCAGCGAAGCAAGGTAAGGATCCGGTCGCAACAGTACCCTCCTTCTTACACCCCCCTCCGTGGAGGACCCGATTTTCCAGGGTTGTCTCGGTGAAAGTGAAGCAGCAGGGACTTGTCCAGAATGTTCCAGGCAGGCTCCCAGGTGTTATCCTCCGGTCCGCAGCCCTCCCAGGCCAGAAGGTACTCCCAACGCTGATGCTGAAAGCGGACGTCCAGTACTTCTCATACCTGATAGGTAGCATCATCCTGTAATGGAGAAGAGGCAGGATCCGACACTGGCCGATGAAACCTGGAGAGCACCACGGGCTTCAGCAATGATACATGGAAAACGTTGTGGACGTGCATCGTAGATGGTAGGCGAAGTCAGTAGGACACCAGCCCTATCCTTTCTGCCACCCGAAATGGTCCGCAGTACTTGGGTGCCAGCCTTCGAGACGGCAAACGCAGGTGTAGGTTCTTAGTGCTCAACCAGACTTTATCGCCGGGTAAAAAAACCGGTGCGGGACGCCGATGTCGATCGGCCACCTTCCGCGCCTGAGAGGCCGCTTTCAAGAGTTGCCATTGTACGGACCTCCAAAGTTTGTGTAGCTGGAGGGCGGATGACTGGGCTGCTGGAGAAGGGACAGGTGTTGGCACTGGGACTGGAGGTCTGGGCTGCCATCCAAAGACAATCTGGAAAGGGGATTTCCTAGTAGCAGAATGGGTGTGATTGTTATAAGAAAACTCTTCCCATGGAAGTAGCGCTGTCCAGTTATCCTGTCTCTCAGTGGCAAAGCTACGGAGGAAGACTTTTAAGGAGCGGTTCATTCGTTCCGTCTGTCCATTGGTCTGGGGATGGAAGGCCGTAGATAGATTCAACTGTACTCCGAACTTCTTGCATAAAGCTCTCCAATACCGGGCCGTAAACTGGGGCCCGTGATCGGAGACTATGCTCTGCGGAAGGCCATGGGCTCGAAAGATGTGTTGGGAGAATAGTTGGGCCAGTTCGGGTGCCGACGAGAGTTTGGGCAACGGGACCAGATGGACCATTTTCAAGAAGCGGTCTACGGTGACCCATATAACCGTGTTCCCCTCGGAGGATGGCAAGTCCACTACAAAGTCGATGGCTATGTGAGTCCAGGGCTCCGCAGGCACTGGCAGGGGTTGCAGGAGACCCCAGGGGCAGCCATTTAATGGTTTTTGCCTGGCACAAGTGGGGCACGAGTCCACGTATTGTCGGACATCTCCTCGTATGTTTGGCCACCAATAGTAGCAGTTGAGGAGGTCGAGGGTTCTCACTCTACCCGCATGTCCTCCAGTGAGAGAATCGTGAGCCCAACTTAAGACCTTTTTTACGGTCCTTGAGAGGAACGGTCGTTCTTCCGAGAGCAGTTACCGCGGTACTGGACAGTTTGATCCTGGCAGGATCAATGATGTACTGTGGCGGGTCTTCCTTTTCCTCCAAAATGTTCGATGTTGCAGGATAGGGCGTCCGCTAAGACATTTTTAGATGCTGGTTGGTATCTGAGTATGAAATCAAAACGATTAAAAAACAGGGACCAGCGAGCCTGTCTAGGGTTCAATCATTGGACTTGGCTAAGGAATTCCAGGTTTTTGTGGTCGGTATACGGTGATGGGATGGCTGGCTCCCTCTAGCCAGTGTCTCCATTCCTCAAATGCCAGTTTGACCGCTAATAGTTCCTTATCCCCAATGCTGTAGTTGCACTCCGTGGGGGTGAACCATTTGAAGAAATAGGAACAGGGTAGTAGCCGACCCGTGCTGGAGCTTTGGCTGAGTACCGCGCCGACTGCGATACTGGAAGAATCCACCTCCACTATAAATGGTCTCCATGGGTCTGGGTGGCATAGGCATGTGTCTAGCAGGAAGGCCTCCTTGAGGTTCTCGAAGGTCAGGCAGGCCTCATCAGACCAAACCCGGGCATCCGCCCCTTCTTGGTTAGGGCAGTCAGTGGCACCACTAGTCGTGAGTACTGGGGTATGAAATGTCTGTAGAAATTTTCAAACCCTAAAAAGCATTGCAGTGCCTTCAAGCCCGTAGGACGGGGCCACTTCTTAATGGCTGACACCTTTTCCGGGTCCATGTGGAATCCTGTTGCGGAGATGATATACCCCAGGAACGGCAACGACGTTTGCTCAAATAAGCATTTCTCCAGTTTTGCGTATAAATGGTTGTCTCTGAGAATTTGCAGCACTCGCTTGACGTGTTGATGGTGGGAGGCCAAATCTCTGGAGTAGACGAGGACATCGTCTAAATATACGATTACCAACGAATTCAGCATCTCGCGGAGAACCTCATTCATTAAATGTTGAAAGACTGCCGAGGCATTGCATAAGCCGAAGGGTATCACCAGGTATTCATAATGCCCGTCCCGGGTGTTAAAGGCCGTCTTTCATTCGTCCCCGGGACAGATCCGAACCAGATTGTAGGCCCCTCACAGGTCCAGCTTGGTGAAGACTCTGGCTCCCTGAAGCTTGTTCAAGAGTTCGGGGATTAGTGGGAGAGGATAGCGGTCTTTCTTGGTAATGGCATTCAGGCCCTGGTAATCAATAGAGGGTCTGAGCGACCCATCCTTTTTCCCCACGAATAAGAATCCTGCCCCAGCGGGAGACTTGGAAGGGCGGATGAAACCCTTGGCTAGGTTCTCAGAGATATATTCCGACATCGCCTGAGTCTTGCGACGGGATAAGGGGTACACCCTCCCACGGGGTGGTGTGGTTCCCGGCAGTAATTCTATCGCACAGTCAAATGGTCGATGTGGTAGGATCTCCGCCTTCTCCTTTGAAAATACATCAGCGAATTCTTCATAGGGAGCTGGTAGTAAGACGCCAGTTCGAGCCAATGCTATTCACTGGACCGGGGTAGCCTGGATACAATTCTGCATACAGCAGGGGCTCCATCGAGCGAGCTGCAAGGAGTCCCAATGAATCACCTGGGAATGTTGTTGCAGCAAGGCATCCCGAGGACCACCGGATGTACCGCCTTTTCAAGGATCAGCAGGGAGATTTCCTCTGAATGCAGGACTCCAGTTTGGAGGATAAGTGGTACCGTGATGAAGGAAATGCTGCCCAGTAACACCATCCCTCGGATAGATGTGACTAGCAGTGGTGGCTTCAGTGGCAGAGTGGGAATGCGGAGCTGTTGTACCAAGTCGTGAAGGATAAAGTTTCCTCCTGCACCGGAGTCGATGAAGGCCAGAGTCTCGAAGGAGCCACCAGGGTATTTCAAGGTTATGGGTACCGTACACTGAGGAGCAGAAGTGCTACAGCCTAGGAGTAGCTCTCCGGTCCCTCCTAGGCTTTGGTGTTTTCCGCCCTTTCTTTGCATTGGACAAGGAAATGCCCCTTACCACCGCAGTATAGGCATAGGCCTAGGGTCCTGCGACGTCGCCTCTCCTCGGGGGATAGCGAAGATCAACCCAGTTGCATGGGCTCCTCCGAGGTGTACTCTGCAGGTGCGGAGGCATTCTTAGGAACAGGTGTCAGGGGCCTGGAGAAGGCTGGGACTAGTGGGACCGTACGCCGCGGGGGTCGCCCCTCCTTAGACGATCTATGTGGCCTGCGACCTCAATCAGTGAGTTGAGATCCTCAGGGAGGTCCCGGGCAACTAGCTCATCCTTGATCCTAGGCGCAAGACCCTCAAGGAATACCCCGCGTAGGGCATCGTCACTCCAACCGACCTCCAGAGCCAAGGTACAGAACTCAAGGGAGTACTCTGCTAAGGGGTGCGGCCCCTGGCATAGTTGGAGCAGTTCTGAAGTCGCAGAAGCCATCGTTACGGGTTCATCAAAAGCCAGCTTGAAGTTTTCCACGAACTGCGCAAGGTTATTTATTTATTTAATTTTTTAATTTAATTTTTAATAATTTTAAATTATACAGCAAGATATCCAACTTACTTATAGAAAATGAAATGCATTAACCATTCAAAAAGAAATACACATTACAAATATTACATCATCTTAATTACAGAGTAATGCATTCCCCTATCAAAAAACTATTTGGGGGCAGAAGATATGCAGTTAAACATTATAATGCAAGTATTGGCTTTACATAGATTATTGACCATATATTCAAAATATAATCCTCATTTCACGGCTTCAAGCCGGGGGTAACGATTACCCTCCTGGCATTTAAAAAATATTTTAATTGCTCGGGGTAGAAGAAAATGAAACTCTCCTTTGGGGATTTTACTACACACTTACAAGGATACTTTAAAACATAAGAAAATCCTAAGGCCAACACTTGTAATCTCATTGTAAGGAATTCTCTTCTCCAGTCTTGGGTGACTGGAGCAAAATCAGGAAATACACAGATCTGTGATCCCCTAAATTGGAGATCTACATTTTTAAAGTATCTTTTCATAACCTCAGTATATCTTCTTTCTCTATTGATAATGACTAAAAGTGTAGCACATTCGTAATATTTCAGAGGCTGAATCTTCTAAAAACCTGGTTAAATTACCTTTACTCATATCAACAGCTTGATGTTGTTCTCTATTTCTCATTGAAACAGGCAAGAAATATAACTTATTAACAGAAGGAATTTCACTTTCTTTAAATTTCAACACTTCCTGGAAATATTTCATAAGGGTAGCATAGGGTAATTCTCCTACCATTTTCGGAAAATTAAGAAATCTTAGGTTTAAGTGACGTGAGTGATTTTCTAAGTACTCTAATCTTTTAGATACTACATTTAAATCTTTTATAATTTTCCCATTACATTGTTGAGTTTTTCCCATTTCAGCTTCAACTATTTCCAGTCTTGGCTTGAATTCTTTTAATTGCGTGTCGAAAATCTCCCAAATTTTGTTCAACTTTATCCAGATTCTCTTGAAAGTCCCCGACCGATTTGACTAAAGCAGCATTACATCCCAAAATAGCTTCCAGAGTTATTTTATTCGGCTTACCGGCATCTGAAAACGGGGTCTTAAAACTGACTCACCCGCTTTCTGGACCGGAGATAGTCCCGCCAGTAGAACTTCACGTCTGGGACTCGTCGACTCTCCTCCAAGCTTCTCAGCTCCCCTCTCCGAGGTCCAGGGTAGACGCCGAGAGGCACCGGGGTTAATCCCTCGGGTCGCGCTATCTCTGGAACACGCTGTGGGCTGCAGTAGATCGGCGATGTCCTCCGCCCTCTGGCCTCCTCCCGCTGGGGTCGCTTCTGCCGAGTCATGAACACGCGACACTGCTGCCTGAGGGCTCTCGGGAAGTGGAGTAGTTTCGGGTCTACGAGGATCCAGGGGGGTGAGAGTAACTTCTCCTGGTAGAGCCAATGCTTCCTCAAGGACTCCACAGCAGAGCTTACACCTCCCTCTTCAATGGTCACTCCAGGTACGTGAGATGGTATTAAGCGATGAGTAGCCCAGAACCTCCGAATCCGAAGGAAAAAATTCGGAGTTGCCTTTTCTTTTCACGGGCATTATTGAAGTAATTCTTAGCAGTAATCAGAGCTCAGCGCGTACGTGTCTGGCTACGCCGCCATCTTGCCCCCCTGCGCAAGGTTATTGAGCATAGGATCATGCCGTTCCCACATGGGAGATGCCAGTGCATGCCCGTCCATCCAAGAGAGAGAAAATGTAGGCCACCTTGACCGAGTCCATGGGGAACTGTGCGGGCAGCAAGGAGAAGCACACGAAGTATTGGTTTAAGAAACCCCGACATGGCTTTTGATTCCCTGAGAAGCGAGACGGGGCCGGCAGCTGAGTTGGAGTGTGAATAGTCACCACCGGGAGGCGGTACCTGCTCCCGGGCCGGTTCCAGGGGGGTGGCTTCCAGTCGAGAGGCCAAGCGCTCCACTGTGGCGGACAACGCATCCAAACACTGTTGCTGTTGTTGTATCCGTTGTGCCATTCCAGGGATGGCTTGGAGGCTAGCGAGGTCCGCCGGATCCATGGCCTTGCAAACTGTTGAGTATCGGGCGGTGGATCCTTGGTCCGACCGGCGAAGAGGAGATGGAGTAGGTCTTCACAGAGAAAAAGGTCGGAAGGTGGTGCCACGACTGAAAACAGGCGATCTTCACCCTGGAAGCCCGTGGCCCCTCCAGGAGGAGTCTGTGGAGGCCCGGGCTGCTGGGACTTAGGTGGCTTCGCCCTGGAAGCCTGTGGTCTCCCCGGGAGGAGCCCGTAGGGACCCGGGCCACTGGGACTTAGGAGAGTGGCAGGCGACATAGACGAAGAGACGAACCAGGGTCAAGAAAAGAAGGCAATCCGAGGAAGATTCCGAGGCGGGAACGTGAGCGGGAGGCCAGGCGGATAGGAACAGGCAGGCGGGCAGGATCAGGCAGGCAGGCAAGCGGACAAGCAGGAGCAGGATAAGGCAGGCAGGAACAGGATCAGGCAGGCAGGTAGGCAGTACAGCAACTGATTACTCACATCGAGTCAACTGCGTTGCGAGGCAAGGATCTAGAGTCAGACGCCGGGTTTAAATCCCCCGGGCGTCTGACGTCAGCGTAGGGGCCTGGCTCTGCTTTTGCACCAGAGGCCCTTCAAAGGTTCCCTCTGCGTGCGTGAGCCTAGGGTGGCGGAGTCCGGCCGGCGTTCGGCGGCGTCTCCTTCATGGGGACGCCGCGGGTAGGCCCGGGCAGACCGGGGAATGCTGCGGCGAGGCAAGGTAAGGGTCCGGTTGCAACCCTCGCGACCGGGACCGCAACATACTTATCCTTATTCAAGCAATCCCCAGATAGTTTAAGGTATTTTGCTGCCAGATACACTGCTATAAGGCAAAAGAAAGAATGGCCCAGAATTCTAGTCCTATCGCTGGCTCCCTGCATCTGGTTTTATATCCCTGCACTCAAAATTCCTTCACTGTAGTAGAAGAATACCACCATAGGCCCTTTTCCTGTCTGTTTCTCCTCCTTGTCCCCAAGCAGTTTACATGGCTACCCTTTATCAGGAGAATTGGTTTTCAAATGGACTGTGTGATTCTAATATATATATATATATTTTATTTTATTTTTTATTTTAAAGTTACACATTACTCTGTAAATTTGCACCTGCATGGAGCCACATAATCTAAACTCCAAGTGCTACTTTTGTAGACACAGAATTTCCAAGTATTAACCACAGTTCATGACTATTATAATGAGAAGAACTTCCCTTTTCTAAGAAAAAAAAAACCCATATGGTACTTCAAGAGGACATGAAACTTCAGTATATAGGCTTGGTAATGCATAGGTTTCTGTGTAGAGACTAGTCATATTCCATACAGCATAGCATAAACTGCTTTGTTTCAGCACTATGATGATCTGTCGGATCAATACAGTAGAATTCTTTTACTTAGAATAAGATTGCTGCCAAGTGAAGATTATAAATGGATGTAAAAGAAAACCACATGAACAAATACATGATGGAATAGTTTATTTTCCATTACAATTTTTTCTTTAATTTTAGACTTCCCAAGAGTTATTTGCCGTCAACTCAGTATTGAACAAAAAGAGCTTAATCAGCCTCAAAAAATTGCTTGTGTTATGCTGTGCCTCTTAGAATCAGCTGAAATAAAGCAGCTAAATCCTGGTGACAGTTGCTGTCATTAATGCCTATCATAAAAGCTACTATGGAGGCAGACATGTTGATTTATCATGCAATTGCTGCTCTCGTAAATCTACCTTCTAATAAAAGTCATTGGAATTATTGCTTACTATAGGCTCAGGGCTGCAACATTTCCATCACTTCATCTCTTGTAAGATTTCAGTTTTTATACATATATTTTATCTTTTACTTCATTTGATGCCAATTGGGATATCATGCATTGTATCATATAAAGGATACATCACATCTCCTGTGAAACAATGATTGTAAACAAGGTTGTGTGGCTTAAACTTGGTGTCCAAAGTACATTTTGCTTTCAAATTCTTGAGCCCCATCAAAATACACAGCATTTAATGTCCCATAGGTCAATTTCTAAATGTACAAAACTGTATTTTGAAAACCAAGTATAAAACGACTATATGCAAAACAGCATTGTATTTTCATTTCTTAAAGTCAAAGAAGTTGCCAGAACATGTGCTAAGGTCTGACGTAAGGATCAGGTCAAAGAAAAGTACAAAACAAGCCTTTTAAATTGGTCTGTTTACACAATTTAAAAATAGCACACCTTTGTGCCAAGGCTTTAGTTTCCTGCAATTTCTGAAAAGGAAAAATAATTACACAGAAAAAAAAATTGTGCAAGCAAATGGTCTTATAGAGATCAATATTCAGAGAACCAGTAAGTTTGAAAGTCATGGAAGCTTGAATGCAGAAAAAGGCCCATACAGTCTGTCTACTAGGGTCTACAATACCTACCACTCTCAGAAATCCTCTCTGCTTGTTCCATGCTTTTTAAAATTCAGATTCTGACCTTGTTTCTACCACCTCCATTGAAAGGCTGTTCCATGCATTCACCACTCTTTCTGTAAAGAAATACTTCATTAGATTAATCCTAAGTCCACCCCTTTCATTCTCATCCCAGGACCCCGTTTTCTAGAGCCTCCTTTCTGTTAAGAGAGGACACTTCCTGTGTATTTATATCTTGTCTCTATCATATCTTCCCTATTCTGTCTTTCCTCCAGGGTAAATATATTTAGATCTTTAAGTCTATTCCCATATGCTTTAGAACAAAGACCACTGACCATTTCAGTAGCCATCCTCTGTACCAACTCCATCCAGTTTATATCCTTTTGAAGGTGTGGTCTCCAGAATTGTACACAGTATTCTAAATGAGGACTCATCAGGAAATTATTCAATGGCAATATCTCCTCCTTTTTTTTCTGCTGACCATTCCTCTCCCTATTCACCCATGCTTCTTTTTGGCTTTTGCTATATTGCCTTATCCACCTCTTTAGGCCTCCTAACAGGTAGATATGGCAGATATGAGGGGGTCACGTGGGATGATGTGCTAGGGAAGACGCACTCTCCCTTAGCTCTGGATGCCACAGCCATAAATCTACCTGCATCGACTCTCACTATCGGCGGTACAGAGTGCTAGCAGCCGGATAGTTGCTGGCGAATGTCGATTGTCTATTTTATGAATAAATCGCCGCAACTCATGGCCTCCAGAGGAGGAAAACGGATCCTAAGATGGCGGCAGGAGCAGGAGAACCGGGACCTCCTCTCTCGGCCCCGCTCACTGTGGAAGTCTTGCAAGTCACTTTGGAGAGCACACTGGATGCAAAACTAGCGAGGATAACTCAACAACTTGTGGAGGTAAAATCATCGCTGTCTGAAATCGGCCCAAGACTCGAGACTTTGGAAGGGAGAATCATCGGGGTGGGGGAGAAGCTGACAGAGAATAATGACAAGGTCGGCGCTTAAGCCAAAGCATTGCAGGAGTGCCAACAAAAACTAGACGACGTCGAAAACTGCCTGAGGAGAGATAATTTGAGATTTCTGGGGCTACCAGAAGAAGTGGATGATAAGGGCCTTGTGTCTTTTTTAGAGGAATGGCTCCCTAGCCTAGTGCACATGCGAGGCGACTTTAGAGTTGAAAGGGTGCACAGATTGGGGACCAGACGACCCTCTGATTTAAGGCCATGAATCACAATCACGAAAATTTTAAACTCAGCGATTAAACAAAAAATATGGTTGGCGTACAGGAAAAACCCGAAGATCACCTACAACGGTCACAGAATCCGGATTACCCAGGATTATTCGGCCCAGGTGTCCCAGCACGCCAAACAGTTTTCCCCGGTCTGTTCAAAGCTGTTTGAAAACACGATACGTTTCACTTTGCAATTCCCTGCAACACTGAAAATATGGCAGGATGACAAAACCTACACTTTCAAGACCCCGGAGGGCTATGAAGTTTATGCAGGCCAGGCTGCATGGTACCGCATCTTTCCCATGATGGGGCTTTACTTCTAGTCCTGCCCACGTGCAACTGGCCTTTGAAAGAGACATCTACACTATTCCTTTAAAACCCGGATTTTGCAGCTCCGGAGCCAGGCTGTTAAAGTATGGTATACTCTGGATTTTTCTATCTACAGATACAGCTAGCCTAACCGGAGTGGGCTTTAGCTCAGGATGGACTTCTGTTGCTTTCCTGTGGCCTACTTCTCACCAGAATTTTTCGCATAACAGTGGGACAGGCAGAGAGACTGGAGTGGTACATGCAGGAGAGCATTGCTGAGATGGTTCTACGGAGTCGGATTATATAAGAACTTAAGAACATGCCATACTGGGTCAGACCAAGGGTCCATCAAGCCCAGCATCCTGTTTCCAACAGTGGCCAATCCAGGCCATAAGAACCTGGCAAATACCCTAAAAATAAGTCTATTCCATGTTACCGTTGCTAGTAATAGCAGTGGCTATTTTCTAAGTCAATTTAATTAATAGCAGGTAATGGACTTCTCCTCCAAGAACTTATCCAATCCTTTTTAAAACACAGCTATACTAACTGCACTAACCACATCCTCTGGCAACAAATTCCAGAGTTTAATTGTGCGTTGAGTAAAAAAGAACTTTCTCCGATTAGTTTTAAATGTGCCACATGCTAACTTCATGGAGTGCCCCCTAGTCTTTCTATTATCCGAAAGAGTAAATAACCGATTCACATCTACCCGTTCTAGACCTCTCATGATTTTAAACACCTCTATCATATCCCCCCCCCTCAGCCGTCTCTTCTCCAAGCTGAAAAGTCCTAACCTCTTTAGTCTTTCCTCACAGGGGAGCTGTTCCATTCCCCTTATCATTTTGGTAGCCCTTTTCTGTACCTTCTCCATCACAATTATAGCTTTTTTTGAGATGCGGTGACCAGAATTGTACACAGTATTCAAGGTGCGGTCTCACCATGGAGCAATACAGAGGCATTATGACATTTTCCGTTTTATTCACCATTCCCTTTCTAATAATTCCCAACATTCTATTTGCTTTCTTGACTGCCGCAGCACACTGAATCGACGATTTCAATGTGTTATCCACTATGACGCCTAGATCTCTTTCTTGGGTTGTAGCACCTAATATGGACCCTAACATTGTGTAACTATAGCATGGGTTATTTTTCCCTATATGCATCACCTTGCACTTATCCACATTAAATTTCATCTGCCATTTCGATGCCCAATTTTCCAGTCTCACGAGGTCTTCCTGCAATTTATCACAATCTGCTTGTGATTTTACTACTCTGAACAATTTTGTATCATCTGCAAATCTGATTATCTCACTCATCGTATTTCTTTCCAGATCATTTATAAATATATTGAAAAGTAAGGGTCCCAATACAGATCCCTGAGGCACTCCACTGTCCACTCCCTTCCACTGAGAAAATTGTCCATTTAATCCTACTCTCTGTTTCCTGTCTTTTAGCCAGTTTGCAATCCACCAAAGGACATCGCCACCTATCCCATGACTTTTTACTTTTCCTAGAAGCCTTTCATAAGGAACTTTGTCTTCACCTTTATCCACATGTTTATAAACTCCAAAAAAGTGAAGCAGATTTGTGAGGCAAGACTTGCCTTGGGTAAAGCCATGTTGACTTTGTTCCATTAAACCATGTCTTTCTATATGTTCTGTGATTTTGATGTTTAGAACACTTTCCACTATTTTTCCTGGCACTGAGGTCAGGCTAACCGGTCTGTAGTTTCCCGGATCGCGCCTGGAGCCCTTTTTAAATATCGGGGTTACATTAGCTATCCCTCCAGTCTTCAGGTACAATGGATGATTACTAAAAGGTCTGAAATTTCAATTTTTAGTTCTTCAGAACTCTGGGGTGTATACCATCTGGTCCAGGTGATTTACTACTCTTCAGTTTGTCAATCAGATCTACCACATCTTCTAGGTTCACCGTGATTTGATTCAGTCTATCTAAATCATTGCCCATGAAAACCTTCTCCAGAACGGTACCTCCCCAACATCCTCTTCAGTAAACACCGAACAAAGAAATCACTTAATCTTTCTGCGATGGCCTTATCTTCTATAAGTGCCCCTTTAACCCCTCGATCATCTAACGGTCCAACTGACTCCCTCACAGGCTTTCTGCTTCGAATATATTTTAAAAAGTTTTTACTGTGAGATTTTGCCTCTATGGCCAACTTCTTTTCAAATTCTCTCTTAGCCTGTCTTATCAATGTCTTACATTTAATTTGCCAACGTTTATGCATTATCCTATTTTCTTCTGTTGGATCCTTCTTCCAATTTTTGAATGAAGATCTTTTGGCTAAAATAGCTTCTTTCACCTCCTCTTTTAACCATGCCGGTAATCATTTTTCCTTATTTCCACCTTTCTTAATGTGTGGAATACATCTGGACTATGCTTCTAGAATGGTTTTTTTTTTTTAACAATGACCATGCCTCTTGCACATTTTTTTACTTTTGTAGCTGCTCCTTTCAGTTTTTTTCTAACAATTTTCTCATTTTATCAAAGTTTTCCTTTTGAAAGTTTAGCACGAGAGCTGTGGATTTGCATACTGTTCCTCTTCCCATCATTAATTCAAATTTGATCATATTATGATCACTATTGCCAAGCGGCCCCACCACCACCACCTCTCTCACCAAGTCCTGTGCTCCACTGAGAATTAGATCTAAAATTGCTCACTCTCTCGTCGGTTCCTGAACCATTTGCTCCATAAAGCTATCATTTATTCCATCCAGAAACGTTATCTCTCTAGCGCGTCCCAATGATACATTTACCCAGTCAATATTGGGGTTAATTGCAGTCTCCCAATATTATCACACTACCAATTTGGTTGGTTTACCTAATTTCTCTTAGCATTTCACTGTCCGTTTCACCATCTTGACCAGGTGGACGGTAGTATACTCCTATCACTATAGTCTTCCCCGACACACAAGGGATTTCTACCCATAAAGATTCAATTTTGCATTTAGTCTCATGCAGGATGTTTATCCAGTTGAACTCTATGCCATCCCAGACATAAAGCGCCACACCACCTCCCGGGTGCTCCTCTCTGTCATTGTGATATAATTTGTATCCCGGTGTAGCACTTTCCCATTTGTAATCCTCCTTCCACCATGTCTCTGAGATGCCAATTAAGTCTATGTCATCATTCACTGCTATACATTCTAATTCTCCCACCTTACTTGTTAGACTTCTGGCATTAGCATACAAACATTTCAAAGTTTGTTTTTTGTTTGTATTTTCATTCTGCTTTTTAATTGATAGGGATAAGTTAGAATTTTTTAGTTCAGGTGAGTTTTCAGTTACAGGCACTTGGACTAGTTTTCTTATTACTGGAACCTCACTGTTGGGATGCCCTAATTCTAATGCATCATTAGTATCCTTTGAAGATACCTCTCCCCGAACCATGTGCTGCTGAGTGACTGTAGGCTTTCCCCTTTGTTCTAGTTTAAAAGCTGCTCTATCTCCTTTTTAAAGGTTAGCGCCAGCAGTCTGGTTCCACCCTGGTTAAGGTGGAGCCCATCCCTTCGGAAGAGACTCCCCCTTCCCCAAAAGGTTCCCCAGTTCCTAACAAACTGAATCCCTCTTCCTTGCACCATCGTCTCATCCACGCATTGAGACTCCGGAGCTCTGCCTGCCTCTGGTGACCTGCGCGTGGAACAGGGAGCATTTCAGAGAATGCTACCCTGGAGGTTCTGGATTTAAGCTTTCTACCTAAGAGCCTAAATTTGGCTTCAAGAACCTCCCTCCCACATTTTCCTATGTCGTTGGTGCCCACATGTACCACAACAGCCGGCTCCTCCCCAGCACTGTCTAAAATCCTATCTAGGTGACACGTGAGGTCCGCCACCTTCGCACCAGGTAGGCATGTTACCAGGCGATCCTCATGCCCACCAGCCATCCAGCTATCTACATTCCTAATAATCAAATCACCAACTATGACGGCTGACCTAACCCTTCCCTCCTGGGCAGTAGGCCTTGGGGAGATATCCTCAGTGCGAAAGGACAATGTATCACCTGGAGAGCAAGTCCTTGCTACAGGATCCTTTCCTGCTGCGCCCCGTTGATGCTCTCCCATCATGAGACTTTCTTCCTCCAAGGCAGCACCAGGGCTGCCAGTCTGAAGTTGGGACTTGACTACTATGTCCCTGAAGGTCTCATCTATATACCTCTCTGTCTGCCTCAGCTCCTCCAGGTCTGCCACTCTAGCCTCCAGAGATTGGACTCGTTCTCTGAGAGCCAGGAGCTCTTTGCATCGCATGCACATCTACGACTTCTCACCGGTGGGTAAAAAATCATACATATGACACTCGATGCAAAAGACTGGGAAGCCCCTCTTGCTGCTGGACTGCTGCCTTCATCTCAATTTTGATCAGTTCCTAGTTACGTTTTAGGTTGCTATGAGAGTAGGAATTTGTCTAACGTCCTTTAAATGTATTAGTGAATTCACTTTATATCTGGTAGTGGCCTACCGGGGTCTGATCGAATTCTCAAAGTTTTTGTTGATGGTTTTCTTTTTTTTTTTTTTTTTTTGTGAAAGTGGCACCTGCCTATAAATTTATGGATGAGCTAGGGGTGGGTGGGCAAGAGGTGGGAGGGTTGGGAAATACAGTCTAACTTCAGTTAGTCAGCCAGAGTGACTCACTGCTCTCTTGATTAACCAATGTTGGTACCGATTCAACCCAATCACACTACCTCAACACCTTTCCAAGGTGAGTAACTGAGCTGAACTTTTCAACCTTTTTATTTAGGTATACACTGCTCCTAGCTTATTTCTAGCTTATGGCTACTTTTTGGGGGGGGGGGGGGGTTTGTTTGTTTTTTGTGGCTTTTTTTTTAAATACAAACACTCAGTTCTTTAAAAGTCTGCAGAACACTCAGCTCTGCAGACTTTTAAAAATAAACACATTATCTACTGCTTACTAGCTACCTTATTGACTATTTAAAAATACAAACAGTCTAACTTGTTTATTCACTGCCTGTCTGACTATTAAAAGCACAAACACACTAAATAATATTCCCAAATAGTTAACTTTGCCCCAATACTTTTAAAAAAGACAACGTCCCAAGCAAAAACTTACTGATTCCTTTCAGCCACCAGCAAGGTGATCCTCTCCTCTCAGTGTTCCCACTGGAACACTGGCTGTTCAGAAAGAATCCGGGACTGTGGCACCCAAGCACCCTATACGGACCCTCTCGATCGGAACCACACCTAGGGGAGTGTGTCCTATCACAGTCTTTTTTTACAGTTGTTAAGGGTACGAGGGGGGATGGGTGGGGAGGGATTGGGGTACGGGATGCTTCTGTTGGGATGAGTTACGAGCGTGGGTACTGGTCAGTATGTTTGGGGTGGCAGGGATGAATGTGAGCATGAATGGATGGATGCATGGGAAGCACAAACACCAGGATCATTTTCAAAGGCTCTCTCTTAGCTTATAGGTGTTTATAGGTGGTGACAGGGGGTGGGGGGTGGCTGGGACCTCTTACCCTGGAGAAATATCTGGTTATCGACGGCTATTCTGTTAACGTTCTTTTACCTTTATGGTTAGGTTGATTTCTTGGAATGTACACGGCTTGGGTTCACCCATCAAGAGAGAGAAAGTTTTATCACATTTAAAAAGATTACATGGTGACATAGTTTGCATTCAGGAAACACATTTAAATGCTGTGGAGGGTCTGAAATTGCAGAGGGAATGGGTGAGTGGCTGTTTTTTTTGCTGAGGCAACTCATTGTAAAGTGGGAGTAGTGATTCTTACAAGCAAATCTACAGATTTTGTGGTAAACCGAAATATTTCGGATCCAGAGGGAAGATAAGTGATAGAGATTGGTAAATGGCAGGGCCAGCTGGTTATCATCTGCTGTATATATACACCCACTAGTAATCCTCAGAAATATCTGGACATACTTACTGGAGTTTTATTGACATACAGGGAGGGGCTGTTACTGGTCACAGGGGGTTTAAATTGTATTATGGACAGCACCCTGGACAGATCACATTTAGGCGGGCTACAGACGGGTAAACGTGGGGGAGTAGAGGTGGTCTGTACTCAGACCAGGGTGATGGATGTCTGGAGGACACTACACCCAACCGAGATGAACCCACATGGTTCATCTTCTAGAATAGATTACATTCTACTGGCGGATGAAGCATTCCCTAGAGTTGTCAGGGCAGATGTTGAAATCCCGGTGATTTCTGATCACTCCCCAGACTCGACGGTTAGCTTGGATCCGAGGGTTATGAGCCCGAAACTCTGGAGATTCCCTGCTGACCTTAGGGAAGAAAGAGAATTCCAGAACTTTTTGACAGACAAATGGCTGGATCATAAAAACAGTAATGCTCAATATTCCTGCAATCCACATTTATATTGTGAGGCAGGAAAAGCCGTTTTAAGGGGAGAGATTATAGGCTATACCAGTGCAAGGTATAAGTGGCTGAATAAGGACATCTTACATTTGGAAGCCCTCACTAGCCAAGCCCGGAAAGCCTGGCTCTCCACCCAAAAGGTAGAACATAAGAAAGCTTACTTTAATCTGCTCAATCAGCTTAACATGGTTCTATACATACGAGCGAGTAAAACCCTACAGGTAGCACAAAACAACTATTTTAAATTTGGGAACAAGGTGGGGAGGCCCCTGGCAAATTTAGTGTGAGTGGCCCGCCCAAAATCCCTAATCCATGCTATGCGGAATGCACAGAGGCAGCGAGTGTTGGCCACTGGAGAAATTGGGGACGTTTTCCATAAATTTTACAACAATCTCTATAGGGCAGATGCCCCTCTGCCAGCCAATTTAGCGCAAGAGTTTTTCTGATTTACAACTGCCTCACATAAATGACTCCCAAAAAGAATTTTTGAATCGGCCCATTCAGTCTCACGAAGTTCTCTGGGTTATTAACAAAATGGCATCTGGTAAAACAACCAGCCCTGATGGGTTCTCTTATGATTTTTACAAAATGCTTAAAATGCACCTTGCTGCCCCCTTAACGGATTTTTATAGGGATGGCCTTGTTAGAGACTGCTTTCCCCAAGAATTTAATAGTGCGTATCATAGTCCTTCTGAAACCCGGGAAAGATCCCCTGAAACCTGAATCATAACAACCTATTTCCCTGCTCAATAGCGACTTAAAGATTTTAGCTAAAATATTAGCGGAGAGATTTGCTATGGTGATCCCTCACTTGAAAATGGACCAGCAAGTAGGATTTGTAAAAGGACACACGGCCACCAGTCACATAGTTAAACTAATTTCAGCCATGCAGTTTTGCCAACAAGTGGGGAAACCAGTGCTTGTTATCGGATTTGATTCTGAAAAAGCATTTGACAGGGTGTCCTAGTTCTATATGTTTTCCATGTTAGGCAGATATGGGCTGGAGGGGACTTAGATATATTTTACAATCTACTATATGACATGCCTGAATCCCGGATTATAGTGAACGGGTCAGGTTCGGATTCAGTTCTTATACAAATGGGGTCCGCCAGGTGTGCCCCCTATCCCCACTCTTATACATTCTCACCATTGACCCATTACTACGTAAAATTGTGGCACACCAGGGCATTCATGGCTTTCAGAGAGCACAACATATGTTTAAAGTAGCGGCTTTTGTGGACGATGTCCTTGTGTTCTTGACCCAACCGCATACCTCCCTGGACCAACTGTTGCAGGACTTAAAATAAATAGGGATAAGTCAGAGGCCATGGACGTCACAGAAACACTCAAATCACAATGGACAGAACACTTCCCGCTGCGTTGGGCCCCAGGGGAGATTAAATATTTAGGGGTCAAAATACCAAGAGTCCTTGGGGATATTTACCAGCTTAGGGGTAGATTTTATAAATGTACGCGCGGGCGTACTTTTGTTCGTGCACCAGGCGCGAACAAAAGTACGCTGGATTTTAATAGATACACGCATAGCCGTGCGTATCTTATAAAATCCGGGGTCAGTGCGCGCAAGGGGGTGCACATTTGTGCAACCTGCGCGCGCCAAGCCCAGTGCAAGCTACCTGTTCCCTCCGAGGCCGCTCCGAAATCGGAGCGGCCTCAGAGGGAACTTTCCTTCTGCCTCCCTTCACCTTCCCCTCCCTTCCCCTACCTAACCCACCTCCCCAGCCCTATCTAAACCCCCCCTACCTTTGTTGGCAGATTTACGCTTGCGGAAAGCAGGTGTAAATCTGCGCGCGCCAGCGGGCTGCTGGCGTGCCATCACCCGACCCGGGGGCTGGTCCGGAGGCCTCAACCACGCCCCTGGGCCGGCGCCACGCCCCCGGGCCTGCCCCCAAAATGCCGCATCACTCACGGCACGCCCCCGAAACACAGCGTCACTCGTGGCACGCCCCCGACAAGCCCCGGGACTTACGCTCGTCCTGGGGCTTAGGCTCGGCGCACCAAAGGGGTTTGGGGTAGGTTTTCGGGGGGTATGCACGTACCCCTTTGAAAATCTACCCCTTAATATACAACCTCTTCTGCGATATACGCAAATGATATTTCGCCGATAGCAGACGCTACCCTTGTCCCTGAAAGGTAGAGTATACCTATACCAGATGGTAATATTGCCTAAATGGCTGTACAAATGCTTCCACTCAAACTCTCTCCTCAAATGCTTAATCAGGTACTTCGGAAATTTTTGTGGGGAGGGAAAAAGGCGCGTATTCCGATGACCAGCTTAGAGCAAACCAGTCAGAAAGGAGGTCTAGGTTGTCACGATGTGGCGCAATATAATCTTGCCTGTATGTTATGACTTTTACAAGATTGGCTCTTTGAAACTTCACACTACCTTCCTTACCCTTTATTGAGTGTATGCCGGAGAAAGACTTACCACCACAGCTTAAGGGTCACATTCTGGTTTCCAGCTGCAGGAAGATGTGGGCACAACTATGTAAAGGGCTTAGGCAACCGCAAGGGGTTACGCCCATGCTACAATTGACTAACAACCCCTATTTCCCGCCGGGCATCAGTGATGTCTCGTTTCGCCGCTGGCATACCGTAGGTCTTAAGTATGTATACCAATTGATACACCCTATCTCTGGAGAGTTGTATAGTTTTTCTGAGCTCCAATAGCAATTCCAGCTTCCCAACTCAGATAATTATGCCTTTCTCCAGGTCAGGCATTTCATGCAGACACTAAGTGCACATTGGCAGTCAGTTCAAACTATTGCGGCGTTACAAAGCCTTCTTACTGGCAAAGTTGCCAAAAGACCGAGCGTTTCGTTTTTTTATAAAGAATTGGGGTCTTGCTCTAATGACAAACATCTGAAGTGCTTATACACCAAATGGAAAACCTGGAATACTTTTTCTTTAACTTATGAAGGCTTTTTAAAATGTTTCTCCCAAATTTCTTCTATTACTACCAATGAGGATTTGAGAGATTCTCAGAATAAATTTCTGTGGCAGGGGTTTATCCCCCCCACACGGGCATTTAAAGCTAAACTTTGTGGCTCTCCCTTATGTAAAAAATGAGGAACGATCCTGGGTGATTATTTCCATGTGTTTTGGGACCTGCCCTCTCATCCGGGCCTTTTGGTCTGAAATTCAAGTTTTCTGCGTGACCATATGGCAAGGTGTAATACCGCTGGATCCAGAATTATGGCTGTTTGGAGCTCAGCCCGAGGGCCTGGTGCAGGGTCCAAAGTTCAGAATGCTGAGGACTTATCTGGCTAAAGCTGCGATAGTGGGAAAGAAAGCGATCTTATCCCGTTGGATGGAGGCCAAAGCCCCGGATTGGGATCATTGGTTTAAACAAATGCTTTGTTTATGCACACATGAACTTTATATACACCGACACCAGTCCTCTACTAAGGTTGATATCGACCAACTGTGGGCTCCTTATATACAACCTGGACCTTCATTACCCCAGGCAGTTTAACTTGGGACACTGCTCTTTGGGTTGGGAGCCCGAGCCCCGCTCCTTTCCTGCTGTGCCTTGTTACACAGGATGTGACTGGAGATTGCTCACCGCACATTTCTCTCCAGCATTAGGACCTTTGGGGGAGAGAGCAGGAGAAGGAAGGGCTGTCGGCCACCTCTCCCCGAACGACCCGGCAGAGAAAAAGGACTTTCTTTATTACCATCTGTGGCGAAACCTGTAGGTTCCCGCTGCCTAAAGAAGCCCTTGGAAGTTAACATCTGCGGCAGAGAGGGACGCTGCCGCATACGTCACAGGGGGCGTGGCCACGGGATTTAAATCGGTACGTGGTGCGGCGCTGTGACGCCGCCGGCGCGACGCCTAAGCCGCGCGCTCCGAAGGGGCGCGCGGCTTGGTCCGGCTTAGTCCGGGTGAGTTTGGGTGTTTGGCCAGGAAGTCTGTGTCAGTGAAACTCTTTTTCGTGGATGGGGAAGAAGAGAAAGGCAAGGACACTGACCTCATCACCAGTGCCCCAACAACGCACCGGCCCAATGGATCAGCATGTCGTTAGACAAAGGGCTGATCCAAATGAGGATGTGCTGGGGAGCTCATCATTGGCTTCCCTAAGTCCTGGAGAAGGCCCTGTTATACCACCGCAGCCAAGTAAAAGTCCATCCATTGAATTGGCGTCAGAACTGGTAGGAATGAATCCTTTAGAAGTAAGCTTGGTATCCCAAGCAGAAAATCAAGAGATTGAAAAATCTTTATTAAGTGTGTTAACTGTTGATCCTATTCCAGTTCTTACCCGTAGCATTGTCACGGATTTACCCCCTGACAATGTTACTTTATCTGATTTATGGAAAGCAATTTCAAATTTGGATAATAATATTACCATTATGAATAGATCATTGTCTGCTGTGATAAATGTAAATACAGATAAAATTAATGAACAAGGGACAAAGGTATTAAAGTGTGAAAAAGACATATCTGAATTGAAGGAGAAAATGCAACTTGTACAGTCCTCAGAAAATACTTTTATGTGTGATAGTTTAAGTATCCACAAGGAACTTGAACGCATGGAAAATTTTTTGAGACTAAAAAATCTAAGGTTAGTAAATTTTCCCATAACTCGCCTTTTGTCCCCTCTAGAGATGTTTAAAAAATTTTTGAGGGAAGTACTAATGTATAAAGAAGAAGAATTTCCTATTTTGTCTAAAATATATTATTTTAGAAATAAAAAAGAGAGGAATATTCCCGGTGGTGTTCAGGAATCTCCTCCAAGTTTGGGGATATCAACCTTCTTGGAGGAGTCCCTGGATATAATTGAGAATAGGGCGACTCTCTTTATTTCGTTTACATCAGAACAGGACAAAGATAAACTATTCAAAAAGTTTTTCACGAATAAGGATGTCTCTTTTTGTGGATATAAGATCCAGATCTTTCCGGATGTCGCCAGAGCCACCCAAGCTAGGAGAAAAACCTTCCTAGCACTGAAACATCGTGTGGTGGCTCTGGGGGCAACTTTCTTCTTAAAATTTCCCTGTTTTTGTTATATTAATTACAAGGGTAAAAGATTTGGGTTTACAGATCCAGTTCATTTAGAGACATTCCTTTTGGATAAATCAGTATCCGAAATTGAAAGTTTAGAGGTAAAGGGCCCTCAAGAAAACTAGATATTCCATTCTCCTTTATTTGTAATTTTTTGTCTAATGGAAGTCCCAAGTAGGAAATAGGGACTATACTAGATGAATAATTTTGCCTTAAAAATATGGTAAATATACTCCCCCAATTATGTTTTATGTATAACAAATAATGAATATTTTTGGTTATTTTATATTTGGATATGTAAAATGTTTGCTTTAAATATTGTTATACATATCTGTAGAGTATTGCTTGATGTAACTATTAAAAGTTAATAAAGAATAAATTAGAAGCATTAGGACCCTTGCTTTCAGACATCTCTTTATTGCTGATCCCGCACCCAGAGACATTGTAGGCACACTGCTTCTTAAGTGCCCAAGGTGCACAACACCGTAACCTAGAGGGAGGGTGGGGATGGGGGAGGGTTAGAGGGGGGCAGATAAACTCTAAAATCTTTAATTATTTGGATTTCATCTTTCTACATATCCTGCTATGCAGGGTTTATCACTGTTATGTTTGCCTAAAGTATGTAGAAATCTCGCCTTCACACTTTGTTGTTATGGGTCACTGTGCCTATCATGTTAAAGTTGGGGAGTCCTCCACCTTTATATCGGTGTATTTTATATTTTGTATTTTGCAATCTGCATTTTGCATTTTGTATTTTTGCATTTTCCATCTTATATCCTGCATCGGAGCTTCTCTCTGCAGCTGTCTCAAATGTACATTTATTTATTTATTTATTTATAACTTTTATACACTGGCATTCGTAAAAAAAAACATCATGTCGGTTTACAGACAACTGAGAAAGGAAATTACAATGATAGATGGAGGAAGGATAGGAAGTTAAAAGGTGACAACTTTACTGTAGAGCCAACGGGCGCCACAGTTATTAAATGAGATTACATGTGGTTAACCAGGTTGGACATAAATTAATTATATACAAGAGGCGACAGAGTGGGGGGTAGCGCGGGGGGGGGGATGAAGCGCATAGGGGAGGCGGGGTGGGGTAGGAACTGTACAAGGGGGCAGGGGTGGCGATGGGAAGGAGAGGTGGTGACTGAATATCAGGAAGCCATAAAATGGATGGGGTGGTGAGGGAGGGAGGGTGTGTAGGGGGGGGGGGGGGACACTGTACTAGGGAGAGGGAAATAATGAGTGTTGAGGAGAAGTCAAATGCTAGGGTTGAGAGGCGTTGGGATAGGCCTGTTTAAATAACCAGGTCTTGATTCCTTTTTTGAATTGATTAAGTGAAGGTTCTAGTCGGAGCTCGGTGGGGAGGGAGTTCCAAAGGGTGGGGCCGGCGATGGAGAAGGCTCTCGCTCTGGTGTTTGTGAGGTGAGCAATTTTGAGTGAAGGGGTGTGGAGGGTGCCCGCAAGGGAGTTTCTGGTAGGACGGTTGGCCTGGTGGAAGTGTGGCATATCTTCGATCCAGGGGGAGTTATTTTTATATAGCGTGTTATGTATGATAGTAAGTGTTTTGTATTGAGAGCGATAGGTGATTGGTAGCCAGTGGAGGTTTTGTAATATGGGAGTAATATGATCAGTCTTTCTTGAGTTTGTAAGGATGCGAGCCATGGCATTTTGTAAGATTTGGAGGGGTTTGATTGTGGAAGCTGGAAGGCCTATTAGCAGTGAGTTGCAATAGTCAAGTTTTGATAGTATAGTGGTTTGCATAACGGTACGGAAGTCATGTGCGTGGAGGAGAGGCTTAAGTTTTTTGAGGGTTTGGAACTGTTCATTGTTTATGCGTGATTTAATGTACATATGCCATGTTATTTCATGTTTCACCTGTAAGTCCAAATAAAAAAACAGTTTAAAAAAAATAATCAGATATAATCACCCCAGATTCAGCTCATTTGGTGCATATAATTATTTCACCCCATATTGTACGGCTCCCTTAGGTTTTGCAGTACAAATGCATGACTCTGCATTTTATATCATTAAATCTTATGTTACGATCCTGCCCACGGACCCATCCCGTGGACAGGCCCTCCAACTACTGCCATTCTGCTGCCAGAGATCCTTGCCGGCCCATTGCTGCAGGATTCTTTTTTGTGGCCTAGGCTGCCCCCAGACTCTCCTGCCAACTCGGTTTGTTGCTGCCACGGCTTCACTACCACTCGCCACTCCCCGGGGCCTTGCCTGTGTGGCCGGATGTCACTGACACCTTCTTCACAGCCCTGCTGGTGCCGCCAACGTTCCTCTTGCGGCTGAGGCCGCCAGCGGCACTGCCTTCAACTTTGCGGCCTAGCTGCTGCCGGGATCCGCTTCTTTGTGACCTAGTGCCATCGCTGCAGACGTCTCTGAACTCTCCTTCGTGGCAAGGAAAGCCACTGATGCTGCTGATGCCATCCTGTGGCCCAGAGGCCATCCCTGACGCCTGCCTGCTCCTTCATCTTTGCGGCAGGGACGCCGCTGTCCTCAGTCCTGGTCCCAGGGCCCTCTAGGTATGCGGCCATGCCTCTTCTCATCATTTAAAGGATCAGCGGTGGGAAAAGTCTGCGGCCCCTCCGGAAGGCAGCCTCAGTCAATTTCCTGTTTCAGCCCTACAAAAGGGCTCAGTTCCTGTTCCTCAGGGCCTTTGGATCTGGATCCCATGGATGTCCATGTTCTTCGTTGCTGGTCAAGGTCCTCCGTGGTCTTCATTTGTCTAGGCTCTTTGTTCCATGTCTTTGATGTTCCTGGTCTCATTCCTCATCGAAAATCATTCGTTGCCTTGTCCTAGTTCCAGATGTCCTGATGTTCCTTGGTCCTGATGTTCTGAAGTCTTCCAAGTTCTGAGTCTTCCAGCTCTTCGAGTCCTCCATATGGCCACCCCGTGGGTAAATCCATATTGATCCGGTTCTTGTTTCCAGTCATTGGAGCCTTGTTTGGCTGGATCCCCTTCTGGCGCTTGTCTCACTCCTGTGTGCTCCATGACTAGCCTTCCCAGGTTGTGTAGGGCGCGTAGGAAGACGAGGTGGTCCATAACCAGCCCATGGCGGGCTGTATAGAGTGCCTTGAGGGATAGTACCCACTTGTACCTTCCAAGTTCCTGGTCCTCGTCTGAGTCTTCCAAGTTCCTGGTCCTCGTCTGAGTCTTCCAAGTTCCAGGTCCTCAGCCTCCGTCTGGCCTCATGCACTCATTGTTCCCAAGCGACGGGTCAAGAAGGGCTTCCGAGTGGCCGGAGGACTACTCCTGAGACCAGCATTCCATTGCTGGGTCTCATTGGTGCATGTAGGTCCAGTGGAGGGCTGATCCTACCTTGTTCCTGTTCCGAAGTTCCTTATCTTAGTTCTAGTCCTGCCTTGTTCCTGTTCCACCTGTGCTTGCATGCTCTCACCTCCCACAGTGTGCCTTGGGGCTCCTCCCTGAGTTGTGCCATGGTTCAGGGGCTCACGCTCTCCCATGAGCTAGCGACCACACCTCTATGCCCTCAACACCAGCCATAGGCTGCGCTCATAACATCTTAACTGCCAGACTCCACCATTTCTCAGACTTCACTAGATCCTTCCTTATATTTTGCAATCATTCACAAAACACCACGGTATCCTTATTACCAAAGAAACTTACCACCCCAATTTAGAATAAAGACCTGGCTTTCACCTTCTTACATAAGGTACAATAACTAAGGTCCATTCTAGTGTTCAATAATTAATTCAACAGTGATAGAGCTACTACTGAAAAGGCTGTGTCATTAAATCTAGCCTGTCTCACCTCCTTATAATGGAACCAAATACAATTTGCATTTAGGAGAATAACACTGTAATCTGTTTCTTTGGTATTCAGGGCCATCCACTCTTAAAACTTGAAAATCAATATCACACTGTTAAATAGACAACACACACACTCACAAGGAGCCAGCGTAATGATTGCAAGACCGGCATAATTGAATCTCTCCTAGCAAAACCCCAATTTACTCTAGCAGCTGCATTCTGGACTAGTTGGAATCTATCCAGCAAAAACCAAAACTTCACTATTCAATCATTCAAACAACTTATATGTAATACTTCACGGACATTAAATATTGGAGGAAAAAAGACCTCAGCACCTCATGCTCATACTATCAGAACAAATAGCATTTCAGAGGTAATTTACAATCATGGGTCTTAAAAAACCTCCAACCTCCAAAAATCTTTTATTGATTTGACAATTTTTTGTTATTTATTCATTTTAAATTGTCTTAAAAATATATATTTTTGACCGCAACTGTACTCATTATTCAAAGTCAATAGTCTTTACATGTAATGATTATCTTCCGAACTCAATAAAGAATCAACTTATCTGACTGCTGCATTGAAAAATGCTGTCGCCATTAGCGGTTGTGGACCGCAGAAGAAATCAGATCAGACGTTGAATGTCGTGATTGAGAAGTAATTGCCTTGATGCAGCCTCACGGCGAAACCGGCTCTATTTCATGAATGGATTTAGTATACCCAGCTCTTCATCAGCATTTTTCAATGCAGCAGTCAGATAAGTTGATTCTTTATTGAGTTTGGAAGATAATCAAGTATTACATGTACTCTTTGAAAAATGAGTACAGCTGCGATCAAAAAAATATATTTTAAAAAAAATGGCTGCAACAGGAATATTTTGGGGGAGCACTTTTTGTCACTCCCAAAATTTTGCTGCCCGAGGCAGCTGCCTCACCCTGTCTCATGATAGAACCACTTCTGACTACAGTGGTAAAATCATAAAGAAATGCTATTCTTTGTTTTCATTGGCTAGTTAGAAATCTGCAGTGCCAGCTGCAAGCATCCCTAGTTGTCACCTCTGTACTGGCAGATAGCACTATAGCAGCTAGCTGTTTTGCAGTTTAAGCCCTGTAACTTGTAATAAGCATTCAACTGGTTAACATTATTTGATGGGAGCAAAGATATGCAACAATTTACTTCAATAAACTAGTTTTTGAATATATGTAACCCTTGCTTGGTGAATGCCTTAGAAGACGGGCACATAGGTCTCAAGGCCACTTTCTAAGTCTTTCTCCCACTATCACAGTTAACCAGAATCCTGGAGACTAGAGAGAAGAAATAAATCCTTCAAGTTCCCAGATGGCATGGGTGTGTCTCAATTCATTGCTCTGGGGAGCAGCAGTTCATTTTCACCATTAAAGGAAGCAAAAACCAATAAAATGCACTTGAGGCTCAATTAGAGTGTCCAAGATACAATTTTACTGAATAAGCTCATGAATGCCAAAATTGACACTTTCCACATCAGATCTTGGCATATATGGCTAGAATTTCCCAGTTTTCAAATCTTTTCTCAGTCTGTGCAAGGATCTCCCATTAACAGGCCAGGAAAAACTCTTTACCCTGCAGGGCTTGGATAAGCACATTTTCCCAGGCAGACATGGGAATCTTAAATGGGTGGAAAAATCCCCTTCCAAATTAATGGTAGAATGAAATATATAAGTTCTTAGTCTTTGCACAGTCTCCCATATTGTATCTCTTCTCCCCAGGGTGAAGACTCTGATTGGGTGCCCTCCGAATGTAACAACAGGTCTTACTCACAGTTCTCCTCTTCAAAAGGCAAAACAGGGCTTTCTTGAGGAAAGGTCCAGGCAGCAGGGAACACAACAGCTCTTTCAGATGTCCCCTTTTCAGGACAAGAAGGGCAGCCACAAACTTTCACCCCAGTAATTCAAAGTAGAAATCTTCTCAAAAATGGGAAAATCTGGACTCTTCCTGTAACAAGTCATCCCTGAGCCAACCTATGATTTGTGAGATGGAGAGCAGCAGGATCTTCTCTACCTCCTGCTCTAACCTAGATATTGGACTCCCTAAAATCCTCCAGCCAGGGCTTTCACAGGAAGGAAACCTCAAAATATAAGTGCAAAAGTCCTTAAGCAAAACACTGAAACTTACACCAGAAGGCATGGGTGTTCTTCCTGCTCCGGGTATTGTTCTGGGGCCGTCAGGCCTCGCACAAAGAGCAAGGGAGCAATACTCTAATGCAAGAAAATGATCCTACTCCTACTCAACAGGTTGCTTTTATACACCCAAGGACATGGCTATTCCAGCAACCTCAGTGGAGGTGTTGTTCCAAAATGGTACACCCCCTCCCTCTGCTTCCTATCTCACTTCTTAGTTCAAAAAAGGGTCAGAACTAAGGCCAAATTCATAATGAATCCCAAAGGGTCATTATTAGATTGCAGCCCTACTGGGTCTCTACTAAGAGGAATATACTATTTGTGTATGTAGAGGAGGAGAAATATACCAAGTGGTTTACAGCTCCCCCATGTGGGCAGCTGTGCTGATTGTTTCCTGCTCCTATAAAAAGGAGAAATTTCTAAAGGGGGTGCTTTTTCATTTAGCTTTTCAGAAGGCAGGATGATGCTGTTCCTGCTCCTGTTTTCTTTTATTTTTTGAGAAGGAGATCACTCTTGGGCCTTATGGCTTTAAGCTTGGGTTTAGGAAGAGCAGCCAAGTTATTCTTCTCTTTTTGATTAAGAAATTGGCTTTGTTTACTTTTGTAGGCAGCTTTATCCCCACCCCTTCCTTCTTTCATGCTTTTTTTTCTGAGCTCTCCATCTGAGAGAATTAGTATACTCATCCAGGGTCTGGGAGAAGGAGAATAAGACAGCCAACCAGTTGTCCAGAGAGAGAGAAAACTTGAGGAGTAAAGGAGAAGATTGGCACACTCCACTGGTACAGAACCACTCAAGGTATCCAAAGGATAATCAGGAGGAAGAGCTGAGCAAGTATCCCACAGGTAAAACAAGGACAGAGAGAAATCAGAGAAGCATGAGACTTGAACTCCAAGATATCTGATCACAGGTATTGTAAAAGGGGAACTGAATTTGATCCATCACCCCACCAGAGTAGCTACCCCAAGGAGGACACGTTCAAATTGCCCTAATCTGGGAGAGATTCTGGCTGGGAATGTGTACTGAGTACTAGACTACAGAGTCACAGATTTACCCTCTGTAATATTAGTGATATGGACAGTATGGAGATTGGTCTTGTAAGGAGAACTATCATCAGAGTCCAGCATGATTATTACTATTTACCATAGAGACTGTGCAAAATTGTCACCCAGGGCCTAGCAAAAGTATTCTCTCAGCAACCCCTTCCCCCTACGAAATCCTGGAGAAACTGGGGCCAATGGATTGTATTTCTGGGTGCAGAAAAATACCTACACAACCTGAATGTAATCTGCTTTGAAGTGTCCAAAAGGCAGAATATAAATAAAAGTAAATATTTATAATTGTATATGAAGTGAAGATAAGAGACCCAGGATTTTGTGTGTGCCTTTGGACTCCTAAAGAGGACTTAAGCCCAAGGTTACAAACATAAACACAGTATAGGGCTTTCATGGATTTTTATTTTTCAGTTCTGAGATCTCAAAGGTGCCTGTTTTCTGGAAGCACCAACTTCCTGTTGTTGTTAGCAGTTGTGGTAGCACAGCAAGCTAATCCAAAACTCGAAACTGCTATGTTACCTCAGCCACTGCCAATAACAGGAAGTCAGCACTGCCAGCAGAAAGATGTTCCTATTGGGTCAAGAGAACTGAAAAATCAAAATTCCTAAGTAGGGCATGAGTGATGCTGTATATAAACGTAAGAAATACTTTGCTGGGTTAAACCACTGAGCCCAGCACCCTATCTCCAACAGTGTCTAGCTCGGGTCACTTTGAAGTACCCGGTAGATTCCAATAGGAAAACCCATTCCACATTGCTCACTCCCAGAAATAAGAGGGGAAGATACCCAAGTCTATCTGGCTAAATGGAGACTTCTTCTAGAAACGTGTCCTTTCTAAAAACTCAACTATAATACTAGCTTTGACCACATCCGCTGGCAACAAATTCCATAACTTAATTATACAATGACAGAAAAAAATATGGTACTTTCTTAAATTTATTTTAAAACTGCTAGTTAGTTTCATGGAGTGTCCCCCTAGTCCTAGTACTATTTGATTGTGTAAATATTCATTCCCTATTGACTTATTCCTGACCACAGAATTGTATAAACTACTAGAGATGTGAATCGTGTCCTCGATCGTCTTAACGATCGATTTCGGCTGGGAGGGGGAGGGAATCGTATTGTTGCCGTTTGGGGGGGTAAAATATCGTGAAAAATCGTAAAATCGTGAGCCGGCACATTAAAACCCCCTAAAACCCACCCCCGACCCTTTAAATTAAATCTCCCACCCTCCCGAACCCCCCCAAATGACTTAAATAACCTGGGTGTCCAGCGGCGGTCTGGAACGGCAGCGGTCCGGAACAGGCTCCTGCTATTGAATCTTGTTGTCTTCAGCCGGCGCCATTTTCCAAAATGGCGCCGAAAAATGGCGGCGGCCATAGACCAACACGATTCCACGGCAGGAGGTCCTTCCGGACCCCCGCTGGACTTTTGGCAAGTCTTGTGGGGGTCAGGAGGCCCCCCCCAAGCTGGCCAAAAGTTCCTGGAGGTCCAGCGGGGGTCAGGGAGCGATTTCCCGCCGCGAATCGTTTTCCGTTCGGAAAATGGCGCCGGCAGGAGATCGACTGCAGGAGGTCGTTCAGCGAGGCGCCGGAACCCTCGCTGAACGACCTCCTGCAGTCGATCTCCTGCCGGTGCCATTTTCCGTACGGAAAACGATTCGCGGCGGGAAATCGCTCCCTGACCCCCGCTGGACCTCCAGGAACTTTTGGCCAGCTTGGGGGGGGCCTCCTGACCCCCACAAGACTTGCCAAAAGTCCAGCGGGGGTCCGGAAGGACCTCCTGCTGTGGAATCGTGTTGGTCTATGGCCACCGCCATTTTTCGGCGCCATTTTGGAAAATGGTGCCGGCTGAAGACAACAAGATTCAATAGCAGGAGCCCGTTCCGGACCGCTGCCGTTCCGGACCGCCGCTGGACACCCAGGTTATTTAAGTCATTTGGGGGGGGTTCGGGAGGGTGGGGGATTTAATTTAAAGGGTCGGGGGTGGGTTTTAGGGGGTTTTAGTGTGCCGGCTCACGATTCTAACGATTTATAACGATAAATCGTTAGAATCTCTATTGTATTGTGTTCCATAACGGTTTAAGACGATATTAAAATTATCAGACGATAATTTTAATCGTCGAAAAACGATTCACATCCCTATAAACTACTATTACATCTCTTCTCAGGTTTTTCTTCTCCAAATTGAAGATCCCCCAACCTTTCTTCATAAGGAGTCATACCATCCCTGAAATAATTGTTGATGCCCTTTCTTTGCACTTATTCTAGTTTCACTTTATCTTTTTTGAAATGTGGTGACCAGAACTGCACAAAATACTCAAGCTATGGTCGCACCCTGGCTAAATACAGAGGAATTATTATATTCACAGTTTTGATTTCTGTTCCTTTCCAAATAAGTTCTAACATTCTAGTTGCAATTCTGGCTGTCAATGCACACTTTTCTGAGAACTTCATATTGTCTTCAGTGTTGCCATGGTCTTTTTCCTGGGTGATAATCCCTAATATGGAACCCATCATTGTAGACACGTGGCATCTTTTAGTATCTATTGCTGAACATGTTAAGCAACATTGGTCCTAGTATGGATCTCTTAGGCACTACACTGTTCACTTCTGTCCATTTCTAGGGATGAGCAGACCAAAAATATTTGTTTCAGTTCGTTCATTCGTTTCGTTGGGACCCATATTCATTTCAATAATTTCAATATGAACAAACATTTTTCATTTATTTGTTTCATTAGTTACATTTGTTTTCCATTATTACGGTCTATAGTAGGCTCTAGAATAGTGAATTTTATATCAATTGTAATGAAACTTGGGAGAAGAAATCATCAAAAGGGGGAAAAAGCCACACAGTACTTTAGAAAATGGCAAAGTGGCATCAAAAAAGTGGCATAAAGTAGCCTAAGACTTTGCAAAGTAGAATAAGGATTATGGGATTGGCAGGAGTTCTCTAATGCAGTGTAAGTGAAGCAAAGAAGCAGTAAGAGGAGGAATAACACCAAGGTTAGAAAGAGGATGGCTGCCAACATTAGCATGGCATCACGAGAGGCAAAGTGGCACCAAAAGTGGCATTAGGATCCTAAGACACCATGAAGGGGAAATGAGGTCACAAATGTGGCAGAAAAAATCCCAAGGTACAGATAAAGGGGCCAAGAATCAGAGAATGGTATCAAGATAAAGAATTCAAAAGCATGGGAGAGGTGCACAGCAGCACTCCAGATTGGCAAGAAGTCCTCAAAGTGTAAGAGCTGGAGTATGCCAGGAAGATGCAGGCAGAAAGAAGTTACGAATATCAAGGTACAATCTACGCATGACAGCAAGGCTGAGTGGCACAAGGATCTGAAGGTGTAGAATAGGGATGTGAATCGTTTTAGGACGATTAAAATTATCGTCCGATAATTTTAATATCGTCTTAAACCGTTATGGAACACAATACAATAGAGATTCTAACGATTTATCGTTATAAATCGTTAGAATCGTGAGCCGGCACACTAAAACCCCCTAAAACCCACCCCCGACCCTTTAAATTAAATCCCCCACCCTCCCGAACCCCCCCAAATGAGTTAAATAACCTGCGGGTCCAGCGGCGGTCCGGAACGGCAGCGGTCCGGAACGGGCTCCTGCTCCTGAATCTTGTTGTCTTCAGCCGGCGCCATTTTCCAAAATGGCGCCAAAAAATGGGGGCGGCCATAGACGAACACGATTGGACGGCAGGAGGTCCTTCCGGACCCCCGCTGGACTTTTGGCAAGTCTCGTGGGGGTCAGGAGGCCCCCCACAAGCTGGCCAAAAGTTCCTGGAGGTCCAGCGGGGGTCAGGGAGCGATTTCCCGCCGCGAATCGTTTTCGTACGGAAAATGGCGCCGGCAGGAGATCGACTGCAGGAGGTTGTTCAGCGAGGCGCCGGAACCCTCGCTGAACGACCTCCTGCAGTCGATCTCCTGCCGGCGCCATTTTCCGTACGAAAACGATTCGCGGCGGGAAATCGCTCCCTGACCCCCGCTGGACCTCCAGGAACTTTTGGCCAGCTTGTGGGGGGCCTCCTGACCCCCACGAGACTTGCCAAAAGTCCAGCGGGGGTCCGGAAGGACCTCCTGCCGTCCAATCGTGTTCGTCTATGGCCGCCGCCATTTTTCGGCGCCATTTTGGAAAATATCGCCGGCTGAAGACAACAAGATTCAGGAGCAGGAGCCCGTTCCGGACCGCTGCCGTTCCGGACCGCCGCTGGACCCGCAGGTTATTTAACTCATTTGGGGGGGGGTTCGGGAGGGTGGGGGATTTAATTTAAAGGGTCGGGGGTGGGTTTTAGGGGGTTTAATGTGCCGGCTCACGATTTTACGATTTTTCACGATATTTTACCCCCCCAAACGGCAACAATACGATTCCCTCCCCCTCCCAGCCGAAATCGATCGTTAAGACGATCGAGGACACGATTCACATCCCTAGTGTAGAATGAGGGGCATAGTATTAAGGCAGAGTGGCATGGGAGATACGAGTCATTCCTTTGGAGCACACAGACAAACATACGGGCCGATACAGTAAAAAATGCAGGAGAGCGGGCGAGCGCCCGCTCTCCCGGCGCACGCACAGGCCACTCTCCTGTGCGCGCGATTCAGTAAATAAATTTATTTAAATTAGGCCCGGCGGTAAAAAGAGGCACTAGGGTCACTAGCGCGTCCCTAGCACCTCTTTTTGGACAGGAGCGGCGGCTGTCAGCGGGTTTGACAGCCGATGCTCAATTTTGCTGGCGTCGGTTCTCGAGCTCGCTGACAGCCTTGGGTTCAGAAACCGGACACCGGCAAAATTGAGCGTCCGGTTTTCAACCCACGAGCCGCGGGCCTAACATGTCATAGCTGTAAGTGACAGACCTCAGTAGTTAGGGTTTGAACACATAGCATGCATTAGCTATAAGTGACAGGCCTCATTGTTAATGGCTGGAACATGACATACCATAGCTGAAAGTGCGAGGCCTCATTCGTACTGGTTGAAACATGGCATACCTTAGCTGATGTAAGTGACAGGCCTCATTGATAATGGTTGGAGCATGGCATGCCATAACTGTAATTGATACGCCTCATTGGTTATCATTGGAAAATGGCATGCCGTAACTGCTGTGACAAGCCTCACTGTTAATGGTTGGAAGATGGCATGCTGTAGCTGTAAATGACAGGCCTCATTGGTAATGGTTGTAAAATGGCATGCCATATCTGTAAGTAACAGGCCTCAATGTTAATAGTTGGAACATGGCATGCCTTAGCTACTATGACAGGCCTCATTGGTAATGGATGGAACATGGTATGCCATAGCTATAAATGACAGTCTCATTGGTAATGTTTGGAACAAGGCATATCATAGATGTAAATGACAGGCCTCATTGGCAAGGGTTGGAACATGGCATGCCATAGCTGTAACTGAGGGGACTCATTGGTAATGGTTAGAACACAGCATGCTATAGCTGTAAGTGATAGGCCTGTTTGGCAATGTTTGGAACATGGCATGCCGTACCTGTGACAGGCCTCAGTGGTTAGGGTTGGAGGAAGCCAGGATGATAAAGGATAAGTTATTCTTAAGTGTTGGTTTTTAGTAGAAGAGTCAGAGGATCTCAATGGATTCATGCCCCTGTGGTGTTTGTCAAGCACTACCTTGAGTCATGTTTCCTCTGATCTCCCCTGCCTGCTTTGTCTCTTTGAAGCTAAGCAGGCAGGGGAGGTCAGTGAGATCATACCTCAGTGGCCATGTTTTATAAACACCAACATTCAGTCACGACTCCACTGTCTTTCCCTGCCTGCTTCTCTTCAAGAACTGTTTGGGGTGAAGCTGGCAGGGGAAGTCACTGGAATCATGCCTCAGTGGTGGCATGTGGTTAAAGGAGGCAGAGCAGCTCAGCAGAGACACGTCTCGGAGGCAGAAATGTTGTTAAAAGGAGGCAGAACAACTCAACAGAATCATGCCTTGGAGGTGGATGTTGGGGCAAAGGAGGCAGAGGAGCTCAACAGAGTCAGGCCTCTGAAATGGATGTTGGGGAAAAGGAGGCAGAGAATCTCAGTGAAGACATGCCTTGGATATAGATTTTTGTGGAAAATGAGGCAGAGTTGCTCAGCAGAGTCATGCCTTGGAGGTGCCTTGAGCATTCAAAGGAACTCAATGGCATCAGAAGTGTGCTTGTTGAAGTGCTGGCCAGCTGGTGGTGTTGGGGACACAGCAGGACTCAGCATTGCAAACCTTTCCAGCCCTCGATCTGGCATCTCAGGCCTGGACAGCAGCATCAATGTGGTTGGTGAAGTGTGGTCCAATTGATGGTACTGCGGACAGAGGAGGCAGATGCAGTTAGTCAATCACAGTCATTGGATGTTGCTGGATGTAGGCCCCATTGCTGTTATTGAGGCATGGCATGCAGAAAGGCAGAGCAGCCAACAGCTACAGGACCTTCATGTTCCATTCATTCATCTTGCCACTCACATGGCAAATCTGGATAGCCAAGCAAATGCAGATTAATTTTAAGGAATACTAGCTTCTCCATCAAGTGTAGTGACAGCATGGAGCAATGAAGGCTTATGATGTCTCCTGTCATGGAAAATGCTCTTTTGCTAGAGACACTCGGTGGACAAGAGAGATAGCACTGAGCCACTCTCTCTAGGTCTGGCCAGATGCTAGTCTTGTGAGACCAATATGTTAGCACATCTGTCTCCATGTCCTAAATGATGTCACTGAGATTTGAGCTGCCATCTCCTTTGGTGGTGTTGGATGTGAATCTTTCTTCCACGCTGCTTTAGTGATCACCTGGGACAGAAGTGAGGATTGTTTCTGTTTTCCTTTGGAGGTTATGCTAGGTAGCAATGACAGGGTGCGGCTCTGACTTGCACTACTGTCTGACCTGGCCAGTGATGGTATTTCCTCCTGTTCTACATCCCTCCTCTGCCTCCACCTTTGACACTATAGCTGACAGAACTCCTCTGTTAGCATGCTCTTCATGTGTGTCAGATTGTCCATTGCAAGTCTCCTTTTTACACATGGATCACATAATGTAGCGAGCATGTATGTGAGGTTTCTGGTCACAAGTCCTAGTCTCTCTGTCACTTGCTTTTCTAAGGACACCAAACAGTGCAGCACCTCTCCTCTCATTCCTTCTTCCTGTTGAAAGCCTTCCAATTATTCTAAGTGCCGCCAATAATGTCTCTATGTGGCCCAGAGGCCACCAACCTTACCTGGGACCTCTGAGGGGATAAGGCCTGCATCCTTGGCCTCTCCTGGTGGCTGGAGCCACCAGCAGTCCACCTTCAGTGGCAGGGAGCTGCCTCTAACTTCGGGGCCTGCTCAGAGGCCTAACTTCAGCTCTGCAGTCTTCATCATAGCAGGGTCGCTGTCCAGGGTCCTGCACTGCTTCCTGCTTCCTCCATAGGGGGCAAGGCCAGCTCTCTCTCCAGCATTTAAAGCTACAGCGAAGGAGTGGTCCACTTCTGATGTTATCGTGGGAGTCGCCTCTTCAGCCCTACAAAGGGGGCTCGTCGTCATTCCTTCCTTGCCTTGGCAAGGAGCCCAGTCCTCCTTAGGACTTCTATACATCCAGCTTCTCGTTGGTACTTTGTTTCTTGTGCAATTCCATGTCTTGTCTTCATCGTCCATGGTCTCATGTCTTCGTCTTCACAAATTCTGACTGTCTTCATCTTCAGATGTCATCTCATCCCTTCGTCTACTTCTCTACGTTGAACTTTTCTTACCCTGCACCTTGGCTGTCCCCTTGTCTTGCCTTCATTGGCCATGCAAGGCCCGCCTCGGCCCAGGCTTCGTTCGAACCTTCATGGATTTCTTCTAACAACCTGTTTGGGGAACCACTAACATGGCCCACGACCAGCCATGACAGTCTGTGTAGGGCGCACCGGCTGGCATGGTCCGCGACCAGCTCTCATCGGTTATTTAGGGCGCATGACATGGCAGTACCTATCCAGGATGGGTGACCCTGTGACTCTTCATGAAATCCTCACGTACCTTGAGTCATCCTTTTTATTTCTTCAAGCAACTTCATCTGTGAAACCCTCATGTATCTTGAGTGTTCTCATTCCATTCGTCTTTGTCTGATGTCTTCATCCTTCAACCATTATCCACCCTGTCACAGTTGCTGCTCCGTGCGGCAGGTCTGAAAGGGCTAGGAGTTGTCGGAGGACCACTCATGAGACCAAACATTGCGTTGTCTGGGTCTCTCTACTGTGCACAGGTGCGGCAGTGGTCAAGGTCCATCTACACCAGCCTACACTCGGACGCCTCTCACCTGCCTCAGCGCTTGCTGGAGCTCCTCTGCAGCTGCGTTGTGGCCCAGGGGTACACATATTCCACCAGAGATGGGCCCGCTACCCATGTTCCCACAACACAGAGGTATTGGAACTGTCCACCAAAGCCCACCTGCGTCCTGTTGCTTCAGCCCCTTTGGAGTTACTGCCTGCCCCTATCTCAGCCAGATTCCACCAGTGTACCGTCAGAGAGAGGAAGGAGTGTGAGGCATTTGTAGATGTCCATATGTCACTTGTGACTGCATTCCAATAGCCACAAGTCCTTCTCTCTTCCCATCTTTTGACTGACTGCCTCACACTTGTGAATCCATGCCCTTGGATTAAATAACCAGTCTCACTTGAATGGATATCTTTATTGGTTGACTACCGTCAGAATGTCTATTCCTCTTTTTTCGGCTATGTCTGTCCTTAGTTCCTTGCGACGACATGGGGTGGGTATCCTCTAATCTTTTTGTGGGATATGAATGCGGTGGACTGTATGTGTTTGGATGTGTGTGTGGATGTGGGGAGGTTCTCTCTTCTATTTCTCTTTTTTCTACTCTGATGTTCAATTTGAAAAACTTGGTGAGTCATTGGGCTACTTGCACTGGATTTTCCTATACATGGAGACTGGTATACGGTTATATTGGTTGCATTTGTTCACCTGTTTACCAATTTGTTTTGGCTGAATGATTTTGTATTTCCTCTGACTCAATAAAGATGAAGTTAGAAAAAAAAAAACCCAACAGAAAATTCTAATTTTCTTTTTGGGACTACCAGCAGTCAATACAAAAAAATACTAAAAAGCCAATTGATAAATTTACAGGATTCTCAAAGTAATGATAAGCAGCACAACAAAAGAAAATACACTTTATAGTTTCTCTTCCTCTATTAAAACGCCAGAACATTAACCCATCCATTTTAGAATCTTAATCAAGATTTTAGATTAAAATCTTTATTAAATTAAGTTATTAAATTAAAACTAAAGATTTTAGAATCTTAATCCTCAAAAGTAGATTATTCCCTATTATTCACTCCCATAGTCTACTTTGATAATAGTGCATAATGGACTTTTCGTCTAGGAACTTGCCCAAACTTCTTTTAAACCCTTGCTATGATAGTTGACTTGACTATGTGCTCTGGACCATAACAGGAAAGCTCAAAGTGCACTTGTTCTCCATGGTTTCCCCTAGGTGGCCAGGAGGCTAATAGGGGCCTTGCTGACCCTCCTTCAAAATGGGCTGCAGAGGAAGAGAAAGATTCCTCTTCTCTGGCTCATCTCCCACCAGAACTCTGACAACTCTGTCCACTCAAAACCCATGAGTATCAGCTTATATTGAATTGAGGCACATTCCTCCTAGATACCTTTTCGCAAACACTTCCTTTTAGAGAGAAACACATTCCCATCATAAATCTCTGCAATGGTGCTTATTAGCAATAACCTCAAAATAGAGGTTGTGAAAAAATGCAAAGCAAGGAAAAGGGCAAATTTCTAGTGGAAAGGACCCAGTGTAGGGCCTTGAATACACATAGATTCTACCAAGACCCTATCCTACTTTAAATATTTCCTCTCCCCCACATCTCTCTTTTACCTGTGGTGTTAATATTTTTGGAACCAGAATCCTATGTGCAAATGTTATTGCTGATTCAGTAAGGAATTTCGCCGACAACAGTGTGCATGCAGGTCAGCGTCCTCTCATGTAAACCCCATGCTAATGAAAGCATTAGCTGTTACTCCCCCCAAAGCAGAGAGGTGTGCTGGCTTAACTCATGTTTTTCTTAGCACTGGAAACCTAACTCTTATTCAGAGGTGGAGTAAAGTTTCTAGGGCTAATGTTAGTCTATAGGCGGAAGCTGGCTTTCCTGTGCCGGGACCTGCAGTCAGGATTTTATGTGGAGAAAATGAGTTTTGTGCACACAAAACAGTTAAGTCACTGCTTAATACTTTATTTAAATTGGCCTTTTACTAAACTTGCGATTTTTTTACCATACGAAAGAAAACAAATGATCAGTAAAAGTTTAGGCAGATGGTTTTCTGATTCATTAGATTAATTTAACTTGCCCTGTTTTAATGACCGATATGTTTTTATTCTTTTCTTATTTTTAACCTGCCTTACATTGAAATTCAGTTTTGTTTTATAAATTCTTCTCTGCCTATATTACAAGTATGATTATGTATGTTTAAAAACTGTAAATCACTTACGGGCGGATTTTCAAAGCCCTGCTCACGTAAATCCGGGCGGATTTACGCGAGCAGGGCCTTGCGCGCCGGCGCGCCTATTTTCCATAGGCCGCCGGCGCACGCAGAACCCCGGGACGCGCGTAGGTCCTGGGGTTTTCGGAAGGGGATGTGGTTTTGGGCCGGGGCATTCCGGGGGCGTGGCCGCGCCCTCCGGAACCGCCCCCGGGTCCGGTCTCGGCGCACCAGCAGCCCGCTGGCGCGCGTGGATTTACATCTCCCTCTGGGAGGCGTAAATCCATGGATAAAGATGGGGGGGGGGTTATATAAGGCCGGGGGGGTGGGTTAGGTAGAGGAAGGGAGGGGAAGGTGAGGAGAGGGCGAAAGAGCATTCCCTCCGAGGCCGCTCCGATTTTGGAGCGGCCTCGGAGGGAACGGAGGCAGGCTGCGCGGCTCGGCGCGCGTCGGCTGCCAAAAATCGGCAGCCTTGCGCGCGCCGATCCAGGATTTTAGAAGATACGCGCGGCTACACGCGTATCTTATAAAATCCAGCGTACTTTTGTTTGCGCCTGCTGCGCAAACAAAAGTACGCGATCGCGCAGTTTTTCAAAATCTACCCCTATGTGCACAAAAGTGCTTGTTTTTTATGCTCATAAATTATGAGTTCAAGAAACCATTTTCCCTACTGGAGTTAAAATGTGTGCTGAAGCCTATGCAAAAGGCTGAGTGCACATTTCAATTCAAGTTTGCATACTTTTAAACTCCTAATGCATTTGTATGCTATTTTCTTACTGTATCAGAATTGCATTTTTTTTTAGTGCACTGTGGGGCCGAAGCAAATAAAAGCGCGGAAAGCAGGTGCTGAAAAGTCAGCACCTACTTTCTTAATGTGTGCATGGCGCCCACTAGGGGGAGGCTATTCCAGTCAATATTTTGTTCCCATTTATATTTTTACAGCAATAGACAGTAGGAGGGTTTTGTTTAATTCTAGGATTCCTCTCTTTGCCGTAATCCCACCTTGCTCTGGGAGACTTGTGTGGGATATAAAAATCCCCATGAGCATATTCAGTTTTCAGTGGATGGAAGGAGTTTTGGAGAAGGAGAAGAGGAAAGATTGGACCTCTGCATGGTCTTGGTCTCATCTCTGGGGTCCAGTTACTTGATGGAGTTTCATTGGATTTTGAGAAGATTTTTGGAAGAAGATTGATCAGTCCAGAGGGAAGGGCATCCCCCGGTATCTTAATAGGTTGCATCAAGAGATCTTTTTGCCAAGGCTACCTGTTAACAGCTAGAGTAAGAAGAATTTGTGGTTTAAAAAGAGAATCAAGAGTATTGAAGAGACTTCTGAGAATCTTGATTACATTTGGAGTTTATTGACTTATTTGTACCAATTTAAGATATTTTTTGTATCCTGATCACCTTATGCTGGAGCTGCATTCAAGTTATCCTATCTTGCAAGGGGAGGATATTTTTGCTGTGGATGATGGTGCAAGAGAAGGGAGCGTGGCGAGAAGATCTAACGTACTAATATTTTTAATATTTTTTATCTTTCTGATTTTGGCCCGGATACTTCTATTTAAGTTACAGTAAACTGATTATTTTGAACACCACTCTGAACTTTGTTTGGTTTTTCCTTCTTTTGCTCAGTGCATTGGCTGAATGGATAGACACAAGTTCGATTTTTTAATCTTTCTACCCATTTTGCTATTTCTGGCTTCCTTGCTCTTATATTGGACACACTTGCATACAGTGGGAATTATCCAGTTGGAGTGTGAGCCCTTGTCTTCAGTAGTGACTGACCGCACCAGCGGTCCAGGAAGATAGCTTCCTCCCCACCCCCACCCGGACCCATAGCCCTCTGGTTGATGCTAACCCACTACAAATACACACAGGGCTGACCTGGAGGGAGGGCATAAAGGGGTACAGGCCCAGGATGAATCTGCTAGAGTGGGACGCTAGAGATTGGGGAGCAGGCATATAATCCCCTAAGAGGTTAAAAAGAGGCATTAAGTCTCTCCCCCCCCCCCCCCCCTTTAGTGGTTAAAACTGTCTTGCTGAGGTTGAAACCATGCAAGCAGCTATGACTGTGAGCCCACCAGCACACAGGAAGAAGAGATGAACGACTCAACAGGAGATGGGGCTTCCAAGGCCATCCAGGGTCCCCCAAAATGCAAATCTCAGGCCAATCATTTCAGTCTCCAGCCCTGCCTCAGGACAACTCTATATATGTATATTGATTTATTTTATTAATTTGTTTTTTGTGGGTATTGCAGCTTCCTACTGCTTTGGATCTCTAGCTCATTCAGAACTAGCACCTCCTGCAATGCTAGTTTTATCCACTTTTCACCTGGCCCGGTAATTGCAATGACAATTTTCTAGATAAGTGTCAGATCGCGGTTCACTCCAGAACCCAGCACGAGTGAACTCGTAGTCATCCAGCCAATATCTGTTGCATGAAGACTGGGATTCCGTTACCCCTGTCAGTGCTTCATACTTGGAAATAAGGCTCTTATATAAACTCCAAGCTTCTTCTCCTCCAAAGTTGGAAACAATAGTGCTGCATACATCTAATGCTATAGAAATAAGTAGTAGTAGTCTTAAGACTGATAATGAAATTACTTTGGTCTTTCAATTAACATTTGTCTGAAATCTACTGTGAAGCACCTGTAGTGTTAAAAGAACTGAAAAAAAAAGGTTTCCAGTAACAAAAATAGTATAGTTTCTAGGATTCTTTTTTTTTAGCCAACAAATCTGATAGCAAGGCAGAATATTTCAGAAGAGCAAAAAATTTCCTCCATAGATGCTGCTATCATAGGAAATCAAATCATGCCACACCATTGTCCACAGAGGGATACACTCTGCTACTTCCCATCACAGAGAGGTGCAGCACCTGCATTAAAAATACATAATTTAATCAAGAAAGTAGACTTACCAGACAAGATAAATGCAGACCTGATATTACCAGAGAGTGAAAAAGTGAGGCTTAAAATATTCTTGCCCTAAATTCCTATGAATTAATTTTCCAGTTTTTCAAAGAAAAAGATGACCAGAGTAAAAAAACAAACAAACAAAATAACTAGAACTGAGACATTTCATATAGTAATAAAGGTGTTGAATAGTTTAGGCAATATAGAACCTCATTTTTCATGAAAATATTTAGCAAACAGTTTAAGACATTAAATAATTCTCTTTTAATAAGGTAATACATTTATAGAAATATTCTTCCTACATCTAGGCACTCTCATCTCCTACCAGCAGGGAATTCTGTGAACTCCTGGGATTATCTGGTCAGTCCTCCTAACACTATGGAGCAGCACACTTCCTGCTGATGGCCATCTTATTCATGTCTGGGCATATATATATATTTTCAGGCTTTTAGTCTGCAGATTGCCAGAGTTTGGTTCTCATTCTCAGCCCTCATTGTTGGACTCTCACATCCAGAGTTCATCTCACCGTGCTTGATTCCAGCTTACTCCTTGCTTCATCAGGACTCACTTCATCTTGCCTAACCAATTCCCAGAAATCACCTCTGCTTCTGAGTGCCTGCCAAATCCTGATCCAGTGCTGCCAGCATCCAAGGATTCAACCTAAGGAGAAGGTAGCCTATGCAGGTATAAAACGCCTGTTAGAACTTGCCAGATTTGCCTTAATTGTGTACCAGCCACTTGGTTTTAGAAAACACCTCTGGTTGATTATGCCACTACATCAGGCTCTGGCAGCTGTGGCCTCCCAAGGAAAATTCCTGGTTAATTTAAACCAATGCTTGGTAAGTCTGCAAGAGCAGGTGAATTCTCTTGTTCTAATCCTCTTATCTAGGGCCACAGGGACACGAACACAGGAGGTGGCTGCTCCAGCCTTTATGCCACCCACAATTTTTAAGCAACCACATAAGAACAGGGGCATAGGGTGACTGCTGAAGTTGGCAGTGCACCATAAAATTTGCTGCTTCCAGGTGCCCTAGAACACAGTCCACGCTCCTACATTAGCTTGTGACCACTACTTTCTTTGGTGCAAAAAGCCTATCAATTTTATGCTCACAGCGACCCAATTTTTAGAGGGAAAATTAGCTAAATCCATCCCTTAAAATAATCGCCTAATCTACTAACATCGGTTACAATAAAATATATGAATGAAAAAAATATTTTCTGTAAGAACATTCAAAAGAATTTTTCTGCATGCAAATGAAATTAATAAAGAGCAAACCTCTGTTTAAAATAGAAATGAATAAGAGAGGACCATAATGCTATAAAAACCAGTGAAAAGTACCATAATTTTCACAGCAAAAATTAAAGTTACACAAGAACTAAACCTTTAAAATACATACAAACCCTTACCAAATACAAAATAGTAATGTGCCACCAAAAACTGTACTGGAAACCAGAAGTCCAACTCTATTATTATTCCTCGCAAAACATCAAGCAATAAAATCAAGAGACATAAAACATCATTCAAAATATTAAAACCATGATAATAAAAAGAATGTCAACATAGCCGATGACATCCAATAATTTTAAAAAAACTTGCATAAATGTGTTCTAATATTTCTGAAACAATAAAATATTTCAAAATATCTGATGAACAAACATCCAAAATTAAAAAATATTCTAATATTACCCCCTCAAAAAAACCCAAATGTTTCAAAAAACAATAGAAACATCAAATTACACCCAATAATTAAAAATAATACGGATTACAAATTTTCCTGCTCTCCATACCTAGGACCTTTTGATTTCCTCACCCTGAGATGATCTTAGATTGGGAGTTAGGTCCACACAAACTCTCTCTTCTCTCTCATTCACACACACATATTAACACATTCATTCTTTCACACATTCCCTCTCTCATATACATGCCAATGCTCTCACATACAAATGCCTGTGAGAGCCTGTGTGACACACCAGGCCCTAGAACACTAATACACCACCTACTGGCCAAACAGAACAAACCAAGCTGCTACAAATCACTACAGAGAAACTACACACCAGTCAAAATACTGCACCTCATCACACATGCACATCACGGACAGACCCTTAGCTAATACAGAATAAGAGACTCTCACAAACAAGCTCCCATTCCCACACACACACCAGCTCTCATGTGTGTGGGAATGGGAGTTTAAGGCGGATGAAGCGGGTACTGAGCCATACCTTATCGCCTGGCTGTAAATGTGGAGCTGCTCGATGGTGTGCATCATAGTACTTTTTGCCTTTTGTCCAGCTTTTTGCAAAAGGTCCTTGGTGTGTTGCCAGAGCTGGGGAAGTTCTTGTACTCCTACATCCTACAGGCCTGTGTGGCTGGAGATGCTACTGACAATGGCATTGGTAGTGGAGGTAGAGGGTGGCATCCATAAACTAATTGAAAGGGTGATGACCCTGTAGAACAGGGGTCGGGAACCCATGGCTCGCGAGCCAGATATGGCTCTTTTGATGGCTGCATCTGGCTCGCAGACAAATCTAAATCAGTGTGTCACCACACTTTCCAGTCCCCCGCTGACCCAGCTGCTCCCCGGTCCTCCTCCGCCCCGGCTTAAAATGCTGGCAGCCCGGGTGGAACGCGGCAGAATAGCTGGAGTCGGCGGCACCGGCATACTTTCTTCTCCCCCCCCCCCCCCCCCTGCGGCCCGGAAGAGGAAGTGGTGAGCATTGGGTGCATGCGCAGGAAGAAGAGACCACGCTAGTGTGGTCAGCGTCGGCCCGAAGAGCAGAAGAGAGGCGCGCAGAAAAATGAAGAAGAACGTCAACCCCTGCGGCCGATGGGACTCCTCCTCCGCCCAGGCTTAAAATGCTGTCAGCCCGGGCAGAACGCGGCAGAATAGCTGGAGTCGGCGGCACCGGCATGGTCTCTTCTTCCTGCCCGCCCCCCGTGGCCCGGAAGAGGAAGTGGTGAGCAGCAGGTGCGTGCGCGGGAAGAAGAGACCACACTAGTGTGGTCAGTGTCAGCCCGAAGAAAAGAAGACTGTGCAGTGCGGCTCGGAGGAAAATGAAGAAGAGCTTCAACCGCGGCCGATGGGACTCCTCCTCCGCGAGGGCTGAAAATGAAGGAGGTTAGTGTTCGGAGGAGGCTGCTGCGAGTTCCCGGGGTGGGGGTGGGGGAGAGAGAGAGTGAATGAGCGAGCAAGCATGTGTGTTTGAGATCCTTTGTGTGTGAGTGAGAGATTGCATGTATGTGAATGATTGAATACTGTATATGTGAAAGAGAGTATGTCTGTGACTGAGAGCCTGCATGTGAGAGAGAGAGAGAGCATGAATGTAAGTTTACGATTGGGAAGGAACCTGTATGTGTAAGTTTGTGATTGAAAACCTGTTTGTGTGAAAGAGTATGTGTGTATGATTGAGATCCTTTGTGTGTGAGAGAGATCATGTGTATGTATGATTAAGAGCCTGTGTGTATAAGTAAGAGAGAGCATGTGTGTCTGTGTGTGATTGAGAGCTGGTTTAGGTGATGGAGCATGTGAGTATGTGATTGAGAGCCTGTGTGTAAATGAGAGAGAGAGAGACCATGTGTGTCTGTGTGTGATTGAGAGCTGATTTAGGTGAGGGAGCATGTGAGTATGTGATTGAGAGCCTGTGTGTAAATGAGAGAAAGAGAGGACATGTTTGTAAGCACGTGAATGAGAGAAAAAGACAGCATGTATTTATGTGATTGAAAGCCTGTGTGTGTGTGTAAGCGTGAAAAGATAGACAGCATGTGTGTAAATGTGTAATTAAGAGCCTATATAAGTGAGAGAGAAAAAGCATGTGTATATGTGAGTGACTGAGAGCATGTGTGTATAGGTGTGTAATTGAGAGCGCTGGTATGTGACTGAGAGAGGAGAAAGTTCCAAGCAAACCACCCCTCCTCCTGCTAATTCAGAACAATCTCAGGACACCTGGATATCAAACGTTCCCAGGTATGCAGAGCAAAACATTTTTTGTATCCTTATTATTTTTCATTACTGGGTCTTTGTGTCTGCTATTTTGAAATATTTTGTTGGTATCTGGAAATTTTTTATATGAGTTTTTAATTATTGGATATTCCACTCATCAGCTGTTTCGAAATATGTTCTTTTTGTTAGTACAGTTTTACTGCTGATGATTTTATATTTCTTGATTTGTTTTATAAGGATGGGTGATGTTTCTTTTTTCCTTTGTTACACTGCATACAGAGACTCTGGCTTGTTGCAGTTTCCAATTCAGTTTTCTCTGCATGCTTCTAGTTATGCGTTTTGGTCTCTTTATTCTATGTTAGGTGAGGGTCAGCACGTGATTCAGGTGAGGTTTTCTGCTGGCGTGTAGTTTCTGTGTAGGACTCTATAGCAGCCTGACTTGGTCCGTTTTCCTAATAGGAGATGTATTGGTGTCTTAAGGCCTGGTGTAATATTTTCAGAGACTTATTGTACTTTAAAAGTGTGATCTTACATAAAATGCACACATTTACTTGTATTTAGTTTTAAACATATTGTATGGCTCTCATGGAATTACATTTTAAAATATGTAGCGTTCATGGCTCTCTCAGCCAAAAAGGTTCCTGACCCCTGCTGTAGAAGCTGCTGGATGAGAATTTAAAGCGAATTCAGCCCATTAAAGTAATTTGGCCCAATCGCTTTGCTTGGAGTTAACATAAGCATGAAGGAATTGTTTTAGTGTACGATTCGTTCTTTCAGTCTGGCCGGTTGCCTGAGGATGGTAAGCACTGGTGAAATCTAAGGAGATGTCAAGTTTCTTGCATAATGCTTTCCAAAACTTTGCGGTGAACTGAACTCCTCTGTCGGAGAGGATATGTCTGGGTAAGCCATGGAGGCGGAAGATATGCCATATGAATAGCTTAGCCAGTTCTGGAGCAGAGGGTAGCCCGGGGTAGCACCACAAAATGGGCCATTTTGGAAAAACAATCAACTGTGACGCAGATGGTGTGGTTTGCAATTGGACTTGGGTAGGTCGTCGATGAAGTCTGTCGCAATATGTGTCCATGGGTCACTTGGCATGAGTAGTGGCTGAAGAAGGCCCCATGGACGACCAGGTGGTGGTTTTTGTCTCGCACAAGTGGAACACAACTCCACATAGGCCTGAACATCTTTTTTCATTGAGGTCCACCAGTAGTACCTTTGCCCAGGATGATCTGCGAGTATCTTCTTCCGGAGGTTCTGTAGAACTGCTGTCTTCCCAGCTGGAACCGTGTGAGTAGCTGAAAAGAGTACCCTAGCTGGGTCAATGAAGTGGCATGGCGTGTCTGGGACATCTTCGGTGGAAAAAGAATGGGATAGCGCATCCGCGCGGGTGTTCTTGTCCGCTGGGCGATACTTCAGGAGAAAATCGAAACAATTAAAAAAACAATGACTAACGGGCCTGTCTGTGGTTCAGACGATGTGCTTGACGCAAGTATTCAAGGTTTTTATGATCAGTGTAAACCATGATTTGGTGTTGAGCACCTTCAAGCCAGGGGCGCCATTCTTCAAATACCAACTTAATTGCCAGAAGCTCCTTGTCTCCTATCCCGTAGTTTCGTTCAGCTGGAGAGAACGCCATGAGAAGAAGGAACAGGGATATAAGGTGTAGCTATCAGCATGTTGGCTAAGGACTGATCCAACCCCAACGTGCGAGGCATCAATCTCGACAACGAAAGGTAGTCGAGAGTCTGGATGGTGTAGTAGAGGCTCTTGAAGGAACGCCTTCTTAAGTTGTTGGAAGGCACTCACAGCTTCTGGTGACCACTGAGAAGGGTTAGCTCCTTTTTGTATCATGGCTGTAAGAGGTACGGTGAAGGTGGAATAGTGATGAATGAATGATCTGTAGTAGTTGGTGAATCCGAGGAATCTCCTCAAAGCCTAAAGTCCAGTAGGTTGGGACCAATCATGAAAGCTCTTGGTCTTCTGTGGGTCCATCTGAAAACCACGTCTGGACGCCATGTAGCCCAGAAAAGGAACGGATTCTTGATGGAAGGAGCATATCTCCAATTTGGCATATAATTGGTGGTCTCTCAATCTCTAGAGAATCTTGATGACAATCAATTGATGGTCTTGGAGGTTCTGGGAAAAGACCAGTATATCGTCAAGATAAACTACTACGCAGGTATAAAGTAGGTCCCTGAAGAAGTCATTCATCATGTTTTGAAACACGGTTGGGGCATTACAAAGGCGAAAGGTCATAACTAAATATTCAAAATGGCCATCGTGGGTATTAAATGCAGTCTTCCATTCATCACCCCGGTGGATTCAGACCAAATTGTATGCTCCTCTGAGGTCCAACTTCGTGAATATTTCGGCTCCTTGAAGCCTATCAAATAGTTCAGAGATCAATGGTAATGGGTAGTGGTCCTTTATCATGATCTCATTCAGACCACGGTAGTCTAAACATGGCTGAAGGGAACCATCCTTCTTACCCACAAAAAAGAACCCGGCCCCAGCAGGAGATTTAGATGGGTGAATAAAACCTTTTGCCAAGTTCTCTTGGATATAGGACGACATTGATTTGGTCTCTGAGAGAGACAGTGGGTATACCCTTCTTCTGGGAGGCTCGGCATTAGGTAGTAGATTGATGGCACAATCAAAGGATCTGTGAGATGGTAAGGTGTCAGCTGCCTTCTTGAAGAATATCTCGATAAGTGGAATTCTACGGAGGTAGGCCTGGCAGAGAAGTGGTAGTGGTCATACATGGCATAGGAGTCACAACCTCGAGACATCTCCCATTGCAAGATTCTCTCCATTAAGATAATTGTAGGGTACTCCAATCAAATTGAGGCATATGCAACTGTAGCCATGGTAATCCAAGTGCCACCGGGTGTATTGCTTTATCTAAAACTAAAAACATGATGGTTTCCGTATGGAGGGAACATGTGCAGAGACGGATAGGCTGGGTGGAAAGTGAGACCTCACCAGATAACGGTTCACCATGGATGGAGGACAACAGCAGAGGTGTGGGTGTCCAAACAGTGGGAATTCGTAGGTGCTCTACGAGTTGTTTAACAATAAAGTTTCCACCCACACCGGAATCCACTAAGGCTAATGTATGGAACTCAAGGGTGTCTGAAGTGATAGAAACTGGAAGGGTCAGTGGAGGAGATGGAGATGCTAGACCTAGGAGGAGTCCTCTGGTGGATCCTAGGTCTGCGAGTTTCCCGGACAGATAGGGCAGGTAGGCACTGCATGGCCCGGTTGTCCACAGTACATGCAGAAGCCTAGTCTTCTCCAGTGACATCTTTCTTTAGCCGAGAGGTGACTGCGGCCCAACTGCATAGGCTCCTCTTCTTCTATGCAGGGTCCTGACGCAGTCTGGATAACTGGTGGTGGACGGGAGCAGGAAACTCCCAATGGTATCTTCTTAAGACTTTTGAGCTTGTGACCTTTCACGAAGACGGCGCTCAATTCGTCCAGCTAGGTCAATGAGAGAGTCCAAGTGATCAGGATGTTCACGTGCTGCTAACGCGTCTTTAATATGAAAGTTGAGGCCCTCCAGGAAGATAGCCTGTAGACAACCCAAATCCAAGTGCAGTTCGGAGGACAGGGTTTTGAATTCAATGACTATTGGTCAAAGGTTTATTACCTTGTTGAAGGTGCAGGAGTGCAGATCTGGCGAAAGTCTTGCGAGCGGGGTCATCAAATACAGAACAAAAGAGTGCAAGAAAGCCAGTTAAGTCCTTCAATATTGGATCATTACGTTCCCAAAGAGATGATGCCCAGGCCAGGGTCTTCCCATCTAACAGAGACAGTATGTATATGGTTTTGGACACCACGTCAGGGAAGTAGGTAGGTTGCAATGAAAAGTGCATACAGCACCGATTCAAAAAAAACATAACAGGGGATCCCCTGTAAAACGTGTAGGCACTGGCAGAGGTACAGAGTGCCGTATAGGCAACGCCTGTGAAGTGGCAGAAAGTTTGTCAGGCTTCGAGGCAGAGTCCAGCCGAGAGCTTAACTGGTTAAAAGCATTGGCCAAAGTCTCTAGTGTCCTTTGTTGCTCGGAGAGTCGCTGGACCAGGCCAGGAATGGCCTGGAAGGCTGAGACCTGAGCTGGGTCCATGGAATTAGCAATCTGTTATGTTTTGGTATGGATGTGAACCCTTGGGCCGGAGTGAGAGGTATCACCGCCCACAGGGAGGAGCCCCGTGGGCCTCACTACTGGTAGGCGTTGTCTCAGTAGCAAGGACACATCTGTATACAGACTTTATTATGGGAAAAGAGAGGGGGTAATGCAGTAAAAGTGCAGTTCTTGAGCAGCACCCGTGGAGCAGGTACTAAAGTAAAAGTACAGTTCTTAGCTAAGGGACGAACCAAACAAGGTACCTCAGTTGAGACCGTCCGGTAGTGGCCCACAGTGCGGGGTTCACAGAGGATGGTTATATGAGGCAGATGATGTAGAGAAGGTCTGAGGTCCTGGAGCCAAGAAGTACTTGGAATGAAGGTAGCAGTCTTCCTGCAGCGCAGGGTAGATGTAGCAAATCCTGCTGGTGAGAATGCGGTAGTGGCCCGAGGCTCAGGGTACACTGCAGCGGGAATTCCAGCAAGGTTAGAGATGAAGCGAGTCTAGGTTCCAGAAGAGCAAGGTGGGAAGACCCTCCGAGGAGTGGATAACACAGGAATGCGGAAGAGCCCCCAAGGAGCGGGTACTCAGAGCGTTCCCCACCGAGACAGGAACAGGAAGTACAAAGAAAAGCGGATTCAGCAACGAGGAGAACTCTTTGCTAACTTGTCTTGAGTCGGGCTGGTCAGGTTAAATACAGCAAGACGGTGACGTCATGCAGAGGGGACGCCCCCAATGTTCCCACCATGATGTGTATTAAAGACGGTCTGTGCACGCGCTAGGTGTCTCCAGGACCAAGATGGAGGTTGGCATCGCCCACGCCATCCCAGGGATGCCAGGGAGGTCGGCATTCACTGGCGGAGGCCGCCATTCTTCCAATGATAGACGAAGTAGCAAGAAAAGAGGTGAGCGTGAGAGGTTGCAGCCATCTGCGACCGACGGGTGCAACATAGAGTATACATACTCAGATCCTTCAGCCTCTCCTCATAGATCTTCTAATGCAGACTCCACACCATTTTGGTCACTCTTTTCTGGACTGCCTCCATCCTGTCTTCAGATACAGACTCCAGAACCAAACACAGTATTCCAAATGAGGCCTCAACAAGAACCTGCACAAGGGCATTAGCACCTTCTTTTTCTTACTGGTTATTCCTCTCTCTATACAGCTCAACAGTGACACCTGGATGTATCTAGACAATATATTATTTATGCATCTTAATTATTTTGCATTGACTCACTGTAAACCTTTATTTTAACACCCATCCAGTAAATCCAGTTCTGGTTTATTATTACCACCCTGAAGAGTCATATATACACACACCCACACACACAGAAGTGGTTCCATTCCAGCCCTGGACCTTGAAGGATATCCTTCCCCCCAACAGACAAGAACCCACAAGCCCCAGGCAAAAATGACTGAGAGTGGATACTTTAGAGCTAGCCCGGAGTTGTACTGGTTTAGCTTTTATGGGCCCCTTAGGATTCAGCCTATTCATGAAAAAGGGGTTACAACAGGATAATTCTTTGCTAGTCTAATATCCATCAGCCCATGCTTTATCAATCACAGCATCTATCTCATATTTAATTGCTGCTGTAGGGTCTCCATCAAGCTTCTGATAGAATCTCGTATCAGCCAATTAGTGCCAGTATGCAAAGCTTTAAAAGATTTACAGATAAAGAACTGGAATATCCCAATGTCTATTCCACAAGGAAAATAGATCTAAAATACAAAGTCTAGGACTACCGAGCTCATAATAAAGTACAGCTGCCACATGATTCTATAGTGGTAGAATCATCATAAAGAAGCATTCAAGGATCTCCAGGAACAATATAGGGCCTGTAGTTTATCCCTGCCTATGCAAATCATTAAGGAACTTTTAAAGTTGTGTAGCCTTTGGCTCTATATCAGGCCGATATAGTACAGTGCGCTCCAGTGGAGCGCACTGTTAACCCGCATTTGGACATGCATTTTCGACATGCTAGCTTTACCCCTTATTCAGTAAGGGGTAATAGCGCGTCAAAAACGCGTGTCCAACCCTCCCGAGACTAATAGCGCCCGCAACATGCAAATGCATGTTGATGGCCCTATTAGTCATTCCCGTGTGATACAGTAAGTAAAATGTGCAGCCAAGCCGCACATTTTACTTTAAGAAATTAGCGCCTACCCAAAGGTAGGCGTTAATTTCTGCCAGCGCCGGGGAAGTGCACAGAAAAGCAGTAAAAACTGTGTTTCTGTGCACCTTCTGACTTAACATCATGACGATATTAAGTCAGAGATCCCAAAAGTTAAAAAAAAGTTAAAAAAAAAAATAAATTTTAAATCAGCCCGCGGCTCGCGGGTTGAAAACCGGACGCTCAATTTTGCCGGTGTCCGGTTTCCGAACCCATGGCTGTCAGCGGGCTTGAGAACCGATGCCGTCAAAATTGAGCGTCGGCTGTCAAACCCGTTGACAGCCGCCTCTCCTGTCCAAAAAGAGGCGCTAGGGACGCGCTAGTGTCCCTAGTGCCTCTTTTTTACTACGGGGCTTAATTTAAATAAATTAAAATACTGTATCGCCCGCTCTCCCGCGATTTTTACTGTATCGGCCCATAAGTCTTTGTTGCCATTTTATTTATGTAATTACTGGTGATTATGTGAGCTTTTATGTATCCTGCCCTGAACCTTGGAAGGTATGGGATAGAAATAAAGAATACATGAAAAATAAATAAATAGTGCATCTTCAAGATTGTCTTGTGTGCCCATCACTACTATTGAGCCATCCTAATCGGTGGGTATAATGATTATGTCCATATTTTGTCATAAGACTGATAATGCTAATCTCTCTTCAAGATAAATTTAAAAACTTAGAATAGCAATTGGACATAAACGGACACAGTTCCTTTCTAATCACTTGATAGAAAGTATGTATTGGTGAGTCAATGGGACCCAGAAAAACCCATCGTGATATGTTTTATACCATTGAAACCCTCTCAAGAATTTCACAAGTTAAAACCTGCTGGTGAGTAGCAAAAACCTTTGTATTTTAAGAATCTAATGAATTGAAACAGATCAATTTCTACAGCAAACTTGTCCAATTTCACCATCTGAACTAAAACCAAGCCTCTTTCAAGCACTCAGATATGAACTGACCCAAATTTGCATTTGACACTGATGGCATGCCATGTGGGCATAAAAGTTTATGCAGTTTTGGCTTTTTTTTTAAATTTATTTACATGACCTGGCTTCCAGATCCTACTCATACTATGAACTGTTTTCCTCCACTCAGCTATAAAGTACCATGTTCACTGCTCACAGAATCCTTTTCAGATTTTAACTGTTCCAGGAAGAAGATCCACTTTTAAAACCTGCAGTAAAAATGTTTTGAGCATCTAAGCATATAAAATGAGCAATTAATAATAAATCCATGTAGACAAACTCCCTGGGGATAAAAAAGGAAAATATAAAAAAAAAAAAAAAGTGATGCTTCTGGGAAATGAAAAGACAAAATGAAAATGGCGCATGTTTTCCAGAATGGAAGGGGAGATTCACATCATCAGTGGCCTTCCTTTCATTTTCAATTGGAGGGATGTTTGAGAAGGGTGGTGTGATGCCATCTTTTGAGATCACAGGATCCAGCTACTTTTCAGTGAATCTCTTCAAAATCTTGGAAACATGCTGGTGAATGAGAATGACATCAAAGCATTTCCTGAATACAAAAGCCCCGATCTGATTCTGTGCAGAATCAGAGCTGTGTCAAAACAATATGCAAAAGCATGACGGCTATACTCAGTGTATTCAATGTACTCCTTGACATATGGCATACATCATGCTCTAGAAGACAAATTTGCAGTAAAAAACATTGTTCTGCATATATTATCCAGTGTGTTTATCTTCATTACCTGCAAGTGATATAATGAAGATAAAACTTAAAAATTCAGGCAATATATAGTAGAAACTACTTAGAGAGTTACACTCAACCCCCCCTGCCGCTCCCCCCCCCCTCCGACACACACACACATTGCTAATGTATGTCAGCCATGCCTTTTTTCTTTATCATTTAAGTATATCATATTCTACCAAGGTCTTTTTCACCTTTTATGTCTATGGTTAGAAATAATGCTAGATAAGTGGAAGGGTCGTTTCTCACTCAAATGATTCCAGTGCTCTCTTGAGGACAAATGGCAGAAAAGCTATCCCGTGTTAAATTACTGGCAATTATTTCTCCCTTTCGGGCAGTAATGTTGATCTAAAAAGTATTATAAAGTTCTTCTGAACAATGAACAAGCAAGATTCTTATACAGCTATTAAAGTTATTGAAGAGTCCTTTTTTTTTTTTTTTTACTGGATAGTCAGAACAGAAATAACAGCAGATCTTTTTTTTTTTTTTTTTAATATATTTATTGGGTGAACAACACACGTAACAAATAACAGAGCAGTAATACAACATATCGAATGCACCCAAAGAAAGTTTTCAAATATGCCATCCTACCCCCCACCCCCCTCCCAGCCCCCCACCCCCCCAACTCCTTCCCCTAGAGAATCTCCGGATGTTGTGAGGACCAGATAGGGACCAACACAAACTCCAGTATGGGCCCCAGAAAAAATTAGCCAGGTTTAAAGATGTCATGGCTCTAGGAATTCCCCAAAGGCGCCAACTTCCTCACTTGCGGAGATAAGGATCTATAAAAACGTCCCCAAATCTCCTCAAAAACTCGTTTTTTCCGGGGGGAAAAATGCCTGTACATCGACCCATATTCCAGTTGGTACATTTCCCTCATCAGAGATGACCACATCTCGAGGGTCGGGGGCTCCTTGGCAAGCCACTTTACTAACACACATTTCTTTGCCATAAGGCATGCCTTGGCCATCAAACCCACATTGTCCACATTAAGACTTTGGTCCCCCACATCATTGTTAAGAATACAAAAAGAGCAAGACCACTCAATATCTATTGCAAACAGTTGTGACAAGAACAGGCGAATGGAAGTCCAAAAGTCCCGTATAGGAGGGCAATCCCATAAGCAGTGAATGAGGGATGCAAAAGGTTGGGAACACTTAAGACACGCAGCAGAGTCCACAATTCCCATACAAGCTGCTCTCGCAGGAGAGTAGACAATCCGATGAAAGACTCTCTGCTGCATTTCACGAAGACCCACATTGTTAGTCATGAGGTTGATAGACACATACGAGTTTCGGAGCATTCGCACCTCCAACTCCTCTTGACAGTCACGAGACCATTTAGGAAGCAATTTTTGATAAATATTATAGTCTTGTATCACATGGGAAAAAGAATAAAGACACGAAAGAGATCCCTTACGGGATTTGAAACAGGTAAGCAAAGCAGAATAATGAACATTTGTGATTTTCCCTGTCATACCCCTTACCAATTCTGTCACCAGCGCGCGTACAGATCCATACAATAAAAATTGCTGAGGAGTAAAGTCAAATAAAGTTACGCATTTATCAAAGGTGTAACACGCCCCCGTTAAGGGGTCTAACAATTCCCCTAATAACCAGTGAGCACTTAGTTTAAAAGAATGATGCAAGGGGAGCAGAGATTGAGCTATCAATGAGCTGTCCCGCACTGGGTATTGAGGAGATACAGACGGAGACAACCCCAACATCTTACGAAGAATTCCCCACACTTTTCTAACAGTTTTAAGCAAAGTAAAGCGCATCGGTAATTGTAGGAATGCCTCTGGCGATAAATGGAGTAGCAACCCTGGATCTACGGGGTGGCACATCATGCGTATCATATCCGGGTCAGTATATTCAGCAGTATCAAAGAACCAATCTCCCAAAAAGCGCCAATTTGCAGCCAAAGAATAGAAGTAGAAATTTGGTAGCCCATATCCTCCAGCGGCTTTAGGCCCCATCAAAGTGGCCATGGAGAGGCGCGCCCTTTTATCCTGCCACAAAAATCGACTTATTTCTCGATAGATTGTACGTCGATCTTTCGCAAGAAGAAGAAAAGGCAACATCAACAGTTTGTACAGTAGTTGGGGCGCTAGTACCATTTTGATAACTGCAATACGCCCCTGGAGCGATAAGGGCAAAGACTTCCAACTTCTCAATTTTGTAATTATTTTCTGAATTGTTGGGGGGACATTTAGCGCATACCACTGGCGAGGATCCGGGTGAATGATTATACCCAAATATTTAATCGTAGAGGTCGCCCACTTAACTGGAAACTGGCCCCAGGCAGCTGTTAAAGCCCCCGACAGGTCTAATGCCTCCGTCTTGTCAAGGTTCAATTTAAAGCCCGACAGCCCTTGATAAATATGAAAAATAGCCAAAGCAGCTGGAAGGGCTGTTGTCGCCTTTGACAACAAAAGCAAAATATCATCTGCAAATAAAAGAGTCAGATACGTCTGTCGTCCTAAAGGGATGCCTGTAACCGTGGGTGTGGCTTTCAATTTGCAGATTAGAGGTTCAACTGTTAAGATGAAGAGAAGAGGGGATAAAGGGCAACCCTGCCGTGTTCCTCTTTGCAGGCAGAATTCCCCTGAAAGGTCCCCATTCACCAAGATCCTCGCCGTGGGATTAGAATACAGCACATTAATATAATCAAAGATCCTGCCCACAATCCCAACTTTTGCCAATATCTGTCGCAGAAAAGGCCACGCCACTCTATCGAACGCCTTCTCTGCATCACATGTGACCAGCAGAGGATCTTCAATCAGGCCCCTAGAGCACAATTCCAGAGCAGCCAGCACTTTGTGTATATTCACTGTAGATCGTCTCCCCATAACGAACCCCACTTGATCTGAAGATATCAACAAGGGCATTAAGGTTTTCAATCTATTGGCTAATATCTTAGCGTAAATTTTGATATCCAAATTCAACAGAGAAATTGGCCTGTATGAGGATGGTAGTAAAGGATCCCTGCCAGCCTTGGGGAGAACGACAATAGTGGCCGCTCTCATAGTAGGGGGCATTTCCTGCATATCAGCTATTTTTTCATATACCAGTTGCAGCACCGGAGCCACTTCCTCCCTCAGCCCTTTATAAAACGTGGAATTCATTCCATCGGGGCCCGGCGCTTTTTGATTCGGGAGCAGGTGGATCGCCTCTAGGACCTCATCTACCTCAATCACACGCTGCAAGCGTTGAATTTGGGTCTCATTGAGGCAGGGCATGTTAATCCCACGCAAAAACTCTGCTATGTCCCCGTCATGTACCTGATCCGCCAAATATAATGTCCGATAATAGTCCGAAAAGACTTCTGCTATGTCCTTAGATTTGGTTTGAATCCCCCCTGTGGGTTACGTATATTCGCAATGTGCTTGGAAGTTTCCTGTGCTTTCAGTAATCGCGCCAGCAACTTGCCAGCCTTATTTCCATACCGATAAAAGTTATACTGCCTGTGTCTAAGCGCATAAGCTGCTCTAGTATGCAGCAAATCATTGAGGGCAACCTGAATCTCCCGGAACTGGGCCGTCAGCTTGGGATCTGACGTTGTATGCAGCCTACGTTTAAGGCCTCGTAAGCGTTTTTCCAGGGAAAGAATGTCTCTGTCCCGCCGTTTTTTTTGAAAACTAACATAGCTAATGATATCTCCCCTTAAAACAGATTTTGCAGTCTCCCACAAAAGGATCGGATTGTCAATATGTTGCGCATTAAAGGCCATAAAATCCTTCCATTTACCTTTTAAAAAAGCTGAAAAACCAGGATCAGTGGCAAGAGATGCCGGTAGCCGCCACTGGGTCTGAGCAGGGCCACCACCCACAGAAAAGGCCCCAGTCACAGGACAGTGATCCGAAATTACCAAGGCTTCAATGGTGGATTTAGTAAATTTAGAAAAAAGTGATTCAGAGACAAGCAGGTAATCAATCCGTGATTTAGTGGGATGAGCTTTGGCAATATGAGTAAAGTCACGCTCTCCTGGGTTAAGCACTCGCCACAAATCCACCAGGGATAAGTGGCGGCAAAGAAATCTAGGCCCTTTCCGCTCACTCGCTTGCTGACCCCTCCTCTCAGGTACCCTGTCCAATTCAGGATCCATCACAAAATTAAAATCTCCTCCCAACACCATGGGGCAATCCCCCAGTTTGCTGAGTATAGAAAGCAGCTTGGTGTAAAAAGCGTGGTCATATGCGTTAGGAGCATAAATGGAAGCCAGTATAACCTTGGTTCCCATGAGGTATCCTTTAACAATCACATAGCGCCCCTGAGGATCCACCACTGATTCCAACAATTGAAAAGATGCGCTTTGATGTATCAAAATGGCCACACCCCTACTCTTGGATGTACCTGAGGCATAGTATAGCTGTGAAACCCATTTTTTCTTCAATTTAAGAATTTCAATGGGTAGCATGTGCGTCTCCTGCAAAAACACGATTTTAGACTGCAATTTAGTTAACCGAGCAAATACTTTTTCACGTTTTACAGGAGTTCCCATGCCAGCCACATTCCAGGTGATCATATTTAACGCCATCTATACACAGAAAGAACATAAGCATCCAGGGCCGCTACTCCAATGTTTAAATGTGTGCTCCCAGGAATCCGGATCCACAAGGCAACCCCAAGAGGCACTTTCACCAAGTATTCATAAGTTATCGATAGTCCCTCCCATATCCCCACAAGAAACAGAACCAAGAAATTCCCAAACCCCCGGAGATTCTCTACAGACACACACCCAACCCCCCCTCCCTCCCCATTAACCCCAATGAGAACAAAACACAGGAACCACCCCAAACCCCATTGCAATCCACATAACACCCCCTGCCCCATATCCAATACTACACCCCAGAAGGGGTTGGAGAAACACGTAGATGGAGTAAATGTGTTCGGCTACCCCCCCCCCCCCCCCCCACTGCTCAGATATAATACTTCTTAAAGACTAGACATCACCATCTCAAAAGTTCAGTATCCTAGCAAGCATGAACAAACGCGGTAAGAATGGCAATAACATGTAGCCAGGCAAAGGAAAAAAATACTAAAGAGAAAAAACGCTAAACAAACAAGTAATGACAAAAAGTTATGCCGTTTGGCGGTGCAAGCCCCCCAGAGCGTTAACAGCCAAGAAAATATCGTGCTCCGTCTCACTGCTCAATAGACGAGAACTTGCAAAGTAGTCTTGAAGCTGCGCCCGGTATCATGTTGTCTGAGGAGCGTCGTTATTGGGAAGTGCCCGCACGAACTCTCGAGCCTCCCCCGCCGAGTCAAAGAACTTCATTTGGCCTTGATGGTTAATCCGGAGGCGAGCTGGAAACATGAGAGCAAATCGCACACCTTTATTTACCAGCTCCGAGCACACTTCATGAAACGCTTTCCGCTGCAGAGACACACGAGGTGAAAAATCTTGAAATACCAGAATTTTAGCAGATTCGTAGAAAAATTCCCTAGATTTCCGATAATGCTGCAGTACAAGCGAACGATGCGCAAAGTGTAAGAAACGGGCTATTATGACTCGTGGTTTCCGCACCATATCGCCCTCTGCTCTCCGACCCAGCCGATGCGCACGTTCAAATAGGCCCCCCGATGGAGACGCTAGGGAGGGCACCACACTGAGCAACCACGCTTCCAAAATTCGAGGGAGGTCGGCTTCAGGTAAGGATTCTGGAAAGCCCACAAATCGAATATTGTTGCGCCATGATCTGTTCTCGAGTTCGTCAATTTTGTCTTCGTTGGCTTGTGCTTGTTTAATTAGAACGTCGACACGTTTTTCCAGCGCTCCAACATCGTCCTCCACGAGGCCCACTCGGCCCTCAATACGCTCTGTACGGGCGTCGAACTCGGTCAGAGAAGCTCGAACATCAGCGATTTGTTCAGACAGCTGATGCAGTCTAACATCCAGTGCTTGTACTACTGCTTGAGAAATCTTATCTTCCAAAGATTCGCCAGCAGCTGGTAAATCCGGCTCCAAAGCGGCGGCCATTTTTGTCTCAGGGGCCTTCAACTTCTCCTTCTCTTTTCTGACGGATCGGATAGCCATACGGTGCCCCGACCAGAGGAATTAGAAAGCAAAGCTCCTGGGTATTGCCTTAGGCTGTAAAAAAAAGCCAAAAAGTCCTGAAACGCCCTGGATGGTGCAGGATGCAGCGGAGGGGTAGCCGGAGCTCGGAGGATAGCGTCCTACCAAGCCCACCACATCACGTGATCCAACAGCAGATCTTTTTAACGTCACACATATGAAATATGGGAAATTTTGTTTAAACCAGCAAGTACATTCATTTATTTGTTTATTAAAATTATTTCTATTCTGCCTATATTGAAAATACATGCTAAGCGGATTACAACAAAATATACACAAATAAACTGTAATACAAACAAGATTAAAAAGCAGTAAAACATAAAGGAGCAGATTTTCAAAGGCTATGCGTGTAACCTGAGAAAATCTGCCCCTGCGCGCGCAAGCCCCGGGACGCACGTATGTCCCGAGGCTTTCGAAAATGGGCGGATCGGGAGCTTGGCCAGGAGCATGACGGCGGGCCCGGGGGCGTTCCCAAGTCCTCCGGCACAGCGGCCGAGCCAGAGGTTCGTGCGTCGGCAGCTGGCCGGTAGGCGTAACTCCATCAAATAAGGTAGGGGGGGATTTAGGTAGGGCTGGGGGGTGGGTTAGATAGTGGAAGGGAGGGAAAGGTAGGGGGGGATCAAAAAAAAAGTTCCCTCCAAGGCCGCTCCGATTTCGGAGTGTGCACCCCCTTTCGGAGCATGCACCCCCTTGTGCGCACCGAGCCCGAATTTTATACCATGCGCGCGGTAGCGCGCGCATGGTATAAAATTGGGCGTAGATTTTAAGATCTGGCCCAAAATGTGACTGCATCATAAAAAATTAATTTTGCACAAATAAAAATGTTTTCAATTGCTTATGGAACAGTAAAATATCATTAATATTCTTTAGTTCATCTGGGAGAGTGTGCTGCAAAAGTGGACCAGCCACAAAGAAAGCCCGTTTCAGGGTTTCCATTAACTTTGCCTGCTTAACCGTAGGAACTTGTAATAGCTCCTTGCCTTGGGATCACAAATTCCGAGCTGGAATATATCATTTTAAAAGTGCTGAAAGGTAAGACTCTAAAAACTATCATCATCAATTTAAATGCAATACATTTACTAATAGGTAGCCAATGAAGATTATTTAGTAATAGAGAAACATTGAGCCATCTGTGAGCTCCCGAAAACAATTGGGCAGCAGAATTCTGCAATGGTTGAAGTGGACGAACTATAGAAGTAGGGAGGCCAACAAACAGAATGTTACAATAATCTATGACATTGATAACAAAAGATTATATTATAGTGTGAAAATCGTCTTTATCTAAAACAAATCATAAATGAAGAAGTAAAAGTAATTTATAAAAGCCTCGCTGAAATACTTGTTGAATTTGTGGCCACTTGATAACTGGTCATCAAAAAGAAATCCCAGATTTTGTAGTACAGGTTTGAAGATACATTTTTGCCCAAAATCATAAAAGTATTTTGGTCTTGTAGAAAATGAGGATCTTTAGAAAAACATATGAGCTCGGATTTGTCACATTCAATTTAAGATGATTTCCTCACATTCAAATACTACTGATGTTAAGACTAGCTGCTACCAAATGTAAGGTTGCTTGCAATGAGTCAGTACTGTTGTGCTCGGGGGAGGACCCTTGTCCTGGAGCAGTGGAGAATGGCTCCCTTGTAGGGACCAGGAAGCACCTGCCCCCAGGGGGCGGAGCACTGGAGGAGACAGAGGCTAGGATGAGCTTCACCACTGGAAGCCCGGGGTCCCGGGCCGCTTGGACTTAGGTGGGCCTCGCAAGGTTTCCTGGAGAGATGGTAGACAGGCGTGCCCACAGACAGGAGAGGAGCGTGGTCAGGTTCGAGACTGGAGGTCAGATGGAGCAAGGAAGACCAGAACAGTGTAGGCGATGACAAGGCTAGAAACAGAGCCAGAATCTGGAGATATGGTCAAGCAGGCAGAGGTCAGAATCTGAGGGTCAGTCCGAGGACTGACCCTCAACAATGCAGAGGTCAACAATGCAGAGGTCAGGTTCTGGAGGTCAGACAAGGTCACAAGGCAGGCAGAGGTCAGAAGGCAGGCAGATGAGTCTAGGAGCACGCTGAGGTCAGAAGGCAGACAGCAGGCAGGCAGGTCAAGGAGCAAGTTGAGGTCAGTACCAGAGAATCAGTCCAGAGGTACTACCTGTGGAGATGGACAGACGAACATTGGAACAGAAGGACGCTGGAGAACTAGAATGCAGGAACAAGGCAGGAACAAGGCTGGAACAGAAGGATCCTGGAACGAGACTGGAACAAGGTTCAGACGCAGAGACAATCTAGCAAAGTACAAACCCAATTGCCAAGGCAAGGAAGTACAGGCAGGGACTTCCTTATATCAGGGAATCAATCAGGGCACGCCGCGGAGCTAGGACCCGCCCCTGGCCCTACAAGAGGCTGGGCAGTCCGTGCGTGCACATTGGGCCGTGGCCGACGCCATTGAGGACGCCGAGCCCCGGCGTAAGGCCTGGTGCGTAGCGGAAGGCCCGGCGACCACTGCCGCGGGACACCGAGGCTTGAAAGAGCTCGCAGCAGCCGCTAGGGTGGCCGACCCGGGACCTGCCGTGAAACCAGAGAGGTGAGCAGGCCCGTGCGTGGATGGGGTGCGTAACAAGTACCAGGAAAATATATCTGTATATCATCTGCATATATTCTAAACATAATAGAATGCTGGTCTAATACCTGACATAATAGAAGCATATATATATTGTATAGAGCAGCTGCCAATACTGATCCTTAAGGGACCCCTGTAGGAACTGTAAACCGTGATGAACGGAGATACCAACTACAACATGTTATTCCCTCGAAGTCAGATATGATTCAAACCATTGAAGTACTATCCCTTGATGCACATTTAAATTATTCTCACAAACACAGAGTACTTTTAAAACAAGTCACAAAAATACAGGAACTGTACTAAAAAAAAAAAAAAGAAAAAAGAAGAAACGTAAAAATACTAATAAAAAATACTCATTGGCATATTGTTAAATGTCCCTAAATCAAGTAATTGAAAGTTTAGCTAGTGAAGCACTGTACCTTTAACAGTATGGGTAAACTGCAGTTTTTTAAAAATAGAATTAAAAAGCTCTGTCAAGTCTCCTGCGTTTGACTAGAGACCCCCACTTTTGCAGGCCAATTCCTGTACTCGTGCCCAGGCAGGCCTAACTTCTATGGAAAACCCAGTGCAGGACGTTTAGGCTTGAGAAAGGGAGGAAGGCATATTTGGGAACTTTGAGTTCTTCTCACCCAGATATTAACAGGGGGGGAGGTGGAGAAGAGCAAGTTGTCCCAGTATGGACGTTCTCTTCCTCCTACTCCCCACCCACTCCTTCCCCTCTAGAACTACTTTCTTCTTTACTAATATTCTTTATCAGACAAATAGTTTCCAACCTTTGGTGTCTCCACTTGATTGTCTGGCACTGCATTTCTCTCATTCTTTTCTCTCATCTCTATTTTTTTTTTGTTTTCTATTTCTTTCTGATTTCCTGCCTCCTTTTCTTTTCTGGTTCAGTTCTCTCCTTTCGATGTCTCTTTCCTTTAGCAGCAGATACTTTAATACTGTCTCTCTTTTTCTATTCTTTTCTCATGCTTTTTTCCTTTTTTCTTCTTTTCCCCTTCCTCCTATATTATCTTCCTGGATCTCCCCCTCCCCCATTCTATGGTCTTCTCCTTCTCCATCTCCTACCTCTTGGTCGATCCTTGGTCCCCTTTCTCCCCTTTATCGTCCTTCTCTCTCACTCACTCCTCCCCATCTTTGCTGCTCCTTATTTTTGCCCTCTCTTCTCACTCTACCTAATCTTGCTCTCAACTTTCTCTTTCCCCCACCTACCCTCTCACACACTCACTTGTCTTTCCCTTTTTTATTCTCTCTTCCCACAAAGTAATTCTCTCTTTCTCAGTCTCTCTTTTTTCCTTTACCCTCTTGATCAGTGCTGCAACTGTGAGGGCTGGAATAGCAAGAGGGACAGAAAATAAAAACTATACAGCAGAAAAGACCATATGACCCATTTAGTCTGCCCATTCTTCCAATTTATCTAGCTCTACCAATCCTATCAGAGATCTCCTGTTTTTATCCCATGCTTTCTTGAATCCAGATAACATTTTTGTTTCTATCACCTCCTCTGGAGGCCATTCCATGCATTCATACTCTCCCTGCAAAGAAATATTTCCTAAGATTACTACAGAGTCTATCCCCTCTCATCCTCATCCCATGACTGGCCACTTGTGCATGGAAATCTTTCCATTGAAAGAGGCTAGTCTCATAAGAACATAAGGCTTGTCATACTAGGTCAGATCAAAGGTCCATCAAGCCCAGCATCCTGTTTCCAACAGTGGCCAAGCCAGGTCACAAGTACCTGACAGGATCCCAAAGGGTAGATAGATTCCAAGCTGCTTATCCCAAGAATAAGCAGTGAATTTCTGCAACTCTCCTGTAATAATTGTTAATGGACATTTCCTCCAGGAACTTGTCCAAACCTTTTTTATGTTCAATATGTTTTATTAAGTGATACGAATATAAAATACACAAATTCACAATCAAAAAGTACAACGTCTGAACCGTTATAGAAAGTTGGGAACAACAACGAGCCAAGAACCTCTAACAATCGATCACTTTTCAAACCTTTTTTAAATGCAGTTATACTAATAGCTTTCACCACGTCCTCTGGCAACAAATTCCAGAGCTTAATTATGCATTAAGTAAAAAAAATATGTTCTCTTATTAGTTTAAATGTATTACCCAGTAACACCATTCTGTGTCCCCTGGTCTTTGTACTTTTTGAAAGAGTAAACAACTGATTAATGTTTGCTCGTTCCATTGCCCTCATTATTTTATAGACTACTATCATATCTCACCTCAGCTGTCTTCTCCAATCTGAAGAGTCCTAACCTCTTTGGCCTTTCTTCATAGGGGAATTGTTCCATCCCCTTTATCATCTTGGTCACCTTTCTCTGTACCTTTTCTAATTCTGTTATATCTTTCTTGAGATGTGGTGACCAGAACGGAACACAATACTCAAAATGAGGTTGCAGCATAGAGTGGTACTGAGGCATTATGACATTCTCAGTTTTATTCTCCATTCCTTTCCTAATAATCCCAAGCATTCTATTTGCTTTCTTGACTACTACTACACAATGAGCAGAAGATTTCAACGTATTATTCACAATGACACCTAGATCCTTTTCTTGCATGGTGACTCCTATTGTGGAACCTTGCATTTTATAGCTATAATTTGGGTTATTCTTCCATAAGTGCATCACTTGTACTTGTCTACATTTAATTTAATTTGCCATTTGCATGCTCAGTCTCCCAGTTTTACAATGTCCTCATGCAATTTCTCACAATCCTCTTGTGATTTGACAAGTTTGAATAAATTTGTGCCATAGGCAAGTTTGATCACCTCACTTGTTGTTCCCATTTCCAAGTTATTTATACATGCCATATATACTCGGGTATGAGTTGATCTCATTTATAAATCAAGGGTATGTTTTGGGCCCCAATATCAAGAATTATCTGTCACCCATGGATAAGTCAAGGATAAAACCTAGGGGCTTATGAAATGGCAAAATCAATCTAACAAACAAACCAATAATTTAAGAAAATCATTTATTTATTTTTTAAAAGTAGAATAAAGTGTCTCATAAGAAACATTATCATTTAACAACTTAAGAAAATGTCCCTGCTGTATGAATCCTGGTCTCCCTCCCCCATGGCTGTCCCTGCTGTTTGAATCCTTCTCTTTTATTCAAATCCTTCCAAGTCTGATTCTTCATTGTCGGAATGTCCGAATAAATCTGTAATCGCTGTTTTTGTGTGGGTCGGTACCGCAGTGACCTTTGCGGTGGGGAGGCTGCAGTTGTTGAGGAGTGGTTTGAAAAGATGCTGTGATTATGGTTGTCTGAGTACTGGTAAGGAACATGGAGGGAGTTCATCAGATGGTTGTTGGGTAAGCAAGAGATAGTTAATATTGTAGTTAGCTAAATTTAACCTTTGTGTTTTTATTTTGCGCTTTTTGAATAGGCCCATGGAAAATCAGCCTTATTATTAAAGAAACCATGAGGGATCGTGTGAAGATAAAATAATTGAAGAACTATACAGAAATAGATGAGTACTGATGAAACTTGGATGAGTAAGTTATTGTGTTTTGAATAGAGACATTGGGTTTTTGAGTGGGCAATAATATATTAATAAGTGTTTAACAATTTTTAAAGTTGATATTTTGGGAAATAATTGACGGACATGAACAGAAAATGATAATATAGCAATAAGTATATGATATGATTTTATTTATTTATTTATTAGATTTTTTTTATACCGATATTCGTAGGCCATCATGCCGGTTTACATATAACTGAAGGAGGAAAATACAAAAAACAGGGAGGGGAGCAGCTAAGTAAGAAGGATCAAGTAAAGGGGGTGAAATGATAATAATTGTAGTGGGATGAGGGTAGTGTAATAGTACTGATATGTATTTTATTTGATATTGAGGTGATACTGGGATTTGAAGTAAATTCCATCCTAGAAATTGACATTGGGTGATAAACTGTCCCCTGAGGAAGCCATTGGCAAAACAAGGAACCTTGTAGGGAGTCGTGAGAAGGAAAGAAACAAAATTAAAGGAGAAGGGGGAACACATATGAGGAAAAGGAGATTAATAACTGCTTTTAGGTGTGTTTTAATGGGAGGTGGATAAATGTAGGGGGATGTGTGAATGGGGGATGAATGTATGTGGGAACATGGTAGAGGATGTTATTTTAATGTAATGGTTCTGGCAAGTCCAATGGGTAAAGTATAAGCACATCCATGATATGTAAGTAATTAAATTAAGATTGTAGTAAATAGTGTTGTAATATGTTGAACATATGAATATGAATAAAAATGTATAGAAGCAAAATAGTGTGAGGAATGTATATACTAAAGAGATTATATTGATATTTATAAATATTGTATGGAATATATGACCTAATTAAATATTGGGAAATTCATGATGTTACAATTTGCTGTCACATATATATATATATATTAGAGATGTGAATCATGTCCTCGATCGTCTTAACGATCGATTTCGGCTGGGAGGGGGAGGGAATCGTATTGTTGCCGTTTGGGGGGGGTAAAATATTGTGATATATCGTTAAAATCGTTAAAACCCGCTAAAACCCACCCCCGACCCTTTAAATTAAATCCCCCACCCTCCCGAACCCCCCCCAAATGACTTAAATTACCTGGTGGTCCAGCGGCGGTCCGGAACGGCAGCGGTCCGGAACGGGCTCCTGCTACTGAATCTTGTTGTCTTCGGCCGGCGCCATTTTCCAAAATGGCGCCGAAAAATGGCGGCGGCCATAGACCAACAGGATTCGACGGCAGGAGGTCCTTCCGGACCCCCGCTGGACTTTTGGCAAGTCTTGTGGGGGTCAGGAGGCCCCCCCAAGCTGGCCAAAAGTTCCTGGAGGTCCAGCGGGGGTCAGGGAGCGATTTCCCGCCGCGAATCGTTTTCCGTACGGAAAATGGCGCCGGCAGGAGATCGACTGCAGGAGGTCGTTCAGCGAGGCGCCGGAACCCTCGCTGAACGACCTCCTGCAGTCGATCTCCTGCCGGCGCCATTTTCCGTACGGAAAACGATTCGCGGCGGGAAATCGCTCCCTGACCCCCGCTGGACCTCCAGGAACTTTTGGCCAGCTTGGGGGGGGGCCTCCTGACCCCCACAAGACTTGCCAAAAGTCCAGCGGGGGTCCGGAAGGACCTCCTGCCGTCGAATCCTGTTGGTCTATGGCCGCCGCCATTTTTCGGCGCCATTTTGGAAAATGGCGCCGGCCGAAGACAACAAGATTCAGTAGCAGGAGCCCGTTCCGGACCGCTGCCGTTCCGGACCCCCAGGTAATTTAAGTCATTTGGGGGGGGGTTCGGGAGGGTGGGGGATTGAAGGAGGTAGGATTTGGCAAGGAAATGTTTAAGTATTTGGGGGGGGGTTCGGGAGGGTGGGGGATTTAATTAAAGGGTCGGGGGTGGGTTTTAGCGGGTTTTAGTGTGCTGGCTCACGATTCTAACGATTTATAACGATAAATCGTTAGAATCTCTATTGTATTGTGTTCCATAACGGTTTAAGACGATATTAAAATTATCGGACGATAATTTTAATCGTCCTAAAACGATTCACATCCCTAATATATATATATATGTATGTGTGTGTGTGTGTGACAGCGAATCAGCGAGCGTTCAAGTTAAGGGATCCATAGGAGTTGTGAGGGAGAAGCTGCCTACCACTACACTGGGAGACTATGGGGGAGGAGGAAGGACATTCCTGAGCAAATGCTGTCATTATCCAGATAGTGGGAGAGGTAAGGAATCGGGAGGGGGGAAGGATTCAAACAGGAGGGGCAGCCATGGGGGAGGGAGAGAAGGATTCAAACAGTCATTCCTGAAATGTGGGATTAGCAGTGCTGTGGATGGATCAGAATATGATGCCATCTATGAAGACAAAGATGAATTAGCATCAGATAATGATTCAAAAGATGGAGACAGCGAAGACAACATTTACACTGATGGCATTACCAATTTAAGGTAAACAGTAATTTGTTCAGCCATTCCTGTTTGGATGGGAGCCCAGGGGCATTTCCTGCTTTTTGTTTGTGTTTGTCAAGGGCTGTCTTAAGAGTGAGGTTGGCTCGCTCCACAATAGCCTGTCCAGTGGAGTTGTAAGGGATGCCAAATATGTGTTTGATGTTCCATTGTTGCTATAAGCAGGGCCATTATCAGTTTTTAAAATGGAAGGCATCCCCATGACTGAAAAGGTTCTTATACAGTGATTGATAACATGCTTGGTGGCTTCCCCTTTTTGGGGGGTGGCCCATAGAAAATGCGAAAAGGTGTCAATGGTTACATGTAAAAATTTCCAGGGGGCGAAAGGAGGATATTGAGTAACATCCATTTGCCAAATTTCGTTAGCACATAAGCCACGTGGGTTCACGCCCATAGAAGGGGCAGATGCAACTTGGGAACACAGGGGGCATTGCTGCACAATGGCTCGGGTTTGATCTAGTGGGATATTAAATTGTTTAGCGATGGACTTAGCATTCTGATGAAACATGGAGTGGCTATTCCAGTGAGTGATGCTGAGCACTGCCTTTTTAGTGGCTGCATCGGCAATAGCATTGCTTCTGATATCCACCCAGGGAAAGGCTGGTGGCTCCTAATGTGGGCAATGTAAAGTTGGTGTGTGCGACCTTGGAGGGCTGATTGTAGTGTCAGAAAGAGGGATAATAGGTTACCATCTAAAGAAGGGGTTACATAGGCTCCGGGAAGAATGGAGTAAGTTCCATAAATGTCGTAGTCAAGCGTTCAGTAAGGTGTATCAATTTTTCATTCATCGAGGCCTAATTGTGATATGTGTTCCTTATGGTTTCGGCTACCTAATATAGTAAAATAGCATAAATTCAAATTAATCATTTAAAGGAAAAGTCATTTGCAGTAGGCTAAACCACAAACAACAAGTATTTCAGACACTACATTAATCATATGTTACACAAGACTGACACATATTCATCCATCCTACAAATATTCATCATCTTCTTGACATCAAGACAGACAACGGATAACACATAATTTGAGCTCAAAATTCGTATCAAAAAGTATCAAAAATAAAATTAGATCAAAGATCAAAAATCAAAAGGTGTTTGAAAAGTGTTTGAAAAAAAAATAAAAGTTCAGAATTCTGTACAAAAATCAGAAAAAGAAAATAAAACAAGTTTCCTTAAGACAGGAGGGCCGTAGACCTGAAAGGAAAAAACTAGTATACAACAGAATTATTAAAATAACAAATATTGTACAACTGGTAGAATAGCATAGTGCCTCCTAGTGGATGCACTATCATCACATTATAGATTGCAACCTGGAACAATAAATTCAGTCAATAATACTCTGAGCTTAAATTCAATGTGCAATACTAATACTAAATAATCAGAATATTTAGAACTTAAATATGCTCCGTTTAAACAAAAGTAACTCTTTTCTCCTTTTTTTTTTTTTCCCGCTCAGCACTGAACTGACAGAAGCACTTCTCTAAAAGCAGTGCTCTGCCTGCTACCACAAGCTAACACAACTCTTACTTCCCCCTTTTTTTTTTCTAAGATACAGTTTAACTCTTTGGTTAAAATGTCCTGTCAGATTTCAGTAGCTCAGATTCTAAATTTTAACACTAGTAAATGTCTTTGCCAGTAACCTCAGTTCAGTATTAAAGAAATTTGAAAGTATTAACGTAATAAAAGTTCAGCATTGAAGGTTGAGGGCAAAAGAGGTTTGGATTAGCAGGCGATCTGTCCCGTTCCCCCCTTGACTCCTGTTTTACCACAGTAAAGTCTGCAATGCACAGTTGGGGCAGATAATTCAGGAAGGGAAAGTATAAAGTATGTGTTGTAAAAAAAGATCGCATGCACTTGGTGATCACCGTAATAGGAATGTATCAGAGATATAACAGATATAGAGATTAGGGAGAGAAACTTAAAAGCGATACCGTATAACATTAACTTACTTAAACTAAAAATCCTTATACTAATAATGTACCAGCAAATGATAACATAACTAGATAATGCCAACCAGAAACAATAAGACTGGCAAGGATTTGCTGGTCTCTTGTAAATATATTCTATCTTAACCTACTTTGTCCTAAAACGAATATTGCAGTAAAAATGCAAATTATGTGCACTGGCAATGCAAGCAATAGCTACAAAAATAAATCTCAGAGTAACGGAGTCATCCTAAATCTGGTCCTATTTAGCTTTGTCAAAGGGGACCATTTCACATTGAGTTTACACAGTGTCCTGTCCAAGTTTCACTACAGTTACAACGTAAGGCCCTACATACACTGGATCTTTTTCTGATGTGTGGGGGAACACTTCCTGTGGGGAAATGCGTTCTAAGTATGCAGGCTTCCTGTAACGGAATATCAAGGCCCATGATAAACATTCCTTCCAGGTTTGCTTTGTCTGCTCCATCACTTGGTTTAGTCTGGTTTGCAACAGGCCATTGTATTGTCTCACTAGATCATGTCTCTCACGTCGGCACTGTTTTTGTCTGTAACATCACTGCGATATCAGGAGTGCGGCTACCTGGCCCAAGGTCATATGTGCTAATTTCTTTGAAGACCTGGAGGCATGGTTACTGCTTATGGCACTCCGGGCGGTATTCAATTCAATTGCGGTTGGGGATCCCTCTAGAGGACAGACTCTCATTTGTGGGCTGAAGGCAAGTGTCCATCCATGAATTAAATCAACCCGAATAGTGACATAAAAAAATGAACTGTCTAATTTGGCAACTTTGGCTGCTGGAGGACCGACGGCAGCCGAAGCTACAGTGACTACGTCAACTTCCTCACTACTCTCCGTGTCTTCCTCACTACTCTCAATCCAAATAGGCATGGATTGGAGGCAAGGGTTGGGTGACAGGTCAGGATACAGGGAGTTTGTCGGTGGCGAAGGGGTTTGAGGGTAAGGCGGAGGGAGTTTAGTTTTTTAAATTTCAGTTTCTTTGGTTTGAAAGGGAAAAGCAGTCTTTTGATTACCATTACTCTTAGGGCTGTTACCCTCTTTTCCCATGCTAGGGAGACCTCTACCGCGGGGCAAACTCGAGTGTCTCCATGCAAACACCTCACCCGAGTCCTGCCAACTACTCTAGTTCCAGGGCCTATAAGCCTCAGGCTCCTTGCTAGGGGCCCGGACATTAGTGAGTGGTTACTTCCAATGACTAAGATAGCTCTGACCTGGGTGCCCCCCACGTGCACGTCGCTCAGGTAGTGATTCTCCTGCACTCCTACCCATTTGTCCTTGAACTTTCCCTAGCCGGTGAAAGAGCAGTTCATGGAGGGACAGTCTTTTTTTAAAGTAGCCTTCTTCCCCACAGGTAAAACACCGTAGAGGACCTCATGTCGACTGCATGGGGAATCTCCCTACCTTCCCTGGGGGCATATTCTCTCCTCCCTCCATGATCTGGGGCCAAATTCGCCTCCCCTGGGTCCTTCCCTTTGGTAGGGGAGCCCCTCCAGCCTGCTTCCGTGCCTATAGAGCTCTCCCAGAGACCTACTTTCCTTGGCTGGGTGCCTGTTCGGGACCGCCGCCTCCATGGTGTCTAGGAACTGTTCGCTATACTGTACAGCTTCCCTTAAATCTTGAGGTCCTTGGCATCCTACCCAGGTTCGCATGGGGGTTGGTAAGATATTCATATATTGTTCCAACACTTTTGCCCCACTACCTCCTCACTATTTCGAACCGTCGGGCGAAGCCATCGCGTTGCTAGTTCCTTGAGCTTGTGTGTCATCACCCGGGGTCGCTCCCCTCTACCCACCCTGAGGGACCTAAAACATTTCCGGTAGGCTTCCGGGGTTAGCCCCAGCCGGTGCACATTGGCAGCCTTCACGGCCTCATAGTTCCTTGCCTGCTGAGGGGCTAACTGGATTGTCCACTGCTCCTTTGGCCACCCAGCTACTTCGGTGACCCTCTCAAAGGTTACCAGGAAAGCTTCTGGATCATCATCCAGTCCCAGTTTCGAAAGAGTGAGGCACCTTACCGGCCCCACTAGTCCCTTCTCGGTCCCACCGGGTGCACCCAGCCAATCTCCCATCTCATCTGAGGAAAACAGCCGCTGCTGTTGGCATATCAATGTCCGAGCTTCTTTAGTCTATTCCTCCAAAAGCTTTAGTAATGGTTGCTGTTGTTCGTCCTGACGCTATTGCATCGCCTGGAGGAGCCGATGAGTAGTCTCCTGCTGCTTCTGCATCTGCTCGACCATCCATTTCAGCATGTTCTCAGTCTCCATCCTGGTCACACCTTCAGGAACTAACAAAACCAAGTGTGGCCTCTCACACGCCCACCGACTCCCAATTGCCCCTCAGTTTGCTACGGCCGCGAAGACGGAGGCGGCAGCAGCAGCTCACAATCCGCGAAAGGAGACATCAGCGGCCCCTTCTGCCGCAGAATGGCGTCGGGCCGCTCGGAGGCAGTAAGTGGAGACCTGCTCGCGGGATGGGTCCGCGAGCAGGATCATAACATACTGAAACCATTTCTTTCTCTACTTGCTAATATCAACTGATTGATAACTAGTTAGTTTTAACTGGTCAGAGATAATATGTTGCATCTTTGAATTTCAATTCCAAAAAGCAGGAAATAAATGAATGTAATACTTCCTGAAAGTTTATTTAGTGACTGCTCAAAAAGATTTTTTGTTAACGAGTTCTCATATACAGCATATAACAGGGAAAAGGTCATGAAATGTTCACATTATGACATGCTTTACTGCCCAAGAGAGTCATTGGAAATATGTAGAAATAAAAGGTAAACATAAGAATTGCAGGTGATACCGTTTTATTGGACTAAATGAAAAAAGAATAATGAATATAAAAGATGTCAGTCATGCTATGCCATCAACAAGAGAGAATGAAATATAAAATCAAGAAAGGAGATCTGTCCAAAGTAAATCTCTGCAGAATTACTCTACAATATAAAATTACTTATTTAAAATTAACTTTACATATATACACACACCCATATTCCTCAGTCAAGGAGGACTGTTCATTTCTGGTCCTGGGGATAATTTTCACTGAAATTCAAGAGTCATTCATTCTTTCTAGTTTGCCTCCCATAGGCTTAGCATAGTAATGGGAATAACAAAAGCCTCACTGTAAGCGCAGTAATGTGTGTGCGTGACAAATTGGTGTTAGTGAAAGGCTCATGTTTTACATGCACCAATTAGATTTATTATCAGCTGCAATAAATTGCTACATTCTTTTTAAGAATAGCCAAAGCTTAGAACCGTCTGACACTAATCCTTTATTATAGCAGGACCCAGAATGTAATATAGTTATTATCAGTAGAAGCCTGAATGGGAGGAATTTTGTCTTCTTTCTCACACTAAAGTGCCTGCTCTTTGACTCAGTCATTAAAATGAGTTCACGAATAGCTGCTTGTTCTAATTTTCCTTATCACCCTCCACAGTGCCCCATTTTAAACTGTCTGCAGAGTCTTAGAATGCAATTGTATGCTTGAATAAGAGAGGGAATTGAACAGGACTGCTCTTAAAGCCACTGCATTAGTAGAAAAGCTGGATTAAATTTAACAGAGTAACAAATCCATTTCACAATTGCTGAGATGGATAGGGGTTTTTTTTTTTCTTTCCTTTAGCAGCTCTGTGGTAGTGAAATAGAAAATAGAATGGTTTATGACAAAATGTCAAGCAAATAAAAATTAGAATTTAACACAGGAATGTCTTTAAAAGTATATCAAATGGTATGGGTTTTGAATTGTCTTCTTCCCCTGAGTTAGTTTGTTGGGACATTGGGGTTCACTTCAAATATCTAGCAAAAAGAAAAAATTAATCTCTCAAATGTTATTAGCAGTGAGATTTACAACAGCCAAATTCTGGAATAATTTGGACAGAGGGCATACACTTTTTTTTTAATTGCTCATATTACGAAGTTGATACACTCTTTCAGGGGATTCCTTAATTCTTATGATGCTATAATGGGGCAAATTCTGATCCTTATACTCTTTCACACCACATCATTAAAAAAAAAAAAATATATATATATATATATATATATATATATAAATATATATATGTGTGTGTGTGTGTGTGTGAGTGTATGTATGTATGTGTGTGTGAGTGTATGTATGTATATGTGTGTATATTTAATATTCAAAAACTATACCCTACGTCAAAGCATTATTATTTAAAGATAAGTAACAAAAGGATATTAGTATCAATTTATTAATATTTCAAGAGTATACCACTTAGAAAAGCCACCCAAAATATGAATCATACATTATAAAACCATCATCCAATCAACATTAATACCCACACATACTTCACACTCCTCCCTATAGACGTGTACAACATACATGCTCAGAAAAACACTTCAAACAATGTTTTTAACACACTGCAATAATAGCACTTAAATATAACAATGGGAAAGCAACAAAGTTACCACAACAAACAATATTAAAACTAATCAAAAAATGTGAAGAATCTAGTTTATTGCTGCTGCTTTAAATTTCCAACAGATATTCACTGTTTTAACTTTTTCTTAGTCTAGAGAGCCAACATGAAAGGAGGGATAACAGATGCACAATCCCTTGCTGCAAATAGTAAAAGTATCATTAACCATGTCTTCTTAATAAGCTGAGAGGGTAATATTCAAACATGGTTCATAATTTACACCAATTTTCAAAGTGGACTTACATGCATACATTAAATCTGGTTGGAAAATTCTCTCTTAAGTTTTATATAACAAGTCCAAAGGACCCTATGTTATACTTGGGCAATATCTAACCCCCCAAGGACCTTTTATTACTTTAAATAAAAACAAGTGAAAAACAGTACACTCATATATAGGCCATTTCCTATAGGTGGTTAAAGGTGTTGGGCTATATTACTGAGTCACACTGCACTGAAAAACACTTGAAATTGTCTTGAAAAATACATAAAAATATGCAACATATGAAAATGTGAAGAAAAGTCCCATATTCTATCAGTCACTCAATTAGAAATGCAAAATTCATAAAATGCATAACGTGAAATATTTTGTTATGTAAATCAATATCTTAAATTTCATTTTGAATGCAGGCTGATCAAGTCCTCTGGAATGATGTGAAATAGAGATGTTGAATCGGGAACCGGAATCGGTTCGTTTCCGATTCAAATCGAGCATTTTTTTTCATCCGGCCCGATCGTTTGTTTTTTTAAAATTATTTAATCAGCTGCGCCCAATCCGATAAACAAAAAAAACCACCCGATCCTTTAAAACTGCTCCCTTAGCCTCCACCACCCTCCTGACCCCCCCAAAAACATTTTAAAATTACCTGGTGGTCCAGTGGGGGTCCCGGGAGCGTTCTCTCGTGCTCAGGCTGTCGGCTGATAAACAAAAAACCCACCCCGACCCTTTAAAACCGCTCCCTTAGCCTCCACCACCCTCCCGACCCCCCCAAAAATTTTTTTTTAAATTACCTGGTGGTCCAGTGGGCCCCGGGAGCAATCTCCCGCTCTCGGGCCGTCGGCTGCCACTAATAAAAACCATGCCATTGGCCAGCCCCTGTCACATGGTAGGAGCACTGGACGGCCGGCGCCATCTTTAAAAATGGCGCGGGCCATCCTGTGGACAGCCGGCGCCATCTTTAAAAATGGTGCGGGCCATCCAGTGGACGAGAATGGCTTCAGCTGCATAAGAAGTCCTGGAGGCATTGGTAGAGGATACCTTGGAAGTGGTAGAGCCACAAGAGGAAGAAGTGGCATCATAAGTGGTGTTGGACTTATAGGTGGAGCCTCCCACTGGGCTGGTGGGACAACTGGTGGAGGAAGAATCTATGATGGTAGTAGTGCAAATGCAGGAGGGAGGCCGCATCCAGGGAGCATTCCATGTTGGCTGCGTCTAGTATGGAAGCATCCACTGAAGAGTCTCCTTCCAGATGGAAGTCATGGATTGTGATTCCTCCCTCAGCATCTAGCCAAGATTCTGCATCTCCTATCTTACATCCTGTAGCTCTTCTTGCACCATTTCCTTGAGACCCTGTATGTCTTAGCAAATGTCTACACGCAATTCTGCAACTATCATTTTGGAGCAGCATGCAACACTCAGCTGGATTGAAAAGCTCCTCATCATCAGCTCTTGGAGAAAAGCTGTCTTCTTCTCTTTCCCCTTTATCAACATCTTATGCCAACTTATCAGCAGTAGGTGGTTTGCTTTAAGTGAGCAAGGATACATCCTGTAACAAAGCTTGGATATGCTCCTCATTTCTTGCCACATCCCCCCTAATTTTCCCCTGGGGCCATTGCAGACTATGCAGACTCCTCCTCACCTGACCTGCTCTGTGCCTCTGGACTGGGGTGATTGCGCTATTGCTTGCTGCCTAGACCTTCCCTGCTCACTGGGTCAAAGTCCATCATTTGTGCATCATTTCCTGCAAGAAGGTAGAGTACACAAACTGTCACTACTATTATCTGGCCATCTCCCTGCCTTTAAGGAGAGAGTGTGAAAAGAGAACAGCTACATGGGCCCCACTCTATGGCCTCCAGCTACTGCACAACCTTTTAGTCTAGCAATTTCTAGGGTATTAAGCACTTTTTTTTTTTTTTACAAGCTTGACCAGAAAAAGGACTAGCAGCATAGTGTTGCATATGATGGCAGGCCCTATCTGCCTTTTGTACCATATGGTATCTTTAAATATGTAAACATATGTATAGATAGAAACTTTATAATAGGTAATATATGCAAGAATTTTACATGTCACAAACCCTTGCACTGCAGCATCTGATATGGAGCTCAGGACCATCTCTTTTGTTTGGGTGAAGATTATCTGCCTAGTGGGCTCTTTGCTCTCATTCTAGCCTGTTTCTCCTTGAGCTTGCATCTAAGATCTCACCACTTGTGACAGAGGTCTTGCACACTTCTATTGTGGAAAACAGCATTCAGTTTCTGGCAAATCTTCCCACAGATCTGCTCTTTTCTGTCCATTTTCCTGGACTCCTTCACATATAGGATGTTCTGGACCTTCATGACCTCCCCTGACAAGAAGGTCCTCCTCCCATGGCAAATTTATTAGCGTTAACATTTCACCTTTATAGTTTGTATTTCATCAGAGAGGATAAGGTCCTTCAATCATCATAAAACACTCCTCTGTTATTATATGCATCTAGTGTATTAGAAGACATCTGGGTGTTGTTTCTAGAGGGTCTCATTTGCTGTATCTTCCCTACAAACTTTATTAGTGTAATTTATGTCTGGATGGGAAGCAGTTGAGGAATTGACAGTTCAGACCTTGTCTCAGATGATTTCATGCAAACTCTGAAGGATTGCTTTATGTGAGTAATTCATTATAAGGGCTGCAGGTGGATAAGAGGATAAGGCAATAGTACGGAGTCCCTGATAGCTTACAACTGGGAGCTTTAATGAGAAAGCCATCAAATACTCCTTTTTCCAACATGTCTGGTATAAGACCAGGGGCTCTGTATTGATAGGCTGACCTCCATTGGCATATGTGGCTTCTAGAGATGTTACAGCATGGCAATGAAGGGATTTCGAGCTAGAAGCTGAGAACCTTGTGGTGGTTAGCTGGCCCCTACCTGGGAGGCAAGCCGGTATAAGCAAAGAGAAAGTAGGGATTGGGACTATAGTTAAATCAGCCACCTTCATCACTATGGGTAAGACTGAATGTGTGTCCTATTATTTTCATTGACAAACAGCTTTTTCTGATATAGAGGAGGGTGATCAGAACTTGGTACAGTCAGCTTCGATTGAAAAGCGCTTCTACCTGCACTTCTATACGATACCTATTCTTTGCTGGTAGGGTTCCTGTTGCTGAAAGGGTCACTAAATGTCAGCTACTTGTCTCCCCATTGTGTGATGTTAATAGTGGTGAATTAGACAAAATGAATCCCTCTAAAGGCTAAACCATTGTTGTAGTTTGGCTGCACTCACATCTCTGGCACTTTGAGGTGTGTGAGGTAGTGTACAGAAAATTCTCTCAGACTACCTTAAAGGGCAAGGCACAGTTGTCATGCTTGGTCCTCTCCTTAAGGGTGAGACCTGCAGGGAATCCTGGGTGAAGGGAGGAGCCCTTAACTAGGGTGTAAACCTCAGGACCTAGAAGGGTTAGACTGGCCCCCGAAGAAGAGAGACAGTCCCACAGTACAAGAAGACCTGCTATGTTTGAGGTTGAGACTGATATTGCTAAAACCTGCTAGCTTTAAGTTGGGAGCTTGTCTGAAGTAAAGGTAAGATGCCTCCAAATGATTTTGCTTTGCACTTTTCTTTATTAATTGTGAGATACCTGAAGCCAAGGTGAGCTACCTAAGCTGTACTGTTTTGCTGTGCACTGCACATTTGTGTGTTTTCACTGTAAATAAAGCGTACTTAAGAAACAGCCAGAATCCACCTCTGTTTTTCCTATGGCTGTCCCCAAGCCACTACCGCTCGAGTTACCACATATGGTGGCAACAGTGGGATTTCTTGCCTAAGCAGGAAGCACAGACAAGAGCTCATAGCTGCAGCAAGAGAGAAAAAGAAAATTGCTGCAGTTTTTTTTTCTTTCTTGCAGCCTCTCGGGTCCACTCGCCTAGCATTTGCACCTTAGGCTAAGGGGGCTATCCCCCAGCCGTATAGTCAGGGGTCAAGCAGTAAGTAAGGGCTGGACAGGCCAGCAGGTTTTGTTTTGTCCAGGTCTCCTGTTCTCGGAGAGGTACATTATGTGGAGGCAGCTCGCTAAGCTGATGAGATGGAGCAGGTGATCCAGGTCTTTGCTGCAGGGTTCCCTGAAATGTCACCCACTCACAGAGAGGTCAACAGTGTTCTAAGAACCAAAAACGATGACAACCAGTAGTGCAGACCTGACTGGGACTTTACACCTCAAGCGAAACCTTCAGCCAAGTAACCATGTTTCCACTGTGGAGAAAAGGGACATTTTGCTTGAGACTGTCCATGCAGAGGAGAGTAGCCGATGGACATTAATGCTGTGACCCTACACTTTTGTAACTTTGTGGACATCTCCAGCCAGGGAGTTTCCACTTTCATGATCTTGGTCAAGCTAGATGGCATTCTAATATGTCTTAGTGGTCTCGGGACTGTGAAAATGCTTGCTCAGAGAGGCTTGGTGAAGCAAGCTCAAATTGAATGACAAGGTAGTGACCCTGGCATGTATTCATGGGGACCATCAGCAATATCCAATAAGCTGGGTATGACTAAAGACCCTGGCCAGCCAAGATATAGTTGAGGCGGGAGTAGTCCCTTGGAAACCGTACCCAGTGATCATTCGATGGGACTGTCCAAAGTTCAAGTGTCTCTGGAATCAGCTTAGAATAGGTTTGTCCAGTTACAACCAGGAAAAATTGGAGTTTCCAGAACTCTTTCAATTGGATTACCATGATCTCTTCCAGAAAGACTCTAGGACTTCTAAGTCCCAGAGGCAACAGCAACAGGACAATCTAGAGGCAGCCGGGGAAAAGAGTTCAGAGTCAGAGGGAGAACAACCACTCCCTCTGAATGTCTACCAGACCCTTTGTAATGGGACGCACTGCGTGATCTGGGAAACCTTAGGCGGGCTCAGAGGGAGTATGAATCCTTTAAGTGGGCCCAGGAGCATTTACAACGGGTGGACAAAAAGGTAGTTCCTATTACTCTATTTTGTGATGAAAGGGGATTTACTTTACAGAGTTACAAGGGAAGTGTGAAAGGGGAAGTGGTAGAACAACTCCCTCAGACTAGGCACAGCTGTCTCGCCCAGTCCTGCTTAAGGTTGAGACCTGCAGGGAATTCTGGGTGAACCGTGCATTGTGTAGCTAGAATTTGGGTTACTGTTCCCCAAGTGTATCACTTTGCACTCGTTCACATTAAATTTCATTTGCCATTTGTATGCCCAGTGTCCCAGTTTTTCAATATCCTCTTGCAATTTAACAACTTTGAATAACTTTCTGACACTGGAAATTTTATTACCTCACTCGTTGTTCACATTTCCAGGTCGTTTATAAATATATTAAAAAGCAGTGGTCCCTGAACAGATCCCTGGGGGACTCTACTATTCACCTTTCTCCACTGGGAAAATTTACCATTTAGCCCTACTTTCTGTTTTCTATCTTTTAACCAGTTCCCAATCCACAATAGGATTCCCCAGTGGCTAGGTGATATGTGTTGGAGTGTGGCATGGATTCCAATACATCTATGACCATGATGGTCCCATAAGGCAAAGGGTCCTTGTTGGAAGGGAGGCATAAATATTTCTTGGTATTGGTATGGTATTTCGAAAAGGTTGTAACCTTCTTCTGTAGTTTACCTGTGAGTGCACTAAAAGTACTGCTTCATGATATGGCAGGCCATTGCCCATTGAGATCTGTCTACCATACTGCTGGAGAGACATTTATAGTATCTAGAAAAAAGAAGCTGTATGTGCATAAGGGATACTTACATCTATTGACTGAGACATGGTATTGTTGATTAGCATGGCAATAGTAGATAGAAGCATCAGATAGACTATGTTGACATCTCCTTGATGAGTGTTTAAGGAACTTCTGGCCTCCTCCTGCCTGGCATGCAGCTGTTGCAATCAATCCCCCTGCAGGCAGCGCAGCTATCAGGCTTCCTTCTTGTGGTCCTCAATTTAAATAGATAAAAGAATTAAATTCTCTTAGTTGTATGATCCATGTTCTGTGACATCCTCAACAGCATTTTTTTATTCATCACTCATTAAAAAATTAGTCTCTCAAACCAAATGCACCTTCTATAAAACTGAAGAAGAAATCAGCATTTGATAAACTTATTGCCTCTTCTCAAATTTGCACCATCATAAGGAGATACTGGAATGTATTAAGTCGTCATCCTGTATTGAGTGAACACTGAAGGTTTGCATTTTCTCATGGCAAAAATATTAGGGAAAAAATTATTGGATCCTCTTTAGATCAAATAGGAAATCTGTAAACACCATTAGAAATGTAACCTTGTGATAATTGCATGATGTGTTCCCTCAGAGTCAGACCATGTATTAACATCTACAGGCCAGATTATTAAATTTAAAAATGACTGGATCTGCAAATCTGTTTATTGTTTATCTTATAATATGTCTGTGTAATCTATGGTACGTGGACAAGATAAACGTATGGCCAAAACTCGAATAGTTGAACACAAGCACTGTTTGAATACACCAACGTCAGGCTCCTTTGGTTTTCCATTTTATGCAGCATGGCTATTCATTTATGGAAATTAAATGGATAATCTTTACCCGAATAAGAGCTGACTAGCAGGGTGGGGATAGAATGCATTTATTTGGACAGAGAGCAGTAATAGATTTACCGGATGCAATCTGCCATGGGCTTGAATATGGAAACTGAACGTGGGATTTTTTTTTTTTTTTTTTTTACAAATAGACATGTAGTGACGCATTTGTGGCAGCTGTATTTCCTTATATTATGCTGCCCATACACACTCATGTTATTAAAGATGGCTGCTATTATCTGTGAATACAGTTACATTTAATGATGAAATGTGAGTTTTTGAATAATCTGTTTAACTACTGTGCCTGATAAAAATATTAATGAGGTACTATTTCTAAGAACATAAGAAATTGCCATGCTAGGTCAGACCAAGGGTCCATCAAGCCCAGCATCCTGTTTCCAACAGAGGCCAAACCAGGCCACAAAAACCTGGCAATTACTCAAACACCAAGAAGATCCCATGCTACTGATGCAATTAATAGCAGTGGCTATTCCCTAAGTAAACTTGATTAATAGCAGTTAATGGTTTTCTCCTCCAAGAACTTATCCAAACCTTTTTTGAACCCAGCTATATTAACTGCACTAACCACATCCTCTGGCAAAAAATTCCAGAGCTTAATTATACATTGAGTGAAAAAGAATTTTCTCTGATTAGTCTTAAATGTGCTACTTGCTAACTTCATGGAATGCCCCCTGGTCCTCCTATTATCCGAAAGTGTAAATAACAGATTCACATCTACTTGTTCAAGACCTCTCATGATCTTAAAGACCTCTATCATATCCCCCCCTCAGCCGTCTCTTCTCCAAGCTGAACAGCCCTAACCTTTTCAGCCTTTCCTCAAAGGGGAGCTGTTCTATCCCCTTTATCATTTTGGTTGCCCTGCTCTGTACCTTCTCCATCACAACTATATCTTTTTTGAGATGTGGTGACCAGAACTGTACACAGTACTCAAGGTGCGGTCTCACCATGAGCGATACAGAGGCATTATGATATTTTCCATTTTATTAACCATTTCCTTCCTAATAATTCCTAACATTCTGTTTGCTTTTTTGACTGCTGCAGCACACTGAGCAGATGATTTTAAAATATTATCCACTATGAAGCCTAGATCTTTTTCCTGGGTGGTAGTTCCTAATATGGAACCTAACATCGTGTAACTACAGCAAGGGTTATTTTTCCCTATATTCTAATACTGTCATTTGTATCTTTACAAACCATTTTTGTATGATGTGAGTTGCACTATAGATATTTTTCAAAATATGCTATATGGAAATAACCCTGATGCAATAATACATAACATGATATAACAGGCATTTGACTGAGCAGAAAGGGCAGTCATTTTTTCGCTTTTTCTATGCAATTAAAAAAATATAAATATTTCACAAGAAAAATAATTTAGCACATTAGATGGACCTATGATTATGTGTCACCTGCTCAACCTTGACAAGTATTGGGTAGAACTCCTCCAAGGTGAAGTACACTGGGCCATGGGCAGGATATCCGGCAGGGCCAGACTGAGCCAGACACACACACACACTCATAATTTAAAAAAAACAAAAAAAATCCTTGAATATCCACTCCAAAAAATTAGCTCCAAACAAAAAGACAAATGTATTGTGAAAGTCTTCCGGTAGTCACAATAAAAAAGGACAGAAGCAAAACAAAATCTCAAGCACTGTCCACATAAAATAAAGAAAAAGCAATCACAGTTCACTTGATAAGTCCACTCTTTGGCCTACCCAGGTCCTCTTCTCAAGTCTCTAAACATTCTGCTTTAGGTACTCACAATTACCCTATTCAGCTCAAGGAAGATTCACCCATTTTTCTCTTAGAACTGTAATCCTCTGAGCCCCATGGCAAGTTCCAGCCAAGTACAGTTCGTCTCCTGGTCCTGCCAGTTCCCACTAGTTAGAAAAACTCTTCTTAAACTTCTCTTTCAGGTCCACACTCCACTTTACTTCTTCCTCAGGTTTCCTGAGACACTTGGAGAGTATCCCCACCTGACTCCCGCTTCTCCCACAGCCTGGAGGGGTAGCAGCTACATTGTTTCTTGTGGTTCTCTTACTCTAGAGAAGCCCCAGCTCTAATGTGATCCAGGGTTATATACTCCTCTGTAGCCCATGCCCAAAAGGGGCTGTACTACATGCCAATTGTCATGCCATTTCTTAGCCCTGTGGTGAACTCTCTTCCCTCTGGAACTTTCCCCATCACATAGATAACCACAATATTCATTAACCTTCTGTGACCAACCCTTCGGTTTGTCACTAGTAGATAGCCCTGGGATTTTCCATTCTCTTTTAGTCTCTCTACTGAGTTGACTGGATTGACTATCCCAGGGCATAAGGCGGAGTTAGAGGAGTACAGGGTGTGGTCACTTTGAATTAGAGGAGTAAGGGGAGCTGTTTTGTTTTATTTCTGCTGAGCGGGACCCCACTAACCCAGCTTGGTATTTTTCGTGTGTTTAGAGGAGATCCCTTCTCAGTTCGCTCCCTGTCTGCCTCCCTTTTGTAGAGCGTTAAGGTTTTTCTAGATTTTGGTCCAGTTTTGATAATTTTTCTTATTCTGGGGAATACCCTGTTTCTTGGGAAAGTTGCAACTCCTGTACTCCTCAGAGCAGGAGCTGGAGACCCTTGAGCAAGCCCCTCTACCCCATAGAAGAAGCAAGACCAGTGACAGCACTACCCAGCGTGAGATCTTCTGGATAGACACTTTTGGATTTGTCCCCTTTTTGCTTGGGTGGAGGTTTCTGTCCCACCCCTCTGCATAACCTGGTGAAGGAGACAGAGAGCTGTGAGGTGAACTGGAACATCTGGCCTCTCTCTCCCTGAGAGGTCCCTTCAAGGTTGTACCATCAAGCTTTGGGATACTTCCAATCAGATCTCCACCCAAAGTGGTCGGGACACAGGCTGTGGGCTTCAGACTGAACGTTGGACTCGGGTGGGATCTTTTCATGGTGTGGGGCTTCCCCCTAGGATTTCCCCTCTCTTGGACTGTTGCACAGATGAGTAGGTAGTGGCAAGCACCCTCCCAGGAGCCGGAGAGATGGGCACCAGCGCCCCAGCAGAGACACCGTGTAAATAGTTCAATTGTACGGTTTCAGTTGCTGAATGTTTGTGGGACAGTGATTGGCCTTTTGAAAATGATCAGTAAATACGATTTGAACACCCAGTCTGAGTCCAGCCTGTCTGTCCTTGAAGAGAGCACCACAGCAGAAAGACACAGACACCATAGAAGAGACTTTTCCATCACCTGGGCTACAGAGACTTTCCCCGCCCCCATAGAACCAGCTCACTTCCTGGGAAGTTCAGGAAGGAGGGAGAGGATGGCAAGAGCAGCCTCGACTTGTAAATACTTTTATGACCCTAGGGGAATCAGCACAACCCCAGCAAAGGGTTACACTTCCAAGAAGAAATATTAGCCATTAACACAGAAGCTCTGCATGTCCTCTATGTCACAGAGTATATAGGATATTATATTTATAAAGAGGTGTATGGCACAATGGAGATCTTCCTCTTATGGGAAAGTCTAGGAAAAATCCAAAGCCTCTTTTTTTTTATGCCATACTGGGTCCGACCAAGGGACCATCACACCCAGTAGGAACTTATCAAACCTTCTTGACTGACAGCAGATGCAGTTCCTATGGGCTCAAGTCAATAGAAAAAAAATGACATAAGCCCCGACTCTGCTGAGTCTGGGGCCTGCTCCAGATTGGAAGGATTGACAAAGTTTGGAGCTGTGATCCTCTCTCAGAGTTACAGAAGGGAATAGCAGGAGTGGGGCAGATATTTTCTCCTAAAATCTCAGGAAGCCTGAAGGAAAGAACTAAAGTGTTGAAAATTCTGGTTTTGAATATCTGAAGAAACCTGTGCTTAACTGTAGTGAGAACCTGTTTGGACCAGGAGGCAAACTGTGCCTGCAGGGGACCTGCTGCAGGGCTCAGTAGTTTCCTGTTTGCTACTTCAGAGGGAGTCTCTCCTAGAGCTGAACAGGATTGTGTGAGTAACTATTTTAGTAATGGAAAGGAAAAGAGGGCCAGGATATGCTTGAGGGTATGCAGGAAAAAAAAATCAGAAGATCAAAGGAAGAAAGAGATATTGTATCAACTGAAGTAACTTATTAATTGAAAAGAAGTGGGGAGTATGAAGCAAATAAGTATTTTCTGTATTTTGAGGACTGAGGAGCTGATGATGAACTTATTTTGTTTATTCATCACTACTGCTACCTTTGACTGGACATTGTTTGTTTTGTTTTTTTTATTCTGGAGTATTCCCTGGCCCAGTACTGCCCCTGCAGGTTATCCACCCCCAAGCTCACAGCCCTTGAAAAGAGTTTCCACTATCTTGGGAGAGTGATCCCTATGCTCTCCAAGGTTGGGATAGTGGCCCTGCCTGGAATGGGGGACCCATTTATACCCTCTTAGTGGCCTAGAGGGGGCCACATATACATGAACCATAGTGCGCTAAAGGTTGAAATTCCTCACGGGTATTATGACAGTCCTATATATCTCAGTAATTATTGTACTGCTTTAAAATGGACACTAAGCTGTGAAAAAGATATGTTTATCAAATGTTCATTTTTGTATCCACGCCATTTTACCTTTGACTCACTGTTACAGAGGCTCGCTGTCTTTTTTCAGATCAATATGTGCAGCTCTGCTTTTGCTCCCCCCCCCCCCCCCCCCATATCGCCTTCACATCTTGCACACCTAATAACACTTTATAATGCTAAGAGGTGTAGCCTTGGATGCTCTTTGCTCTGTACCACTACCCCTGGACTTATCCTTGTGCTATAAGGGCACTGATGCTATCCTTTGAAGTTCCTTGCAGGGCTGTGCTGCTCACAACTCCAGTGTGTCTATGTGCGAGGATGCACTTTTACATATGCAATCTTTTCCCAGACTTTGGTGCAAAACAGTATGCAGCATGCCAACACCTGCATCAACGTCATATGGTTTTGCATATCTCCTCTGGTTGCCCACTTTTCTTTTATTTAATCCCCCCTCCCCTCCCACCAAAAAAAAGTTCTCGAGGCACTTACATCCCAGGGATAGGAGACTCCGTCAGGCCTGCCTCATGGTCCAGGCCTGCCGTCTTGTTCTCTGGATGGGGAATAAGATTTGTTTTCCATCACCAGGAAGGCCAGCTCAGCCATGTGCCTTGTGGTGAGATTTGGCTGTTTTGCTGGGTTGGTATGAGCCTGCCCTAGCAAAGCTAGAAGTGCACGCATGTGCGACTAGACCGCTGTCCAATTTCCTTCAAAAAAAAGCTCAAAACGTGGTTATTCAAATCAGCGTTCCCAGAACCTCCCGGGTAGCCATACCTTTTTCACCGTAACCTGTCTCAAGGCACCCAGCAAGCATTGTAATATGGTATCAAGTTAACTCAGTTTCTCACTCATTAAGTATTAAGTCTTATTAGGCCTTTCAATTTCATCGAATGTATTTTTTTTGAATCTTTGTACATAGCTTTCCTCTTATCACCTTGTTGTATATAGTTGAATGTATTAACTAAATTCGTAGGTTTCCTGTTATACATTTGTTGTTTCTTGTTCCTTGTAAAGGCCATGCCTATTCAATTTTAATGTTCTAAGTTATCTGTAAACCGATACGATGTGCAAACAGTTGTCGGTATATAAAATCTTTAAATAAATAAATAAAATAAGTCTCTCATTCATTAAGTATTAAGTATCTCATTTTTAAGTATCTCATTCATTATTTATTAAGTCTTTCGTACCTCATGTACCAATTCGGATCATCCTTGATGCATCCGACGACCCCTCCTAGTCTAAGGTTACTTACTCAAAGCAACTGTATGTTTTTCAAAGTTATTATATGTTTTAAGGTTCTATGTAAAGCTCTCATGCGAAGTTATTGTTCCACTGTAAACCGGTTTGATTTGTATCCCATACAAGAAGATCGGTATATAAAAGTTAAAAATAAATAAATAAATAAATAGAAATAAATAGAAATAAATAAATAAATATAAGGGTACTAAAGTTCCTGAGTATGTGCAAAAATTTTTGCGCACTGTAAAGTATGTGCATTCTTTAGGGGGGGGTGGAGATACATGCATTTTAAAACCTGCACACGTGGTTCCATGCAGGTTCTAAAATACTAGAACAATTCTCTGCAGACCCCTCTCTGTGTGTAAAACCAAATATCCCTCCAGCTACATCCCCAGAAATGCCTATGCTCAGTCTGGGTAAGCTTACATGCGAACCGATATATGCAGCTAAATTTACCCACATATCGAGTGGTCACTTTTTTTTTTCTTTTTTATAAAGCCACTATTTTAAATGCAGACGTTCCTTCAAAAATTACCCCTCCAAGTGTGTAATATGATAGAATAAACTATAAACAAAATCTCCTTAAAAACATGCATCTCAAAATCTGAATGCTATCAAGATGTCTTAGTCTGTCACAGAATAGCATGGGTGTCAGTGAAATTTTAGGAAAGAGACAGTGAAAAGATGGTGACATTGTTTGACCAGATAAAAGGGAATCTAAGGAGAGCGCCATTTCTTTGGATAAAAGAAACCGTGCTGCCTTGGGTAGTATTAATTTGGTTATATTTTTCCTTTATGATAATACAATGTATCTGCTGCCATCTTCAGGCCATTTTTGGTACTGCATGTGATATATCAGAATTTGTAATACCAACAATAGTGTTGGGGAAGGAAAGATTATTGTATGGACCATAATACATTGATTAGAATGTCAATTTCCAAGTCTCCATTATTTTACAAACATGGAGTACCATTGAATCTGAATAGTGTGAGGAGGTAGGGATGGAGCAAGTACTGTGGATGAGAGGAAGGCAGGGTTGGAACCTTAAGAAAAAAATAATTTCTGATTAAAAAAAAAATAGTGAACGGGTTCACACACACAAGTTTCACTATTGCCTAGATTCACCTCTTTATAAACTGTGTGGGTCCTTGTGTCTACATCAGGATTCTTCAGGATATTGTGTCAACCAAAGGACTGCTGCAACAGGTTTCTCCTGACCGTGCATAAGGTCGTGCCACATTTGGGTAGGTTTGCTTCTCCTCACCATGCATTGACTTAACTCTGCTCTCTGTTTGAACTGGGACTGACCAGAGAAGCAATCGCAAACTCTGTTGTAGAGATGTGGATGGTTTCTAGTCTTCAGGACTCTTACAGTATGTTTCAAATGATGAATATTGCTGTAGGAGCCACTCTTGCTTCTTGTAGTACTCCGATAGCGGAGATCCACATGTAGCTGAACAGAGTACCAGAGTCAGGAAGTGAAGTTTCAACATGCTTTATTTTATTCCATTGTAGCAATCGCGAAAAGCTGTTGCAGAGCCAGAAAATAAGTCGAGATTCATATCACAAGCTGCAGTAGCAGGCACTGCTATATTCATGTCTTAAACATGCAAATACAACAGAACTCAAACTAGACTACACAGAACTGAAACAAAGTATTCTGAGTCTAACACTTTGAATTTAAGCAACTGCAAGGCTGCATGGCTATTTTGGAATATTTGGGCATTTCCAAAACCCCAGGTTTTACAGAAATGAACTTTTAGCAGAAATGAGCTCCCCATAATTTATAAAACTAAAACTGAGCTTGAGAACTTACCTATAAAACAAGAAGAGATTCATGTCAGTAGCTGCAGAATCCCTGGAAACTGCAAGATGCCCTGGGAATGTTTGCCTCCATCTCATGGTTGTAAAGGTGCAGACTTTGTTTACTATTGTAAAGTCTTATCTGCCACAGTATGATATTAGAAGAAACAAATGCAATGGCCCAGATGTAGCCACTAATTTTCAAGCCCTGCAGCCTTTCAATCTGAACCCAACACATCAATACAGTCCCTCTTGCCTGTTGAAGTTTTTAGTAATATGAAATTATTTGTAAATTTATAATTTTCCTCTATTACTCATAAAAAATGAACATCAGCCAATCAGTATCTTGTGAAAGCCCCACAAATCATTGTTGCCCTTTTCTGTGCAAAATAGTCCCAGTGATCTTAAATGTTCTCTCGTTTTTTTTTTTCATTTTCTATGTAATAAAATTTCAAACACAGTCTCAAAAATGTATGTGAGAATGCAATCTTAGAAGTATATGAGACGAAAATTCAGATACAGCCTTAAAGCAACAGCTATCACGCAAACAATTTTGCATGTAAAATTAAATTGCACATGCTGTAAGAAGACTTCTTCACCATCTGATGTGGGCCCTGTTACGAAAACAAATCTTCTTCAGGGATATCAGTGCTCTCAAATCCACAGTGCGCTGTATCTCTTCAAGAACTTTAGTCAAACCAGTCTTCATCTCTCTCTCTCTCTCTCCAGACTCCAGCTGCATGAACATTTAATAAAACAAATAAATGAGCACCCAATCCACAACTCCTATCACCCAACATTCACTTCTAAACAAGCATAAGGAAATTAATAAAAACTAAAACCTTATAGTAGATATAACCAAATAAAGTGTTCAAGAGAAGGGGCAACCAAAGGGGCAAGGCCCTTTACACCATGGCGCTTCACCGGTGGCCCCGTCTTCGGGCTGCCTCAGTTAAAACAGGAGATCCTTAAATGATGAGAGAATTTGGGCAGAATTTAGCAGCTTGATAGCAGCGCGAGGCGCAGTTATACTCACCGGTAAGTTCTCATGCTGGAAAGGAGAACCACCACTGGCGATTAGCTATCTGGAAAGCAGGAAAGTCCAGTTGTAGCACTGAAATAGTCAATTTAATAAAAAAAAAATGTTCAAATTTATGATAGCAACTTAACCATATCAAAGATACTTCCACAACGGTGCAGAATAGACCTGACCCTGTTTTGTTCACTTTCGTCATGCTATATCCTCAGGATTGTCCAATAAGTTCATGGGGAGCTGGGAGGGCAGATGCCAGGTTTATGGGCCTGCAGATGGGTATTAGGCACCCTACATGAACCTTGAGCCTTGAACTCTCCCGACTAGCGTTCAGGCTCAAGCCCCCACCCACCCCCACCTGAGATTTGGATAATTGAACAATCATGATCATCTCGCCATACCCTCTAACAGATTGATCCTGCAAAAACACACAATTCAACATCATACCTTTAAATATTAAACTTTGTTTCATAGACATACAGTTCCATTTCTGATTCAACTTATATATCATTCTTAATCAAAAGGACCCAGAGTGGTTGATAGCATCAGAATATAAATAGAAGCATAAAACATAGCAGCCTACAATGTTTGATTCAGAAATCTTGTCACGGTATCTGATAAATATGTCATCTATGATTCTGGGGATAGACTGCAAAAAATAAAAAATAAAAAAATCAAGAAATATAAAAACTCATGAATTAAATAATTCACACTACATTGGCTGAAGGTTAATCTCTGAAATTTCTGGCTAGATTGGCTGCAAGGCTGAAATGTTGAGATTACTTACCTGATAATCTCCTTTTCCTTAGTGTAGACAGATGGACTCAGAACAAATGGGTATAGTATGCTCGTGCTAGCAGTTGGAGACGGATCTGACGTCAGCACGGGTATATATACCCCCACAGGAAGCGAAGCAACTCAGTAATCTTCCTTGCAGAAGCTGTTATGGATGTGTGTGTACTGAAGCTCAGTGAATTAGTGAAACAGAATTCCCCTGACCGATTGATAGTAGCTGGAGACCACCAGCATTCCCAACCGGAAGGCGTCGACACCTGGCAAAGGGGATGCTCTTATGTAAGCAAATGACATGGCTTACCTTGAATCGGTGAAACCCATGTATACCGGCAGCCGGGCGGGATGCTGAGTCCATCTGTCTACACTAAGGAAAAGGAGATTATCAGGTAAGTAATCTCAACATTTCCTAGCGTGTAGCCAGATGGACTCAGAACAAATGGGATGTACAAAAGCTTTACTCCCAGCCTGGGCGGGAGGCTGCCTGAGGACCGCCCTAGCAAATGCTGTGTCCTCCCTGGCCTGGACATCCAGACGGTAGAACCTGGAGAAGGTATGGAGGGAGGACCATGTCGCCGCTTTACTTATTTCTGCAGGCGACAGCATCCTGGATTCTGCCCAAGATGCTGCTTGTGCTCTGGTAGAATGAGCCTTGACTTGTAGAGGCGGTGACTTCCCGTCCTCTACGTAAGCTGCTCTGATAACTTCTTTAATCCAGAGGGCGATGGTGGGCCGAGAGGCCGCTTCACCTTATTTCTTTCTGCTGTGCAGGACGAACAGATGGTCCGTCTTTCGTACTCCTTGTGTCATTTCCAGATATCTGGGCAGCAATCTGCCGATGTCGAGATGGCGTAATAAACACCCTTCTTCTGATTTCTTCAACCCCGCTGTGGTAGGCAAGGATATGGTTTGGTTGAGGTGAAATTCTGAGACTACTTTAGGTAGAAAATAGAAGTAAAGTAGTATTGGAAAACACGCTCAGCGAGCGTGCAGGCTCTCCAAACTGCTTTGGAGACGGAAATTACTGAGTTGCTACGCTTCCTGTGGGGGTATATATACCCGTGCTGACGTCAGATCCGTCTCCAACTGCTAGCACGAGCATACTATACCCATTTGTTCTGAGTCCATCTGGCTCCACGCTAGGAAATAGGATGTTTTCCCTTACTATCCACTATACAAAAATTCAGATTCTACCTTAGTTGCAATTACACAAACACCCTATGTTACCAGGCACTTTTTGAAGTAATGCAAAACCCTTCAAAACAAGACACTCAAGCTATATAGCAAATCTGCCATTCCAAAACAGCACTAACTCTCAGAACTCAAACAGCAACACTACTACCTAGCAAAAGACAGCACTGCAAACACTACACTGGGTCCTAGAACACCAATACACCTCTTGCTGGGAAAACAGGACAGCTGCAGATCCCTCCACTTAAACTACATGCTAGCAGAATACCTCATATCAGTCACCTAAGCAGAACACACAAAGACCTTTACCAAATATAGAATAAGTGATCACAAATTATGAACAGAAATAAACAGACAAAATTGAATTAGAGAAAGAAAAACAGAAATGCATTTCCTATTGTGCAGAGCAATATATACAAAGATAGAGATGCATAATCCAAAGATGACTATTCCAATCACTAAAATGAATATTAAATGGATTTTTCCTACTTTTTTTTTTATCTGGGCATTTTATTTTTCCCTAATCATGTTGGTTGCGTTCTCTTTTTTCATTCTTTTTATGACTGGGGAGATGTCTTTTTATTTTGTAGTAATATTTTAATGTTGGCTGTGATTGATTTAATTCACTTTTGTTGAGAAAAGAATGGTTTAATAAGGAGCAATGAAGATTAAAAGGTCACCTTAGGACTCTGAGCTGGCTGTTAGATATGCTTATAGCCCCAGTCTGAACCTAGGTCTGATTCCTCAGTCTTGTATGCAATGTGGATTATTCCATGTTTGAATTTGTCCTCTGTTCATACTGCTAAGAGGATAATATTTTGTATTTAATAAGCAGATATTGAAACTTTTTCTCTTCATCCTTCTTTGTAAACTTTTTATTATGTACATTTGTATAGTGTAGGGATGTGCATGGACAACATTTTTTATTTGGTTTAAGCTCAGTGATTTGTTTCTTTTATTTCAAATTAAAATGCTGGACCATTGCTGTCATTGCCACACTTAAATCCAAGGCTACCACCAAAACACTGCTTCTTTCCTCTAGCAGCAACTCAAGATTAGGAAATTCAGTGTGGGGCCTCTTACAGCCCTCATGCACTGATGGATCCTATGGTGTCCGGCCCCTTGTATATGTTTCTGTGGTAAAGGAAACTTGTGCAGGAGGAGACAGAGGCAGGGTGATGCAGAATCAATTAATGCACGAGGGCTGCAGATAGTTCTGCACTGAATTTTCTTAAATCTTCTGTTGCTGGTGCTGACTTGGAGCTAGTGCTGCTAGAGGATAGAAGCCGCATCATAACTTGGTGGTGGGGGAAGATGCAACCTGAAAGGAGGATTTGGTACAGGAGGGATTATCCCCCTTCACCTATAGGGAGAAGTGGGTTGATAATTCTTCCTTCTCTCATTGTCTATTTTTGCATACCACCTTAATCCAGCCCTGTATTTGTTTTCCATTAAAGTCAATACTGAAAGCACTGTTTGGACTCTAAAATTGGGATTTTCTATACATTTTGAATGAAACTTGCAGGTAGGCACCAGCAACAGAGGAAAAGAACTGCAAGATACCAAGAGTGGTGCAAAGTGGCATCAACAGTCCAAGGCACTGTTACAAGGTAAAGCACTCAAGATACATGAGAGGAGTAAAGCAGCATCAAAAGTGGCAAGAACATTCCAAGGATCTAAAAGAGGGCAAAGGGCACCAACAGCAGCAGGAAGCACCCAAGGTACTGAAAGAGGAACACAGCAACACAAACAGTGGCACAACCCACTCCAAAGCAATAAAAGAGGGACAAATGGCACTAACAATAGTGGCATTAACAGCCCAATGCCACAAAGAGGGATAATAAGATGCCAACAGTGCCATGGACATCACAAGGTATGCCAAGACAGTGAGGGGGGAAAGTAGCCCAAGCAGAGGGGCAAAGCAGCAATAACAGTAACAAATACCCCAAGGCACAGAATGAGTGGTAAGACAAACAGCATGGTGTCATCAAAACCCCTGAGACAGAGTGACAAGTAAGGCAGCAAGCACAGTGTCATCACAACCCCCAAGGTGTAGATTGAGAGCTTTAGCAGACGCAGAGTGGCATCAAAACCCTCAAGAGATAGAATGAGGGGTATAGCAAACAGCACAGTGACATCAAAACTCCAAGGCATACAGCAATAGGTGAGACAGCACAGTGGCATTAAAACCCAAGGTATAAAGTGAAGGGTAAGGAAGGAGACAGAGTGGCATAAAAATTATATGGTACAGAGTGAGGAGTAAGGTTCAAAAATCCCAAGAAATGTAGAGATTACTTACCTGATAATCTCGTATTCCTTAGTGTATGCAGATGGACTCAAAACAAATGGGTATAGTGTGCTCGTGCTAGCAGTTGGAGATGGATCTGACGTCAGCACGGGTACATATACCCCCCACAGGAAGTGCAGCAATTCAGTAATCTTCCTTGCAAAAGCTTTATGGATATATGTGTGACTGACCGATCGATTAAATGAACAGGATTCCCCTGACCAATTGATAGTAGCTGGAGACCGCCAGTGTTCTCAACCGGAAGGCGTTGACACCCGGCAGGGTGGATGCCCTATATAAGAAACATGGCTTACCATGAGTCGGCGAATCCCCATGTATACCGGCAGCCGGGTGGGATACTGAGTCCATCTGCATACACTAAGGAAAACGAGATTATCAAGTAAGTAATCTCTACATTTCCTAGCGTGTAGCAGATGGAATCAAAACAAGTGGGATGTACAAAAGCTACTCCCGAACTGGGCGGGAGGCTGCCCGAGGACCATTTAGGATTGCCCTCGCAAATGTTGTGTCCTCCCTGGCCTGGATGTCCAGACGGTAGAATCTGGCGAAGGTATGGAGGGAGGACCACGTTGCCGCTTTACATATCTCTGCCGGCGACAGCATCCTAGTTTCTGCCCAGGAGGCCGCTTGCGCTCTGGTAGAATGAGCCTTGACCTGTAGAGGCGGTGGTTTTCCTGCCTCTACATAGGCCGCCTTGATAACTTCTTTGATGCAGCGGGCGATGGTCGGCCGTGAGGCCGCTTCCCCTTGCTTCTTCCCGCTGTCAAGGGCGAACAGGTGGTCCGTCTTTCATACTGCTTCTGACATTTCCAAGTATCTGGACAGCATCCTGCCGATGTCGAGATGGCGCAGTATTCAACCTTCTTCCGACTTCTTCAAACCGTCCGTGGTTGGCAAGGATATGGTTTGGTTGAGGTGAAAGTGTGAGACTACTTTGGTTAAGAAGGAAGGGACCGTGCAAAGATGGATAGCATCTGGAGTGATTCTGAGAAACAGATCACGGCAGGACAGTGCTGAACACACAGCCAGCAAGAACACCATCTCGGAGAGACAGGCCTCGAAGGGGCCTGAAGGCGGATCCCGCTAGAAATTCCAACACTAGGTTGAGGTTCCACAGGGGCACTGGCCACTTCAGTGGCGGGCGAATGTGTTTGACTCCTTTCAGGAAACGTGAGACGTCTGGGTGTGTGGCAATGGTGTTGCCGTCCCTCCTGGGACCGTAGCAAGACAGCGCTGCTACCTGAACCTTGATGGAGTTGAGGGATAGACCCTTCTGAAGTCCATCTTGTAGGAAATCCAAAATGATAGGGATCTTAGCGGCATGTGGATTGGTGCTGTGAGTGTCACACCAGGCTTCAAGAACTCTCCAGATCCTTATATATGTTAGTGATGTGGAGGACTTGCGTGCTCGGAGGAGTGTATCTATTACCGGCTCCGAGTATCCTCTTTTCTTCAGTCTAGCCCTCTCAATGGCCAGACCGTAAGAGAGAATTGAGTTGGATCCTCGTGGAGGATGGGACCTTGCCGCAGCAGGTCCCTGTGTGGAGGCAGGGGTAGTGGATTCCCTGCCAGTAGTCTTCTCATGTCTGCATACCAGGGTCTTCTTGGCCAGTCTGGGGCCACTAGAAGAACTAGGCCTCTGTGCCGCTGAATCTTGTGTATTATGGCGCCCAGCAGGGGCCATGGAGGAAAGGCATATAGCAGGATCCCCTGAGGCCATGGCTGGACCAGGGCATCGATCCCCTGGGATAGAGGGTCCCGCCTGCGGCTGAAATATCTGGGTACTTGAGCGTTGGACCTGTCCGCTAGTAGGTCCATGCCCGGCGTCCCCCACTAATCCACAATTATCTGGAAAGCTGTGGGCGACAGCTGCCATTCCCCTGGGTTTAGGCTTTCTCTGCTGAGGAAGTCTGCTGTGGTGTTCTCCTTCCCGGCGATGTGTACAGCGGAGATGTCCTGGAGATGTGCTTCCGCCCAATTCATCAGGGGAGTTATTTCTAGGGATACCTGTCGGCTTCTGGTTCCGCCCTGTCGGTTGATGTATGCCACTGTGGTGGCGTTGTCCGACATCACTCTGACCGCTCTGTTTCGAAGTCTGTGGGCAAATCGCAGGCATGCTAGCCTGACTGCCCTTGCCTCTAGTCGGTTGATGTTCCACCCTGACTCTTCTCTTCTCCACCGCCCTTGGGCGGTGAGTTCTTCGCAGTGTGCTCCCCATCTGTTCAGGCTGGCATCTGTAGTGAGCAGGGTCCATGTTGGGGAGGACATTCTTGACCCCCGGCTCATGTGGTGGGGCTGCAACCACCACCGTAGCTGATTCCGCACTCTGGCTGGTAGAGGTAGGTGTACGGTGTAGTTCTGTAATCGTGGGCTCCACCGAGATAGGAGGGCGCGTTGTAATGGTCTCATATGAGCCCGCGCCCATGGCACCACCTCCAGAGTGGATGCCATGAGGCCGAGGACCTGTAGGTAATCCCAAGCAGTGGGCCGGATGGCGCTCAGCAGGGCCTGCAGACGATTCTGGAGTTTGGATCTCCTCTTGGAGGTCAGGCTGCCCTTGTCTTCCTGGGTGTCGAATTGCACTCCTAGGTATTCCAGCGACTGGGAAGGCTGTAGGAACTCTTGTTTGTGTTGACTACCCAGCCTAGGCTTTCCAGAAGAGATATAACTCTGTTGGTTGCCTGGTGGCTCTCCTCCAGTGACTTTGCCCTGATCAGCCCATCGTCCAGGTAGGGATGGACGAGAATTCCTTCCTTCCTTCCTGAGCGCCGCCACCACTACTACTATGACCTTGGTAAAGATCCACGGGGCGGTGGCTAACCCGAAGGGTAAAGCTCGGAACTGGAAGTGTTGGCTCAGGACTTTGAAGCGTAAATAGCGCTGGTGATCCCGATGGATTGGGATATGCAAGTAGGCTTCCGACAGATCTAGGGAGGTGAGAAACTCCCCTGGCTGTACTGCATTCTTGACCGACCGCAGAGTTTCCTTGCGAAAGCTGGGGATCCGTAGGTATCGGTTGACTGACTTGAGGTCCAGGACGGGCCTGAAAGTGCCCTCCTTCTTGGGTACTATAAAATAAATGGAATAATGCCCAGAATTTATCTCCCCTGCAGGCACTGGGATTATAGCTTTTAGGGACAGGAGTCTCCGCAAGGTAACTTCTAGTGCTGCCTTTTTGAGGGGTGAACAAGGAGATTCCACAAACTTGTCCGGCGGGAGCCGAAGAAAATCCAGGTAATACCCTTCTCGGATGATGGCAAGGACCCACTGGTCCGAGGTAATCTCGACCCACCTGCGGTAGAAGAGGGTTAGCCTGCTCCCCTATGGCTGCTACCCCCGGATGGGTTGGCTGATTGTCATTGTGGGGTGCGGCCAGGACCAGAACCCGAGCCGGTTCTCCTCTTGTGCTTAGCCCGAAAGAGCTGGTTCCTGGCCTGAGAACGAGGTGCTTGGTAGCGAGCCCTGTAAGGGTTGAAGCGCTGAGAGTTTCTACCTCTAGATGGTCTTCTGGTAGACGGGGTAATGGAGAGGCACCCCATCTATTAGCCAGTTTCTCGAGATCGCTGCCGAACAGTAGGGATCCCTTAAAGGGCATTCTTGTGAGGCGTGTCTTGGAGGAAGAGTCGGCCGCCTCCTGGCTGCCAATGAGGATGACACTCCCTTGGCTGCCATACGGACTAGGTCGGAGGCTGCGTCAGTGAGGAACGAGAGAGCTGATTCCATGTCTTCTCCCAGGGTGTTGTTCCTAGCTTGTGATAAACAGGAACGTGTCACCACGGTGCAGCAGGTCGCAATTCGTAGGGACATGGCTGCCACCTCAAAGGCTTATTTCAAAATGGCGTCCATGCGCCGGTCATGTGTATCCTTGAGGGCCACTCCCCCCTCCACCGGAACGGTGGTGCGCTTCACAATTGCACTAACTATGGCATCTACCTTGGGGCACGCCAGCCGCTCCTTGGATGCCGGGTCCAGAGGGTACATGCCTGACAAGGCCCGACCCCCTTTGAATGAGGCCTCCGGCGCATTCCATTCCAGATCGATTAGCTGCTATGCTGCTTGTAGGAGGGGAAAATGGTGAGCCGTTTGGCACAGGCCCTCTAACAGGGGGTTCATTTTAGGGGCCCCTGGGGTGTCCTGGCCTGGAATAGCCAGTTCTGATAGGCATTGTGAGACCAGGCCTGGAAGGTCCTCTTTCCGAAAGAAGCATCTCATGGTCCGATATGGTTCTATCTCCGAGGGAAGCTCTCCCTCCTCGGGGGGCTCATCTTCCTCGGAGCAATCCGAATCCCCATAAGTGGGGCTTCCGGGTGGCGAGTGGCCGTGCCTAGGTCTCGAGGGTCCAGGGGCCAGATCATCTGGAACGGAAAGACCCATTCGAGGAGCAGACTGCATCTGGACAAAGGCGTGAATCCCTTTGAATAATTCCACACAGGAAAGCGAAGCCGGATCTGGCCTTAGGGGCACCAGGTCTCTCGGGTTCCCTGGCTGCTCACCGCGGCCTGCTAAGTCCGGAGTGTTCCCTGAGGAACCGCTGCGCTGGGACTGATCCTGGCCTGGAACTCCCATGGCCTCCTCACATTGGGCACATAGTGAGTCTGCTTCCTCGCTCTGTGTGGCTCTGAGGTTGCATGCGGAGCAGAGGCTTAGAGCTCTTATGCCTGATTCTGGAGGTGCCGGCTCTGTGGACGTATGCTCTTATGCTCCATTTCGTCTGTTATTTCCTCCCAACCGGAGTATGCACCTTGTAATATGTGTCGCCTACTAATATGCACTTATCTTATGAATGTGCGCTCCTCAACCTGCGCTTAGCCGCATGCGCCTAGGAACGGGCGTCTTGTGCACGTGTGCCTATGAATGGGCGTCTTATGAACGTGCGCCTATGAACGCGCGCCTACCAACAGGCGCCTATGAACGGGCGCCTATGAACGTGCGTCTATTGGCCTGCGCCTATCCTAGCAGCCTGCGCTTAGCAAGCATGCGCCTATCCGCGTGCGCTTAGCAACGTGCGCCTATCCGCGTGTGCTTAGCAACGTGCGCCTATCTCAGCGTGCGTACAGCAACGTGCGTCTAGGTGGCGAAGGCGAGTAGGCAGGCAAAATGGCGACCTCCTTGGCGGGCTGCCACGTAGGCAGGACCCGCTAATCCTCACTTCCTCGGAGACCACAGTAAAGATGTACGCCTTACCTTGTCTTCGGTGCTTCCCGGCTGCAACCCGGGCGGTCTCCGGCTGCGGGGGGAGAGGGTGAGTACCGTCACCGCCGTGCTCGAGGAAGTGCACCCGCTCCCTCTAGGCCGCGCCCGAACTCGTCTCGCTCGGGGGCCAAGTCCTCGCCGGGACCGAGGCTGCCTCTATGCCACGCCTGAGCCCTTCTCACTCAGGGGCTAGGTCCCTGCCACGAGTCGGCCACCGGACCGAGGCTCCTACCTCCGAGGGACCATGGAAGTCAGCTCGGGAAACTCAACTGGGGGGAGGGACCGAATGGTATCACCGCAGGAGTGCGGGGCTCGTCTTCAGGTAGGTTTCTTCTATGAATTTAGTCGTTTAGAATTTGGAAACATGCTCAGCGAGCATGAGGTAGCTCCAAACTGCTTTGGAGACAGAAATTACTGAATTGCTGCACTTCCTGCGGGGGTATATGTACCCGTGCTGACGTCAGATCCGTCTCCAACTGCTAGCACAAGCACACTATACCCACTTGTTTTGAGTCCATCTGCTACACGCTAGGAAATAAAGTGATGGGTAAGTACAGTGCCATCATAACCCCCTAGGCAAAGAGTGGGGATATGACAAACAGCACAGTGAAATCAAATCTCCAAGGCATAGAGTGAGGAGAATGGCTGCAGTATCAAAACCCCAATATAGATTGAGGAGTATGGCTGTAAACCATGGCATCAACACTCCAAAGTTTAGAGAGAGGGACAAAGGGCATCAACAACACGGACGTTTACAAGGCACCATGAGAGGAGCAAAACAGTATCAGCTGTGGCAGTTGTTCTCCAAGGCACCATAAGAGGGCCAGGAGAAGGCCAGGCTGCAACAGTGACAGAAGAACAGACAGAAGACCACAGCAAGGAGCTGAATCAGGAAAGAGACAAGGTGGACGGAGAACATTTTATATTTTTTGTTTTTGGAGACAAACACCCAGTATAACCGTGACAGAAGCAAGATGGGAGGACAGACCTGGACACACAAGAGGTACAACAAACTAGGAAGGTGCAGAAAAAGGAGGTGGTTTCCCTTTTTAAAAATGTTTTGTTTTTGAAGACCTAACACCTCAATATAACAGAGAGAGGCACAGGCTCAAGATTGGCACCACTACATCACAAGAAAGGCAGGGCAGCGGGAGTAGGCCAGGCAACATCAGAAGCAAGGCTGCAGGAACGGCCTGCCAAGACAAAACCATCCAGAGAGAGGCAGAGAAAAAGAAGAAAGTTTCTCTTGATTTTCTTTCTAGAGGCAACAACATCATATTATAACTAAGAAAGAAATATAACTGGAGTACCGGAAGTTTCATCTGCATGTCCTACCTAGCAGCCCACAGGAGAGGACTCCAGACCTCACCATGAGCAAATCTAGGCTTCAGGCTCCACAGTCCCAGCTTCCAGAGGCTCCGCAAACCTTGCAGCAGAAGAGGATCAGAAGGCTCATTTACATATCTTAACCAGCAGCCCTTTGGAGAGGACTCCAGAGGTCACCATGAACAATTCCAGGCTTCAGGCTACACAGCCCCAGCTTCCAAAGACCCCAAAATGCCTTGCAGCAGAAGAGATCTGTAAGGCTCCTCTGCATATTCTAACCAGCAGAGAAGTCCCGCCTCCAATCTGTCAGCCCCTGTGCTGCCTTGGAGGAGAGAATGACTCTGACACAGGAAGCAATCCTATAGCTAGGACCTACCCTCAAAATGGTGTAGTATCCTCCGCACTGAGGATAGGTCTCCGGTGCACATGCCCAGGAGGGAAGGGTTAGAACAGAAATTGTAATTAGTGATTTGATTATTAGGAAGGTGACTGGGTGGCTGGTGGACGTGAGGATCACTTGGTAACTTGCCTGCCTGGTGCGAAAGTAGCAGACCTCATGCATCACATAGATAGGATTTTAGACAGTGCTGGGGAGGTGTCAGCTGGTTTGGTACATGTCGGTAACCAATAACATAGGAAAGTATAGAAGGGAGGTTCTAGAAGCCAAATTTAGATTCTAGGGAGAAAGTTGAAATCCAGGGTAGCATTCTCAGAAGTACTCCTTGTTCCATGTGCAGGACCCCAGAGGCAAGCAGAGCTCCAGAGTCTCAATGCATGGTTGAGATGATGGTGCAGGGAAAAGTGTTTTAGGTTTATTAGGAACTGGTCATTTTAGGGAAGGGGGGAGCCTTTTCTGAAAGGATGGGCTCCACCTTAACCAGATTGGAACAAGGCTGCTGACACTAACCTTTAGAAAGCACAGCATTTAAACTAGATGAAGGGGGAAAGCAGACAGTCGCTCAAGAAGTGTATGGCTCGGAATGATGTATCTGTAAAGGATACTAGGAGAACATGGAAATTAGGGCATCCCAGTAGAGAGGTTGCAATAAATACCAAAGTAGACCAGGTGTCTAAGTAAAGAGCAGAAAGATTCTGAATTACCCTTGTCAATTGATGAACAGGTTGTCAATACAAAAAAACCCTTACTTTGAAATGTCTGTATGCAAATACTAGAAGTCTAAAAAAATAAAATGGGAGAGTTAGAGTGTATGGCACTGGATGAAGAGGTAGAAATAATTGGTATCTCAGAGAGCTGGTGGAAAGAGGATAACCAATGGGATACTGCGATACCAGGGTACAAATTTTATCAAATCAATAGGATGGATCAAATTGGTGGAAAGTAGGCACTAAATGTCAAAGAGGGCATGGAGTCAAACAGGATAAAAATTCTGCAGGAAAGAAAATGCAATGTTGAAACTTTATGAATAGAAATATCAACTGAAAGAGGGAATAAAATAGCATTGGGAGTGTATTACTGTCCACTTGGCCAGAATGAGCAAACTGACAATGAAATGCTAAAAGAAATTAGGGAAGCTAACAAAATCAGCAGTATAGTAATAATGGGTGATTTCAATTACCCCAGTATCTACTGGGTGAATATCACATCAGAAAGGTAAAGTTCCTAGATTAAATAAATGACTGCTTCATGGAGCAACTGGGACAAGAATCAACATAAGGGTAAACTATTTTAGACCTAGCCCTTACTGGAACACAGGATTTGGTGCGAGAGATAACCGTGCTGGAGCCACTTGGCATTTGTGATCGCAACATGATCACATTTGACTTAACTAGAGGGAGTGCACTAAAGAAATATACTGCAGCAACATTTAATTTAAAAAAGATGATTAGATTAAAATGAAGAAAATGGTTAGGGAAAAACTGAAAGAAACAGCTGGGTTTAGATTAGGCATGGATGTTTAAAAATTCCATCTTGGAAGTCCAGACCAGATGTATTCCTTGCATTAGTAAAGGTGGAAGGAAGGCTAAATGACTACCGACATGTTTAAAAGGTGAGGCGAGAGAAGCTATAATAGCTAAAAGAACATTTTTCAAGAAATGGAAAAGGGATCTAAATGAAGAAAACAGCATAAGCACTGGCAAGTTAGATGCAAGGTATTGATGAGGAAGGCAAAGAGAATTTGAAAAGAAGATTGCTATGGAAGCAAAACTCATAAAAACTTTTCAAGTACATTTGAGGTAAAAGCCTGCAGGGGAGTCAGTTGGACCATTAGATAATCAAGGGGTCAAATGAGCACATAGGGGTGACAAAGCCATAGCAGAGAGACTAAATTAATTCTTAGCTTTGGTTTTCACTGGGGAAGATGTAAGAGATACTCATGCCGGAAATTATATTCAAAAGTGATGATTCAGAGGAAATGAAACAAATCTCAGTGAAGCTCAAAGATGTACTAGGACAGATTGTCAAACTAAAGAGTAGCAAATCACCTGGACCAGATGGTATACATCCCACAGTGCTGAAAGAACAGAGAAGCCAATATTTAAAAAGTGATCAAGAGGTGATCCAGGAAACTACAGACCAGTGAGTCTGACTTCTGTACCAGGCAAATGGTAAAAACTATTATAAAGAATAAAACTGCTTAACATAAAGATAGGGATAGTTTAATGGGACAAAGCTAATATAGATTTAGCCAAGGGAAGTCTTGCCTTACCAATTTGCTACTTTTTTTTAAGGGTGTAAATAAACATGTGGATAAAGGTGAGCCAGTTGATGTAGTGTATCTAGATTTCCAGAAAGCATTTGACAAAGTCCCTCATGAGAGACTTCTTAGGAAATTAAAATGTCATGAGATAGGGGGCAGTGTCCTATTATGGCTTGCCAACTGTATAAAAGATTAAAAAAAAAAAAAAAAAAAAAGAGCAGAGCTAAATGGTAAATTTTCCCAATTGAGAAAAGTGAATAGTGGAGAGCCCCAAGGATCTGTCCTGGGACCACTGCTTTTCAATAAATTTATAAATGACCATAGTGGGGGATATGGATACAGACCACCAAAACTGCCATATGATTGGAAATCCCAGTGTGTTGCTCCACTGCTGGGCCCCAGCATCTTGGGTTCTCAGTGCTGGGCGCACTGAGAACCCAAGATGCTCTCTGCTGCCATGCTATTATTGTAGTTCATGTATGCTGGATGGCCAGTGGCATGACCCTGCCCTCCATATCCAGATTGCAAGTGTGGGCCCCTGAGGGCCGACCATGTACCATCTGTATTCATGCTGCTCCCATACCACGAGCTGTCTGGAGGACCCTGTTAATGATTTGTACTCCACCTGCTTTGTGGCTGTGCGCTTCCATGGGAGTTCCAGTATACGGTGGAAGAAACCGGTGCCCCAATGGGGGTGTCCTGCTGCTGGTCATACTCTGCATTTGCTGTCATAATTGTTTCCCTTACCTCATGGGCGGGCCTGCGCTAGCCGGCAGCGATCGCACCATCGCGGTGTGATCGCTGCCGGTTTTGCACCCAATAGCGCCACCATAGGAGGTGTAGCTATTGGGAGCGAAATAGGCAGCGAAAAGGCACTTACCTTTTCGCTGTGTGCGCCGTCATCACGGAGTCGGCCCCGGTGAGGCCCCGACTCCTCCTCTTCCGGGGCTGACTCCGCCCCCATTTTGGTATCGCACGCGAAAAGGGACATTTCGCGTGCAAAACATCCCTTACCGCGTGCGATACGTTTGGAAAATAAGGTCCTTAGATTGTAAGCCCTCTGGGGATAGGGAAATACCTACAGTACCTGAATGTAAACCGATGTGATATCTCAGATCGAATGTCGGTATATTAAAAAAATAAAAAAAAAATAAAAAAATAATCATTTTGGTCACCCTTCTCTGAACTCTCTCCAATGCAACTATATCTTTTTTGAGATGTGGCGCCTGGAACTGCACTCAGTATTCAAGGTGCGGTCTCATCATGAAACCATACAGAGGCATTTTGACATCCTACGTTTTCTTTGCCTTTCCCTTCCCAATAATTCTTAACATTCTGTTTGCTATTTTGACTGCCACAGCACACTGAACCAATAATTTAAATGTAATATCACATATGAAGCCCAGATCTTTTTCTTGGGTTTTAACCCCTAAAATGGAACCTAATATCGTGTATCTACAGCATGGGTTATTTTTCCCTATACATATCACATCTCATATTTCATCTGCCGTTTGGATGCCCAATCTTCCAGTCTCGTGAGGTCCTCCTGCATATCACAAGCCACTTGTGATTTAACTACTATGAATTATTATATATATATATATATATATATATATATTAAAAAGCACCAATCCAAGTACAGATCCCTGAGGTACTGCACTGTTTACCTTTTTTCACTGTGAAAACAGACCCTTTAATTCTACTGTTTCCTGTCTTTTAACCAGTTTGCAATCCACATAAGGACATCACTTCTTATTCCAGACTTTTTAGGTTATTTTTTTTAGAAGCCTCTCATGAGAGACTTTGTCAAATGCCTTCGGAAAATCCAAATACACCACATCTACATGTTTATTCACCCCTCCATAAAATGTGACAGATTTGCAATGCAAGACTTCCCTTGGTTAAAACAAACTGGATGTCTTCCATTAAACCATATCTGTATATATGTTCTATGATTCTATTCTTTAAAATAGTTTCCAAGATTTTTCCCGGCACCAAAGTCAGGCTCACCAGTCTATAGTTTCCCAGATCACCTCTAGAGCCCTTTTAAATGTCAAGGATAAATCGCCCACCTTCCAGTCTTCAGGTACAACAGATAGTTTTAATGATAGGTTATAAATTACTAGTAATAGATCTGAAGTTTCATGATAAATAACCACATCCTAAAGAAACACATCCTTTTGGATAAATAACCATATCCTAAAGAAACTTAAATCCCTGCTATATACCCAAGACCTCCGCACAGTCCTACAGGCAACTATTTTAACTAAACTGGACTATTGCAATTCTTTATTGCTGGGCCTCCCTCTCTCCACTATCAAACCCCTCCAACTTTTACAGAATGCCATGGCCAGAATCCTAACAAATGCATGTAAATCGGATCACATTACCCCTATCCTAAAAGATCTCCACTAGTTACCCATAACCTCACGCATAAAATACAAAACACTCACCATCCTCCACAATTTATTGTACAATCAAAATCACACTTGGCTCGAGAATGCACCTCTTTTCCGATCATCCTCCCGCCCCTCCAGATCCAACCTTGCTGATACCCTATACACCCCCTCCCTAAAAACTGCTCACCACACCTCAACCAGAGAAAGGGCTTTCTCTATTGCCGGTCCTTCCCTATGGAACACCCTGCCCACAGCCCTCCGTCTAGAACCTAACCTGTCTAAATTTAAAAAAGGGCTCAAAACCTGGCTCTTTACATTAGCATACCCAGACGTTGACCAAACTTAGCTTGCACTCTAACCCCGCAGCCCACCCTTTCCCCTCTCCTCCTCTCTGCCTCTCCTTTTCTCCCCCTTTCTTCACCCCAAGCAAAGACTACAAAATATAGTGTTTCTCCCCCCTAAGCAATGACGCCTAAATTCTGTTATTAGTTTCCCCCTCACCCTCCTTTAAGCCTACCCTACCATTCCCCCCCCCCCCCCCCCCTGTCACTGCCATCACTGGTCTGGTACCTACCAGCCCACCTGTACATAGTGTCTAATGTTAATTTTATTTTCTTCAAATTTTCCTATCAAATTTCTCTCTTTCCCTATCCTTCCTACTGCTGTCCTCTCTCCTCTTTCATTACTCCTCCCCCCTTCCCTGTTTATTGTATTTCTCTCTCTTGTTATTTTGTTACAATGTAAACCGGCATGATGTTCCGACGAATGTCGGTATATAAAAATCAACAAATAAATAAATAAATAAATGGATGTTTGAGCTCTTTCATAACCCTGGGGTGTATACCATCTGGTCCAGGTGATTTCCTGCTCTTTAGTTTGTCAGTCTGGCCTATTACATCTTCCAGATTCACTGTGATTTGGTTCAGTTCATCTGACTGTCATCCTTGAAAACTGTTTCCAGAATGGGTATCTCCCGAACATCCTCATCAGTAAACACCGAAGCAAATAATTCCTTTAGTCTTTCTGGACTGGCCTAGTTAATCACAGCTCGTTCTCAGGAGTCTGTGATCAGCACTCTACAACCAGAAAACCTCCTTGGTACAGAACTTAGGTTTTCTGATCAACTTTGAGAAGTTAAACTTGGTGCCAGCTGAAAGACTGAAATTTATAGGGGTGTGAATAGACATCACACAACAGCATTTCTTTCCTCAGATCTAGCGACTATCATGTACTCGTTGATTCATAAATCACTCTTCTCAGCAAATGAAAGTGAAATCTATTCCAGTCATGCTTGGACACATGGCAGCTGTTGTACATGTGGTTCCACTAATTCATAAACTTTTTTTGATGACATCAACTGGGCATGCATTCCTTTCTCCTGGGTGGTCAAAATTTCCCAAGACATGGCTCAGCAACTCAGGTGGTGGAAATGACCTCATGTTCTTCAAGAGGGTATGCCTCATCATCCTTAATACCGAAAATCTGAAGCCTCCAAGAAGGGATGAGGAACTCATGTTGACTTCTGTCAAACCCAGGGCACTTAGTCTCCTGAGGAAAGTCTGCATCAAATCAATCTGCTGAAACTGTTAGCAATAAGAAACACATTGCTGGTATTCACACACCTTCTTTGGGACAAGAAAATCTACAGTCAGACGGACAACCAGGTGACCATGTTTTATGTTGTCAAATAAGGGGAAATGGGATCATAGCCCCTCTGCCGGGAAGCACTCAAGATCTGGACTTAGTTGGACAAAAATCAGGCACTGCTACAGGCCTCCTATTTCCCAGGGATCTCTAACATTCGCAGATCGGCTCAGCAGAATATTTCATCCATGAGTGGTCTCTGTAAATCTATAGCAGCCAAAATCTTCATATTATGTGGTCAGCCAAGAGTGGACTAGTTCACCTCAGAAGTGAACAGCAAGGTAAATCAATTTTACTCAATACTTCCAAGCAAGCTATGATTCTTTAGAATGCTTACCTCCTTGATTGGGGAGCTCACAGTCAAAACAATGCAAAAGGTTATTCAGGATCATGCTCAACTGATCATCATTGCTCATGCATATCTTGTACAACTTTCCAGCAGTCCTCCCATTCCACTGGGATTAGATCAGATGCTGTTAATTTAAGAGAGCAAAACTTTCATCCCTTCCTTGCAGTCATTTTAACAGCATGGAGACTGAATGCTCAGCGATAATGGATTTTGACTACTTACAGAGATCTTAGTTTCATCTAATAAACTATCAACTAGATGCAGATAGGTCTTCAAGTGGAATAGGTAAGTGGTGTCTGCAAAAGGCATTCAACCCTCTCTCATGTTAGCCTCAGCATCTACTACAATATCTTCTTCACTTTTCAAATTTCAGGCTTGCCACATCTTCGGTCAAAGTGCATTTCAGCGCCATAGTGGCCTAACATGATACAGTAGACAGCAAACTGATATCCACTCATTCGCTAATAACTCAATTCAAGAAAGGACTTTTGGATGTCAAATCTTTGGTTCAAAAGCCTCCTGTACCTCATGGGATCTCAATGTTTTTCTTTCAAAATTAAAGCATCTATTTGAGCATCTAGAATCGGCTTCACTAAAATTTATGACTTGTAAGATAATTTTTCTAGTTACCATCACTTCTGCTCTTGTTCACTATTCTCCATATCTGCAGTATTTTCACAATGGAATGGTTCTTCTAACTCACTCAAAGTATCTTGCAAAGGTGGACTCTGCTTTCCACATTAATCAATCCATTGTTGTGCTTGATTTTTCCAAAGCTGCATGCTCATGATGGCAAAAAAGCTCTTCATACTTTGCACTGCAAAAGATTACTCCATCCCATCATCAAACCAATCAGCTTTTTGTATCCTACAATCCAAACAATCTGGGATCTGTGGTGAACAAGCAAACTTTATCTAATTGGTTGGCTAAGTGCTTTCAACACTGCTATCACTTAGCAGGATTAGAACTCAAGAGTTGGTTAAAGCTCTTCAAATAAGAGCTATGGCTTCTTCTGTTGCTCATCTTCATGAGTGTCCCATTAAGGACATCTGTAAAGTTGCAACTTGACCATCAGTTCATACCTTCACGTCCCACTAATGTGTGGGTAGCCTCTCAAAAACTGACAGTAAAGTCAAACAGGCAGTGTTGCAGAATGTTGAGATTACTTACCTGATAATCTTCTTTTCCTTAGTGTATGCAGATGGACTCAGAACAAGTGGGTATATAGTGTGCTCGTGCTAGCAGTTGGAGACGGATCTGACGTCAGCACGGGTACATATACCCCCACAGGAAGTGAAGCAACTCAGTAATCTTCCTTGCAAAAGCTGTTATGGATATATGTGTTCTGACCAATCAATGAATTAGTGAAACAGGATTCCCCTGACCGATTGATAGTAGCTGGAGACCGCCAGCATTCCCAACCGGAAGGCGTCGACACCTGGTAGAGTGGACGCTCTCGTGTAAGAAATGACATGCCTTACCTTGAATTGGTGCAACCGATGTATACTGGCAGCCGGGCGGGATGGTGAGTCCATCTGCATACACTAAGGAAAAGGAGATTATCAGGTAAGTAATGTCAACATTTCCTAGCGTGTAGCAGATGGACTCAGAACAAGTGGGATGTACAAAAGCTACTCCCGAACTGGGTGGGAGGCTGCCTGAGGACCGCGTAGGACTGCCCTCACAAATGCTGTGTCCTCCCTGGCCTGGACGTCCAGACGGTAAAATCTGGAGAAGGTATGGAGGGAGGACCACGTCGCTGCCTTACATATTTCCGCGGGTGACAGCATCCTAGATTCTGCCCAAGAGGCTGCTTGCGCTCTGGTGGAATGAGCCTTGACCTGCAGAGGTGGTGACTTCCCGGACTCTACGTAGGCCGCTCTGATAACTTCTTTAATCCAGTGGGCGATGGTGGGCCGTGAGGCCGCTTCCCCTTGTTTCTTCCCGCTGTGAAGGACGAACATATGGTCCATCTTTCGTACTGCTTCTATCATTTCCAGGTATCTGGGCAGCAATCTGCCGATGTCGAGATGGCATAGTAAACGCCCTTCTTCCGACTTCTTCAAACCCGCCGTGGTTGGCAAGGATATGGTTTGGTTGAGGTGAAATTGTGAGACTACTTTAGGCAAGAAGGAGGGAACCATGCGAAGATGGATAGCCTCTGGAGTGAGCCTGAGAAAGGGATCATGGCAGGACAGCGCTTGTAGCTCTGAAATGCGGCGTGCTGAACACACTGCCAGCAAAAACACCATCTTCAAAGTTAGCGAACGGAGAGACAGGCCCCGAAGGGGTCTGAAGGTGGATCCCGCGAGGAAATCCAAAACAATATTGAGGTTCCACAGGGGCACTGGCCACTTCAGTGGCGGACAAATGTGCTTGACTCCTTTCAGGAAGCGGGAAACATCTGGGTGCGTGGCAATGGTTTTGCCATCCCTCCTGGGACCGTAGCAAGACAGAGCAGCCACCTTAACCTTGATGGAGCTTAGGGAGAGACCCTTCTAAAGCCCATCCTGCAGGAAATCCAGAACAATAGGGATTGTGGTTGCATGTGGATTGGTGCCATGAGTGTCGCACCAGGCTTCGAATACTCTCCAGATCCTTATGTAGGTGAGGGATGTGGAGAACTTGCGTGCTCGGAGAAGTGCATCTATAACCGGCTCTGAGTAACCTCTTTTCTTCAGTCTAGCCCTCTCAATGGCCAGACCGTAAGAGAGAATTGAGCCGGATCCTCGTGGAGGATGGGACCTTGACGTAGCAGGTCCCGGAGAGGAGGCAGGGGAAGGGGCTCCCCTGTCAGTAGACTTCTCATGTCCGCGTACCAGGGTCTTCTTGGCCAGTCTGGTGCCACTAGAAGAACTAGGCCTCTGTGCCTCTGAATCTTGTGTATAAGGGCGCCCAGCAGGGGCCATGGCGGAAAGGCGTATAGCAGGGTCCCTGGAGACCATGGCTGAACCAGGGCGTTGATCCCGTGAGAGAACAGATCTCGCTTGCGGCTGAAGTATCTGGGTACTTGAGCATTGGACCTGTCCGCTAATAGGTCCATGTCCGGAGTCCCCCACTGATCCACAATCATCTGGAAGGCTGTGGGAGACAGCTGCCATTCTCCCGGATTTAGGCTTTCCCTGCTGAGGAAGTCTGCCGCGGTGTTGTCCCTTCCGGCAATGTGGACGGCGGAGATGTCCTGGAGATTCGCCTCTGCCCAAGCCATCAGCGGGGCTATCGCTAGGGACACCTGTTGGCTTCTGGTTCCGCCCTGTCAGTTGATGTATGCCACCATGGTGGCGTTGTCGGACATCACTCTGACTGCTCTGTTCCGCAGTCTGTGAGCAAATTGCAGGCAGGCTAACTGGACTGCCCGTGCCTCTAGACGGTTGATGTTCCACCCCGACTCTTCTCTGTTCCACCGCCCCTGGGCGGTGAGCTCTTCGCAGTGTGCTCCCCATCCGCTCAGGCTGGCATCTGTGGTGAGCAGAGTCCACATGGGGGAGGACATCTTCGACCCCCTGCTCGTGTGGTCGGACTGCAACCACCACCGTAGCTGGGTCCGCACTCTGGCAGGTAGAGGTAGATGCACGGAGTAATTCCGGAAGCGGGGGCTCCATCGAGAGAGGAGGGAGCGTTGCAGTGGTCTCATATGGGCCCACGCCCATGGTACCACTTCCAGGGTGGATGCCATGAGACCGAGAACCTGCAGGTAATCCCAAGTTATGGGCCGGCTGGCTCCCATCAAGGAACGTAGACGCGTCTGGAGTTTTAACCTTCTCTTGGTGGTTAGGCTGACTTTGTCTGCCTGGGTGTCGAACCGGACTCCCAGGTATTCCAGTGATTGGGAAGGCTGTAGGCAACTCTTGTTTAGGTTGACTACCCATCCCAGGCTTTCCAGAAGGGAGATCACTCTGTTGGTTGCCCGATGGCTCTCTTCTAGTGATTTCGCCCTGATCAGCCAATCGTCTAGGTAGGGATGGACAAGGATTCCTTCCCGTCTGAGCACCACTGCTACCACTACGATCACCTTGGTGAAGGTCCGCAGTGCCGTGGCTAACCCGAAGGGCAAAGCCCAGAATTGGAAGTGTCGTCCCAGAACCTTGAAGCGTAGGTAGCGCTGATGATCCCAATGGATCGGGATATGCAGGTAGGCTTCCGACAAGTCTAAGGCCGTGAGGAATTCCCCTGGCTGTACTGCGGTCTTGACTGAGCGCAGAGTTTCCATGCGAAACCTCGGGACCTTTAAGTATTGGTTGACTGACTTGAAGTCCAATACGGGTCGGAAAGTGCCCTTTTTCTTGGGTACCATGAAATAAATGGAATAGTGCCCAGAATCCATTTCCCATGCAGGTACTGGGATTATGGCTTTCAAGGACATGAGCCTCGCCAGGGTAGCTTCCAATGCCGCCTTCTTGTGGATTGGACACGGAGATTCCACAAACCTGTCCGGAGGGATGTGATGGAAGTCCAGATAATACCCCTCTCGGATGATGGCGAGGACCCACTGGTCCGACGTAATCTCGACCCATCTGGGGTAGAAGAGGGTTAACCTGCCCCCTATGGCTTCGTCCCCCGGATGGATCGGCTGATTCTCATTGTGAGGTGCGGCCGGGACCTGAACCCGAGCCGGCTCCCCTCTTGTGCTGCTTGGTCCAAAAGGACTGGTTCCTGGCCTAAGGACGAGGTGCCTGGTAGCGACTCCTATAGGGAGTGAAGCGTTGGGAGCTTCTACCTCTGGAGGGCCTCGGAAAGGTGCGCTGGTTCCTCTTGGACTTGTCTTCCGGCAGTCGAGGTACTGGAGAGGCGCCCCATGTGCTGGCCAGTTTATCTAGGTCGCTGCCGAACAGGAGAGAACCCTTGAACGGCATTCTAGTGAGACGTCTCTTAGAAGGAGCATCGGCTGACCAATTCCGTATCCAGAGCTGCCTCCTGGCTGCTACTGAGGATGAGACCCCCTTGGCTGTCGTACGGACTAAGTCGGAGGCGGCATCTGTAAGGAACGAGAGAGCTGACTCCATGCCCGCTGCCAGAGCATTGTCCCTGACCTGTGACAAACAGGAACGCGTCACCACTGTGCAGCAGGTTGCGATTCGCAGAGACAGAGCTGCCACCTCAAAGGTTTGTTTCAGGATGGTGTCCAGGCGTCGGTCATGAGCCTCCTTGAGGGCCGCCCCCCCCCCCCCCTCCACTGGAATGATAGTGCGCGTGACCACAGCGCTAACTATGGCGTCCACCTTGGGGCACGCCAGCATATCCTTGATTGCCGGGTCCAGGGGGTACATGCCAGACAGGGCCCAACCCCAACCCCCTTTGAATGAGGCCTCCGGCGCATTCCACTCCAAATCGATCAGCTGTTGCGCCGCTTGCAGGAAGGGGAAATGGCGGGCTGTCGGACGAAGACCCTCCAGCAGGGGGTTCTGCGTGGATGCCTCCATGGTACTGGGGCCTGGAATAGCCAACTCCGTCAGGCACTGAGAAACCAAGTCGGAGAGATCTTCCTTGGGAAAGAACCGCCTCATAGTTCGATATGGCTCTATCCCCGAGGGAAGTTCCCCCTCTCCTCGGGGGGTCTGGACTCATCCTCCGAGACATCAGGATCCGCATGAGCCGGACTGCCCGGAGGCGGTTGCCTGCGGTAAGGGCGAGAGGGTCCGGGGGCAGGGTCAGCCAAGGCAGCAGGGCCTGGACGGGAAGCCGACTGCATCTGTACAAAGGCATGGATCCCCTTAAATAAGTCCACCCAGGAAATGGAAGCGGTCTCTAGCCGTCGGGGTACCAGGTCCCCCGGGATTCCTGGCTGTTCGAGACGGCCCGCTAGATCCGGGGTGGCCCCTGGGGAACTGTCGGTAAACCTCAGTTGAAACTGGTCCTGGCCCGAGACTCCCACGGCCTCCTCACATTGGGCACAAAGGGAGTCTGGCTCCTCGCTCTGCATGGCTCTAAGCTGGCATGCTGAGCACAGGCCAAGAGCTTTCACGCCGGAATCAGGAGGTGCCGTCTCTGGAGACGCCGGGGCGTTTAGGTGTTCCATCGTGACTTGCGAATGTAGGGTGCCGGCGCTTATGCGATATGCTGCCAATAATATGCGCTCAATAATATGCTGTCAGCAATATGCGCTCAATAATGATATGAGCTCGATAATAATATGCGCTCAATAATATGCCATATGCGCTCAGTAATATTCAATATGCGCTCAATAATATGCACTCAATAATATACAATATGCGCTCAAGAACATACGCTTAGCAATCTATATGCTGCGTTGTGCGCCTATCAACAGGCACCTATCCGTGTGCGCTTATCCGTGGGCGCTCAATACCTGAACAAGGCAGACAAAATGGCGACCTCCACGGCGTGCCGCATGCAGGCAACGCCGCCGATCCTCGTATCTCGGAGACCAAAAAGTAAGAGATGTACGCCTTACCTGATCTTCGGCGCTTCCCCGCTGTAACCCGGGCGATCTCCGGCTGCGGGGGGAGAGGGGAAATACCTTCACTGCCACGCTCGAGGAAGTGCACCTGCTGCCTCTAAGCCGCCGAACTTGTCTCGCTTGGGGCTAAGTCCTCGCCAGGACCGAGGCGCCTCTCAGCCACGCCTGAGCCCTTCTCGCTCGGGGGCTAGATCCCTGCCGCGGTTTGGCCACTGGACCGAGGCGTAGACCTCCGAGGGATCGCGGAAATCACCTCGGGAAACTCAACTGGGGGAGGGACCCGAGGGTATCACCGCAGGAGTGCGGGGCTCATCTTCTGAGAAATTTAGAAAGTAGAAAGTAGTATTGGAAAACACGCTCAGCGAGCGTGCAGGAGCTCCAAACTGCTTTGGAGACGGAAATTACTGAGTTGCTTCGCTTCCTGTGGGGGTATATGTACCTGTGCTGACGTCAGATCCGTCTCCAACTGCTAGCACGAGCACACTATACCCACTTGTTCTGAGTCCATCTGCTACACGCTAGGAAATTTGTTTTTGCTACGGTCCACTCTCCACAGTGGGAACCAAGTTGCTTATTAAGTAAATGCTCTACTGCAACCCTTAGCTTGGGATGCCCTACACCAATGTGCTTCTTATTGCTAACATTTCAAGTAGATTGATTTGACACCAAGTGCCCTGGGTTCAACAGAAACTAACAAGAGCCCCCCACCCCTTCTTGGAGGCATCAGTTAGTTATTCGGTATGGAGGATAACAGAGAGGCGCACTCTCTCGAAGAACATGAGGTCATTGCCAGCACCTGAGTTCCTGAGCCATCCACATTGGTAATGGCTAACTCAGCCTGCTTATTGACAGAAAAAGCAAGATTGCTTACCATAAACTGGGGGCTTAATCTTCAGCACTGGTCATTTAAGTAACTTAGCCGGGTATATTCAGCAGCAGGTCTATGCCGCTGAATATCTATGGTCAAGGCGCTACTTAGACAGATAAGTTAAACCTGGCTAAGTTAGATCAGCTCTAAACATGCTTTCAATATTGGATCCTGCATTTTTCTTAGATAGCAAGATGAATTAACAATGGAATACATGCCCACCTCCCTGAAGAGTCAACCACATAGCTAGACTTAACTCTGGTACTGACTGAGGAGGCAACACTCATGCGACAATTCCAGACCATGCTCAGTAGAATTCAAAGCTCTGTTATCTTGTAGAGATGAATCCGTTTTGTGCCACTGGATGACATTACTCACAGGTAATGGCTAATTTATGCTATCTATGGAAAACACTGTTTACGGTAAACAAACTTAACCTGTGTTAACCTGCTTCCTAAAACTCAGATAAGAATTTTGGAAGTGGCACTCCTCAGACAAATTAAAAAAAAAAAAAGGGGGGGGAGGGGTGTGAAATAATTAAAAGCAATTTCCCTGGTTTCTTACAACTTTACTTGCAAAGAGGAGATACCTGCAAAATCCTTGCTGGGACGAATATAGAGTACTTAAGGAAGTATACAGTATCATGGCATCCTATATATAATCGCAGAAATCCCAATCAGACATTTATACATTATCTGGAACATTTTAAATTTACTCCTCCAAACTAGCAACTAGTGTAATTCCTTTAAAATAGTGGTTACATGATCCTTTGCCCGTGCTCCTTCGAGAATATTTCCAGTCATATATGAGGCATATAAGATCAGAGCTTACAGTTTGCTCCTTCTTTTGGCTGAGGTCATTGATACTAAGAACATTTTTCAAGTTAGGTATTTCAACTCTTAATTTCAAGGGTTCAAAAGGTGCTATCATGAGTTGAATTAGTACCACATTGAGGTCTCATGGAACTGGAGTTTCGGGTGATGCCACAGCCCTTTCATGCACTTAGATACTAAAGGATGAAGCAATATTGGGTTTCCGCTGATGTAAACATAAGCTGCTATTGTGCTGAGAGCATCTTTACAGTGATGCTTACACCAGACGGCAACAGGTGAAATAAATATTGAAGTAGGTTCTTTTGAAGAATAAATAAATGGGTCAGGTTTTCCATGATCACAGCTCAAGAAGAATCTTCTCCATCTGAAGTTGAATGATTTTCTAGTGGACTGTTTTCTAGAAGCAATTATTTATATTTCTTATGGAAGTTTAAGAGATGTCACCAGTTCACATTCAACATCCACACTGGTAATGTTATGGAATGAATATTAGGATGGAGAATCTTTACTTGATTTTCAGTAAAGGGTAGGAGAAACCTCCAGGAAAAAATAGTTGCTCTGACAAACAACCAACAGACAAAAAAAATTAAGTTCAGATGAGGTCAGGCTGCGTATAAGAATGACCGATATCCTGTCTTATTTCCTGTAGACTCGAGTATTAGGCATACAGAAGGCCTGTTCCCCAGTATAGGCTGAAAGCATCACCTGTCTCTGGGCTTGATGGACCCTTGGTCTGACCCAGCATGGCAATTTATTATGTTCTTACACTATTCTGCTCCAGGAAACTAAATACAAGTATAAGTTTTTGGTTGCCCTCTAAGGTGAACACATCTATTACTGGGATTGCCTATTGTCAAGAGATAGCTGTAATTATATATTGGTTCAAGCAAGTTCATGAGGTTCTAGACTAGGGGTTCCAAACCTTTTCAGGTGCAGAGATTCATTTTCAACATCCAAAACATAGGGACATCCATCCTGCCCTTAATCTCACTCTCCTCTGCCAGTCCCCACCATATTTCTTTCTCCTTCAATCCCTCCCCCACCGGTCTATCCACCCCAGCACCACCCCCTCTCAGTATGACCCCATAACTTCCCCACTAGTCTCTCTTATATACTTGAACATTCTTATCAGTCTTCCCGCTCAGCTCACTCTCCACCATTCTCCCTGCCTCTCAGCAACTCCTTGCCCCAACCAAACCCACCCATGTCTCTCCACATGCACTCCCAACCAGTCTCTATCACTAGCACATTGCTGCCAATCCGTCTCTCCCACCCAACTCTTCTCCTGCTGTCTCCACCACTCTCTCCTTTTCAGCCTCTCCACAGCAATCAACTTTGTACTTTAAACCCACAAGCCTGCAAGTGAATTTTGAAAGGGACATTCCCTAGGGAAGTTTCCTTTGAATATTCAGGGCTTGTGGCACCATAGACTTTACATACAGGAATTCAAAATGATCCCTAGTCAGCTGTACCTCTCACCTCCTTCCTTGATCCATTGCAGTCATCTGTTCCTACTCTCCTCATGATCTCTGGTAGCCATTTCCCCCTCCTGATCCCTTCCAAGTGCCTTCCCTTCTCTCTCTCCAAGATCCCCTTCACTTATGGCCCATTTTTGAAAGATTCTCTCCTACCTTGCATCTCAATTCCCTTAACCCCCTCCAGAGTGCCATTCCTTTTGCCAGCTCCTTTGCTGTTACATTCTCTCCTAATCTCTTCACTTCAACCCTGCCTCAGTCTCTTTCCTATTCTGCTTCTACTTACCCACAACCTTTCTCTCTCGTGTCTTCTTCTCTGGATCACTTCTTGAGTGTGGCTCTCTATGAGCCCTTTCTGGGTACCTTTCCTCCTGCTCTCCTTGCCACTCATGGCTCCTTTCCAAGTTTTTTCCCTATTGCACTTCTTCCAGAGAACTTCCTATGCAATGATCCCATTCCAAATGCTCTCCCTCCTGTCTTTCTACATGGTTTCTTCCTGAGTGCTAACCTTCATGCCCTCTACTCCCCATCTCCCCATCTCTAATGCTTTTACAACCTCCTGTGAGAAAGTATATAGGAAATACCTTAAAGGACTGGCCATTGCTATCTGGGCCAGTTCTCCTTAAAACCCAATCCCACAAGGGGTTCTGAGCAGAGGAATACTCCCCTCACTACAGGATAAGGGAGTCAAGGCCTAGAAGGGATAACAAGGCCCCAGGGAGGAGGCAGGAAGCTAGCGTAAAGGCTAACTGCTTATGTTTGATGCTTTTGAACTGCAAATGCACCTTGTCTCCTGGCGGATGCCCCTTGATGGTTTCGCAGACCCCTAAAATTCCACGAACCTCAGGATAGGAAACACTAGTCTAGGACTTCTCTCACACCAGATAGCAAACCTCCTCCATTTGAAACTATGCAGTCCTTCTGGTAGAATTCTCTCTAGAAGTCAAAAGTATATGAGACTCTAAGGGAACACATTTCATTCGCAAAAGCTAGGCTGCTTGTTTATCATAAATGGTGTTCGCTGTAGACAGCGAGATGAATTAGCTATAACATGTCTATAATGTCATCTGACGGCACCAAAAAGACCTCTCTCTTACCTCATACAGCATTTGATTTACTGACCTTGTGTGGGAGCTCTGCTCAGGCATTACCTTGTTGAGCCCCTCAGTCGATTTTAGAGCTAAGTCTAAGTAGTTGACTCTCTAGGGAAGTGGGCGAGTATTTTGCATGGCTAATTTATTCTGCTGTCTACATAGAACATCAATTATAGTAAGCAAACTTGATTTCTTCATTGACAACAGAGCACAATTAGCAATGACATGTGAGGAATCCCAAACTGAGGATTGCAGCAGAACATTTATTGAATAAGCAACCCAGACCCCAACATAGACAATGGATTATTAGGTGAACAGGCTACACAAAACTCCTTGTCCAAGTTTACTGTCACTTTTTGATTAGCTGTTTAGACAGTAATGGGATGTGAAAATATGCACAGATGACCAAGCTGCAGATTTGCAGATGTCTTCAATAGGTACTGCTCTCGGATGAGCCATGGATGTAAAGCCTTGATGGAGTCTGTAATGTGAAGGCCTGCTAGGGCATAAAAATGTGCAGTACAGTCTGTCAGCCAATTGGACAATGTTCGTTTGGAAACTGCTATGCTAAGTCGGTTAGGATCGTAAGACAATTGTTAGTACTGACAATATGGTAGAGTTCTTTTCCTATAAAAAGTCAATGCTCTTTTACAGACCAAGGAATGAAGGTCATTTTCACATTTACATGCAAGACGCCTTGAAAAGAACGTGAGCAACACAATGGCTTGATATGGAAAGCTGAAAACCTTTGATAGAAACATTAGGCAGTAACCATTCTATTGTGGAAGAATTGCATATAAGGAGAATAATGAATCAAAGTCTGAAGCTCACTGACTTCTGGCTAACTACTTCAAAGACTAAACACTTTTTATGTGAGAAATCAGAGAAAGTGACTTCAACAGTTGAAAAGGAAGCTTCATGCTGTTGTTGTATAACCATATTAAAATTCCATGGAGCAGGTAGTTTGAGAACTGAAGGTTTGGTATGCCATAAGCCTTTCATGAATTTTGATACCAAAGGTTAAGTGGAGATTGGCCTACCTTCAATCTGAATACGGTAGGCCCCTATGGCACTAAGACATACTCTCACTGATCAGGTAACTCACACCCAAGGAAGAAAGAAGAAAGAGCAAGTACTAAAGTAGCTCTCATGGCTTGTATGTGAATGAGTCCAAGAAGCTTTTTTGACAAGAGGGCCATTTTCATTTAATGAGGGTTTTCTGTTGCACACTCTGTTGTCAACTTTTTTGGGCAAGGAAAATGGGGCAATCAGTGAGCACTCAAAATCCAGGTTGTCAAGTTGAGAGGGAAGGTTCAGATGATGTAGACATTCCTCTTCTTGAGTTAACAAGGATAGATCGGCCCCTTGAGCGATCAAAAGACTGACAGTTATACCAGATATGCAAACCACACTTGTTTATCTGTCACCCTGGTGCAATAAGTATCAGACTTGCCCTGTCTTGGCTATCTATGGTACAAAAAATTCAATCTAACTATACAATAAAAAACTATCTAACTTACATACACACCACTAAAATATAACAATGTGACATATAGGTATAATTTTTAGAAAAGTCTGTATAAGTCCAATTTATATATACTTTTCTTCTACTTCCAATTTTTCATATATGCATTTAAACAGAATTCAATAAAGTGCCTCTATGGTGTATTCCTTATGTATTCAAACTGTATATTTTGATCAAATAAAGTCTCTTCTATAATGTAATCCAACGAGATACTTTTAAACACTCATCCCTTTTCTATAATATATTCCAACGTTGTTCTCAAGTCCAATCATCCGAAAAGAATTCCTTGTTTCTCCCTAATAACGTACATTCACCACTACAAATAATTCAAAACAACTTCATTTATCTACTATATTTATACTAACCTTCCAATCTCTTATTTCCTAGACCGGATCCATTGCCTGATTCCAACTATCTAGTTGTATATATTCATACTCAACCACCAGTTATGTTCACATCTGCTATCCTGGAAATATCATATGGATTCACTATAAAAAAATATCATCAAATCAAAATAATTTCAACAACTATTTAAACCCAATGCTTAAACCAAACTTTCTCTCTCACACCACCAAACCGATACTGCAACCCAGCTTACCTTCCTACCGGAAGCGGAACATACACGTATGTCTTGTCACCGAACCTTCCCCGTACGGATTAATTTATATAGAGTACCCCTTCTGGCAATTGCCTACCACTTTATCAACTAATACAAAAAATGTAATGTTCTGAACTGTCAAAATAATGTTCTGAACCGCCAAAATACATAAAATATTTAAATTAATCAACCAAAATTCACGAAAAACTACATAAATTAGCTAAATAATACACCATTAATCCACCAGACTATATCCTATCATCCCCGAATTTAATCATACACAGTCTAACATTTACATACTTCCAGCTGTTCCGAGCCAAAAAATCAACATGATTACAGTGGGCTCTGGTAGAGTAAGACCGGTGATGCGGAAACACATGCTCTCTCAAGTGATACAAGTACAAAACCCCTTATCTGTATCACATAAGTATAAAGCTCTGGTGAAAGAGATAGATGTGGTATCTGAAAAGAAAGAAGAAACCCAATGCATACAGAAATTCCAAAATAAAATCAATAACCAAAGAAAAAAAAGCTCATTGTGCTGGGTGACTGTCAGAGGCACTAATTTGGGAACTCTTCTAGCAGGGGAACACTACAGTTAAATGCCTTCCAGGATCATCGGCCGGCAGAAATGCTATTCAGATAGTCAAAAACAATCCAAGAAGAAAGCAAAGACTCTAAAGCTGATATTATCATCCATCTGGGAACCAACGACCTTGCTAGTAATAGCATCCAAGCGGTACAGAGAGATTTCCAGTCTCTAGTGAAGCAGATTAGTCACATGGCGACAACCATTACCTTTTCAGAAGTGTTACCTGTTCATGGTAAGGGGAAGGAGAGGCTAAGTCATATTGATAACTTCAAAGTATGGCTCAAATCCTGGTGGAAAGAAAAATGTTTTGGAAATATTGGGGGCTGGGGCCGTATATGGAACAGAAAAAAGCTCTTTGTCAAAGATGGCTTACATCTGTCTGTGGAGGGAAAAAGGATCCTAAGAGATACATTCAAATCGTATGTCATAAGGCATTTAAACTTGAGGACGGGGGTGACAGTAGGACATTAAAATGTCACCCCCCCCAAATACAAATGCAATGAAAAAGGGCAAAGGAGATAACAAAAATCAGCTAAATAAGTCACAAAGGGAGTCCATGAAAAGCAGTAACCTGTACTAGAATAGCTGGAAAGCTATGAGCACAGATGCTCATAGTTTGGGCAATAAAATCCCAGATCTGCAAGCCCTAATTGTTGCTGTCATGGAGACGTGGTTCACGGATTCACATGATTGGGATATGCCCATACTGGGATATAACTTAAGGAAGGACATAGAGGACATAAATGGGGGAGGAGTGGCTCTTTATGTCAAAAACAATATCCAAGCATCTGAGCTGCAAGGAAGATGGGACAAAGAAGAAGCTTTATGGGCCATCCTAACAAAGGATGATGGGGCATCCATTTTTATTGGAGTGGTTTACAGATCTCCAAATCGAACTAGACAGAGATCTGGTTGAAGACATCCAAAAGATGGGGAAGAAGGGAGAAGTGGTGATTGCTGGAGATTTAATCTGTTGGATGTAGACTGGAGAATCCATTCTGCGGAATCTAACAGTAGTAGAGAGATAGTGGATACCCTGCAAGGGGCTCTGTTCAAACAAATGGTAATGGAACCTATGAGGGAGGGAGCTATACTCGATTTAGTACTCACTAATGGAGATAATGTATCTAACGTCCAGGTGGGCACCCACCTCAGCACCAGTGATCAACGGTATGCTTTCATATCACAAATAGGATACGGAGAAGTCGCACAAAGACCTGGGTTTTGTGTTTCAAAAACACTGACTTTTTTGAAATGGGAAAGTGCCTGGAGGAAGAACTAGAAGGCTTGGAGAAAACAAGAAATGTGGAACAACAGTGGGCCAAACGAAAAGGAGCAATTACCGAAGCGACTAATATATATGCTAGAAAAGTAAAGAAAAGCAAAAAAAGAATTAAACCTCAGATTCACAAAGGAGGTGGCTGATAAAATAAAAGATAAAAGAACAACGTTTAAGAAATATAAAGGATCCCAAAGGGAGGATCACAAGGAAGAATATCTGGTGGAACTGAGGGAGGCGAAGAAAGTAATCAAGAAAGCTAAAAGTCAAGCAGAAGAAAGGATTGCCAAAGAGGTAAAGTGAGGTGACAAAACATTTTTCAGATACATCAGTGAAAGGAGAAAAGTCCAAAGTGGTATACTGAAATTGAAAGGTGAAAAGGATCAATGGGTGGAGACAGATTAAGAAATGGCAGAAATATTAAATGAATCTTCAGTTTGGTGTTCACTAAAGAAGACCCCTGAGAAGCACCGTCACTAGTTAACAAGAAACTGGAGGGGAGTAGAATGGATGAAACTCCGTTTACGGAAGAGAATGTATGGGAAGAGCTAGGAAAACTGAAGGTGGACAAAGCCATGCGGCCTGATGAGGTTCATCCCAGGACAATGAGGTAGCTCAGAGATGTGCTGTCGGCTCCGCTGTGCAACCTGATTAATAAATCCCTGGAAACAGGAGTGGTGCAGAGTGATTGGAGAAGAGCGACAGTGGTCCCGCTTCAAAAGAGTGGGAGCAGAGATGAGGCTGGAAACAACAGGCCGGTTAGTTTCATCTCAGTGGTGGGAAAAGTATTGGAGTCACTGCTAAAGGAAAGAATAGTGAACTGTCTACAAGCAGCAGAACTGATGGACCACAGGCAGCATGGGTTCACCAAGAGAAGGTCCTGTCAGACAAATCTGATTGACTTTTTTGATTGGGTGACTAAGGAATTGGATTGAGGAAGAGCGCTTGATGTCATCTACTTGGATTTTAGCAAAGCTTTTGATACGGTCCCGCACAGGTGGCTTGTGAATAAAATGAGAAGCTTGGGTGTGAGTGCCAAGGTGGTGGCCTGGATAGAAAACTGGTTGAAGGACAGAAGACAATGTGTGATGGTAAATGGAACTTACTCTAAAGAGAGAGCGGTGATGAGCGGAGTGCTGCCAGGGTTGGTGCTGGGATAGGTCCTGTTCAATATCTTTGTGAGCGACATCGCGGACAGGATAGAAGGTAAGGTTTGTCTTTTTGCGGATGATACTAAAATCTGCAACAGAATGGAAACGATGGAAGGAGTGGAGAGAATGAGACGGGATTTAAGGAAGCTGGAAGACTGGTCAAAGTTATAGCAGCTGAGATTCAATGCCAAGAAGTGCAGAGTCATGCATATGGGGGTGTGGAAATCCGAAAGAAATGTATTCAATGGGGGTGAAGGGCTGATGTGCATGGAGCAGGAGAGAGACCTTGGGGTGATAGTATCTAACAATCTGAAGTCGGTGAAACAATGTGACAAGGCGATAACTACAGCCAGAAGAATGCTGGGCTGCATAGAGAGAGGAATATCGAGTAAGAAAAGGGAAGTAATTATCCACTTGTATAGGTCCTTGGTGAGGCCTCACCTGGAGTACTGTGCTCAGTTTTGGAGACCATATTGCCGAAGGGACAGAGACAAGATGGAAGAGGTCCAGAGAAGGGTGACCAAAAAGGTGGATGGTCTTCATCAAGTGACTTATGAGCAGAGATTGAAGAATCTAAATATGTATACCCTCGAGGAAAGGAGGAGCAGAGGTGATATGATACAGACGTTCAGATACTTGAAAGGTTTTAATGATCCAAAGTCAACGACAAACCTTTCCCATTGGAAAAAAAAAATCAGCAGAACCAGGGGTCACGATTTAAAACTCCAGGGAGGAAGACTCAGAACCAATGTCAGGAAGTATTTCTTCGCGGAGAGGGTGGTGGATGCCTAGAATGCCCTTCCGGAGGAAGTGGTGAAAACAAAAACTGTGAAGGATTTCAAAGGGGTGTGAGATAAACACTGTGGATCCATAAAGCCTGGAGGATGGGAATGAAGAAAAGAGGTATGGGGGTGGCTTGCGGGAGTGACGGCTACCACTTAGTGATTAATACCCTTATTCAATAAATGTTCACACGGTTAATGAGACTTCTACATTGCTCTATGCTTCAACGGCAAGAGGAAATGTGGAAAAGAGGATTTGCATTCAGGCAGCAACCAACACGGTAGCACAGTCTGGGTAAACAAATAAGCATGCGAGTAGCTTGCTTGTTGCGGTGGTTACTACCCCGAACCAATTAAGCCTGTAACTTCATTTGGAAAGCATATCCAGTGCAGCTCACTTCTTCAATGGCAGGGGGAATAAAGAAAAGAGGATTTATAGTGCGATAATAATGGGAGAATTCCATTACCCCAATATTGACTGGGTAAATGTATCATCGGGACATGCTAGAGAGATAACGTTCCTGGATGGAATAAATGATAGCTTTACAGAGCAATTGGTTCAGGAACCGACGAGAGAGGGAGCAATTTTAGATCTAATTCTCAGTGGAGCACAGGATTTGGTGAGAGAGGTAACAGTGGGCTTGGCAATAGTGATCATAATATGATCAAATTTGAATTATTGACTGGAAGAGGAACGGTATATGCAAATCCACGGCTCTCGTGCTAAACTTTCAAAAGGGAAACTTTGATAAAATGAGAAAAATTGTTAGAAAAAAACTGAAAGGAGCAGCTACAAAAGTAAAGTGTGCAAGAGGCGTGGTCATTGTTAAAAAATACCATTCTAGAAGCACAGTCCAGATGTATTCCACACATTAAGAAAGTGGAAAGAAGGCAAAACGATTACGGGGCATGGTTAAAAGGGGAGGTGAAAGAAGCTATTTTAGCCAAAAGATCTTCATTCAAAAATTGGAAGAAGGATCCAACAGAAGAAAATAGGATAATGCATAAATGTTGGCAAGTTAAATGTAAGACATTGATAAGCCAGGCTAAGAGAGAATTTGAAAAGAATTTGGCTGTAGAGGCAAAAACTTACAGTAAAAACTTTTAAAAAAATATCCGAAGCAGAAAGCCTGTGAGGGAGTCAGTTAGGCCGCTAGATGATTGAAGGATTAAAGGGGCACTTAGAAAAGATAAGGACATCACGGAAAGATTAAATGATTTCTTTGCTTCGGTGTTTACTGAAGAGGATGTTGGGGAGGTACCCGTACTGGAGAAGGTTTTCATGGGTAATGATTCAGATGGACTGAATCAAATCACAGTGAACCTAGAAGATGTGGTAGACCTGACTGACAAACTGAAGAGTAGTAAATCACCTGGACCGGATGGTATACACCCCAGAGTTCTGAAGGAACTAAAAAATGAAATTTCTGACCTATTTGTAAAAATTTGTAACCTATCATTAAAATCATCCATTGTACCTGATGACTGGAGGATAGCTAATGTAACCCCAATATTTAAAAAGGGCTCCAGGGGCGATCTGGGAAACTACAGACCATTTAGCCTGACTTCAGTGCCAGGAAAGATAGTGGAGAGTGTTCTAAACATCAAAACCAGAGAACATATAGAAAGACATGGTTTAATGGAACAAAGTCAGCATGACTTTACCCAAGGCAAGTCTTGCCTCACAAATCTGCTTCACTTTTTTGAAGGAGTTAATAAACATGTGGATAAAGGTGAACCGGTAGATGTAGTATACTTGGATTTTCAGAAGGTGTTTGACAAAGTTCCTCATGAGAGGCTTCTAGGAAAAGTAAAAAGTCATGGGATAGGTGGCGATGTCCTTTCGTGGATTGCATACTGGCTAAAAGACAGGAAACAGAGAGTAGGATTAAATGGACAATTTTCTCAGTGGAAGGGAGTGGGCAGTGGAGTGCCTCAGGGATCTGCATTGGGTCCCTTACTTTTTTATATAGTTATAAATGATCTGGAAAGAAATACGACGAGTGAGATAATCAAATTTGCAGATGACACAAAATTGTTCAGAGTAGTAAAATCACAAGCAGATTGTGATAAATTGCAGGAAGACCTTGTGAGACTGGAAAATTGGGCATCGAAATGGCAGATGAAATTTAATGAGGATAAGTGCAAGGTGATGCATATAGGGAAAAATAACCCATGCTATAGTTACACAATGTTAGGTTCCATATTAGGTGCTAAAACCCAAGAAAGAGATCTAGGCGTCATAGTGGATAACACATTGAAATCGTCGGTTCAGTGTGCTGCGGCAGTCAAAAAAGCAAACAGAATGTTGGGAATTATTAGAAAGGGAATGGTGAATAAAACGGAAAATGTCATAATGCCTCTATTGCTCCATGGTAAGACTGCCCCTTGAATACTGTGTACAATTCTGGTCGCTGCATTTCAAAAAAAGATATAATTGCGATGGAGAAGGTACAGAGAAGGGCTACCAAAATGATAAGGGGAATGGAACAGCTACCCTATGAGGAAAGACTAAAGAGGTTAGGACTTTTCAGCATGGAGAAGAGTCGGCTGAGGAGGGATATGATAGAGATGTTTAAAATAATGAAAGGTCTAGAATGCTTAGATATGAATAAGTTATTTACTCTTTCGGATAATAAAAAGACTAGGGGGCACTCCATGAAGTTAGCATGTGGAACATTTAAAACTAATTGGAGAAAGTTCTTTTTTATTCAACGCACAATTAAACTCTATAATTTGTTGCCAGAGGATGTGGTTAGTGCAGTTAGTATAGCTGTGTTTAAAAAAGGATTGGACAAGTTCTTGGAGGAGAAGTCCATTACCTGCTATTAATTAAGTTGACGGTAACATGGAATAGACTTAGTTTTTGGGTACTTGCCAGGTTCTTATGACCTGGATTGGCCACTGTTTGAAACAGGATGCTGGGCTTGATGGACCCTTGGTCTGACCCAGTATGGCATGTTCTTATGCTTTGTTCTTATTCAGACAACAACCAACAAGGACTGAATTGCACAGTCTGGGTAAACAAATAAGCATGGGATTAGCTTGCTTATTGCTTCGGTTACTACCCCGAACTAATTAAGCCTGTAACTTTACTTGGAAAGCATATCCAGCGCAGCTCACTGCTTCAATGGCAGGAGGAATGAAGAAATAGGATTTATATCCAGCCAACATCTAACAAGGCATTGATCTGAGCAGTATGAGTATACAAACATCAGGATAACTTGCTCGATATGATGGTTACTACCCTCAAACATTAAGCCTTATACTTCACTTTGATACAGCTCCAACACTGCTCTGCACCAATGGTGGGGGTGGAAGGAAATTAGAATCAAAAAGCTACCAATAAGGGCCCTGAACTCAGAGTATGAGAAAAGAAGTGTGAAAGCTTGCTGGGCAGACTAGATGAGCCTATTGGTCTACCATCATTTCTGTTTCTATGATGATATATATCACAGTCTCAAGCATAGATTCTTTCAGAGAAATTTGCAGCGAGAGGATACTCCTGCTCAGTTATTCGGGAAGCATATAAGAGGGCTCTATATGCGAACAGAAACTTGTTAGTAAAAGCAGAGAAATCATTACCTTCAAGAATTATCTGTTCCATCCCTTATTCGACCAATACTTCTACTATTAAAGCAATTGTGTTGAAGTATTGGCATATGTTATCCCCGTTACCTAATTTTCTGTAACCCACGATTTTTGCCATTAAAAAAACATCATAATTTACGGGCATATTTCAGTCAACGCAGGAATGTGGTAAATAGGATGGATACACAGAAAGGGCAGGTGGCATGTGGTAACTGCTCAGTGTGCCCACACGTCTTAAATATAAATATGTTGTTGTTCCAGTTTAAAATGGCCATATAAATTATCAGGATTGTACACATGTAATACAGAAGGCGTGATATATGCCATCATGTGTCCATGTGATCTATATAGGACAAACAATACATGCCATTAAATACAGGATTACTGAACACAGAAGTCGCATTATATCTAGGAAGGAAAATACTCCTTTAGTTGACCATTGGATTGAACATCATCATTTTTTGTGGTGCAGAAGATGGAATTAAAAAATGGTGGGGATTTGTCCCTAGCACTGAGATGCTTAAAACAGAGGTTCATTTTCGCATGGAAAACTATGTCGCCGTCAGGTCTTAATGGACCAATTGAAATGTCGGACTTTTTGTGAATAAGTTAGGGTTATTAATATGAGACCATCGGATTCTGATTCTTTAACAAGTGAGCGGGTGGATAATGTTTGCAATGTGTTCGGGAGCCCTTTAAATTATGACTGCGATATGTATCATTATGTATCAGACTGGAACAGCTGGAAGTATGTAAATGTTAGACAGTGTATGATTAAACTGGGGGATGATAGGGTATTGTCTGGTGGATTAATGGTGTACTATTTAGGTAATTTATGTAGTTTTTCGAGAATTTTGGTTGATTAATTTAAAAATTTTAGATATTTTGACGGTTCAGAATATTAAGGGTACAAATTGGAGAAATTACTTACCTGATAATTTTGTTTTCCTTAGTGTAGACAGATGGACTCAGGATCAATGGGTATAGTGTACTCCTGATAGCTGATAGGAGATGGAGTCAGATTTCAAAGCTGACATCAGCCTACATATACCCGTGCAGGAAGATCAGCTCTTCAGTATTCTCCTCGAAAAGCAATTGTGGATGTATGTGTGCTTTTTTTTTTTTATTTATTTATCATTATTTCAGTTTAATACAAAGAAACTTTGCATAGAATTACAAGAGATACATGATATTGTTCTTAAACATTAGTTATATCAGCAGGAAATAATAATAAAGAACAAAAAATAACAAAAATCAAACACTCCCTTTCTTACGTAGGAAACTTGACAGGAAAAGAAAGAAAAAGGAGAACATTAGAACTATTTAATAATCAAAGGCTGGTTTACAAATCAGGTATAATTATAGGATCCTACTCCGAAGGGTGCAGGCTTAATGTGCCCGAGCCTCTAGGAAGGCCTGAAGTTGTTCCGGGCTGAAGAATATATAGGTATTCCCTGACAGTTTTACAATGCACTTACAGGGGTACCGCAAAACATAGGTTCCCCCTAGTGCTAAAACTTCAGGGCGTAAAGCAATAAATTTCTTCCTTCGCAGTTGCGTTGGTTTTGCCAAATCTGGAAAGATACGAAGCTGGCCACCCAAAAATAATACATTCAGATTTTTAAAATAATTCTTCATAATTAATCCAACATCATTTTCTGAATAGAAAGTTACAAATAAAGCAGACCTCTCTATTATTTCCACTGTAGATGATTCTAAGAAATTGGACAGATTTTCCATATCTATCCCTAAACCAGGTAATATTGGAGTGCTTCTTTGTTTTAAGAAGAATATTTTTTTCACAGACGGAACATTTTCAGGAGATATTTTTAGGATCTCTATAACAAACTTTTTAAAAGTCTGAAAAGGCAACTCTCCCATAACATTTGGGGTATGTGTGCTTTAATAACTTGATTAACTTGGTTAACTTGAATAACTAGGACTAGGTCAACTGATTTCCAACTGGAGACCGCCAGTGCACTCAACCGAATAACGCCGACACCCTGCAATTATGGGTGCCTAGAACTAGGAGTAATACCTGGCTTACCTGTGTTTGTCTTGTTCTCGGGGTTTGTCACCCGAGGTTCCCTGATTCTGGGGCAGCCATGGGCGGGATGCTGAGTCCATCTGTCTACACTAAGGAAAACGAAATTATCATGTAAGTAATTTCTCCATTTCCTAGCGTGTAGCCAGATGGACTCGGGACCAATGGGATGTACAAAATCTACTCCTGAGCAGGGCGGGAGGCTGCCCGTTGCCCACTTAGTACTGCCCTTGCAAAGGTTATGTCCTCCCGGGCCTGGACATCCAGGCGGTAGAAACTGGAGGTGTGTATGGAGGACCATGTCGCCGCCCGACAGATCTCGGTGGGTGACAGCATCTTGGTTTCCGCCTAGGACACTGCCTGGGCCCTTGTTGAATGGGCTTTGACTTGCAGAGGTGGGGGCTTCCCTACCTCTACGTAGGCCGCCTTGATTACTTCTTTGATCCAGCGGGCTATGGTTGCCCGCGAGGCTGCTTCCCCCTGTTTCTTCCCGCTGTGAAGGACGAATAGGTGGTCCGTCTTTCGCACAGATTCCGATCTTTCCAGGTATCGGACTAGGAGTCTGCCAACGTTAAAATGGCGAAGAAAGTACGAGTTCTCCGAGTCTTTATGTTCATCTGGAGATGGTAGCGAGATGGTTTGGTTTAGATGAAAGTGAGAAACCACTTTCGGTAGCAAGGAGGGTAGTGCGTAGCTGTATGGCTCCTGGCGTGAACCTGAGGAATGGTTCCTGACAGGATAGCGCTTGAAGCTCAGAGATGCGACGGGCTGAACATATTGCCACTAGGAATGCAGGCTTCAAGGTCAAGAGCCGTAGTGACAGGCCGTGTGTTAGTCTGAAGGAAGTTCCCGCTAGGAAGTCTACTACTAGTTTGAGATTCCATAAGGGCACAGGCCACTTTAACAGTGGTCGGATTTGTTTGACCACTCTCAGGAAGCGGGAAACATCTGGATGGCTTGCTAGACTGATACCGTCCACTTTGGCTCTGAAGCAGGCCAGCGCGGCCACTTGAAACTTGAGGGAGTTGAGAGACAACCCCTTCTTCAAGCCATCCTGTAGAAATTCCAGGATCATGGGAATTTTGACTGTCCGTGGAAGGTTCTCACGGTCCTCACACACCAGGCTTCGAATACTCCCCATATTCGTATGTAAGCTAGTGATGTGGAAAACTTGCATGCTCGAAGCAAGGTGTCAATCACTGCCTTAGAGTATCCACTTTTCTTCAGGCAAGTCCTCTCAAGGGCCAGACCGTAAGAGAGAATCGAGTCGGGTCTTCGTGGAGGATCGGTCCTTGCCGGAGAAAGCCCCTGTGTGGAGGTAGGCACAGAGGGTTCCCTGCAAGAAGTCTTCACATTTCTGTGTACCATGGCCTTCTTGGCCAGTCCAGGGCCACTAGAAGTACTAGACCCCTGTGGTGTTCTATCTTGCGGATGATCCTGCCCAGTAGTGGCCAAGGGGGAAAAGCGTATAGCAGATCTTCCTGTGGCCAGGTCTGGACGAGGGCGTCAATTCCCTGGGATTGCGGTTCTTGTCTGCAGCTGAAGAACTTGGGAACTTGGGTGTTGGATGGGGTTGCCAGTAGATCCATGGCTGGGGTTCCCCAGCGGTTTACTATCAACTGGAAGGATTGGCGGACAGCATCCATTCCCCTGGGTCTAGGCTCTCTCTGCTGAGGTAGTCCGCAGAAATGTTGTCTTTGCCCGCGATGTGGGAGGCTGAGATCCCTTGCAGGTTTGTTTCTGCCCACGCCATTAGGGGGTCTATCTCCAGGGACACCTGTTGGCTTCTGGTTCCTCCCTGGCGATTGATGTAGGCAACTGTTGTAGCGTTGTCCAACATGACTCTGACAGACTCGCCCCGGAGTCTGAGGATGAATCGTAGGCAGGCAAGTCTGACTGCTTGGGCTTCCAGTCGGTTTATGTTCCATCCTGCCTCTTCCTTGTCCCATTGTCTCTGGGCCGTCAGTTCCTGACAATGGTCTCCCCACCCTCACAGGCTTGCATCCGTGGTGAGCAAGATCCAGTTTTACTCCCTTGCTCAGATGGTCTTCCTGTAGCCACCACTGGAGCTGAGTCCGAACCTCTGCTGGTAGCTAGAGGTGAATGGAGTAGTTCTGAGATGTCAGTTTCCATCGTGACAGTAGGCAACATTGTAGTTGGCGCATGTGGGCCCTTGCCCATGGAACGACTTCCAGAGTTGATGTCATGAGACCGAGGGACTTGGAGGTAGTCCCATACCTTGGGGCGAGCATAATTCAACGATTTTTGCAGCTGACCCATCAGTTTCCTTCTCCTTGGAGGGGGAAGGACAACCTTGTCTTGCTTAGTGTCGAACCGGACTCCCAGACTGGGAGGGCTGCAGGCAGCTCTTGGCTGTGTTGACAACCCACCTGAGATTCTGCAGCAGATTCTTGACTCTGGTGGTCACCTGGTGACTTTCCTCTGGAGATTTTGCCCTGATTAGCCAATCGTCCAGTTAAGGATGTACGAGGATTCCTTCTTTCCTCAGTGTTGCCGCCACTACCACCATGATTTTGGTGAAGGTCCGAGGGGCGGTGGCTAGTCCAAAGGATAACGCCCGGAACTGGTAATGATGGTCCAATATCGCAAAGCGTAGGAAGCGCTGATGGTCTTGATGGACCGGTATGTGGAGATAGGCTTCGGATAGATCCAGTGAAGTCAGGAATTCTCCAGGCTGGACTGCCCTTATGACAGAACGTAGGGTTTCCATGCAGAAGTGTGGTACCCTTAGGTAATGATTGATGGACTTGAGGTCCAGGATGGGCCGGAACGTTCCTTCCTTCTTGGGAAGGATAAAATAGATGGAATACTGACCAGCATTTTGTTGGTGTGTGGGCACTGTAGTTATTGCCTTTAGTCAGAGTAGTTTTGTCAGTGTGTTTTGTCAGTGTGGTTTCCACTGCTGTCCTCTTGGAGAAGGCGTGGCACGGTGATCTCAAAAATTTGTCTGTGGGGATGCTGTGGAAGTCCAGATAGTATCCCTCTCGAATGATGGATAGAACCCACTTGTCCGACGTTAACTCGACCCATCTTTGGTAGAAGAGGGTAAGTCTGCCCCCTATGACTTCTTCCTGTGGATGGGTCTGTTGATTCTCATTGTGGGGTGCGGCCAGGGCCTGTACCTGAGCCTGCTCGCCTCTTGTTGTGTCTGTTCCAAAAAGACTGAGCCCTGTCTGCGGGGCGAGGTGCTTAGTAGTGTGTGTTCTTGTACGGTCTAAAGCACTGAGCTCCTCTGCCCTTGGTTCTTCGGGGGAAGAGCGCTGGTTTCTTTTGTTCTTGTCCTCAGGTAGGCGAGGTACTGGAGATTCGCCTCATTTGTTGGCTAGCTTCTCCAATTCGCTTCTGAACAAGAGAGATCCTTTAAAGGGCATCCTCGTGAGGTTCGCTTTGGATGTCTTGTCGGCTGACCAGTTTCAGAGCCATAGATATCTTCTGGCTGCCACTGCCGAGGCGACGTTCCTGGCAGAGGTGCGCACTAGGTCTGAGGTCGCATCCGTGAGGAACGATACCGCAGGTTCCATTGTGTTAACAGGTGTGGTTGCATCTCTGGAGAAGAGCAAGCAAGAACGTGCCACCACGGCACAGCAGGAAGCGTTTTGAAGAGTCATTGCTGCTACATCAAAGGACTGTTTAAGGATGGATTTCAGTCGTCTGTCCTGGGCATCCTTTAGTGCTGCTCCTCCCTCGACGAGGATGGTCGTGCGCTTGGAGGTTGGCAGACCATGGCATCCACCTTTGGGAACTGCAGGAGGTCCTTAGCTGCGGGTTCCAAGGGATATAGGGCTTCTAGGGCCCGTCCTCCTTTGAAGCTGGCCTCTGGGGCATTCCAATGTTGCAAGTGATTCTCTGTATCACTTGCAACATTGGAAAATAGCATGATGCCTGATGGAGGGAGACCAAGATGGGGTTTTATCTTTGGTTTTGCTGTGGTGTTAGTGCCTGGAATGTCCAGCGTCTTCAGGGTCTGGGACATGAGAGCTGAAAACTCGTCTTTAGAGAAGAATCGCAGCATGGTTCGGTATGGTTCCATCCCTGGGGGGATTTCTCCTTCCTCCAGGGAGTCAGCTTTGTCCTCTGAGGTGTCTGTATCCCCGGTAGGGAGGCTCTTGATTAGGAAGGGCACGTCTCGAAAGGCCCAAGAGGTGCTTGGAACGTCTTGCATTTCTGGTGGCGAATGGGACTGGGTCGCAGTCGGTACTGAGTGTGCTTGGACAAAGGTTTGTAGCCCTTTCAAGAATTCCACCCAGGAAAAGCTCCCTGGGCCATGTTGATTCCAGGGGGAGTTATAGTGGAGGACCCAGAGGTAGGAGCCGAGTTGGAGATACAGAGATCCAAGGTACTATCATTAGTGGATCCGAATCCCTCTACTGGCTGTGAGGGACCTTGCTTTGGTTCCCCCCTGAGGCTCTTTGCAATGCTGGCATAGGGAGGCCACTTCTGGTTGTGCAGCTCTCAGGTGGCAGGCTGGGCAGAGGGCTTGTCCCTTGGCCTTCTTGGCAGGCGGTGCCATGGTTTGTGCTCGAGGTGAGCTTCAATACTTGTCTGTGCACGTAGGAATGCGCGCCGGGAGGATTGGTTGAGAGCTCCGGATGTGCCGAAGATGTGCGTGCAGAATGCCTAAAGATTTGCACGCAGACCACTACTTGTGCGCCTGGCTGAGATGTGCACCGCTGTGCGCACGGCAATATTTGTGCGCTCGGGCCGTTCATGCGGGCCGCTATGCGCCCGGCCCTGTTATACGCGTCGCTGTGTGCACTGCATAGATGTGTGCGCCGATGTATGCACAAGTCGGTTGTGCGCACGGCTCAGTTCAGCGGGTAATTCGGTCAAGGGTGGGAAATGGCGTCGACGACCACACGGACAAGATGGCGACCCCCTGGAGGGTCTCAACGTGTGTGGACCCTCGCACCGGATCGGGGTCTGGCCCAGACAGGGCTGTTCAACTCGATGTAATAGACACCAGAAGGGACGATCTGTGCGGCTAATCGAGCCTCGGAGACCGGAAACTTTAAGAGAGGTTTCTACCTTACCTGGTCTCGGCGTTTCCCGGTCTCGTTCTGGGCGGTCTCCGGCTGCAGGGGGAGAGAGACTTACCTTCACCGCCGTGCTCGATTCTGCACCCACTGCCTCTCAGCCACCATGGGGGCAAAGCCCACGCTGGGAACCAGCTACCGGACTGAGGCTTGCCTCTGAGGGATTTTGGAAATCACCTCAGGAATTCTCGACTGCACCGCAGGAGAGCAGGGCTCGTCTTGTAGAGGTAAGTTGTCTTTCTTCTTTGGTTTAAAATTTCTAACACTATTCTGGTGTGTGTAGTGTCCCTATCTGCTTAGGAGACTGAGAAATACTGAAGAGCTAAGCTTCCTGCACGGGTATATGTAGGCTGACGTCAGCTTTGGAATCTGACTCTGTCTCCCATCTGCCATCAGGAGTACACTATACCCATTGGTCCTGAGTCCATTTGGCTACACACTAGGAAATGGGTAATTGAATTTCTTGTATTAGTTGATTGTTAAAGTGGTAGGCAATTGCAAAAGGGGTACTCTATATAAATTAACCCGTACTGGGAAGGTTCACTGAGAAGACGTATGTGTATGTTGTTCCGCTTCCGGTAGGTAGGTAAGCTGGGTTGCAGTATTGGTTTGGCGGTGTGGGAGAAAAGGTTTGGTTTAAGCATTGGGTTTAAACAGTTGTTGAAATAATTAATTTTGATTTGATATTTTTTTTATAGTGAATCCATATGATATTTCCAAGATAGCCGATGTGAACATAACTGGTGGTTGAGTATGTATAGACACAACTAGATAGTTGGAATCGGGCAATGGATACGGTCTAGGAAAGAGATTGGAAGGTTAGTATAAATATAGTATATAAATGAAGTTGTTTTGAATTATTTGTAGTGGTGAATGTAGGTTATTAGCGAAATGTGATTTATTTATATTGTAGTGGCATTGGGTTAGATACGTCCCTGAAGAAGCCTGTATGATAACGGGTGAAACAAGGAATTCTTTGTCGGATGACTGGACATGAGAACAGCGTTGGAATATATTATAGAAAAGGGATGCATGTTTAAAAGTATCTTGTCGGGTTACATCATAAGAGTCTTTATTTGATCGAAATATATGGTTTGAATACATGAGGAATACACCATAGAGGCATAGAATTCTGTTTAAATGCATATATGAAAAATTGGAAGCAGAAGAACAGTATATATAAATTGGACTTATACAGACTTTTCTAAGAATTATACCTATATGTCACATTGTTATATTTTAATGGTGTGTATGGAATTAATGTATTGGATTTAGGAATATTAAATAGAAAAATATTAAATTCTAGTGTTTTCTCATTGTTAGCACAGGTTATTGATATTCAGAGAAAATATAAACGATACCTTCAGTGTTATTATTACTGTCTTGGCTATCAGCAGCAGCAGTAGAAATGTGTACATGGGAGCTGCATTCCAGCTGAGCAAAAAAGCATCTTGAGTGGATCTGAGATCAGTGGAAAGAACGGAACAAAATCTTTCTACTTTTTTGTTTTCCTCTAACACAAAAAGGTCGATTGACGTATGATCCCAAAGACTGAATAGTCTTTCAGCTATTGCAGGGACCATTCCTTTGGACAAAATACCCTAAGGCAGTCCACTAATGTGATGACTCCTAGGAGATAGGTTACTTGAAAAACCGCTTGGCGACTGATTGCCCATTCTCATATCCTTATTGCCTCTTGGCAGACTGTCCATGTCTCTGTGCCTCCTTGTTTATTGAGACAGAACAAGGCTAATTGTTTGAATGAGAATGTTCTTTCCATCAAGAAGATTTGAGAAAATCGTTAAGGCATGACTGATTGCTCACAGCTCTAGAAGGTTGATATGAAACTGCCTTTCTGCTAAAGACCAAGTCCCTTGGGTTCAGAAGGGACCCTTGTGAGCTCCCCATCCCTTGGTGAAAGCATCTGTCACTGTCACCTCATGAGGAAGTAGACAGAGCAGTACCCACTCTTGAAGAATGTAAGGGTCTAGATATCAAAAAGATATTGCATTATTTCCTGCATGATATTCACCAAGTTGTCATGGGCTGTGTTAAGAGATCTCATCAGGAGTCGAGACCCCATTGCAAAAATCACATGTGGAGATGGGTTAGGGATACCACATGAACTGCTGCTGCCATGTGGTCCAGAACAACTAATACTTCTTGGCTGTTGTATGATTCATATTCAGCAAATTAATAAGTATGAACCCAAAGGTGTTTGCTCGATCTGTTGAAAGAAATGCTCCCTCACGTAAGTGTTTATACAAGCCCCAGTGAATTTGATTTTTTGAGACAGGATAAGGGTCGACTTTTCGAAATTGACTAGGAATCCTAATGATTGTAGGAAGTGAATTTCCTTCTGTAGGGAGGTCAGCATTCTTCCTGGGAAGTTGGTCTCTAATCAGTCATCCAAATAAGCAAAGAGACAGAGGCCTTGATGACAGAGATATGCTGACTGTAATTACAGCTGGACATTTGGTAAAAACCCTCAGTGTGCCACTGGCAATCCAAAACAAAAGCACCCATTTCTGGTAGTGAGAGGATTACACTACAAAATATAGATAAGTGCCAGTGGGAGGAGTAAATGGGTATTTGAACAAGGCGTCTTTCAGAAGGTCACACATCCGTATTTCTGCCTGGATGAAGGGTAGAAGTGTGGGAAGGGAGTTCAACTTGAACTCATGAAGTAATTCTTGTTCAGACTTCTTAAACAAGGATAGGTCTCAAATCCTCAAGTTACATGGGGATCAAAAAATAGCAGTAGAACCCCTGTCCATATTGATTGGGCAGGACAGGATCTATCTTCTGCTATGTAAGGAGCAATTCTACATCCAGGCCAAGCTATGCCAAGATGGATCTAGTCTCAAGGCTGAGTAAGGAAGCATGGGAAGGTGGGAGAAACACAAGTTGTAATCAAATTCCACAATTTGGAGAAGCCAAAAACCTTTGGTGATCTTGCACTACTCCTCCAAGTAGAAGAAAAGTCTACCTCCTACCAGAGATAATGAATGCTGGATTTGGAGATCAGTCAAAAGTTTGGTCCAGGTTTGGGCAGGACCTATTGTGCCACTTTTGGTTGATGCCATTCGCATTTGTCAGCTCTGAACCCAAAGTTGCTGTTGCTGTGGAAGCAGAAACGGAATTCAGTACTGCTAAAATAGCTGGAAGGGATATGTCTGAAATTATGACTAGCGTAATAGGGTCACCTTGAAGTCTACTGTTCCAAGCTAGTTCAGAGAATTGGACTGTCACTTGTTTCTCCTTGATTTGTCTCTGAAAAGATGATCTCCCAGGCAGCGGATGTCCACTAACTTATCATGGACATTGTTGGGCAAGCTGATGGCTCTTAACCAAGCCATTCAGTGTGCTGAGATAGCAACTCAAGAGGCATAAGCCATAGTATCAAATGCCTCAGAAACAGATCAAATAAGATGCTGTAAACACTCTTCTGCATCCAGGAGCAGCTACTGGCATGCCGAGCCACTGCCCACTGGAGGAAGGCACGGCTTCAATTTTTTAATACAATCATATAAGTATTGCACCATATAGAACTGGTGAGCTTTGAAATTACTTTTCACTAAAACTGTCCAGGATCCTGGGGTCTTTCCTTGGTGGAGTGTTTGAGAATATTCTTGCTTTTTTAGCACCAACTCCACCACAAATGATTGATGAGGCAACTGCACCACTCCAACACCAGATTGTCTTCTGGATTCTAATTTAGTCCAATTTCCTGGTCACTGGGGCACAGGAAATTAGATTCTCCCACCATGATTTTGTAATAGATAGAGAACATATAAGCTTGGTTGTATATGTTAGTTTTTCAGAAGTACCCTGAGCGTACTTCTCATGTAATATTGCACTGAATAAAAATAGATATTTACACTGTTTTAATTTGTTAGATTTTTTTTATACCGGTGTTTGGAAGAACCATCACATCAGTTTACAGCAATTACAACCATAAAATCACAATAAATACAGGAATAATAAAAGATCAGTTAAATAAAATTCAGACATAAAACTCAGTATTTTAACTTTACAATCTTAAAAAACACTGAACAAAATAAAATAAATCTACAAAACCACATTAAAAGACGTAAGAATCCAGTTTGTTATAGCATGTCGGGCGTTTGTAGCATGTGTGGAAAAGATGATGCTAAATTCGGTTAGCCTATTGCTCCTTAAAAGCTTGATTAAATAGCCATGTTTTTAAGCATTTTCCTAAACTCTGTAAGTTTAGTTTCTAGTCTTAATTCTGCCGGGAGTGTGTTCCATATCTTGGGCCCTGCAAGTGATATTGCTCTATCTCTTACGGAAGTTAATCTGGCTGAAGACAGTAATGGTATGGCTAATAACCCTTTATTTGCCGATCTTAAGTTTCGTTGTGGTGTATGAAGCCATATAGATGCATTTAGCCATTCAACCTGGTCTCTGTGGATCGCTTTATGTAAAATACATAAAGTCTTGGACCCATTTTTCAATGGGTAACCAATGTAGTGATATGATCTTGCTTATGTGCGCCAATTAGTAGCTTTGCTGCAGAGATTTGTAAGATTTGTAGGGGTCAAATTGTGGATTGAGGTAAACCAAGAAGTAAGGCATTACAGTAAGCAGTTGCAGTAAAAATTAGAGCTTGTAGTATAGTTCTAAAATCATTCGGATTTAGTAGCGGTTTTAATCTTCTTAACATTAATAGTTTGAAATAGCCTTCTTTAGTTTTTGTTGCAATGTGGTTTTAATGACTTGTCTTTTTATTTTTGGGGTAGCACAGGGAAAATGTTTTTAAATTCCACAGAATCTGCTACACATGGCAAGGGTTTGAACCACTTTATGGAAGGTCTGATGGGGGTAAATCTGACATTCTGAAAAGGAGAGGATAAAGAATGCCCTTGTCTTTAGCTGCCAGATAAAGAAAATCTTTACCAAATCTACTGCTTTATCTAAGATCTGACGTGTCCTCTGGCCAGGCAGTGGAAGGTGAAACACCCTCTTCAGAGACCAGAAGTAAGCCCTCTTCTATATCATCTGGACTTTGTAAAATTTGTCCTGGAGGCTAGTTAGAAATTAATAGTATTATGCAGCAAAAGGGAAACCTTGTTGAAGTAACTTTGCATGGGGACTCTGTCCTAGAAATTGAAGGAGGTAAGCAAAAAAAAAAAAAAGCACAGTTGCCTACCTGTAACAGGTGTTCTCCTAGGACAGCAGGATGTTAGTCCTTACATGTGGGTGACATCATCCAATGGAGCCAGGCATGGAAAACTTTTGTCAAAGTTTCTAGAAGCTTTGACTAGCACACTGAGCATGCCTTGTGCATGTTGAGCGCCCTGAGGTCGAGAATAGGGTGCAAGCCTCCATTTCTCTTCAGTATGAGGAAATATGTCGAATAGAACCTTCAGCCTTGTTGAGGGCAAGGAACGAGCTCTACCGCACCTGCTGTGAGAAGGGTGGAGAGTTCTGTCTGAAGAATGACCTGCTGGGTGGATGAACCCCATGATGGACATGGGGGAGAGTTCTCTGGGAGTCGTCTGAAATTGAGTCGGGATATACCTGGCAAACTATGGTAAGGACCCATTGGTCTGAGGTGATGGACCCCAGAGGTGGGCAAAGTCGATAAGCCAGCCTCCTACTGGGGGATCCAGTGCTGGGGGTACGTTTTGCTGATTTGTGCTCCCTCACCGCCAGTCAAAAGCCCATGGCCAGGGCTTGCTGGGTCACTGGCTGAGGCCTGGGTGCCTGCTGCTGACAGGAGCAGGCCCTGGAGCTAGTATGCTGTGTGGGGATATTTCCTTTGCCTGTAAAAGGGCTTCCTGGAGCTGGGCTGATTTCCTGACAGAGGAAGGAGCTTCTGAAGCCCTAGCGGAGAGCTGCTGAAGTGTCTAGTGGTGGTGGTCTTTCATTTGAGTCACTGCATCCTGGACCTTATCCCCAAAGAGGTTGCCACCTGTTCAGGGGTATGTTGGCCAGCTTTTCCTGCACCTCCGGGCAGAGGTCAGAAGCCTGGAGCCTGGTCATCCTGTGGGCGCTGATGCCCATGGCGTCTACTCAGGCCACGGTCTCAAACATGTCATAGGTGGATTGTACCTCATGTTTGCCAGCCTCTAATCCTTGCAGGACAGTTGCTGAGAATGACTCCTGCTGTGGCAAGCTCTCCGCACAGTCCTGAACCCATTTCCAGAGGTTCCGGTTGTAGTGGATCATATACAATTGGTAGGCAGCAATACGGGTGATGAGCAAAGCGCCCTGAAAAACCTTTTTGCCCAGACTTTCCAGATCCCTATGTTCTCTCCCAGAAGGGGCAGAGGCATGAGTGCAAGAGCATTTAGCCTTTTTGAGGGCAGACTCTACAACCACTGACTGGAAGGGCAGATGCAGCCTTTCAAATCCCAAGGCCTGCTGTTCCAGATAGGTGGCATCCTCCTTCCTATTGACAGGAGAGATGGAGATCAGGTATTCCCACATAAGGTCCTTAAAGATGTCATGGATGGGAACCACCATGATCTCCTTGGGAACATTGACAAATTGGAGAACCTCCATTATCTTATGCCATTTATCTTCCTTTGTAATAAGTTGGAAGGGGATAGCCTCGGCCATGGCCCTGATGAACCCTGCAAAGGAGAGATCCGCTTGGGGGGGATTTCCTCCAGCAGGGAAGGCTCGGAGAGAGGGTCATCTGAAAATTCGGAGGAAGACTCGGAGGAATCTTACCCCCACGGGTCATAAGGGCCTTCTTCCTCACTTAGGCCATTGCGAGGTTGTCTTGGGCAAGGCTCCTAAGGCTTTGGAGGCAGCAAGGGCCCTGCGGGAATAGATGGTTCCCTCGGCAACGGGGGAACCGAGGGTAATGGGAGGCCAGAGGGCCTGGGCAAAGGTTAAGGAAACCAAGGCCTCAGGAACGTGGCACCGGCTGCATCTTCCTCCTCGGAGGATCCAATGATAGGGGGATCTCTCCCGAGGGAGGCATCAGTGGTGTTTGAAGAACCAAAGGACCCTCAAGCACTGGTTGTGTAGGGAAGGACATCCAGATGCTCGAATAGAGGTGCTAGAATAGATGGAGAAAGGATCAACTGTGTGTTCTCCATACTTCTTTGAACATCTGGTTCACTTGGCTTGATAATTCTTCCTAGTAGAGAATTTCCTAGAAGATACCAGGACATCTTAAATTGGTCGTGGTAAGTTTAGGTATGTTAGCGCTGCCCTGTCAAGCTCCACACTGTGTGGCAGAGAAGGGAGCATATAAGTTTGAGAAGAGGCCTGCTCTATAGCCATTGGATTCGGGCTGGCCGGTGGGTGAGAGAAGTGCACCTCCACAGTTGAGATTGTCCCGGAATTCTGAAGGTGAGGCCAGCACTGTCTGTTCTTTCATTTGTAATGATGAGGTAAGCTTGTCAAGGTGGTACAAGCTCCTTCTTCGTATGCACGTTACTTTCTGGTGGGTCATCTATGAACCAGACCTTTTTTCCTTGCTTGTGAAGAGTAATTCTCTGACCTCTTCTGTTTTTGTTCAATAACATCATCTTCGCGATGCCCCACCAAATCAACTTTCGAGGGGGCATTCTCGGTTTTGGAGGGTGCAAACATTGTTGTAAAACCTTCCTTGTCTTCTTGATGACACTGCTGAGCATCCTGAGATCTGAGCGCAGGGCCAGCCCAAGGAGCGGGGGAGGCCAGGAGACAAAGTCCCCACGAGAGCGCCACTAGCCCCCGAGGTGCAGGTACCAGACAGAGTCCAAGGTCTGAAGTACTCTAATAGCATAGCCACAGGAACACGAGCTAGAAGAGACGTACAGAACTTGTTGCCAAGTCAGCTAAATGAGGGCGAAGGTGGAGCTTAAGTACCTTGATCCGATGACATCATCAAGCAGGGACGCCCACGAGGTTCCTGAAGAGGCTTCAAAGGAGGGCCCGGAGACATGCGCGCACCTAGGAAGGCCTGGACAGAACGTAGCTGGCGGTGGCATCCTGGCCGCCACGAGGAATGCAGCGTTAGAGATTGGCCTGTACCGCGAGCAGACCCATGGAGGGCTGGAGAACGGTGCAGGATGTAAGCGTGCGGGCATAACAGCAAGATTCCAACTTGTTTCCATGATGACGCAGCCTTAAATAAGCAGCAGCAATGAGTAGTCTCCTATGCAACGTCTGTGTGAATGAGCGAATCGTATCACTAAAACTGTTGAGTTTAAAGCTTGTGGATTTAATTTCATATACTTTATGAAATGTCACGCCAATGCCGAAATAGCCATGACATTTTGTTACATCTGTGGTGAGTTTACTCTGAAAGCACAGAAAAAGAGTATGCACTCATTAAGAAGGCATACGAGTTATACATTGGTTGCAAAATTGGTGACCAGGACAGAGCATGCGCTCCTCATATATGTTGTGCATCTCGCGCCAGTAGTCTGCGAGCTTGGCTGAAAGGTGTGCGACCATCCATGCCATTTGCCATCCCAATGATATGGAGGGAACAAAAAGTTGGTTCCAGGGCAGAAGAATGTTGAGTACGACCCATTGGTGGATCCAAGTAAGATATTTCTTCCACTGTTGCACATCAAACTTGGGCTGATGAAAACTTCATTAAGGCAATGAACAAGCAAAGTAAAGCCTTTGATTATTTGCGGCAAATGTTTCCACGCATAAGTGACACCAAGATAAAAGAAGGTGTATTCGTTGGCCCACAAATCCGAGTTGTGATGAAGGACAGCCATTTTGATGGTCTTCTGTTGTGTTGACAGCCTTCAAGAATGTCGTTTGTAACTTTCTAGGCAACTCTAAGGCAGCAGACTATGTCGGACAGGTTTAAAATCTGTTTCAGGCATACAAATTGATGAAGTGCAACATGTCATTGAACACACATTTTCTTCATTCCCACTTGGAGTTCTTCCCAGAACCTTGGCGCTGTAAGTGACGAACATGGTGAAAGGTTTCATTCAAGACATTGTCAAAATGGAGAAATAGTATCAAGGCAAGTGGAAACCCTCCATGCTGGGTGACTATTGTTGGACTCTCATCTGCGAAGCGTCGGACAATGATTACAAATGAAAATCTGCGATAAAACATTTTTAGTTTTGTTTTCTGTTGCCATCATTGCCATTATAGCTTATGCCGCTACTGACACGTAACAATGCTTAATGTATATCGCACTTTTCTGGCAAACAGTACGTGATACAGACAAATGCATATTTGTGTTCAGCTTGCTAAAATCTACTTGTTTCACCAAAGGTTGTGGAGGAAACAAAATGTTCTGAGAAATGTGTTTACCAGTGTAATCAGTATAGCACATGAGATATCGCCCAGCCTCGACATCCCAAAAACAAGTGTAGCATTGAAACACCAATTCATGTTCACTGACCATCCCTGAGCTCATTATAAATTGCTTTTTCCAACTCAGAGCAATACACACGTTCATAGACATCCTTACAACACAATACAGCCACTGCATCTCATTTGGCTCACCACACATCCACAGAAATATTCTTACAAACCCCAATCATACAACACCCCAAAAACAAAAAAACCCATTCAGCTTCTAAGCACCACAACTTCATATATTAATTCTTCCTTTTTATCTGAATGAAGATGCGCCCACTGGGTCCATGACATTTTGTTGATTGATTTCTCTCATCTGCACGAAGTCTAAAACAAAATATAAAACTGGAGACTTGGATATTCTAGGAACAGTTGAGGCCAGTTATCCACCCATAAACATCAGCTTAGCAATGTTTTCGAGAAAGGCAGGACATGACAAGAGAGTAAGAAAACAGAGAAAGAAAGAAAAAAAATACTAAACAAAGACAAACCGTCATATGCAGTCAAGACTGAATACACAAATATTACATTTTTATTTTATTTTTTTTTAACAATGTACAACAGTAGCTGAAATGGCGCAGCCAGATAAAACCTTCATTATTGGCTCTATTTAAAAAAAAAAAAAAAAGTCTCCCATAGAAGGCTAAAGCAAAATACTCAGTACAAATTTGTGTATCGAGCAGCGACTGCTACCCAATTGTTATAAAGAATAAAAGTCACATATCCAAAATTTCTACTGTGTCACATTTGCCATATGGGAAAAGGAAAAAATACTTAGAAAAAAAAAACACACCATCAGTGCTGCCAGTTCAGGAAAAAAAAAAAGAAAAACTAAGTGGGAATCATGACCACTAAAAAAACCCCCACAAGCATAAAATCTCCAAAAAAGGGGTAGAGTCAAAAGCACAGTTCCTACACTAATCACTATGAGGCTTAGTAAGTAGAGGTAAATCTCTACCAGGAAAAAAGATGAAAAATGTTAGAAAAAAAATCAAACATCCTCAGCGGAGCGAGACATGCAACAGAAAAAATTGTAAATTATCTCTTCAACAAACCAATATATATTAATAAGGAAATCAATATGAACCCAAATTCAATTTGAGAAAGCTGAAATCAAGATATAGACACTTTACCATCTGGACTATATCTGAGAAAGCAAAAAAATCACTCCCATGGCACATGGGAGCTTCTTCAGATGTCATGCTGTAAGCTCTTCCATAAATTTAGTCGTTTGTTTGATTATCAACGCAGTAAGAATTTTGCCATCATGAAAGATCTTGAGTTTGGCTGGATAATGCAGTGCAAACTTGTTACCTTTACAAAAGAACTCAGAACAGATCCAGGAAAATGCCCTCCTGCTCTCCAAGACTAACGAATTAGTCATTGAAGAGAAACAGCTGCGCATCTTCATAATGGAGAGGTCTGGTACCTTGAAATTACTTATATGCAGTAAGCAATCTAAAGGGGGTCAATCTTCAAATCATGATGGGCCATTATCACGCGAATTGAAAATGTAAATTAGGGAAAGGGGAGGAGTTTGGATGGGGTTTAGGAAAATTTGAGTCCTGTAGTGGTGGGGGTGATAATGAATCATACATTATTGCCCGATTTAGCACCGGAAATAGCTACAGCTATTTCATTGGCACTATGGGGGCGATAGTGTGTAACGCGGATGTAACCATGGCAGGCAAAAAAGCACTGCTGTGATGTGGCTGCCTGCTCACTATTACCCCGCCCCTTTGTTTTCACAGCTCATCATTCCACTATATTTATAGTTATATTTATAGCAGAATGATGAATCCAGAGTTAAGCTTGTTCGCAAAATTCAAAATCTTCGCCACCACTGGTTTTGGTCTATTTTTATTTTGACCCAGCCATCCCACATTTATTTATTTATTGGTTTTTATATACCGCTGTTTATCAAGATATCACGTCGGTGTACAGAGAACATATTAACATACGCCTTAGCGTTATAAATAGAACGCCTTAGCTTTATACATAGAATGTGATTCCGTTTCCAGGGATAGGCTGAGAGTTTCTGGGAGCCACACTTGAGGTAAATGTATTAAGTCAGAATCTTTAACCGATTCTGAAATACCTATAATATAACGATTGTTGCAACAATTCATATTCTCTTGGTCTTCTAATCATTCCTGGAGTAACGTTTTCTTTCTTTTTGGCTGACAACTCAGCCTCTATGAGGTCTGTCGCCATTTCTTGATAATATTCTGTTCTCCAATCCATCTACTCGGTTTGAATGTGTTTCCATCCCATCTTTCAAGACATCGATAGATGCCTATAATTTATTTACTTTATCTTCCAGTGCAGCAGATCCATTCTTTGATATCTCTTGTATTAGTTCAGATTTTAGTTCTTAGATCACCTTCTCAAATTATGTTGCCATCTTGATTTCTCCAGCTTTCCTGTTTTCTCTGGCTGCCAGTCATCACATTTATAATAACAAAGAAATGTTCATCAAGCGTCTCAGTGTTGATGAAACACAGAAGGCTCACAAAAAATAAGAAAAGGATAGGCCTGGCTGGAGCTCCTCTGCAGTGTGACCTCTCAGCTGCATGGCATCACTGGAAGTCACCCAGATGGTTTTAACCATATATTTGTCTTCCCTTTCTGGAGACATGCTCTTCATTAACCACTCGTCCAAAATGAGAAACATATACACCCCAATTCTGCAAAAGATATGTAGCTCCCATGGCTAGACAGTTGATAAAATCCCACGATGCTGACATTAGGCCAAATATGAACTAACAGAAAATACAGAAAAAAATGAACTTTATGCTGAAGGAGAAAAATCCATGCATTGGGAACTACATATGAAAACAGACTGAGGAAGACCCACGTGATAATGTTGCAGGACATCCCACAGTGCTTCAATAAAGTGCGCCATCTTGGCCTGCCATAAATGGTTAAAGATCATCATCTTGCTGGTTGTCTGAGAATATATTTGACTAATAGTTTTAATTATGATGAAGTGACAACAAAAAATGCTATCAATACCATAGCGGAACTGAAATACTGTTCACACCAATTACCCACACTTGTTTACAAGTATTCAAGGGACATTTAACATACTCTAAGAGAACTTTGGTTCTCTAAACAGATTCTTTTATTTGACCCTTCACTAGCTGCAGCAAGGGTAACCTGTACAAAGCTTCATGCATTCAAAGTTGCTTCACACCCAACTTATCCAACAAACTTACGCAAGGAAACCTGCTACTCTTCCTTTTGAAAAAGAATCAAAATCTGGCTATTTAGCCAAGCCTTCTCCTGATCTCCACATTTCCTCCCATCTTGCTGCTAGGTATCCTCCCCTTAACTATGAAAACAGCATTCTACCTTTATGTGCAGTGTTTTACTTATGACTAGTATTCTCTCTATATTATGAAAGTGTATTGCTACTTATACAGTTTTGCATTGTTCTAGTCTGAGTTTTGTGTAATGTACTACAATTCACTTTTTTTTTTAATCCATCTTGTGCCTTTCTTAGGAAAAGGAATATCAAATGGAAACAGAATAAAAAGACACAAGCATTTAAGGTAAACATCTTTTATATGAAGGTAAACCAAACTTTTCAAACATGTTTTATATGAAGGTAAACCAAACTTTTCAAACATTTACATCAAACAATACAAACCATATATATATACATTCTTCTAAAGTATGTCCTCTATATTCTTCACTGGAGAATTGGAAGTTGGGCGAACACAAGTGGGTCACCTTTTATTTGCGTGTAAACAAGAACAGCTTCTTCATTCAGGAGATTTCTAATGCTGTACATATTGCCTAGATGAAAAAATTGGGGACATTTTAATAATATTGCACAGATTTAACAATGACAAGAAAAGCCAAATAAGCCAAGCAAAAAAAAAAAAAAGCACACACAGATCAAAATATACAAGCAGTTCAGCAACAGTGGTAATGTAGATATATAAAGTGCTACAGGAATTTAGATACATCAATGTGAGTGTTTTTGGCATATATGATTTCTAGGAGTTACATACATGTTTATATATTTTAAGCTGAGAATCACATACACTATATAACAAAATACTTTTTTCGTAAGAAATATTTACATACATGCTGTATTGATATATTTAGTTTTGAGATTGTTCTTTTATAGCACAAAATTCAACTACTAAATTAAGAATTACATATTGCAATCCTTAAAAGAAAATGGCAATAGTCAAATTTTTTTATCAAAGGAGCATCTTTTTCCCATGTACTCATACTATAAATGGGGAAACTACCTTAGGCAGCAACATTTCAAAACAATAGCATATTTAGCATCTATGGTAAACTAAAACAAGTTAACCTAGACATTTCAAACATACTTCATCTTGCATAGCACTTTGACTTTTATAGAATATTTCATACCCCACAAATTGCTTTAAGGAGCCCTAGATTTGTCTTGCTTTTTCTTAGTTGGATTGGCTCACAGCTATTATTAAATTACATTTGCAAACTGAAATATCACTAATTTTACTTAAAAAGAAATGGCAAATTATATTTATGTGATCCAATGCATTTGGGACATTACAAGGTATTTATCATTGTTAAACAAAGGAGTCAATAAACCAATTTTATGTCAGAAAAATTTCCAGAAGAACAATATTTGACAAACTTGGCAAATCATTACATCGCAAATTTTTCTGACATGATTTAGAAATCCTGCATATCCAAGCAAAAAGAAGATAAACATTACATAATACATTATCAGCTTCATTATCTCTTTTTCAAGACATCCCTGATGTTACCATCTCGAGCTGGACAGAAGCAGCGACTTAATGTATTCCAACTGATGTATCAACTCATACTAACGGCAAGTGTAAAAAAAATAAATAAATGAAACACCACAACACCGCCTGCCCTTGCCCACACTTCAATAAGGTCACTTATTTCAACATGTTCCAATGCACTTGTGCGGCCCAACTCCATAGGACTCAATGGGGAAAAATAGAAATCTTTCATTCCTGTAGAAGAAAAAATACTTCCATAATCAAAAGTAAAAAAAAACAAAAAAAAAAAAACGAACAGATGTTGGGGAAGCCACAAAAGGGTGCAACCTAAAAAATGAAAATAAACTCTCCTCTGCTTCCTAACCAGCTGTCTGAACATCTAAGAGGAAAAATACATCTGCTTTTAAATGCTCTCCACTTCATTCCTCCAAAAACAAGATGCTCTCACTTTTAGACATTCACTACATCGAACAATCTAACGTAAGAGTCGGGGACAATGGCCCGCCCCGGCTGACAGCAGGTTGGTGGCAGCACATGGAACTCATCCTGCTTGCGCTAGAAGAGGATGGGCTCCACGTGCCGCAAGTAGTGGGAGCACTGGGCGGTCACCTAGAGCGCTATAGGTCTGGAGCCGGAAGTGGTAGGTCTGCACAGGCGGGAAGAAGGAAAGGTCATGCAGTCACAGCCCGAAGCAGAAGAAACAGCAACAGCACTACCCCCCATCACAGATAAAGGAAGTAGAGCCGAATCCGCCTCAAGAAAAATTAAGAGTCCCCATCTGTCGCAGGGGCTGAAGGAGGAAACTGCTGCTGTGCTTCTGATGGGAAGCGGTGTAGGAAGTAAGATAGAGTATGTTTGTGTCTATGTATGTGTTAGAGTGTGTGTGTATGGGAGTGAGGGTGCATGTTTGTGGGTGAGACAGGGCGCTGTGTGCAGGGGTGTGTATGTAAGAGAAAGAGAAATGGAGGGAGCCTGCATGCAGGGGTGTGAGAAAGTGTGCAAGAGAGAGAACCTGTGTGAGGGAAAGGGGAACCGGAGATCACTGGGCGGGGGGGAGAAGGGACGGAAAAGTGAGGTGAGGAGGAGGGACAGAGAAGTGAATGGAGGGGGGGGGGGGGGTAGGAGGGACAGAGAAGTGAATTGGGGGGAGGGTGCCAAAGGAAGCATCCACTCCGGGATGCCAAATACTTTAGATACGCCACTGGTCGGGGAACAGAACAATGATCAGTGTTCAACAGATCATGACCTGAAACAAACAATCAGCAAAGTCATCTACAATTTACACAATTGCAACACACACAGCATTTTGCGCACACAAAAGATAGTTAAGGATGCCAAATCCAATCAAGGAAACTAGACATCTACCTTTTAGGATGCAGATGAAATACTGATTCAATCTGATTGTTCCAAGATGCTGCCGCAGCGGCTAAAGTTGCAATCTTCTTTTGCAGATTTACCTTGGGAAGCTTGCTGGGCAGACTAGATGGACCATTTTGGTCTTTTTCTGCCATCATTACTATGTTACTACACCATAGCCTCCATGCTTTTTCTCCAGTCAAGGCAGGTGTTGACAGATATATGTTATGAAACTTACAGCACACCACAAGGTAAAATGTAAACATCCCTCTTCCTTTCCTTTAGTCCTGCCAGACCAGTGCAGATGAGTGACTTATGTCCTTCTGCCAGCAAGAAAGATAGAGAAAAAAAAGCTCCAAGCTTTACTTCCTTTATAGAGGTCTGATGCGACTTTTAGTACACCATGCCAAAGCTAAAACAGCCAAAGGCAATTTTTTGGTTTCCAAGTCATTACCACAACCAAATCTGTGCAGCCAAAAAATATTTCACTCCATGTTAATTAACCCAGGAATAAAATCATTTTTATACCAAGGTTGTGATTATTTCAACTACATTCAGAGACAACATACACACTATTAACTATCTGAACTTGTAAGACTGAGAGCCTTTGATCGCTACTGGCTTCTTTGGGTGGGTTCTGAACTGATTTAGCAGGACTAAAGGGAAGTTTAAATTTTCTCCTTCCTTATCATCCATGCCAGATCAGTCTAGATTAGTGAGGCATATGCAAGTTCTATCCAAACTGGGAGAGACAGAGGAAACAATAGCTCTCAGCAATTCTGTGTCTAAAACATTGCCTCTCTTGGGTTGCAAACCCATGCTGAGATGCTAAGAGTGATGCAATGGAGACAAGAGTCCTGCCCTGCCATTATCCTCTGAAAACAGATTCTGATTATGATCAGCACTCTTGCTCCCTCATCAAGAAAGCTTGCCAGGAGAGAAGCTCCAACATGCTTGTGAGCTCAGCTGCAGAAACAACTGTAGAGAGATCTGGAGCTGCACAGGTTCTGCCTAGACCTGCACTCTTTTGAAGAAGTGGGCCGAAGTGCTCATCTTAATTCTTCCTGAAATCAATGCCTTAGAAACCACTATGCTTTAACAGAACACATCAACAGACCTAAGATATCCAAAATTCAAAAGTAACTAACATGTAAAAGATGACCAGCAAGAGACCTGAGAATGGCTGTCACTGCCTTGGCCTAAATCGCCCAACTGTCAAATAAGAAAAGCCCAATTCTTATGGAACTGACTGGGTGCAGAAATACCCTTTTATTTAAAATTACCAATGACCACTAAGGAAACTGACTTCAATACAACTTGAAGATGCTACATTAGGAGGCTCGAGAGGAAAAGAGATTAGACCTCTTCAATCCTAAACTCAGGTTAGAAGCTAAGCTCTCCCATAGCAGATGACTTGAGTATTCAACTCCCCAGATAAAAGTACCCCATTCGGGAAAGTAGAAAGAGGGCTTTGGCATGGAGTTCCTTGTAGCAAGCCAGAGCCAGTGTCTGCCTTCTGCAACAGTTATGTCTTCATCTCAATCTCCTCTGGCAGATGGACAAGATTGAAAGAATGGATCCCTGAAGGGAAATATTCTCATCCATAAAATTGATCTTGCAGAGGTTCTAAACAAGTCTTTCACGCCAACAAAAGCTATAATCCCAATATCAAGTATCCTCACTGTGTAGCATGCATGATTCAACAGCCAAGGTTGCAAAACAGAATGGAAGAGATATTCTAGAGAAGAATCTTCTGACTGAAGGGAAAAAGTGAAGTAGCACCCCTGCTCTCACCATTCAGAATGTAGTCCAGGGCATGTCTGGGCTCACAGTGGAACACAAGCAGGAGATTGGATGCAAGTCATGGCTCTCTACCAGGATATCCAAACACCCTGGGCTCCTGCTTTCCTTTCTCAGCCAAAAAACGTGTTCATCTTCCACTCATGGAAGCACCCAACCTAACCTCCAGAAGGGAATAGGCTGCTTCTGCCAGTCCTTGCATTTGTCTCAAAAGTGTTGGCACAAAATATTCATATATACAATGACTGTGTCCCCATGTTGCCAATCTGACTCACTCACCAGTGTACCAGAGGGCTACTAGATTCTCTCAGCTTGTTTACATTAGCTAATGGTGTTATATTGACTGTTGCCATCCAGGCAGCCTTCCCCTGAGCAAGAAGCCAGAATTTCTGGAGCAGTAGATGGCTGATTTTCACTCTCAGCTAAGCTCTTGACTTGTTGGTTCTTCACTAAGATTCCTGTCCCCACTTCAGCTGTCCCGGGGTCATGGCTACCACAAGGGGAGAGCCTGGTAGAGATTCAGGATGACATATCTGAGAAATAACTGATAGTACACCTGAAAGAGATATAGGAGAAATCATGTGGGGAACTGCTTAAGAGATATGCCATACTGCATGGCCCTTTCTGTGAGAACTGAAATAAATAGTACTATCTGAAATGGCTCCAACCAGGACGGGTATTTAGGGGGGAGGAGGGGCCTTCCCATAAGCACTATTACTCAGCTTCTGAGCTTTGGTCTATAAACTTCCAGCACTACCCCAAAAATCAGTTCTCTTTTACAGAGGATAACTGTACAAAAAGGCTGATATTATAATGGCTGACGCACTGTGGGGGAGCTCCCAGGAAGTACAAGGTAAACACTGTACCCCATCCTGAACTATATGGGGGATCCAAATGAATGCACTCCTAGCATCACTTATCTCCACCATGTGAGACTCACCAGCCCTGAATCTGTCCAGGAGCTCCAGATTACTATGAAGGGATACTGAAAACTTCTCCCCATTTGCACACTGTTACCTGCAGGGAAGTTCACCATGGCCTTTAAGGGATGCTGTACCCAATGCAGGAGGGCTTGTATCACAAAGACATTGCACAGGGCTGCCTGGGGAAAGAGACTATAGATAAAAGAAAGATTGTGTAAGCCAGAATGTGTAATGTACATTCATTAGGGATATCCTAAAAAGCCAAGCTGTTAGTGGCCCTCAAGGGCTGGAAGTGATTACCACTGGTTTAAGCAGAGTCTCAATCTGTCTACCGTGGGGGTCCCTGAATACTCTGCTTCCCTCTACTTACTGTGGTCTTTAAAAGACTATGACAGCTCCCCTAGGTGATCTAACACCAAATCCTTCTCTTCCCAGGGAAATAAATATAGATCCCTCATGGTCTTTGCCACCTAAAGTTGGAATCAGGGATCTTATATTGAAATGCTTTTTCTTATATTTCTTATATTTTTTTTTTCTTATATTGAAATGCTTTTTCCGCACTATTGTTCAAGTTTAAGTTTATTTTACACCCCTGTTTCATGTGAACCAGCATGATGGGACTATTGTCTTGAATGCCACTTGATGGGTAGATGGGCTACAAATACCCATGAACATGGAATCCCCTACAGATTACTGCCTCTCATTGCTCATCCAAGATCTGCTGGTGGTCATGTCCAGCAATTAAGGGCAACCAGCTCCTCTTTCCTGAACAGTATTTCCACTAAGGCATTACCCCATTACAAGACAGCAATCTCCCCCCACCTCATTGTCTGCTGGATTGGATAGATCCTCTTCTTCTTGTTCAGCTGATTCTTTAGGACTGCCCCAGCCAGTGGACTGCTCTAGCATCCCAAACACTGCCAAGGATAACTTAAGATTCTTCCATGCAGAGGCAAGGATAAAGGCTGGATAGGCTTGTGAAGGAATTCATCAGTCCCGCCCAAGCAGAGCCAACTTGGGGAATATTTTTTTTTAAACAGACTGCAGCAAGCCTCAACATCACAAGCCTAATTTGGCTCTAAAGGATCCTCTGGGACGCTTCATTTATGTACAGGGTAAGAGAACCATTTCTGCAGGCTGTTTCCTCCATCACACTGCTAGCAGGGAGTGTAGGAGAGGAGCTCCAACATGCCTGAGAACTCGCCTGAAGAAATAACTCTGTAGAGAACTGGAGCTGCACAGGCTCTGCCGTGCCTGAGCGAAAATGTGCAGCACCCTCAGAACTTCCCTTTTTGACTATCAGAGGGAAGATGGAGGGGTAAAGAGCGTAGCATGCTTATTTATTGTTAGCATGAAGTGATGGCAAAATGGCTGCAGATCTCACTAAAACAGGAGTGCTCACCATGCCCTGTTCCATGCACAATATAGCACTGCCTGCCACCTTAATGGCCAGGGCTCAATCTGAGGAACTCAGTTTCACTTTTGGCAGGGTAAAAACCTTCTGCAAACCACATCCGCCTGGTGCCTACCTACTCACAAGCTAGGCATAATGCACTGCTGACACCATGCCTTTTTTTCTCCAGACATAACAAAAGCAAGTGGAGGGAAGGAGGGAGGGAGAGAGAGGAGATGGAAATCACCTCAAACCTCCTGAGTACAAATCCAATACTGCACCATATGAGAAATAGGCCATGCTGCAAACTTTTTTCTCTTTTCCCAAACATTTACAGCCCCTGTTGCTGTCCAAGAATAGAAGGAAAGTATGCTGTCAAGTAGCCTCTGCTGCCAGACTCACCAAGGTAATAAAGTCACCTGGGACAACCTGGTGTTTGACTCAACAGTGTGGGAACTCAGACCCCAACTGAATTAGTTCCCATGAGGGACGAGAAGCAGTCTCAACAGGACTATTGCCCAAAGAGCCCTCAGACTTAACATATGAGTCAATAACCTTCTTAGGAGCAGCCTAAGTCAGCACCACTTCTCGAGACAGAGAAATACTAAAGACCTCTAATGTCCGAACAGGTGCCCATCTTAGCAGCAGTGATCCTCAGACAGTATGGTTTGAAATTGAAAATAAGATACGTAAAGGTTGCACAAATACCTGAGTTTTGAATTTCAAAAATATGGACTGTGTCGAAATGGGGATGCTCCTGGAGGAAGAACTAGAAGACGGAGAAAATGGGTGAGGTGTTACAACAGTGGGTCAAATTAAAAGAAGTTATTACAAAGGCAAAAAAACCTGTATGTTAGAAAAGTAAACAAAAGTAAGAGGGAAAAAAAAACTGATCTGCTTCTCAAAGGTGGCTGAAAAAATAAAGGCAAAAACAGCATTCAGGAAAAATAAAAGATCCCAAAAAGAGGAATACAGGGAAGAATACCTGATGAAACTGAGGGAGACAAAGAAATCAGGAAAGCAAAAGGCCAAGCGGAAGAAAGGATTGAGCGAGGTAAAACATTTTACAGATATTTCAGAGAAAGAAGGGAGGTCCATTGTGGTCTTTTGAAACTGAAAGGTGATGGGGAGCAATATATGGAGAAAGACGAAGAAATAGCAGAAATATTAAACAAATACTTCAGTTCAGTGTTCACTAAAGAAGATTCTGGAGGAGGACCATTGTTGATTAACAAGACCATGGATGGGAATGGAGTAGATGCAATCCTGTTTATTGAAGAGAATTTATGGGAAGAACTAGGAAACCTGGAAATGAACAAGGCCATGGGGCTGGATGAGGTACATTCAAGGATTCTGAGGGAGCTCAGAAATGAACTGGCAAATCCACGGAAAGACCTGTTCAATACATCCCTGGAAACGGGAGTGGTACAAAGCGATTGAAGAAGAATGATTGTGGTCCCACTTCACAAGAGTGGTAGCAGGGAAAAGGCTGGAAACTACAGGCTGATTAGCCTTACTTCTGTGGTGGGAAAATTAATGGAGACTCTCCTGAAGGAAAAAATAGTGAACTATTAACAATCTGGTGGGTTGCTGGACCCAAGGCAGCTTGGATTCACCAGTGGAAGGTTCTGCCAGAGAAATCTGATTGACTTTTTTTGAATGGGTGACTAGAAAATTAGATCAAGGAAGAGTGCTCGATATGATTTACTTAGCTTTCAGCAAAGCTTTTGATTCAGACCTGCATAGCAGGCATGTGAATAACATGAGAAGCTTGGGAGTGGCACCAAAGTGGTGGAGTGGATTAGTAACTGGTTGTCTGACACGAAACAATGTGTAATTGTAAAAGGAACCCACTGTAATGAGAGAACGGTGCTATGTGGAGTGCCTCACGTATCTGTTTTGGGACTGGTTCTGTTCAATATCTTCGTGAGTGACATTACGGAGGGATTAGAAGGAAAGTTTGCCTTTTTGCAGATGATACTAACACCTGCAACAGAGTGGACCTGCCTGAAGGAGAGAATGAAAAGCGATTTAAGAAAACTTGAAGATTGGTCAAAGATTTAGCAGCTGTGATTCAGTGCCAAGAAATGCAGAGTCATGCACCTGAGGTGTGGAAATCCAAGAGAGCTGTATGTGATTTGGGGGGGGGGGGGGGGGAGGGAGAGGGCAAAAGACTATTGTGCATGGACCAGGAGAAAGACCTTAAGGTGATTGGCTGGTGATCTGAAGACAGCGAAGCAATGTGCCGAGTATCTAAAGCCAGAAGGATGCTGGGCTGCATAGAGAGGAATAACTAGCAGTAAAAAGTAAGTAATAATGTCCTTGTACAGATCCTTGGTGAGGCCTCACCTGGAGTATTGTGTTCAGTTCTAGAGACATATCTCAAAAAGGATAGAGACAGGATGGAAACAATTGAGAGGAAGGTGACAAAAATGGTGGGGGGTCTCTTTCAGAAGACCTACACGAAGAGGTTGGAAGATCTAAATATGTGTACCCTAGAAGAGATGAGGTGCAGGGGAGATGATACAGAGTTTCAGATATCTGATAGGTATTAATGATGCACAAACTTCAAATCTTTTCCCCTGGAAAGGAAACAGTAGAAGTAGAGGTCATGATATGAAACTTCAGGGGGGAAGACTCAGAACCAATATTAGGAAATCTTTCTTCACAGAGAGGGTGGTGGATTCCTGGAATGCTCTCCCAAAAGAGGTGAAGACAAGAACAGTTAATGAATTCAAAAGGACATGAGACAAACACTGTGGATCTTTAAAGGCATAAAGAGATGGTGTAACATTTTATATAGGGTAACCTGCACAAAACGGCAGTTATTACCCTTAACAGAACACACGGCGATAACCTGCACGGAATTGCAGTTCCTATCTCTTAAACCAACACATGGGGTTAGCCTGCAAGGATCGGCAGTTACTATCATAAGCAAATGCTGGGCAGACTGGATGGGCCGTCTGTTCTTTACCTGCCATCATTACTATGTTATTAAAGGCAGCACCAGATACCTATGAGTGAAGTAAGCTTTGAGTTTTTTTCCTCAGTCTCTATCTACTGGTAGAAGAACATAAGCCACTGTCTGGCAACTCTTGTCCACTTTGATTGGAGTCAGGAGCAGAATGTCTTCAGTGTGGTTTAAACAGCAAAGCAGTTTAAAACTAATTTTCATAATCTTTTACATTTGGTTCAATTTTTGTATGTTATTCCTTTACATATGACATGCCGTGCAAATCAGAGAAATAAGAAGAAATGACTTGTAAGTGTAGAGGTCCCCCCAAAATATAGCCAATGGCTGGATGTGGCCCATGACTGAATTTTAATTGGCCCTCAGCGATAACAACTTGATCTGACCTGTGGTAGTGATGACAAAGAGCTTGATCTGTCTTGCAGTGGTGGCGGAAGAGCACATTCTCCCATGACCACCAGCTCAGATGCTTGAAGTAGGAAATGCAGTTTGCAGAGCATCAGAGCAGGGCATTCTGGTTCAGGGCCATCTCTGACTCACTGCATAATACATTGTTGGCATTAGTGCTGATATAATTTAGAACTTTGGCTCAGCAGTCACATGTGCCAGGTATTCCAATTATATTACAGTGTAGCTTGTGCAAGGGAAACTATTTGGGCCAAAGACCGGGAGAGAGGCTGCAGCATAGCCATAAGGTGTTTTCAGCCACTGTGGATAGTGGTGCAGGCACTGGGTTCTGATAGACTGCCTGGGAAAGCCAGATAAGGATGGTGGTTCCTAGAGCTCCCAACCATACCATCATTTCTTCAGAAATGTGGGGGGACAGGGCATGTACCATTACCAAAAGATTAAGGCTTTGGAGATGTAGTATGCAGAAATCATTATGATGACCCAGATACCAAGTCCTAGTGTCTCTCCCTAGATCTGAGTCTCCAGTGGGAATTGTTTTGTTTATACCAGAAATGTAGCATGCTGTAAGAGGGAAATGAGAAGAGGTGGAACAGATAGGGTGGGGGAAGGGCTAAGAAAGTAGAAGTAGTATACAGAAAGCAAGAGTGTGTTGGGGGGGGGGGGGGGGGGAGAGAATGGAGCAAAACACACAAACTCATCCCACCATACATCAACCTTCCCCTAACCTCTTTTTCCATAGGTAGGCAGATATTGGGGTAGGGGGAGGCATGGGGCAAGGATGCTGTGAGGCAGAGTTGCCAACTCCAACTGGCACTATGCCATACTTCATATACCCTAGGGAACTCTGCCCCCTACCTCAAATCACCAGACAAACACCAAATCCTTCTCAGCAAACAAATCAGAGGGGGCTCTCTCCTATCCTACCTTTACACCATTCTCCCCCAATCTCAGCAAACTATGAGAACTCCCTATTGCCCTCTTTGTGATCTTTAATGTCCTTTGTGGCCCTTCTCTTGAAAGGTTTGGGGACACCTATGTAAGTGGAAGTCTATAATGTGGGAGAAGTTAAGCCAATGAAAGGTATGCAGTAGATGTTTGTGAACCATACAAGATGCAAACAATTTTCAAAAAGCAAAACATTGCTTTACTTGATTTATTTTCTTAAACTGTATTTTTGAAATATTTCTTAATCTGTGCATACTTGTTTAAATACTGCTGTTAGTATTGTCTTCATTTCTGCTTGGTTTTTTGAAATGGAATCTCTTAATTTGTGTTTGCTTATGGAAATAGTGCTGCTAAAACCGTTGACTGCTTTAGAAAAAAAAATATTTTTCCTGTTCAAATTTAAGTCAGTCAAATAACATGAAATAGAGAGGAAAAATATATCACTGTTATCAAATTACTCAACTATTTTCATCTTTGGGAGGAACAAACTCTAATGCTCGTTGGCAAAGAAACAACTTCCTCTCAAGAATGGTTGGGGCGTCCAAGGTGATCAGAATGGGAGACCAAACTGTGATGATTTGGGTGTGTTGATAGTGGTCTCCGCATATGAGAGAGCCTTTTAAGCATAAAACTAGAACAGTTTGAAGCTAGCGTCAAGATGGCAATTCCAGTAAGACTACAATTCCCGACACCTAGTTTGAGAAAGGTGGTGCAGAGAAGGGCTGAGTCAGAGGGAGGCTCCCTCAGCTCACAGATAGGCTTCTCATAAAAGAAACCAGGGGGGGAACAGCAAGGGAGACAGAGGAGAAAGAGAACTACACATGGGCTATGGAGTGCATTGCTGACAAGACAGAACCAGGTGGACATTCCCATTTCTAAGCTAAGTCTCTTGCCTAGAAAACAGCAGGGAGATTGTGGCTATTTCCTTGGGGATTTAGATAACTTGTTTAGGAAGCAGCACAGTTACACTTTGAATCAATGCAATAGAAACCACTGAATAATGCTAGCTCTGAGAGCACAACCCATGAGGAACCCAGAGAGGGCGAGATCTAAGAAAAAAATAAGAAAAAAGAAAAAGACCAAAACAGGGAGAGAAAAAAAAGGGCATATTCAAGCCATAGGGAATGCCAGGGAACACCAGTAGCAATTTTAAGGAAAGGAGTTTTTGCTTTAAGTTTAAAATTTTTGACTACAGTATAGTAAGAGACAAACAATATTACAGGCAGCAGAAAGGCTGAGCTACATTCAGACACATGAAGCAGAAGTTGCCTTAACTGTCGGAGCAGTTTGCATGTATGTTAATTTGTCCTTTGAAACTCCTAACATTTGGAATGCTGAAGCCATGCAGTAAAAGTTCAGTACTCTGGAGTCAGGCTTGATCAGCTGTGTCCTTGTATGCTTTTGGGGGAAACTGCTGTTTAGAAAACCCTGAACATTTAAGTTGGAAATGTACTTTGTGCTGTAAACTATATAAATTTGAACCCTAGACTCTAGTTAATCATTTGGAAACTCTGGCATGGAATCATTTTAGTCTATGTTCACCAGTACAGGATTAGCAGGATGATATGCGTACGTTTTTCCTTATGCTTGAATCTGCTTAGACGCCAAGAGGTTGAGCTATCTTAAGCCTTGCTACTTATTTGTTTCAAACTGTTACTGTTATGCTTGAGTGTTAGCTGTTAATGAATAAAACATGTGGGGAATTGAATTCTGGTTTATTTTGAAGTCATTAATAAGGTCTGGAATGGTGCAAAGGGTTTTGGGAACAGATATAGGACATTACAAGAGTTGCTACAAGGAGATGAAAGTCCAAGTTTTGTTTTCAGTTAAAAAAAAAAAACAAACCCAAAAAAACAGGACACCCCCATACGATTAAGACATAATGAACCTGAAAACATTAGAATTGAGTCTTCTGCATAGAGCCTTGCTTATCGACAGACTGATGTTAAACTGACACCACCAAGGATTAATCACTGGCAAGAGATAAGAACCCCTTTGCCTTATTTTGAGAGATTTAAGACTTATGTGCAGGGAAAATTCTGGTAACAGAAAACCCACTTGTGTATCGAGGGCACTCCACCTCCTTAAAATCTTAAGACCCATAACTTGAAATTACTCACTAACAGTAGAAATCAGCCCCACAGACACCCTGAGACTACTCCCCACATCACACAAACAACAATGTTGTGGAAGACTGAGGACATGTGAACTGTAATCATACTAACTTTGAGAACTCAACGGTCTTTAATGGCTTTTTTGCTACAGTCAAGGAATAGCAGAAAACTACCCTCCACAGACAGATGTATTTTGAATCTCATCAAAAACTGAAGCCAGGTGCTGCTTACTATTGTCATGAGAGTATTAAACCACATATGGCTGATGAGACACCATACCAACAGAGGCATGGGAGTGGCTTGCGGGAATGTCTGCTATTACCTGGTGATTAATATCCTTATTCAATAAACATACACACGGTTAATGCGACTCCAATATTTCCAGAGGAAATGCGGGAAAAAGCATTGGCATTCACAAAAAAGCGTGGGAGTAGCTTGCTTGTTGCGGCAGTTACTACCCCAAACCAAATAAGCCTGATACTTCACTTTCAATGCATATCCAGTATAGCGCTCTGCTTCAATGGCAGGGGGAATGAAGAAAAGAGGATTTACAGTCAACTACCAACAAGGACTGAAAAGCATAGTCTGGGTAAACAAATAAGCATGGGAGTAGCTTGCTTGTTGCGGCAGTTACTACCCATACCAATTAGGCTTGTTACTTCACTTTGATGCAGCTCCAGCACTGCTCTCTACATCAATGGTGGGGGTGGAAAGAAATTAGAACCAAAAAGTTACCAATAAGGACCCTGACCTCAGCGGTTAGAGTAACAGATAAGTATCAGAAAATTAAGTGTGAAAGCTTGCTGGCCAACTGGATGGGCCGTTTGGTCTTCTTCTGCCGTCATTTCTTTGTTTCTATGTAAAACAAGTTTTAAAGTCTAAATTGTTTCACATATACTATCAAAGTAAAAACACAATTGTGAACACTTATAATGCATTTTGGAGAGATGTGTTTATTTTACTATCAAAAACTTTCTATAATAAAAATAGTACAATATGTGTAAGTAAAAACCTATACATAAATCATTCAAATCCTTAAAAACACTTTCTCTTATAAATATCTACACGGCTCCCCAATACAGACTTTATAAAGCAGTGTTAGCAATGCTGAGTTATGATCCTAATATCATATGTACTTGAATATCAACAAGTCCATATCCAACTAGAAGTTCTTGTTTTTCCTACATGTGATGGTAAAAATTAGTCCATTACTAGCTGTTTCTTGAACTCAGAGAAAAGTTACCCCACTTTTTATCGCAAATCCAGCCTCTTATGCACGTGTAGAAGTTTAAATCAATTTGCAGAACAAACTTGCTTCCTCGACAAACGTCCCTTGATTTCCCACAATACTGGCTTCCTCAAGAGAAAGTATCACCACCACAGTGCCCCATATTTCAATACAGTTAAACAACCCTTATAAAACTCTCTACAACTCATGTACCAACACTCAAAAAATCTCTCTCATTCTCTCTCTCTATATAGTAAATATAGAACAGGAACACCTTAGGGACTGGCACAAAAATAAAAAAAATCTATTAATTTTTTCACAATTATATAAAATACAATATAGAAAAGGATTGGCTAGCACCAGATGTTAAAAAGGGTAAAAGCCCCAAAATGTTTTATGTAGAGATGTTTGTGATACAAAGTCTTTATAAATCCGGTGGGGGCTGAGATCTGCTCCAAATTGAAGGATGTTTGAAAATACATGCAGCACTAATTAATGTTGCTTATATATATATATATATATATGATATTTAGGTGATTCAAGTAAAGAAAAACAGCACTGGTGCACTATCTTAAAGATAATGAATCAATTGCATCAATACTTTATTAGAATTATTTAATTACAAATATTAAAATATACATAAAATGTATATCTGTTCAATGTTTAGTATACTTTACATATTTTAAATACATACATTTAAAAAAACTGTGACATACCATATATGTAAACATAGTGATTTTTATAAAAATCATACTACACACACACACTATATTCACCTTAACATGCCATCAAATTCACACTTCACACATTATATTGACCATAAAACACCAAACAATTGTTAACAAATCCTATCATAAAAATATTGAAAAAAGTATCTAAGAAAATCTCTAAACTGTACAAAATACATTGCTATCAATATTCAACATGTACCATCAACATATGACCATATAGTAGTCACAAATACACTCAAACCAATGCTGTATACAGTGCTGAATTTTTACTATGAAGATCCCCAACAAGGATCCTCATTTCGCCACGTGGCTTCTTCAGGCGGAATGTAAATGTTGACAAACACAGTGAAAACTGAAATAATCAGCACATGAAAAAATGTTAGGATGAAACATAGAAATGAAGGCAGAAGACGACCAAACGGTCCATCCCGTCTGCCCAGTAAGCTTTCACAATTATTTTCTCATACTTATGTTACTCTTGTCCCTTTTAAGAAACATTTTGGTTCTATTACCCTTCCACCCCCGCCATCGATGTAAATAGCAGTGCTGGAGCTGCATCTAAGTGAAGTATCTAGTTAACTGGTTTGGGGTAGTAACCGCCATAAGCAGCAAGCTACTCCCACACTTGTTTACCCAGCCTGTGCAATTCAGTCCTTGTTGGTTGTTTGAATATAAATCCTCTTTTCTTCATTCCCCTGCCGTTGAAGCAGTGAGCTGCACTGGATATGTATTCCAAGTGAAGTATCAGGCTTGATTCGGGGTAGTAACCGCCGTAACAAGCAAGCTACACCCATGCTTATTTGTTTTACCCAGACTACGTAATTCAGTCCTTGTTGGTAGTTGTCTGAATATAAATCATCTTTTCTTCATTCCCCCCTGCCATTGAAGCAGAGAGCTATGCTGGATATGCATTGAAAGTGAGGAATGTTGAGATTACTTACCTGATAATCTCCTTTTCCTTAGTGTATGCAGATGGACTCAAAACAAATGGGTATAGTGTGCTCGTGCAGTTGGAGACGGATCTGACGTCAGCACGGGTACATATACCCCCACAGGAAGTGCCGCAAATCAGTAATCTTCCTTGCAAAAGCTTTTATGGATATATGTGTGACTGACCGATCGATTAATCAACAGGATTACCCATACCAATTGATGGTAGCTGGAGACCGCCAGTGTACTCAGCCGGAAGGCGTCGACACCCAGCAGGGTGGATGCCCTGTATAAGGAAACATGGCGTACCGTGAGTCGGTGAATCCCCATGTATACCGGCAGCCGGGCGGGATGCTGAGTCCATCTGCATACCCTAAGGACAAGGAGATTATCAGGTAAGTAATCTCAACATTTCCTAGTGTGTAGCAGATGGACTCAAAACAAATGGGATGTACAAAAGCTACTCCCGGACTGGGCGGGAGGCTGCCCGAGGGCCGTTTAGGATCGCCCTCGCAAATGCTGTGTCTTCCCTGGCCTGGACGTCCAGACGGTAGAATCTGGAGAAGGTATGGAGGGAGGACCACGACGCCGCTTTACATATCTCTGCAGGCGACAGCAGCTTAGCTTCTGCCCAAGAGGCCGATTGTGCTCTGGTAGAATGAGCCTTGACCTGTAGAGGCGGTGGTTTTCCCGCCTCTATGTAGGCTGCCTTGATCACTTCTTTAATCCAGCGGGCGATGGTTGGCCGTGAGGCCGCTTCCCCTTGCTTCTTCCCGCTGTGCAGGACGAGCAGGTGGTCCGTCTTTCGTACTGCTTCTGACATTGCCAGGTATCTGGCAATGTCAGAAGCAGTACGAAGCAGTCAGAAGCAGCGTAGCATTCGACCTTCCTTCGACTTCTTCAAACCTTCCTGAGGTGAAAGTGTGAGACCACTTTGGGTAAAAAGGATGGAACTGTGCTGCCTCGTAGGCAGGCCCAGCTGATTCACACTTCCTCGGAGACCAAGTAAAGATATACGCCTTATCTTGTCTTCAGCGCTTCCCGGCTGCGGGGGGAGAGTAACCTCACCGCCGCACATAAGGAAGTGCGCCCGCTGCCTCTAGGCCGCTCCCGAACCCGTCTCGCTCGGGGGCCAAGGCCACACCGGGACTGAGGCTGCCTCCAGGCCGCGCCCGAACTCGTCTCGCTCGGGGGCCAAGCCGCGCCCAAGCCCTTCTCACTCGGGGGCTAGGTCCCTGCCGCGAACCGGCCATCGGACCGAGGCTCTCGCTTCCGAGGGACCACGGAAGTCAGCTCGGGAAACTCAACTGGGTGAGGGACCGCCTGATATCACCACAGGAGTGCGGGGCTTGTCTTCAATAGGTTTCTTCTAGGAATTTAGTCGTTAGAATTTGGAAACACGCTCAGCGAGCGTGAGGTAGCTCCAAACTGCTTTGGAGACGGAAATTACTGATTTGCGGCACTTCCTGTGGGGGTATATGTACCCGTGCTGACGTCAGATCCGTCTCCAACTGCTAGCATGAGCACACTATACCCATTTGTTTTGAGTCCATCTGCTACACGCTAGGAAATCAGGCTTATTTGGTTTGGGGTAGTAACCGCCGTAACAAGCAAGCTACTCCCCTGCTTTTTTGTGGATAGAAATCCCTTTTTCCACATTTTCTCTTGCCGTTGAAGCATAGAGCAATGTTGGAGTCGCATTAACCTTGTGTATGTTTATTGAATAAGGATATTAATCACCAGGTAGTAGCCGTCATTCCCGCAAGCCACCCCCATGCCTCTTTTCTTCATTCACATCCGCTAGACTTTATGGATCCACAGTATTTATCCCACACCCCTTTGAAATTCTTCACAGTTTTGGTCTTCACCACTTCCTCCAGAAGGGCGTTCCAGGCATCCACCACCCTTTCCGTGAAGAAATACTTCCTGACATTGGTTCTGAGTCTTCCTCCCTGGAGTTTTAAATCGTGACATAACTACATTCGCATAAATTCTCATAGTTTGTGCTGTTCAAATAATTGTATCGAACTGTTCAAAAAAAAGTTTTAATTTTGAAATTTACACTGATAGAGTAAAGTATGTGTCTAATTCTGAAGACTGCTGATTTTATTGGGCCAGCATAGTGTACAACGATGCCAAATATGCTAAAACAAAAAATAAGACCTCACATATAGTACTTCAAACACCTTAAAACTATATGTTTGACTAATGAATAAACAATGTTGAGATTACTTACCTGGTAATCTTCTTTTCCTTAGTGTAGACAGATGGACTCAGAACCAATGGGATAGTATCCGCGTGCTAGCAGTTGGAGACGGATCTGACGTCAGCACGGGGTATATAGCCCCACAGGAAGCGCAGCGATTCAGTAATCTTCCTTGCAAAAGCTGTTATGGATGTGTGTACTGACGCTCAGTGAAAAGTGAAAACAGGATTCCCCTGACCGATTGACAGTGGCTGGAGACCGCCAGCATTCACAACCGGAAAGCGCAGACACCGGCAGAGTGTACACTCTTATGTAAACAAATGCCCTGGCTTACCTGGAACCGGAGAAAACTCATGTACACAGGCAGCTGGGCGGGATGCTGAGTCCATCTGTCTACACTAAGGAAAAGAAGATTACCAGGTAAGTAATCTCAACATTTCCTGGCGTGTAGCCAGATGGACTCAGAACCAATGGGATGTACAAAAGCTTTACTCCCCGCCGGGGCGGGAGACTGCCTGAGGACCATGTAGTACCGCCCTTGCAAAAGCCAAGTCCTCCCTGGCCTGGACATCCAGACGGTAGAACTTGGAAAAGGTATGAAGGGAGGACCACGTCGCTGCTTTACAGATTTCTGTCGGCGACAGCATCCTGGATTCAGCCCAAGACGCTGCTTGCGCTCTGGTGGAATGAGCCTTAACCTGTAGAGGCGGAGCCTTCCCAGCCTCCACGTAGGCTGCTCTGACAACTTCTTTAATCCAGCGGACAATGGTGGGCCGAGAGGCCGCTTCACCTTGCTTCTTCCCGCTGTGTAGGACGAACAGGTGGTCAGTCTTTCGCAGGTCTTGTGTCACGTCCAGATACCGGGGCAGCAATCTGCCGATGTCAAGATGGCGTAATGAACGGTCTTCTTCAGATTTCTTCAAACCTACCGTGGTAGGCAAGGATATAGTTTGGTTAAGATGAAACTGTGAAACCACTTTAGGGAGAAAGGAGGGAACCGTCCGAAGATGGATAGCCTCCGGAGTGATTCGTAGAAAGGGATCACGGCAGGACAGTGCTTGTAGCTCTGAGATGCGGCGTACGGAACACACCGCCAGCAAGAACACCAACTTCAAGGTGAGAGACCGGAGAGACAAGCCCCGAAGGGGTCGGAAGGTGGATCCCGCGAGGAAATCCAAAACAAGATTAAGGTTCCATAAGGGCACAGGCCACTTTAGTGGCGGATTAATATGCTTGACACCCAGCAGGAAACGAGAGACATCTGGGTGCCTGGCAATGGTCTTGCCATCCCTCCTGGGACCATAGTAAGACAGTGCCGCTACCTGAACTTTGATGGAGCTGAGGGAGAGACCCTTCTGAAGCCCATCCTGCAGAAAATCCAACACAATAGGTATGGTGGTGGCATGTGGATTGGTGCCGTGTCGCACCATGCTTCAAACACTCTTCAGATCCGTACGTAGGTGAGGGATGTGGAAAACTTGCGAGCTCGGAGGAGTGTATCAATCACGGGCCCCGAGTAACCTCTTTTCTTCAGTCTAGCCCTCTCAAGGGCCAGACCGTAAGAGAGAATTGAGCTGGGTCCTCATGGAGGATGGGGCCTTGACGTAGAAGGTCCTGGAGAGGAGGCAGAGGAAGAGGCTCCCCTGCCAGTAGTCGTCTCATGTCCGCGTACCAGGGTCTTCTTGGCCAGTCTGGCGCCACTAGAAGAACTAGGCCCCGGTGCGTCTGAATCTTGTGGATGATGGTGCCCAGCAGAGGCCACGGAGGAAAGGCATATAGTAGAGTCCCTGGAGGCCATGGCTGGACCAGGGCATCGATGCCGTGTGAGAACGGGTCGCGCCTGCGGCTGAAGTAGCTGGGGACTTGAGCATTGGACTTGTCCGCCAGTAAATCCATGGCCGGAATCCCCCAATGATCGACAATCATCTGGAAAGCTGTGGGGGACAGCTGTCACTCTCCTAGATTCAGGCTTTCTCTGCTGAGGAAGTCTGCTGTGGTATTGTCCTTCCCGGCAATGTGGACGGCGGAGATGTCTTGCAGATTCACCTCTGCCCAAACCATCAGTGAGGCGATCTCCAGAGATACTTGTTGGCTTCTGGTTCCGCCCTGCCGGTTGATGTAGGCCACAGTGGTGGCGTTGTCGGACATCACTCTGACAGCTCTGTGCCGTAGTCTGTGAGCGAATCGAAGGCATGCCAAGCGGACTGCCCGGGCCTCCAGGCGATTGATGTTCCACGTGGACTCCTCCTTGTTCCATCGCCCTTGCGCGGTGAGTTCTTCGCAATGTGCTCCCCAGCCGCTCAGGCTGGCATCCGTGGTGAGCAAGGTCCACGTGGGCGAGGACATCTTCGACCCCCTGCTCAGGTGGTTGGACTGCGACCACCACCGCAGCTGGGTCCGAACTCTGGCCGGTAGAGGAAGGTGCGTGGAATAGTCCCGTCGACGGGGGCTCCAGCGAGAGAGCAGGGAATGCTGTAGAGGTCTCATATGGGCCCGCGCCCAAGGCACCACTTCCAGGGTGGATGCCATGAGACCCAGAACCTGCAGATAATCCCAGGCTATGGGCCGACTGGCTCTCATCAGATACTGGATACGTTGTCAAAGTTTCAACTGTCTCTTGGTCGTAAGACTGACCGTGTCCGCCCGAGTGTCGAACTGCACTCCCAGATACTCTATTGACTGGGAAGGCAGTAGGCAGCTCTTGCTGAGGTTGATTACCCAGCCCAAGCTTTCCAGAAGGGCGATCACTCTGTCGGTTGTCGGCAGGCTCTCCTCTCGAGATTTCGCCCTGATCAGCCAGTCGTCTAGGTAGGGATGGACCAGAATCCCTTCCCGCCTGAGTGCCGCTGCCACCACTACTACCACTTTGGTGAATGTCCGTGGGGACGCGGCCAACCCGAAGGGTAGAGCCCGAAACTGGAAGTGGCGGCCCAGAACCTTGAAGCGCAGGTAGCGCTGATGATCCGGATGGATCGGAATATGAAGATATGCTTCTGACAGGTCTAATGCCGTGAGGAATTCTCCGGGCTGGACTCCGGCTTTGACGGAGCGCAGAGTTTCCATGCGAAACCTCGGTACCTGTAAGTAGCGATTGACTGACTTGAGGTCCAGCACAGGCCGAAAAGTGCCCCCTTTCTTGGGTACCATGAAATAAATGGAATAGTGTCCAGAATTCACTTCCCAGGCAGGTACTGGGAGGATGGCGTTCAAGGACAGGAGCCTCGCCAGGGTAGCTTCTAACGCTGCCTGCTTGTGCCGGGGACATGAAGATTCCACAAACTTGTCCGGAGGAAGAAGATGAAAATCCAGATAATATCCTTCCCAGATAACGGCGAGGACCCACTGGTCCGACGTAATCTCGACCCATCTGGGGTAGAAGAGGGTCAACCTGCCCCCTACGGCTTCGTTCCCCAGATGAATCGGCAAATTCTCATTGCGGGGCGCGACCGGGGCCCGAGCCCGGGCCAGCCCCACGCTTGCGCTGCTTGGTCTGAAAGGACTGATTCCTGGCCGGAGGACGAGTCGCCTGATAGCGCCCTCTATACGGAACAAAGCGCTGGGAACTCCTGCCCCTGTAGGGCCGTGGAAAGGAGCACTGTCCCCTCCTGGATCGATCTTCCGGAAGTCTAGGCACAGGAGAGGCACCCCAGGTAGTGGCTAGCTTATCAAGGTCACTGCCAAACAGAAACGAGCCCTGAAAGGGTAACCTGGTGAGACGAGACTTCGAAGGCGCATCAGCTGACCACGGCCGGATCCAGAGCTGCCTCCTGGCGGCTACGGAGGATGAAATCCCCTTAGCTGTAGTGCGAACCAAATCCGATGCGGCATCGGTGAGGAAGGAAAGAGTGGACTCCATGTCAGCCGCTGGAGCGTTGTTCCTGACCTGAGACAAGCAGGCACGCGTCACCACAGTGCAGCAGGCCGCAATCCGCAAAGAAAGAGCTGCCACCTCAAAAGTTTGTTTCAGAATGGTGTCCATTCGTCTGTCATGGGGCTCCCTGAGGGCCGTCCCCCCTTCCACTGGAATAGTAGTGCGCTTGACCACAGCGCTAATTAAGGCGTCCACCTGAGGACATGCCAGCAGGTCCTGGAGAGCCGGTGCCAACGGGTACATGCCTTTCAGGGCCCGGCCCCCTTTGAAGGAAGCCGCCGGCGCCGCCCATTCCAAATCTATGAGTTGCTGAGCTGCCTGCAAGAAAGGAAAATGGTGAGCTGTAGGACGAAGACCTTCCAGCAGGGGGTTCTGCGCAGAAGGTACCGAAGCACTGGGACCAGTGATATCCAACTCCGCCATACACTGAGTCACGAGGTCCGAGAGGTCCTCCTTAGGGAAGAACCGCCTCATGGTTCTATATGGCTCAATCCCCGGGGGGAGGTCCCCCTCATCTGGGAGGTCGGACTCATCCGGCGAAACCTCCTGGTCCGATTGATCTGGACTGTCCAGTGGCGGGAGGTCCCGCTCCTGATAAGGCTGTGAGGGTCCAGGCACAGGATCCCTAGGCGCTGCCACCGTAGCGGCGGCCGCAGCAGGCGCCGCAGATGCAGCCAGCGCAGGAACCGCAGCAACAGCAGGAACCACCGGAGCAGCAGGGACAGTAGGGCCAGGATGGGAAGCCGTCTGCATCTGGACGAAGGCATGAATCCCCTTAAAGAGATCCACCCAGGAAATGGAAGCAGCCTCTAATCGCCGGGGTACAAGATCCCGGGGATTCCCGAATGGTCAAGACTGCCCCCCAAATCCGGGGTAGCCCCAGGGGAACTGTCAAGAAACTGCGGCTGAGACTGGTCCTGGCCGGAGGGTCCCCCTGCCTCCTCACATTGGGCACATAGTGAGTCTGGCTCAGTACTGCGTGGTGGCTCTAAGGTGGCATGTAGAGCAGAGGCCAAGGGCTGAAATGCCTGAGACAAGCGGCCGCGCCGCTGAGGATGCGGCTGCGGGCTGATCCATACCAAATAGCACAAGCGCGCAATAATATGCGGCAGCAATAGGCGCTCAATACAACAGGCGCACAATACTAATAATATGCGGCAGCAATAGGCGCTTAATAGAACAGGCGCACAATAATAATAATATGGGCGCTCAATACAACAAGCGCACAATAGTAATAATATGCGGCAGCAATAGGCGCTTAATACAACAGGCGCACAATAGGAAGAATATGCGGCAGCAGTAGGCGCTGAATACAACAGGCGCACAATAGTAATAATATGCGGCAGCAATAGGCGCTGAATACAACAGGCGCACAATAGGAAGAATATGCGGCAGCAGTAGGCGCTGAATACAACAGGCGCACAATAGCAATAATACGCGGCGTCAATAGGCGCGTAATACAACAGGCGCACAAATAGCAATAGGTACACAGCACTAAGCAGGGAGCAATATACGCGTAATGGCATTCAATAGGCAATCAGCACGTAAGCAGTGAGCAAGATACGCTGAATGGCATTCAATAGGCAATCAGCAGTTAAGCCGTTAGCAATATACGCTTAATGGTATTCAATAGGCAAGCAGCACTAAGCCGTTTAGCAATATACGCTCTATGACATGCAATAGGCTTTCAATAATATGCGGCATATACTCACAGTGGCAGCCAATATGCGAAAACAATACAATATACGCACAAGGAGGAAGAAAGCCGTGCCCATTACGGGCGCGGAATACCTGAATAGGGCCACAAAATGGCGTCCTCCATGGCTCGCCACGCCGCCGATCCTCGAGACTTCGGAGACCTGGGCGAAGAGATGTACGCCTTACCCGATCTTCGGCGCTTCTAGGCTGGAACACAGGCGGTCTCCGGCTGCGGGGGGAAAGGGCCGGTACCTTTCACCGCCGCGATTGGAGGAACTGCACCCGCTACCTCGTCCACGCCGGGACCGAGGGCCTCGGAGCCACACCCGAGTCTCCCCCGGGAGGCTGTGTCCCTGCCGCAGTTCGGCCGGACCGAGGACTTTCCCACCGGGGGGCCACGGTAAGCGCCCCGGGAAGCTCAACTGGGGGGAGTGACAGAAACGTCCCCTGAGGAGCGCGGGGCTCGATAGTCGTTTGTAGAGAAGAAAAGTAGAATCTAGAATGAGAAAAAGAAAAAAAAATTAAAGTAGGCTTGGAAAGCACGCTGAACCAGCGTGTAGGCACTCCAGACTGCTTTGGAGACGGAAATTACTGAATCGCTGCGCTTCCTGTGGGGCTATATACCCCGTGCTGACGTCAGATCCGTCTCCAACTGCTAGCACGCGGATACTATCCCATTGGTTCTGAGTCCATCTGGCTACACGCCAGGAAAATCCGAGTTTACCTTAATCACAACTTTGTATCACGAACACCTATGCATTATGTCATAAAGCTGAAATGACGGCTCTGTATCAAACCTTATAGTTTTGCCGGTGTATTACTCACTGTCTACACTGAAAACATAAAACCAAAACAAGATTCAACAGATGTAAAGCATCTAATGCAAAATACAATGTAAAAATACAAAATACTGCAATTAAGAAGTCACAAACATTTATTTTATTTAAAAGCTTTTCTATACTGCCTATACAAGCTATAGTAGATCTAAGCAGTTTACAGATAAAAACATACACAGTCAATAAAACAGATAAAACGTAACAATAAAAAACAATATAAATAGAGGGAAGAAAAGTTGCACTGTATAGGAGATGGTTTATGACTTGGAATCAGGAAAAGCTATAGAGATTAAATAGGTTTTGATAGCTTTTTTGAAGTCATTTTTCTTGGTAAATTGTCAAATGGGGTTGGGTAGCAAGTTCCACATAATTGGATCTGCTACAGAAAAGGCACATTTCCGTGTCAAATCAAGCCTGGCAGTTTTGATATTTGGCACTTGTAGATAATTTTTATTGATCGAACGTATTACCTTGCCTTCCTCTTTTGTATCACGAGTGCTCAAAACAATTCTGCGGGTATCAAAATGAATCACGCTGTGCATGGTGCCATACCACTATTTATATCATTCGATGTAAGACACATGCCCTATCTGATGTCAATCACGATTCAATGCTAGAGATTGTCCTTGGCACAAATTATACATTGGCAAGACCACACTGTCCATCAGAACACATTGTTCAGCATAAAAGTTGCATTAAAACTCACAAACAGGAAGTTCCAATAGTAAAACATTGGTTTGAGCAAGCACACACTTTGGAACAAATGAAATTCTTTTTCATCCAAAGTTTTGACACTCCAAGGGGAAGCAATTTATCCTTACAGTTATGCTTACATGAACAGCAACACATTTAGAGCTAGTGGATAGTGACCCCAGAAGAGTTAAATTCAACCATTGAATGTGCAGCATTTAATTATAGTTTTTTTTCGGTATTCTTGGCAGGTAATTACTTATAAGTTTCCATTTAAGTACTCTGCATATAGATTTAGTAACCGCGTTCACAACCGGCAACAAACGTCATTTTATGTGTCACAAATGAAAGCAACCTGGTAAAAATTTTTAATCTTTTCAAACAGGGGAATCTCTAGCATTAAATGGTGATTGATATCAGATAGGGCATGTGTCATACATCGAATGATATAAAGAGCAATATGGCACAGAATGTCTCGTTTTGATTTCCGAGGAACAGTTTTGAACAGCTCTTGATAGAAGGAGGAAGGCAAGGTAACACCGTATGTGAGGTTCTCATTTTTTGTTTTAGGATATTTGGCATCATTATTGGACACTATGCTGGCCCAAAAGATGCAGTCTTTAGAATTAGACACATACTTTACACTACCAGTGTAAGTTTCAAAATTAAGATGTTTTGTGAACAGTTCGATACAATTATTTGAACAGCACAAATATGAGAATTTTTTATGCGAATGTAGTTATGTCATCTTGTCTGTGACATTTTTTCATGCACTGTTTGCTTCATTTTTCAGTATTCACAGTGTCTGTCAACATTTAAATTCCCCCTGAAGAAGTGAAGTGGTGAAACAAAGTTCCTTGTTTGGGATCTTCATAGTAAAAATTCAGCGCTGCACCATGTAACAATATATACAACATTGGTTTGACTATATTTGTAACTTTATGGTCATATGTTGATGGTACATTTGAATATTGATAGCAATGGGTTTTGGACAGTTTAGGGATTTGCTTTGACTTTTTTTCAATAGTGTATAAGATAAGCTTTAAAGAATGAAGTTTGATTATGTCTTATGGTGAAAATAGTATGTTAAGTGTGAATTTGGCAGCATGTTAAGGTGAACATAATGTGTGTAGAGTGTGATTTTTAAAAAAAAATCACTGTTTACATATATGGTGGGCACAGTTTCTTTTTAAATTGAGAAATTACTACTTACCTGATAATTTCCTTTTCTTTAGGACAGTCAGATGAATCCAGAACAAGTGTGTTATGCACTCCTACCAGCAGATGGAGACGGAGCAATCTGACGTCACAGTACATATACCCCTGCAGTGACCTCAGCCCGTCAATATTCTTTTCAAAAGCGACTGTGGATAGACCAGCAAAAAATTTGATTAAAAACGGATAACCATGTCAATGCTCAGCCAACAGGCAACACTGAGCACAGATAAGAACAAAAACACTAGTCTAGAGACTGGAGTAACATTTACCAGTAACCCCTTTAACATGTAGGCACACAGGAGAAGCAATACGCAACCATAAGGAAGCCAAAGGAGGGAAAATGGATTTATCTCACTGTCCTAAAGAAAAGGAAATTATCAGTTAAGTAGTAATTTCTCATTTCTCGGCGTCCAGTCAGATGAATCCAGAACAAGTGGGATGTATCCAAGCTACCTGTGGTCTAGTCAAAACCGCACGTGCAAAGGCCATGTCCTCCCAGGCCTGAACATCCAGGCGATAATACCTGGAAAAGATGTGTAAAGAGGACCACGTCGCAGCCCGGCAAATGTCAACAGTAGACAAAAATCTAACTTCATCCAGAGATGGCAGAGAGATGGTCATATTCAAGTGAAACTCAGTGACCACATTTGGAAAAAAGGAAGAAATAGTATGCAGCTGTACCTGCCCTGGAGTCACCTGGAGAAATGACTCCTGGGAAGACAAGCCCTGAAGTCTGGAAACCCTACGTGCCGAACAAACTGCCATTAGGAACATCGTTTTCATGGCCAGCAACCACGAGAAAGTTCACAATGGACTAAATGTAGACCCTGCCAAAAAATCCAAGACCAAATTAAGATTCCATAGGGGCACTGGAAACAGCAAAGGAGGATGAAGATGTTTTACTCCTTTCAGAAAATGGGTCACATCAGGATGAGCCGAGGATCCACCATATACCTGACCCCTGAAACAGGCAAGGGCCGCTATTTATACCTTTAAGGAATTAAGAGCCAAGCCTTTATTCAAGCCATCCTGCAAAAATTCCAAAACATCCTCATACTGAGCCTCAAACACTCACTAAAGTCGCACATAGACCAAGGAAGTGGAGAACTTGTGAGCTCTTAGCAAGGTAGAAATCACTGCTGCAGAATACTCACGCTTCAGCAAGCAAGCCCCTTCAAGGGCCATTCCGTAAGACAAAATTGAGATGAATCTTCATGAAGGACAGGTCCCTGCTGCAACAGGTTCCTGTGGAAGAAGTGAATCCACCAGAAGCCTCTGCAGATCTATATACTATGGTCATCTAGGCCAATCTGAAGCAACCCAAAGTACCAGCCCCCAGAGGTATTCGATTCTTCTAATCAATCTGCCCAACATGGGCCATGGAGGAAAGGCATATAGCAACTTGTCTTCCAGCCTCTCCTGAACTAAGGCATCAATCCCCTATGAGTTGCCAATAGGTCCAGTAACGAGAGACCCCAGCGATTTCCAAATCAGTTGAAACACCTGTCTGACAACACACCCATTCTCGTGGGTCCAGACTCTCCCTACTGAGAAAGTCTGTTCTTACGTTGCCCTTGTCTGCAACATGCGAGGCGGAGATCCACTTCTGCCCATTCCATAAGTTGATCTATTTCCAGCAACACTTGTTGGCTCTTGGTGCCTCCCTACCAATTGATGTAAGCAACGGTCGTGGCAGTGTCTGACACAATGCTGACTGATCGACCTTGCAGTCTGCCGCCGAAGTGTAAACATGCCAACCAGATGGCCCTGTCTTCCAGCAGATTGATATTCCAGAGATTCTTCTGCACTTCATTGGCCTTGCACCATCAGCTCCTGACAGTGAGCACCCCAACCAAGGAAACTCGCATCCATTATCAGTACCAGCCAGTGCAGTGCAGATAAGGAGACACCCTTCCATAGATGATCCGCATGCAGCCACCACTATAGATGGGAGGAGACCTCTATCAGCAGGTGGAACCAAATCAATTGGTCCCAAGACTGCAGATTCAACCAAGACGGCACGGAGCGCTAAAGAGGACACATATGCGTCCTTGCCCATGGTACCACTTCCAAGGTCACTGCCATTAAGCCAAGAACCTGCAGGTAAGCCCATACAGTCGGGCGCAGAGTTGACAACAAGAGGTGGATTTGGGCTACAACTTCTGAATCTGAGCCTCCGGGGGAACACCTTGCCTTGCTGCGTGTCGGACTGAACTCCCAGGTATTCCAGCGAATGAGTAGGCCGAAGGCTGCTCTTGGCTAGGTTTACCACCCAGCCATGCTCTTGCAACAGGGAATTCACCTTGCGATTCACCAGGCAGTTCTCTTCCAGCAACTTGATGCGAATCAGCCAGTTGTCCAAATCTGGTTACACTAGTATTCCATCCTCTCTCAATGCCACTGAAACTATCATTACCTTGGAAAAGGTTCTTGGAATAGTGACCAGACCAAAGTGCAGTGCCCAAAACTGAAAGTGGCATCCCAAAACTGCAAACTGCAAGAAGCATTGATGTTCCAGTTGGATGGGAATGAGAAGATATGCCTCAGACAGATCTAGAGAGGTCAGAAAATCCATCTGCACTGCCATAATCACAGAGCACACTGTTTCCATGAAAAAATGCTTCACGTGCAGATGAAGAAGGATGCCCTTGAGATCCAGGATGGGACGAAAGGAGCCCTCCTTTGGCACCTCAAAATAAATGAAATATTGCCCCATACTGTCTTGAGACATGGCCACTGGGGCCACAGCCCATAGCCTGAGGAGTCTTGCCAATGTATCCTCTACCATCTGCTTCTTCTGCGAGGTGTGGCAGGGAGACGCCATGAACACGTCCAGAGGAATACTGCGAAACTCCAGCGCATATCCTGCTTATATCACTTCCAGGAACCCCTGATCCAATATGATCTCGACCCACCTCTGATTAAAGAGAGGCAATCCCTATCACCTGTTGCTCGGGGTGGGTCGGCAAACCTTCATTGGGAGGGTCAGGATGGTCCCACCCAAGTCTGTGCCTCTTCTGAGCTGTCAGGAACAAAAGGACTCAGAGTTACCTAAGGGCAGAGTCCTCTGAAATTTCGCTCCGCTATAGGGTCAAAAACACCTGGAACCTCTAGCATGACCTCTCATGACAAGGGAGTGCTATGCCTGTCTCTTATCTTCCGGCAAACAAAGAAACGGAGATTCACCCCACTTACTGGCCATCTTCTCCAACTTGCTACCAAACAAGAGAGAGCAGTTAAAAGGCAACTTGGTGAGATTAGCCTTGGAGGTTGCATCGGCCAACCAATTTCTCAACCACAATTGAAGCCTAGCCGCCACAAGTGAAGCCACCCCTCTGGTCGAAGTGCGGACCAATTCACAGCCCGCATCAGCCAAAAAGGCAGCAGCAGGTTCCATAACTGATCTGTAATGTACCCCCAGAGTCATCAACCTCCTGGAAAGAAGCAAACAAGAGCAAACCACCAAGGAACAAGCAGCAATCTGCAAGGTCATTGCCACAGCTTCAAATGCCTGCTTAAAGATAGCCTCAATCTTTCTATCATGAGAATCCTTAAAGGCTGCTCCTCCTTCGACGGGTATAATGATCTGCTTGGAGACTGCACACACAAGTACATCTACCTTCAGAAAAAAAAAAGCACTCTCTTACCACTGGATCCAGAGGGTAAAGGCATTCCAAAATCTGACCCCCTTTGAAATTAGCCTCTGGGGAATCCCACTCAAGATCAATCAATTCTTGAATGGCTTCCATCACAGGAAGAAAACAAGAGGCTTTGCACAAAGAAACCAAAACAGGATTTCTCTTCGGCTCAGAAATGGAATCTGCCCCAGGAACGCCAAGCATAGTCAAAGTCTAGGAAATCAAGGCTGGCAGTTTATCTTTATGAAAGAACTGCAACATAGTTCTATATGGTTCCAATACAGAGGGAATGTCCCCATCTTTAAAAGGGCAGGATCGGCATCATTATCCATGTCATCCAGATCTCCAGCCAAAAGATCCACTGTCGTTAGAGGGGTACTCCGGCATGTAATAGAAGGCAGGGTTCCCAACTATACCTCTGACCTAGGAGCCTGGGACAGAGCGGAGGACTGCGCTTGAAGAAAGGAATGTAACCCCTGAAAAAAAAATCCCAAAACCTCTACCCATGAAAAAGTAGAAGCACTGCTACCTTCCCCTGCTGAGGAACCAGTTAGGGGAGATCCAAAATCAGGTGACCCACCAGGGACATCCTTACCCAGACCCAAATTCGGCTGGGATGAACCAGGCATAGTGAAATCAGAGGAAGAAAATTCACTCTGCGTCTCCAAACAGCACTGGCAGTATAAAGAGGAAGGCGCTTAGACTTCCTAGGCTCAAGCGCCATTATGGCTGACAACACGCTGAGCGGTGGCCAGAGGTGTGCGTCTGAGTTATTTTACTATTATATGCGCTCAACTAGGCACCCAAAAAGATGTGTCCAATATTTATGTGTGCACACCTAGGCGCTCACCCACGTGGCTAACGGGAAAGAGCAAAAAAAGTGCACAGTGTTAGATGTGCGCTGACGTAAGCATGCGGCACTTAGGGATGTGCATTTGTTTGCAATGAAATAGGAAATAAAGATATTTCCTATTTCGTTGCGTTTCGGGGGGGGGGGGGGGCCGAAGAAATGATATGAAAACCCATGAAATTTCATGTGGTTTTATCATCATTTTTTGGGGTGGGGGGTAGAAAGGGCACAAAAAAAACCCCCAAACCCACCCCAACTCTTCAAATTTAATTAATTGCAACCCCCCCCCAAGACTTGCCGAAAGTCCCTAGTGGTCCAGCGGGGTCCCGGGAACAATCTCCCCCTCTCAGGCTGTCGGCTGCCACTAATCAAAATGGCTCCGAGGGCTCTTTGCCCTTACCATGTGACAGGGGCTATCGGTGCCATTGGTCGGCCCCTGTCACATGGTAGGAGCAATGGATGGCCCGTGCCATTTTTTAAAATTTGTTTTATTTGTCTTTTTTCTATTTATTCACTTCCTCTTTCTTTTTTAATGAAGTAACAACTTGAGCACAAAGATTATAGACAGAGTGGGAGTTTAATCTGTGCGGCATCAGCCCTGTTGGCATGCAGTAAGCCTTGCTGACATGCAGTAAGCGATTTCCTTCCTTTTTTGATTTTACATTTTTTGGTTTTACTTTTCTTTTATTATGGTTTTATGTTCTAATGTTTCCACTCCTTGGTTCAAGCATTTTTCATTTTAAAGTCCCCCCACTTGTTTTTGTGTTTCACACTAACACCAAGTTGTCCTCTCCAGTATATCTATGACACGATTTATGATCACACTTTGCTGTTTGTTACTATTGATATCATGAGATTTGCTGACACATTCTTTTGTTCGGTTTGTACTCTGCAATCTGTGCTCCTCTGTATACCATTATAATGTCTTCACACATATACATGTCTTATGATTTAATTTGCCTGTTTAGTTTCTTCATCCATGTATGTTGTCTAATTTGTTTTTTATTTGTTCTTGTTATGTGTGTTTTAATTTTATATTTATTTGATTTTAGTTGCCCGAGGCGGCTCTTGACAAAAGGTGAAACGCGGCCAGAGTCGGGCTATTTTCAATAAAGGGCTTTTTTATACCCTGATCTCCACTTTCTTTAAAATATAATGTAAATTATACTAAATATTGAACAGATGTACATTTTATGTATAAACTTTAATATTTGTAATATTTAAATTATTCTAATAAAGTATTGATGCAATTGATTCAGTGTCTTTAAGATACTGCATGAGTGCTGTTTTGTTTTTTACTTATTATATTAATTTATTACCTAGTCTAGATTATTCCTGGTATTCAACACACATCGATGATAAAAGGGCAATATGCATGTGTAAATGTTTATGTTGTTCAGGAATTTCAACATTATACTCTTCCTATTAAACATACACTCAATGGCTATTTTGATTGTAACACCTCTCAAATAATGCTATAATGTGCCCTTATCATAAATTATACATTGGTCAGATGACACTATCCATCAAAACTCATATTGTGCAACATTAGAGTTGCATTCGAACTAACAAACAGGAAGCCCCAATTTTAAAACAGTGGTCAGAGAAAGCGCACACCATGGAACAATTGAGATTTTTTGTTATTCAGCATGTAGATACAGCGAGGTGAGGTATTTTGTCTTTATGGCTACGCCAATGAGAACAATAATATATTTTTTGATTGTCATACTGTAGCTCCAGAAGGGCTTAATTCATCTATTGAATGGGAAGCATTCATTTAGAATAACTAATTACAATTGAAGGATTTGGCATATGTGATGCTAGTAAGGATTTATATTTCTTCATTCTAAAGAACTGCAATTAGTTTTTCAATCACATCTGTTTTTTCCCCAATCAGGTCTCATTGCATAACACTGATGTTTCCATTAACAATTCTAATTTATCCCAACCAGGCCCTCATTTCACCTTCTGGCTTCTTCAGGGGAATTTATATGCTGTTGAACCAATGGTCTATCTCTCACAACACTCCTATATATTCTTTGCCATTCCAATAAACATCAGTGTTATGCACTTTGTGATTATTCAGAGCTGTTAAATAGAAACATCGGTACCATGCATTTTTACTGAAATTTGCGAACATAAAGTTGAGTTATATCAAGTTGTATAAAATTACATTAATGTTTATCACTGTAGTATTCAAAGTATATATTATATAATTTCTATTTTGAAAATTTTGCACAAAGTGAGAATGGTATGGATGAGTATGAATGAATTGATTTTAATGAGATAATGATGAGATATGTGTCATTTTATGAAAGTTTGAATTTGTGATATTTGTTGATATGAAAATTAAATAAAGGAGATATCAGAGAGAATATAATTGTGCTTTTACTCCACTCCGAAATGAGTGTTTGTGGTTGTTAGTATTTAATAGGCACAAGAAGAGAGTGTAATATTGCCTAATATTAGGATTGCTATCTATATATATATTTTTTTCTTTTTTTGCTATTTCAAATTCATGCTCACTTCCTTCCAGCCTATTACACTTACCAATCAAAATTATGGCCATTTGAAACAATCATGCCTCTAATCCTTGCCATCTACTTGCCACACATCTTCCTCCAGCATTCAACCAGCCACTCCAACATCCAGCAGTCAGCCAGCCTCTCCAACAGTCAGCCAGCCTCGCCAGTTAATCAACATGATGCAAACCTTCCCTATCATCCTGCACTCCTCCCTCAACAGAGTTAATTCACCCTTTCCCAAGATACAACGCTCTAAGAGATCCCTGATCCCCATCATGATCTCCCCTCTAACCCAATTCCTAGGCCTATCCTTAATCACACTAACCCTCCTCAACTCCCAATCTCTATCAAAAAAAATCTCACTTGCTCAATGACTACCTACTGGACACCCAACCGGACCTGTGTGCTATAACTGAAACATGATTAAAAAACACGGACACACCACTAATCAACCAATTACCGACAACTTTACGACTTTTTCTCCATCCCTAGAACAAAAAAAAAGAGGGGGAGGATTACTGCTAGCTGCCAAAAAAGAACTTAGACTAACCCAGCATGCAATTAAAACTTCAACTAAACTTGAAATCGGGCTATTCAAATCCAATCAACTCCAAATCTGCCTCATCTACGCCCCGCCTGGGCCCCTAGACTCCGACCCATCGCCCCTCACAGAACTTATAGCCAAACACATCAATACCAACTCACCAGCGATCCTGCTAGGAGACTTCAACATTCATGTGCACTCCCCATCTCCCTCAGCCAACTGCGAAGCCCTCCTCTCATCCTTCATGGCCTTTAAACAAATTAACAAACCCACGCACAAAGCAGGACACACACTAGATTTAATATTTACGAATGATCCGATCTCGACCACTGCTCTTCCTACCTGCACCCCCATCCCTTGGTCAGATCACTCAATTATAGAAACGGAAATATCCATAAAGAATAAACCCACCAACAACATCACCAAATCCACGATCCAATTTAGAAAAACATGTTCCATGGAAACTCTCAGCAACACGCTCACCAAGGAACTAACTAACCTGGACCTCACAAATGCGGACACCGCCATGAACTCCTGGCTAACCATCACCCACGCAGCAGCTGATAAAATATGCCCCTTGACATCCAAAAATATTAATCCTGCCCGTACTAACAAAAAACCCTGGTTCTCATCAGAATTAAGAACACTTAAACAAAACCTTTAACATAAAGAACAACAATGGCGGAAGAACCCCACTAATACTGCACGGGCCTCCTACAAAACTACTATGAGCTACTATAGGGCCACTATTCTTCGTACCAAAAGAGACTTCTACGCCAAAAAAATACACTGCTTCATATACGACCCAAAAACACTCTTCTCATATGTTGCCACACTCACCACCCCTATTCCTCCTATCATCCCGGAAGAAGAAGCACAAAACAAATCCACCGAGCTGGCAGTCTTCTTCGACAACAAAATAAAAAATCTACTTATCCCGCTAACATCCTCCAACCCCATTCACAACTCCCAGCCTCCACCGGACCAAAACCACGCCCCATCGACACACAAACGGTCCCTAGAATCTTTTGATTCCACATCATCCCTGGAAATAGAATCTATCATCAAGAAAATGAAGCCCTCATCGCACCCAATAGACCAAATCCCGACCAAACTCCTTCTTACAATTCCTAACATCATCGCCAAACCTTTGGCCGACATTATAAACTGTTCACTCACAAACGGAACAGTCCCAGACGCTTTGAAAACAGCCTCGCTGAAACCTTTACTAAAAAAAACCCAACCTGGACCCATTTAATCCCACAAATTTTCACCCTATCGCTAACCTACCTTTCATAGCCAAGCTAATGGAAAAACTGGTCAATACTAGACTCACAGACTACCTCGAATCACACGACATCCTATATCCATCGCAATTCGGTTTCAGGAAACGCAGAAATACAGAAACTCTCCTACTCTCATTAACTGACAACATCCTGTTGGGTCTCGACAAAGGTCAATCATACCTTCTAGCTCTGCTAGACATCTCGGCAGCGTTCGACACAGTGAACCACACAATCCTCATCAACCGTCTCATGGAAATAGGTATGTCAGGTGCTGCACTCCTCTGGTTAAAATCCTTTCTAAGCGACAGATACTACAAAGTAAAAATAACCAACAAAGAGTCTCACCCTGTAGCTGCCAAACAAGGAGTTCCCCAGGGTTCCTCGCTCTCGCCGACCCTATTCAACATATATCTTCTCCCCCTATGCCAACTCCTCGATAACCTCAACCTCAAATACTTCATCTATGCGGACGACGTGCAGATCCTAATCCCCATCAAGGAACCCGTCTCCGACACTCTAAACTACTGGAATAGCTGCCTCCACGCCATCAACCTCCTTCTCACAAGTCTCTGCCTCGTTCTCAATACATCCAAGACCGAACTGCTAGTCATTTCCCCTAATGATAACAACATGCTAGCCATCAATACTAACACACCTCTAGTAAATCAAGTGAGAGACCTTGGAGCCTTCCTAGACTCCAGAATGAACTTTAAAAAATTCATCAACACCATCACCAAAGAAGGCTTTTACAAACTACAGGTATTAAAACAGCTAAGACCTCTCCTTCACTTTCATGACTACCGTTCGGTCCTTCAAGCCATACTATTCTCAAAGATAGACTATTGTAATGCGCTGTTACTTGGTCTCCCGGCCTCTTCTACCAAACCTCTTCAAATGCTGCAAAACGCTGCAGCCAGGATCCTCACAAACTCCCGCCGCATGGACCACATCACCCCGATTCTAAAAATTCTTCACTGGCTACCCATTCGCTACAGAATTCTCTTCAAGACACTTACTATTATCCACAAAACCTTATTTCAAGAATCTTCGCTCCAACTTAACATACCCCTCAAACCACACTCCTCTGCAAGACCCACCAGATCTGCATATAGAGATTCCCTCCAGGTTCCCCCCAAAAAATCCGTTTTTCACAACTCTATTGAAAAACGAGCACTATCAATTGCTGGTCCGCATCACTGGAACTCCCTCCCGCCAGATCTCCGCCAGGAACATTGCCATATCACGTTCAGAAAAAAAATTAAAAACTTGGCTGTTCGCCCAAGCATACCCCTGAAAAGCCTCAGGGTCACCCACACAGTCTCATACCCCATGGATGCGTCCATTTCCGCAACTCAAAGGAACTGTTGTTCGACTAATTGCTTAACTTGCTTAATTCATATACACTATGTAAATTTGTACATAATTCTTATCCTGTAAGCACCCTCTCCTGCTTTTTGCCCTTCTCTCCAGTTAGAATTTGTTTAACCTATCTTTTCTCTAACAGCCTAGTTCCACGTTCCCTGTTATAATGTAACTTTTTGCTTTCTCTGTTAACTGGTTCCCCCTAATTTATTGTAAACCGGTACGATAAGACCTGGTCTTGAGCATCGGTATATTAAAAGAATTTAAATAAATAAATAAAAGAAATAAAACTGCTTTCACCTCTTATCCCTCCTTTAATCTGCAGATATTATGGGTGACTGCTTCCATAACAAGATTCACAAGATTAATTTTAAAGTCTCCCCCAGGTTGCTGCCACCACCTGTTCCTCCCCATCCATTGGCGCCTGTCACACTTTGTTATTTTTCTGACATCAGAGAGGAGAAAACTATTTTATTTGTTGATTTTGTATACCGGCGTTTGGTGGGACCACCACAACAGTTCACAATATGATAAAATACAATAAATAATGAGCATAAAGTACAATACTTAATAAAAAGATAGATAAAAACAGTAGTAAAGTTATTAGTTACAGTTAGTAATAAATAATAAAGCAAAAACCAGTAAGAAAAGAATTAAAATCATTAAAACACATCATAAAAGGATACAAATAGAGTAAGGCAGCATAATAAAATACATAATGTGTTGTATGGGATCTTGGTATGCATTCATGGATAATCAGGTCTTAACTTCCTTTCCGAAAATGTTGAAATTCGACTGTAACCGTATTTCAGCTGGGAGAGAGTTCCATATCTTTGGGTCTGCTAATGAAATCGTACGATCTCTTACTTGGCAGAGATGTGCAGATCGGACCAAGGGGATACTCAATAAACCATTATTAGCTGATCGTAAGTTTCGTTGGGGGGGGGGGGGTGAAGTCTGATAGCTGCGTTTAACCAATCAGTCTGGCCCTCATGAATGATTTTATGTAAAATACATAAAATTTTGTACTCAGTTCGAAATTTTATGGGTAGCCAATTAAAGATGTTAAAATCGGGGTGATATGTTCCTGTTTCTTAGTACCTGTTAAAATTCTAGCAGCTGAACTCTGTAAAATCTGTAAAGGCCGAATTGTAGATAATGGAAGGCCAAGAAAAAGCGAATTACAGTAGTCTGTATTTGCAAATATCAAGAGTTGAAGCACTGATCTAAAATCAGAATGATTTAGAAGAGGCTTTAGGCATTTCATTGCAAAACTACCCATCTTCTCTCCATCTCCAACCTCACTGTTTCTCTGATTCCATTCCCACCCAGCTCCTCAGTTCCATCTCCCCTGCAGTCATCCACTCCAGATGTCACTTCCTTTCCCCTGTAACTATTCCCTCTTCAACATGCTGTGATCACACCACTCCTCAAAATATCTTCACAGGATCTTACCTGCCCTATTGCCACACTTCCCTCTTCACTTTCACTTCCATATTGCCATTCACCTCTGTCTTTTTTTTTTTTAATCTCAAGTAGGTCTGGATTTACTCCAGTCTGGCTTTCATCCTCTGCATTTCACAGAAACTGCTATTGCTAGAGTCTACAATGTCCTTTACTCTATCCTCTCTCCATATATCCAAAATACTATTAAAAGTATCATTTCTTTCTCTATATCACTAAAATCAATACCATTCTTCCTAAGCATGCTATCAAAACACTCATCCACTCTTATCACTTCCTTTTTAGAATACTGCAACCTGCTTATCTCAGATTTCCCATTGAATCATCTTTCTAAACCATACAGCAAACCAGCAGCCTCAAAATGGAGAAATTACTTACCTGATAATTTTGTTTTCCTTCAGGACCAATCGGTATGGTGTACTCCTGATAGCAGTTGGGAGATGGAGTCAGATTTCAATCTGACGTTAGCCTACATATACCTTCAGTATTCTCCTCGAAAAGCAATTGTGGATATATGTGTGTTTTAATAATTTGATTAACTAGGACTGGTTAAGCTGATGTCCAAACTGGAGACCGCCAGGGCACTCAACCGAAAAACGCCGACAACCGGCAACTATGGGTGTCTTGAACTAGGGGTAATACCTGGCTTTCCCGTGCTTGTCTTGCTCTCGGGAATTGTCACCCAAGGTTTCCGGATTTAGGGGCAGCCGTGGGCGGGATGCTGAGTCCATCGGTCTACACTAAGGAAAACAAAATTATCAGGTAAGTAATTTCTCCATTTCCTAGCATGTAGCAGATAGACTCAGGACCAATGGGATGTACGAAAGCTACTCCGAACCGCATGGGAGGCTGCCTGTGGTCCACTTAGTACTGCCATTGCAGTGTCCTCCCGTGCCTGGACATCCAGGCAGTAGAACCTGGAGAAGGTATGTATGGAGGATCACGTCGCCGCCTGACAGATCTCGGTTTCTGCCCAGGACACTGCCTGGGCCCTTGTAGAATGGGCCTTGACTTGTAGGGGTGGATGATTCCCTGCCTCTACATAGGCCACCTTGATTACTTCTTTGATCCAGCGGGCTATGGTTGCCCGCGAGGCCGATTCCCCCTGTTTCTTCCTGCTGTGAAGGACGAACAGGTGGTCCATCTTTCGTACAGATTCCGATCTTTCCAGGTATCGGACTAGGAGTCTGCCGACGTTCAGATGGCAAAGAAGGCGTGAGTCTTCAGAGTCCTTATGTTCGTCTGGAAATGGCAGCGAGATGGTTTGGTTTAGATGGAAATGAGAGACCACCTTCGGAAGGAAAGAGGGTCAGTGCGAAGCTGCATGGATCCCGGTGTGAACCTGAGGAACGGTTCTCAACAGGATAGTGCTTGAAGTTTGGAGATGCAGCAGGCTGAACATATTGCCACTAGGAATGCAGTCTTCAAGGTCAGGAGCCGTAGGGACAAATCACGTGTAGGTCTGAAGGAAGCTCCCGCTAGGAAGTCTAGTAGTAGGTTGAGATTCCATAGGGGCACCGGGCACTTTAGAGGTGGTCGGATTTGCTTGACCCCTCTCAGAAAGCGGGAGACGTCTGGATGGGATGATAGACTGACGCCGTCCACTTTGGCTCTGAAGCAGGCCAGTGTGGCCACCTGAACCTTGAAGAAGTTGACAGACAACCCCTTCTTCAAGCAGTCTTGCAGAAATTCCAGGATCATGGGGATTTTGGCTGTCCACGGAAGGATGTTGCAGTCCTCACACAAGGCTTTGAATATTCTTTATATTAGTATTTAAGTTAGAGAAGTGGAAAACTTACCTTGCTCCGAGCATGCGTCAATCACTGCCTTGGAATAACCGCTCTTCGTCAAGCGAGTCCTCTCAATGGCCAGACCGAAAGAGAGAATCGAGTTGGATCTTTGTGGAGGATCGGTCCTTGCCAGAGAAGGTCCCTGTATGGAGGTAGGCACAGAGGGTTCCCCACAAGAAGTCTTCGCATGTCTGCATACCATGGCCTTCTTGGCCAGTCCGGGGCCACTAGAAGTACTAGCCCCCCTGTGGTGTTCTATCTTGTGGATAATCCCTCCCAGTAGTGGCCATGTGGGAAAAGCATACAGCAGGTCTTCCTGTGGCCAGATCTGGACGAGGGCGTAGGTTTCCTGGGATTGCGGTTCTCGTCTGCGGCTGAAGAACTTGGGCGTTGGACCGGGTTGCCAGGAGATCCATTGCTGGGGTTCCCCAGCAGTTTACACATTCAACTGGAAGGCTGTGGTCGACAGCGTCCATTCCCCTGGGTTTACACTCTTTGTACTGAGGTAGTCCGCAGTGACACTGTCTTTTCCCGTGATATGGGCGGCTGAGAACCCTTGCAGGTTTGCTTCCGCCCACGCCATTAGGGGGGCTATTTCCAGGGATACCTGTTGGCTTCTGGTTCATCCCTGGCGGTTGATGTAAAAATCTGTAACCTGGCGGTTGATGTAAACATTTGTAACCTATCATTAAAATCATCCATTGTACCTGAAGACTGGAGGATAGCAAATGTAACCCCAATATTTAAAAAGGGCTCCAGGGGCGATCCGGGAAACTACAGACCAGTTAGCCTGACTTCAGTGCCAGGAAAAATAGTGGAAAGTGTTCTAAACATCAAAATCACAGAACAAATAGAAAGACATGGTTTAATGGAACAAAGTCAGCATGGCTTTACCCAAGGCAAGTCTTGCCTCACAAATCTGCTTCACTTTTTTGAAGGAGTTAATAAACATGTGGATAAAGGTGAACCGGTAGATATAGTATACTTGGATTTTCAGAAGGCGTTTGACAAAGTTCCTCATGAGAGGCTTCTAGGAAAAGTAAAAAGTCACGGGATAGGTGGCGATGTACTTTCCTGGATTACAAACTGGCTAAAAGACAGGAAACAGAGAGTAGGATTAAACGGACAATTTTCTCAGTGGAAGGGAGTGGACAGTGGAGTGCCTCGGGGATCTGTATTGGGACCCTTACTTTTCAATATATTTATAAATGATCTGGAAAGAAATACGCCGAGTGAGATAATTAAATTTGCAGATGACACAAAATTGTTCAGAGTAGTGAAATCACAAGCAGATTGTGAAATTGCAGGAAGACCTTGTAAGACTGGAAAATTGGGCATCCAAATGGCAGATGAAATTTAATGTGGATAAGTGCAAGGTGATGCATATAGGGAAAAATAAACCATGCTATAATTACACAATGTTGGGTTCCATATTAGGTGCCACAACCCAAGAAAGAGATCTAGGCGTCATAGTGGATAACACATTGAAATCGTCGGTTCACTGTGCTGCGGCAGTCAAAAAAGCAAACAGAATGCTGGGAATTATTAGAAAGGGAATAGTGAATAAAACGGAAAATGTCATAATGCCTCTGTATCGCTCCATGGTGAGACCGCACCTTGAATACTGTGTACAATTCTGGTCGCCGCATCTCAAAAAAGATGCACCCCCCTTACCTCAGCATGTGAAGCAACACTATCCTCTTTGAATGCAATGGGATTTAAACAAGAGGTTACAGGCCCAACTCATAAAGCAGGCCATACTCTAGATGTAATTTTCACGAACACCCTGATAAGATCAGATCCTCCTCAATGCACTCCCATACCATGGTCGGACCACTTCAGAGTTGACACTAGATGTACCGTGAGCAATAATATACCCCAAACATACCCTAAAAACAAAACCATTGAATTCAGGAAGAAATGCCAAATGGAAGACATTATTGAAGCTATAACGGATGAGAGCAACAAATTAGATCTCTCAAACACCGACTCAGCATGTATGACCTGGCATCAAATCACCAGTGACATCGCCAATCGTCTTTGTCCGCTTATAACTAAAGAGATCAACTCTGAGAAGAAAAACAAGAAACCTTGGTACACAACTGACCTCAGAAAGATGAAACATGAGCTTCGTAAAATGGAAAAAAGATGGATCAAAAACCACGACTTGACTCAGCAACAAAAATTCAAATCCCTACTCAACAAGTACCATAAATCAACCGATGAAGCAAAAAAAAACTATTACTCAACTAAAATCCATCAATACCAGTTTAATCCACGTGCCCTTTTTCAATACGTGTCTAATCAAATCTCCCCCATAACGAACATCGACCCCGAAATTGAGACCAAAAATAAATGTGAGAAATTAGCCACCTATTTCCAGGACAAGATATCAAATATCATGGCTCGCTTTTCATCTCCATATCAGCCAACAACTCCAGCACTAACAAACTCCCAAAATGATTCACCCACACTCACAAATTTTGAATTATCTACTGTATCGGAGATTGAAGCAATTCTAAAAAGAATTAAACCTGCATTACACCCTGTGGATATTATGCCAACTAAAATGCTCCTGGCTATCCCTACTAGAATAGCCCCGGCGATCACCAACATCATTAACACATCTATAACAGAGGGAGTCTTTCCCACACAACTCAAACATGCCATTATTAAGCCTACCCTTAAAAAAGCAGACCTGGATCCTTCTGAACCCGCAAATTATCGACCAGTATCGAACCTCCCACTATTATCAAAAATACTTGAAAAGGTTATAAACAAACAACTAACTGACTATCTAGAGGAAAATCATTTACTCTTCCCTTCGCTATTTGGATTTAGGAAGAACCATAGCACCGAAACACTACTAGTGTCCCTTTCTGACTCCATTCTAAAATCCCTGGATACTGGTAACTCTTATATACTGGCCCTACTTGATATCTCCGCAGCATTTGACACAGTGAACCACAACACACTCCTCTCTCTTCTTTCACAAATTGGAATCACATGCATGCCCTATCCTGGATACAATCATTCCTGAAAGATAGAACTTACAGCGTCAAAGTAGGACACCATTCGTCAAAACCGAGAAATCTGTCACAAGGTGTCCCTCAAGGATCCGCCCTTTCCTCAACGCTTTTCAATGTTTATCTATCTCCACTCTGTAAACTACTGAAGAAATTGGATCTCCGTCATTTCATATACGCCGATGACGTACAGATCATTATACCAATCAAGGATTCACTTGCTAAGGCCATGAAAACCTGGGAATCAGCACTCACTGAAATAAAAAATCTACTTATGGAAAACTTTCTTGCAATCAACACCAACAAGACCGAACTACTCATCATAACGCCACACAAGAATACCTCAACAAACTTGCAACCTGATCCTTCCTCAACAACAGACCACACCAAGCTGAAGCAAGTCCGCAGCCTTGGGGTCATGATTGATAATGATTGATAATCACCTTACTTTAAATAATTTCATCTCAACCACAATCAAGAATGGCTTCTTCAAATTACACACATTGAAAAGAATTAAACCGTTATTACATCCTCAGGATTTCCGGACTGTGTTACAAGCCACAATTCTACCAAGGATTGACTATTGTAACGCACTACTACTGGGTCTCCCTAAAAGCACAATTCAACCCCTTCAAATGTTGCAGAATGCCGCTGCTCGGTTAATTACTAATACTCGACGGCATGAACATATTACTCCAGCACTCATGCTCCAGCACCCGTATCATTTAGAATTACTTTTAAAGTTCTCTCACTCATCCACAAATCAATTCACAACCAAGAGATGCAATGGTTCTCTGATCAGTTCATCGTTCACACCTCCAACAGACCAATTAGAAACATTCACCAAGCGAAATTAACTGTCCATCCACTAAAACACATCAAACATGTGTCCACCAGAGACCGATCATTCTCCATAGCTGGAATAAAAATCTGGAATAACATGCCGTTGGACCTGCGGCTTGAATCCTGTCACAAAACTTTCAAACAAAACCTTAAAACATGGTTGTTTGAACAAGCTTTCACACTATGAATCTCGTCTAACCTTCAGCAATACCATATGATTCCTTACCTTCTCCAAGTTCTTATACTCGACAATAATATTTACTATCTGCAACTCCACACCCCCACATGGTTTATCAATTCAGGCTATTATATATAATGAGACGTTGGTTTGCCTCAGATAGATTATTTGCTCCTGCAAATACATGGTTATTAATATTCTATTGTTCGATATTTATGCATATTATTTGAAACCCATGTTTTTCTGTAAAGCCTGTTGCTATTAATTGTTTTACTGTTTATTTTATACTGTTACATGTAAAGCCTGTTGCTAAATTAATGTTTCACTGTAAACCGAGGTGATGTATTGCTATACGTAATGCGGTATAGAAGAACCTATAAATAAATAAATAAATAAATAAATAAATAATTGCGATGGAGAAGGTACAGAGAAGGGCTACCAAAATGATAAGGGGAATAGACCAGCTCCCCTATGAGGAAAGACTAAAGAGGTTAGGACTTTTCAGCTTGGAGAAGAGACGGCTGAGGGGGGATATGATAGAGATGTTTAAAATTATGAGAGATCTAGAACGGGTAGATGTGAATCGGTTATTTACTCTTTCGGATAATAGAAAGACTAGGGGGCACTCCATGAAGTTAGCATGGGGCACATTTAAAACTAATCGGAGAAAGTTCTTTTTTACTCAACGCACAATTAAACTCTGGAATTTGTTGCCAGAGAATGTGGTTAGTGCAGTTAGTATAGCTGTGTTTAAAAAAGGATTGGATAAGTTCTTGGAGGAGAAGTCCATTACCTGCTATTAAGTTCACTTAGAGAATAGCCACTGCCATTAGCAATGGTAACATGGAATAGACAGTTTTTGGGGACTTGCCAGGTTCTTATGGCCTGGACTGGCCACTGTTGGAAACAGGATGCTGGGCTTGATGGACCCTTGGTCTGACCCAGTATGGCATTTTATGTTCTTATGTTCTTAATTGTTGTGGCGTTGTCTGACATGACTGACAGATTCACTTTGGAGTCTGTGACTGAACCGTAGGCAGGCTAGTCTGACTGCTCGAGCTTCCAGCCGGTTTATGTTCCAAACCGACTCTTCCTTGTCCCATTGTCCCTGGGCCGTCAGTTCCTGGCAGTGGGCTCCCCACCCTCGCAGGCTCACATCCGTGGTGAGATCCAGATCGGTGGTGATAGTCTTACTCCCTTGCTCGAATGGTCTTTCTTTAGCCACCATTGGAGTTGGTTCCAAACCTCTGCCGGTAGCTGGAGCCGAATGGAGTAGTTCTGGGACATCGGGTTCCATCGTGACAGTAGGGAACTTGTCCATTGTAGGGGTTAGAAGTTTGGCTTTCTGACTGTTGGCAAGCCACGTCAGAGAGCTAACGTCTGTCCCACGTCTAACTGTTTTTTCCCTGGGCCTACGCTTAGTGTAAAGAAAATGTCATGCTCCGACCGCAGTAAGCTTTAGCAAATGAAACAGCCTTCCTCTAACAGGAAACCAAAACATATCTAGTGCAAGCTTTTGCAACCCCCAGAACAGCTCATGACCTACTTTCCTTTCACACCTAGATAGTTCAGTACAACTGCCTCATGACCAGCTAATGACCTCCCCCCTCCCTGCCTGCAGACTGACCGCTTGCACCTACTGCCCACTTGCGCCTACTTAGTAAAAGGTCAGCATAAACATTTATGGTGGAAAATATTGTAGCAGTAAATATGTGACGTATGTATCCAATGCAATGCTATGTAATCATTTTACAATAAAAGAGCAGGCTTCCCAGAAGCCGAAGCATGCTTCACCATGAATACTGTCTGAGGTGTCTTCATTGCCGTTGCTACAGTCCATGGGATGACTTCTATGGTTGATGTCATGAGACCGAGGACTTGGAGGTAGTCCCATACCTTGGGGCGAGCGTAGTTCAACAGTTTTCGCAACTGGTCCATCAATTTCCTTCTCCTTGTAGGGGGAAGAACAACCTTGTCTTGATCAGTGTCAAAACGGACTTCCAGGTACTCTAGCGATTGGGAGGGCTGCAGGTAGCTCTTGGCTGTGTTGACGACCCACCCGAGATTCTGCAGTATATTCTTGACCCTGGTAGTGGTAACTTTCCTCTGGAGATTTTGCCCTGATCAGCCAATCGTCCAGATACGGATGTACAAGGATTCCTTCTTTCCTCAGTGTCGCCGCCACTACTACCATGATTTTGGTGAATGTCCGAAGGGCAGTAGCTAGTCCGAAGGATAGCGCCCGGAACTGGTAATGATGGTCCACTATTGCAAAGCATAGGAAGCGTTGATGGTGGAGATGGACCGGGATGTGGAGGTAGGCTTCTGACAGATCCAGAGAAGTCAGGAATTCTCCCGGTTGTATTGCCCTTATGACTGAACATAGGGTTTTCCATGCGGAAGTGCGTTACCCTCAGGTAGTGACTGACGGTCTTGAGGTCCAGGATGGGCCGGAATGTTCTCTCCTTTTTGGGGACGATAAAATAGATGCAATAGTGACCAGTATTTCGTTGGTGCTTGGGCACTGAGGTTATTGCCTTTAGGCTGAGTAGTTTTGTCAGTATGGTTTCCACTGCCGACCTCTTGGAGAGGGAGTGGCATGGTGATCTCACAAATTTGTCTGGAGGGATGCTGTGGAAGTCAAGATAGTATTCCTCTCGAATGATGCTTAGAACCCACTTATCAGACGTTATCTCGACCCATCTTTGGTAGAAGAGGGTAAGTCTGCCCCCTATGGCTTCTTCCTGTGGATGGGTCTGTTGATTCTCATTGTGGGGTGTGGCCGGAGCCTGGTACCTGAGGCAGCTCCTCTCTTGTGTCTGCGGGGCCCTGCCTGCGGGGCCTGCCTGCGGGGCGAGGTGCTTGGTATGTGTTTTTGTATGGCCTAAAACGCTGGGCTCCTCTGCCCTTGGTTCTTCAGGGAGAGAGGCGCTGGTTTCTTTTGTTCCTGTCCTCCGGTAACCGAGGTACTGGGGATTCGGCACATTTGTTGGCTAACTTCTCCAGTTCGCTTCCGAACAGGAGGGATCCTTTAAAAGGCATTCTCATGAGATTCGTCTTGGGGGTCGCGTTGGCTGACCAATTTCGGAGAGAGAGTTGCCTTCTGGCTGCCACTATGGATGAGATGCCCCTGGCTGAGGTGCGCACCAGGTCAGATGTCGTATCCGTGGGGAACGATATTGCTGGTTCTAATGTTTCGGTGCAAGTGTTTGTGTCTCTGGAGAGAAGCAAGCAGGCACGTGTCACAACGATGCAGCAGGAAGCGAGCTGCAGGGTCACTGCTGCAACATCAAATGACTGTTTAAGGATGGATTCCTGACGTCTGTCCTGTGCATCCTTGAGTGCAGCTCCTCCTTCGACTGGGATGGTTGCATGCTTTGAGATAGCGCAGACCATGGCGTCCACTTTGGGGAACCCTAGGAGTTTTTGGCCACGGGTTCCAGGGGGTATAGGGCTTCTAGGGCCCATCCTCCTTTGAAGCTGACCTCCGGGGCATTCCATTTCAGGTCAATAAGCTGTTGTACGACCTGCAGCATTTGGAAATAGCATGAGGCCTGATGGAGACCGACCAAAACTGGGTTCGTCTTTGGCTCCGCTGTGGTACTTGTGCCAGGAATGGCCAGCGTCTTCAGGCTCAGAGACACGAGATCTGGTAACTCGTCTTTGGAGAAGAATCGCATCATGGTCCGGTATGGTTCCATCCCTGGAGGGGATTTCCCTTTCCTCCAGGGAGTCAGGCTCTTCCCCAGAGGTGTCTGTATCTCCTAAGGGGAGGCATTTGTCCGAAAGGGGCAAGTCTCGGGGGATCCGGTTGGGGCTTGGAAGGTCTTGCAGTTCTGGTGGAGACTGTGGCTGTGTCACAGGTGGTACCGATTGCACCTGGATGAAGCTTTGCAGCCTTCTGAAGAATTCCACCCAGGAAAAGGTCCCTGGGTCCATATTGAGTCCAGCGGAGTTTCCCCGAGGTGCCCGGGATATAGAGGTCCGGGGTACTATCATTGGTGGAGCCAGACTCCTCTACTGTCTGAAGAGAGCCTTGCTTCGGTTCCCCTTGAGCCTCTTCGCACTGCAGACATAGGGCAGAGGCCACTTCGGGTTGTGCAGCTCTCAGGTGGCAGCCAGAGTGACGAATTGCTCTCTTGATTAACAAATGTTGGTACCCAATCAAACCAAATCACACTACCTTAACCCCTTTCTCCAAGGTGAGTAACTGAACTGAACTTTTCAACCTTTTTACTTAGGTATACACTGCTCCTAGCTTATTTCTAGCTTCTGGCTACTTTTTTCTGTTTTTTGTTTTTTTTTTAAATATACAAACACTATCTTCTGCTTACTAGCTGCCTTACAGACTACTAAAAATACAAACAGTCTAACTTCTGTTTATTCGCTGCCTGACTATTAAAAACACAAACACACTAAATAATATTCCCAAATAGTTAACTTCGCCCTAATACTTAAAAAAAAGAAAATGTCCCAAGCAAAAAACTTACTGATTTCTTTCAGCCACCAGCAAGGTGATCCTCTCCTCTCAGTGCTCCTACTGGATTGTGGAGTATTGTGAGCTTCTTCTTTTTTTTCGAAGTACATCTGGCCTCTTGGTAGATCCTCCGTGAACCGGACTCTTTTTTTCTGGTTATGTAAAGCATTGTCATTCCGCTGTCCCAGTCTTCATTCAGTACATTCTAACTTAAGCCGACATGAGAAGCCAGCTGCTGACAGGTCAACCACCTTGATGTCGGAGGATAGGGCCAGTGTCTGAGGTCTTTCTTTACTAAAGATCTTATTGTAGTTGGCGCATATGCAGATGCATATCCGATGTTGCAAGGGCTAATGCCGTTATCCAGCTCGTGATATATGGGTTGCATCACCAAGGGGGTGAATTCTAGGCAACTGGCAGTCATTTGTCGAGGTTTGTCCTCTGAGTTGGGTCACTGTCCCTGCCGGATCTTTGGCAGGGACATTCAGGAATGATAAGTGCCCAGAAAGGTATACTGTGTACTGGAAATTATGCTTGTTGATCTGACTGCAATGGTATCGTCTGCAGATGCGATGATTGGAAGTGTAGAATTGTGCTTTCTTTTACCATGCTGTTGTCAGTGGGCATGGTTTGCACGCTTTTAGAACTCCTGCTGCGACTTGGAGGGTTGGATCCGCATCCCCTTGTGTTTGGCGCGGGTTGCATTGTCTGCCCAGACTTTGGGTTTGCTGCGGCTGTAGTCCTCTGGGCGGCTGGTATAACTGTGGGCAAAAGGGAGAGTAGGTCTATGCGTGGTTGAGGGTATCCTCTGCGAAAAGCTGAGTAGCTCCTTCTACCCACTAATTGTTCTCGCTGAAGGGTGAAGCATTGTACCGCGATGTTTTGTTTTTTCAGCTAAGCTACTGTTTCCCTCAACCTCTCCCCAAAGAGACCATCAGGAAAGCAGGGGAGGTCAGCAAGCTTCTCATGAACATCCTCCCTAATAGCGTTCGCCCACAGCCACACCAAGCATCTGGCTGCAATAGCCCCCGCCAAAGTTCTGGCTGATATATCGGATATTTCATAAATAGTGCGGAGTAAGTGGCATAGGCCTTCCTCCAATGCATGCAGCAGTACTGGTAGAGTATTAGTCGGGTCAGCACTCTTCACCACAGGTTTCAAAGATTGGAGACACTCTAAATACTGAGTGATATAAAACTGATGTTGCTGTATCTTGGCATTCAACATCGCCGCCTGGAAAATGCGCTTCCCAAAGGTGTCTAGATATTATCCTTCCCTGGAGGGGTATTGGAGTGCAGCCGTGATTTCTTCACTCTCTTAATAGCCTATTCCACCACTATGGATGCACGGGGAAGCTGAACCATGTTATAGAAGGGTGTTTCGCGCATCCGGAACTTCATGTCTGTTTTACGCGACGTGATCGGTCCCAAGAAGGGACCGATCTGGTCCATGCTCTGGTCATTACTTCGTCCAGCATTTCATATGAATGCAACGCAGTTGGCTCTGCCGGCATCTCCAGTATCTTAAGTATGCCCACAGCTTCCGCTCGGGGGTCCGGCACCTTCTTGATTTCCAAATTAAGCACATTCCCCACCTTCTCCACAAACCTGGAGTAGGATAGGACATCTGGCGGGGAGCTGGGCAGAGGCTGTTCCTCTGGGGGGGTCAGAGGGATAGCCCGTTGCAGAGCCCAGCGATGTGCAGGGTGACTCTCTCCTCGAAACTTGTTGGGACACATCATTGGGGGGCTTGGTTCTGGCTGCTTGGCCTCCTCACCTGGTGAGGGAGGACTCTTGTACCAAGGTTTGTCCTGCTTCTCATCATGGCCTTGCTCCACCAATAAAAGGAGCTGCATCAGCAACTGTGAAATTTGTGCCACCGCCTGTGAGGATAGGGTTCCTGTGGCCGGCCTCTGGAGGACAATGTTGCTAGCAGAATGTCTGAATCAGGGCCAGCAGGTCGTATGGGCACCTGAATTACATGGGGTCCCTTCTTGTGTCTTTCCCTTAAGGGCTCCTGGAGACATGACCCCCTCTCTCTTGCATCTCGACACTTAGGGCAAATCTGAGCAGGCCCTGGATGAATGAGACTAGCCCGCTGACTTATGTACTGATGTCTGCTCTACATCCGAGAACACTAGCACCAAATCTGGGATGGAGGCTGCACCTATGGTCGGTCCTTGAGTCGTGGGCGACAAGCCTTTATCCATTGAAGTATGTGGGACCCGATGATGCACATGGCCCTTTTGTTTTGATGCACCTCCCACCGACATTCGATGTTTCAGGGATATACTTTTTTGTCTGTGCATCGGTCGACGCTCCTCGATGATTCGATCCTGCACCTTGTCTCCTGTGCCTCAACGCATGCCCATTGGTCCGGCATCAGAATGGTGCGTCAATCCGTCTAACAAATGCTTCGGTGCATCGAGTTTATGGGTCGATGCATTGGTCAAATGCCTCAGTGCGTCAGGCATGTGTGTTAAAGCGCTCATTTTGCCCGAGACTTGCCTGGGCTGCGCAGACTGTAGTTTCCCTAGCTCCTCTGGCATCAAGGCGACATAGGCGCGCTTCTGCGGGGCCCTTGGGTCACCTAAAGGGTCCAATGAGGAGGCCCTTTTTATTCTCAACCTCAGGGATTCCCGACTGGGTCCTGGAGAGGACTGAGTGGATCCTTTGGATGGTCCCAGAGCACAGGATTTCTCTTTCAGCTTCTTTATTTTTTCTATCCTCTGCCTGCATGCCCTCGGGGACATGTGGCCACAGTCCCTATAGCTGGACAGATCATAGTCGAGCCCCAGGTAGACGTAGCAGAGGCCATGGACATCTGTAGCCAACATCACTTTCCCACATGGACAAAACTTAAATCCAGGCAGTCTCGGCATCCTTCTGCTGTTTTCCACAAGCAGTCACAAATAAGTTAAGTTTGTAGCCAAAAAATGGCAACTGTCAAGGAGCTCCAGTGCAGCCTGCAAAGCGGAAGAACAAGACAGAGGCAGGCTGGGAGCCACGTGGTGATATACAGAGGCAGGCACACAGAGCAGAGCTCTGTCTGCTTTGAGGAGCTCCACCACCTAGAGAACCGGAGGACGTTCCCAGATATCATGGTTAATTCAACCTGCTTATCTGCGGATATCAGACAGCCAGAAGGAGGAAAAAATAAAAAGGTAAGTATTTTTAGTCTTTTTTGGTTTTGTTTTTAAGAGGAGAGACTGCAGATGAGGAGAAAAAAAACAGTGAGGAGGGATGAGGGGTAATTTCAGTGACTGTAGCCAAGAATTATCCATTTTCCAAAAAATGGAAGCCTCCTTGTCCACTAGCTATATTTAACCTAGAGACTGAGTAAAAGATTTTCAATTCAGGAGCTTCCATCCAAATTTCTATCTTCGTCACTAGGCCTAATGTCACAGCACGGGATGCTTGCCTGCCATCTGCAAGAGACAGAGAATACTGGCAAGCTGAGATCAGAACAGGAGTTTATAAGGGGTTTAGTCTTAGGGGAATTCTGCGCTACTGCGGAACGCAGAATTCCCCCCCTGCGCAGAAAATGGCAGAGGAGACCCCAGCATGTTGCGAAGGGCGCATGCCCCACTCGCAGCGAAGATGAAGGCCCTGGCATGCCGTGGAATGTGCTCTGCTTGCGGCGAAGATGAAGGCCCTGGTGAGAGTGAATGTGTGAAGAGAGATGTGTGTGTGTGTGTGGGGGGGGGGGGGGGGGGCGGGTTGTGAAAGAGGTGAAGGGAGGGTGTGTGTGGAGGAGAGAGAGGGGAGAGTGTGTGTGAGAGAGAAGAAGAGGAGGGAGTGTGGGGGAAGTGTGGGGGAGAGGTGTCAGAGAGCAGGGGGTTGTGAAAGAGAGGAAGGGAGGTGAGAGATCAGAGAGGGTGAAAGCAGGGGGGATGTGAGAGAGTGCGGCGGGGGAATGGGGGGTGCTTGAGTGTAGGTGCCAGAGAGAGGGAACCTATATGAGGAGATTGTCAAGGAGTGTGTGTGTGTGAGAGAGATTGGGAGCTGGTGTGATGAAAAAGGGATCATGTGTATGAAAAAGTGATCTTGTCTATGTGAGGGTGCTAACCTGTGTGAAGAGATTGTGTATGTGTGAGAGAGAGCCTATGTGAAGGGGTGTTTGAGAGAGAGACATAGGTAGCCTGTGTGAGGATGTATGCGTGAGAGAGAGAGGGAGTTTGTGTGTATGCAAGTGAGAGGGACCCTGTATGAAGAAGCCTGTGTGCGAGAGAGTGAGGGAGCCTGTATGAGAGTGTGTGTACGTACACTAGAGAAGAGGGCACATGTGTGAGAGAGGAAAGAACAGATGGAGCCTGTGTCAGGGGTAATACTGAGAACGGGGTCAAACTCTGGTAGTGGCGATAGAGTGGAAGGGGTTGAGCTTAGAGATAGAGGGGAGATACTGGCAGGTGGAGGAGTTGGAACCTGAGAGGACAAAGTGGCCAGGGGAGCAGGGAGAGCGAGTGGATGGGACACTCACAGTAAAATTCTAGGGAAATTCTGCTCAAAATATTTAAAATTCTGCATCTTTAAGTAATAATTTCTTTCTGTACTAATTTAAAACGTAATTACTTAAAGACTGTTATGTAATTGTATTATTTTGACAATATAAAGTTTGCAGAATTTTAAGTTTTTGTGTGCAGAATTCCCCTAGGAGTAGGGGCTATGTCAGCAAATCTGTTAATCTCAGTCTCCATCTGCTGGTTCAGAGCCCATGCATCAGGACTGGTCTGGCTGGATGAAGAGGAATTAAAAATATATATTTGGATCTCTAAATTATTAACAAAATCTTTTACACAGTGCACTTATGAAAACCTACCTTACAGGTCTAATTCTATGGCTCAGGTAACAGTTCTGTGGCACAGGTTTCTTGTTTGAATTTGATTGATAAGAGCAGACAGGCACAGGCATGCTATAGAAGCAAAGCGTTTGAGGCTAGGAAGATTGCTGGCATTGCAGCAGAGATATCCTGCTGACCATAGAGTTATGTGGAGGGTCAAAGAAGAGATTTCCTTCCAGCCCTCAGGGTGAACAAGGCTGCTTTTATCTCCTAGGAATGTTCAGGAGATACATAAAATTAAAAAGGGGAAAATAGTCCAATTTACCTGGTGGAACGAAGAAATGGTCACCAGATTTCAGCTTATAGTTTGTACAATGAAGAGTAACCAGCAGCAAACCACGAACAATGTAAAATACCTAATAATTGAAAAACAGAAAATTAATTTTTTTTTTTACAAAACATATTTCTCAAGTTCTTTGAAACTATACAGAGTCAAACACAATTTTCTCTAAGGATAAGCAGATCATCTCAGGTTTAAAGGTAGACTGACTTACAGATCTGGTAAAAAATGTACCTATTTCTATTGATTGACAAGCAAGTTGAACTGTGGAATGGGGAACTGAGAAGAATTACTAATTTACTTGCCCAGTGAAGTTATGCCTGGTTGCATAGCTGTGCTCCACCCCATGATCTTCATGGCCTAACATGCCAGGGATCTGCTATGGTATAAGTGAGGTAGTTAAACTAACAATGATGATGATCCACAAATCATGATGATCCACAAAAATATTCATGATGATCCATGATATATCATCATGATGATCCACAAAGATATTCACAACATCTCCCCCCTCAAGCTAAGCATCCAGCTACATCCACACACATCTGACAGACCCATCAGAAGAGCCTACAAAGGCACTCTCTATGCCCCCCCCTGCAAAAACATCCTTAAGGAAGCGTGCCTTATCCACAGCAGGTCCCACCCTCTGGAATACTCTTCCGCCTGATCTCAGACAAGAACTCTGCCTTCAGACATTAAAAAAAACCTTAAAACCTAGCTCTTCAGCCAAGCCTTCAACAGAGATTTAAGCTCCTTCTGAAGTCGCCTCCCAGTCTAGGTTATGTTGCACTCTCGAATTAATCCTCCCAGCCCTCTTCAGGGGCCCCCTCTTTCAAACCTAGCATGCTCATCTGCCCATATCAGGTTCCTGCCCCCTTATAGTTTGTCCCCTTATGGCATCCCAGTCCTGTTCGACTCTAACCCACTATCCTACCTGCTCAAGTTAACCGGTATTTATCCTGTTACTCAGCAGATATCATTTCACAGCCCAATGCTCTCCCTTAACTAGCCCCTCAAGCTGTGAGCCCTCTACCTAAACTCAACAGCTCCTTAGTCTTCCGGGTTCATTTCTTGATTGTAACAGAATAATAATCTTAACTGCTCTGAAGTTATTTCTATTCTGAAAGTATTTATCTACTCGATTTTAATTGTTGATTTAATTTGTACGGAAGTTATTTCATCTACTTGACTTAATTGTTCCTTGTTTTAAATTGCAATTGTTCCTTGTATCGCCACCAAGCGACTGTTCTGAGTTCAATGTAAACCGGTGTGATCTGTATTATATACAGGAACGTCGGTATAGAAGAAATCAAAATAAATAAACAAACAAACAATGAAGCAATAACTAATAGTAAAGAAAAAATATTTGGGGGGCTTCCGTTACATATTTAAATCATGTAAGGCAAATATTTCAGATACTGAATGATCAATTTTATCCACCTTCCAAAAATTACTCAATTTATTTTAATTACAATAAATTGCAAATTATTTTTCAGAACAAATTATCTATAATGTGCTATAGAGGAAATTATAAGCAAAGGGATTCTACTGATGCTATAATTAAGTGGTCAGGGACCCTAACCAAATTTCATGAGGTTAGTTATAGTAAAATTCATTTACAGAAGATCAAAATTACCAACTGTCTACTACTAGGACAGGCATCTCTAGTCCTTGAGTGCCACAAACGCATTTAAGCACTGAATTGCCTACCCCTGGACTATTAGATCCTTGCCCTTCCTTGCTGACCAAAGCAGCTAATGAGGATTTTATAGAGGATCTTCCTTTATTTAGCAGAAAGGACTTATGCCTACTACAATGAAGTCATTAGTCTTTCTGTTGCTTAAAAAATATTCAGAGAAAAGTTGGAGAAATCAAGTTTGTTTACCTGTAAACATGATTCTCCATATACAGCAAGATGAATTAGCCATGACCCATGGGCGATGTCATCTGATGGCACTGAACAGACCCATCTATCAGGCTCAGTAAAACTTTACTAAGCATGTGTGGGAGTTCCCATGTAAATGCCTTGTGAACTCGTCTTCTTCAGAACTTAGCTTTAGCAAGACAGTGAGTTGGACAGGTAATAAGCATGGATAATTCATCCTGCTGCCTATGGAGAAAGCAGAATTGCTTACATGCAACAGTTCTCAAAGGAAAGCAGGATGCCAGTTCTCACACACGGGCGACATCATCTGACAGAGCCCAGCATGGAAAACTTATATCAAACTTACTAGAACTTTGAGCACTTTTGAGCATGCCCAGCAAGCCATACTACTACACATCCACGCGGGGTCCCTTAAGTCTCATAATATAGAATTCAGGAATAAACCCACAAAGTGAGAACCCAACTCCATGGGGAGATGGGTGGGTTTTATGAGGACTGGCATCCTGCTTTCCTTGGAGAACACTTATTATAGATAAGCAGCTCTGCTTTCTCTGAGGACATGCAGAATGGCAGTCCTCACACATGGGTGAATCCCTAGCTACAGTTTGCAACCAACCCCCCCCCGAACATAAACAGGGGGCCAACAAAAAACCAAACAAGTTCCAACGGGCACAACCATAACTAGTTTATTTTTATTTATTTTTTTTATTAATTTCAACAATTCAAGCAAGACATCACCTTACTACAGAAAACCAAAAATGGCTCATCAGAAACAGAAAAGTAACATATTACAGGAAAATTAAATCCCAATAATAAATCATTTTCCCAGAAGAAAATTCAATAAACAAATATGCAGGGGGCGTAATAATGGGAGAATTAAAGAAATCACAAATACAAAGAAATAGGCTTAACATGAAATCGGCAACCTTATATCATGGATCTAAATGGACCTAACTTTTCCCAGGAGAGGAAAAATAATATACTCCTGGAGTTAATGAAGGATTTGAGTTGCTCAGGAAAAATAAATACAACACATTCATTCTGAGAACAAATTATACATTTACAAGGGTACCTTAATACAAAGGAAAACCCTAATGAAGCAATCTGAGGTCGTAGAGTAAGGAAATTACATCTGCGTTCTTGAGTAAGAACATAAGAAATTGCCATGCGGGGTAAGACCAAGGGTCCATCAAGCCCAGCATCCTGTTTCCAACAGAGGCAAGTACCAATTGCACTTAGATGAATTCTCATGGAGTAGGTTTTAATCAGCTTTTGAGAAGTGTAGAAGGTAATCAAGCAGTTTGTGTGTTAGGCAGGAGAAAGGATCTAAGGCCTTTTGCTCACACCACATGGAGAACCTCCTCCACTTCAGTCCATACAACTTTCTAGTGGAAGGCTTTCTGAAAGCCATCAAGATCTGAGAGACATCCTCTGAGAGATTGAGAGGTTGAAGTGTCATTCTCTCAACATCCAGGCAGAGCATGACAGGGCCTAAAGATTTGGATGATGTAACTTGCCCCAATCCTGAGGGATGAGATCTGGGCAAGTCCTCAGTCTCATCGGTTTCTGAAAGGACATCCCCCATAGGTGTGGAAACTAAACCTGTCTCAGCCAATGAAGTGCCATGAGAATCGTAGTCCACCTTTCTTCACGAAGCTTCAAAGTCTTCACTACCAGTGGATCTGGAGGATACACATACAGAAGACTTTCGCCCTAATGCAGGACGAAGGAATTTGAGACTGGCCTGCCATGAGTCCTGTAAGGGAGAACTAAGGAACCTTCCTGTTCTAAGGAGCAGCGAACAGATCCCTGTCCGGGCTTCCCCAGAGGCAGAGGATCTGATACAGAGACCACTTGTTGGGCCTGAAGGTGCACTCTGCCTGTTCGTTATTACGTTCTCCACGCTGGGTAGCTACATTGTCTTGAGCACAATTCTGTGGGAATGATCCAATAACCAGATTTGAATTGCTTACTGACACAGGAGGTACGATCCCATTCTTCCCTACTTGTTGACAATATCACATTGCAACTTGGTTGTCGGCCTATATCAGGATAGTTTTTTTTGCACAGCCAATCTCAGAAAGACCACAGAGTGTACCTGATTGCCCGAAGCTCCAGGAAATTGATCTAACAGATTTCCTCAACAGACCAAAAGGCCTGTGTGCTGAGCCCTTCTACAAGAGTCCCCCAGCCCAGGGTAGACACATCCGTTGTCAACGTAATTTGAACCCGGGATTTTGGAAAGGAACCATTACAGATTCAAAGTCCAGCCACCAAGACAAAGAGTCCAAGAGGGCTGGAGAAATTCAGAAGTGGTCTCGGAGGTCCTGTATGGCTTGACACCACTGGGACCTCAGGGTCCACTGTGCTCTCCTCATATGTAGCTGTGCCCTGGAATCACATGTACTGTAGTGGCCATATGTCCCAGGCTGATAGTGGCTGGCTTGTTTGAATCTCTAACATGATGGCCATCAGGTTGATAGCCTGTTGGTGGGTAGGAAAGCCTTGGCCTGAGCCGTGTCTAGCAGGGCTCAATAATGTCCAATTGAAATGATGGGCTAAGATGAGACTTGGGGTAGTTGATGATGAACCCTAGTAACTCCAGCATTCAGATGGTCGAGCGCATGGATCTTTCGGCCTCCGCCCTAGAGGTGCTCTTAACCAGCCAATCTTCCAGATAGGGGAAAACATAGAGACACAGCCTGCATAAATTTGCTAACACCACAGCTAGGCATTTTGTAAAGATATGTGGGGCTGACCCCAGCCCAAGCGGCAGTATGCAGTACTGGAACTACCAAGTTCTCACAACAAATCTGAGATACTTCAAGTCACCTGAGAAGATCTTGATATTAGTGTACATGTCCTTCAGATCAAGAGAGCATAGCCAGTCCTCTTTTTGCAAGAAGGAGATTACTGTGCCCAGGGAAACCATATTGAACTTTTCCTTTTATAGAACCTTGCTCAAGCTCTTAGGTCTAGGATGGGACGGAGTTCCCCTGTTTTCTTTGGTATCAGGAAACACGGGGTAAAATCCCCACCCTCTTTCTCCTGGTGAAACAGGTTAGACTACTCTGGCCATTAAGAGGGAGGAGAACTCCTCAATAAATATCTCCTGATTAGCTACCCATCCCCAGAGAGGACTCTGGGGCAATTTGGTGGGGCACTCATCAGGTTTAATCTGTGTCCATTGCATATGATGGCAAGGATCCATTGGTCCAAAGTTACACTAGGCCACCGGTTTGATTAGAATCACAGCCTGACCCTGACTGGAAGATCCTTTGCCACGGGTTCAGCAGACTTGGCTATGAACTCCCCGATCCAGTCAAAACCCTGCCCCAGGTGTTGACTGAGGCTGGCTGGAATTAGAGGCCTTTGGCTGCCTGGGACGGCTGCGAGGGGCCTGCAATGGCTGACTGGGTTGAGGAGGAGTTGGGTAGTATTTCCTTGGGCAGAAGACAGACTTCCGTCCCGACCCTGAAGGCCTCCTGGACGAGAAGGGCAGATCCTCTGTGCCAGTCGAGAGTTGCTAGAGTGTAGCATGGTGGTCCAAGATCTGGGTCACTGCGTCTTTCACATCTCCTAAGAGATTCTTTCTTGTGCATTGCACATCTACAAGTTGCTCCTGCACCTCCTATCTGTGGTCCAAGGCCCGCAGCCAGACAAGTCTAGAAGCACCGATCACTGCTACAGATACTCTTGATGCAATCTCAAAAACATCATAGGTCAACCAGACCCTGTGTTTCCCACACTTGAGGCCCTTGTGCACCAGCGACTGAAGAGTATCCTGCTGCTGAGGCAGCTGCGCAGTTACCACCTGTGCCTCCTTCAGGATATTCAGTATGTATTGGCCCATGTAGAGCTGATAAGCTCTATGCAGGCAATAACTATAGCTTCTTGAAAGACCTTTCTCCCAATAGCATACATAATCCTCCTATCCTTCCCCGGGGAGCACCGAGGAATGGGTCTGAAGGCGCTTGGCCTTCTTGAGGGCAGATTCGATGACAACAGGTTGGTGTGGGAGCTTACGCTTGTCGAATCTGAGAACCTTTTCAATGAGACAACCCTTTGTCCATTTCCTGTTCATGGGGGAGACAGAGTGGGTTCTCATCAGCAGCTCCACAAGGATCTCATATATTGGGACTACAACGATCTCCTTAGAGGGCACCACCATACTGGAGGATATCCAGCATCTTGTGTCACATATCCTCCTCCATCTCTACCTGGAAAGGGAATGACTTCTGCTATTAACTGAAAAAATCCTACAAAGGAGATGTCTTCAGGTGGAGACTTTCTTTTATTAGCTGGAGAAAATGGGTTCGAGGGGATACATCTGATGCATCTGTGTCCAAAACATCCGAGATGCCATCTCCTAGGGCTTATAAGGGGCATAATCATCACTGTCTTCAATAGGAGATGAGCCCCGTGGCACTCTGCCCCTGGCTGGCAGTATAGGAACCAATGGAACTGACCATATTGTCCCAGGCCCCGAAGCTGCTCCCATCACTGGGAGAACTTCCCCCTCCAGGGAATTGGGGATGACAAACAGGGAAGAACGCTTGATGTGAGTTACTTGGATTATAGTAAAGTTTTTGATAGCGTCCCATATAAAAGGCTCGTGAACAATAATGAGAAGCTTGGGAGTGGGTACCAAAACTGTGGTGTGGATTGCAAACTGGTTGACTGACAGAAGACAACGTGTAATGATAAACGTAACCTACTCTGAAGAAACAACGGTGATAAGTGGAGTGCCACAGGGATTGGTTTTGGGACCGGTTCTGTTCAATAACTTTGTGAGAGACATTGCGGAAGGGATGGAATGTAAGGTTTGTTAGTTTTCAAATGATACTAAGATCTGCAACAGAGTGGACGCGCCTGAAGAATTAGAAAAAAATGAAAATTGATTAAAGAAAGCTTGAAGACCGTTCGAGGATTTGGCAACTGGGATTCAATGCCAAGTCATGCATCTGGGGTACAGTAATCCAAAAGAGCTGTATGTGATGGGTGGTGAAAGACTAATGTGGACAGACTGGGAAAGGGACCTTGGAGTGATAGTGTCTAGTTGTCTGAAGGTGGCGAAGCAATGTGACAAGGCGATAGCTACAGCTAGAAGAATGCTAGGCTGCTTAGAGAGAGGAACAACCAGTAAGAAAAAGGAGGCACTAATGCCTTTGTACAGTCCTTGGTGATGCCTCACAGAGTACTGCATTCAGTACTGGTGCATGTATCTCAGAAAGGATAGAGACAGGATGGAGGCGGTCCAAAGAAGAGCAAACAAAATGTGGGGTCAGCATTGGAAGACTTATGGAGGAGAGGCTGAAGAATCTGAGTATGTATACCTTGAAAGATATGGCAGATATGATATGACAGATATGATATGGGAGATATGATACAGACCTTCAGATACCTGAACAGTTTTAATGATGCACAATCAAACATTTTCCACTGGAAAGAAATCAGTAGAACTAGAGGTCACAAAAAGAAACTCCAGGGAGGACGACTCAGAACCAATGTCAGGAAAGTCTTTTCACAGAGCGGGTGGTACATGCCTGGTATGTCCTTCCAGAGGAGGTGGTGAAGACAAAAACAGTGAAAGAATTCAAAGGGGAAAGGGATAAATACTGTGGATCCCTAAAGGCTAGAGGATGGAAATGAAGAAAAAAGTGAGTGAAGGTAACTTGCTGGTGCAGTGTTTACTACCCTTAACCAATAAGCCTTGATAGTATTGATAAAGGAAAATTGGTTCTTACCTGCTAATTTTTATTCCTGTAATAACACAGATCAGTCCATATGAGCGGGTTTTATTCAACCCTACCAGCAGATGGAGGTAGAGAACAAAACTTTGGGCACTGTCACATATATGAGTGTGCCACCTGCAGTCTCTCAGTATTAATCGATACCCAAGTCAAAATAAGAAAAATAAAGAGCGAACGAAGCTCCCAACATGGATACCCCTGACCAACTAGATAACAATGCAGAAAACATTAAACAGAGAAATCAAAGACAAAAATGGCAAATCTGCTTTGCAAATAAATACAGCAGTAGACCAAGCAGTCTTTCAGCAGAGATCCTCAGGTAGGGCCCTCTGGACTGATCTGTGGTATTACAGGAACGAAAATTAGCAGGTACCAATTTTCCTTTCCTGAACATACCCAGATCAGTCCAGACAAGCGGGATGTACCAAAGCCCTCTTATACTGGGCAGGAACCCAAAAGACCCGCTCGAAGAACACTCTCCTCAAAAGGGGCCATCTCTGGGCCCGCACATCCTGTGGAGACACCAGCTGACATTCAGCCTAAGATGTCACCTGAGCTCGAGTCGAATGTGCTCTAATCCCCACTGTAACCGCTCTTCCTTTGGATACATAAGCTGCAGAGATAGTCTCTTTCAACCGAGAAAGACGCCTCAGACGCCTTTTCGCCCTTCTTCGCTCCCCCGAACAGAACAAACAAATGATCTGAATGATGGAAAGCGTTAGTGACTTTCAAGTAACGCAATACCACTCGTCTCATATCCAAAAGAGGAAGCTCCTGACCCATCGAGGATTCCCTATCCCAATCCAGAAACCCAGGCAACTCCACTGATTGGTTCACATGAAAAACACAGACACTACCTTAGGAAGAAATGAAGGAGCCGTTCGCAAGGACACCTTATCCGACGATATCCGGAAGAACGTATCACGGCATGAAAGTGCCTGCAATTCCGAAATCCTTCCAGCCGAACAGATAGCTACCAAAAAGACTGTCTTCAAAGTAGGGATCTTCAAAGATATCCGGCTCAGAAGCTTGAAAGGCTCCTCGCAAAGGGCCCGCAACACAAGATTGAGGTTCCATTCCGAGCAAATGCGACGCAGAGGTGGACAGAGATGTTTGACTCCCCATAGAAAACGCACCACATCCGGATGGGAAGCCAAGACCTTCCCCTGTATTCTCCCTGAGACAGCCCAAAGCGGAAACCTGGACTCGAAGGGAACTATGGGCCAATCCTTTGGATAAACCCTCCTGCAAAAAGGACAAAATATGGGACACCGAAACCTGAAGAGGGTCCAATCCCTGTTCTCCACACCAGGCCTCAAACACCTTCCATACCCTGGAATAGGCAATTAAAGGTTCCGAATACCCTCTCACACGCAATCGCCTCCTCTCAAAAGCCAGGCCGCAAGACAGAAGCTATCCTCCCGATGGGAAAATATAGAATCCTGACAAAAGGGGATCCGGTAGGTGGGTCAGGCATAGCAGACCGTCCACTGCCAGATGCACCAGATCCGTGAACCACGAGCGGCGAGGCCACTCTGGAGCCATTATCACTGACCCCGCGTGGCCCTCTACTCACCTGAGCACCTTTGCTATCAGCGGCCATGGAAGGAAGACATACAGGAGGACCCAGGTCGGCTACGGACATACCAAGGCATCGAGCTCCATCGCCCCAGACTCTGGGACGTCTTGATATTGATCCTTGTTGCCATGAAATCAAACTGCGGGGTCCCTCACCACTCACAGAGGAGCTCCCACTCTCCCTGATCCAACTGTTGTCGGCTGAGGTAATCCGCTTGGACCTCGTCGACTCCTGCGACGTGTGACGCGGCTATTCCCTAGAGATGAAACTCTGCGCACTCTAACAATAGCTGAGCCTCCTGTGCTACCGGACTCTTGGTTCCCCCCTGGTGGTTGAAATCCCTCCTGTCGCAGAGCCGCCACCACTACTACCATCACCTTCGTAAAGGTCCGCGGGGCGGTGGCCAGTCCAAAAGGAAGTGCTTGAAACTGATAGTGCTGTCCCAGAACCATGAATCTGAGAAATCTTTGGTGCTCCTAACTGATGGGGATATGAAGATAAGCCTCGGTGAGATCCAGAGACGCCAAAAACTCTCCTCCCTGTACCGCTGCAATTACGGTGCACAATGTCTCCATCCGAAAACATGGTACCTTCAAATTCTGGTTGACTTTCTTCAGGTCTAAGATAGCGTGGAACATACCTTCCTTCTTGGAAGATGGAATATCTGCCTTGCCTCTGTTCGGACATTTGTACCGGCATAACCGCCTCCAGACTTAACAGACACTGAAGCGTTTCCTGGACTGCTGTCTGCTTACTTTGGGAAAGACAATGCGACTCCAGAAAAACTGACAGCAGAGGGCGAGAAAATTCTAAGTCGTAACCGTCTCTCACCACGCTCAAGACCCACTGGTCGGAGGTTATCTTGGTCAACTCCCCTTAGAATCGGGCCAGCCTGACCCCGATTACCAGAGATGAGGAGTGGACCTGCTGGATCTCATTGTGAGGACTTATTGCCACCCACTCCCTGGGTGGATCCACCTCTAGATGTCCTTCCAGACCCCCCGAAAGGACTGTTGCCTGTGTGAGGACTGTCGTGGGGCCGAGGTCCCCTGAGGACCTCGCCTGACGAAAACGCCTCGACTCCTGAAAGCGAGGCCAAGAGAAGAAAGGTTTCCAGCCAGACTTTCGATCCTCTGGCAGTCTATTGCCCTTCATCTCTCCCAGCGACCTCATCAGATGATCGAGATCCTTACCATATCAAACAGTAGTTTCCCCTGAAAGGGCAGATTATAGAGCTGCGATTTTGACGACAGGTCTGCTGACCCGTTATGTAGCCACAAGTGTCGCCTGGCCGCCACCACTGACACCATAGCGCGGGCCGTGGTTCTCACCAGGTCATGCAAGGCACCCGCACCACAGGCAACCCCCGCCTCCAGGCGGGCCGCCTGGACTGGGGAAAGAATCCCGGAGGCAGACTGCTCCTGCGGCTTCTGGATCCAACACAAACAGGCCTGCTGCATCAGGCTTGCGCAGACCGCCGCTCGCAGGCAGAGTGTCATGATGACCTCAAATGCACGCTTGAGATGCACTTCCACCTTCCGATCCTGAACATCCTTCAGGGCGGCAGCTCCAGCAACCGGGATAATGGTCTTCTTAGTGACTGCCGACTCTGCCACATCCACCTTTGGGACCTCGAGAACATCCAAATGGTCCTGCAGAAGCGGATAAAGCTTGGACATTGCCCTGCCTACTTGCAGGCCCAAGTCAGGGGAAATCCACTCTTGGTTGATCAACTTCTGGATTTTCTTCGGAATAGGGAAAACACTGGGGGGGGGGGGGTGGGGGGTGTCTCTGTAGGCCAACCAGAATGGGATTAACCCCTTCAGCATCTGAATCCTCCAGGGTGAGCTTAATCCCCAGCACCTCTAACACCAGAGGTATAAGTGGGCGAAGCTCCTCTCTCTTTTAAAGATGGATCACCCGTGGATCATCGCCTTCAGCCTCGGGACCCTCCGAGGTCCCCTGTTCTGTTTTAGAGTCCCCTGGGTTCAGAGGGAGACCCCCAAATCGGGTCCCCCTCCCGATCGGCCTCCGAGGAGACCTCATCCTCCTCCTTAGACTCGTCCAAGTCTTCAGAGTCCGATTCCAATCGTGCTAGCCGTCCCTTGGGAGGTAGAATTCGCGGGCCCGCAGAGCCTTTAGAGGGGACCTTCCCCTGCTTTGCCGATCCTGCCGGGCCTTCTGTGTCTCAGCACTTACCTGCCTGCTTAGCCAGGAAGGCTTCGGTGCAGCAAAAGTACAAATTCGGGTGAACCCCCCCAGGGTCCCCGAAGGGCGCTTGGGGCTGCTAGGGCCCGAGACACCCGGACCTTTTTCCCTTTGTCGAATCATGAGAGAAAGGAGCGGCGGGGACCCCCCAGAACCCCAGGGAGAAGCGCCCCTACCCGGCTCCGCTTCCTCGGCCATAGCCACTCCCTCCTATGACCCAAGCGCCACTACCGCCGTCCTTGGATGCCTCCATGGCTTTGATTTCCTCTCAGACCCCCCCCCCCCCCCCTCCGGCACACAACAAAAACAAAACTTAAAGGCCCAGATACACAGGAAAGCACAAAACAAAAGTAAGGGTACTTCCCTGCTCCTGGGCCGGTGGAGGGGCTTCGGGCCCACCGAGGGAACCAGACCACTGGCTTTCAGTGGTCCTGGAATCGCAGACTGAAGCTGGCCAGGAGCATCCAACCCTCCGTTCGCCCGGCTCAACCCAAGGGACAACCCTTCTGCAGGAGCCTGTCACCTTGGGGAGCAATTTTCCTTAATATATCCAGTCAGTCAGGACTGCAGGTTTAGCACCTCTACTATCTGCTGGAGGTAAAGAAATACTGAGGGACTGCAGGTGGCACTCTCGTATATGTGGCAGTGCCCAGAGTTTTGTTCTCTACCTCCATCTGCTGGTAGGGATGAATAAAACCCACTTGTCTGGACTGATCTGGGTATGTTCAGTAATGACACTTATGCTCGTTCATACCCATACAACCTTGCTCAGACACAATCTCACTCACGCTCACACACATGCGCACTGTAGCTCACGTACACCCATACACTCACTCTTGCTCAAAAAATACTCACTCAAACCCACAAAGACACTTGGCTCACACACATATTGACACACAGTTACTCACAAATACGCTCAATGGCACACACACATGTTAACATTCACTGCTCACAACTCAGGCACTCTCACTCATACTTACTCTAATATGCTTGCTCACATTCATGCTGACAAGCTAAAAAAAAAAAAGAGGGGTTTCTTATATTAGTGTTTGGAGGGATCCAAGAAGGGACCCTGACTCGCACAATATTCTCTACCCATCTCAATTCGGATTCAGGAAACGTCTAAACACAGAATCCCTCCTTCTTTCTTTAACGGACAACATCCTGATGGGCCTAGACAAGGGACAATCCTACCTCCTAGCCCTACTCGATATTTCAGCGGCGTTCAACACGGTAAACCATTCTATCCTCATCAACCGTCTAACTGAAATAGGCATCTCTGGCTCTGCACTGCTATGGTTCAAATCCTTTCTGAACAACAGGCACTATAAAGTTAAAATAAATGACAAAGAATCCCACCCTATACCTTCAAATCAAGGAGTACCACAGGGTTCTTCACTTTCCCTCACCCTGTTCAATATTTATCTACTCCCTTTATGCCAGGTACTCAATAGCCTCAACATCACCCATTTTATATACGCGGACAATGTGCAAATCATAATCCCCATCTCGGACCCCATCTCCTCTACTCTAAATTTTTGGAACAACTGCTTACACACCATCAACCTTCTTTTCTCGAGTCTCAACCTGGTCCTTAATATATCCAAAACAGAACTCATGGTTATCTCCCCTAGCGATAACAACCTCTTCACTAATAATACAATTACTCCACTAGCAAGCCAGGTTAGAGACCTTGGGGCCACCCTTGACTCTAGAATGAACTTTAAAAAGTTCATTAACGCTACAACCAAAGAATGCTTCTTTAAGCTACAGGTCCTGAAGAAACTAAGACCGCTTTTACACTTCCAGGATTTCCGTTCAGTGCTTCAAGCCATACTATTTTCAAAGATAGACTATTGCAACGCTCTACTACTCGGTCTCCCCGCCTCCTCTACCAAATCCCTACAGATGCTGCAAAACGCAGCGGCCAGGATCCTTACAAACCCACGTCGTAAGGACCACATTACTCCAATCCTAAAAATCCTACACTGGCTACCCATCCAATATAGAATACTCTTCAAGGCTCTCTCTATCATCCACAAATCTGTCTACCAGCAATCCACACTCCAACTCGCCATCCCTCTTGAATTACATACTTCCGCAAGGCCGATCAGATCCGCCTACAAAGGTTCGCTCAAAGCCCCCCCTAACAAATCCTCGATTCACAACTCCATTCATAAACGAGCTCTTTCAACAGCGGGTCCGCTCCACTGGAATTCGCTTCCCCCAGATATACGCCAGGAACAATGCCATCTCTCCTTCAGAAAAAAACTGAAAACCTGGCTGTTCACACAAGCTTACCGTTGAAGTAACCTCTATCAACCAATATTGACTCTCACCCTCCGACCTCTTCCCTAACTCCTCCCCCCCCCCCGCTCCAGTCCCTGCCCTGACACCACCTCCCCATGTCTCCACCTTTCACAGGATATACTATGTTTATGCCTTGCTACCCTATTGTTTTTTCGTTGATTATTGTATCACTCTCCAGTTGTTATCGTTAATATATCTTTCCTGTCTTCCATCTCCCATGTTTTCGCTCCCTGTTTATTGTAACTTTACCTTCTATAAAGTTGTTAATTGGTTTTCCTTTGTTCTATTGTAAACCGGTACGATAAGGCCTCATCTTGAGTATCGGTATAGTAAAAGAATTTAAATAAATAAAATAAATAAGGGCCCCAGGAGAATGGGTGGGCTTCCAGTTAATGCTTCTTGAGGTCTTCCTTGGCTAGGAAAGGACAGGCTGCAAGCCCCCCCCCCCATTACTGGTTATTTTTTTTTTTGTAATGGCCAAGAATAAGAACATAAGAACATATAGGGAAAAATAACCCATGCTATAATTACGCAATGTTGGGTTCCATATTAGGTGCTACAACCCAAGAAAGAGATCTAGGTGTCATAGTGGATAACACATTGAAATCGTCAGTACAGTGTGCTGCGGCAGTCAAAAAAGCAAACAGAATGTTGGGAATTATTAGAAAGGGAATGGTGAATAAAACGGAAAATGTCATAATGCCTCTGTATCGCTCCATGGTGAGACCGCACCTTGAATACTGTGTATAATTCTGGTCGCCGCATCTCAAAAAAGATATAATTGCGATGGAGAAGGTACAGAGAAGGGCTACCAAAATGATAAGGGGAATGGAACAACTCCCCTATGAGGAAAGACTAAAGAGGTTAGGACTTTTCAGCTTGGAGAAGAGACGACTGAGGGGGGATATGATAGAGGTGTTTAAAATCATGAGAGGTCTAGAACGGGTAGATGTGAATCTGTTACTTACTCTTTCAGATAGTAGAAAGACTAGGGGGCACTCCATGAAGTTAGCATGGGGCACATTTAAAACTAATCGGAGAAAGTTCTTTTTTACTCAACGCACAATTAAACTCTGGAATTTGTTGCCAGAGGATGTGGTTAGTGCAGTTAGTATAGCTGTGTTTAAAAAGGGATTGGATAAGTTCTTGGAGGAGAAGTCCATTACCTGCTATTAAGTTCACTTAGAGAATAGCCACTGCCATTAGCAATGGTTACATGGAATAGACTTAGTTTTTGGGTCCTTGCCAGGTTCTTATGGCCTGGATTGGCCACTGTTGGAAACAGGATGCTGGGCTTGATGGACCCTTGGTCTGACCCAGTATGGCATTTTCTTATGTTGTTAAGGGAGCAGGCAGAGGAAACTCCTGCCGCCAGAGAAAATAAAACCAGGTACGATCAAGCGTGGTCTGCCACAGGGGTTTGGTGTTGGTCGCAGCACCTCTCCAGGCATGGAGTTGCTGCAATCAACACCAGCAATGTGACTGGCTTACCAGCCACCTGGGCAGCCCCTCAGGTCCTCGTCTCATCTATGTTAAGGCCTGTGGCGTGCTTTGAATGAAATGGGTGGAGCACCGTAAAGGTGGGCAGACTCATGCAGGCATCAATCCTCCCCTTTCTCCAGAGCTGGCTCAGATGTAAATTTACAATTTCTTACTGAGCTAGCTCCAGAGAAGTGGAGCATCGATGTTTGAAGGAGGAAGATGATAAACCTAGATATGCATCAGTGGTCTGCAGTACAGGATTTTTATTCAGGAGTCCCATTTGTACCTCGAAAGTGTCACATGTGGCTTGCAAGCTACCATTTAGCCACCCCTGAGATAGAGTATGATGGTCAGTTACAGAATTTTTTTTTTGTTTCTAGGGGCTCTCTTTTTAGTCATTGAAGGGAACTCAGTGTCAACTAAAATAAAATTAAAATAATGCCTTTGTGCCTCTCTCAGATGGTGGCAGAAGTATCAAACAAAAAGAATTACTTAATTGAGGAAGCCTTGTGACCTAAGAGCGAGGATAAAAGTTTTGCTCAATAAGCCAAAACACACATCCATCTCATTACACTTAGAAACTGAGGAGGGAGCCTCATGTTGCACAGTACAGATTGAACCTTAGCAGAAATCTTCTAGGGGCCGATGCAATGCAGTGCGTCGTTCTTCATAACCGGCAGCCACTGCAGGGTCGTGTTAGCAAGGAGGCGCTAAAGTCGTGCAAGCAACACTAGCGCCTCCTTCCTAGCGCGATCTTCTAATTTGGATATTGCATGGCGACCCTCTTGCGGGCGCCATGTGTGCATTAAGTGGGCGCTGAAAAGTCAGCGCCCACTTTCCGTGAAAATTACTCCATCGGCCCCCTAATCCTCTCTAGTTTGAGAGGGTACATTTTCAGTTCTAAAAGCTGGATGACACTTGTACAAGTGGGACAGATTCATCCTGCTCCTCCGTGGAGAAACAGGATGACTATTTAGTTAAAACAATCCTGTAACAGATGACTGCACAGATAAAAGATGAAATAGAGAGTAGATCTTAGGTTGGTAAGTAGGGCTTCATAGATACAATTACCTGGTTGTTGATGGCAATCAAAAACCTGGAGCCAGCAAAAGCCAAATGCAGCAATCTGTTTCCACCACAGGAACTCTAAATGAGCATACACACTTACTATGCACACAGCAGTCCTCTGCTATTACCTCTATTCACAGTGTCAGATTCTAAAACTCTTAACAGATGCTGCAAACAGAGGCAGCAGCAGGACCTCCACAGGAATGGTGAGTGCACACAATCTTCAATGTCCCTATAGAGTATAGAGGATACTATCAGTTACACTCTACTGTTCACAGCTTGGGAGAGGTGAGAGGGGAAGCAATTAAGGCACTGAGAAAGGTTAAGTGAGGCTGGTGGGGCAGGGGGCACTGAAAGAAGATAAGTGAATCTAAGGAGTTGACTAAGGAAGGACACATGAAGGATGCCCATCCCAAAGCCTTAACTGCATGAACTTCCCCAGCTGCTCCTGGTACTCAAACTACTTCTATCTTGTAATCATAGGGAGTGCAAAACATTTACTATTCAGTCTTGCAAAGACCAAAATCAGACAAGAGGAGCAGCAGTAGTGTTAAGAGACTGGTCAGAAGGAACAAATAACATCACTTTCTGATCCTGAAATTTCCAACATTGGTCTCATTCTGAAGAGGTGGGGAAATACCCCTGGGTCCAGACTGAAATGGAAAAGGATGATGAGAAATTACTACTTACCCGATAATTTCCTTTCTTTAGACCAGACAGATGAATGGATTATGCACCTCTAAAAGCAGATGGAGACAGAGCAAACCTTACACATCACAGTATATATATATACCCCTGCAGAGACATCAGCCTGCCAGTAATCTCTTCAAAAAAGACAACTGTGGCAGACTAGCAAAAACCTAATTAATGACAGATAACCATTTCAGTACTCAGCCAACTGGAGACACTGAGTTCAAAGAATGTATCAACACTAGTCTAGGGACTGGATTAACACTTACCAGTAACTCCTGAAAAAACGTAGCCACACAGGAGGACCTTAGAACAATATTCAGCAGCCAAGAGCAGAAAGCTGACTTCATCTGTGTTGTACGTTTGACATGTTTGTGGACCCTTGGTTGCTGTATTGATGACTCCTCCCATGGGGAGGGGCCCCATGGGGAAAATACAGCAATAGGTTGACTCTTCAATAATGACCACAGAGAGAATAGAAGCTTTATTATACAGCAGCTGGCAAGGCCCGAGGAGCAGGTTGCATTCCTTAGCCAGTAGAGTAGGTCTCTGATGATTAAGTTCAGCCCAGGCACTGAATTGTATCATGCAGAGAATGTCTCACCAGAAGCTGGAAGTGAAGGGTTCGTTAGTGGTCCGTGGAGCGAGGTAGGCCGAGAACCCAGTCACAGATGACAGTCAGCGATGGTAGATCCGGTAGTGGTCCGCGGAGCGGTGTACGCCGAGAATCTATTCTGTGGTGAGACAAGGCAGAGAGACTGAAGAGAGAAGGTACTCACGAAGGCTGGTAGCTGCAGGAGAGATGGCCTTCGCAGATCGGAGGTAGAGATGATGCAAGGCCCGGAGCCAAGATATCCTCTGTAGATGCAGGTTAGCCCAGGAGGAAGGTAGGCAAGTGCAAGGCCCCAGGGAGCGGGTATCTAGGATCCTTCTGAGCTGGGAAACCTAGAGAGTAGATAGGAGCGAAGCAAGACTCCTGAGGAGCGGGTGCCCTGAGCGTCCTTGCTGGAATAGCATAATCCCGGAGGGTAGGTTGGAGCGAATAAGGCCCACGAGGAGCGGGTACCTAGAACGCCTAGTGTAGCCAGCATAACCCCGGAGGGTTTGTAGGAGCGAGAACTCAGATTGGGTGTCTCTGAAGGAAGTTTAAATTAGCTGGAGCGGAATCCTTTTTAACTCATAGCTGGATCGGAGGCTAAGTACCCGAAGGTAGTGACATCATGCGGTGGGGACGTCCCCGAGGTTCCCGCCATGATATATTCAAAAGAGAGGGCGGAGCACGAGTGCCCTAAGTGACCTCAGTGTGAGAATGGCAAACGCAATCGCCCATGCCGGTCTGGGGACGCCAGAGAGGTCGGTGGAGAGAGGCGGAGGCAGCCATCTTGTCCAGAGGAGAGGAAAGAGAATGAAAAGGTGAGACAGAGGGCGCAGCCGTCTGCGACCGATGGGCGCAACAATCTGTCTGGTCTGAAGAAAAGGAAATTATCAGGTAAGAAGTAATTTCTCATTTCTTAGCGTCCAGACAGATGAATTCAGAGCTAGTGGGATGTACCCAAGCTACTCCTGAATAGGGCAGGAGGCTGCCTGCGGTCCAGTCAAACCCACATGTGCAAAGGCTGTGCCCTCCAGGGCCTACACATCCAGACGATAATGCCTGGAAAAAGTGTAAGACCGACCACATCGCAGCTCGGCAAAAGTTGACAGAAGGCAAAATCTAACTTTAGTCCATGACACTGCCTGAGCCCTAGTGGAATGAGGAAGCACCCTTCAATCTTCATACCAAGCCTCAAACGCTCGTCAAACCTGCATACAGACTAAGGAAGTGGAAAACTTTCTTGCTCATAGCAAGGTGGCAATCACCGCAGTAGAATATCCACGCTTCAACAAGCAAGCCCTCTCAAGGGCCATACCGTAAGATAAAATAGAGTTGGATCTTTGTGAAGAACAGGCCCCTGTCACAATAGATCCCTATGCACCGGAAACCGAAGGGGAGAGTCTACTAGGAGCCTTCGCAGATCTGCATACCATGGTCTCCTGGGCCAATCTGGAGCCACCAGATTGACCCAACCCTCTGACTCTCGACCCTCCAAACGATTTTACCTAACATGGGCTGGGAGGAAAAGCATACAGCAACTTGTCCTCCGGCCATTCCTGCATGAGAGCATAGATGCCCAATGATTTTGGATTTCTCTTGTGACTGAAGAATCAAGGAACCTTCACATTGAGAGAAGTCGCCAGCAGGTCCAGAAATGGAAGGCCACAACAATCCACTACCAGCTGAAATGCCTCGTCTGACAATTCCCATTCTCCTGGATCCAGACTCTGCCTGCTGAGAAAGTCTGCTCTTATATTGCCTTTTCCTGCAATGTACAAAGCTAAGCTCTCTTGAAGATGCAGTTCCGCCCACTCCATAAATCGAGCTATTTCCTGCACCACTTGCTGGCTCTTGGTTCCTCCCTAGCGATTGATCTAAATCACTGTCGTTGCATTGTCCGACATTATCTAGACCTCTTGATCCTGCAATCTGTCGCCAAAATGCCCAGGCTTCCAGCCGAGTGATGTTCCAGAGAGACTATTGCACTCCAGCTCCTGACAGTGAGCTCCCCCAACCCTGGAGACTCATATCTATTGTGAGTACTAGTCAGTCTGGTGATCTTAGGGAAATCCCCCTTTCTTAAATGATCCGCTTTTAACCACCACTGCAGTTGAGTGCAGATCTCCTTTGGCAGGTGGAGCTGAACTGAATAGTTTTGAGACTGTGGGCTCTGAGACAGCAGAATGTGCTGAAGAAGACGCGTATGCGCTCTTGCCCACGGCACTACCTCCAGGGTCACCATCAATCCGAGCACCTGTAGATAGGACCATACTGTCGGGTGTATTGTGTCTGTCAATAGATGCACCTGCGTCATCAGCTTCTGATTACAGCCCTCCGGCAGGAACACCCTACCCTGTTTCATGTCGAACTGAACGAGATACTCTATCGACTGTGATGGCTGAAGATTGCTCTTGGCCAGGTTCATGTCCCAACCTAGTTCCTGCAAAAAGGAGATTACTTTGTGCAAAACCCAGAAGCTCTCTTCCAGACTGGCCCGAATCAGCCAGTCATTCAAGCACGGGTGTATCAGAACCCCATCTTTTCTCAACTCCACCACCTTGGAAACTGTTCTGAGCGCGGTGGCCAAACCAAAAGGTAGCACTCGAAACTGATGACTATGCCCCAAAGCCACGAAATGCAGAATAGTTGATGCTCTAGTTGGATGGGAATATGTAGGTACACCTGGGACAGATCCAGAGACGTCAGGAATTCCCTAGACATTATTACTGAGCACAAGGTTTCCATGCAAAAACAAGTCAAATGCAAATGATGGTTGTCTCCTTTGAGATCCAGGATGGGTCAACAAGAGCTCTCCTTCTTGGGCACAACGAAATAATTGGAATATCAGCCCATATTTTCTTGAGACGTGAGCACTGGAACCACAGCCTGCAGGCTAAGGAGTCTTGACAACGTACACGCTGCTGCATCTCTCTTCTGCGGAGAGTTGCAGGGAGATACCATGAACATGTCCCTAGGAACACTGCAAAACTCCAGTGCACAGCTATGTCTTATCACCTACAGAACCCACTGATCTAGCGTGACCTCAATCCACCTCTGATAAAAAGAGAGGCAACATATCTCCTGTTCCTGGAGGTGGGATGGCACACCTTCATTAGGAGGCTTGAGGTGCTCTATTACCTGAGCTTGTGCCCCATCTGGGTTGCCTGGGATCAAAGGACTGAGATCTACCCAAAAGTCAAGTCCTCTGAAAGGCCTTTTGCGCTGAAGAATCGTGGCACATTTCTTATCCTCTGGTAATCGAGGAACTGGGGACTCACCCCACTTATTGGAGATTTTCCAGAGCTCACTCCCAAACAAAAGCAAGCCTTTAAAGGACAACTTCATAAGGTTAGACTTTGAGGTTGTATTGGCCGACCAATTTCTCATCCATAGCAGACACCTAGCCACTGTTACCAAAGCCACCCCCTCTGGCCAAAGTGTGGACAAATCAGTGCCCTGGAATTTACACCAGATTCATCGATCTCCTGAGAGAGCATTAAACAAGAGTGATCCAAGAGGGAACAACAGGAAGCTATCTGCAAATTCATTGCCATTGCTTCAAAGGCCTGCTTAAGTTTAGCCTCAATTCTTCAATACTGTGCATCCTTCAAGGCCACGCCTCCTTCTATGGGAATAGTCGTCCATTTGGTAACTGCATACACCAGGGCATCCACCTTTGGAAAATACAATTGCTCTCTAGCAACTAGATCCAGGGGATACAGTCCTTCCAAGACCTGCCCCTCTTTAAAATTAGCTTGTGGGGTACCCCATTCAAGATCAATTAATGTTTGAATGGCCTCCATAATAGGGAAGAAACATGAGGCTTTACGAAAGGAAATAAAAATGGGATCTTTCTTTGGCTCAGACATGTATTCAGCCCCAGGCACTCCCAGCATTTTCAATGTCTGGGAAATCAGAGCCAGTAACTCATCTCTATGAAAGAACTGCAACATATTTCTATATGGCTCCAATCCCAGAGGAGGAATTTCCCCATCCTCCAGGGATTAAGGATTGGTGTCATCATCCGTGCCATCTGGATCCCTATCGGGAAGACCTGATCCAAGCATACCCCAACGCTTGCCTGCAGCACCCAGCAGTCGGGATTTCACTGCCTGTAACCCTGACTTGTTAAGATTGGCCAGGGATGAGGACTGCGCCTAAAGGAAAGACCGTAAGTCCTTGAAAAAATTCTGAAGGCTGAAGGATCCATGCTAAAATTAGGGGGCAGCTGTCCTGCGCCATTGAACTACCTTCCCCTTATTGCATAAGGGGATTAGTTAGAGCCTATACAACCCGCTTCCAACTGCGGGTTATACAGTGCGCTGTATTGCATCGGCCCCTATGTGCTCAAACTGAGCTCCTCCAGGATACTCAGATAGTGAATGCAAAAAAGCGCGTGCACACAAGTGGATGCCCTGGTAAGCGCTCTATGCGCCCAACTGCCCGCAGAGCCATGCGCATACGCATGATCAGAAGGAAACTGAAGAGGTCAGTCTTCGGTGCACAAAAACATATGAAAACACCGCCACGGCCTACCATGCACGAACCAGACGAGCCTTAGAGTGGGGCCTAGCCGCAAGGGCTGCTCAACCTGTCAGGTTGCCCCCGTCCTCTGAACTCCACTGGAGGCGGGAATGACCATTGGATAGCGTGCTGAGCAAGAAGGCTGGGAGGGAAGGGGTAGGAATCCCTACTCAACTCTCCTCTGTATCAGTTTTTTTTCAATAACTTTACTGAGAAATACAACATTTATTTATTTATAGCTTTTTTATACCGATGTTCGTTTGCACATCACATCGGTTTAAAAGTAACAGTTGGATAAACGTTGTGAAAGGAATAGGAATAAGAAATTACATCTCAACATTAAGGAGAGGGTCACAGATTAGGGGAGGAAAAGATGTAGACAGTAGAGGAGGTTAAGGGTGCTCAGAGTGTGATTAAAACAGTTAAATTGCATTTTTATATACAGTGTGCCAGAAAAAAACATGGGTGAAACATGTATATTTGATGTCCAAAAGGATGGACAGGTTCATTTGACGGGTGTGAGGTTTCTGGGCTTGGTCAAGCCCAAGGTCTGGTATTTTATCTAGCTTCCGGGTACCAGAGCAGCTGCTCTGGGTCTAGTTCCCTGGGCTAGGGTTCACTTATGCTTTCTGAAGTTGGCTTTCCTTCTCACTGGTTGTCTCACTCCCAGGACTACGAGGTATGCCTCCCATTGTCGGTCTCAGTGAAGGACAGTCTTCCAGGGTCAATGCCCCCTCAAAACCTAATACAGGGTGTCAATCTGTCAACCCCAATCCTAGACTCTGGTAATGACAGTTCAAGTTTATCTGACATAAATCCAACCAAACATATTGAAACAGGTTGGCATTCCTACAAAGCTTTTTACAAATATTCACCCTTCTCCCACCCTCACCCCCTGACACTTAGAAGAGAAAGATCAGCGAGGGAGGCTGGAGCATAATATGAACTGTATTCCCCCATAAGAGGAAACAGTGACTAGATCTAGAAATAAAAGGAGCAAGTGACTAATTTGGCACCCAGATAACTATAACCCTGGATAATCAGTCACCCAAAGGATACAACAGCCCCAGGGAATCTGGCAAAGATCTAGAAAAAAGGTACCAGACATCCTTAAATAAAAGTTTCTTCTTCCTGGAGAAGCATTGTTATGGGAGCCGGAAAAGTTCAATCATAAGGGAGCACCACAGATGTAATGATGGAGGTGCTGTCTTGAGCCACTGGAGCAGAATACATTTTTTTGTAATCAAACAAATGTTAGAAGCAAACAGGATATCTACATTTACACTCTAGTCTCCCATATCATTAAGAATACAAAAAGAGCAAGATCAATGAACATCAGAATATGCCCAAGTTGGCCCCATTCGCAATGCCACAATGCATAAAAGATGCATCCGCTGTGCCACATTTCAGGCACTTATCCTCTGCTATAAGCCCCACTTTATGAGCCTGCAAAGGCGAGAAAACCATCGAATGAAAAACCCTAGTTTGTAACTCTCGGACAGCTATATTTGTGGATAATTTGGGAATCTAGGCATAGCAATCATGTAGCGTAAGCACATCTAGGTCTTCTGCAATATCCCTTCTGTTATTTTGTCACCAGCATTTCATATGCAATATGATTTGATATTTTGGAGAAGAACATATACATTAGACAGGGATCCCTGTTTGTTATGGAACAGTTTCAGTAATGCAGAATAAGAAGAGTTCTCCAGCTCTCTATGCTCAGCCGACACGAGTTCATGAAAACATACCCTGATTTGCCCATACAATAAAAAAAATGACCCTCTTGGAATCTTAACTTCTCTCTGCATTCTGCAAACAAGTATAATTTCCCTGAGCCTGGGTTGATAAACTCTTGTAAAATCCATTCTGGGGACACCCACAAGGCTCCTCACTCCCACCAGGGCCAAGGAGGAAAACCTAGGATTCGCCCACAAAGGCAGTTGTAGGGACACATGTAATGGCAAGGACATATGTTCTGGAAGTGACACCCATATCTGCTGTGCTACTTAATTTAGAGGATGCTGGAAAACTGCCAATCTAGCATGCAGCACAGCAGACAGATGTAAGGGTGCACATAATCCGTATAATCTGTGGTAGCATTCAGTCACCTACAAATGTAGGTGGGTTGCCCAATCATACAGCTTGAAATCTGGCACGCCAATCAACCTTTTGCCTTTGGGGCAGTTAGTGTGGTATACGATAAATGTGCCTTTTTCCCTCGCCAAATAAACTCTCCCAACATGTGTTGCATGGCATACTGCTCTGAAATCCGAAGGTAACAGCGAAGCATCAGTAGAAGATAATTTAGGAGCAATAATCATTTTAATGACCGCAATACGCCCCTGAAATGAAAGGGGAAGGGCTTGCCAGCTCACCAATTTTTTGGTGCAGCTTCTCTATAGCTGGTGGAATATTAACAGAGTACCAGAAAGCAGGATTTCTGTGGATCTGAATGCCTAAGTATTTAATAGTATCACCCGCCCATTTAAATGAAAACTTTCCCCAGCAGAGCTGCAAAGTGATCTTTATTTTTTTAAATTACATTTCACCTGAGCTCAGCTCATCCCGGCTGAATACAAGGCCATTCTCCGGCTGCGGGGGGAGAGGGCATAAACCTTCACTGCCGTACTCATCTTCTTGCACCTGCTTGCCTTTCAACTTTTTTTTCCCTTCCTTACAGCTAAGTCTACACCAGTTGAAAATCCAGCTATGGGACTAAAGCACTCAACCTGAGGGACCACGGAAATCACCTCAGGAATTCTCAACTGAGGGAGGGACCATAAGTTATCAGCACAGCAGACTGCAGTGAATAATCTTTTTTTTTTTTTTTTAAGCAATCCCTAGTAGGGAGATGCACATTCACCATCTGCTGGAGACTGAGAATACTGGTGGGTTGATGTCACTGCAGGGGTATACATACTGTAATGTCAGCTCTGCTCCATCTCCATCTGCTGGTACAGGTGCATAATCCACTGGTTTTGGATTCACCTGTCCAAATGCTAAGAAAGATTAATTCAATCAATTATGGTAACATTTTTAAAGTAATATAGCCTTCCTCATTTAACCTTGGTATTCTTCATGGTTTACGAGTAGCAACATATAAGTCCACTATTGGGAATTTATGAAAAAAAATATGTACAGTTGAAGCATACTAATTCAACAAAAAAGTAAGCTTAGGAATAAGGATTTGGTAGGGGAACTGAAGAACATAAGTGCCATACTGGGTCAGACTGAGGGTTCTTCAAGCCCAGCATCTTGTTTCCAACAATGGCCAATCTAAGTTTCAAGCACCTGGCAAGTACCCAAACATCAAGTAGATTCCATACTACTAATGCCATTAATAGCAGTGGCTGTTCCCTAAGTCACCTTGATTAATAACAGTTAATGGACTTCTCCAGGAACTTATCCAAACCATTTTTAAACCCAGCTACACTAACTGACCTAACCACATCTTCTGGCAACAAATTCCAGAGCTTAATTGTGCACTGAGTGAAAAAGAATTCTCTCCAATTGGTTTTAAATGTGATACTTGCTAACTTCATGGAGTGCCCCCTAGTCCTTCTATTATCCGAAAGTGTAAATAACTAATTCACATTTACCTGTTCTATTTATTTATAAGGTTTTATATACCATCATTTAGAGGACTCCATCACAACGGTTTACATGAATAACTAATTATAAATAAAATGATTAAAAAAAACCATCTCAAAAGTAGACATGTTCAGGTATAAAATAATCATAAGAATACAATAAAATAGATAAATCAAGGCAATGATTACAAAAAAGAGAGGGATAAAAATATAGACAGGTTTAAATCGATTGTCCTGCACCAATTGTGCAATTACTGGTCCTGGTCATATTCGTTATAGGCCCTGCGAAATACCAAGTTTTAAGATCTCTTTTAAATGATTTCACATTTTGCTGTAGTCTTAGTTCTGGTAATGCATTCCAAATTTTAGGTCCAGCAATGGAAATTGCTCTATTTCTCACCTGCGTTAAATGTGCCGATTGCACCATTGGAATGGATAGTAGGCCTTTATTACTAGATCGTAAATACCTTTGTGGTGTGTGCAGTCTGATGGAGGCGCTGAACCATTCTGTTGCTTCCCCATATAATATTTTATGAATAATACAAAGAGTTTTATATTCTATACCAGCGATTCTCAACCGGTGTGTCGCGACACATCAGTGTGTTGCCAAGCAGTGGTAGATGTGTCGCGTGCTACTGGTCTCCCGCTGCTCTTCTCTCCTCTTTCTTCACCGAGTGAGAGACGGACAATCTTCTATTGCTGCCGTTGCCGCCCGGGCTATCAGCACGTTCAAGCCCGGATGGGAACAGCAGCAGTGTCACTGGAAGCTGGCAACTACGGTTGGGCCTTTTCTTCATCCCGCACCTGCTCCCCTGGCCCGGAAGAGGAAATGATGTGCAGTAGGGTGCGCGGGAAGAAGAAAGAGCCATGCTACACGAAAAGATAGTGGCGGCAGCATCGGCCCCGAACAAAACCAGAAGCAGCCAGAAATTGGCAATGGAGACAGCAGAATTAGCCTCCCGTGGCAGATAGGATTCTTCTTTCTTGGCCTGCGGGGGCTAGAGGAAGAGGATGCTGCAGCTACTATTTGTGCTCGGAGGGGGGGGGGGGGACGACAGGAAGTGAGAGAGAGAGCCAGCCAGCCTGTCTGTAAGTGAGAGAATGTATGTGTAACTGTGATTGAGAGCCTGTAAGTGAGAGCATTTAATTGAGATCATCTAATTAAGTGTGTGAGAAAGAGCATGTGTGTGATTGACAGAAACTGGTCAGAGAGGTGATGTGTGTGTATATAGGAGAGACAATGGAAGTGACTGGTCAGGGAGTTGACTGGAGTGTGTGTGTGAGAGAGGAAAATTAGTTCTTACCTGTTAATTTTCGTTCCTGTACTACCACGGATCAGTCCAGACCATGGGTTGAGCCTCCTGTCCAGCAGATGGAGACAGACCAAAATTGAAAGGGTATCCTATATCAGGACAGAGCCTACCCTGCAACCCCTCAGGATAACCATTGTCAAAGCAGGTAAGAACAAAGAAAAACCCCCGAAGAGGAAGATCAAGCAAGTAACCAGAAAGCTCAACTGAGTAACAATTACAACCATTGAAGGAACTCTTTATAAGAACACTCTTGCATATTCTTGGTCATCAACACCTGAAGACAGAGATAGATAACTGTCATCCAGGGACCTGTAGGAAAAGCTTCGAGTGGACGACATGAAAGAAACAGGGAAGGGCGTCTGGACTGATCCGTGGTACTACAGGAACGAAAATTAACAGGTAAGAACTAATTTTCCTTTCCCAGTACATACCTGGATCAATCCAGACCATGGGAAGTACCAAAGCTTCCCTAAACCGGGTGGGATCGAGACAGTCCCGTTCGAAGCATCTGCGGACCAAAGGAACCAAAAACCAGTGCTTGCACATCCAGACGGTAGTGTCAAGCAAAGGTATGCAGGGATGTCCATGTAGCTGCCCTGCAGATTTCTTGCGGAGAAACCGATTGACTCTCCGCCCATGAAGTAGCTTGAGAATGCAACGAATGAGCCTTTACGCCCTCAGGAACCGCCCAGCCTTGGCAAAGATAGGCCGAGGAAATTGCCTCCTTCAATCACCGAGCAATAGTAGTCTTAGAAGCCGATTTGCCCCGATTTGGACCACTCCAGAGGACAAAAAGATGATCGGAGACCCGAAACTCATTGGTAACATGGAGGTACCATAGTAACACGTGCTTCACATCAAGCCGACGAAGATCACCACCAGCAGAACCTGCAACATCCGCCGGAGAGAACACGGGAAGCTCCACCGACTGGTTGACATAAAAAACGGAAACGACCTTTGGCAAGAAGGAAGGAACCATTTTGAGAGAGATTCCTGAATCGAAAAAACACAGAAAAGGTTCCCAACAGGACAACGCTTGAATCTCTGAAACCCGCCGAGCGGAACAGATAGAAACGAGGAAAACCGCATTAAGCGTGAGATCCTTTACCGTAGCCCGACGGATGGGCTCCAGTGGAGCCGCACAGAGAGCCCGAAGGACGAGATTAAGACTCCAGGACGGACAAGTGGAGCGGCCAGGCGGCTGCAAGTGCTTGACACCCTTCCAAGAACCAAACCACGTCCGGATGAGACGCCAAAGTATGACCTTCTACTCTACAGAGGAGAGAGCAGAGAGCGGACACTTGCACGCGCAACGAACTGAAGGAGAGACACTTGGAGAGACCCTTCTGGTGAAAAGAAAGCACCAACAAAATCGGAGCGGAGGGCGCCAAAACACCCGATTCCGCACAGACGGTCTCAAAAACTTTCCAATCGTGTACATAAGCCAAAGAAGTAGATTGCTCACGAGCCCGCAGGAGAGTGGAGATAACTTCCTCCTTATAGCCTTTACGCTTCAGCGATCTGCCTGGTCAAAAAATACGGGCCCCTGCCGAAGATGATGAGCAAGTTGGCCGAGACGAAGAGGCCTGTCCATCGCCAGGTTGACGAGATCCGTGAACCACAGCCTACAAGGCCATTCGGGCGCCACCAGAATAACTGACCCCTTGTGGAGTTCTATTCTCCTGAGAACTTTTCCCACCGGAGGCCACGGAGGAAACACGTAGAGAAAGACGTCTTCGGGCCAGGGGAGAGCTAGAGCATCCACTCCCTCCGAACAGTGCTCCCTCCATGAGCTGAAGAATCTGTTGGCCTTGGCATTGCGCAAGGTCACCATGAGGTCCATGTGAGGGGGACCCCACTTGCTGATGATCAACTCCATGGCTTTGTCCGAGAGTTCCAACTCTCCTGGATCGAGACGCTGGCGACTGAGAAAATCGGCTTGCACATTTTCCTTGCCTGCTATGTGGGAGGCCGCCAGGCAATTCAGATGACGTTCTGCCCAGGCAAAGAGCCAGCTGGCTTCCAGGGCCACCAGGCGACTCCGAGTGCCCCCCTGCCGGTTGATATAAGCGACCGTGGTGGAGTTGTTGGAGAGGACCCTCACCGTGGATCAGGGGCAGAAACACTTGGGAGAGCCAGACGCACCGCCCGGGCCTCCAGCTGATTCATGTGCCAGCGGGACTGACCTGGGGTCCAGACTCCCTGCGTGGTCTGAGACTGGCAGACTGCTCCCCAACTGGAGAGACTGTCATCCGTGGTGACTACCATCCACTGTGGGGTCTGAAGAGGCATTCCTCGCAGAAGATGAAGCGAAAGCCATCATTGCAAGTCGGCGATGGTAGAGACCGAAAGCGGGAGAACCGTGTGAAACTGTTCCGACACCGGCTGCCAGCGGATAGCAAAGCTCTCTGTAATGGTCGCATATGCGCCCAGGGGACTAGTTTGATGGTGGAGGCTATAGATCCCAGAACCTGGAGGTAGTCCCAAGCTGTCAGAAGCGGAAGCGAGAGAAGATTGCGCACCTGGTCGATAAGTTTGAGAGCCCGAGCGCGAGGTAGGAACACCTTGCCAGAAATTCCAACACCTGGGAAGACTGAAGATTGATTTTGGGAAAGTTGACTATCCACCCATGAGAGATGAGGAGAGCTAGGACCCGATCAACAGCCTGCCGGGCAATGAGTCTCCGACTTGGCCCGCACGAGCCAGACATCCAGATAAGGATGGACCAGGACTCTTTCTCGCAGCTGCCACCACCACCATGACCTTGGTGAAGGTGTGTGGTGGCCAGACCGAAGGGTAATGCCTGGAACTGAAAATCCTGGTTCAGGATGTGGAAGTGAAGATACTTCTGACGGTCGTGGCGAATCGGAATGTGTAAGTAGGCCTCTGTCAGATCGAGAGGCAAAGTATTCGCTGGGATGAACCGCTGCAACGACCGCTCTCAGAGTCTCCATGCGAAAATGCGGCACCTCGAGGACCCAGTTGACCCTCTTGAGGTCCAAGATCGGACAAAAAGCACCCTTTCTTTCTTTGGCACTACAAAGTAGATGGAATACTGGCCTGCGCCAAGTTCCTCCTCCGGAACTGGGACACAATGGCGCCCAGTCTCAGGAGCCTGGTGAGCGTTTGGTCCACCGCAAGGAGAGACTACGAAGAGGTCCGGTAGATCTCGAGAAAATTCTAAAGCGTAACAGTCTCGGATAATCTCGAGAACTCACTGGTCCGACGTGATTTTGACCCATTCCTCGAGAAACAGGGAGAGACGACCACCTAGATTGGGAACCGAGGAATGGGTCGGCCGAATTTCATTGGGAAGTGGGCTTTGGGGTGGTACGCTGGGAGGCCCACTTGCGGAAGAGCCTGCGACCTCGAAAGGGCTGGGACCAAGATTGAGACCAGGAAGAATAACCTCTAGAGGAGCCACCTCGCCCTCGAGGAGTATATCTACGTTGACCCCGGAACTGGGAACGGGAGGGCACAAACGCCTGAGATTGTTTCGGTAGGTCCTCAGGCAGCTTATGGACCTTGTTTTCTCCCAAGGAATTAATAAGCTGCTCAAGGTCCTCTCCGAAGAGCAACTTACCCTTAAAAGGCAGCGTGCCCAACCGTGCCTTGGATGACGGGTCTGCTGACCAATTGCGCAACCAGATGAGCCTTCTGGCGGATACCGCTGAGTCCATCGCTTTCGCCTGGACGCGGAGAAGGTCATACAGCATATCTGCCCCATATGCAATGGCGCCTTCCAACCATTCAGCCTGCTCCGCCTCTGCAGACGGGAGGTCCTGGGTGCCGAGCAATTGTTGAACCCCCCTAAGGCTTGCCCGCTGCATGAGACTGCTGCAGATAGTCGCCCAAACTCCCAAGGCCAGAACCTCGAAGATACACGTAAGATGGAATTCGAGCTTACGATCCTATACATCCTTCAAGGCCGTCACACCCACCACTGGAATAGTGGTGTGCTTGGTAACAGCGGAGACGGAAGAATCCACTGTGGGAATTTTCAGCATGTCCAGGCAGTCCTCCGGGAGGGGATAAAGCTTGTCCATAGCCCTCCCGACACGGAGCCCCGCTTTGGGAGCTTCCCATTCCCGAAGCAGTAACAATTTGTGCATAGGGAGAAAGGGAAAAGCAGAAGCCGGAGCCCTGAGTCCCGCCAGGACTGGGTCCATGTGCTTTGGCAGCGCAGCAGTCAGAGTATCCGCCGGGGGCCCCTCAAACCCTAACTCCTGAAGAACAAAGTGAATGAGGGGTTCCAATTCCTCCCTCTGAAATATACGGAGAACCCGGGGATCATCCCCTTTCCAGGTGGGGGGGGGAGCTTCCCTGCCAAATCCATACTTGGATCCGGAGTGATCAGGGGAGTCGGAGGATCAGGAAGGGGAGGGACTCCCGGCACTCGGACCGACCCCTGCACCTCCGGAGCGGGCGAAGGGGCTGGCCGAGGGAGTTTGGCCGGTAGGGGACCTGGGGAAGGGTCCTCCTCCTCCTGCAAGCTGGCCAGGTAGGATATGTGCATAAGAAGTACAAATTCCGATGAAAAACAGGGCCTAGCCTGGCCGGAGGGGGGTGGGGGAGGGGGTCAGGGACCACATCCTAAGGACGCACAGGGCTCAAATCGGGGGGAGACTCCACAAAAATTGACTCCTCAGTGCCGAGCAGCCCTGAATCGGGAGCTGCTGAAACCCCCAAAATGGCCGCCGTTCCCACGGTTTGCCAACCCGGGAACGGCCTTGCCATGTGGTGAGAAGCGCAACCCCGGGCTGGTTTTGTTAGCGCTGCCGAGGTGGGACCTTCCTCACCCGGCAAACATGAAGAGCTGAGCCCTTCGCGCGTCGAGGGCTCACCACAAGCAATGTGATCACGGCATACTGTGTGAAGAAGAGCTGCGATCTTCAGCAAACAACAGCTGATTCCAAAAACTTAGCTGCTGGCAGGAGCGGAGGCAGAGGAACGAACCCTGCATGCTCCTCTGTTCACAATACCCTGACTGCCGGCTTCTGGATTCCTTTTTCTTTCTTTTTTCCCCAAAAACTGAGACACAGGGAAAATGCCTCCCGAGTGCAGGGGAAGAAAAGCCTCTGAGCCCCAAGGCAGCCAGGTAAGGGGGGAGTGATTGGACCACCAGTTTCACCCCACCAAAAGATCACTGGGGAAAAACAGGGCTTAGGCTATGCCAAACACAAGGGGCCAAGCCCCCCTAAGCACCACAAGAGCCAGGAGACAGAACTGTCTCCTGATAGAAAAAAACAGACAGAGCCCAAGTCTCTAATTTCCCTTTTTTTTTTATAACTCAAAATAAATTACTACTTGCTTGATCCTTAAGAAAGAAAAGTACCCAACAGGAAAAAGGGCTGACTAGCTAAGATCAGGGAACCACAGGTTGAGCTGATCCATCTGCTGGAGACAGACAAATTCTGAGGGGCTGCAGGTTAGGGTCTGTCCTGATATAGGATACCCTTTTAGTTTGGGTCTGTCTCCATCTGCTGGACAGGAGGCTCAACCCACGGTCTGGACAGATTCGGGTACGTACGGGGAAAAAGTGATTATGAGAATGAAAAGCCTTTGCATGTGGAGAGAGCTAGCATAGGAGTGAGAAACCTGGGTGTGTGTGAGACACAGCATGAGAGTGAGAAGCCTGTATATGTAAGATAGAACATGGAAGTGGGAAGCCTGTGTGTGTGTGTGTGTGCATGAGAGAGAGAGAGAGAGTGTTCGGGAAGGTGACTTTTTCCTTTTTATTCACCATTCTCTTCCTAATAATTCTTAACCTTTTTGTTTGCTTTTTTGATTATACAATCTAAGGGCCTGATTTACTAAAACTTTTCTTCCATTCTGTCTCTATGGGAAAAATGCTTAGTAAATGACCCCCTTTAGTTTTGCTTCAGTTTTAATCCATTATTAATTTCCTGTTTTATTAATCATGTATAAAACATCTACTTACAAACAATTTAATATTTCATAATGCAAAGAAATGTTGAGTGCTTTGGCAAAATATACTTACTACAGTATCAAGATACACATACTGAAGGCTTTTCTCCACCATTGGTCCTAATATCAAATTGCCAGAAGAAAATGTTGGCATATTGAAGCATTTAGTGGCACCCATTAAGTCCAGTTTATTGTGAATTACACAGTTCTCTGTAGTTTTAACACACACTAAAAAAGAAAGCAAGACAGTAGTTTTATTGTGCATATTCAAATGAACACAGGAAAAAGCCTAACTTTTCTACTGAAGTGACCTGCAAGAGGAACATGTCAATCTGAAACTTCAAGTTACTTGTTTATATCTTTTCTATTATACATTATGATACAAATTAAGAATTTGATTTGCTTATCGATTCACTGAACACATCTTCTGAAAACTGGGGCACAGCATCTGACAAGGTATGTAATGTACCCAACCAGAATACACAGATTTTAAGCTTACAATTAAAGCCTTTTATGTGTTACTGCATCTTAAAAATATCCTCACTTCATTAGAGTTACATATCTCAGATAGTTTAGGCATTTTAAGTTTTCTAACTGTGGGATATTAAAGGAACTGCATGACTCAAAATTTATATAGGGTTCCAAAAATCTTTTGTCTCTAGATCACCACCAACAACGCTTGCTCACGTTGACATTGGTTGAAAGACACTACAATCAGAGTTGCTTTGTTGGTCTGTGTGAAAACTGGCATTAGTCTCAGTTAAGTTACTAGCACAAACTGCCAATACAAAAACAGTTACTATTTGTCATTTTTTTCATTCCCAGAATTGAGAGCAAAGACTAAATGACCTACACTCCACTAGACATGGCTCCTACAGAGTAAAACTGAAGCATATTAGCAGGACAGTGAGTAGGAAAATTGCACTGCTGCAGCCTGCACTTTACGTATTCTCTGGATAAATGGACAACTTAAGCTTCTAGAGCTGTCAATATGGCACAATTCAAGAGAACTAAAATTTTCTATGAAAATGATGGGGTTTTCAAATAATTTGGGTTTAAAAATTTCTATCTGTAAATGTTTTCTTTAAAAAAGTAAAAACTTCTCCAAATTACCCTATTTAATATGCAAGCATGCTATATATATATATAGTATTTCTGAGATGTTACGATATTCAGGAATGCCACAATGTACTATACTGACAGTGGCTACAAGAGTGACCAAAACAGTGTTTATAATAATATAATCATTAAGGTACACAGCGCCAACCCATCCCACCTTTAACTTTTCATGCTCCTGATTAGTCAAATGCGTCTCTTGCAATAAGACAATTGAGGCTTTATTTTGCTGGCTAGCTGTAAAATATGCTTTTGTTTAATTGGGGAAGAAATGCCTCTAACATTGAAGGGGAGGCATGTAACTTTGTTGGTCATGGCACTATCCCCAAAGGAGCAAAAATGTAGTACCTGGGAAGAGCCACTAGACCCAAGCATCAGACCCATGAAAAACAGACCCAACAGAACCTATAGGGAAAAAAAAGCCAACACTTACAGCAGAGTCACCCCCGCTAGGAAAATCTAAGATGTGAAATTGTAAGAAGAACCTGCAACCCATATGCCTGTTTATTCCCCCCCCCCCAACCCCCCAACGAAACAGAAATCCACTGAAAAGCCTTAAGCCCATCCCACTGTCCCAAACATCCCAACCTAACAGGGCAACCATAAGAAGCCCCAACTGGAACAGTAACCCCCAGCCCTTCCCCCTGGATCCAAAACCCTTCAGATGGGAAATAAATCAGGATCTAAGGGGTGGACCCCACAAGCTGCAACAGCAACCCTCATCCAAAGTACCCAGACTTAAACTAGGGCATTACCCCCCAGAAACACTAGGACAAGGAAAAAAACAAACAAAACCACCCAAGAGCCCACACCTCCGTGGCCTTCCAACCTCCTCTGCCTAGTCCCCTTCAGAAAAACCCAACCTAAACCAGAGGCCCCATATGGACCGGAAAAGAGGTAAGCAACAATACCAATCATATAAAGAGGGGAAAAAAAGCATGGTTAACAACCTGAAAAAGAGAATGAAAGTGAAAGATCAACCTATCCCCATATGGCATACATTGCAAAGACCCGGAAAACTGATGGAGGCACAGCCATATGACCCGCCACCTCCAGACTGGGAACAGCGCAAGCATCGGTGTGAGAAAAGTCAAGTAAAAAATGAAAAAAACCCCAAAAACCAGGAAAATCCCCTCACGAACCACAGGGGTATTGCTGGGGCACACATTGTTAAGGCTCCTGCCCTTACTCCCACATGCGCAAAAAAGCACAACCGACTTCACTACGCTTACCAAAAATATTAAAAGCACAGGAGCAGGAAGGAAGAAAGGTGGGGCAGTCAATAGGAGCAGAAGTGCACTGTTCCCAATCAGGTAATAAATGAATGAAACAGCAATGGCCACAACGGTCACGTATGATTGAGAAAAGAACACATTCAAATCAGAGAGGGCAGAACCCCATCCAGCCCCCCAGACTTGCACCCCCCCCCCTTCCCAGAAAGCTCCTGTCATCTCCAAAGCCCAACAAGAAATAGAAAATGCAATGGACATAATCCCCACCCCACCCCTCCCCCCACCCAATCCAAACCCCTGCCAGAATCACCCAGTTTCTGCTAACCCGAACACAGGCCACAACTACCCCCAGGCAGCCAAAAACAGAAAGATTACAGTCTCTCAGGAAAAAAGATAACACAAAATGCAAAAAATTATAGTGAAAAGAACACTATGGGAAAAACAACAAACAAGCAGAGAAACAGTCAAAATTCAAGTATCTCACCAAGGAGCAGGAGGAGTAGCCTAGCTATGAACCAGGAGACCAGGGTTCAAGTCCCACTGTCGCTCCTTGTGACCTTGGGCAAGGCACTTTACCCTCCATTGCCTCAGGTACGAACTTAGATTGTAATCCCTCTCGGGATAGGGAAATATCACATCAGTTTACATTCAGGTGTGGGTATGTTAGACAATGTCGGTATATAAAAAATAAATAAATAAAAGATGAGGTCAACTGCTGATTCCTCATCGGTCCTGCTTCCCCCACCTGCTCCAAGTAGCAGCAAACCTCTGTAGGAGAGTCCAAAAACTTTGTTGTGTTTTGCCCCTTTGTGCACCCCTTCGTGCAGCCTCTGAGGACAGAACAGAACTGATCCAACTTCTACTTAAAGTTCCCCTTGTTCTCTGGGTATAAACCTGTTTCGCCTTTCAAGTCTATAGGTTTCCAGCTCCAATCCAGGTAACTCGTGCAGAGGAGACAGGAAGCGATTCTGGGCATTCATTTTCATTTGGAATACAAATTTTTCCTAATAGCATCACAGGACAAGGATCCAGACACCATAGTGTTTTCTTCTGACTTTCACCAACTGCCTCCTGATCAAGTCCAGCCTCTTCTAACGCACATCTTGCATCATCTTACCAGCCCATATCTTCGATCAGCACACAGCCTACAATCATCAGAATTCATCCTACCCTTCCATCTTCTCCAGTAATCTCTCAGCTGTAACCAATAATCAACTTCCACACTATTACTGACTTTCAATTCCCTCTAATTAACATCCAACATTTCATACTACTCATTCTAATCTGTCTTACATTCTTTTTAGCTTCTTTTAGCAATCTATCAATACTCTCTACCATACAATCAGATCAATATGCTACCTGGATTCCCAATCCCCATACATCACCACTTTTTCAATAGTTCACACTTCATTCCAATCATCAGGAAACAACGTAAACCTCAAACTAAACCTCTCCCACAACATTACAACCGTCATCAAAGGCTAATCCCAATAATTATCTCACCAATCACACAATTCCTAGGCCTCTCTCTTCTATCTTTAACTCTATTTAACGCACAATCGCTTTAAAAAAAACCACACATCTTAAATGACTACCTCACTGAAGCAAACCCAGATATCTGTGCAATCACAGAAACCTGGTTGAAACCCTCAGATTTAGTGCTATTAAACCAATTACCTATTCAGCTTTATGATTTGTTCTCCATCCCTAGACCTAAAAGAAGAGGAGGAGGTCTGCTCCTGGCAGCCAAGAAAGGTCTAGGAATAACATTACAACATTCAAATACTACTTTAAACATAGAGCTCTCTGTCTTCAAATCTAATCATTTACAAATTGGCCTAATCTATGCTCCACCAGGAACTTTAGACTCGGACCCTTCACCTGTCATTGAATTCACGACCAAATATTTCAACCCAGACATACCTGCCATTTTATTGGGAGACTTCAACTTACATGTTGATGCTTCACCACAATCCCCAAACTGCGTTACCCTACTATCGGCTCTCAGCTATATGGGATTCTCACAAATTATTAAAAACCTACACACAAAGCAGGTCACACTCTGGACCTTATTTTTATCAATCAATGCATCTCACTCCCATCTACAATCTCATGTTCACCTGTGCCTTGGACGGATCATCAAATCATCAGCACGACCCTCAAGCTTTCAGAACACCTTCCTCTTTCGTTTCCAAAAACCACTATTCAATACAGAAAACCTTGTTCTTCAGACCTTCTCATCAACCAGCTCTCTAATGATTTATCTCAACTCGATCTTTCTAATGCAACTACTGCCACCACCTCATGGTGCAACATCACCAAAAAGATTGCAGACCTAACCTGCCCTTCCATCACAAAAGTTGTACAACCCTCGCCAGATAACAGGAAACCCTGGTTCTCCCCAGAACTTAAGCTGCTTAAACAAGAGCTAAGAAATAAAGAACACACATGGAGGAAAAACCCATCTCCCACTACATTAGCTATGTATAAAACCTCCCTCAATGCCTACAGGATCACCATACTTAGAACAAAGAGAGATTTCTTCTCGAAAAAAATGCATCATTTCATTTTTGATTCAAAAGCACTATTCTCTTACGTTTCAGCCCTCACTAAACCATCCCCTCCTACTATCCCTGATGATCAAGCGCTCAACAAATCCTCTGAACTAGCTGATTATTTCAAGGAAAAAATTGATAAATTGATTGGCCCTCTCTCATCATCTAGTTCATCTCCCCCACTCCCGCTCTCTACCCCACCTCAATTAAATACGACTCTGGAATCTTTCGAGACTACATCAGCTCTTGAGATAGAAAACATTCTCAAGAAAATGAAACCGTCCTCTCATCCATTAGACACAATTCCAACCAACCTTCTCATCGCAATAAGGAACACCATATCAAAGCCACTTGCAGACATCATTAATTGTTCTCTTTCCCAAGGTCTAGTTCCTGACCAACTTAAACTAGCTATTCTCAAACCTTTACTAAAAAAACCGAACTTACCGACCACAGATCCAGCCAACTTCCGCCCAATAGCCAATCTGCCAATGATCGCCAAACTTATGGAAAAGAGAGTCAATAAACAGCTATCCGAGTACCTGGAAGAAAACTCTATTCTTGCACCTTCCCAATACGGCTTTCGTAAATCATTGAGTACGGAATCCCTACTTATCTCTCTTACCGACACTATTCTAGCTAACATGGACAAAAAACAACCACATCTCTTGATACTTTTAGATCTCTCTGCGGCCTTTGACACTGTCAACCACTCATCTCTTTTAACAGGTCTGGCAGACATAGGCATTAAGGGTACAGTTCTCAGCTGGTTCAAGTCCTTCCTGACAAATAGACAATTTAAGGTAAAAATAAACAACAAAGAATCTCATCCGGTCCCATCCAACCAGGGGGTCCCTCAAGGTTCCTCTCTCTCCCCAACCCTTTTCAACATTTATCTCTTACCTCTCTGTCGACTACTTTCTAAACTAAATCTAACCCACTACCTTTACGCGGATGACATCTAAATACTCATCCCAATCAGAGAATCTCTACACAAAACTCTGATTCATTGGAACAATTGCTTGCAACAAATCAATCATCTTCTTGCTAGCCTTAACCTTATTCTTAACAACAACAAAACCGAGATCCTAATCATCAATCAGGACAACAACAACAAGTTGCTAAATCCAGCTAACCCACTCACTGCAACTATTCCTTTATTAAATCACTCTCCGCAGGTACGAGACCTAGGCGTCATTCTAGATGATCAGCTTAACCTTAAAAAATTTATAAGCACCACTACTAAAGACTGTTTCTACAAGCTACAAGTCCTGAGAAAGCTGAAACCTCTTCTTCATTTCAATGATTTCCGGTTGGTTCTTCAAGCCATTATACTATCAAAAATCGACTATTGCAATTCGCTTCTCTTCGGCCTCCCAATCTCATCCTTCAAACCCCTCCAAATGCTACAAAACTCTGCAGCTAGAATCCTTACAAATACGAATAAAAGAGATCACATCACTCCCATTCTCAAACTTCTCCATTGGCTTCCAATTAAGCAAAGTATTCTTTATAAAGTGCTCACAATAATTCATAAATCAATTCACAATATATCCCCTCTTCACTTAAGCACCCAACTACGTCTTCATTCTTCAGCTAGACCCATCAGAGGAGCATATAAAGGCACTCTCTATGTTCCCTCAACAAAATCCTTGCTTCATAAACGTACCATATCTACTGCTGGACCCATTCAATGGAACGCGCTCCCGCCAGATATCAGTCTAAGACCTGCCACTCTACATTCAAAAAGAAACTTAAAACCTGGCTCTTTAAACAAGCTTTTACAGGACCATAAGCACTTTTTTCCCGACAGCCAGCAAGAGTTCCTCTTCCTCATCATCGCATCATCATCATCGCATTCCCCAGGTTCTATACTTCTACTTGACTCTGTATCCAATCTCTTGCTGCAGGTCTCATGTGACATCTACTGTTTTCCTTTTATGTTTCTTTTTGTTTATTCTGCTAAATGAGACTTGTTAGCCAATACGTTTACATTACAATGTTAATTTTGATCTAGTTTACCCTGTTCCAAGTTCCTTAACCTTGTTCTATGTAATGCCTCTAGGCAAAAATTTATGTTCTGTTTCAATGTAAACCGATGTGATCTGTATTTCATACAGGAACACCGGTATAAAAAAATCTAAAAATAAATAAATAAATTACTAAGGGTGACCCGGAGACGCGCTGACTAAAGCGGCGTATAGGCCATCCCACGTTTTTGCAGCTCCTTGACAGGGCCGTACTCTGCCCGCCGCTTCTGTGTGGCAACAGAAAAGTCCTGAAAGAACATTACTTTCCTGCCTTTAAAACGAAGATCGCCAAGTTACCTATCTCCCCTCCCTCGCCCCCCAAGCATACTCCCGATTTCCCCCTCCAAACCCCCACCCCAGAACCCTACATTGTAAATAATTTACCTGTACATAATTTTGCTTTATATACAAGTATTTAATATTTGTACATAATTTATCATTACTTATATTTAACAATTTTATTACGCGTATCTATTTGTACAGTTTTTCCCCTCATTGTCCCCCTCTTCCCCCTGCCCAGTTCTCTTATCAGTTTCATTGTAAAGCCCCGTTGGCCAGTTTATGTTTCATGGAAACCGATGTGATGTTTTCTTAACGAATGTCGGTATACAAAAATTTTAAATAAATTAAATAAATAAATAAATAATAAGTTTGTGTGCCTCAACACATGGATCTTATCGGGAAATCGATGCACTTGCATGATGAATGTTGCCGGGCAGTTGCCCGGCACTGGGGGGGGGGGGGGCCGCACAAGAGCCCGATGTACTTATGTGATCTTAGTTCAGCCTCCTTTTTCCTCCAGGCCCAAAGTTTAAGGAATCCAACACAAAAAACGCTTTCGGGTTAGACCCCTCCTCACCCTCCAGGAATCCAACTAGCTGGATATTTTGGCAGCGCCCACTATTTCCAAAGCTACTGCAAGACGTTTATCTAACTTCTCAACCTACTACCCTCAGTGGTGGACATCTTGACCTCCTCCATTTGCGTTTCAAGGCCCTCAATCTGAGATGGGTTATCCTGCAGAGTCGCAATCAAATCAGCAATCTTCTCCACAACAACGGCCAATTCACTGTTGATTGTAGAGGTAAGCTTTGCCGAGAAAGCCTCAAACAGCTGTTTCAGCTACGTATAAGCGTCAACGGGAGAGATCAGGGCCAGCCATTTCTCCTTTGCTGCATGCTCCTCAGCTTCATCCCCTCTACCAGTGACCGCTTTGTTTCCGGATTTTTGTGGTTTCGGCGGCTGATCAGCCCACATCGCTGGAACAGACTTAGAAGGCACATCTCTAGACATCATATAAGTGCCTAGCAGCTAATTTTTGATGTGGATGTAAAACTATAAAGAATTAGGGGTCTAGAGCTCAAGCAGGGCACGTCCGTTCACATGCAACTCATCATCATATGACCCAATCTGATTAGTTTTTTGATTGGGTAACCAGATAATTAGATCAGGAGTAGGCACTGGATGTAGTGTACTTAGATGTCAGCAAAGCTTTGAAAATGTACCACATAGAAGACTCGGATCAACTGAAGTGGTGAACTGGATTAGAAACTAGTTGAGGGACAAATAGCAGAACAAGGTGTTAAATGGAACTCATTTTGAAAAAAGATAGTAAATGGAGTGGCTCAGAATTTTTGGGGCTGCCTTTGTTCAAGGTTTTTGTGAGCAACACTGCAAAAGGGATAGGAGGAAGTGTCTTTTTGTGGATAATGCTAAGATCTGCAGCAGAATGGACATGACTGAGGGAATAAGTATCAAAAGAAGCAATCTAAGAAAGCTTGAGGAGTAGGCAGCTAAGTTTCAATACTAAAACAAAAAAAAAATTAAATTATGTATTTTAGGTACAGAAATCCAAGGAAGCACTACACATTTGAGGGTGAGTAACCCATGTACACAGTAGGAAAAAGACTTTTGGATGATTATATCCAATGATTTCAAGGTAGAGAAAGTGAGGCAAGGTGATGGCCAGAGCCCAGGGATGATAGGGAAAAGTATAACTAGGATAATGAATCGAAGTTGCTTACCTATAACAGGTGTCTTCTATGGACAGTAGGACAAATTATGCACATAATTAGGCAACATCACTGCATGGTCCTGAGCCACATGCGGGCTCTCAGAGGCCAGATAAATCAAAAAAATCTTTCAAAAAATGTGTGGGAACTTCTGCACCACTGCTGTGTGCCTTTCAAGTAGAATAATTAGAAGTTTCATCTCTATGGAATGGAGGATGGGACTGGATAGCTGGTCTGTCCTTCTGTCCACAGTGAACACCTATTACAGGTAAGCAACTTAGTTTTCTCCATGGAAACAGGACAAGTCCAACCACACCAGTGGGACGCCCAGGCTAAGGGTTGCAATGAAATAAATACTTGTTGGATACAGAATAGTTGCAACCCAGTAAACAAAGGCTTCAGAGAAAGTTGAAGATGTTACTTAAATAGATTTCTCAAAAATCCTTGGCCATAGTTGTTTGTACGAGATTCTCATTGAGACAATAATATTTGGTGAAAATATGAATAGAAGACCAAGTAGCTGCCTTACAGATTTCTGGTACTGAAGCCAAACAGATGAGCCACAGATGTTGAAGTTGCTCTTACATGATGTGCTTTTACTTTGGGTCATAAGGTGTTTTCCTATAAACATGTAATAATGGGCTATACAGCTATGCAGATAAAGTCTGTTGCTCAATTGGAAAACCTTTTCTCAATAGCAAATACAGTAACGGATGATTTTCTGAAAATTGTTCTAAATAAAAAAGCAAAGCTCTGCTGGTTTTTAGTGTTAGCTAATTGTATTTTTTTCTTGTTTTGACTGTTTATGTATGTTTTATTATTGTCTAATTTTATGGTATAAATAATTTATAACATTTATTATTATTTTGCTTATCTATACTGGACAAATTTGTTCCAAAGTTGTGGACTATAACAATTTTAAATAAATAAAATAAATACAGTCCAGGGAAGGAAGAGCTGCTTCTGCTTTAAAAATGTGAGGTTTTAGAAACTAGCGAAAAATTGAATTTTACTGAAATTGAGACACTGTCTTTGGTAAAAACTTAGGAGGTGATTTTCAAAGGTGTTATGCACGTAAATGTAAGATTACTGTTGTAGCAATTTTCAAAAGCCTTTACTCAAGTAAAGTGAGGTTCTGGAAGCCAAATTTAGGCTCTTAGGTAGACAACCTAAATCCAGAACCTCCAGGGTAGCATTCTCTGAAATGCTCCCTGTTCCACGTGCAGGTCACCAGAGGCAGGCAGAGCGCCGAAGTCTCAATGTGTGGATAAGACGATGGTGCAAGGAAGAGGGATTCAGTTTTGTTAGGACCTGGAGAACCTTTTGGGGAAGGGGGGGAGTCTCTTCCAAAGGGATGGGCTCTACCTTAACCAGGGTGGAACCAAACTGCTGGCGCTAACCTTTAAAAAGGAGATAGAGCAGCTTTTAAACTAGAAGAAAGGGGAAAGCCGACAGTCACTCAGCAGTGCATGGTTCGGAGAGAGGTATCTTCAAAGGATACTAATGATGCATTAGAATTAGGGCATCCTGACAGTGAGGTTCCAATAATAAGAAAAGTAGTCCAAGTGCCTGTAACTAAAAACTCACCTGAGCTAAAAAATTCTAACTTATCCCTATCAATTAAAAAGCAGAATGAAAATACAAACAAAACACAAACTTTGAAAAGTTTGTATGCTAATGCCAGAAGTCTAAGAAGTAAGATGGGAGAATTAGAATGTATAGCAGTGAATGATGATAGACTTAATTGGCATCTCAGAGACATGGTGGAAGGAGGACAACCAATGGGACAGTGCTATATTGGGGTACAAATTATATCACAATGACAGAGAGGAGCACCCGGGAGGCGGTGTGGTACTTTATGTCCGGGATGGCATAGAGTCCAACAGGATAAACATCCTGCATGAGACTAAATGCACAATTGAATCTTTATGGGTAGAAATCCCTTGTGTGTCAGGGAAGACTATAGTGATAGGAGTATACTACCGTCCACCTGGTCAAGATGGTGAGACTGACAATGAAATGCTAAGAGAAATTAGGGAAGCTAACCAAATTGGTAGTGCGGTAATAATGGGAGACTTCAATTACCCCAATATTGACTGGGTAAATGTATCATCGGGACACGCTAGAGAGATAAAGTTCCTGGATGGAATAAATGATAGCTTTATGGAGCAAATGGTTCAGGAACCGACGAGAGAGGGAGCAATTTTAGATCTAATTCTCAATGGAGAACAGGATTTGGTGAGAGAGGTAACTGTGGTGGGGCCACTTGGCAATAGTGATCATAATATGATCGAATTTGATTTAATGACTGGAAGGGGGACAATAAGCAAATCCATGGCTCTCGTGCAAAACTTTCAAAAGGGAAACTTTGATAAAATGAGAAAAATAGTTAGAAAAAACTGAAAGGAGCAGCTACAAAATTAAAAAGTGTGCAAGAGGTGTGGTCATTGTTAAAAAATACCATCCTAGAAGCACAATCCAGATGTATTCCACACATTAAGAAAGGTGGGAAAGAAGGCAAAATGATTACCAGCATGATTAAAAGGGGAGGTAAAAGAAGCTATTTTAGCCAAAAGATGTTCATTCAAAAATTGGAGGAAGGATCCAACAGAAGAAAATAGAATAATGCATAAACGTTGGCAAGTTAAATGTAAGACATTGATAAGACAGGCTAAGAGAGAATTTGAAAAGAAGTTGGCCATAGAGGCAAAAACTCACAGTAAAAACTTTTTAAAATATATCCGAAGCAGAAAACCTGTGAGGGAGTCAGTTGGACCGTTAGATGATCGAGGGGTTAAAGGGGTACTTAGAGAAGATAAGGCCATCGCGGAAAGATTAAATGATTTCTTTTCTTCGGTGTTTATTGAAGAGGATGTTGGGGAGGTACCCATACTGGAGAAGGTTTTCATGGGTAATGATTCAGATGGACTGAACCAAATCACGGTGAACCTAGAAGATGTGGTAGGCCTGACTGACAAAATTAAGAGTAGTAAATCTCCTGGACCGGATGGTAGACACCCCAGAGTTCTGAAGGAACTAATAAATGAAATTTCAGACCTATTAGTAAAAATTTGTAACCTGTCATTAAAATCATCCATTGTACCTGAAGACTGGAGGATAACTAATGTAACCCCCATATTTAAAAAGGGTTCCAGAGGCGATCCGGGCCACTACAGACCGGTTAGCCTGATTCAGTGCCAGGAAAAATAGTGGAAAGTGTTCTAAACATCAAAATCACAGAACATATAGAATAGGGATGTGAATCGTTTTTTGACGATTTAAAACAGTCGTCAGATATATTTTAAATCGTCAAAAATCATTAGAGCCGCGATACAATAGCAATTCCCCCGATTTATCGTCAAAAATCGTAAATCGGGGGAGGGCGGGAAAACCGGCACACCAAAACAACCCTAAAACCCACCCCGACCCTTTAAAACAAATCCCCCACCCTCCCGAACCCCCCCAAAATGTTTTAAATTACCTGGGGTCCAGTGGGGGGGACCCGGCACGATCTCCCGCTCTCGGGCCACGGCTGCGTTAATAGAAATGGCGCCGGTGGCCCTTTGCCCTTACCATATGACAGGGCAAAGGTAGCGCCGGTGCCATTTTGGTTCCTGTCTCCCGACATCACGAGTGCAGGAGATCACTCCTGGATCCCCGCTGGACCCCCAGGGACTTTTGGCCAGCTTGGGGGGGCCTCCTGACCCCCACAAGACTTGCCAAAAGTCCAGCGGGGGTCCGGGAGCGACCTCCTGCACGCGGGCCGTATTGCCAATATAAATATATAGGCCAATATAAATATACAGGCAAAAAGCAAACCTACCATACCTGCTGGAGGGACACAGACCTGAGAAGAGCGTCCAGACACTGAAAACACCAGAAAACCGGGTAAGAAAGTTTAAGAAAAAAATACTTTTAAAGAGCAGACTTCCAGCACCTCGCGGCAACTAACACCGCAGAAAAAAGGACTGAAGGGGAACCCTGCGTGGACGCAAGGATAATAGCATGCTGGGCATACCGTGTGCCAGTCAAAGTTCTAGAAACTTTGACAAAAGTTTTGCATGCCATACTCCATCTGATATCAACCATCTGTGAGGACTACCATCCTGCTTGTCCTAAAAGAACAGGGCTTTCGATTCTCAATTTAAAATTCTCTTTCCAAGTTTCACAGCAATCCCCATAGGGAAATGCATGTCCACCATCTGCTGGAGATAGAGAATACTGGCAGGCTGGGGACACTGCAGGAGAATATATACTGTGACGTCAGTTTGCTCCATCTCCATCTGCTGGCAGGGCAGCATAATCCACTGGTGAGTCCATCTGTCTACATGCTAGGAAATATATTTTAAAAAGAAGGACCAAAAGGGCATATCCCTGAGGAACTCCTGAATGCAATCAGAAACCAGTCAGAACTGCCTTCCTTGGCATTTATCTTTTGCTGTCTCTTGGTTTGGCAATAGTTAAAATCCTATCTAACAGTGCCCAAAATATCAATCTTCTTCAATCTATACAAAAGAATCTCATGATCAACTGTATCAAATGCGGACAATATGTCCAGCATAACAAGCACTATCTCTGCTAATTTTCAAACACTGCCAATGAAAACAAATTATAAATCTTAAAAGCATACCTATTTGAAAATGTTTTCACAGAAGTCCCAATAAACAAGTAGGTGCTCATATAGCTATGTGTCTGGCATGCTATACACTTATGTTACCGGTGTGGCAGGAGTTGCGCAGGTGGCTACAGGCATTATTGGTGAAAGAGGATTGGTTCAAAATCAAGCACATCACTGTGGAGGGGAGGAGCCAAGATGGCATCAGAACGCTAACACTCGACGCTTTTGTTTTTTCAGTTTTATTGCCGGCGAAAAGGAAGGGGAATGTCAAAATCTTTCCTTTAGACCCCCCCTACACTTTCTGGGCAGCAGACCATACAGCAATGTTTGGCAACAGCAACAGTTGGGCCAGGAGGTCCAGCTGCCGAGGAGAGCTCCCCTCAGCTTTGGAAGAAGTGTCCATGAGCCCGTTAGATTTTTATTTATTTATTTTTAGATTTTTATATACCGGTGTTCCTATATGAAATAAAGATCACATCGGTTTACATTGAAACAGAACATGAAAATTGCCAAAAGGCATTACATAGAACAAGGTTATGAAACTTGGAACAGTGTACATAAGTTCAAAATTTAACAATAACGTTGTAACATTGATGACCAAAAGATAAAGGAGAAAAAAAAAAAAAAAAAGACTTAAACAATTAAGTTGACAGGTCTTATTGAGCATAAAAATTATAACGTATAAGTGAGAAAGTCTCAAGTGTCCTGCAGCAAGAGATTAGATACCGAAGTAGGTAGTGGTATGGAAAATGGGGGTTTGTGAAGAAGATATGTTCTTGCTGGTTGGAGGGGAAAAAATGATGATCATGGTCCTGGAAAAGCTTGGCTAAAGAGCCAGGTTTTAAGTTTTTTTTTGAATGTCAGGCTTCCACTGCAGGAGCGAGAACGCCTGCAGACGCTGACCAGCCAGAGCCTCGGAGAGGTTGTTACTGAGCTGTGCCCTGAAGGAGCGACTGCAGGGTGCAGATCCGCACCAGAAATGCTAGAAACCTCAACCGGAGATACGTACAGGCTACCGGCTGAGGGAATATCTGTTGGTGGAGGAGAAGGTGAGAGGCTGAGTTCAGCTCAGATACCCTTTACTTTGATCCCAAAACCAGCAACAGTAACGCTTGAATCAATATGGGATTTGGTTAAAAATATGGGAAATGCGGTAACTGACTCTTCCATGAAAATATCGGTGTTATCGCAGCAACTAGAAACAGTGTCAAAAAAATAATCCAGTGCAAATTCAAGAAAACCAAGAGAAATTTACTTGTATTGAGGAAGAACTGAGGATGATTAAAGGGGTGCAAAGTTCCCTTATTCAGGATGAAGACACCCTGAATAGAAGGACTGAATACACAGAAAATAGATTAAGGCACTTGAATCTACGTTTCTTAAACTTTCCAAAGGTGGTGGGGGAATTAACGCGTATTACTTTGAGGAGGTATTTCTTGGAAATACTAGAATTTTCTTCAGATCAGACTCCCCCCTTGGATAAGTTGTATTTTTTACCAACTGGCGTGAAACCTCAAGTGCAGATACAAGCTGTGGATTTGGAAAATCTCACTGATTATTTGGAGTCTTCACATTATAAAATCTTAGAAAGGGCCACACCACTGATTACCTTTTTGACTGATAACAATCTGGGTACAGTCATGAAGTATTTTAAAAAATCTAATAGCCTATTTATGGGTCAACCAGTGAGAATTTTCCCCGATCTATCAAAGATGATCCAGGAAAGAAGAAAAGGTTTCTTAGCCCTACGACAAAAAACCCTGACCTTAAGGGCCTCTTTCTTCTTAAGATATCCAGCTAAATGTTTGGTGAAGTTGAGAGGAGATAATTTTGTCTTTACTGCGCCGGAACAGTTAAGAAAGTTCATTGATTCAAGGAAATTGGGACCAATGTACTGACATAATAAATATGTAATATGTAGCAGTTTATCCTATGCTATTTCTTATATTTGTTTCCTATAATTCTCCTTAAATATGACTCTCTCCCCAATAGCTTGGGGTCTAAAGGATACATAAGATGTATTAAGAATGTGTATTTCTTTGTGTATTATTAGTAATTTCCTATTTCTGTTTCATGAGATGTATCATGTTACTTAAGCAAAGATTGATCTTTGTGATATATTTTGAAATCAATAAAAAAATCAATAAATAAAAATCAAGCACATCACAAAAGAAAGCCTTACCCACTGAATACAAATCATTAGTTACTGGATTCATTAAAGCTGCTGGTTTTGATGGTGATGAAATAGGTTCCACACACCCATCTTCATTTATAAAGCAATCTGTTAAAGGAAAAAAAAAATCAGGTTTTTTTTTTAAATTTTCAATTAAGCCCTTTTATATGTCAAAGCCTAAGTCTCAAATGACAGAATAAGTAAAAATCAACACTGACTTTCTAATTCAACGAGTATGGAATCACAAAATGAGCTCTCCAATACTTAAGACAGTTTTTACCCTGAAGAACTCAATTTGTACTTCAGAGGTCTTAAGCCATTTTCTTTAAATGTTCAATTAAAATAAAGGTTTAGACTAACCATAGAAAAAAGATCTTATACGTGACTGATCATAACTGAATGCAGTAGAAGCAAAGTATAAAAGCTAAAACAAATCAAAGAAATTTAGTTTGATAGCAAGGGAAAATATTTTTTTCACTGTACAGAGAAACAGACTACCATCTGATTTAAAAAAAAAAAAAGATACATTCTACTGCAGTATTTAAATGCAAACCAAACATTCTTAGTAGTTAATAAACTGAACGCATACAAAGATGGACAGATGAATCAACAGTAAGTATCTAGAACACTCAAGGGTTGAATAAGAAATATATCATTAGTCATTCGAAAACATTATATGATTAATACTGACAAAATTACACATAATTACACTATTCTTATTAAACTATCACAATCAACAAACAATGCCAAACAGCTGTGTAGACACTCAGGTTGAAAAAAAAATGGGCTGTTAAATTTAGCACATTAAAACACTTTTTAAACAATGACCTGAAATTGTCCTCTGCCTTCCCCACATACATCCAAACTCACCCCCTCATGGCAGTAGCTGAAGGAGTAGCAGGATCATTTCAGAAAGGCAGGGGCATTATTTATCTAGAGGAGTGGGTAATGAGAGTGCCCAATGGGAGCAGCACTGACCAAAGAAAAACTTGAGGATAATGTTTATAGTACACATTCTGGCCGACGCAATATTCGCACGCGTTAAACGGGAGCTCCATTAACGCACTCCAATCCACCTCTTCCTGAAGCCCGATTTAATATTCAAATCGGATGTTGCAGTAAAGCAGAGTTGTTTACCTGTGACAGGTGTTCTCCTAGGACAGCAGGATGTTAACAGGATGGGTGACATTATCAGATGGAGCCCGGCACAGAAAACTTTGGTCAAAGTTCCTAGAAACTTTGGCACACTGAGGTTGCCCAGCATGCCACTATCCGTGCGGCCATATGGGGGTCCCTCTTCAGTCTTGTATCTTCGTGAAAAAAGATGAGCGAAAAAAATAAAACAAACAGATGGAGAACCCAACTCCGTGGGGTGGCAAGTGGGTTTCCTGAGGACTAACATCCTGCTGTCCTAGGAGAACACCTGTTACAGGTAAGCAGCTCTGCTTCCCTCCTAGGACAAGCAGGATGGTAGTCCTCACAAATGGGTGAATACCAAGCTATTAGCTGCTCCCGGCTATAGCAGGACCAACAGCAATTAACTACGTGCCAACGGCCACAACAGAAGTGCTGAGGGTGAAAACAGGAGGCAGCAAAAACCAGATACTGAGCCCTAGGTAGGGAGAATTGGGTTCTTATGCTTGGAATAGATTAACAAGGACAGACTGGCCAAAGATACTGTCATGTGGACCATCCTTGTCTAAATAGTAATGGGCGGCAAACGTGTGTAGGGAGCTCCACATCACAGCCTTGCACATCTCAGCAATGGGGACCACATAAAAGTGTGCCACCGATGTGGCCATGGCTTGAGTATGCCTTGATGCGGCCTCCAAGCGGGAGGCCTGCCTGCTCATAGCAGAAGGATATACAGTCCACCAACCAGCTGGACAGGGTCTGCTTGTCCTCTGCAACACCAAGTCTGTTTTTATCAAAGGAGACAGAGATGCCTGGGCTGCCTCTGGGCTGCCATGCACTCAAGATAAAAGGCAAGAGCACGCTTGCAGACCAGGCTGTGTAGAGCCCTTTCACCCTGGTGGAAATGGGACCTCGGAATGAAGGTGGGCAAAACTATGGACTGATGAGATGGAAATCAGTCACCTTAGGTAGGAACTTAGGGTGAGTGCGTAGAACCACCCCTGTCATGAAGAACTTCGTATAGGGCAGATATGTCATTAACGCCTGAAGCTCACTGACCCTGCGAGCGGAAGTGACCGCAACCAGGAAAATGACTTTCCAGGTGAGATGTTTAAGCTTGCAGGAGCGCATAGGCTCTAAAGGAGACTGCAAGAGCTGCGCTAGAACCATGTTGAGGTCCCAGGACACAACAGGATGAGGCAGAGGGGGCATTAGTTGCAACAGGCCTCTCATGAAGCAGCCCATCAAAGGCTGCACAGAAATGGGTGCGCCATTTTTCCCCTTGGTGATAAAAACTGATAGCACTCAGGTGAACTGTAATCGAGGTGGTCTGTACCCAGACTCCGAGAGGGACCAAAAATAGTCCAATAGTTGAAGAGTGGGGCACGAGAAAGGGTCTAGGCCTTTCACGTCACACCATACGGAGAATCTCATCCACTTCAACTGGTAAGACTTTCTGGTGGAAGGCTTTCGGGAAGCCACCAGAACCTGCAACATTATATGAGAGGTCAAGGGACTGCAAGACTACCCCTCTCAACATCCAGGCAGTGAGGGGCCAGTGACAGGAGGTTTGGGGACGCAATCTGCCCTGATCCTGCATGATCAGGTTGGAGGAGGTGCCCAGACGTATAGACTCCCGGATCGATAGGTCACGCAGAATGGGAACCAAACTTGTTGCAGCCAGTATGGGGCAACCAGAATCATGGTGCCCCTGTCCTGCTGGAGCTTCACGAGAGTCTTCCCCACCAGCGGGAGCGGAGGATATGCGTACAGTAAGCCCTTGACCAAAGACTGATCAAAACCACTTTGTGAGCCAGGCGATCCTGGAATACCGAGAGGGCATACCTGATCGCTCGCAGTTCCAAGAAATTTATCTGACAACTTGCCCCCTGCTCAGACCACATGCCTTGTGTGTGGGCATTGCCCACAAGTGCTCCCCAATCAAGGTGGAGGCATCGGTGGTCAGTACCACCTAGGGGGATGTTGCTTGGAAGGGGAGGCCCCGCTCCAAGTTGGCCAGTCCATCCCACCAGGCAAGGGAGTCTCGAAGGGGCGAGGTGACCTGGACTGGTGTTGAAAGGTCCTAGGTGGCTTGGAGCCATTGAGAGCAGAGTGTCCACTGCGCCAAACGCATGGTCAGTTGGGCTACCAGAGTGACATGAACTGATGCTGCCATGTGGCCTAGCAAGCGGAGCAGTACCCGGGCAGTGACCATCTGAGTCAGTCGGATGGAGTGTGCCAGTGACGCCAGGGTCTGAGCACGGTTCCCTGAGGAGGAACACTCTCGCCAGAGTTGTGTCCAAGAGAGCCCCAATGAATGCTAGCTGCTTGGATGGGCACAGAAGAGATTTGGGGAAATTGATTACGAACCCTTGACTGTAGCACCTTGGCCGTCAAGCGGAGAGCACTCTCCTGTGTGGTGCTCCTGATGAGCCAGTCGTCTACGTAGGGGGAACACCTGCACCCCACTGAGGTGCAGGTGTGCCCCTACCATGGCTAGGCATTTTGTAAAGACCAGAGGGCTGAAGCCAGGCCGAATGGCAGCACCTGGTACTGGAAATGTCTGTGGCCTAATACGAAGTGGAGATACTTCCTGTGAGGCGGGAATAACGTTATGTGATCGTAAGCATCCTTCAAATCAAGAGAGCAGAGCCAATCTCCTTTTTGAAGGAGAGGAATCAGGGTGCCCCAGGAGACCATTTTGAAGCGTTTTCCCTGTAAGAACCTGTTTAGGGCTCTGAAGTCGAGAAAGGGGCAGAGGCCGCCTGTTTTCTTTGGTAACAGAAAATATCTCTAATAGAACCCCTGGCCCAGGTGAGAGTGGCAAACCAGAAAAAAATCAATGTGCCACTGCTACAGCGATTATAACTATAATCAATAAATCATGAGCTGTTGCTCTATCGCTGGAATAAAGTATATTTTCTTAATAAAGTGCATTATTTCTTTTAAAATTATTTAAAATAAAAAAATTTTTAATGACACCTACTATATACCGTGTGTGTGTGAATTGATTAATTGTTTATATGTTATTTGTTAGTAATGTAAAGGAATTGGAGGAAAGTTTCATATAAATTCGTTGGTATCTCCACACCACGATTATGTGGTGTTATAATCATTAACTATCCCCCTCCTCCTATGTGAGTTTTTTTGTAAAATTTTTTTGCTAAGAATTACTTCACCTCTGTAACCTCTTCCGTGTAATGAGCATCAAATAATTTATATACCATAACGGTATTTTGTACCGAGAGCTCTGGACTCTTTACTGTGAACTATAAACTGTGAGGAGTAAGATTCAGACTTCCCTTTAAAATGTTGGTTGTGTTGTCCAATTTCAAACGATGGTCCCGACACAGCCGATCCGTGTTTCAGACTGATTGTCTTTCCTCAGGGATGTGGAGCGTTATAATGCAACCAACTTTTGGAGAATCTGGTTGAACTCCGTTGAAAAAAAGTCCTCTACCGATCTTGTGTAGATGGCTCTTGACGGAGTTGCTCTAGCTCCGTCGCCGGAAGAGTGATTTGTGTGTTGTTGCTGAACCCTTTATATATGTCAGCAAAGGAGCAGAATTTGACCAATGACCGTGTAAAAGCTTACTGACGTAATCACGCCGACCTGAAGGAGAACTTGTGTACGAAGTAACCAGACGTGCTCTCCGACCTGACAGGAGACTGGGTATTATGCTCGCGTTAAACTCCCTTAAACGCCATATTGATGCGACCGGAGGCCTTAACAAGACGCCCTGAAATGATGACTATGCTTTTAAAACAAGTGCCGGGGATATTAAATGATCGCTAGAACTTTTTGTTATAATAAAGAGTTCCAATTTAGGTCATCATTCATTCCCCGCGGGGCTGATGTATTTAGGGTAAAAATCCATAATCATGGTGCGGAGACACCAACGAATTTATATGAAACTTTCCTCCAATTCCTTTACATTACTAACAAATAACATATAAACAATTAATCAATTCACACACACACACGGTATATAGTAGGTGTCATTAAAAAATTTTTTATTTTAAATAATTTTAAAAGAAATAATGCACTTTATTAAGAAAATATACTTTATTCCAGGTGAGAGTGGAGCATGGATTCCACTGTTCCGGTCTTTAATAAGGCAGAGAGCTCCAGCTCGAGAGTTTCCTGATGCCCACATTGGTGGTGATGGAGAATCCACCGAGACTGCCCTGAAATTCAGGTGATAACCATATTGTACGATGGCCAGAACCCAGTGGTCTGTGGTAATAGGAGGCCAGCAGACCGCTAAGAGACACAGCCGGCACCCGACCGCTGGGTAGCGGTACGTGGGCACTGCAAGTTGGCCTCCACTATCTCGCCTCCAGTCAAAAGCCCGCAGCAGGACTGGGCTGTGGGGCTGAGAGCACGCTGTTGGCAAGGCCGGCACCTGGCCATAGAGTATGGTGCCCTGGCGTGGGAAGCTGGAGGATAGTATCTCCTCTGGCAGCAGCAGGACTTTAAAGGTCCATGACGCAGAGACTAGAGTACGGAGGATAGTGGGTCCGAGGAACTGGCTGAAAGTTGCTGCAAGGTCTCATGATGTTTCTTGAGCTGAACAACCGTGTCCCTGAAGAAATTTTCTCTGGTACAGGGAAGGTCCACCAGCCTTTCCTGTCCCTCAGGCCGAAAGCCCGAAGCCAGGCCATATGCCGGGCGTTAATGTCCACAGCAGATACACTGACCACCATCTCAAAGACATCATAAATTGATTTCACCTCTTGTTTCCCAGTCTCCAGACCCTTTTGTATGATCCATCCAGGGTCCTTTGCTCTCATAAGAACATAAGAAATTGCCATCTAGGTCAGACCAAGGGTCCATCAAGCCCAGCATCCTGTTTCAAGCAGTGGCTAATCCAGGTTACAAGTACCTGGCAAGTACTCAGAACTAAGTATATCCCACATTACTGATGCTAGTAATAGCAGTGGCTATTTCTAAGTCAACTTGATTAATAGCAGATAATGGACTTCACCAAGAACTTATCCAAACCTTTTTTAAACACAGCTGCACTAACCACATTCCCTGGCAACAAATTCCAGAGTTTAATTGTGCATTGAGTGAAAAAGAATTTTCTCCGATTAGTTTTAAATGTGCTACATGCTAACTTCATGAAGTACCCCATAGTCCTTCTATTACCCGAAAAAGTAAATAACCGATTCACATTTACCTGTTCTAGACCTCTTGTAATTTTAAAGACCTCTATCATATCCCCCTTCAGGCGTCTTTTCTCCAAGCTGAACAGCCCTAACCTCATTAGTCTATCCTCATAGGGAAGCAGTTCCATCCCCTTTTTCATTTTGTTCGCCCTTCTCTGTACCTTCTCCATCATAACTATATCTTTCTTGAGATGTGGTGACCAGAATTGTACACAGTATTCAAGGTGCGGTCTCACCATGGAGCGATACAGAGGCATTAGGACATCCTCAGTTTTATTCACCATTCCCTTCCTAATAATTCCTAACTTTGTTTGCTTGTTTGACTGCCACAGCACACTGAGCTGTCAATTTCAAAGTATTATCCACTGTGAAGCCTAGATCTCTTTCTTGGGTGGTAGCTCCTAATATGGAGCCTAACATTGTGTAACTACAGCATGGGTTATTTTTCCCTATATGCATTACCATGCACTTATCCACATTACATTTCATCTGCCATTTGGATACCCAATTTTCCAGTCTCACAAGGTCCTCCTGCAATTTATCACAATCCACTTGTGATTTAACTACTCTGAATAATTTTGAATCATCTGCAAATTCAGTGGGAGCACTGAGAGGATCACCTTCCTGGTGGCTGAAAGGAATCAGTAAGTTTTGCTTGGGAAATTTTTTTTTTTTTTTAAGTATTGGGGCGAAGTAAACTATGGGGAATATTATTTAGTGTGTTTGTGCTTTTAATAGTCAGTAAGGCAGCGAATAAACAGATGTTAGTGGTAAGTGTTCTAAAGATCAAAATCACAGAACACATAGAAAGACATTGTTTAATGGAGCAAAGCCAGCATGGCTTCACCAAGGCAAGTCTTGCCTCACAAATCTGCTTCACTTGTTTGAAGGGGTTAATAAACATGTAGATATAGGAGAACCGGTGGATGTAATGTATTTGGATTTAGAAAGACATTTGTCAAAGTTCCTCATGAGAGGCTTCTAAGAAAAGTAAAAAGTCACAGGATAGGTGGCTCCACAAACAGGAGGATATCCAGTATCTTGTTTGTAGTCTCATCCTCTGTCAACAATGTAAATGGAATAGCCTCTGCGATTCTAACAAAATCAGTGAAGGAGATGTCCTCAGGAGGGAGACTTTTTTTCTCTAGAGGATCCTTCCTCTTCATAGTCAAATCTATAGCTGAACCCCTGGAGAGGTCAGAGTCAGAACTTGACTGGTAGATCAGTGGAGAGGATGCTGACAATGCCTAATCTGCAGACAAAGCCTCAAAAGAGGGGTGCACTTATCTGCTTTGGCCTGGATCTCAAGGAACTCCAGCACCTTTGGGAAACTTTCTCACCCAATGGGCTGGAAAACACCATTAGGATGGTTAATAGTCCCAAACCACTGTTAGGAACCAGTATTGATGCAAAGGCACCGATCAGCTAGAGGGACTTGAGTAGTGGTTGTAACCTCAGACCATGCTGTCCAGATGCTGGAGCACCCAGCCTTGCAGAACCTTGTCTAAAGTCTGCTGAATATATTTGTTCATTTATTCCTCTAAGATAGCTGATGCCAGCCCATGGGTTGCAGGAGGGGTGGCCACATCATCCTGGGAACCGATTAGTGTATAGGTGGTGAAAGCCTGAACCCTTGGAGACAAAATTCCCAGGTCATTGGTGAGGATGAGCGCTTCTCTCCATGGGACTGTTTCCGGGAGTGAGGGGGTGTTTCTTGACTGATCCCATGCTAGGCACTGCGCACACATGGAGACAGATGCCTGTTTCTTTGTCTTCATTCGATACCCAGCATGGGAACTTCATGACGGTGGTGTCAAAGAGATGGACCCCACTACCTTCTTTAATCGGGAAGAGCTATATGAAGGGATGTCTCTCTCAGGGCTCTAGCTATGCTTGACATCAAGGGAACTGACTGCTCCCCCAACACATCTTTCTCAACCAGTGCAGCTCCATGATTCTTTGATGTCTTCAATGCATTGGACTGCCTGTTTCCTATCAGTCCCAGTTAAGACATCACACCCTCTAGGTCATGATTGCACACAGGTGACTTCCCCCTCCAGCTTTCATGCAATGCACACCGAGGCACGGAATACAAAATTATGATCAGTAATAGATGAATTCTGTTGTACCAAGGGCATTGAGGGAACCTGCTTGACATGGCCAACTGTAAAACAAAGAATGCAAAGTTGAATTCGATGGCAGCAGGTGAATTGATGTCCAGGCAAAAACAGTGTGCCAACCCAGCACCAAGACAGAAAGAAAACTTACAAAAATGACCAGATATCTACATAAGGAAACTAGAGAGAAATGGAAGAAGAATGCAAGGCCACATGATGAACAATCCTGAAAAACCACCACACAGTTCTACGAGTAGGAGTGAGAAACTTCAACTGGTGGGCTCTGTAGAAAAGAAGAGACTGAAGGGGCAAGCTGGGCATACTTAGTGAAGCATAGTCCAAGATCTAGAAACTTGGACATAAAGGTTTCAGGCCAGGCTCCACTGGATGTTATCCCTCACGTGAGAGGACTGCTATCCTGCGTGTCCTTAGAAAAACAATGAATACTGTTTCAGAAGCAGTTTTTTTTAAAATTTTATTTTATATTTATGCAATCTTACAATTATTTCAAGAACAAATCTTGTACAGAAAAAAGATAATATTGTAAACAATACAGATACTGTTTTATACACAATATCATCTGACACTTAAATAAAGAACCTTTTATAGTTTCTCTTCTTGAGATCCACAAAAAGGGGGCGGATCTTTACCAAACCTAAAGGAAAAGATAATACTTAATTTCAAGAAATATCCAGATTACAGTGACTCTAATTACTTATGAGAGACTGGGAGCCTCTTCACGAGGTACTTCATCTGTTGCTACTGGAATCTTACCCACTAAGAATTGAGTTAACTGGGGTGGATCAAAAAAGACATAGGTATTTTGCAAATATTTTACCACACATTTGCATGGAAATTTAAGGAAATATCTTGCCCCAATTAGTAAAACCTGAGGTCTCAAGAGTAAAAATGTTTTCCTCCTCTTCTGTGTCTCACGGGTCAGGTCAGGAATGGCTCTGACCAAAAGACCAAGAAATCTTTCATTCCTATGTTTTATACTCAATCTTAACAGCCTATCCCTGTCTGACTCTGAGGCAAAAGTCACTATCAATGTTGCCGGAACAGCCATTTCTGTATCCGATGTCTCCAAAAGTGCTGTTATATTGAGAGGTTGATCAATCACAGGTGCCACGATCTCTGATTCACCTCCTTGGTTTACTGCCTCTACTCTAGGCTTCGATAAATAAAATGATTTCAGTATCATTGGACTTTGATCTGCTGAAATGTTTAATATTTCAGACATGTATTTATTAAAAACTTCCCTTGAAGATCTCATTGGTAATTGAGGAAAGTTTATATATCTTAAATTTCGACTCTTTGCATAGTTCTCTAAATTTTCTATCTTTTGAACAAGTCTTATTATCTCTTATAAGCATTGATTGTGTTTGCTGAATCATTTTTATCTCAGTCCGAATAGTAGCAGTTTGTTGTTCTAATTCCACATTTGACTTCTCAAACACTTTGTTTCTTTTCATGCCTTCTCAATTGTTCCGTTACTGGTGTTAACTGCTGTAATATGTTAGTTCTCATCTCGTTTATAGCTTCCCACAAAGTCTCAAAAGAAAAGACTACAGGTCTTACCATAGATGGTATTTCTATCGTGGAGAAAGAAACAGCAGCGACTGAAGTTTCTCCTCCTGAGGCTCCTCTTCCATCACTGCTTTGCCCCAGGTCTTCTATGGGGCTAGATGCCGCCGTCAGCGTCACTCCAGACCTCGCTGAGAAAATCTCCTGCACATTTCGGTCCGGGGTATCTTCCCCTGGATATGGCGCTTCTCTCCCGGCAGCTGGGTTAAGTGGTGGGGTCCTCTCAGCGGGACTCAAAAGTGATATGGAGCCAAGCAGAGAGGGGAGCTCAGATTTCCCTCCCCCGCTCTGCAACGGCTGGTCTCCCACTGTTCTGACGCTGCGTGTGACATGGGCGTCCATCGGGCCGGTCGGAGCACTCGAAGGCTCAGCGGGGTAGGGCGTCCTCGGCTTGCGCTTCCTTCCCATAACCAAGGTAAAGGTTTCGCAAGAAAACAAATTATTTTTGGATCACATGAGGACGCTCTGAACACAGCTACTCATCCGGTGGCCATCTCAGAAGCAGTTTAAGTTAAAGGCTAGACTAAAATATTATGAGTTCATTATCTGAATGCTATGATGGCTATCCATGCTATGAAATCAGTCTTTACTGAGCTACCTTACCACCTTACAGCATGAGGCAGCTTCCATTTCCTCATAATTGATCCAACAGTGCTCACTGGGATATCCAAGCACTTGGATATTATTTTGTAGACATTTTTTGTGTATGTTTATAACTCTCTCTTTAATTTCCTTAGAATGTTCTTTGATACTCGTTTTCACAGATTTCATTCAGATTCACAATCTGACCAAAGATACTGGAATTAGGGGGTCATTTACCCAAGAAAAGCTAATTTTTTTGTTTGTTTAATGATTCACGAGTAGGGGCCAGTTGTAATTAAGGCAATACCTTTCATCTGTGTAAACTAAGAGCTTATACAGTACAGGGGTTGAATACTTATGCAAGCAGCATTTTTCAATTTTTACTTTTATTTTACAAAAAAAATACAAAGGAATAATGAAATGTGACTTTGAAAATTTATTTTACTGTATGGAACAATCTGCGTGTCATTTGTAATCCAAACAAATCTGACTTTTTAGGGGATTGAATACTTTTGCAAGCCACTATATAAGTTTTCCATATATCGGGCAGGCAATTTTAAAACAAGCAATTTCTGCAAGCAAAAGACAGCTTTGAAAATTACCCTCTCTATATCCAGGCTAGTTGTCTCCACTTGGAACCCAATGAGGAATAATGATTAAATGTAAAGGAATTCAAGGACAATTCTGAAAAATTATGGGGACAATAATAAGAGAAATAGCAGAGTTGCTTATCTGTAACGAGAGTTCTCAGAGGACAGTGGATGGTCTTCATAAAATGACTTATGAGAAGAGAATGAAGAACCTAAATATGTATACCCTGGAGGAGAGGAGGAGCAGGGGTGATATGATACAGACTTTCAGATACTTTAAAGGTTTTAATGATCCATGGTCAACAACAAACCTTTTCCGTTGGCAAAAAAAATCAGTAGAACTAGGGGTCACGATTTGAAACTCCAGGGAGGAAGACTCAGAACCAATGTCAGGAAGTATTTCTTCACGGAAAGGGTGGTGGATGCTTGGAAAGCCCTTCCAGGGGAAGTGGTGAAGACAAAACTGTGAAGGATTTCAAAGGGGCATGGGATAAACACTGTGGATCCATAAAGGCTAGAGGATGGGAATGAAGAGAAAAGCCATGGGGGTAAGCTTGCTGGAATGGAGGTTACCACCTGGGGATTACTACCCTTACTCAATAAGCCTTCACATGGTTAATGCAACTCCAACATTGCTCTCTGCTTCAACGGCAAGGGGAAATGTGGAAAAGAGGATTTGCATTCAGACAACAACCAACAAGGACTGAACTTCACCGTCTGGGTAAACAAATAAGCGTGGGGGTAGCTTGCTTATTACGGTGGTTACTACCCTAAACCAATTAAGCCTGATACTTCACTTTTAATGCATATACAGCATTGCTCTCTGCTTCAACGGCAGGGATAAATGTGGAAAAGAGGATTTACATCCAGACAACATCCAACAAGGCATTGATCTGTGAAGTCTGGGGAAACAAGCATTGGGGTAATTTGTTAATGAGGCGGTTACTACCCTTAACCATTAAGCCTTATGCTCACCTTTGATGCAATTCCAACATTACTCCCTGCATCAATGGCAGGAAATTTGAATCAAACCGTTACCAACAAGGGCCCTGGATCTTGGTGGTTGGTGAAGCAGATAAGTTTGGGAAAATAAGTGTGGGAGCTTGCTGGGCAGACTGGATGGGCTAATTGGTCTTTTTCTACCGTCATTTCTATGTATGTTTCTATGTTAGTCCTGACACATGGGCGACATCAGATGGAGCTAGATACAGAAACCAGGCACACTGAGCATGCCCAGTATGCCCTATAAAACACGTCCACTCGGGTCCCTCTTCACTCTCTTAACATAGAATTACAATTAAAATAAAAAATAGGAGAAACCGAACTCGGACCAACATCCACCTAACCAGGTGCCAACAGGCACAACACCGGTGTTGGTGGTTAAGAGAGGGGGAGACAGCCTGAACAGGTTGAGAGAGTTGGGTTCTACACCTCAAACAGGTTCCAGAGGACAGACTGGCCGAACATACTGTCATGTTGGCCATCCCTATGCAGACAGTAAAGTGATATGAATGAGTGGAGAGAACTCCACGTCGTAACCTTGCACATCTCCTCCATGGGAACTGCTTGCAAGTGGGCCACCGATGCTGCCATGGCTCTGACTGAATGAGCCTCGACATGACCACCCAAGATGCATGCCCGCCTGGCCATAGCAAAAGGAAATGGAATCTGCTAGCCAATTAGATATTGTCTATTCTTATCAAAGGAAACAAAAAGTTGAAAGGACTGTATGGGCTTCTGTTCATTCCAGGGAGAAGGCTAAGGCTCACTTGCAGTCCAAACTGTGCAGTGTTCATTCGCTTTGGTGTGAATGGGGCCTAGAAAAGAAAATTGGCAGGATAATTGACTGGTTAAGATAGAAATCCATCGCCACCTTAGGTAGGAACTTAGGGTATGTACACAAGACCATCCTGTCATGATAAAACTTATAATAAGTTAGATAAGTCACTAAAGCCTGGAGCTCGCTGACCCTGCGCGCTGAAGTGACCGCCACCAAAAATACGACCTAGCACATGGCGAACAGTGATAAGCCTAAGAGTGAGGCCTAGCCAAGAAGGCTGCTCAACCTACTAGGCTGCCCATATTCCCTAAGCTCCCCCGAAGGCATGAACGAACATCAGATCAGTATGCTGAGCACAGAGAACAGAGGAATCCCTACAAAACTCCTCCGTTCCTTTTTTTTTATTATCTTTACTAAATTTTTAATTTACTCCTGAGGTGATATATTGGATTCCTCCCTCAGATGAGTGTCTTGGTTGGGTAGACAGTTTTCAGCCAGCGTTGACTTAGCTGTAAAAGCTGAAAGGCAAGCAGGTGCAGAAAGCCAATTCTTTTTGTGTGTTTTGCTTTACATGCACTCAGCCTGCCCTGGCTGAGTACAGAATCTGTCTCCAGCTGCATAGGGAGAGAGCATATACCTTCACTGCCGCGTTCGGCTTTCTGCACCCGCTTGTCGTTCAGCTTATAGCTGTCAATGCCAGTTCAAAACCAGCTACCAGATCAAGACACTCATCTGAGGGAGGAACCCAATATAGCACCCAAGGATTTCTCAACCGAGGGAGGAACCATATAGTATCACCACAGGAGAATGGGGAGAATTAATTTTCTTTCTTCCCTTTCTTCTTCCGATAACTTTAAGCGATCCCCAGTAGGGAGAATCAGATTTTTTTTATTTTTTTTTGGGAGAATACTAGCAGGCCGATGGCACTGCAGGAGTATATATACTGTGATGTCAGCTTTGACCCGTCTCCATCTGCTGGTAGAGGTGCGTAACCCACTTGTTCTGGATCCACCTATCTAAATGCTAAGAAATCTGATATTAGTATACTTAAACAGGGAAAATTCTACAAATCAACCCACCCAAGGAAAAACTATCAATGATACCATTACAGATTCAAAAACAGGATGGTCAATCGATTTTTTTCTTCATTTAATCCTCCAGGCGTTACAGTTTTCAAAGTGAAAATCCAGCGTTGCTCAGCCTGCAACAGCATCCTGTTCACAATACCACCACATATATTAATGACAAGCTGTACTATAAATGCAAGTCCTCCACCATATGCTTACACTGCAACCAATGCTGTACTAGCGGTGAATTCATAACTTCATTTCTAATACTATTGCAATGTTCCATTATCTGAACTTTAATTTTCCTCATTTTCCCCACATAATACAAACTACAGAGACATTGGATAATGTAAACCACCGATCCAGATTCACTTGTAGTAGACTACTTCAAAAAAATCTCTTTCCCAGTAACAGGGTGTATTAAAAAGGATAAAGATTAATTTCAGGCTGAATAATGTAATACATGAATGATGTCCAGTAGGTAAACCAGGGTCAATCTCCTGAGGTGCATGTAACTCTGAAGGTACCAAAATGTCCTCAATATTGTGGGGACACTTGAAAGTGAAAGTCTGAATCTGTTCTAAGCCCTCAAAATCCTTCAAAAAATAATGTCTTTTAAGTAATCTCAATCACTCCACAACACAATTAAAATATGGTAACCCATGCACTAAAGGGGCACTTGAGAAGTGAGTGAAGTCAATAGAAGGTTTTGATTAATGTACCGAGCTCGCTTATATGCACGATGAATAACTTTTGTGGATATTTCAATTCCACAAATAATTCACATAGATTCCTCACATGTCTTTTTTAGTCATCAATAGGGAAATATCGTCCGCAAAACAGAAAAACTGCCCAACAGGAATGTTTTTTCTAATGATCCTAGGATGACAATTCTTTAAATAATAAACTTTCGATCCATAGATTTTCTAAAAGGTTCAGTAGAGAAAACACCCTCATCAAAACGTATCATATCCAAAAACAAATATAGGTCTCACATCAGATGTAAAATGAAGGTTAGAATCACAATGATTTAGATAAACAAAAAACGAATCCTGCTCAACCAGTGAACCTCTCCATAAATACATCACTGACATATCTAAGCCAAACAACTATATGTGAAGAATATACTGAATTGTAGATGCAAGTTTCTTCAAAATGAGTCACATATTGACAAGCAATGTCGGGAGTCATAGTGGCCCCTATTCCCTACCCATGAATCTGCTGAAAAAGTTCCCCCTTAAAGAGAATAGTTTTAGTTAAAACAATTGTTGCAAGCTCACGCAAAAAAGATGGTTTGTTTTTTTTTTATTTTTAAGCACTGTTGAATGAGGGCATTTATTACCATATAGTGGTTCTGACTTCACCAGAAAACATCTCCAATTTGGAATTCTGCCTTGTTGCAATAGAACCCACGTCAGGCTCTCTATATGTTGATCACTATGTTCATCCCGCTCCATTTCAGACTGAGGAAGTCTCCTTGAATAATGTCCTTTCTGGCTATGTGAGTTATAGACAGTGCTGTTAAGTCTCTTTCTACCCATTCACTGTTGGGGTCAGGATGTTTTGCTCAATGGACTACCGATCTCAGCCAGCATGGCACTTATTTAGTGTTTTAGACCTAGAACAGTGATCCACAAACCTGGCCCACTGAGCTCGATTTTCTGGCCACCCCAAACTTGTCCTTCAATAGGCCAGACCCAGCCTATGGACATTTTGGATTTGTTTTCAGTGACACTGGAAGCAGAAAGACTGGCAAGATTTCAGAGTCCCACCAGTGAAATAAAACCTGTCAAACTCTCGCAATCCCCGAAAGTGTCAGCCTCTAGCAGGACATCCAGGTCTGCCAGCAAGAGAGGACGTGCCAGATCTGCACACCAGAAGTAATCTGCTGGTGGGCCAAGAGGAGAAGATCCTTTGGTAGGGAGGCCAAGTCCAACAGTTTCATCTCCTCTCAATCACGCTTAACTCCCTCCTTCTCCCCTTAAGAATCTTGCCTCTTGGAGGGGAAGTGAGAGAGATGGGAGGAGATGAAACTAAGGGTGGGAGAGGCTATAACAGGGGAGGAGGTGTGATTGAAGGGAAAGGGGGGTGAAGGAGAGAGACAGAGGTGGGAGGTCAGAAGAGTAAAGGGAGGAGAAGCAAAAAAGAGGTGTAAAGAGTGTGCTATACACAGTTGCACACTCTCCCCTTCCTTTTGCAAGGATTCAATGAGGACATATAAAAGATTACCATCTAGGACAGGGGTGGGCAATTCCGGTCCTCGAGGGCTGCAAACCAGTCGGGTTTTCAGGATATCCTTAATGAATATGCATGAGAGAGACCTGCATACACACTGTCTCAGTTCTATGCAAATCTATTTCATGCATATTCATTAGGGGTATCCTGAAAACCCGACTGGTTTGCAGCCCTCGAGGACCGGACTTGCCCACCCCTGATCTAGGATAACTCTAAAATTACAAACCTGGTGTGCTAGTATAATAGTAACATCCTCAACTGTGGATGCTGAAAGTGCATCATGTAGTAGAGGGCATTCTATGCACCCTCCACATTTTCCATGAAAGAATATTTCCTGACATTGCTCCTGATCCTAGCCTCCCTTTGGAGCTTCATATCATGACCCCTAGCTCTAAAGCTTACTTTCCACTGGAAAATGTTTGATTCTTGTGTATTATTACCTTTCAGATATTTAAAAGTCTGTATAATATAATTCCATCTATCCTTCATTCTCATCTCATATGACTTTTGGTGTAGACCTTGTACCAATTTGGTTGCTTCTCTGGGCTTCTTGTAACTTATCTCTAACCTTTTTGAGAAATGAGCTCCAGAGCTAAACACAGTAATCTAGATGAGGCCTCACCAAAGACCTACAGAGGTAGGGACCATTGTTTTCAATTTTTATTTTTCTAGGAATTGTCAGCATTAACAAAAATGGGGGGAAAACACAGAACAAAATAATTCATTTTTTTCATTGCTTTTCTTCTCTTTGTTATAATAAACACAATTTACTAGGGCAATAAAAACTGAAAACAGCTCCTTTTTGCGGTTGGTTATGCCTCTCTATGCAGCCCAGTATCTTTCTGGCCTTGGCTGCCACCTTGTCACATTGTTTGAAACCTTCAGATAAAAGACTATCACCCTAAGGTCTCTCTCCAAGTTCATGCAAATCAGTCTCTAATCCCCCATCCTACACAGCTTTATTTGGATTCTGCACCCCATGCGTACGACTACACTTCGCATTGCATCTTAACTGCCAAGTATTCAACCATTCATCAGGTTTTCTTAGATCTCTTCTCATTCCTTCTACTCCTTCAAGGGTGACACTGCTGCAGATCTTAGTGCCATCCCAAAAATACAAACTTTTCTTTTAACTGTACTACACCTTGTTTATTTCATTATATACCGTATTTTCCAGCGTATAAGACTACTTTTTAACCCCTGAAAATCTTCTCAGAAGTCGGGGGTCGTCTTATAGGACAGCGCTTCTCACCGGTGTGTCGCCAAGCACCGGCAGGTGTGTCGTGTGCTCCCGGTCTCTCCCGCTGCTCTTCCTTCCCTGCTGCCGTTGCCGCTGGGCTATCAGCACGTTCAAGCCCAGCGGGAACGGCAGCGGTGCAAAAAAAAAAAAAAAGCTGTGGCATCCGCGGCTGGCCTTTTCTTCTTCCCGCCCTCCCCCCCTTCTGACCCGGAACAGGAAGTGATATGCGGTGTGCGGGAAGGAGAAAGAGCCGTGCCGCATGAAAAAATAGCAGCGGCGACAGCAGCATCGGCCCCCGAGCAATCGAAGCAGCTGATAATAGGGAAAGGAGACAGCAGCGTGAGCCTCCCGCAGCCGATGGGAGTCTTCTTTCTTGGTCTGCAGGGGCTGGAGGAGGAGGCTGCAGCAGCAGCTACCATTTGTGCTCGGGGGATGGGGGAGGGGAGAGGAAGTGAGTGAGAGAGAGAGAAGCAGCCAGCCAGCCTGTGTGTAAGTGAGAGAATGCATTTGATTGAGATCCTGTGTGTGATTGAGAGAAACTGGTCAGAGAGCTCATGTGTGTGTATATGTGAGAGACAATGAAAGTGACTGCTCAGAGAGATGACTGATGTGTATATGAGTGTGAGAGAGAGAAAAAGCATGGAAGTGAGAAATCTGGGTATGTGAGAAAGCATGGGAGTAAGAAGCCTGATTATGTGAGAGAGAGCATGGGAGTGGGAGGGCTGTGTGTGTGTGCGTGCATGAGAGAGAGACTGGTTGATAAGGTGACGGTGTGTGTGTGAGAGAGACTGGTGTGTGTGAATGTGAGAGAAAGAATGTGATTCAGGGAATGAGAAGCCTGTGCACGTGGAGAGCGAGCATGGAAATGAGAGAGAGACTGGTGTGTGTGTGTGAGACAGAGAAAGTGATTATGGGAATGAGAAGCCTGTGCATGTGAAGAGTGAGCATGGGAGTGAGAAACCTGGGTGTGTGTGAGACACAGCATGGGAGTGAGAAGCCTGTATATCTGAAAGAGAACATGGGAGTGGGAAGCCTGTGTGTGTGTGTGTATATGCACGAGAGAGATCAGGTGACTGGTGTGTGTCTGTGAGAGAAAGAAAGTGATTATGGGAATGAGAAGCCTGTGCATGTGGCGAGAACAAGCATGGGAGTGAGAGACTGGTGTGTGTGTGTGTGTGTGTGTGTGTGTGAGACAGAGGAAAGTGATTATGAGAGTGAGAAGCCCGTATATGTATAGTAAGCAGAACACGGGAGTGGGAAGCCTGTGTGTGTGTATGGCATGAGAGAAACTGTTCAGGAAGGTGTCTGGTGTGTGTGTCAAAGACTGTTTGGGAAATGATTGGTGTGTGAGAGACAGAAATTGGTCATGGGGACATGACTGGTATGGTGTGTGTGTGAGAGACATGGGCCCTAAGGAAGAGGAAGAGGAATAGGAGAGCTGCTGGAAGGGGTAAGTAAAGGTGGCTTTTTAAGTTTATTTTTCTTGATTGACTGCCATTTTAATTATTTAATATTATGTGATGTGTCTTCTTTTTTGAAATATTTTATTGGTGTTTGGAGAATGTTTAATAGTTTTTATGAGTTTTTAATTGTTGGATGTTATTCTGTTCATAGCTGTTTTCAAAAACATTTATTATTAGTATAGCTTTACAATTATTTCTGTGTGGGGATCTCTAGCTGCTTGCTAGTTCTGTTTTCCTAATAAGAGGTGTATTGGTTTTTAGGGCCTGATATACGGTATTTGTAGTGTTGCCCTTTCATACATAGGGTTGCTCCTGTTTGAGTTAAAATTATTTTTTTTCTTAAAAATGTGTATAAAAAGGGGGGGTCGTCTTATACGCCGGAAAATACGGTACTCTATTATGGCACACTAACAGTATTTACAGTTATATAAAATAGGGGAAACAAAACAATGTAAATATCAATTTTTACTCAAATGATGCCCACTTTTGAGTAATATTTATGGTTGTAAGGGTCCTCAAAATTAAAAATCAATATCAAATGACATTTGATGAAATAGACTTGGGTCTATTTAAAACAGGCTTAAGTTTTCAGGTGTCTAAAAAAAAAAAAATTCACTGAAAACATGGGTTTTCAAAGTTTCCTACTCCTTTACAATATCAAAGATCAAGAAGTCAAATTCATCTAAATATTACTGCAGGCTTATTCTTTTCTACAACATCTCTTACACAAACACTCTGGCCACAAACCTGAAAGCAGTTGTATATAGTTCACGTGTTCCCCTAGCCAGGATTTCACGGGCTTACATTGAGCCCTCTTAGACGGTCCATCATTAGGTGCGTTGGAAGGCAGCACTAGTACAAAAAAAAAGTTAAAGGAAGCAAATTATTATTAAACAAATAGTGATCCAAGATTTTTTACATAAGAACATAAGAAATTGCCATGCTGGGTCAGACCAAGGGTCCATCAAGCCCAGCATCCTGTTTCCAACAGAGACCAAACCAGGTCACAAGAACCTGGCAATTACCCAAACACTAAGAAGATCCCATGCTACTGATGCAATTAATAGCAGTGGCTATTCCCTAAGGGGTTGATTTTAAAAGCCCTGCGCACGTAAATCCTACCGGATTTACGTGCGCCGGCGCACCTATTTTGCATAGGCCGCCGGTGGGCGCAAAGCCCCGGGACGCGCATAAGTTCTGGGGCTTCGTAAAAGGGGCGGGGGGGGGGGGCCTGTCGGAAGTCCGGGGATGTGTCCGGGGTCAGTCCGAGGCGGGTCCAGGGGCGTGACGATGGTTCGGGGACGGGCTGGGAGGGCGGTACGAGTCCCATGGCACTGCAGCCTGTGCCAGGGGATGGCAAGGCAGCGCACGCAAGTTATGCCTGCTTCGAGCTGGCATAACTTGCACAACAAAGGTAGGGGGGGGATTTAGTTAGGGCTGGGGGGTAGGTCAGATAGGGGAAGGTGGGGGGACGCGGAGGGAACGGAGGCAGGCTGCGCGGCTCGGCGCGCACAGGCTGCCGATTTTGCGCAGCCTTGTGCGCGCCGACCTCGGATTTTATAAGATGCGCACGTATCTTATAAAATCCGGCGTACTTTGTTTGCGCCAGTTGCACGAACAAAAGTACGCGTGCACGTACTTTTTTAAGATCTACCCCTAAGTAAACTTGATTAATAGCCATCAATGGACTTCTCCAAGAACTTTTCCAAACCTTTTTTGAACCCAGCTAACTGCATTAACCAAATCCTCTGGCAACAAATTCCAGAGCTTTATTGTGTATTGAGTGAAAAAGAATTTTCTACGATTAGTCTTAAATGTACTACTTGCTAACTTCATGGAATGCCCCCTAGTCCTTCTATTATTCGAAAGTGTAAATAACCGAGCCACATCTACTTGTTCAAAACCTCTCATGATCTTAAAGACCTCCATCATATCCCCCCTCAGCCGTCTCTTCTCCAAGCTGAACTGCCCTAACCTCTTCAGCCTTTCCTCATAGGGGAGCTGTTCCAACCCCTTTATCATTTTGGTTGCCCTTCTCTGTACCTTCTCCAGTGCAACTATATCTTTTTTTAGATGCGGCGACCAGAATTGTGCACAGTATTCAAGGTGCGGTCTCACCATGGAGCGATATAGAGGCATTATGACATTTTCTGTTTTATTAACCATTCCCTTCCTAATAATTCCTAACATTCTGCTTGCTTTTTTGACTGCTACAGCACACTGAGCCGACAATTTCAATGTATTATCCACTATGCCTAGATATTTTTCCTGGGTGTTAGTTCCTAATATGGAACCTAACATCGTGTAACTACAGCAAGGGTTATTTTTCCCTATATGCAACACCTTGCACTTGTCCACATTAAATTTCATCTGCCATTTGGATGGCCAATCATCCAGTCTTGCAAGGTCCTCCTGTAATGTATCACAATCCGCTTGTGATTTAACTACTCTGAATAATTTTGTATCATCCGCAAATTTGATAACCTCACTCATCGTATTCCTTTCCAGATCATATATATATATATATATATATATATATATATAGAAAAGCACTGGTCCAAGTACAGATCCCTGACGCACTCCACTGTTTAACCTTTTCCACTGAGAAAACTGAACATTTAATCCTATTCTCTGTTTCCTGTCTTTTAACCAGTTTGAAATCCACGAAAGGACATCGCCTCCTATCCCATGACTTTTTAGTTTTTTTAGAAGCCTCTCATGAGGGACTTTGTCAAACGCCTTCTAAAAATCCAAATACACTACATCTACCAGTTCACCTTTATCCACATGTTTATTAATTCCTTCTAAAAAATGAACTAGATTTGTTAGGCAAGACTTCCCTTAGGTAAATCCATGTTGACCATGTTCCGTTAAACCATGTCTTTCTATATGCTCTATGATTTTGAACTTGAGAATAGTTTCCACTATTTTTCCCGGCACTGAAGTCAGGCTCACTGGTCTGTAGTTACCCGGATCACCCCTGGAGCCTTTTTTAAATATTGGGGTTACAATGGCCACCCTCCAGTCTTCAGGTACAATGGATGATTATCCTGCCTCTATGTAGGCTGCCTTGATTACTTCCTTGATCCAGCGAGCTATGGTCGCTCGCGAGGCTGCTTCGCCTTGATTCTTTCCACTGTGGAGAACAAACAAGTGATCCGTTTTGCGCACCGGTTCAGATTCTTCCAGGTAACATACCAGGAGTCTGCCGACATTTAGATGGCGAAGAAGGCGGGAGTCTTCAGAGTCCTTATGTTCATCCGGAGATAGCTTGGTTTGAAGGAAACTCCGAGACCACTTTCGGTAGGAAGAAGGGGACAGTGCGAAGCTGTATCGTTCCTGCGGTGAACCTAAGGAACAGGTCCCGACAGGATAGTCCCTGTAGTTTGGAGATGCAACAGGCTGAACATATTGCCACCATGAATACCATCTTCAATGTTAAGAGGCGAAGTGACAGACTGTGCATTGGTCTGAAGGAAGCTCCCGCTAGAAAGTCAATACCCGATTGAAGTTCCATAGGGGAGCCGGCCACTTTAGGGGTGGTTGAAGTTGCTTAACACTTTTAAAATATGACAAAAAATGATGTATGAAGTAATGACCATATTTGTCATTATATTAAAATTAAGGGCTGTACACTTCCAAGTGAATAGAAATAAATCTTCACACACTTTGTTATAGTTCGGGTCCTTCATAGAAGTATAAATTCTTTACCTGGTAAATAGTTCAACAACATATAATTGATATCTCGTTTATAGACTTATTACAACTATAATAATTCATATCTTATGAAAAGACACTCCTGACTGATCAAAATTAGATCCAAGAGAATAGTAATTAGTTTCCACGTTAAAATCAGTTTAATTACATGAACCAAATGTATTAAAATAATCTTTAAACAAACAGTGGTTCCTAAAGGTCATTATCAATTGCTATAATTCAGTTGTATCTAAAAATAGTACTGATCCCTAATTTGATTATTCATGTTAATTCACTCCATTTCATAGATTCCAAAACACTAAGGAATGCTATATTAGAAAGCAATTTAAATCCAAGCTATCCGAGGAAAGAAAAAACAATAGCGATAAGGATAAATTAACTAGACAACTGAGTTCAAACATATCGGCAAGCACTGCTGAGTGAGCTGCTGAAAATATTCTGCACATCGTGAAAGCTAAAATTACTTAAACAAGGAGACCTATATATAAATGCATTATCCTAATGCATTGTGTTCACACATAAGACTGTATTTAATCTCTCAACATACCTGAGTCTAACGCAACAGAATTGTTTAAAAGGAAAGCCTTAGTATCAGTCTCTCTTTATACACAGAAGTTCAAAAATGGCGCGAAAGATCTAATGTTGTCATTTCCTCTCTAGTGGCTGTCAATCATTCAATGGTGTTCAGCTCTGCTTTAAAAATATTGCAGTGTATATACGAGGAACAGGGTATTACGAATTAGTGCTGAGAATGTATCCACCATTTTTGTCCATCCAGATAATTAAAAAATAAAAATCAATGTACTAGGTTAAAAACAAAACAAATTATTGTGATAAAATGTATCTTAATATTAATATGGAATCTAGACTAGCATTAAAAATTTAAATGAATGAAATTAAATGTGTGTAATCAAGTTATGAAACAGTATTTAAGAAATGTACAAAATTATAGATTGTCAAAATAATTAATTAGTAACTAAAAATAAACTAAAAACAAACCTCTAAAGAAAGATCTTCATTCTAAAGAAATTAGTGTTTAGTTAAAAAAATTGATTAAAAAAATTTATACTATGTCTCACATAGAAAATGTTTTGGGTTACAGAAAAACTGAAAAGTCAACCTCTTGATTCAATCCTGATGGTGTCACAGTGTTAAATATGAATATGAATTCTTGTTCGATCCGCAATAGAGTTTTATCTAAGTCCACTCACCTCCAGTGTAATTTTGGTTTATATAATACAGGGAATTTATAATCCTCAAATTTGCGGTTAGCTGTAACTGAATGGTCCACAATGGTTTCCCTCAAGTTTTCTACTTATTGCACTCCTATGCTCAATTAGTCTTTTGTGTAGCGGACGGATCATTTTCCCGATATGCCAATTGTTACATGGACAGTAGGCAGCATAGACGACCCCTTTCACTTTTACAGTTTGTAAAAAAAGTTTTAGTATAAAGGGTATAGATTGGCCTTTAATCATGACCAAATTGGTCTTAAGGTTACCAGAACATACAGAGCACGAACCACAGGGGCAATGTCCATTTGGCCTCTTATCTATACTTGTTTACATGGTAGCCCTGATCTCTCAAATTCTGCTCTCGTCTATTGGCAACAATTAACCTGCTACTCTCAAAGCACTTCAAATTACTTAGGATCTCCCAATGTTTCTTAAGAACTTTAATTATTGTGTGTGACATATGGTTATAAGTTAATGGGAAAACTATAGCATCTGTTTTTTCTTTTATATCAATAATCTTTTCTATTTTGTATATGTGCCCTTTCATAACCTGCATTGGTTATTATTGAAGAAATCTTAACACATGAAATTAATATAAACGTATTCCATCTTGGTTAATCTTGGAACATTTTATCACAATAATTTTGATTTTTTTTAACCTAGTGGATTGATTTTTAGTTTTTTAATTATCCGGATGGACAAAAATGTGAAAATGTTTTATTTGATATATACATGGTTTTAAAATAGTGGATATATTCTCAGAACTAATTCGTAATACCCTGTTCCTCATATATACACTGCAATACTTTTAAAGCAGAGCCGAAAAACTTTGAATGATTGACAGCCACTAGAGAGGAAATGACATGAGATCTTTCGCACCGTTTTTGAACTTTTGTGTATAAAGAGACTGATACTGAGGCTTTCCTTTTAACAATTCTGAATGGCAGTGGAATCTGATGCGCTGGTGCATTAGACTCAGGTATGTTGAGAGATTAAATACAGTCATATGTGTGAACACTATAAGTTAGGATAATGCATTTATATGTAGGTCTCCTTGTTTAAGTAATTTTAGCTTTCACGATGTGCAGAATATTTTCAGCAGCTCACTCAGCAGTGCTTGCCGATATGTTTGAACTCAGTTGTCTAGTTAATTTAGCCTTATCGCTATTGTTTTTTCTTTCCATGGATAGCTTGGATTTAAACTGCTTTCTACTATAGCATTCCTTAGTGTTTTGGAATCTATAAAATGGAGTGAATTAACATGAATAATCGAATTAGGGTTCAGTACTATGTTTAGGTACAACTGAATTATAGCGAATGGACAATGACATTTAGGAACCGCTGCTTATTTAAAGATTATTTTAATACATTTGGTTCGCTTAATTAATCTGAATTTAATGTGGAAACTAATTACTATTCTCTTGGATCTTATTTGGATCAGTCAGGAGTGTCTTATTACAACTATAATATTTCATATCTTATGAAAAGTTTATAAACAAGAGATATCAATTATATGCTGTTGCACTATTTACCAGATAAAGAGTTTATACTTCTACAAAGGACCCTAACTATAACAGTGTGTGAAGATTTATTTCTATCCACTTGTAAGTACAGCCCTTAATTTTATTATGACAAACATGGTCATTACTTCATTCATTCATTTTTTATGTCATACATTCTATTTTAATACACAATTTGACATACAATCGACAGCAAAACATCTAAACTAATAAAGTATTACTCAGACTTATTAATGAATCATGTGGGAATCCATATTATGAAGCAGGATTATTAATCTACATTTGCTAGCAAAAAAACAAATGCAATATCTAGTTTGTCTCGATATAAAAACATTTTTCTCTTGTATAATCTGTACAGAAGTTTACCTATGGTAATTACTCTATTGGTTAAATCATTTAACTTTTGTCCTATCAATCTATATGCTTATCTCCTCTCCATTTCTTTCTGCTGTTTCGATATATACAATAACAATTGTATATTATTACTTGAACTAAAGACAAAGGCAATTTTTATGTTATATTTAGTTTAATGCATTATGATTTTGACCACATTTTAATTATGTGGATGTTTAATATGAAGTCGCGTTTTACTTGACCACATATCTATGTCTTCTACTTTTACTCAGTTTAATATTTTTTAATATTGTAATAGATATGGACGACATTCAATGAGATATCAGAACTAGAAATCGAGTCAATGCTTAAGAAGCTAAATCCCACCCCACATCCAAATGACACAATACCAACCATAGACATAAAAAAAGTTGTAAGCACAGTATCCCCAACTTTAACAAAGATCGTGAATCTTTCCTTAGAGGAAGGAACTATGCCACAGACACTAAAAGGGGCAAACATGGTCAAACCAATCTTTCCTTAGAGGAAGGAACTATGCCACAGACACTAAAAGGGGCAAACATGGTCAAACCAATCTTAAAGAAAAAAAAACAGTGATCCACTTAATCTAAGCAATTACAGACCAGTATCAAACCTCCCCCTAATCGCAAAATTAATTGAGAAAGCCATACAAAAGCAACTTGTAGAACACTTGGAAAGCAATAATATACTGTATCCATCACAACATGGCTTTTGTAAACACTATAGCACAGAGACACTGCTGCTTGCGTTAACAGATAACATCATGAGAGGGTTCGATAGTGGTAAACATTACATTCTTGTGATGCTAGACCTCTCAGCAGCCTTTGATACCATAAATCACGACATACTTTTAAATAGACTAGATGAAATAGGATTAAGTAACAAAACTATCAAATGGTTTAGATCATATCTAAGTAACAGATATTTTCAAGTACAAATCAAAGAAGTAATGTCAGAAAAGATAAACCTTCAAACAGGAGTACCACAGGGCTCTGCCCTATCGGCCATACTATTCAACATATATCTCTTACCATTATGTCACCTACTGGCGGGTCTGGGCATCACACATTATATATACGCTGACGATATCCAGTTAATACTACCCATTGACGACACAATCGAAAAAACATTAAAAATAGTAAATATGTATCTAGATATCATAAAACAACTGCTAAACCAAATGGAGCTAGTAATTAATATTGAGAAAACAGAATTTATACATTTAGAACGGAAAAGCACGGAGATCGTTCAAAACCCAATTATACTCAATAACAACCAAAAAATAGAGTTAGCAGATAAAGTATGGAACCTAGGCGTAATAATTGACACAGAACTAAGCTTAAAACAACACATATCTCTAAAAGTAAAGGAAGGATACGCTAAACTAATGGTGCTGAGAAGACTTAAACCTCTTCTAACAACCGCCAACTTCCGATCAGTACTCCAAGCGCTGATCTTTGCAAGTACCGATTACTGTAACGCTCTTCTGCTGGGCCTACTATACACGTCACTAAGACCACTACAGATACTACAAAACACAGCTGCAAGAATCTTAACCGGCAAAAGCAAGAGAGACCACATCACAGAAACCCTGGCAGAATTACACTGGCTACCCATTGAACAAAGAATTCAGTACAAAACACTATGCACCATACATAAATTAATACACAATGAAAAAGCAGACTGGCTGAACACAGCCCTTCGTGTACACGTCCCAAATAGGAACCTGAGATCAGCCAACAAAGCACTCTTCACTATTCCATCAGTCAAAACAGCTAGACTCACACAAGTAAGAGAAAGAGCTCTATCCTTGGCAGGACCCATACTTTGGAACACCATGCCCACAGAGTTGAGACTACAAAGCAACAACAAAACCTTTAGAAAAAAAATCTAAAAACCTGGCTTTTTAAACTAGCATACCAAAAAGAGAAAGGAGAATAGTACTCAAGGGAAAGCAGGTGCAAACAATTGAACAACAAACACATAGCCAAAATCAATGTGTGTAATTTTTAATCAGATTAAGTTTCATTTTTTTTAGAGCTCAGCAAAAGGGTAAAAGTACAATGCTAAAGGTAATCTAGTAACCCAAACTGTTACAATGTGAATTGGAAATGAATCTTTACACTTACCAATTAATATTATTGACAAACTATGTTATCGACCCTCAAATGGCGCCTATGTAACTTAAGATACGTTAGCTTCATTTTTATGTGCCTGTATGTAAACCGTTGTGACGGTTCCCACCAAATGACGGTATAGAAAAATGTTAAAATAAATAGATAAAATAAATATGCATTAGAGTATTTATACATTTATAAATTATATCTTTTCTTAACTCTTAGAGCCCCTGACGCAGCCTATTAGGCGAAACTCGGCCCGAGTCGGGCTGGTTTTTGATAACATTAATAAAGGAACCACTTTTCACACCAGACAGTCTTGCTTTTGTTTTGTTTGCTGTGGCTACGCTTGACCGTTTACCTTCTTGTTTTATTGGACCTTCCTTGGGAGTGCGGCTCTCGTCTGCGGCTGAAGAACCTGGAGACTTGGGCATTGAGAGTTGTGGCCAGTAGGTCCATGGCTGGGGGCCCCAGTGATTTACTATCAGTTGGAAGGCTGTGGTCAACAGCACCCATTCCACCAGGTCCAGGCTTTCTCTGCTAAGGAAGTCCGCTGAGATGTTGTCTTTCCCTGTGATGTGGGAGGCCGAGATCCCCTGTAGGTTTACCTCCGCCCATGCCATGAGAAGGTCTATCTCCAGAGATGCCTGCTGGCTCCCAGTTCCTCCCAGGCAGTTGATGTAGGCAACTATTGTAGCTTTGTCCGACATTACTCGAAACTCTTGCCCTTGGAGCCTGTGGCTGAATCGCAGAGGCTTGCTAGTCTGACTGCTCGAGCTTCCAGGTGGTTTATGTTCCATCCCGCCTCTTCTTTGTTCCATTGTCCCTGGTCGTCAGTTCTTGACAGTAGGCTTCCCACCCTCAAAGGCTTGCATCTGTGGTGAGCATGATCCAGTTCGTTGGGGATAAGCTTACTCCTCTGCTCAGGTGGTCTTCCTGTTGCCACCACTGAACCTGAGAACATACCTCTGCTGGTAGGTGGAGGCGAATTGAGTAGTCTTGGGACAGTGGGTTCCAGCGTGACAGTAAGAAACATTGGAGTGGTCGCATGTGAGCCCTTGACCATGGTACGACCTCCAGGGTTGATGCCATGAGCTCAAGCACTTGCAGATAGTCCCTTATCTTGGGGCACGTACTGCTCTATCAGCTTTCTCCTCCTTGGGGGAGGGAGGAAGACCTTGTTTTGTTTAGTGTCAAAACAGGCCCCCAGGTACTCAAAACTGAGAGGGCTGCAGACTGCTCTTGACTGTGTTCACGACCCAACCGAGTTCCTACAGTAGGTTCTTGACTCTGCTGGCCACCTGCAGACTCTCTTCCGAAGAGAGTCTGCAGGTGGCCAGCAGAGTCAAGGGTGTGGCCAGCAAGTAAGGGTGTGTCAATATCCCTTTCTTCCTCAGTGTTGCCGCAACCACCACCATAATTTTGGAGACTGTTCTGGGGTCAGTTGCCAGGCCGAAGGGTAGCGCTCTGAACTGGTAATGGTGTCCCAGTACTGCAAAGCATAGAAAACGCTGGTGGTCTAGATGGACTAGGATGTGGAGGTAGGCTTCAGAGAGGTCCAGTGAGGTTAGGAACTCTCCGGTTGTACTGCCATTATTATGGAGCGGAGAGCCTCCATGCGGAAGTGTAGTATCTGCAGATGATGTTCTTGAGGTCCAAGATGGATCTGAATGATCCCTCTTTTCTTGGGAACAATAAAATAGATGGAATAACGCTCTGTATTTTGCTGGGGTGTAGGTACAGAGTTATAGTCTTCAGGCTGAGTAGTCTTGTCAGAGTGTATTCCACTGCCAGTCTCCTGATGTGGGAGTGGCAGGGTGATATAAATTTGTCCCGAGGGATGCTGCAAAACTACAGAGAGTACCCTCCTTGAATGATGTTTAGTACTCATTTGTCAGATATGATTTCGACCCATTGTTGGTAGAAGAGGGAAAGTCAACCCCCTAGTTCCTCTTCCTGTGGATGGGTCGGCCCATTCTCATTGGGGAGCTTGGTTCAAGCCTGCCCCCGGACCTGTTGCTCTAGATTTGTCTGTTTCGAAAGGACTGGGACCTTCCGGAGGGACGAGATACCTGGAAGACGAACTCCTGTAGGGTCAAAAGCGTTGGGAGCCTCTGCCCCTAGTTCTTCTGGGAGAAGGACGCTGGGATCTTTTTCCTCTGTCTTCCGGTAGCCAAGGAACTGGAGATTCGCCCCACTTGCTGGCTAATTTCTCTAATTCGCTTCCGAACAGGAGAGATCCCTTAAAGGGCATTCTTGTGAGATTTGCCTTAGAAGTTGCGTCTGCAGACCAGTTCCGCAACCATACTGCCTTCTGGCCGCCACTACAGAGGCTACTCCTCTTGCTGAGGTACGCACCAGATCTGAGCTTGCGTCCATCAGGAAGGCTGCGGCAGGTTCAATCGCTTCTCCGGCATATGTTCCAGAATTATCTGCCTCCCTCAGTGTCATTGCTGTTGCGAAGGTTTGTTTAAGCATGGATTCTAATCGTTGATCTTGAGTATCCTTCAATGTCGCCGCTCCCTCAATGGGAATGGTTATTCGCTTTGAGATGGCGCAGACCATGGCGTCCACTTTTGGGAAACGCAGGTGTTCCTTGGTCGCTGGTTCCAGAGGGTACAAGGCTTCCAAGGCCTTACCTTCTTTAAAGTTTGCCTCCTGGGCAACAGACTCCAGGTCAATCAGTTCCTGGATGGCTTCCATCAGTGGGAAATAGCATGAGGCCTTACGAAGGGACACCAAGATGGGGTTCTTCTTCGGTACCACCATAGGGTCCGAGCCTGGAATCCCCAGAGTCTTCAGAGTCTGGGAAACAAGGGCTGGCAATTCATCCCGGAGGAAGAAGTGAAGCATGGTTCTGTATGGTTCCAGGCCTGGAGGGATTTCCCCATCCTCCAGTGAGCCACTATCATCTGAGGTGTCTGGGTCCCTGTCAGGGAAATTCTTGGGGAGGCGAGGCGTGTCTTGAGGCACCCGAGCAGGGCCGGGTGCCTCAAGGGTTCCACCCGGGTCGCAGCTGGGGGCTGACTGCGCCTGAACGAAGGCTTGCAGTCCCTGCAAAAATTCCAACCAGGAGAAGGCCCCTGGCTCCATATAAGCCCCAGGAGGAGTTGGGATTAGGGGCCACTGAAATGCCCTCTTGTGGAGAAGATGCCATTTCAGAGTTGCATAAGTCTGGGATGCTGTCTTATAGGGTAATTCTCAACCCATCCTCCAACTGAGAAGACCAGGCTTTGGTCCCCCCTGGGCTTCTTCTCAATGACACAAGTAGGACTCCAGTTCAGGCTGTGCGGCTCTGATGTGGCAGGTTGTGAAAAGGGAGTGCCTTCTGAGCTTCATTGCTGCCGGTGCCATTACCTGTGTGTCTATACACAGAGGCAATGTGCCTCGATATGCACGCTGTTATGCGCGTGTGTACTTATGCGCGCGGCTATGAAGATGGCGCCGAAGCCCCCCCGTGCGTAAGATGGCGCCTCCGAGGGTCTCCATGTGTCTGGACCCCAGCACCGGACCGGGGCCTAGTCCAACCAAGGCTGCTCAATCCGATCGGTGCTCCCCTTTACCTCGCCGGATGGAAAATGGACTGACTGCTTACCTGGTCTTGGCACTTACCGGCCGTGTGCAGGGACGGTCTCCAGCTGCGGGGGGGGAGAGGGCTTAACCTTCACCACCGTGTTCGCTTAAGCACCCGCTGCCTTTCAGCCACTCTAGTAGCTAAGTCCACACTGGGAGCCGGCTACTGGACCAAGGCAACCATCTGAGGGATATTGAAAATCACCTCAGGAATTCTCAACTAGGGGAGGACCCTTAGGGGCTTGATCCTCTTTAAAGTGAAGATAAGAATTTCTTCTCTGTGCTGCAATTTCTCTAACACTGTGCTAGTAGTGGGGATAGCTTCCGCATCTGCTAGGAAACGGAGAGATACTGAAGAGCTGAGGTCACTACAGGGGTATATCTAGGGTGATGTCAGCTTTGAAATCTGACTCAGTCTCCCATCTGCTAGCAGGAGAACACATAACCCACTGGTCCTGAGTCCATTTGGCTACACACTAGGAAAGGGAATTTTAGTGGTTGGGGCTAGGGAGGAAGGAAGCGCAAGAAGGGAAAGCATGGGATCTGGGAATGGGAAGAAGAGAAAAATCTTAGGGAGGAGTGAAAGAGAATGATGTAGGAGAAAAGATAAGGGATGTATACAAGAAGGAGGAGATGATTGGGGATTCAGGGATAAGGAAAGGAATTGAGAAAAGGAGGAAAAGGGATCAGGAGATGGGAGGAAGAGGGATGGGAAGAGGTGGAAGAGAAGGGAAGATTGAGATTGAGGGAAGAAGGAGAAAGATGGGAGAGAGGAGGGAAGAATGGAATAAAGGTGGAGGGGGAACGAATATTGGAAGAAGAAAGCCAAAACCCCATTCCAATCACACTCCTATCTCCCTTATAACTCTTTCCAAAGACCCTTTGATCACTTCACTCTTCCTCTGACTTTCTCCCCACATGAACCTGTCACTCACCTGGTTCTCACCCACAAACCCCAACCTCACCCCAGTTCACTCCCTCCTTCCCACAAACCCCTCACTTACCCCAGTTCAATCCTTCCCCCAACCCACAAACCCCTCTTTTAACCAAGTTGCCTCTCCAATGAACGCTTCACTCATCCTGGTTCCCCCATGAACCTCTCATTCACCCCAGTTCACTCCATCTCCCCACCCCACAAACTCCTCACTTTCTACAGTTTACACTCTACTCTTCCCCTATGGTTTACTCACCTCTCCCTCCCACCCCCACAATCCTTATGCTGCTCTGTCACTCAACCCCTCCTCCTCCACAATCCATGGTTCAATCCTTCCCTACCTCAGCCATATCCCCATATTTACCAGTTCCTATGACTATGAAACAGGAGGTGGGGGGAGCAGCAATTCTGGCACGTTCTCCCATCGTGGCCTAAGCATCATGCCATTCAGGTCCTGGCAGGGAGGAGTGAGGACGTGCCGGAGTTGCTACAAGGCTGTTATCCTCCTGCCTTCAATGCTTTTGAGAACAGGTCTCAAATCTCCTAGGGCAATTTGGCCAGGATTGGCCAATGCTGTGGCAAGGGCCCAATTTTACAGCCCTTACCATGGCTGTACAATTGTGGGAGACCAGGGGTCCCAATTATAACCCTCCTTCCCCAAAGCCAATGCTGTTTAGCCCTACCACTGCAATGACAGTTATAAGGCTGAGGCACACAGAGCATGATTCTATCCTTTTTGCTGTATAACTGTGTGATTACTTTATATTCCATCAGTTCATGCCTAATTTGTGCTTCTTCTTTTTAATTCATTTTCCATTGTTTTATAATCTGTTTACATACATAGAAACATAGAAATGATGGCAGAAGACCAAAAGGCCCATCTAGTCTGCCCAGCAAGCTTTCACACTTTTTTTTCTCATACTTATCTGTTACTCTTGACCCTTAGTAACCTTTTGGTTCTATTTCCCTTCCACCCCTGCCAATAATGTAGAGAGCAGTGCTGGAACTGCATCTAAGTGAAGTATCTAGCTTAATTGGTTAAGATAGTAACTGCCATAATAAGCAAGCTACACCCATGCTTATTTGTTTACCCAGACTATGTAATTCAGTCCTTGTTGGTTGTTGTCTGAATATAAAATCATCTTTTCTTCATTCCCCCCCTGCCATTGACGCACAGAGCTACAATGGATATGCATTGAAAGTGAAGTATCAGGCTTGTTTGGTTTGGGGTAGTAACCGCCGTAACAAGCAAGCTACTCCCCGCGTTTTTGTGAATGCAAATCCATTTTTCCACATTTCCTCTTGCCGTTGAAGCATAGAGCAATGTCTGAGTCGCATTAACCATATGTATGTTTATTGAATAAGGGTATTATCGCCAGGTAGTAGCAGTCTTTCCCGCAAGCCACCCTCTCTTCATTCACATCCTTTAGACTTTATGGATCCACAGTGTTTCTCCCACGCTCCTTTGAAGTCCTTCACAGTTTTGATCTTCACCACTTCCTCCGGAAGGGCGTTCCAAGCATCCACCACCATCTCCGAGAAGAAATACTTCCTGACATTGGTTCTGAGTCTTCCTCCCTGGAGCTTCAAATCTTGACCCCTGGTTCTGCTGATTTTTTCTCAACGGAAAAGGTTTGTCGTTGTCTTTGGATCACTAAAACCTTTCAAGTATCTGAAAGTCTGTATCATATCACCTCTGTTCCTCCTTTCCTCCAAGGTGTACATATTTAGGTTCTTCAATCTCTCCTCATAATTCATTCGATGAAGACCATCCACCTTTTTGGTCGCCCTTCTCTGGACAGCCTCCATCCTTGTCTCTGTCCCTTCAGAGATACGGTCTCCAGAACTGAGCACAGTACTCCAGGTGAGGCCTCACCAAGGACCTGTACAAGGGGATAATCACTTCCCTTTACATTTGTCATCAGATGTCCTGAGCAAAGAGTAAGAAGTCATAATGATTTTAACTGTAACATATTAAAAAGGAAGTTTGTTTACCTGTAACATAGAAGCATAGAAACATAGAAATGACGGCAGAAGAAGACCAAACGGCCCATCCAGTCTGCCCAGCAAGTAACTTCCGTAGACAGCAGGATGAAAGCCATAATGCATCATCCAATGGCTCAAACATTGACTGAACTCTCGGAGCTCAGTGAAGACTTTACTAAGCATGCATGGGGAGTCTCCGTGTACGTGCACTGAATTGTAAGCCGCTCAGTCTCTTCCAAAGTTTAAGCTTTAACAAAGAAGTTGACTCCCCAGGAAAGCAGGTGGGAAAAAATGGCCATTTCATTCTACTGATTACAGATAAGCATGTTCTTCATTAGAACCAGGATGATCAAGTTGGATAACAAATGTAAAAAAATTAGAGTATACCACATTACTGTTGGCTCTAGGATGTTCATCTGTTAGAACTTTTTTTTTAGCAGACCAAAGCTCTGGCTGCAGAGTTTCTCTACATAATCTCCTCAGCCCACTTTGGTGCATCCGTTTTAAGGACAATTTGGACTGTATAATTTTGGAAAGGGATGACCCTGACTAGACTAGAATTGTTCCACCACCAAGGAGGGAATCCCTGAGCAGTTGTGACATGGATGCTGTGCCGTAGGTACTGACTGGCCTGCAGCTACTTTGAGCCAAGGGTCCATTGTGCTTTTCTCAAATGGAGACATGCTATGGAAGCGACATGTACTTTTGAAACCATGATGTCCAACAGCTTCAACATGTCCATGCTGACATCTGCTGACTCATCTGGATCCCTTACACTGCAGACATCAGGATGATAGCCCTTTGTTATGGAAGGAAGGCTTTAGCCCAAGTCCTGTATAGCAGAGGTCAGATAAATCCAGTCAAAGTGATGAAATCAGAAAGGAATGGGGCCAGTCATTATCCAACCCAAATGATTCCAACATTTATTTATTTATTTATTTAAAATTTTTATATACCGGCATTCATGTTGCAAACACATCATGCCGGTTTACATATAACAGGGGTGTACAGTGAACAATTCAATAACCTATTTGTGTAGAAGGAAGCAGTTACAAATAACAAGGTAAAAGAACTGGGAGGAGAGAAGAAAAGGGAGAGAATAACATTAGGTATAGGTATTTACATTAGTAATAACATTTTTACATGTGGAAGTGGTAGAATCTGGCTGAATAGAATCTGGATGGTCATGGACATCGATTCTGTTGTTCCCATCTGAGACGTGCTCTTGAGCAGTAAGGCGTCCAGAAAGAGGTACAGCAGCATCCCCAGCTTGTGCAGGTGCACCACCACACCACCACAGCAAGGAACTTGGTTAAGACATGTGGGGCTGATGCTAGGCCAAAAGGCAGCAAGTGATACTGGAACTGACAGCCTCCCATGACAAATCTGAGGTATTTCCTGTGACCTAGGAACAACTTTATCCTAGTGTAAGCATTCTTTAGCCAGTCCCCTTTTATGTAGAAAGGGAACTAAAGTACAAAGAGAAACCATCTTGAACATTTCTCTTGTCCCAGGCCCCTAGGACTAAGAAGGGCCTGCACCCCCCCCCCTTTTCTTCTGAATCAGGATCTACTTGGAACAGCATCACCACCCTCTTTCCTGCGGTGCAATGGACTCAATCACATTAACTTGTAAGAGGGAGGAGAGTTCCTTATGTAGTAGTTGCTGATGAGACGAGTGACCCCAACTGGGATTCAGAGGTCAATTTGGTGGAATACCTAATAGATTTTTTCTATACCCTCTTTTTACTAAGCTGTGGACCCATGCTTCTGAAGATACACTGGACTATAGGAGGATGTAGAACTGCAGTCTGCCTCACACGGGAAGGTTCTCTGGCATGAGTACTGAGATACTGATTATGTTCTCCATGATCCAGTTAAACCCTATCACAGGTGTTGACTGGGTCATGGGCTTAGGGGCCCGCTGTTGCCATGAAAGGGCACATGGGACCTGCTGTTGACAGGTTCAAAGGGGTGGAGGATAGCACTTCATAAGTTGGAAAAAATGCCTCCTAGATGAGGCGGCCAGGTCTGGAATGCCAGCAGAGAGCTATTGGAGCATTGCATAGTGACCACCTACTTCACCTTATATCTCTGAAAAAAATCTCTCTTCTATATGGCAAGTTAGCGAGTTATTCCTGAATTTCTGTTTGGAAATGTGAAGCTCTCAGCCAGGCGAGTCTGAGGGCACCAATCCCCATGGCAGAGTCTCTTGATACAGTTTTGAGAATGTCGAAAGTAAAGCAGATCATGTTTCACACATTCCAGGCCCTTGTCCATCAGTGACTACAGATTGTCTCATTGCTTTTGAAGAAGCTTTTTGAGTAGTCCCGGTGTGAAGGCTAGGAAGAGCTAGCTGACGTGGTAGATATGTGCACCAACGACACAGGAATGTATGGGAGGGAGGTTCTGGAAGCCAAATTTAGGCTTTTAGGTAGAAAGCTTAAATCCAGAACCTCCAGAGTAGCATTCTCTGAAATGTTGCCTGTTCCACGAGCAGGTCCCCAGAGATGTTTGCATTAGTAAGAAAAGCATATTGAGTTAATTTAGTCTCACATGAGAGAGAAAATACAGTTATATGTACAAGGTCAGCATGTAGCTTGCTTTGAAAAAACAATCATGCTGATACACAATAATGCTTAAGAAAAACTACAGGCTTTTGGGCTATTAGGTAGCACCCCCTTTCCCCACAACTTCTTCCTCTAACAAAGTCTGCAAGCTTCAAGGTCACACACACACACACACACACACACACACACACACACAAAATGGACTTAATTAAAAGAATAAGAGCATCACTTTACAGTTAAATCTTGACCTTGACTGACTGCATCGGTCCAGTGCAACTTTAACTTTTGCAAGTAGTTCTGCAAATGTTAAAGCTGAAAACACCTGGCATAACCCAAATTAGTATTGGTAAAACTAATCTATTAAGAAGTAGATTATAAACATAATATGAATTACAGAGTATTTACAGGTCATTTTTATAGTGATCTAATAGTAGTGTTTTGCTTGCTGTCAAATATTTTACATGATGTACAAAATGGCGAATACAGGTAACAAAAAACCACAAGAAATCTACCATTTTCAGAGTGGTCCTGAAACACGCAGTAGTTTTTTCTTATCGGTTATTTTGGCAAAACGTCAGGAGTAGGAAAAGAATTGTTCTGAGCATGCATCAGCCAAGGGCATAATATACAGATACAAGGTGGGATCAGCGGGACTTCTCATGAGAGCTGAACGGAGAGAAAAGACCCAGAGTCTCCAGTAATGTATTAAAATCAATTTCCTCCCCATATGTTCTTAGAAGTGTCTGTTTGGGCATATATGATACAGACAATTAAGCTCTGGAATTTCTTGCCAGAGGATGTAGTTAGTGCAGTTAGTGTAGCTGGGTTCAAAAAAGGTTTGGATAAGTTCTTCGAGAAGTCCATTAACTGCTATTAATCAAGTTGACTTAGGGATTGGCCTCTGCTATTACTGGCATCAATAGCATGGGATCTTCTTGGTGTTTGGGTACTTGCCAGGTTCTTGTGGCCTGGTTTGGCCTCTGTTGGAAACAGGATGTTGGGCTTGATGGACCCTTGGTCTGACTCAGAATGGCAATTTCTTATGTTCTGAATAGCTTTGCATACTTTCAAGTGCCATAGTGTGCTTGTGTGATCCATACTCCAAGGCAAATACTCATTCCTATACCCATTATTCAGGCTTAGGTCCAGAGTCTCAATGTGTTGATAAGATGGTGCAGGAAAGAGGGATTCAGTTTTGTAAAGAGTTGGCCCAACCTTTAGGGAATGGGAGGCCCTGTAGGTCCTCAACAGCTGAAGCGACTAGGCAGATGGAGACTGGTCAGGAGCTTCACCTATACCAACCTCTTTTCCCCTTGGGTTGAGTCCTCAGATTCCAGGGACTGGCAGATCTTAGGTGCAACTCTCTCAGAAGTTGGTAAGGGTGTAGGGTCCCAGTCAAGGTGCAGGCTAAGGTCAGAAGTGGATGGCAGGCAAGAATGTCAGAGTTCAGGCTAAGGACAAGTTAAAAAACAGAGGCAGGCTGGGCTTGAAGAGATGAGGCAGGCTGGGCCAGGAACACAGGATGGCAGCTCACTCTACCCAGGATACAGGGACTAAGCATCCCTGGAAGACACTTTATAGGGATGAGGGACTGACGTCAAAGGGCACTGCAGATGTTTTACTGTGGCGGGCCTTGGGCGCATCAAGAGGCGACAGGAGCAGCAGTAGGCCCTGCAAGTCATGAAATGTAACATACAGCTCTAGCACTAAATTTTCAAAAGGGAAACTTTGATAAAATGAGGAAGATAGCTGGAAAAAAAGGAAAAGTGCAGCTATAAAAGTAGGTGTACAACAGGTGTGGACATTTAAAAATTTCTTAGGCTCGGGGGAGGAGCAAGATAGCGGCACAGAGCCTGATGCAACACTGAAAGCTGGACTCTGCTGGCTTTGCTGAGCAAAAATGCCAACTAATAGACGGGACTGTGAAAGTGTTTCCTACCATCTCCTCTACACCTACAGACCAGAGCACAAGGTTTAATGTTTATTTATTTTTTATACTGTCATTTCAGTAACACCATCATATGGTGAACAATAAATTAAAGTAAGAAAATACAATACATAAACAAATACTATAAAACTTAATAATCAGCAAAGCATAAATACTAAAATAGACTTTAAATTAAATAAAAGACAGAAGATAAAATACAGTAAAAACAAAATAAAATGAATTACAGTAATGCCATTCTTCTGCTGTCATGATTCTGAGTAGGCACATTTAAACAGCCATGTTTTAAGGTCTGCCTTAAATTTCTTGATATCTGCTTGCAGTCTAATTTCTTCTGGCAAAGAGTTCCCTAATTTTGGACCTGCTATTTATATTACTCTTTCACGAACTTGACAGAGTTTTGCCGATCTGATTGTAAGGTACTGTTAAACATTTGTTGGCTGATCGTAAGTTCCTTTGAGGTACATGTAAACGAATTGTTGTGTTCAACTAATCAACATTTGATCCATAGACAATATTATGAAGTTCAAGTTCACATTCCCGATGTCCTAAAAGGATCTGACACAGTGCCCCATTGGTCAAGCGAAGAAAGGAGTCTCGCTATCACCTGAGGAGATCGCCTTTACCCCGCCAGACATTTGACAAAGCCGCCAGGATTAGCTCTGGAAGCCGCCTATCAGCCTCGTGCGCATGGTGATGAAATCATTCAAGGCTCCTGCACAGAGAGGGCTGCCAGCAGTAACAGTATGCTGCGATCTGACTCCCCTGAAAATCTGCTTATGGCTTCTGGTATGGCCCTTGTAGCAGGCCACGACACGCCTGCAATCCAAATTGTGCGGCTTCGGAAAGAAGATCGGCAAGTCGATGGTCTCGTTTAGGTGAGAGGCCGAAACCACTTTATCATTGTGGAAATGTAGGTATGGTGAGTAACGTACTAGCACCTGCAGCTCGCTCACCCTCCTGGCAGAGGTGAGGGAGACTAAGAACTGGACCTTCCAGGAAAGATACCTCAGATGGCAACTGTCTATGGTTTCGAAGGGTAGGAGCATCAATTGTTCCAGAACCAGGTTAAGGTCCCACGGAACCAGCGGTTTTTGGACCAACGGGCGCAGATGTAGGATGCCCTTCATGAACTTTGAGACTAATGGGTGGCAGGACACCGGGGTTCCCCCGTGAGGAAAATGGTACGCAGCAATCACGCTGACAGGTACGCTGAATGATGCAGTTGCCAATCCCGCCTGATATAAAGAGTGGAGGTACTCCAATAGCCGTTCCAGAGGGCAGGAGAAGGGATTCACATTGTGCTTTTCGCACCAGTTTGAGTATATGGCCCACTTGGCCTGATAGTTTTTTCTTGTGGACAACTTCCTGGAGCACACCAATACCTCCTAGATTGGTGATGGTAGATTCAAATACGACAGTACTGTCCTTTCAACCTCCATACTGTAAGATGAAGCAGTAGGAGCATGGGGTGGATAAGGAATCCCTCTTCCTGTGATTACAGATTCTAGGCTTGCCCCAGGGGCAGTGGTTGTTTGACGGAGAGCCGCACCAGGTACTCATACCACAACTATCAGGCCCATGCTGGTGCTATGAGGATGAGGTTGGCTCTGTCCATATTGCAGAGCTCTGTGTGCTTTGAGGACCACCGCCACCTAGAGGACCGGAGGAACGTCCCCAGACAACATGGCTGGGGACGTTCCATGGGAAAATAATCTGCTTGTAAAATTGACATATTCACATTACTTGCTTCTTTTATCTATGATCAGGATTTAAGCTTTATCATGAAGAAATATTTCCTACATATAAATAACATTTTTTTTGGGGGGAAACTATTCAGATCTATCTAGACTTAGCCAAAGCTACGGATAATAGAAAGACTAGGGGGCACTCCATGAAGTTAGTATGTGGCACATTTAAAACTAATCGGAGAAAGTTCTTTTTTACTCAACGCACCTTTAAAGTCTGGAATTTGTTGCCAAAGGATGTGGTTAGTGCAGTTAGTATAGCTGTGTTTAAAAAAGGATTGGATAAGTTCTTGGAGGAGAATTCCATTACCTGCTATTAATTAAGTTGACTTAGAAAATAGCCACTGCTATTACTAGCAAAGGTAACATACAATAGACTTAGTTTTTGGGTACTTGCCAGGTTCTTATGGCCTGGATTGGCCACTGTTGGAAACAGGATGCTGAGCTTGATGGATCCTTGGTCTGACCGAATATGGCATGTTCTTAGGAAAGAAAGAAGAGTTTTTTAGAAATGTGTCAAGAAGATTTCGCATTAAGCACCTCTTTTCTTCCTTAGATATCCCTGGAAATGTGCTAAATTAAATGCAGATTCTTTTGTGTTTTATCTTCTAGAGTAGCTCACTTTTTTTTTTTTTTTTTTTTTATAGATGGAAGGTCCAGAAATGAACCAGTATACTCTTAGAGCTTTGAGTGGATGTGTCTGTTATATATGATGGTGGGATTGAATTAATGTACTGTGTAATTGACTTTCTTCTTATCTCCTCCTCTTAATATTTCCTATCCTCCCCCTCTCACAATTTGTAGAACATTATAATGAGAGCAAAATGATTATCTTTCATCTTTTTGTAATGTTAGCTCATGATATTTATATGCAAAGTTTTTATTCTTTGCACTATAAATTGAAATTACATAAATAAAATATATAAAAAATTCTTAGAAACAAGGTCCAGATGTATTGCACACATACAGGTCGATCCAGTATCGTCCGCTCGAGGATTGCCCGTCTGTAACGTGCTCGTAGCGCACAATTCGGGCGCGCAAGGCAATTCGGCGATACAGTCTCCAGTTTCACGCGTCCGTATCGCTTCTGAAAACAGACGCATAACCCTTTCCGCACCCGGCATGTAAATGAACGAAAAAGCTGTATAATGAAGGAATTAGCTATTCCCCTGCGATACTGTAACGGGCGCTGATATTATCTCCTCCGTAACCCGCTGTTCTGCCGCGGCCTTAACCTGCTAGTTTACCGCCTCCCCCTAGTAGGAGTTAGTGTAGTGTAGTGTAGGGTAAAAACATTGCTTACCCGCCCTGGTCCCGTCCGGTCTCCTGCAGCCCCGTCCGGACAGGACGGGGCTGCAGGAGACCGGACGGGACCAGGGCAAAAAAAAACAAACGAAAAAGTAGCAAGGCTCGGGGCTGCTATGGTAAGTGTAAAAAGTGTAAAAAACAAAAAACCTGTGTGTTATATAAAAAAATAAAACAATTTTAAATACCTGTCGGAGGGCCGTGGGTCCAGGCGGCCGGTGGGCAGCCATCAGCGGCATCCGGTAGTCCCTTCTCCCTTCCTCCCCTGCCTGGATGAGCGCCAAAATCGCACGGGCGGGTCGGCAGCGGAGGGGGCAGCAGCGGGGGGGCGGCAGCAGGATCCGGGAGCGGCGGGTAGGCAGCAGCGGGGGCCGGGGGGGTAGCGGCAGCGGGGTCCGGGGGGGCAGCGGCAGCGGGGGTGGCAGCGAGATCCGGGGAGCCAGCAGCGGCAGCATGTTCGATCGAGCAGGCAGGTAGGTGGCAAAGTAAAGATGGCCGCCTGCACGGGAAAATCGTGCAATTGGCCGCTGAAGACGTGACGTCACGACGTTTGGCGTCACGGGGTGTGACGTCACGTCTTCAGCGGCCAATTGCACGATTTTCCCGTGCAGGCGGCCATCTTTACTTTGCCACCTACCTGCCTGCTCGATCGAACATGCTGCCGCTGCTGGCTCCCCGGATCTCGCTGCCACCCCCGGACCCCGCTGCCCCTCCCAGACCCCGCTGCCGCTGCCCCCCCGGACCCCGCTGCTGCCTACCCGCCGCCGACCCGCCCGTGCGATTTTGGCGCTCATCCAGGCAGGGGAGGGAGGGAGGAAGGGAGAAGGGACTACCGGATGCCGCTGATGGCTGCCCGCCGTCCACCGGCCGCCTGGACCCACGGCCCTCCGACAGGTATTTAAAATTGTTTTTTTTTTTTATATAACACACAGGTTTTTTGTTTTTTACACTTTTTAAACTTTTTTACACTTCCTGGAGCCTGTCATTTCAAATGTCATTTGAAATGACAGGTACCAGCGCACCCAGGATACTGTATAGGCGCTGTTACAGCGCCTATACAGTAAAATGGGTTGCGCGGGCATAACCCTTCCCTAACGCTTCACAGCCGCGGCATGCATTTGCATGCGATTAGAGGAGAGTATCGGGGAGTTAGTGAAGAGAACTGTGCGTGCGGGGAGGAAGGGTGCGCCTGACACTACCTCACTGTTTTTACCGCGGCCTTACTGGATCGAGCCGATAGAAAGGAAGGAAGCCCAAACGACTGCCAGCTTCGCTAAAAGGTGAAGTGAAAGGCAATTTTATCCAAAAAACTGCCTTCAAAAAAATGGAAGAAAGATCCATCTGAAGAAAATAGGAAAAAGCATAAACATTGGCAAGTTAAATGTAAAACATTGAGCTCTCGGAACCAGAGTTTCACACGTTTCTCAGCGAGAAAACTTCTAACTACTTCACTGACAACTCAGGCACTACTTCCTCCCAGGAACTGCTATGGGAAGCCTACAAAGCGACCATCAGAGGAGAGATTATTAGTTACTCTGCCCACAGAAGGCGCCTTCAAAGGCAAAATCTTCAACGCTTACAGAGTTGTTCAGAAACTTTAGAACGCCTACACTTGTTGTCTCCCTCGGCTCATACTCTAGCCCAGGGGTCGGGAACCCATGGCTCGCGAGCCAGATATGGCTCTTTTGAGGGCTGCATCTGGCTCGCAGACAAGTGTCGCCATACTTCGCGGTTCCCCGCTGACCCAGCTGCTCCCCGGTCCTCCGCCGCCCGGGCTTAAAATGCTGTCAGCCCGGGCGGAACGCGGCAGGACAGCTGGAGTCAGCGGCACCGGCGTGCTCTCTTCTCCCCCCCCCGCGGACCGGAAGAGGAAGTGGAGAGCATCGGGTGCCTGCGCGGGAAGAAGAGACCACACTAGCGTGGTCTCTTCTTCCGCGCAGGCACCCGATGCTCACCACTTCCTCTTCCGGGCCGCGGGGGGGGAGGAGAAGAGAGCACGCCGACTGGAGTCATCCGGGTGCCTGCGCGGGAGTCATCGGGTGTCAGCCGGGTGCCAGCGCTGGAGTCATCGGGTGTCAGCCGGGTGCCAGCGCTACCCGCGCAGGCACCCGATGCTCTCCACTTCCTCTTCCGGGCCGCGGGAAGAAGAGAGCACGCCGGTGCTCTCTTCTTCCCGCGGCCCGGAAGAGGAAGTGGAGAGCATCGGGTGCCTGCGCGGGAAGACCCGCGCAGGCACGCTAGTGTCCGACGGGAAGAAGACTGCAGCGCGGCTCGGAGGAAAATGAAAATCTTCAACCGCGGCCGATGGGACTCCGCCTTCGCCTCCGCGAGGGCTGAAAATGAAGGAGGTTAGCGTTGGGAGGTGGCTGCTGCTGCCGCGAGTTCCGGGGGGGAAGGGGGAGAGAGAGAGTGAATGAATGAGCGAGCAAGCATGTGTGTTTGAGATCCTGTGTGTGTGAGTGAGAGATTGCATGTATGTGAATGATTGAGAGCCTGTATATGTGAAAGAGAGTATGTCTGTGATTGAGATCCTGCCTGTGAGAGAGAGAGCATGAATGTAAGTTTACCATTGGGAACCTGTATGTGTAAGTTTGTAATTGAAAACCTGTTTGTTTGAAAGAGTATGTGTGTATGATTGAGATCCTTTGTGTGTGAGAGAGATCATGTGTATGTATGATTAAGAGCCTGTGTGTATAAGTAAGAGAGAGATCATGTGTGTCTGTGTCTGATTGACAGCTGGTTTAGGTGATGGAGCATGTGAGTATGTGATTGAGAGCCTGTGTTTAAATGAGAGAGAGAGACCATGTGTGTCTGTGTGATTGAGAGCTGATTTAGGTGAGGGAGCATGTGAGTATGTGATTGAGAGCCTGTGTTTAAATGAGAGAGAGAGACCATGTGTGTATGTGTGTGATTGAGAGCTGATTTAGGTGAGGGAGCATGTGAGTATGTGATTGAGAGCCTGTGTGTAAATGAGAGAAAGAGAGGACATGTTTGTAAGCATGTGAATGAGAGTCTGTGTGTGAGAGAAAAAGACAGCATGTATTTATGTGATTGAAAGCCTGTGTGTGTGTAAGCGTGAAAAGATAGACAGCATGTGTGTAAATGTGTAATTAAGAGCCTATATAAGTGAGAGAGAAAAAACATTTGTATATGTGAGTGACTGAGAGCATGTGTGTATAGGTGTGTCATTGAGAGCCAGTGTGAGAGAGAGCGCTGGTATGTGACTGAGAGAGGAGAAAGTTCCAAGCAAACCACCCCACCTCCTGCTAATTCAGAACAATCTCAGGACACCTGGATATCAAACGTTCCCAGGTATGCAGAGCAAAAAAATTTTTGTATCCTTATTATTTTTCATTACTGGATCTTTGTGTCTGCTATTTTGAAATATTTTGTTGGTATCTGGAAATGTTTTATATGAGTTTTTAATTATTGGATATTCCACTCATCAGCTGTTTCGAAATATGTTCTTTTTGTTAGTACAGTTTTACTGCTGATGATTTTATATTTCTTGATTTGTTTTATAAGGATGTGTGATGTTTCTTTTTTCCTTGTTACACTGCATACAGAGACTCTGGCTTGTTGCAGTTTCCAATTCAGTTTTTGTCTGCATGCTTCTTGTTATGCGTTTTGGTCTCTTTATTCTATGTTAGGTGAGGGACAGCACGTGATTCAGGTGAGGTTTTCTGCTGGCGTGTAGTTTCTGTGTAGGACTCTATAGCAGCCTGACTTGGTCCGTTTTCCTAATAGGAGATGTATTGGTGTCTTAAGGCCTGGTGTAATATTTTCAGAGACTTATTGTACTTTAAAAGTGTGATCTTACATAAAATGCACACATTTACTTGTATTTAGTTTTAAACATATTGTATGGCTCTCATGGAATTACATTTTAAAATATGTGGCGTTTATGGCTCTCTCAGCCAAAAAGGTTCCTGACCCCTGCTCTAGCCCAACTGCAAAAGGTGAGATATGAATACAATAAGCAACTGAGTGCACAAGTTCAATTACATCTTTTCCACTCCAAAGCGCAATACTATGCGGAAAATAATAAGTGTGGCAGACTATTAACCTCGTATCTTAAAAAAAAGTTTGAGCGATCACGTGTAGTTAAGCTGGTCACATCAACTGGTGCTACAACAACACTGGATAAGGATATACTTCAATCTTTGAGACTTTTATGCTCAACTATACAAATCTGAAGTTCATCCGTCCTCGGAAGAATTTGACTCTTTCTTTGCAAATTTAGCGCTTCCACAACTAACTGACGCACAACGCCTAATTTTGGACTCACCCTTCACTAAGGAAGAAATATCGGCTGCCAACATGTCATTCCTCTGAATAAAGCCCCGGGTCCGGATGGATTCAGCACTGACTTTTATCATGCCTTTAAGAAGACACTATCTCCTCATTTGTTTGATTTTTATACCTCTCTATCCTCTTCAAGCTCCGTTACCTCTAATTTCACTGATGCTAGAATAGTGGTGATACCAAAGCCAGGTCGAGACCCCACTTCGCCTGCCAATTACCGGCCTATCTTGCTCCTAAATGTAGATTATAAAATCTTCACCAAAATCCTAGCTACTCACTTATCCAAAGTTTTGGGTTCTCTCATCCATACTGACCAATCCGGGTTTATTAAAAACCGGCTTATCGCTAACAATACCCGTATGTTTATTCATATCCAAGAATCTCTCTTTTCCACTATTTAGCCAGCCATTGCAGTTTCACTAGACGCTGAAAAAGCCTTTGATCGCATAGAATGGTCATTTCTATTTGAGACCATGTCTAGATTCGGCTTTGGTACTAACTTTACCAACTGGATTAGATTAATTTATGGCGCACCTCTGGCCTCTTTGTATGTTGTCAGATATCCCCACCCTTTTCCTTACATAGAGGAACCACACAAGGCTGCCCTATATCTCCCTTATTATTCGACCTGGCTCTGGAACCATTACTTATCGCTATTCGCCAATCCCAAGGTATAACTGGAGTAACCATAGGTTCAGGAGAATATAAACTTTCTGCATATGCAGACGATGTCTTGCTTTTTATGACCAATCCAGAAAACTCTCTAACCCAATTATTTTCTCTCATTGATGCATACTCTGCACTATCAGGTTATAAAGTGAATTGGAGTAAAACAGAATTCTTACCTTTAAATAACCTATCTCACACGTTAGATCTCTCCTCCTTCTCAATTCAAAAAGCCAAGTTTGGACTAAAATATTTAGGCATAAGATTTTTCTCAGATCCCCAAATAACTCTTAATACGTGTGAAAAATCCACTTTACAGCATGTTAAGGATGTCATCCTTAAGTGGTCTCCATTGCACCTCACATGATGGGGTAGGCTGGATACCATCAAGATGGTCCTTGCCCCAAAAATTACTTTCATATTATCTATGCTCCCAATTTTCTTCTCTAATGACTTTTACCGACATACTGACCGCATTCTACTTAAGTTTCTTTGGAACAACAAAGTCCCTAGAATTGCCTTGCGTAAATTGAAAGCTGCGAAAGCTAAGGGAGGTGTTAACTTTCCTGATTTCCGCTCATATCATTTAGCCTTCATCTTACAACAAAGCTTTCACCTTTTTGGCTCAGAAGCTCATGCAATTGACTCACCCAGTTGGCTTCCCATTGAACGCTCCCTTGTCCACCCATTTCCTACCTTTACCTTTCCAGGAATGCTCTTCTCTTCTCATCACACGCAGAATAGAATACTGATTTCTCTGCATAAAGCGCTGAAGGAGTTTGATACTTTATGCCCTCGAGACAAACCCACTTGGTCGAACTCTAGCTTACTCCCTATCTGGAACACCAATAAGATTCGAATAGACGGTCATCCTATACACTGGCCTATATGGCAAGCCAAAGGGATTTGGTTTCTATCTTCTATTGTTTTTAAAGACACCATACTTCCTTTCTCCTCCCTATGATCCCTTTTCCACCTCCCCCCCACTCAATTTTACGCTTGGCTGCAGCTCCGGGAAGCACTTAAGGACTTGAGCTTACTAAACTTGAAGCTTGACCAGCCAGCTTACCTGGTTTCCTTTTTTGAGGAAGTGGGAACTTGAGGGCATCTTGCATCTAAACTATATAAGCTGATTAGAAGTTTCTCTACACCTTCTCCAGCCTCGATCCTACAACAAGTGTGGTCCTTATGGATAAAACCTCCTGATAAAGTCTGGACTCATGTCTGGTCTTCCTCTATGCGTATCTCTGTATCTACTAGTTTGTCCCAGACCTCTTTCTTTATCCTGCACAGGGCCCTCTGGACCCCTTGGAAACTTCATAGAGCTAAACTTCTCACCTCTCATCAATGCTGGTCATGTAAAAGTGAGAAGGCCACCCTAGAACATATGCTTTTTTCATGCCCGATGATTTTTGAATTTTGGCTACAAATCTGGACTAAGATATCATCCCTACTTACATTACGCATACCAATTTCATATGTCTTGATAATATTAAAAGGTGCCCACCCTGAACTTGAACTATCGCCCCCACACAGGCGATTACTTGATTTCCTCCTCCTTGTAGCTTTACATAATATCACCTCTAATTGGAAGAGGAGTGACTTCCTCTCAGAGTCCTTGTGGTGGAATACGGTCTGTTTATATAGCAAATACGAGAGAGCAATGGCCATTAAATATAATTGACTAGCCAAATGGGACTCAATGTGGAAACCCCTTGACAATTACGCTACTTAATCCTACCTGGAACATGACATCTTTACATTGTCACTATAGGAGCCGCTAGTTTGGATGCTCTGCTTTATCTATTTCTCTTTTCCTTTCTCTTTCTCCATACCCTTCTTACTCTATTTGTGATTTCTGGTTTTCCTTCAAGGAGTCCTCATTAACCTGTTGGTTATTGTTCCGTTGTGTTTTTTTTTATTTTTCTTGATGCCTAGCATACAGAGTATATCTTACTGACATATTGTATACTGTTTCTCTTTGATGACATGTTTCTGACTGTCTGATGGCTTTGTTATGAATCTTATTAATAAAAATATTACAACAAAAAAAATGTAAAACATTGATAAAGACAGGTAAAAACTGATAACTTTTTAAAAATATAACCAAAGCAGGAAACCTATGAGGGAGTTGGTTGGACCGTTAGATGATCAGGGGGTTAAAGGGGCACACTTAGAGAAGATAAGGCCATCATGGAAAAACTAAATTAATTCTTTGCTTTTGTGTTTACGAAATGACGATGTTGGGGAAATACTGGTTCCACAGACTGTTTTCAAGAGTGAAGATTCAGTTGAACCTAACCAAATCACGGTGAATCTGGAAGATGTAATAGGCCAGACTGACAAACTAAACAGTAGCAAATCACCTGGAGCAGATGGTATACACCCCAGAGTTCTGAAAGAACTAAAAAATGAAATTTCATATCTAGAACTAGTAATTTGCAACTTATCATTAAAAATCATTCACTATACTTGAAGTCTGGAAGATGGGCAGTGTAACCCGATATTTAAAAAGGGCTCCAGGGGTGATCCGGGAAATTATAGACCAGGGAGCTTGACTTTAGTGCTGGGAAAAATCGTAGAAACTATTCTAAAGAACAAAATCACAGAACATACATATAGACACGGTTTAATGGGACAAGGCCAGTATGGATTTACCCAAGGGAAGTCTTGCTCACAAATCTGCTACATTTTTTTGAAGGGGTTAATAAACATGTGGATAAAGATGAGCCAGGAGATGTAGTGTATTAGATTCTCAGAAGGCATTAGATGAAGTCCCCCATGAGAAGCTTCCAAGAAAACTAAAAAGTCATGTGAGTGAAGACCACATACTTTTGTGGATTGCAAACTGGTTAAAAGACAGGAAACAGAAGGATTAAAAGGTCAGTTTTCTCACCAGAGGGGAAAATAGGGAATGCATCAGGGATCTGTACTTGGATTGGTGCTTTTTTAATATATTTATCTGGAAAGGGAAACATGTGAGGTGATCAAATTTGCAGATGACACAAAACTATTCAGTAGATAGTTATAAACTGCAGGAGAACCTTGCAATACTAAAAGACTGGGCATCCAAACGGCAGATGAAATTTAATATAACGACCTTATTGATTGTTTAATGTAACGATACACGTTCTCTGTTCAATACTATGTTTATTGTTTAATGTAACGCCCCCCCCGGCGATAGTTGTGTTATATGGAAACAGACTTGATTTGACATATATATATCAAGAAAGTCGGTATATAAAAACCCTAAATAAATAAATAAAATAAATAAATAAATAATGTGGACAACTGCAAGATGATTTATATAGGAAAAAATAACCCATGCTGTAGTTACATGATATTAGGTTTCATGTTAGGAGTTATCACCCAGGAAAAAGATCTGGGCATCATAGAGGACAATAAATTTAAAATCGGCGGTTTAGTGTGCTGCGCGGTCAAAAAAGCAAACAATGTTAGAGTAATCCTTTTCTTTGAAAAGACTTGTTCTCCAAGGGCACACAAAAATAAATGTATATAGCTGGAGCAGACTGCACGGCCTCGTGTCCCTTCTAGTTGATTGCACTCGGGGGAGGGGGGGGGGCGGGGGAGCCTTTCTATGTGGGCAAAAGTTATTACTTATAGCACAGACTGTGAGGTGCTTCTGTTATCAGTGGTGTGAATTGAAGGCAGCACAGCAGTGCTGTCCTGGAAGATGGGAGAAATGCAAGAGAAACATACATTGGAGGAATTACTTACCTGATAATTTTGTTATCCTTAGCGTAGACAGATGGACTCAGGACCAGTGGGTTTATGCTCCCCTGCCAGCAGATGAAGATGGAGCAAGCTGACACCACAATATACATAACTCCTGCAGTGACCCCAGCCAGCCAGTATTCTCTTCAAAAGCAACTGTGGACAGACTAGCAAAGACCTTGATTAAAACTTGATTAAAAACAAGCAACCAAAACTGTACTCAACAAGAAACTCTGAACTCACGTAAGAAAGGGAGCTACCCACTTGGTATGGGGGAGGGCAAAGCAAAGTTAGCTCTTTCCAACCCGGACCTAGTTCCCATAAAGTTTGAGGAAACTGCCTGCGGAGGAATGAGATCATCAGGGCTAAGTGAGATTGAAGAGTCACTGGGAGTAGGGGCAGAAGCCTCAAGTTTCTCTTGACACTGATTTACCAGGAACATAAAGGAGTCTAACGTTGTTTGGACAGAAGAGAGGGTAGCTGACGATGCAAGTGGTAGCAAACAACCAAAACCTTTCTGCTTCTTATCCATCTCAACAGTAGGACTACCTGGAAAAACTACAAAACTCCGAATTGGCAACAAGAGGCATGCCCCATTGGCTTAGGCATGCAGGTGGCAGCACGCTGCAAGCACTGGCCTCTTATGGCTCCCAGCAGCCCTCAGATGACACTGGTGGGCAGGGCTACAGAAACCTCCAGTCAGCGCGGAGATGTCAGGCTTAGGCCGCACTTCCCCAACATAACATGTTTTAACAACTACCGTATTTTTTGCTCCATAAAAGACGCACCTGACCATAAGACGCACCTAGGCTTCAGAGGGGGAAAATTAAAAAAAAAAAAAATTTGTGCTAAACCGGCTCTGCGTCTGGGCGTCTTATGGAACAAATTAGGGGAGTGCATAGCTTTTTTTTTTCTCCCCATTTTGTTTTCGGGTCTGGGGAGGGCCATTTCGGTCCACTCCCCAGATCAGAAAATTTTTCTCTTTCTCTGGGAACCCCTCCCCCCCAAAAAAAAAACCCCCATCCCAACCCTTTAAATTAATTAACAACCCCCACCCTCCTGACCCACCTCCAAGACCTGCCGACTTAATTTACTACAACCCCCCACCCTCCTGACCCCCCCAAGACCTGATGACTTAATTTACTACAACCCCCCACCCTCCTGACCCCCCCAAGACCTGCCAAACATCCCTGGTGGTCCAGTGGGGGTCCAGGAGCGGTCCGGGAACGATCTCCTCTGCTTCGGCCGTCGGCTGCCAGTAAACAAAATGGCGCCGACGGCCCTTTGCCCTCACTATGTCACTGAGACCGACCAATAGCAGCGGTCGGTCCCAGTGACATAGTGAGGGCAAAGGCCGTCGGCGCCATTTTGATTACTGGCAGCCGACGGCCCTTTGCCCTTACTATGTCACAGGGACTATCGCTGCCATTGGTCGGTCCCAGTGACATAGTGAGGGCAAAGGACCATCGGTGCCATTTTGATTACTGGCAGCCGACGGCCCAAACCCAGGAGATCGCTCCTGGACCCCCACTGGACCACCAGGGACGTTTGGCAGGTCTTGGGGGGGTCAGGAGGGTGGGGGGTTGTAGTAAATTAAGTCGGCAGGTCTTGGGGGGAGTCAGGAGGGTGGGGAGTGGGTTTGTTAGATTTTTAGTTTTTTTTTTTTTTTATATTCGCTCTATAAGACGCACATACATTTTCCCCCCACTTTTGGGGGAAAAAAAGTGCGTCTTATGGAGCGAAAAATATGGTATATCTCAAGCTGCAAAAACCATGAAAATACAATGTGATAGCTGAGACTGTTAGGTAAGCAGCCAGGCTTAAAAAGAGTGGGTTCATGGATTAGTCCAGTAGGAATCAAGGAAAGAAAATTAGCAGCTTAAGACCAAAATGTTAATTTCCTTATTGTTCTAGCAGACCAAATACATGGGGTGTACTCAAGCAGCCCTCTATTTCAGCTGGGACCTAGCTAAAGCTACCATCAGAATGATTGTGCCAAAAATAGCATCCTCTTTGGCCTGTAGATCTAACTGACAATACTCAGAGAAGGAAAGGAAAGCAAAGATGACCAGGTAAACACCCTTCAGATCACCACTGAAGGGATCAGATGGTGCTCCACCCAGACATTCGCACCCTTGTCAAATGAAATGTTAGCTCATCCAAAGCCTGTAATTTATCAAGAGCTCTATACTCCATCAAGATACAGGATGAGTTTGTCTTCTAAATCCAGCAGACTATGGTCACCTTAGGCACAAACTCTCCTTCCTTCTAGCCAGTAAACAAAGCAACTAAATGATCTGATCTTCTGAAGGGATTCACGATTTGTAATTACTATAGGCAAGACCAACATACATCCAGGAACTGAAGATCTTCCGGGTACTGAAGGGGTCATTTTATCTGGATACTGGTAGTGAAATTGTCTCAGGTGGAACAGAGATTCCACTGTAAGAACAATAGTATTCAAAATAAAGATCCTTTTGTCAGAACCAGAGAGGACTTCTTCCCTACAGGAATGATCCTACAACTCTGACAGTCTTCTTGCAGAAGAGAATAAAGTAGAGTTGCTTACCTGTAACAGATATTCTCCTAGGACAGTAAGATGTTCAGCCTCACACACACATGGGTGACTTCATCAGATGGAGACAGATGCGGAAACATTCCAACAACATTATAAAAAAGATTAATACTTCCCTGGAGGAGGGACAGGTGCCCAGTTGGTTAAAACAATTTACCATTAGACCAATTCACAAAGATTATAATATCCCCCCCTCCTCCTCAGAATTTCCAATTACATACCTATCTCCAATTTGCCAATGCTGACAAAAATACTAAGAGTTTACAGCGACAGATTAATCTATTTGACAATCCTTGATGATGAGCCACAAACAGGCCTGGTTTACAGGATATCCAGAATGAATATGTAAGATATTGCATTAACTGACTCCACTTTATGCAAATCTCTCATGCATATTGTAGATATGGAGGAGCTGAGGGAGACAGAGAGGTACATTGACGAGACCTTCAGGGACATAGTAGCCAAGTCCCAAATCCATTCTGGCAGCCCCAGTGCTGCCTTGGATCAGAAAGGTCTCCCAGTAGGAGAACATCTCCCTGGTGTAGCAGGAAGTGATCCTGTAGCAAGGACCTGCTCTCCAGGTGATGTATTGTCCTCTCGCACTGAGGACAAATCACCCAGGGCTACTTCCCAGGGGGGAAAGGTTAGGCCGGCCATCATAGTTGGTGATTCGATTATTAGAAATGTAGATAGCAGGGTGGCTGGTGGACGTGAGGACCGCCTGGTAACTTTCCTACCTGGTACGAAGGTGGCAGACCTCACGCGTCACCTAGATAGGATTATAGACAGTGCTGGGGAGGAGCCGGCTGTCGTGGTACATGTGGGCACCAACGACATAGAAAAATGTGGGAGGTTCTGGAAGCAAAATTTAGGATTTTAGGTAGGAAGCTGAAATCCAGAACCTCCAGGGTGGCATTCTCTGAAATGCTTCCTGTTCCACGTGCAGGTCCCCAGAGGCAGGCAGAGCTCCAGAGTTTCAATGCGTGGATGAGACAATAGTGCAGGGAAGAGGGATTCAGCTTTGTAAGGAACTGGGGAAACTTTTGAGGAAAGGGGAGACTTTTCCGAAAGGATGGGCTCCACCTTAACCAGAGTGGAACCAAGCTGCTGGCATTAACTTTCAAAAAGGAGATCGAGCAGCTTTTAAACTAGAACAAGGGGGAAAGCCGACAGTCACTCCGCAGTGCATGGTTCGGAGAAATGTATCCTTGAAGGATACTAATGAAACAGGAGACTTAGGGCATCCCAACAGAGAGGTTCCATTAAAAGCAAACATAGTTCATATGCCTACATGTAAAAAATCACCAAAGCTAATGATTTCCGAATTATCCCAAACAACTGAAAAGCAGGTTGGTTAAAACAAGCAAAAACCACACTTTGAAATGTCTGTATGCCAATGCCAGAAGTCTAAGAAGTAAGATGGGAGAGTTAGAGTGTACAGCAGCAAATGATGAGATTGACATAATTGGCATCACAGAGACTTGGTGGAAGGAGGATAACCAATGGGACAGTGCTATATCAGGGTACAAATTATATCGCAATGATAGGGAGGATCAACTTGATGGGGATGTGGCACTTTATGGCCAGGAGGGTATAGAGTCCAACAGGATAAAGATCATACAAGAGAGTAAATGCTCAGTAGAATCTATATGGGTAGAAATCCCATGTGTGTTGAGTAAGAGTATAGTGATAGGAGTATACTACGTCCACCTGGACAAAATGGTCAGACAGATGATGAAATGCTAAGAGAAATCAGGGAAGCAAACCAATTTGGCAGTGCAATAATAATGGGAGATTTCTATTACCCCAATATTGACTGGGTAAATGTAACATCAGGACTTGCTAGAGACAAAGTTCCTGGATGTAATAAATGATTGCTTCATGGAGCAATTGGTTCAGGAACCAACAAGAGAGGGAGCTATTTTAGATGTAATTCTTAGTGGAACGCAAGATTTGGTGAGAGAAGTAACGGTGGTGGGGCCACTTGGCAACAGTGATCATAACATGATCAAATTTAAACTAATAACTGGAAGGGGGACAATAAGTAAATCTGCAGCTTTAACACTAAAATTTAAAAAGGGAAACTTTGATAAAAGGAAAATAGTTAAAAAAAAAAAAACCTGAAAGGTGCAGCTGCAAAGGTTAAAAAAGTGTTCAACAGGCTTGGACATTGTTTAAAAATACAATCCTAGAGGCGCAGTCCATATGTATTCCGCACATTAAGAAAGGTGGAAGGAAGGCAAAACGATTACCGTCATGGTTAAAAGGTGAGGTGAAAGAGGCTATTTTAGCCAAAAAAAATACTTCAAAAATTGGAAGAAGGATCCATCTGAAGAAAATAGGATAAAACATAAGCATTGTCAAGGTAAGTGTAAAACATTGATAAGACAGGCGAAGAGAGAATTTGAAATGAAGTTGGCCATAGAGGCAAAAACTCATAATAAAAAAACTTTTTAAAATATATCCAAAGCAAGAAACCTGTGAGGGAGTCGGTTGGACCATTAGATGACAGAGGTGTTAAAGGGGCTCATAGGGAAGATAAGGCCATTGCAGAAAGACTAAATGAATTCTTTGCCTCCGTGTTTACTAATGAGGATGTTGGGGAGATACCAGTTCTGGAGATGGTTTTCAGGGGTGATGAGTCAGACGAACTGAACCAAATCACTGTGAACTTGAAAGATGTAGTAGGCCAGATTGACAAACTAAAGAGTAGCAAATCACCTGGACCGGATAGTATGCATCCTAGGGTTCTGAAGGAACTAAAAAATGAAATTTCTGATCTATTAGTTGAAATTTGTAACCTATCATTAAAATCATCCATTGTACCTGAAGACTGGAGGGTGGCCAATGTAACCCCAATATTTAAAAAAGGCTCCAGGGGTGATCCGGGTAACTATAGACCAGTGAGCCTGACTTCAGTGCCGGGAAAAATAGTGGAAACTATTCTCAAGATCAAAATCGTAGAGCATATAGAAAGACATGATTTAATGGGACACAGTCAACATGGATTTACCCAAGGGAACATAAGAACATAAGACTAATCGGAGAAAATTCTTTTTCACTCAACGCACAATAAAGCTCTGGAATTTGTTGCCAGAGGATGTGGTTAGTGCAGTCAGTGTAGCTGGGTTCAAAAAAGGTTTGGATAAGTTCTTGGAGGAGAAGTCCATTAATGGCTGTTAATCAATTTTACTTAGGGAATATCCACTGCTATTAATTGCATCAGTAGCATGGGATCTTCTTAGTGTTTGGGTAATTGCCAGGTTCTTGTGGCCTGGTTTTGGCCTCTGTTGGAAACAGGATGCTGGACTTGATGGACCCTTGGTCTGACCTAGCATGGCAATTTCTTATGTTCTTATGTTTGCTGTAGTTATAACGATGTTAGGTTCCATATTAGGAGCTACCACCCAGGAAAAGGATCTAGGCACCTTAGTGGATAATACTTTAAAATCGTCGGCTCAGTGTGCTGCAGCAGTCAAAAAAGCAAATAGAATGTTAGGAATTATTAGGAAGGGAATGGCTAATAGAACGGAAAATGTCATAATGCCTCTTTATCGCTCCATGGTGAGACCGCACCTTGAATACTGTGTACAATTCTGGTCGCCGCATCTCAAAAAAGATATAGTTGCGATGGAGAAGGTACAGAGAAGGGCAACCAAAATGATAAAGGGGATGGAACAGCTCCCCTATGAGGAAAGGCTGAAGAGGTTAGGGCTGTTCAACTTGGAGAAGAGAAGGCTGAGGGGAGATATGTTAGAGGTCTTTAAGATCATGAGAGGTCTTGAACAAGTAGATGTGACTCGGTTATTTACACTTTCGAATAATAGAAGGACTAGGGGGCATTCCATGAAGTTAGCAAGTAGCACATTTAAGACTAATCAGAGAAAATTCTTTTTCATTCAACGCACAATAAAGCTCTGGAATTTGTTGCCAGAGGATGAGGTTAGTGCAGTTAGTGTAGCTGGGTTCAAAAAAGGTTTGGATAAGTTCTTGGAGGAGAAGTCCATTAATGGCTATTAATCAATTTTACTTAGGCAATAGCCACTGCTATTAACTGCATCAGTAGCATGGGTTCTTAGTGTTTGGGTAATTGCCAAGTTCTTGTGGCCTGGTTTTGGCCTCTGTTGGAAACAGGATGCTGGGCTTGATGGACACGGTCTGACCCCAGCATGGCAATTTCTTATGTTCTTAACCTGGCCTATTTGTGGCTCTTGAGAACTGGAGCTGGCCACCCCACAATATGGCTTTAGAAAAGCCCACAATACAGATCTATAACTTCTTTCACTACTTGATACAATGTCCTGCAACTCGGATCATGATAGGGAGGGTATTTTAATACAATTTAATAAGTCAGCCAAGGGTAGTGCTGAGTTGGTTTCAATTTACTCTTCTGGGGTTGAGCTCAGCGTGCTAAATAAGATCTCATTTTCTTCCTGGCACAGATTGACTTCAGGAGTTATTCAGGGTTCTGGGCTCTTTTCTGTCCTTTTAAATCTTCTGGTTGGGGCATACTCTGGGCAATGGATGTGAAGAATTTTTAATATAATTACCTCACCTGTACTAGGTGTGATGAGCTTCCTCAAAATCTGTTTAATGTCTGTATGACACAGATTATTGACTGGCTATCCTGTCCCTAAATATCCAAAAAACAAGAATATTTTGGGTGAGAAATAACCCTTTAAGTGCCAAAATTGTGTATATGTAGGTATGAGGTGGTACTCAGCTGTCCATCTTAACTAAGGTGTGTAGTCTGAATTATTTGATTCTTATTTATTGCTAAAGCCACATATTTGTCTTCTAGCAAAACGGTCTTTTTATAGATTGAAGTTAGTAAAATCGTTGAAGTCCTTTTTGTCTGCTGATCTATTTAGAACTGTGCTGCAGACACTGGTTTTAGGGCAGTTTGACTATAGTAGCAATCTATTAATGGATAAGCTCATGCACGTACTACAATTAGTCCAGCATGCCACTGCTTTCCTCCTAAAGGCTTTGAAATGATATGATCATATTACTCCTACTTTATATGAACTGCACTGGCTTCCAGTTAAATGGAGTTATAAGTTTAGATTGCTGGTAAGTTTGCACAAGGTGTTGAACTCTGCTCATTGCTCAGTCAGAGAGATGAATTGTATATTCCCTCATGAACTTTAGAGATCAACTGGAGCATGGCTCCTGCAGCTACCTAGCACAAGAGATTACCAATTTATTCAGACTCATTCAAGGGCACTTTTTCTCTATTCAGTATTGGGGAATTCCTTGCAACAGCTTTGAGGGATGAGCAGGATCTGAAGGCCTTTAAAAGCAGCTTAAGAATCTTTTTTTAAAGTGGTATCTAGATGGAGACAGCAATTTAGCCCTGTTTTATATTGTACAACTATTCAGTTTATTGTGGTTATTTTGTCTGTTTTTGTTTTATATTGATTTTATGTTTATTACTTGATTTTATTAATGTAAACTTGTACTCTGCACTGGACAGAGCTCTCTCTTGGAAGCTGCAGAATATATTTTAAAATAAGCACCATAACAGGGGTGGTGGCTGACTCTGGTACTCAAAAACCTGAAAGCCAGGTATGTTTGTGGATATTCAAAATGAATATACATGAGATTTTAGCACATAATGGAGGTAGTATATGCAAATCTGTCTTATGCATATTCATTTTGGATATCTTCAAAAGCAAACCTGTTTGTGACTCGAGGATTGGAATTGGCCACCTCTGCCCTATGAGATAAGACTTAAAGACGTAAATATTCTTATCTCCTCTACATATCTCAAATATGATCGATAATGCACAAGATGCAACTATTTTTTCCCTTTTTTAGCAGATAAATTGTTGACGGGCTGATGGTAGGTGAATAAAAAGTACATATGCAGAAATAAGAAAATATTTTTCCACAGAAAAATGTATGGAGGTGGCAAAAAAGTATCTAATTCAAGAAAACAGGTACAGAGGATCTTTAGCAGTGGGGAAGTAAAAAAGTTGGAGATTACGTAGGATCTACAATATTACAACAGGAAGTGAAAATAGATTTAATGAGTCTTTGGTCTAACTGCCATCATGTTCTTTTTTCAAATTTCAGAAAACATCTGCTTTTAAACATAAAACGACAAAGCAGAATTTAAACCACTCTTCAGAAGACATCATAACCCCTCCACTACATTCTTCCCCATCCCCAATATGAAAACAGAAGGCAGAGAAATCTCACCAAACTTATTTGATAATTTCTGTTTTCCATCAGTCTTCAGATCATCATCATCAGAATCTGGAATAAATTGTAAAGTTAATCAAATTTTCTCTGAATATATATCATTTTTATTTCTGAAATAAAATTGACCAAAGGCAAAAAAATTTGTATAAAAGATTATTTTCAAATACATTAGAATATACAATAGGATTCCCAAAGCAACTGTTATTGCTCCCTCCCACTTTAACCCATGTTTGCTTAACGTTCCACCTTCCTCCAAATCATTATCAGGCCGATACAATAAGACGTGTGGGAGGGCCGGCAAGCGCCCGTTCTCCTGGGCGTGCGATTCAGTAAATAAAAATATGCAAATAAGGCGCTAGGGACACTAGCGCGACCCTAGCACCTACTTTTTGACAGAAGCGGCACTGTCAGCGGGTTTGACAGCTAACGCTCAATTTTACCAACATTGGTTCTCGAACCCGCTGACAGCCATGGGTTCGGAAAATGGACACTGGCAAAATTGAGCATCCGTCTTCCAACCCGCGGGCCGCAGGCAGATTTTTTTTTTTTTTTTTAATTTTGGGGCCTATGACTTAATATTGCTATGATATTAAGTCGGAGGGTGTACAGAAAAGCTGTTTTTTCTGCTTTTATGTACACTTTCCCTGTGCCGGCCAAAATTAACGCCTGCCTTTCTGGGGAAGGCACACAGCTACAGTCTATGAAACTCCACAGAAAAGCTTAAGAGGAAAAAAAAATATGCCAATGCGGAGCAGCAGAGATCTGCTTGATATCTAACTTGATTTAAACTATACTACCAGCGCGCACAGTTGACAGCCCATGCATAGATCTCCACAGACACCAGTTTAGATACGCAATTCGAGCAATAAGGTGGAGAAAGTAACAAGGACAGCAAAAGCATAACTGGGACAAAAGATAAAGAGAAAATGTGAGGTGTCAAAACATTTTTCAAGTTATGTCTCTGAAAGAAGGAAGGGCAAAGGTAGGCTTGTAAGACAGAGAACAAATGGAAAAACATGTACACCCTAGAGAAAAGTTAGGATAGCAAATGTTGCTTACCTGATGTAACAGGTGTTCTCACAGGACAGCAGGATGTTAGTCCTCACAAATGGGTGACATCGAGGATGGAGCCCACCACGGAAAACTTCTGTCAAAGTTTAAACAGAACTTTGACTGGCCCCTACTGGGCATGCCCAGCAAGGCACTGACCCTGCAGCCAGCAGGGGTCTCCCTTCAGTCTGATTTTCAAAGCTACAGGCAGTGCCTAAAAAGTAAAAACAAAACGAACCCAACACCGCGGGGTGGCGGGCGGGTTTCGTGAAGACTAACATCCTGCTGTCCTGTGAGAACACCTGTTACATCAGGTAAGCAACATTTGCTTTCTCACAGGACAAGCAGGATGGTTGTCCTCACAAATGGGTGAGTACCGAGCTGAGGATGTCCTGACTTGCATCAAATGCACCCAATGACGTGCAACAGGCACAATAACTGGGGTGGAATTTGGTAAAGGGCATCCGCACCCTACCGGGAAGGTGGAAGGGTGTTGGTACATCACGTTGGAAAAAGGTTACGCAAGACAGATTGGCCGAAGATAGAGTCCTGTCTTCCAGCTTTGTCCAAACAATAGTGGGCTGCAAAGGTATGGAGAGAACTCCAGGTTGCAGCCTTGCAGATGTCAGGAAGCGGCACCGATCGAAGGTGTGCCACTGACGTCGCCATGGCCCTCACAGAGTGTGCTTTCACACGGTCTTGAAAAGGAATGCCAGCTTGCTGATAGCAAAAAGAAATGCAGTCCGCCAACCAGGAGGAAAGAGCCTGCTTACCCACAGGATGTCCTAACTTGTTAGGATGGAAAGAGACAAATAATTGAGTGCTCTTCCTGTGAGCAACTGTACGGTCTAGATAAAAAGCTAGAGCTCGTTTGCAGTCTAGGGTATGCAGAGTCTGTTCCCCGGAGTTGGAGTGGGGCCTGGGAAAAAAGATAGGTAGTATGATGGATTGATTAATATGAAACTCAGAAACTACCTTAGGTAAAAATTTAGGGTGAGTGCGGAGTACCGCCCGGTCCTGCAGGAGCTTAGTGTAAGGCGGATAGGTAACTAGGGCCTGCAATTCACTAACCCTGCGAGCTGAAGTGATAGCCAAAAGGAATAACACTTTCCATGTGAGATACTTTAATTCACAGGAGTGCAGAGGTTCGAAAGGAGGTTTCATTAGACGACCAAGAACCAGGTTAAGGTCCCAAGATGGGGCCGGAGGACGTAAGGGTGGCTTCAGATGGAGCAAGCCTGTACTGAAATAGGGACACCCTGTACACCTTTATGGAAGGCGGCTACCGCACTGACATGCATCCTAATGGAAGAGGTCTTTAGACCGGATTCTGATAGGTGCCATAAATAGTCCAAGAACTTAGATATTGGACAGGAAAGGGGATCAAGGGACTGAGAAGTGCACCATGATGTGTACCTTTTCCATTTATATGAATAGGATCTTCTGGTAGAGGGCTTTCGTGAAGCTATCAGGACACGAGAAACCGAATCCGAAAGGTTAAAAGGCTGAAGGACTAACCTTTCAACATCCATGCCGTCAGGGACAAGGCTTGGAGGTTGGGATGGAGGAGGCATCCGTCGTTTTGAGTGAGCAGATGCGGATCCGTTCCCAGAGGGATGTGCCTGCGGATGGAGAGATCCTGGAGTATGGGAAACCACACTTGGCGTGGCCAGTGGGGTGCTATCAGGATCATGGTTCCTCCGTCCTGGCATAGCTTCACGAGAGTCCTTGACAGAAGAGGAAGTGGAGGGAATGCATAAAGCAGACCTGTCGTCCACTTGAGGGAGAAGGCATCTCTCGGCTGAAAGTGTTGGCTCCGAATGAGAGAGCAGTAATCGTCCACTTTGTGGTTCTGAGGGGACGCAAAGAGGTCTATGCGGGGAGAACCCCACTTGTGAAACAGAGAGGTCGCTACCAGAGGATCGAGTGACCACTCGTGTGGCTTGAAGACACGGCTCAGCTGGTCTGCCAATACATTGTCTACTCCCGGCAGGTAAGTGGCCCTGAGGTACATAGAGTGGGAGAGGGCTTCCGCCCAGATCTGCGCAGCTTCCTGACACAGAAGGAAGGAGCCTGTGCCTCCCTGCTTGTTTATGTACCACATGGCCACTTGGTTGTCCGTCTGGATTAAGATTATCTGATGGAATAGATGATCTTTGAAAGTTCGGAGTGCATAGCGGATTGCGCGAAGTTCCAGGAAATTTATCTGGTGTTCGGCTTCCTCTTTGGACCATAACCCTTGGGTTTGTAATTCGTCCACATGGGCTCCCCAACCGATGTGAGAAGCGTCGGTGGTTAGGATTACTTGCGGATCCGGTGGAAGAAAAGGTAAGCCCTGAAGGAGGTTGACCTGAGTTGTCCACCAGGTTAAGGATAGGCGCAGGGCCTGTGTGACTGTGACTATGGAGGACAGAGGCTGAAAAGCTTGAATCCATTGGTGTCGTAGAGTCCATTGTGTTACTCTCATGGCTAGTCGGGTCATGGGAGTGACTTGAACCGAGGATGCCATGTGTCCTAGGAGAATGAGGAACTGGCGAGCCGTGGCAGTGTTTTGAGACTGGAGCTGGCGAGCCAGGGATATTAGGGTGTGGACCCTCTGAAGAGGAAGGTAAGCCTTTGCCTGCAAGGTGTCCAAGTCTGCTCCAATGAAGGATAAGGTTTGAGACGGGACTAAGCAAGATTTCTCGTAATTGACAAGAAACCCTAAGGAAAGGAGTGTTTGAATTGTCAATTTTAGGGAGGATTGAGCTATGTGTTGGGAGGAGGCCCTGATTAGCCAATCGTCCAGGTAGGGGTAGACGTGGACACCTTCCTTCCTTAGGAATGCTGCTACCACTACGAGACATTTGGTAAGGACTCATGGGGCAGAAGCCAGACCGAAAGGTAGGACACGGTATTGATAATGGTCGTGGCCTACAAGAAACCGCAGATATTTGCGATGGGATTGTGTCATCGCAATGTGGGTATAAGCGTCCTTGAGGTCGAGAGAGCACAGCCAATCCCCCTTTTGCAACAGAGGGAGCAAGGCGCCCAGGGTTACCATCTTGAACTTTTCTTTTTGCAGATACTTGTTGAGGGCCCGAAGGTCCAGAATTGGACGTAGCCCCCCTGATTTCTTTGGTATTAGGAAGTATCTGGAATAGAATCCTTTCCCTTGTTGACAAGGAGGGACGGGTTCTATAGCATTTGATTGTAGAAGAAGGGATACTTCTTGATGTAATTGAGTGAAATGGCTGGTTAGACTCCATGCCTGAAGGGGTGGGGAGTCTGGCGGAAGTGTTATGAAGTTGAGGTGGTAACCCTGTGCGATAATTGCTAGCACCCACTGATCTGAGGTGATCTGTTTCCAACGGTGTAAGAAGTGGAACAGTCGACCCCCCACAGGGATGTGTGGAAGAGGGAGATGGCATGTGCTCAATACAGGGAAGTCAAAGGCCCGCCGTAGGCCCAGGAGGTGGGGCTACAGTAGGTCTTTGCTTTCTCGGCTGACGAGGCTGAGGCCTGTTAGAGGACCGTGCAGGACGAGCCCTAGTTGACAGAGGGTAGTAGCGACGTGGTCGAAAGAATGACTTCTTAGAGTCCTTCTTTTGCGGTTGCTTGGAGGTCACCTCAGGTGGGACAGATGAGAGTTGTTTCAACGTCTCATGGTGGTCTTTTAACTCCGCCACAATCTGTTGAATTTGCTCTCCAAACAAATTGTCGCCTAAGCAGGGCAAATCAGCAAGACGATCTTGGACTTCTGGGCGAAGGTTGGATGACTTTAACCAAGCCCAACGTCTGGCTGAGATGGCTGTGGCTGAAACCTTCGTGGAAGCATCAAATATGTCATAGGCAGTCCTAATCTCGTGCTTCCCTGCCTCAAATCCCTTGTGAAGAAGGGCTTGAAGCTGTGGTTGGTATTGGTCCGGCAACGTGTCAGCATAGTCTTGCATCTGCTTAAAGATGGCTCTGTTGTATTGAGTCATGTAAAGTTGATATGAAGCTATGCGTGAAATCAACGTAGCTCCATGATACACTTTCCGTCCTACACTATCCAGGAACTTGTTGTCCCTGGTAGGTGGGGTAGAAGAGTGCGGCTTAAGACGCTTGGCCTTCTTCTGCGCGGACTCAACCACAACAGAGCGATGATCCAGTTGAGGTTTTTGGAAACCTGGTGCTGACTGGACAAGGTATGTGGAGTCAGCTTTCTTGTTAACTGGTGACACCGATGAAGGAGATTCCCAGTTTTTCTTGAGCAGATCCAAAAACACCTGGTGTATAGGGATGGAAGCGATGATTTTTGGAGCATCCAGAAATTGAAGTAGTTCCATCATCTGGTGTCTATCATCAGCTTCAGATTGTAGTTGAAAAGGTACAACTTCTGACATTTCTTTCACAAAATTAATGAAAGACAGATCCTCAGGAGGAGATCTTTTTCTACTCTCTGTAGGAGATGGTGGCGAAGGCAGATCTGTGTCAGAAGAGGTATCATCATCATCACCCCAGGTATCGTAGGGATCATGTGTGGCTTGTAGCCCTGATGGACCTGGCTGAGGCTCTGAAGGCATCGATGGAAACCGAGGTGGAATCGGTGCAGTAGGTGGAACCAGAAATGGCATCGATGGCTTCGGTGCTGCCGATGGAATCGGTGCCTGGCGCGGAATCGATGGAGCCGAAGGATAAATCGGTGGAGATATACCAGAAGGTACCGATGGAACTACCCCGGAAGGGGGAATTCGAAACGGTGTTTCTCCTGCCGATGAGAAACCAGTCGGAGACGGTGGTGTTGTCGATGGCACTGGAATCACCGATGGAAGGGCCGTCATGAGTGCCTCCATGCGGCTCAGTAGCGGTGCTAGCGCTTGTATCAACGGCTCGGTGGTCGGTTCCCTCCTCGGTGGCGAAGCCGGTGCCGGGGGCGGCACTGGAACCGGTGCCGGAGACGGTGCCGATGGAGGTTGTAATTTCTTCATCGCTTTCTCGATGGCCTCCTGGACCAGCCGGTCCAGTTCTGCCCGGAGACCAGGGGTAACCATACCCGGCTCGACGGGAGAGGGAGGCTGAGGCAGGGCCGGAGGGACCACCGTAACCGGTGGGATCACGGCCCCCACACCCCGAGAGGGTGAGGGTTTCCTCGATGCCGGCGAACGAGACGTGGAGGGCATCCGGTCTGTTCGCGGCTTCTTTGTCGGTGGCTCGGCTTGAGCAGAGGTCGATGGCTGTGGATCCTCGACAGGCCGAGACTTATGCCGTCGATGGCGGTGCTTTTCTTTCCGATCCCCTCGCCCATCCGGGGAAGGGACGGGAGTCGACGGCCGAGAAGCGATCGATGGCGGACGGTCACCGGAGGGTTGACGATGATGGTACAACTTCGACGGTGCCGGTTCCGATGACGTCGATGCTATCGATGGCATTGGGGTTGGTGCATGGAAGAGGAGCCCCATCTTCTCCATCCTGGCTTTGCGACCCTTGGGTGTCATTAAGGCACATTTGGTGCAAGTCAGGACATCATGCCCACTACCCAAACACATTACACAAACCCTGTGGGGGTCTGTGATGGACATAGTCCGGGTACAATCCGGACAACGACGGAACCCCGTTGCCATGGCTGGAAGCCAAAATTTAGGCTGGGGATCGGTAAGTGCCCACAGGCCTCGAGGGCCAAAATCGACGGCAGTCGATGGAAGAAGGCAAAAAACTTACCGGGTTCCGTAAGATGACTAAAAAATTTGTCGAAGGGAGACCCCTGAGGGGCAAATTTTCTTAGGAAATTAATTTCCAAATTCCTGTCAGGAACGTGGTTAGAGAGCTCCTTTCACCGCGTGGCAACTGCTGCGCGGAAAAAAGAAGACTGAAGGGAGACCCCTGCTGGCTGCAGGGTCAGTGCCTTGCTGGGCATGCCCAGTAGGGGCCAGTCAAAGTTCTGTTTAAACTTTGACAGAAGTTTTCCGTGGTGGGCTCCATCCTCGATGTCACCCATTTGTGAGGACAACCATCCTGCTTGTCCTGTGAGAAACTGAAGATATGAGAGACACATTTAAAGACTGCAAAGGCTTCCATGTACAGGAGATAAGCCTTTTTCAAAGGAAAGGTCAAAGGATTAGGGTGAACATAAAAATTGCCATGCTGGGACAGACCCATCAAGCTCAGCATCCTGTCTCATAGTGGCCAATCCAGTTCACAACTACCTAGTAGATCCCATAAAGGAGATCTAATTCCTATTAGTTATTCCCAGGGATAGCAATGGTTTTCTTTAATCTACCTGGCTAATAATGTGTGAAGGACTTTTCCTCCAGGAATTTCTTCAAATCTCTTTTAAACCCTATTCTAGTCAGCTTGAGCGATCCTCTGGCAACATATTCCATAGCTTGATAGTACACAGAGTAAAAAAGTGCTTTCTACAATTTGTTTTGAATCTGCTGGTTGTTAGTTCCATGGTGTGTTCCCCCTGTTTTAGTATTATTTGAAAAGGAAAATAGTAGTTTATTAACTTGTTATACCCAACTCATGATTTTATAAACTGCTGTCATGCCCTCTTTCAGCCAATTCTTTTCTAAACTGAAGAGCATAGCCTCATTGGAAAGATGTTCCATCCCCTTTATATTTCTCTCGTTCTTCTCTGCATCTTTTCTACTTCCACTTTGTCTCTCTTGAGATGGGGTCACTAGAATGGCACAGAGAACTCAAAGTGCAGTTGCATCATGAATCAATCTTATTCTCCATTCCTAATATTCTATCTGCTTTCTTGATTGCCACCGCAAACTGAGCCAAGGATTTCCTTTTCCTAGGTAGTGACTCCTATTCGAGAACCCAGCATTGTTTACCTGAAGTTGGGATTATTTTTCGTATGTTCATCACTTTACACTTTTCCATATTAAATTTCAACTGCCATTCAGTTGCCCAGTCTCCTAGTCTCAGAAGGCCCTTCTGCAGTTCCTCATAATCCACTGCAGTTTAAGAAATTTGAATAATTTTGTCTCATCTGCAAATTCTATTACTTCATTCATCTTTCCCTTTCCCAGATCATTTATGAATGTGTTGAACAGCACAGGTCCCAATACTGATCCCTGTGGTACTCTATTAACGACCTTTCTCCATTTGGAAAATTAACCATTTATTCTACCCTTTGTTTCTGGCTTAACCAGTTACCAATCCACAACAGAACACTGCCTTCAATCTCATGACTTTGTAATTTTCTAAGTCTGCTCACGAAAGACTTTGCCAAATATTTTCTGAAAATCCAAATACACTATATCTAAGGTAAGCAGTTATCTATATATTTACATTTTCCAAAAAATTCTATAAGATTGGAAGACAAGACTTTACCCAGCACAGACTCACCAGTATATATTAGCCCAAACCCCCTTTTGAAAAACAGTGTCACATTGGTCACCTTCCAGTCTTCTGGAATTATGGCTGTTTTAAATGATAGATTACAGATTACTTATAAAAGGTTAGCAATTTTATGTTTTAGAACTCTGGGGAGGATGTTACTCTTCAGTTTGTGAATCTGGCTATTATATCCTCCAACTTCACAGATATTTGTTTTGGTTACTCAGACTCTTCACCATTAGTAGAGAAATTACTTACCTGATAATTTCATTTTCCTTAGTATAGGCAGATGGACTCAGGACCAGTGGGTTATGCTCCACTGCCAGCAGATGGAGACTGAGCAAACTGATACACTGCAGGTATGTGTGTGTGTGTGTGTGTGTGTGTGTGTATATATACCACAGTATATATAAATATATATATATATATATACACCACAGTATATATACCACAGTATATATATCTATATATACACTGCAGGTATGTGTGTGTGTGTATATATGTGTGTATGTATATATATATATATATATAGCCACAGTTGGCTTTTGAAGAGAATACTGGCAGGCTGGGGCCACTGCAGGTATGTGTGTATGTGTATGTGTGTATATATATATATATATATATATATATATATATATATATATATACACACATACACACATGCCTGCAGTGGCCCCAGCCTGCCAGTATTCTCTTCAAAAGCCAACTGTGGCCAGACTAGAAAAAATTGATTAAAAAAAAAATAGGAAACAATAACTGTACTTAACCAACAAACGCTGAACACAAGAATATAGGTCCCCCAATCTAGGGACTGGGTGAACACTTACCAGTATCCCTTGGGGCCTGGAGCCCCACAGGAGGACTATTGACATCATTCGGCAGTCAAGGGCAAGAAGCTGAGTCCACCTGTCTACACTAAAGAAAACAATTATCAGGTAAGTAATTTCTCCATTTCCTAGCATGTACACAGATGTACTCAGGACCCCTGGGATGACCCAAAGCTACTCCCCAACAGGGTGGGTGGCTGCCCTCGGTCCATTCAACACTGCATGAACAAAGGCTGTGTCCGCCCGGGCCTGCACATCCTGACAATAAAACCTGGAGAAAGAATGTAAGGATAACCATAGCGCAGCTCAGCAGATAGATAGAAGACAACAATCTAACCTCTGCCCACGATACCTCCTGAGCCCTAGTGGAATGAGCCCTGAGTAGGCAACGGCTTCTCAACATCCAGATATGAGGCTGTGACCACCTCCTTAATCCAACAAGCTATTGTGGCCCAAGAAGCTGGCTTGTCCTGCTTCCTTCTACCATGAAGGATAAACAGGCGATCAAACTTTCAGAAAGGTTCAGAAACCTCCAAACAAGTCTCTTGACAACCGGGGAACGCAGAAGGTGACACTCCTCTATGACCCCTCACCTTATCCAGGGATGGCAAGGAAATGGACCAATTCAAATAAAACTCCGTAATCAACTTAGGGAAAAAGGATGGAACAGTATGTGGCTGTAGCATCCCTGGAGTCACCAAGGAACGGCTCCCGGAAAGACAAGGCCTGCAGCTCAAAACTAGACGTGCAGAACATATGGCCACCAGGCACACCATCTTCAAGGACAATAACCAGAAGGATAGGGCACGCCAAAAAAAATCAGGCATCAAATTAAGACTCCATAAGGGACCCGGTAACCTCAAGTGAGGCTGAAGATGCTTCACTCCCTTCAAAAAGCGAGCCAGATCAGGATGATACAACAAGGAAACACCATTCACCGGGCCTCTGAAACAGGCAAGAGCAGCAACCTATACCTTCAAGAAATTAAGGGCCAATCCTTTGTTCAACCCATCCTGCAAAAAGTCCAGAATGAGCGGGATCTTAAGTGAGTGAGAAAGAATACCGTGTTCCTCGCACCAGGCCTCAAACACTCTCCAAACCCGCATATAGGCTAAGGAAGTGGAGAACTTTCAAGCGCAGAGTAAGGTGGCAATCACCACAGAAGAATATCCATGCTTCACAGGCAAGTCCTCTCAAGGGCCAAACAGTAAGACAGAACCGAATGTGAAGAATATTTAATTGATTTTATCACTCTTCTTAATTAGATGATTTATTCATTATTTTTTAAATATTTTTTTTTTCAGAGATCACGTGACACGTGAGAGGGAGCGGATGTAGCCGACCCTCTTGGGCTCCCTGATTTCTAATCTAACCCCATCCGGCCCTATTTGCTGTTCATTTTTGCGTGGAAGTCTCTCAATATCCCAGCGGCTATTATTGGTGAGCGGAACGGTAGCCAGATGTCGACCCGCACGGCGCGCAGGGACAAGGATTCGGCAAAAGAAAAAGTCAGGCCTACTGACTCGGCCTCTGAGGAGGAACACAGCATGGCAGACCTACCGGCACCAGCGAGCTGGGCAGATCTTCGCACCGCGGTAGTAGAGGCACTGGAGCCAGAGTTTAAAAAACTTTCGTCCCAACTCGGCGAGGTGACTGCAGCGCTTGCTGGCTATGACGCGCGATTCTCAGCCCTAGAGCAACGGGTTTCGGACGGCGAAGATGGCGCCCAGGCCATGCGGTCAGAGGTAGCGGAGCTACGTGCGGAGATCACCCGACACACAGCGCGTATTGAAGACCTTGAAAACAGGTCCAGGAGGTCCAATCTACGTCTGGTAGGCCTCCCAGAGGAAATTGCGGATCGAGATTTGCCCCAAAAAATAGAAAACTGGTTGATTCGCGAACTGTCTATGGGCACTGAGCACGGTCCCCTGAGAATAGAAAGAGCTCACCGGTTGGGGCAGAAAAGGGCTCAGCAAGAAAAACCACGAGTAGTAATAATAAAACTGTTAAATTATGCTCACAAAGTAGCGATCCTGCAGGCCAGCCGTCGGGGGAAAGCGCTGTTGTATGAGGGAAAGAAGATTCTGATCTTCCAAGACTTTTCAGGGGCCCTATCTGCACAGCGCAGGGCTTTCTCCCCATTGTGTACACAGTTGTTTAATCTGGGTCAGAGAGCTGTGGTAGTATACCCAGCGAAGGTCCGTGTAAGTACACCTGGAGGACCCAGATGGTTTAGTGAGGTCGCTGACTTAAAAGCTTACATTGGAACCCTGGATCGTGGGGCTGGAGAAAGACCGGGTGGACGCAGCCCTGGGTCGGATACTGGATAAATGTACAGGACAGGCAGCCAGATACTTAAGCTGAGAAGTTTCTACCGGCCTGGCATGCATTGCCTATTCTATTGCTTATGGGGGCAGGGGGACCTGCACCCTTTGGTTACTTAATATTTGACAGTTAAGTCTGTTCACTGTTTTTTTTTCTCTCTTTTTCCAAGTTTCTGGCACATGCTGGAGCGGTGTGAACAGATCTCCACTTGGTGCTGCAATGGGATATTGGTATACTATAGGTGTTTCAATATTGTATTGTGAAATTGTTTATAGGGGGGAACAAAAGCTGTTATTTGTTCAACTTTTATGTTATGTTATTTCTATGGAGTCCCATCCCTTGTTATGTTGCTGCAAGCTGGATGGGGGGTGAAGAAAGGGGGGAGGGGGCAGAGGAGCCCGAGTGTCTTAACAGGATCTCTTAGGTGGGGAATTAGTTGAGATGAGACTTCTGGGGAGTCTAGTTAGGGGAAGGGGGGGTGGGGGGGAAGGGGGGAGGAATGGAGCGGGGAGGAGGGTCAGGGAAAGATACAAGGTGCTGGCATGATACAGATTTCAAACATTTTGGTGGCATGTGGCGTGGGGAAATCACATTCACAGGGAGATGGCCAGAGCTGGGGTGGTCATCATTCCCTTGGAGTTGGGAAATTCTCATTGTTCAAATTACTTTTCTATGGCGTGATATTTATTTATTTTTTATTTATTTGAAGCTTTTATATACCGAGGTTTAGCACATGCCTTCACCCCGGTTTACATTGGAACGAAACAATGATACATAGAACAATTTGAGAAACAAAAGTATATGCAACTAGCATATGGAGAAGGAAGTAACAGGAATAACTAAAAAATAATTTAATTCAAATAACGAAAAAGAAAATAGAAACGAAAAACGAGGAATGTATGTACAAACTCGTGCTCTGAATACAAGAAAGTCTGAATGGGAAAAGTAGGAAATGAGGGGGGGATGGGGTAGGTAATGGAAGGAGGAAGGGGTAGGTAAGCGGAGAAGAGAAGAGGGGAGAAGGATGGGAAGCTTGAGGCATCACAATTGTGGATTGCTTAAATCATCATTGAAAGTCTGGCTGAAGATCCAGGTTTTCAGTTCTTTTTTGAATGATTTATTTTCGATGATAGTGGTGAGGTAGCATGGTAGGGCGTTCCAGAGTTTAGGCCCCGCTATGGAGAGAGCTCTATTTCTGGTGTTAGTAAGCTTAGCCATGGGATATGTGGGTATTTCGAGTAGACGTTTTTCAGAAGTTCTGGTGTTCCGTTGAGGTTTGTGGGGGTGGAACATTTTACTGACTGCGGAGTTAACTGAATTGTGTAAAGCGTCATGGATGATCGTCAGGGTTTTGTATTCAATTCTTTGAATGATTGGTAGCCAGTGTAGGCTTTTTAGTATTGGGGTGATGTGATCCGATTTTTTATTTCCGGTCAGTACTCTTGCAGCGGCATTCTGCAGTAACTGCAGCGGTTTTAAGGTGGATTTGGGGAGACCTAATAACATTGAGTTGCAGTAGTCTAAGCTGCTGAAGATCAGGGATTGTAGAACTGTTCGGAATTCCTGATGGTGGAGGAGCGGCTTTAGGTGTTTTAGTACATGAAGTTTATAGAAACCTTCCTTGGTTTTGGCTGCTATGTGTGTTTTTAGGTTGAGATCTTTATCGATCCATACGCCGAGGTCCTTTGTTGATCTTTTTAGAGGTATGGATATGTTGTTGATTAGAAGAGAGTTGAGGGCAATGGTTTGGTCTGAGACGTTTCTTCCAATGAGGATACATTCAGTTTTATTCATGTTTAGGCATAATTTTAACTTGTTGAGCATGTTTCTAATTGTGGTTAGGTGTTTGGCAGCTGTGCGAAGAGCGTCTTCTATTGAGTTGGTGACAGGTATGATGAACTGAATGTCGTCGGCGTACAGAAAGAAAGTTATTCCAAGACTGGAGATGAGGTGGCAGAGAGGAATTAGATAGATGTTAAAGAGGGTGGCCGAAAGGGCAGAACCTTGTGGTACACCGGTGTCTAGAGGGAGGGGTTTTGATGAGATGTTATTCATAGTGACCTTGAAGGATCTGTTATTTAGGAAGGAGGTGAACCATTTGAGGGTGAAGCCGGAGAGGCCGATGTTTGAAAGGCTAGATAGAAGGATTTTGTGATCTACAGTATCGAATGCCGCGGAGAGGTCTAGGAGTATTAGGAGGTGGTTAATCTTGATGTCGGCACTTCTTAGAATTTCATTAGATAGGTTGGCGAGCAGTGTTTCCGTGCTGTGATTTTTTCTAAATCCGTGTTGATTCGGGTGAAGTATGTTGTATGAATCAAGATGTTCGTTTAGTTGGGATAAAACAGCTTTTTCTGTCAATTTGGCTAGTAGGGGTAGATTGGATATGGGGCGGTAGTTATTTGGGTCTGACGGATCTATGGGGTAAATGGATATGGATATGGGGTAAATGGATATGGGGTAAATGGCTATGCGTAATCTCAAATTGATATCCTGGAATGTATGTGGTATTAATACACCTGTCAAACGGTCGAAGGTATTACAGGCCTTGAAGAGACAGGCTGCGGACATAGCATTCTTGCAGGAAACCCATCTTACAGATGTGGAGCACCTGAAATTATGTCAGTCTTGGGTGGGTTCGGTGTATTATGCCTCCGCCACCACGAGGTCAGCGGGGGTAGCTATCCTGGTGCGCAAAAATCTCCCGCTACAAGTTCTTTCTGAACATAAAGATCCTCAGGGTCGCTTTCTTATTTTAGAAGTAACAATTAATCAGATGCCTGTGGTGTTGTGCAACCTGTATGCCCCGAATTCTCAGCAAATGCCTTTCTTTCAGAATATACATAAAATGTTACTTTCATTTATGGACAAATTCCTGGTAGTGGGGGGAGATTACAATTCTTTACGGGACCCCGAATTAGATAGCTCTGCCACTCTGCGGCGGACGGGGGTCAAGGGTCGGGGGATACAGCTCCTTGAACAGAGTTTGCACTTGGTTGATGCATGGCGAGCTCTAAACCCTTTTGAGCGGGACTTTACACATGTCTCCAGAGCTCATTCCACACAATCCCGTATCGACTATTGGTTAGTCAGCACACATTCCTTCTCCAAAATGTCAGGAGTAGGAATTGGAGACATTATTGTCTCAGATCATGCCCCAATTTGGGTGGATCTGGCAGTGCTCCCTCAAGTGAGTGACTGTAGGGGCTGGCGCTTCCCTTATTATCTGGCAGAGGACACAGCGTTTCAAACCTTTTTATTGGAACGATGGACAGATTTTGCAACCCTAAATGCCCAACATAGCAGTGATCCAGTACTGTTCTGGAACACTGCTAAAGCTGTCCTTAGGGGAGATATTATCTCGTATTTATCACATAGGAAAAAAGTGCTAAATAATCAATTATTGACCCTGACAAAGAAATTGCAACAGGCTAAAGGGGCACTAAATCGTTCTTGCACATCGGTAACCAAGAGTGATTATAGAACCATTCAATCAGCTTTGAACTCACTGCTACACCAGAGGGCAAAACACAGCATTCTATATCACCAACATAGGCTCTATAGATATGGTAACAAATCTGGGAAGCTTCTGGCCAACTTAGTTAAGTCTAATAGAGGGTCCCGGCATATCACGGCTCTTCGTACGCCACAAGGCCACATAGTTCATGAAACCCCTAAAATCCTAAAAGTTTTTCGGGATTATTATGCGGCGTTGTATCGGGCTGAGGGCTGGGACTCAAGTCAATGGGACTCATTTAGTGCCGCGTTAAACCTCCCTATCCTGACCCAGGCTCAGCAAGAGGGGCTTAACCGACCCATTACGGAGGATGAGGTTCGACAGGTTATTCGGAGTTCCCCAAGGTTTAAGGCCCCAGGGCCGGATGGATATAGTGCAGACTTTTATAGGTGTCTTTCACAGTCCCTCTCCCCCTTGTTGCCATTAGTTTTTACAGCACTAATCTCGAAGGGAAGTTTTCCGGTGCATGGGAATAGGGCCCACATCACTCTAATTCCCAAGCCTGGGAAGGATACCCTGCACCCTGCTTCCTATCGCCCTATCTCTTTATTAGATGTGGACCATAAACTGTTGGCGAAAATTATGGCAGATAGATTGAGTGCCGTTTTGCCACAGATGATTCAACCGGGCCAAGTAGGCTTTGTGAAAAAACGCTATGCCTTGACTAATATCCGGAAGCTAACAATTGCAATGGATCTCTGCACCAGACACAATATTCCCTTCCTCATTGCTAGTCTAGATGCAGAGAAGGCTTTCGACCGGGTGGAATGGGGGTTTATGTTTGCCCTATTGAGAGACATGGGATTTGGAGGTTTTTTCTATCAAGCCTTGCAACTCCTATACTCGGGCCCGGTTGCCTCGTTAATGGTGAATGGTCAATTTTCCCCTGAATTCCAGGTCTTTCGGGGTACCCGACAGGGTTGTCCCTTATCCCCTCTCCTTTTTCTCTTGACCCTGGAGCCTCTATTACTGGCTATTCAAATGTTCCGAGCGATCCGAGGGGTGTTATTTCAGGCGCCGGAGAAAAAGGAGATTTTCAAATATGCCGCGTTTGCGGACGATCTCTTGGTATTCCTTACTAATCCAAGAGACTCCTTGCCGGCTCTTTTAGAGGTGATTAGGGACTTTGGTGGTATTTCGGGTTTTCGTATTAATTGGGAGAAATCAGAGGCCATGGGATTCCCGATGTCTATACAGGAGCAGTGGGAGGGCCCTTTCCCACTGCACTGGGCGAACGGTGTAATAAAATATTTGGGGATTGATATAGCCTTAGATTTATTTAAGTTATACGACTTAAACATCCAAAAATTACTGAGACTCACGAGAGATAAGCTCAAACTTTGGAAAAGCCTCCCTCTTTCCGTAGGGGGGCGAGTTAATTTGTTTAAGATGATCATACTACCTAAATGGTTGTATGTGTTGCAGAACCTACCTCTTATTCTAAAACGTAACGATTTGGCCGCTCTTCAACAGATGATGCGGGCATTTCTTTGGCAGGGGAAAAAGGCACGCATACCATTGTCCTGGCTTATGTTGCGTTGGGGAGCAGGGGGAATGGGAGTTCCCGACCTTCAGTCTTATTGTGTGGTGGCCAACCTCCGGATTGTTAGGGAATGGATATTGGGAATCCCCTTTTGTATTGACTTGGTGGCTGAATCCACATTGGTGGCCCCCTTCGCGTTGACCTATGTACTGATGGGGCCGGGGAAGGAGCTACCGTCTGCAATCTCTCGGAATCCACTGGTTGTCCCGTTTCGAAAATCCTGGCAATACCTTACAAAGAAGTTGGGACTGCCTCGATGTAACCCTTACCTTCTCCCAGTTCAGGGCAACCCAGAGTTTTTACCAGGATCCCAAGATGTTAGTCTGCGGGGATGGGCCTCGAAGGGTATCACTCATTTGGGGCACTTGGTGAACCCGGAAGGGATACTAATGCCGTTCCCCACAGTACAACGTATATATGGTTTGACCCAGGTCCAGTTCTTTGGGTATCTACAAATCCGACATTACATATTATCATTGCAGATTGGTACTCAGACTTCCACACATTTAGCGGCGTTAGAATCCTTTTTTCAGTTGGGAAGGGAGCAGCCATTATCTCTCTCGACATATTATAGGGCTCTTCAACGAGGTATGTCACAGCGTACCTATGAGACTTCAGTAGAGCGTTGGACCAAAGATGGAGTATTCACGGTTACAGTGGCAATCTTCTCTGCATGTATGGGGAATTTAAAAAGGTCCAGTGAAAATATGTATTACCGGGAAATGCAATACAAGTTTCTGCGGAGGGCCTTTGTCTCTCCACAGGTTGCGTGGAGAGCGCGGCTCATAACAGATTCGACATGCCCTCGTTGTCACCTTGCAATTGGCACTTTGTCTCACGCATTCTGGGCTTGTCCCCTTGTTCAACAGTTCTGGCAGAAAATTGTAAATTACTTACAACGCCTCCTGAAAATACGTTTTCAAGTTACCCCGCAGCTGATTCTTTTTGATTGCATTCCCCAGTCGGTTATAAGAAAAGCGGGATTGAGAACTCTGATTAAAAAGGCCTGGCTGGTGGGGAAAAAAGTTATTCTACTTAATTGGTTGGAGATATCTGCACCATCGTATTGGACTTGGCGTAATCATTTTCATCGAATGATGTACATGGACAGTTTTACTTCTAAGTTGTCGCCAACGCACCGAAGACTTTTCTTGGAGACCTGGGAGGTATATGTGCAGACTTTGCCACATCAGGCTCGCAGCTTGATCCTCAATGCCTGATGTTTGCTTGTTCTTCTTTTTTTGTTTTTTGGGTTAGTGATAGACCCATGCCTTCAATGTTATGATTGTATACATGGATGTCTCAACTGGTTTGTCAGCCAGGCCTTGGGTAGGGGACGGGGGGGGACGGGGGGGGGGGGAAGGGGGGTAAAGGGGGAGAAGCGGGACGGGGAGGTTTGGAGAGGGTGAGGGTTTGGGGATAAGCATACTGGACTCCTGTTCCTTCTTGTTTAAGCAGAGCTAGCCCGCTATAGTTGTTCAATATGTCAGACTGGGGGAGGTATCAGAGTGCAGCCTTTCCTAGTTTGTTGGCGACATGAGTATTCTCTAGGGTGGCTCTAGAGATGTCTTAGACACAGTGATAGATATCTGGAAGGGGGAAAATTGAGGAGTGTTTCCTCATGGTTCTGTGATTTGTGTCATCAATATCGTTTGCTGTATTATGTTTGCTTGTCTGTTATCGGCAAAGTTTCATATTGTGTCTGAGGATCACTCAATAAAAATTGTATTACAAAAAAAAATATTTTTTTTATTAGAATGGTTTACTATTATGATTAATGATATTTCTTGATTTTGTTTTATGAGGAATGGTGATGTTTCTGTTTTTCCATTGTTGCACTCCAGTTTTTTTGTCTGCACCTATTTATATTTTATGGTCTTTTTATTTGTATTTGTTGATGGTCTATCTGAGTCCTGCATCTGTGAACCAGGTGAGGTATTCTTCTAGCCAGGAAAATGCCTTGTACATCATGCCCTTAAAAAGTATCTGTTAGTTTGAAGGTTTTGCTAATATTGGTAGAAGTTGAAAACCATGATTGCAGGGGCTACTCAGGTGCTAAAAATGGTGGTGCTTAAGCCTACTGAACACTGAAATGCCTGAGGTTCTGAGGGTTTCATTGTCATAGCAAATAGCTCCAAGAGGGACCTCATGCCCACTTCTGATCTAGTGGCCCAACTGATTCCCTCACAAGCATTTTGCTTCAAATGTACTTCAAAAAATTTGTATTTTTTTTGTTTTGTTTTTTTAATTAGTTTCTGCCTTGCAAGCAAGTTCTCTCTCAAAGTCTTTTAGCCTAACTACTGTTTTATACCTAACCTGTCAGTGCCTATCCTCTTGCCTAATTTCTTCAATTGGATCTGCTTTCTATTTTTTTGAACAATGTCTTATACCTTTAACTGCCTCCTTTACCATACCATTAAACCTCACTGGCAATTTAGTCTTTCTTCAACCTTTTTTAATGCATGGAATATATTTTATCTGGGCTTCCAAAATTGTTTAAAAATATATCCATACTTCATGCAATTTTTTTAATCTTTTTAACTGCTCCTTTAAATTTTTTTCTAATTTCCTTATTCTATCAGTCTCCCTTTTTAAAGTTATATGTGTAGTCATTTTACCTCATGTCCTCCCTCCAATAATTATGTCAAATCTGATTACAATATGATTATTGCTTAACGGCCCAACCACAGTAATCCCTCACACTAGATCATGCATTCCACTGACAACTAGATGTGAAGAAGCTGCCTTTTCAATTCTAGGACGAGTTGCTCCATGAAATAGTCATTTAGGTCTCTATCGTGCCCCAATGAGGAGATAATACATTAAATAACAAGGTCATTGAAATGATATTACTGTTGCCAATTTTATTTACTTTTTAAATTTCAGCTAGTATTTCATGGTCTCTCATCAGGCCAGGTGGCCATTAGTACATTCTCACTACTATATTTTTACATGTCACACATGATATTTCTATCCATAGGGATTACACACTGCATTTGTTTCCTGAAGGATTTCTATCATACTTGATTTTATGCCATCTTTTAGATATAGTGTTAACCCTTCCACCAATTTGATCTGCCCTATCATGTCGAAATAATTTATACTCACTGGTTATCCTCCTTCCACCTGTCCCTGAAATGCCTGTTTACAGTGCTATACATTCTAACCTGCTAATCTTACTGTTCACACTTCTCGTATTCTCATACAGACATTTTGCTTTTTATTTGTACTTTCATTTCTCTATGTATTCACAACCTGCTTGTTAGCAAATGATACAGGCAGTTTGTTTTAATTTGATTACATTCAGGTACTTTAGGTATTTCCCTGCCCCTAGAGAGCTCACAATCTGAGTTTGTACCTGTGGCAATGTACAGTTAAGTGACCTACCCTAGGTCACAAGGAGCAATAGTTCATCACTGGTTCATCGCCATCTAGGCTTCTATTCTTCCTCTGGGTCTACGTCCATCTTTGCAACCTCTCTACTGGGATATTATAACTTCCCTGTTTTGCAAGTATCTTTTGAAGATACATCCTTCTGATCCAGTTGCTTATGAGCGACTGTCTGCTTTCTCTCATGTTCTGGTTTAAAACCTTCTCTATCTCCTTTCAGGATGTTAGTGCCAACAGTCTGGTTTCACTCTGGTTAAGGTGGAGCCCATCTCATCAGAATAGGTTCCCCCCTTCCTCAGAATGTTCCCCAGGTCCTAACACCAGCATCGCATCCACACAGACTCCGAGGTCCTGCATGTGGAATAGGAGGCATTTCTGAGAATACAAACTGGAGGATCTGAATTTCACTTTCATATTTAAGAGAATAAATTAGATATTCAGAACCTCCCTCCTGCACCTTGCCTATGTCATTGGTACCCACCCTGTACCATGACAGCAGATTCCTCCCCAGCATTCTCTAAAACCTTATTTACGTGGAACATGAGGTCCAATACCTTCACATCAGCCAGGTAATTTACCAAATGATCATCCCATCCACCAGCCACCCAGCTACTTTCCAAATGATCGAAACACCAACTACAACAGCTTTCTTAATTCTTTTCTCCTGGGAACATGCCACTGGAAATACTTAATCCTTTCAAAACCAAGGCTGTATCTGTAGGGTAGGTCCTAGCTACAGGTTCCCTTCCTGCCACACCAATGTGTTGACCAGGTTACCTTACTCCTCCAAAGCAGCACAAGGGATGATTAACTAGAGTTGAGAGTTGAGACTACTTTATGTACCTGACGAGCTCCTTTATATACCTCTGTCTCCTTCAGCTCCCCCAGATCCACCACTCTGACTTCCAGAGATCGGACTTGTTCTTAGAACCAGAAGCACGCAAACAAACCCTTACCAATATGTAGATAATCATACATGTGGCACTCTGTGCAAATGACTGGATAGACAACTCGCTGCTGGACTATCTAGATCTTAATTTTATTTATTCCAACTTCTATTCTGCTGAATCAATTATTTAAAGCTTGAATTACAGTTTTAAAATCTGACTGAGAAGGTATGTATCAATTTAAAGGATTTTAAATCTGACTAGGATTTTTAATTTCTTGGTGTCTTATAAATCTAAGGTTTTTAAAACGTGATAGCAATGTGACTTATGTTAGTTTCTGAAAGACCAGCAAGAAGACTAAAATCATAGTTAACTATGTTATTCTAAATCACTAATTGTCTCTTATTTTGAAGTTTTTCCTCTAACTAGGGGAGGTATAATCTATATAAAGTGACAGTGGTGGGTGGGAATCAAACTAGTAACTAGTTGCCCAGAAACCAGTACTCTCACCTTTTCATATCATGTAAGCAATCTTTGTAACCTCACAATTCTAGTACTTACAAATATATAAAAACAAATATTAACTTTACCAGCTTACAGAATTCAAAGTGATAATTTTAACACATTTTTATACCTTCAAATACTAAATTTTTCTAGCTTACAAAATTAATCCAAAGGCTATTATCCCTAAACACATCCAATTCTTAACACTTGCAAACAAATACTAATCTTAAAAATGAACAAAATATACACAGCCAATAAAGTTTAACCCTTTAAGAATTGTTTTTCAAGATTTAAGCTCTTTCCCAGCAAGACTATCAGCAGATGAAAATTCTACAGTTTGATTCAAGAGTAATCTAAGAAAATCTATATTTACAGAGAGGGTAGTGGATGCATAGAAATACATCCTCGTGGAAGTGCTAGAGAAAAGACAGTATCTGAATTAAAAAAAAACATAAGATAAAAAAGATCTCTGAGCAAGTGGTAGAGATTGTAAAGAAGAATAGCTGGTGTGGATGGGCAGACTAGGTAGTCTGCATGGATTTTCTCTGCCATTTTTCTACAATTTATCCTGCTGGATGTTCTCCATAGACATTACAGGTAAGAAACTTCACTTTTTCCATAGACAAGGATGACGAAATGCAGCCACACAAGCAAGGACTTCCAAGTGTTACCCTACAACCACTTTTTTTTTCTTTTAAATACTGCACCTCAAAAACAAGGAAGAGAGAGTTGACACTGGTAGTTGAATACATTTTTATTTTTGTTTGTTTATTTTTTTAAGATTGCCTGACCAAAATTACCTTTACGAGAGCCTTCCCACCAGCAGTAACTTTTAGCAAACGTGAACTGAAGACCAAGTACATGCTTTGCATGTGTCTTCAATGTATACAGATTGCTGATGTTGCTATTATTTAATGAGCCTTCACCTTTTTAGCAAGACTCATTTTTGAAGTGGTAAAACAATAAATGTAATCTGACAACCATTTTTGATAGTGTTTCCTTCGAAACTGGAAAATTCTTGGTTGGTTGGATTATAGGATACAGAATAGTTGTTGTGATGTTCTAATAGGTTTAGTTTTTTCTAAATAAAATAATACTCTTTCTTTGGCATTGCCCATTCCATACAGTTAAACAGCTTTTGCTCTACTGAGCATATGTGGAAGTTTCCATGCCAGATCTCTCTCGTGAGCCCCTCAATCCATTAATGGAGCTTAGCTTTAGCTAGGCAGTCAACATGCCTAAGAGACAAGCAGATAGCAAACATGGCTATTTTATCCTGATGTCTACTGAGAACCCAGATTACAATAAGCAAACTTACTTTCTTTGTTGACGAGCAGGGCTGAATTAGCCATGACATGTGGGAAGTCTCAAGCTTAGGGTTATGTTGCAGAGCATTCATTGAAAAGAAAAGTTCTGTTGCTTACCTGTAACAGGTGTTCTCCTAGGACAGCAGGATGTTAGTCCTCACATGTGGGTGACATCATCTGATGGAGCCTGGCTTGGAAAACATTTGTCAAATTTTTTAAAAGCTTTGACCAGCAGCCTTAGCATGCCCAGCCCGCTATCCACGCATCCACGAAAGGTCCCCCTTCAGTCTCGTAACATAGCAAAACAAACGAGCGAAAAAATAAAACAAAACGAAGGTGAACCCAACATCATGGGGAGGTGGGCGGGATTCCTGAAGACTAACATCCTGCTGTCCTAGGAGAACACCGGTTACAGGTAAGCAACTGCGCCTTTTCCTAGGATAAGCAGGGTGATAGTCCTCACATGTGGGTGAGTACAGAACTCCGGACCATCATGTTCAGTTAGAGAGACCAACAGCGACCGAAAGGATACCAACGGGCATAACACAACTGTAGAGCTGTGGGTAACAGGAGACTGTCTGGCTCCCACAAGAAGCACGAGCAGAGAGAGTTGGGTTCAAGTCTGGAACAGGTTACGCAGAACGGACTGCCGAAGGCATTGTCCTGATAATTATCCCTGTCAAGGCAGTAGTGAGCCACAAATGTGTGGAGAGAGCTCCAGGTTGCGGCCCGACAAGCTTCTATGACAGGGGATGCACGCAAATGAGCTACAGACGCTGCCCTATAGCCTGCACAGAGTGAGTTTTCACCCTGCTGGCTAGCTGAAGGTCTGCCTATGTGTAGCAGAAGGCAATGCAATCTGCCAGCCAGTTGGACAAGGTCTGTTTTCCCACTGCCATTCCCAGCCTGTTGGAGTCAAACGACACGAAGAGCTGGGTAGACTGCCTTTAGCTCACCGTGCGATCTAGGTAGAGAGCTAAAGCCCGTTACAGTCCAGGGTGTGGAGAGCTCGTTCCCCTGGCTGGGAATGAGGCCTCGGAAAAAAGGTGGGTAAAGCAATCAACTGATTGATGTGGAAATCAATGACTACCTTGGGCAGGAACTTAGGGTGCGTACCCAGGACCACAAGGTCGTGGAAGAACTTTGTGTATGGTGCGTACGTGACCAGGGCCTGAAGCTCACTCACCCTGCGAGTGGAAGCGATTGCCACCAGGAATATGACTTTCCAGGTGATGAATTTCAGGTCACAGGAATGCAGTGGCTCAAAAGGGAGGCCGCATCAGTCTTGCCAGGAAAACATTGACGTCCATCCGGGCGCTCAGGTCACGGCGTGCGCTCATGCGCCTTCGCTGCCTTGAGCGCCCAAATTGGACGTGCGTTCATGTACCTTTGACGGCGGGGCTGCTGGAAGCCGCTTTCGCCGCCGGCTGCCCCCTGGAGGCAGGTGAGCTGCGGTGTGCGCCTCGGGAGGGAGGGAGAAAGGACTGGGGCTGCTGGAAGCATGCAGTAAGTTTATTTTTGTTACAATTTCTATTTGCTTTAATAACATGTCGATTTTCACCCTGTGCCTTGCTTCGGGAGGGGGGGAGAGAGGACTGGCAATCCCCAATGCTCGAGCGTAGGGGAACCAGGCCACACCATGTTACTCGCTTGCTCCAACCCACCCACTTATTTGACCAAAGCCTGCCTATTGCTGTCACATCCCTCTAACGCCAGGGTCAAGGTAGGCGGTAAATTAGCGGGTTAAAGACGTGGCAAAACAGTTGGTTAAAAAGGCGATAATCGGGCCGCACGTTACTGTATGGGAGGGAACAGCTAATCCGATCGTTTACATATAATATACATGCCGCGAGCGGAAAGGGATACGCGTCGATTTAAAGAAGCGGTAAGGATTGGTAAAAAATGGATAGTGAATCACGGGTTAGACTTGCACGGCCAAATTGTGGGTACAAAGCGGGTTAGAAACAGGGTAACCGCGGCCGGGCTTTACAGTATAGGCCTGATTATGAGCTAACCAGGAGGTCACAAGGGTCATAATGGTAATGAACCCAGGGGCCATTACAATATCAAATTCAGTTATTTACTCTTTCAGATAACAGAAGGACTAGAGGGCACTCATGACTAGAGGGCACTCCATGAAGTTAGCAAGTCGCACATTTAAAACTCGGAGAGAATTCTCACTCAATGCACAATTAAGCTCTGGAATTTGCTACCAGAGGATGTGGTTAGTGCAGTTAGGGTAGCTGGGTTTAAAAAAGGTTTGGATAAGTTCTTGGAGGAGAAGTCCATTAACAGCTATTAATCAAGTTGTCTTAGAGAATAGCCACTGCTATTACTGGCATCAGTAGCATGGGATCCTCTTAGTGTTTGAGTACTTGCCAGGTACTTGTAGCCTGGATTGGCCACTGTTAGAAACAGTTTTTGGGCTTGATGGACCCAATATGGCATGTTCTTATGTTTTAAATTAAGGACTTTGATCTTCACGTGACTTCCTTCCCTCTTGGCTATCTTATCAAACTATGCAGTCTGATGATCACTTGTGCCAAACTGGCACCAACCCACACAGAGATACTATCTCCATTTGAGAGTACTAGGTCCAGTATTGCACTATCCCTCATTAATATTTGTCTTTGCAGATCCCCTTTAAGAGCATCACAATCTCGCTACTTTTTGTAGATTATGCAGCAGGTATACTCTAATATATACATAAGGCAGATTAAGATCTCCAACGAGCAATACTTTTCCCTTCCTTCCCACCTTTTAAATATCTTCAACCAGGTCTCTATCCAGTTCTTCTGTCTTGATTTGGAGACCTGTAGACCACACCAGTGTATTTTTTTTTCTTTTAAACAGTTAAACAAGTTAAATGTAAGACATCGATAAGACAGGCTAAGAGAGAATTTGAGAAGAAATTGGCTGTAGAGGCAAAAACTCACAATAAAAACTTTTTTAAATATATCCGAAGCAGAAAGCCTGTGAGGGAGTCAGTTGGACCGTTAGATGATCTAGGGGTTAAAGGGGCACTTAGAGAAGATAAGGCCATCATGGAAAGATTAAATGATTTCTTTGCTTCGGTGTTTACTGAAGAGGATGTTGGGGAGGTACCCGTAATGGAGAAGGTTTTCATGGGTAATGATTCAGATGGACTGAATCAAATCACGGTGAACCTAGAAGATGTGGTAGACCTGATTGACAAATTGAAGAGTAGTAAATCACCTAGACCGGATGGTATACACCCAGAGTTCTGAAGGAACTAAAAAATGAAATTTCAGACCTATTAGTAAAAATTTGTAACCTATCATTAAAATCATCCATTGTACCTGAAGACTGGAGGATAGCAAATGTAGCACCAATATTTAAAAAGGGCTCCAGGGGCGATCCGGGAAACTACAGACCGGTTAGCCTGACTTCAGTGCCAGGAAAAATAGTGGAAAGTGTTCTAAACATCAAAATCACAGAACATATATAAAGACAAGGTTTAATGGAACAAAGTCAGCATGGCTTTACCCAAGGCACGTCTTGCCTCACAAACCTGCTTCACTTTTTTGAAGGAGTTAATAAACATGTGGATAAAGGTGAACCGGTAGATGTAGTATACTTGGATTTTCAGAAGGCGTTTGACAAAGTTCTTCATGAGAGGCTTCTAGGAAAAGTAAAAAGTCATGGGATAGGTGGTGATGTCCTTTCGTGGATTGCAAACTGGCTAAAATACAGGAAACAGAGAGTAGGATTAAATGGACAATTTTCTCAGTGGAAGGGAGTGGACAGTGGAGTGCCTCAGGGATCTGTATTGGGACCCTTACTTTTCAATATATTTATAAATGATCTGGAAAGAAATACGACGAATGAGATAATCAAATTTGCAGATGACACAAAATTGTTCAGAGTAGTTAAATCACAAGCAGATTGTGATAAATTGCAGGAAGACCTTGTGAGACTGGAAAATTGGGCATCCAAATGGCAGATGAAATTTAATGTGGATAAGTGCAAGGTGATGCATATAGGGAAAAATAACCCATGCTATAATTACACAATGTTGGGTTCCATATTAGGAGCTACAACCCAAGAAAGAGATCTAGGCGTCATAGTGGATAACACATTGAAATAGTCTGTTCAGTGTGCTGCGGCAGTCAAAAAAGCAAACAGAATGTTGGGAATTATTAGAAAGGGAATGGTGAATAAAACGGAAAATGTCATAATGCCTCTGTATCGCTCCATGGTGAGACCGCACCTTGAATACTGTGTACAATTCTGGTCGCCGCATCTCAAAAAAGATATAATTGCGATGGCGAAGGTACAGAGAAGGGCTACCAAAATGATAAGGGGAATGGAACAGCTCCCCTATGAAGGAAGACTAAAGAGGTTAGGACTTTTCAGCTTGGAGAAGAGACGGCTGAGGGGGGATATGATAGAGATGTTTAAAATCATGAGAGGTCTAGAACGGGTATTTAATTTATTTTTTTATTTATTTAAAGGCTTTTCTATGCCGACATTCGTAAGGCACATCATGCCGGCTTACATTGAACTGATAAAAGGAAATATAAAGAACAAAAAACCTAATCGTAGTCAAAACATAACAAAGAGGTAATTCAAAAAGGGAAATAAATGCAAAGGGGCATTATACAACAGATATTTGCAGGGCTAGGAGAGCAAAAGGGGCAGAGATGTGGGGGGAGAGAACTTTATACAGTTGATACACTGATATCTTAACTAAGAATTCGTGGGTCGTGGGGTACCAAGCTGGATTCAGGGAAGGGAAAAGTAGCGTACCAGAGAATCAGGGAAAGGAGAGGTGGGGAGGCGCTGGAGGTGGAAAGGTGCGGAGGGGGGGGCGCTGACTGTGGAGGATCAGTAAAGAGAACTGTTTAGGGTAGATGTGAATCGGTTATTTACTCTTTCGGATAGTAGAAAGACTAGGGGGCACTCCATGAAGTTAGCATGGGGCACATTTAAAACTAATCGGAGAAAGTTATTTTTTACTCAACGCACAATTAAACTCTGGAATTTGTTGCCAGAGAATGTGGTTCGTGCAGTTAGTATAGCTGTGTTTAAAAAAGGATTGGATAAGTTCTTGGAGGAGAAGTCCATTACCTGCTATTAAGTTCACTTAGAGAATAGCCACTGCCATTAGCAATGGTTACATGGAATAGACTTAGTGTTTGGGTACTTGCCAGGTTCTTATGGCCTGGATTGGCCACTGTTGGAAACAGGATGCTGGGCTTGATGGACCCTTGATCTGACCCAGTATAGCATGTTCTTATGTTCTTCCTTTCCCCATGCCCCCTGCATTTTGGTGCTCAGATATTTTTTCTGTTACTGTTATCCTTTCTGAACAAGTTAAAAGCCCAATAAGGCTATAATCATACCTTGTAATAGCAACAATATTCAAATCCAACTCCACCATTAGGGTCTGCAGATCTGTAGTTTTAATGCCCAGACCACGAGCATTTGTGCTTACAGCCTTCCAGCTTTTCTCTCTTGGCTTGCTGTTCTGATCACCTTTTCTGCCCTTTTGTTTAAAAGTAGACTACTGAGCTGATATTTTTTTTTTCATTTCTCCATCCATCTCCTGAATTTGTCGAGCTCAACATTCCAACTTCTTTCTGTCACCTCTATCCTCTAGTTTAAATGCCTTATGACATGATCTGAATTTTCCACTTATGATCTTCTTTCCTGCTATGGACACATGTAGGCCATCTTTTCCCTCTCCATGAATAGGCAACAGTCTTCACTATGTAACCAATCTGCTTTTCCAGAGTCTGGAAATCTCTCTGTAGTATTTGGATGCCATTTCTAGCAAGGTCATTGATCTCCAGATGGATAACAGATTTTAGACTCCATACTTTCTTCATTTAACTATTGTGTCCACCTCAAAATGAGTCCCCAAATTAGTAATTCTAATGCCAGTCTCTCAGAACAAGGAGCGTTATGACTTGAAAGTGTTATGGGTTTCTGTGTGCATTTGTTACCCTCTTTCCTTTCAGATATTTCAGTTTCCATTATTAGTGCATCTTCATTTTCCAATATAGAAAAGACATTCTATATTATCATTTGAGAGAGGTTGTCTGTCACAGGTCTTAATCTACCAGAGCCCACTAAAATTGGGGGGGGGGGGGGGGGGGTATGTGAATATCCTGGCTGCACGATTGAGCAGAGTGGCTGTCTCTGGATCACAGGTCTTATCCTACCATAGCTCAATATAAACTACTTATTCCTCGGTATCTGAATCTTGTGGGGGGAGAGGGCAGGTTAAAAGGCCTAAACTGGAATTAGCAAAGGCACTACAGTTATTACATTAACACTCATTTTATGAATTTGTTTTAATAGGGAACACCTTTAGTAAGAGATCCGCAAAGTACTTGGTTATAACTTACTGTAATTATGAACCCTAGCAAGACTATATAAAAGCAGCAAACTCTGGGGTAGGTAGGAAGAGAGGGAGGGTTTTTTTTTTTTTTTTTACAGTTGAGATAATCAAGCAAAATCTTTTCCCTGGCATGCACTTATTTGGAGCCATTATGTTCCTCTATGGAACAAAGCTATACTCCAATATGTGTTTACAGATTTGTTGGAAATCACCAGTTTCAAGGCTATTTAATTATTAGACTCAGCCGCACCCAAGAGACAAGGCTAGTAAAATTGTTTCTTCCCCAATTTTTAATAAAGCCGCAACAGTCCAGAATCCACACTTTTTGCCACTTTTTTTTTTTTTTTTTAAATTAAGGCAGACCCCCTCAAAAAGGCTCACAATTATCTAAAGGGACATTTAAAACTTGGTCCCCGATAATTTAAAAAGCAATGATTTTCATTTAGCAGGTCACAGGTCTTTCACAGAAATCCTGGAAACAAATGGCTAGATGAGGCTACAGTTAGAAGGCTAGGGAAAAATGGCACATCACCCTACTCCACCCCACACAGCATACCTTAATACCTCCCCTGGAAGCCTCTGATCAACTGGAGCGCATTAGACCAGCAGGCCTGTCGCCCCAGGAGCAGCCTCTGCTTTTCCCATAATTTATCCAGTCTAGGCCTGGTCACAGCTCTCGGAATGGGATGCTTGCTTACCATCTGCTGGAAACAAAATACTGGCAGGCTGAGATCAGCAAAGGTTCCTATAAGGGGCGATATCAGCAAATCTGTTGTCTCCATCTGCTGTTAGGAAAGCATAAAACTATGAGTCTGGACAGGTCTGGCTGGATGAAGAGGAACTAACCGTAAATTGTCAGAAATGTTACGTGCACAAGGCAAGAGAAAAAATGAATATGTAAAAAAAAAAAAAAAAAGGGTTCTGCACGTTCATCTACCAAAGGGGATACAAAGGACAATGGCAAAAACAGCCTTAGAAAGGAGTGATATCTGAAAAGTGATTATGCTCTGACTGGCAAAAGGGATATATTTCCTTGGAAACGTTGACAAGATTAACTATTCAGACAGAACAGGCTAGTTATTCTCTTTCTGCCATCAACTACTATGTTACTGTATAACAAAAATAATCCAGAAATATAGTATAGAATATTCAAAACCATAGGTCCTATTCTTTAGATGCACAGCTTACAAAAAAATCCAGTTTTCACCAGGACCATTAGAACTAATTAAATGCTCCAGCATATAGATGACATCATCTGAGCCCAGTTCTGTGTTGCTTAGCTTTTGAAATTCTCTTTAGTAGCTGTTAAAAGCTTAAGAATCATATGCTAGCATTTTAACTTTGCCAATATACTGTTTGCCATTTGTGCTGTTAGATTTTGTCTGTGTTGCTTGGCTTTAGAAATTTTTTTCTAGCTTAAGAACTTCTTTCCCTGGCTTTTATTTTCAATTCCCTGTGTTTAAGGAAGAAACAAAGGAGCTTTAACCTACAAGAGTTACCAACTTATTACAAGAGCAGATCTCGCTACACTTTTTTCACAGTCTTGCTAATTTAAGAATCGGGCTATTTAAAAATGTGCATCTCCTCAAAATAGAAAAAGTTCCAATGTCACATTCAGCTTTCTAACATGCAGGAAGTGGAACCAACATAGGTAGTCATGTAAACTGGATTTCATGAGAATCCAGGCAGATATGCAGATAGCTAGCTATCTTCCATTACACTTGTCTTGGCCTCCTCAGAGATCAAGAAAATCAAACCAGTAAACAAAGAAATGGAATCTGGCCAAAGTATATTACAATGGAGATAAATGCAAGCCTCAGGAGACATGAGCCACCTTCCTACACAGACATTCTGCCCTGGATGAATATCCTGAAATTAAGAGCCATCTTCTGAACTCTGTTTTCCATAAATTCAAAACAAACCTAAGAATCAGATAGGTCAGTATGGTGATCTTAAGCTACCTCAATCATGAAGGTGGCATAGTATCATGCAAGATACATTTGTAGTGCTCAGACAGTGCATTCACAAAGGCTCTCACACTGCTGCAGAAGAAAATCAAAACATTGTTCTTATACCTATCTAGCTCATATATATTTTCTATTTTGCGCCCAGCTATTTAAAAATGGAACGTGACTGATCTGCTTTCAATTTACATTTCTTGCATCTCATAACTGGATTAATAGCCTGATCTGTCGTTCAATACATAACATTTTAAGAGCAATAGCTGAACTCTGACAATCTTACTCAGTGGTGATACATGTCCTTCCTACTAGCAAGTGAGACTCAAAAATGATTCAAGGATGAGAACATAGCAAAATATGTTGTCCTGTTGTCAAAAATCCAATAAACCAGTACTCAGTCTCTAGTGCTTAGTTATTTCAAGATAAATTTATAAAAATTTACTGCTTTACGCCAAGGCTCTGGGGAAAAATTGCTGGAGTAAGGAAGATTGGGGTCTGAGAATTACAGAGAGCGCAGAAACAGGCAAAGGGGCGATTCAGGGAGCCTGGGAAAAGCTTAAATACAAATGACCAAATATTAAATACATCTAGGAACTTTAAGTCTATCCTGCGGCAGACAGCTATTTTTTCACTGATCTGATTAAGAAGAAAAAAGCCTACCAATGCAGATATTAAAAGAAAAACTTTATCAATTCAAAAAATATGGGACATAAAAATGGAAAAGAAAGGGTAAAATCAGAGACCAAGAAGATATAGAAGGAAAAGGAAATTGGCAGACTGTCAACCTTGAGACCATATCTGCCCTGCACTCATAGCCTGTTTCTAACAAGAATATTTCAAATAAGACCTTAAGTACAAGATATCGAGACAATGACTTTCAATCATACCTGAAGCTGAATGGTATAGTTGTGCAACTTTAGACTTGTGACCAACAGGATTAGGCCTTGTTTGGACTTTAGAAGGCCCACTAGCATGCCTGGGAAAAAAAAATGAAACCACACACAAGAATTACAACTATGGCCAAAATATTAGGAGGTTTAAAATAGTAACAGCAATAATTACTCTAAAATGTTTTCTTTCACCTAGTACTTTTTTTTTGATATGTGGATGGTTCTCTTTACAATTAAGGTAAACAAAAACTCCTATCCAATCAGCTTTCAATTATTTACAATTACTTTCTTTTTTTCTATGAAAGTCAGTCTCATGCAGCTTTTACATGATGATCTGCAATTAAGTCACAAATTTAAAAAAAGCCTCTGAACATACCAGTAAGTTTTGATCTGCCTTGTAACAATATCATTTATAAAAAAATGTACTTTCTATAACTGTTACTAGGGATATAATGTGATTTATAATTTTTCATAGTTTTCTATGAATATACATGTAGCTGGAGAACCTCAATACGCTAAATGGCTGAAACTAGATCACATCTGAAACTATTCTGACAATTTCTCAGTATTTTGTTTGTAACTAGAAATACAACATTTAGGCAAGACTTAACACTCACCAATATATCCTATTATATTCCTAAACCTCAAAATGATGAAGTTACTTCTTACCTGAATTTCCTTTCCTTGAATAGTCAGACCAGTCCAGGTCTGAACAGGTTACACATGCCAACGAGAAGATGGAGACAAAGGTCAATAGACTCACTGATGTTACTCCTTATACACATCCGTGCTAACACCAGCATGCCAGTATTTCTGTAACAAGCTAACTGAAAATCAATTCAATTCCAAATTCCTAGGACTTATAGAACAAAGCAGAGAGAGGAAAAACTGGCCAACCAAAAGGAAAGGTATACACACCATCTGGCTAAGAAAAATACAGAGTATACACCCTAATTCCACTGAAAGGTCCAGAATAAACAGCCTCGGCAAGGACTAGAAAAACACAGCGATCATGAAATATCCGAAGCATAGGGAGGGTCCTCCTGCAGAAAATCCACAATCAATGGAATTGGCGCATGCCACAACACACACTACCACCCCAAACACTACTCCTTGAAAATACTCCTGCTGCTTCATGCTCTTTCAGGCCCCTTGAGCCATCTCTACTGCCTCCTGATATGGTCACATGGGCCAACCCTGCTTCCTCCTGCTCCTCCTGGTGCAGCAGCAGGGATACCCCCTTCCTACCAGTGCTGGAGAGGTGGTGATATTGCTGCCCCATGGACTGTAACACTAGAGAGATATCTAGTTCTTCCACTGACCATCCCTATCAGTCTCAACATCACTCTCCCCCCACCCTCTCACCTCTCCCCTCCCCCAGTATTTTCTCCCTCTCCACCCACCCCATCTCATTTCCCTCTCAATCCCCACCAGTCTCACTTTCCACCCACCTCATCCAACTTACTCTCCACCCAGCTCCATCTACCTCCCCACCAGTCTCATCCTTCCTCCACCAGTCTCATTCTTCCTCTGACTGATACCCAAACAGTCTCTCTCCACTCACCCTCTCCCAATCATTTTGCCTCCAACAGTCTCATTCTAATTCTCACCCTACCCCCGGTAGATTAACACACACTCCTCCCCCCCTCCCCCCCATCCAGGAATCTCAGTTCTGCAAACCTTAGCTCTTGCTGTCAGCCGTCCTCCTCTCCCCTAATCTTCCCTCTATCACTGCTTCCTCAGCTGGCAGGACCTTTACACGCCTACTGCAGCCCTCACCTTCCCATTGCTACCACTGATGCAGCCTCATCACTCCCTCTTCCCTCTGACATAGCCCTCATTTTCAAATCCTGCAGCCAACATGACCTTAATATTCACCACCTCCTGCCGAGACCCTGATTTTCATCTCTTGCCTCATCTTCTTGCTCCTGCGACCCTCATTTTCAGCAGCACTCATTCCCTTCCTCTGCGGAGGCCACAAGAAGCCTTCAACAAGTGATGCCGCAGGCTTCATGACTGGCCTGACCTGAGAGGCCAATATGCTCTCAGGTGCTCTTTTGGCATTGTCAGACATCATCAAGACCTACCAACTCAGAAACAAAGTGAAGGAGCACTAACCAAATAATCCTGGATTCAAGATGGTTGATGAATCAAACTTGCTACATCAGGTCCATTCACTTTGAGCCATCAGCTCCAAACCAAAGGCATTAATTCTATGTCCTAAATCAAAAGTGCATGCGATCCGATCACCACTGCAAACTGTCAGGCCAACTCCGGAAGCAGAAACCACACTGGGTAGTCTTGTGACTGGGGATTCCACTGGAAAAGTAAGGCCCTCTGAAAAGGACACATTTGAAATCTCATCCATGGTACCATCACAGAGTCTAAAGATAGCCAGGAATCTGAACTTTTGGTCCTATCCTCAACATCTAGATATGGTCCCGTAACTTCTGGATGTGTTGCTCCATGAGTCACAACGCAGGCTACCTCTCTATCGAACTGAGCTCCGGGATACACTAAGTTCTGTGACACCTGAAGATTGCTCATGGGAAAATGGACACTCCAATCAAATTCCTGTAGCAATTAGAACACCCTCTGAGAAGACATGATGCTCTCCTGAAAGGGCTTTGCCTTTATCAGCCAATCATCAAGATAAAACTGCACGAGAATACACTCATTGGGCAATTTCGCAGACCATCACGTTGGAAAAGTTCCTCAGGGCTGCTGCCAATCCAAAAGGCAGAGTCTGAAACTGAAAATGACGGCCCAACACTGAAAAAAGAAGGAAGTGCTGGTGCTGCATTTGAAAATGGAAGATAAGCTTCCATCAAATCCAAGATGGTCAAATATTCTATTTTCTGCATCGCCATGATCACTGACCAAAAGGTTTCCATCTGAAGTGGGCCACCTTCAGGAAATTGATCCACTTCAGGTTCAGAAAATAGCAAAAGGACCCCTCTTTCTTTGGGACCACAAAGTAAATGAAATACCGCCCCAGGCCCTCTTGGTACTAAAATGGCAGCCTTCAAGTTGAGAAGACACTCAACAATGGAGTTCACAGCCTCTCTTTTCCCAGCAGGATGACAGGGGAAAACCATAAAAACATTGGAAACAGAGCGTAATCATGTTGTATAATTTCCAGAACCTACTGGTCTGTTGTGATTTGAATCCATCTCTGATAAAATTGATACAGTCAAACTGGGCCTGAGAGCCTCCAGAAACAAACTGTCATCCACTGACATCCAAAATATCTGAAGAAGAGTGCCCAGGTTTGGCTGGTAGGCCAAATGGGCAGAAGAAACCCAGCAACGCTTGGAAGAACAAGCAGCAAACCACAGCAGGGCCTAGAATAGACACTGCCTACTGAAGCATCAAACCTAGCTGACCTCACAGGACAGTGTCAAGAGTTTTGGGGGATAAGAGAAAATCCCCGAGGAGACCTGTAGCCCAAAACTCCCAAGCAGGAAGATGAGATAGGCCTAAAGCTCACTCAAGAGCACCTGTTAGAACAGGTTCATCTATCCTGTCACACAGAGCAGTGAGGCCCTTTGGGCAACCTAGACAATGAGAAAAACTAAGGCAGTACTGGCCAGAAAATGGTGAAAATGCATGGATAAAACATGGTGTATCCTTCCCTGCAGGTATACAGAGATATACCATGGGCACCTTAGCTTTACCTCCCCCTCCCCCCAACAATCCATTCGGAAGGAGCAAAGAACACAAGGAAGCAGACCAGTGGACTGCAGGGGCAAGCACAAGTCGCCCGGTTGTCTATCAACCCAAGGCAAACAATTCACAGTGGAAAACAGAGAGATAGCCCCAGGGGAGAAATTCCAAAGGCTCCACTAAAAGACAGGAAACCGGAGAGTCGCATGCACAAATCTAAGAAGAACATGATTTCATTACCAGCCCGGAAACCTACAGGGCATCAGGGAAGGCTCAGGGTGATCTCGGAACAGAGTAACAAGCATCCAGGTAAGGTATCAATTCCCCAGCCATGAGTGCATATATTTCCCCTCCTAAGAAAGACAACAGACTAACTTACGCCCCATGACACTGCCTGAGCCCTAGTGGAATTAGTCCTAACCTGAGTAGGCAATGGCTTTCCAGCATCCACATAAGCATCCGTAACCACCTCGTTAATCCAATGAGATATAATAGTCCACAAAGCCGGAGCACCCTTCTTACTCCCACCATGGAGAACAAGTGTTCCGACTTTCGAAAAAACTCAAGAGATCTCCAGATACCACAAGACGCTTAACATCCAAGAAACGCAATAGGCGAAACTCCTCCACATCCCTGACCTTATCCAGGGATGGCAAGGAGAAGGACTGATTCAAATGAAAGTCCTAGACTACCTTGGACAAATAAAAATGAAACAGTACAGAGCTGTAAAGCCTCCAGAGCCAAGTGAAGGAATGGCTCCCAGCAAGACAATACCTGCAGCTCAGAAATCCAACACACAGAACATATAGCCACCAGGAACACTGTCCTCGAAGTCAACAACCATAAGGAAAGGCTACGCAGTGGTCGGAACATAGAGCCTGTCCAGCACCAAATTAAAATGTCCAGCACCAAATTAAGCCTCCACAATGGAACTGGTAAGCTCAAAGGAGGCCTAAGGTGCTTCACTCCCTTCAAAAAACAGGCCACATCAGGATGATACAAGGAAACACCATTCACCAGGCCTCTGAAACAAGCAAGAGCTGCAACCTGCATCTTCAAGGAATTAAGGACCAAGCCTTTATTCAATCCATCCTGCAAAAAATCCAGAATGAGAGGGATCTTAACTGAATGAGGAAGAACACCCCGCTTCTCACACCAAACCTCAAAAACTCCAAACCCGCACATAAGCCCAAGGAAGTGGAGAACTTGCGAGCACAGAGTAAAGTGACAATCACTGCAGAGGATTAGCCACATTTTAACAGGCAAGCCCTCTCAAGGGCCAAACCATAAGACAGAATGGAGCCAGATCCTTATAAAGAACCGGTCCCTGCTGAAGCAGATCCATGTACAGTGGAAGACAAACATAAGAACATAAGAAAATGCCATACTGGGTCAGACCAAGGGTCCATCAAGCCCAGCATCCTGTTTCCAACAGTGGCCAATCCAGGCCATAAGAACCTGGCAAGTACCCAAAAACTAAGTCTATTCCATGTTAACATTGCTAATGGCAGTGGCTATTCTCTAAGTGAACTTAATAGCAGGTAATGGACTTCTCCTCCAATAACTTATCCAATCCTTTTTTAAACACAGCTATACTAACTGCACTAACCACATCCTCTGGCAACAAATTCCAGAGTTTAATTGTGCATTGAGTAAAAAAGAACTTTCTCCGATTAGTTTTAAATGTGCCCCATGCAAACTTCATGGAGTGCCCCCTAGTCTTTCTACTATCCGAAAGAGTAAATAACCGATTCACATCTACCCATTCTAGACCTCTCATGATTTTAAACATCTCTATCATATCCCCCCTCAGTCGTCTCTTCTCCAAGCTGAAAAGTCCTAACCTCTTTAGTCTTTCCTCATAGGGGAGTTGTTCCATTACCCTTATTTTGGTAGCCCTTCTCTGTACCTTCTCCATCGCAATTATATCTTTTTTGAGATGTGGCGACCAGAATTGTACACAGTATTCAAGGTGCGGTCTCATCATGGAGCTCCACCAGGAGTCTTCGCCAATCTGCATACCACGGACGCCTGGGCCAGTCTCCTGCCACCAGTAATACTAGCGGCCCTGTGCCCGATCTTGTAAATTATCCTGCCCAGCAAGGGCCATGGAAGAAAGGCATTAAGCAATCTGTCTTCCAGCCAGTCCAGTACGAGATGTCTATTCACAGGGACCTTCGCATTTCAAGAAGTCGTCAGTAGGTCTAGGAACAGAAGGCCCAGTGATCCAAAATCCTGGGTCCAGATTCTCCCTGCTGAGGAAATCCACTCTTACGTTGTCTTTCCTGCAATGTGAGAGGCCGCGATCATCTGCAGATGACCTTCTGCCAATTCCAACAGCTGCTCTATTTCCTGCAACACTTGCTGGCTCTTGGTTCCTCCCTGGCGACTGGGATATAGGTCACAGTAGTTACGTTCTCAGACATGTGAACTGCTCGATTCCGCAGCCTGTGGCTGAACTGCAAGCATGCCAGCCATACCACCCAGGCTCCCAAGGCAACTGATGTTCCAGCGGGACTCTTCGGCATTCCAATGCCCCGGGCCGTTAACGCCAGGCAGTGAGCCCCCTAGCCGTGGAGACTCGCATCTGTCATACCAACCAGGCCAGAGAGGACAAGGGAACTCCCTTTCTCAGATGATCCTCCTGCAACCACTACTGGAGGCGGGAGCAGATTTCCATCAGCAAGTGGAGCCGAACCACATAATCCCGAGACTGTGGGTTCCAACGAGATAGAGTGCACTGAGAGGATGCATATGTGTCCTTGCCCATGGCACCACTTCCAGGGAGGCCGCCATCAAGCTCAGCACCTGTAGGTAGGACCACACCATTGGGTGTATGGTGTTCATCAGCTGATGCACTTGAGATCAATTTCTGGATCCGAACTTCCGGTAGGAAAACTGTCCTGTCCCATGTCAAACTGGACCCCCAGATACTCTGACTGAGAAGGCTGAAGATTGCTCTTGGTCAGGTTCGCCACCCAACTGAGGTCCTAAGGAGATCCCCTTGGATGTCAGGCGGCTCTCTTCCTGGGACTTGGCTGAAATCAGCCAGTAATCCAAATATGGGTGCACCAGAATTCCTTCTTTTCTCAAGGTTGCTGCTACTTCCACCAGAACCTTGGAAAATGTTATGGGAGTGGTGGCTAGACCAAAAGGCAGTGCCCAAAACTGATAATGGTGCCTCAACACTGCAAAGTGTAGAAAGCATTGGTGTTCCAATCGGATGGGAATATGAAAGTAAGCCTCTGACAGATAAAAGGTGGTCAGAAATTCCCCTGACTGCACTTTCATTATCACAAAGTGTAAGGTTTCCATGCAAAAATGAGTCACCTTCAAGTGATGGTTGACCCTCTTGAGACCCAGGATGGGACTGAGGGAGCCCTTCTTGGGCACAACAAAATAAATAGAATAACGCTCCATACTTTCAGACATGGGCACTGGAATAACAGCCCTCAGTCTGAGGAGCCTTTGAAGCATGAACTCCACTGCCTGCTTCTTTTGCGGGGAGTAGCAAGGGTAACACCATGAACACATCCCAAGGAATACATTGAAATTCCAGCACATATCCTTCTAATATCACCTACTGGACCCACTAGTCCGACGTAATCTTAATCTACCTCCGATAAAAGACGACCCCCTATTTCCTGTTCTGGAAGGTGCTGTCAGCAACATTCATCGGGAAGGTCTACCACCTGAGCCCGCTCCTCTCTTGGGCTGATGGGGATGAAAAGACTGAGACCTGCTGAAAGATCATCCCTCTTATAGGGACGAAAACACCTGGCTCCCTGGAACGATCCCTCATACCAAGGGGCATTGTACTGTTTCTTATCCTCCAGCAACCAAGGAACCAGAAACTTGCTCCACTTACTAGCCGGTTTCTCCAACTCACTCCCAAACAAGAGTGAGCCTTTAAAGGGTAAGTCTTGGTAAGACTGGCTTTTGAAGATGTGTCAGCTGACCAATTTTGCAACCAGAGTTGGCGCCTGGCCGCTATCACCGAAGCCACTCCTCTGGCCGATGTCAGGACCAAATCACAGCTTGTGTCTGCTAAAAAGGCAGCAGCAGGCTCCATAACCGCTCTGGAATTCCCTCCAGACTCATCAACTTCCTGAGAGCAATAGTAAACAAGATCTTGCCACTAGGGCGCAACAGGAGGCAAACTAAATTCATCGCCACTGTCTCAAAGGCTTGCTTAAGAATAGCCTCAATCCTATCATGTACTTCCTTCAAGGCCGCTCCTCCCTCTATAGGCATAGTCATCCACTTACACATGGCACATACTAGAGCATCCACTTTGGGAAAATGCAAACACTCTCACAACCAGATCCAGGGGGCACAGGCCTTCCAATGTCAGACTCCCTTTAAAATTTGCCTCTGGGGCATCCAATTCCAGATCAATCAATTCCTGGATGGCATCCATCACCAGGGAAAATCAAGAGGCTTTACTCAAGGAAACCAAAATGGGATTCTTCCTCGGCTCTGACATAGCCTCTGAACCAGGGTCACCTAGCTGTTTCAAGGTCTGGGAAATCAGGGCTGGCAATTCATCTCTATGAAAGAAATGCAACATGGTTCAATACTGTTCCAGACCTGGAGGAATTTCCCCATCATCCAGGGAATCCAGAACAATCTCATCAGTGACATCCAGATTCCTGTTGGGAATACCCACAGAGAGCTGGGACAAGCCCCGGCACTTAAGCATAGGACCTGAAGAGGTAGGAGCCACCGGCTGAAGGTCCGACCAGATAGAAATGGGGGAGGTGGAGGACTGCACTTTAAGAAAGGCTTGTAAGCCTTAAAAAAATTCCATCCAAGGAAAAGCAACCGGGTCCAGACCAAGCCCAAAAGGAACTGGAGCTGGTCCCAGAGAACTACCCTCGCCAGCCGAGGAGCTAGTCAAGGGAGAACCAAGATCTGGCGTCCCCCCAGTCAAAGCCGTTAGCAACCCATCATCAGAAGGAGAAGAGCCAGGCTTAGCAAAATCCAAGCAAGACAATTCTCTCTGAGCGTCTGAGCAGCGCTGACACAGGTTAGAAGTCAGGTCAGACTGAGAAACCCTAATATGACACGCAACACAAATAGGAAGACGCTTAGGCTTCTTGCTTACCAGCGCCATTGCTTCGGTAAACATGCATCAGAATGGCTCGCACTCAAAAATGAAATGTGCACAAAAAATAAGCACCTAGAAGAAAATGCGGTAAGGCGCACACAACCTGTGCACCAAGTTAGTGCATGTAAAAAGCGTGACCAAAAACTGAGCGCACGTGAGAAGAGCAGACACACTGCAAGCAGCAACGGCCTATAGAGTGCAGCAGAACATGCACAACAGCCAATGTCACAAAAATGGCTGCCGCAGCCTACCACAGAGCATGCAAGAAAAAAGCCAAAGTGTGGGGCCTAGCCCAAGGGCGGCTGTTTAACTCTCTAGACTGCCTAGTTGCCCAACCCCAACAGATGCGGGAATGAACATCGGCATGGCATGCCAAGAAGAGAGACTGGAAGAAGTCCTGAAACCCCTCTGTCTCTGATTCAGGTTAAAAAAAAAACCAACACTTTTTTTTAAACCTTACCTGAGCTCAGTGCTTACCGGCTGAGTATAGAGATGGTCTCCGGCTGCTGGGGGGAGGGGAGAAAGCATCTACTATCACCGCAGCACTTGGCCTCCTGTACCCACTGCCTTTCAACTGAACTAGTAGCTAAGTTCATGCCAGGAAATCCAGCTACCAGACCAAAGCACACCTCTGAGGGACCATAGAAATCGCTTCAGGAATTCTTAACTGGGGGAGGGACCTTTAGGTATCACTGCAGGAGAGCGGGGCTTTCTTTTTCTGAATTTAGAATTTCAAATTTCTCCTTTCAAAAAGCTCAAAGCAGTCCTCATAAGGAGATGCACGTCCACCATCTGCTGTAGACGGACAATACTGGCAGGCTGGGGTCACTGCAGGGTTATGTATACTGTGATGTTAGTATGCTCCATCCCCATCAGCTAGCAAGGGAGCATAAACCCACTGGTCCTGAGTCCATCTGTCTACACATTAGGAAATAAACATATGTTCTTTGACTTACAAATTGAAGAAGAAAAAATATAAAGCAAGGTATTCCAAAATATGTGCTTTCCTTTACCAGGGAACCAAAGGAAAGAGACTAATTACAGTACAGAGTGTTCCAGTATGGCCCTGCTCAGATACAGACTTCAAACCAAAGATGTGGCAGAGGACTCTGCTGACTAGAACTTAAAAAAAAAACCAACAACTGGGTAAACAGAGTGGGTCTGACAGCATAAGAACATAAGAAAATGCCATACAGGGTCAGACCAAGGGTCCATCAAGCCCAGCATCCTACTTCCAACAGTAGCCAATCCAGGCCACAAGAACCTGGCAAATACCCAAACAATAAGGGGCGGATTTTAAAAGCCCTGCGCGCGTAAATCCTTCCGGATTTTCGCGCACCTATTTTGCATAGCCCGCCGGCGCGCACAGAGCCCCGGGACGCGCGTAAGTCCCGGGGCTTTGTCAAAGGGGCAGGGGAGGGGGCATGTTGGTGGCGTTCCCGAAACGACGCGGCGTGTCGGGGGCGTGCCGCGGCATTTTGGGCGCCGGCCCGGGGGCGTGGTCGAGGCCTCAGGACCAGCCCCCGGGTCGGATGACGGCGCACCAGCTGCCCGCTGGTGCACGCGCAGATTTACATCTGCTTTTAGCAGGCGTAAATCTGCCAACAAAGGTAAGGGGGGGGTTAGATAGGGCCGGGGGGGTGGGTTAGGTAGGGGAAGGGAGGGGAAGATGGGGGGAGGGCGAAGGTGGGGGGAGGGCGAAGGAAAGTTCCCTCCGAGGCCGCTCCAAAATCGGAGCGGCCTCGGAGGGAACAGGCAGCGCACGCTGGGCTCGGCGCGCGCAGGTTGCAGAAATATGCACCCCCTTGTGCACGCCGACCCTGGATTTTATAAGATACGCGCGTATCTTATTAAATCCAGCGTACTTTTGTTCGCGCCTGGTGCGCGAACAAAAGTACACGCTCGCACAAATTTTTAAAATCTACCCCTAAGTCTATTCCATGCTACCATTGCTAATGGCAGTGACTATTCTCTAGGTGAACTTAATAGCAGGTAATGGGACTTCTCCTCCAAGAACTTATCCAATCCTTTTTTAAACACAGCTATACTAACTGCACTAACCACATCCTCTGGCAACAAATTCCAGAGTTTAATTGTGCGTTGAGTAAAAAAGAACTTTCTCCGATTAGTTTTAAATGTGCCCCATGCAAATTTCATGGAGTGCCCCCTAATCTTTCTACTATCCGAAAGAGTAAATAACAGATTCACATCTACCCGTTCTAGACCTCTCATGATTTTAAACACCTCTATCATATCCCCCCTCAGTCGTATCTTCTCCAAGCTGAAAAGTCCTAACCTCTTTAGTCTTTCCTCATAGGGGAGTTGTTCCATTCCCCTTATCATTTTGGTAGCCCTTCTCTGTACCTTCTCCATCGCAATTATATCTTTTTTGAGATGCGGCGACCAGAATTCTACACAGTATTCAAGGTGCGGTTTCACCATGGAGCGATACAGAGGCATTATGACATTTTCCGTTTTATTCACCATTCCCTTTCTAATAATTCCCAACATTCTGTTTGCTTTTTTGACTGCCGAAGCACACTGAACTGACTATTTCAATGTGTTATCCACTATGACACCTAGATCTCTTTCTTGGGTTGTAGCACCTAATATGGAACCCAACATTGTGTAATTATAGCATGGGTTATTTTTCCCTATATGCATCACCTTGCACTTATCCACATTAAATTTCATCTGCATTTGGATGCCCAATTTTCCAGTCTCACAAGGTCTTCCTACAATTTATCACAATCTGCTTGTGATTTAAGTACTCTAAACAATTTTGTGTCATCTGCAAATTTGATTATCTCACTAGCCGTATTTCTTTCCAGATCATTTATAAATATATTGAAAAGTAAGGGTCCCAAAACAGATCCCTGAGACACTCCACTGTCCACTCCCTTCCACTGAGAAAACTGTCCATTTAATCCTACTCTGTTTCCTGTCTTTTAGCCAGTTTGCAATCCATGAAAGGACATCGCCACCTATCCCATGACTTTTTACTTTTCCTAGAAGCCTCTCATGAGGAACTTTGTCAAACGCCTTCTGAAAATCCAAGTATACTATATGTACCGGTTCACCTTTATCCACATGTTTATTAACTCCTTCAAAAAAGTGAACCAGATTTGTGAGGCAAGACTTGCCCTGGGTAAAGCCATGCTGACTTTGTTCCATTAAACCATGTCTTTCTATGTGTTCTGTGATTTTGATGTTTAGAACACTTTCCACTATTTTTCCTGGCACTGAAGTAAGGCTAACCGGTCTGTAGTTTCCCGGATCGCCCCTGGAGCCCTTTTTAAATATTGGTGCTACATTTGCTATCCTCCAGTCTTCAGGTACAATGGATGATTTTAATGATAAGTTACAAATTTTTACTAATAGGTCTGAAATTTCATTTTTTAGTTCCTTCAGAACTCTGGGGTGTATACCATCCGGTCCAGGTGATTTACTACTCTTCAGTTTGTCAATCAGGCCTACCACATCTTCTAGGTTCACCGTGATTTGATTCAGTCCATCTGAATCATTACCCATGAAAACCTTCTCCATTACGGGTACCTCCCCAACATCCTCTTCAGTAAACACTGAAGAAAAAAAATAATTTAATCTTTCAGCGATGGCCTTATCTTCTCTAAGTGCCTCTTTAACCCCTCGATCATCTAACAGTCCAACTGACTCCCTCAAGGCTTTCTGCTTCGGATATATTTTAAAAAGTTTTTACTGTGAGTTTTTGCCTCTACGGCCAACTTCTTTTCAAATTCTCTCTTAGCCTGTCTTATCAATGTCTTACATTTAACTTGCCAATGTTTATGCTTTATCCTATTTTCATCTGTTGGATCCTTCTTCCAATTTTTGAATGAAGATCTTTTGGCTAAAATAGCTTCTTTCACCTCCTCTTTTAACCATGCCGGTAATCGTTTTGCCTTCTTTCCACCTTTCTTAATGTGTGGAATACATCTGCATTGTGCTTCTAGAATTATTTTTTTTTTTATAACAATGGCCACGCCTCTTGGATATTTTTTTAGTTTTGTAGCTGCTCCTTTCAGTTTTTTTCTAACAATTTTTCTCATTTTATCAAAGTTTCCCTTTTAAAAGTTTAGCACGAGAGCCTTGGATTTGCACACTGTTCCTCTTCCAGTCATTAAATCAAATGTGATCATATTATGATCACTATTGCCAAGCGGCCCCACCACCATTACCTCTCTCACCAAGTCCTTTGCTCCACTGAGAATTAGATCTAAAATTGCTCCCTCTCTCGTTGGTTCTTGAACCAATTGCTCCATAAAGCTATCATTTATTCCATCCAGGAACGTTATCTCTCTAGCGTGACCCAATTATACATTTACCCAGTCAATATTGGGGTAATTGAAGTCTCCCATTATTACTGCATTACCAATTTGGTTAGCTTCCCTCATTTCTCTTAGCATTTCACTGTCAGTCTCACCATCTTGACCAGGTGGACGGTAGTATACCCCTATCACTATAGTCTTCCCCAACACACAAGGGATTTCTACCCATAAAGATAGACATAAAGACAGACCTCAGACTAGTACAATGCCCAACCACATTTAAAAAAAGACTCAAGACCTGGTTGTTCAAACAAGCACTCTCATAACTTCAGTATCTTATTTGTATTTCAGCCAATGATCCCTTCCAAGAGTAACCCCCCCAAGAGAACATTCTATCTATTTATCTCTATGCAGTCAAATCTCAAAAACCTTGTCCTACACTTAACATCTGGTCTTAACTCCAGCCTACATTAGGCGCCTATCTACCGTATTTTCCGGCGTATAAGACGACTTTTTAACCCAAGAAAATCTTCTCAAAAGTCGGGGGTCGTCTTATACGCCGGGTATCATCATATAGGGCACACCTGCTCTCTGACCAGTTTCTCTCAATCACACACATGCTCTCAATCAAATGCATTCTCTCACTTACACACAGGCTGGCTGGCTGCCTGGCTGCTTTTCTCTCTCTCACTCACTTCCTCTCCCCCGCCCCCCAAGCACAAATAGTAGCTGCAGCCCCCGCAGGCCAAGAAAGAAGAATTCCATCGGCCGCGGGAGGCTCATGGTGCTGTCTGCTTTCCCTATTATCAGCTGCTTCGATTGCTCGGGGGCCGATGCTGCTGTCGCCACTGCTATTTTTTCATGCATGGCTTTCTCCTTCCCGCGCACCGCACTGCCGTTGCCGCTGGGCTATCAGCACGTTCAAGCCCAGCGGGAACGGCAGCGGTGAAAAAAAAAAAAGCTGTGGCATCTGCGGCTGACCTTTTCTTCTTCCCGCCCCCCCCCCCCCTTTGAACCGGAACAGGAAGTGATGCGCGGGAAGAAAGAGCCATGCCGCGTGAAAAAATAGCAGCGGTGACAGCAGCATCGGCCCCCGAGCAGTCGAAGGAGCTGGTAATCGGGAAAGGAGACAGCAGCATGAGCCTCCCGCGGCCGATGGGTTTCTTCTTTCTTGGCCTGCGGTGGCTGGAGGAGGAAGCTGCTGCAGCTACTATTTGTGTTCGGGGGGGGGGGGGGAGTGGAGTGGAAGTGAGTGAGAGAGAGAGAGAGAGAGAGAAGCAGCCAGCCTGTGTGTAAGTGAGAGAATGCATTTGATTGAGAGCATGTGTGTGATTGAGAGAAACTGGTCAGCGAGCTCATGTGTGTGTATATGTGAGAGACAATGAAAGTGACTGCTCAGAGAGATGACTGATGTGTATGTGAGTGTGAGAGAGAGAAAAAGCATGGAAGTGAGAAATCTGGGTATGTGAGAAAGCATGGGAGTAAGAAGCCTGATTATGTGAGAGATAGCATGGGAGCGGGAGGGCTGTGTGTGTGTGTGCGTGCATGAGAGAGAGACTGGTTGATAAGGTGATGGTTTGTGTGAGAGAAAGAGACTGGTGTGTGTGAATGTGAGAGAAAGAATGTGATTCAGGGAATGAGAAGCCTGTGCACGTGGAGAGCAAGCATGGAAATGAGAGAGAGACTGGTGTGTGTGTGTGTGTGTGTGTGTGTGTGTGAGACAGAGAAGGTGATTATGAGAGTGAGAAGCCCGTATATGTACGGTAAGCAGAACACGGGAGTGGGAAGCCTGTGTGTGTATGGCATGAGAGAAACTGTTCAGGAAGGTGTCTGGTGTGTGTGTCAAAGACTGTTTGGGAAATGATTGGTGTGTGAGAGACAGAAACTGGTCATGGGGGCATGACTGGTATGGTGTGTGTGTGAGAGAGACATGGGCCCTAAGGAAGAGGACCATGAGTATAGAGCTTAGCCATTACTGCTGCTTCTGGTGTGTGCTACGGCCTGCATGGAAGAGGAGTAGGAGAGCTGCTGGAGGGGGTAAGTAAAGGTGGCTTTTAAAGTTTATTTTTCTTGATTGACTGCCATTTTAATTATTTAATATTATGTGATGTGTCTGCTTTTTTGAAATATTTTATTGGTGTTTGGAGAATGTTTAATAGTTTTTATGAGTTTTTAATTGTTGGCTGTTATTCTGTTCATAGCTGTTTTGAAACATTTATTCTGCTTATTAGTATAGTTTCACAATTACTTCTGTGTGGGGATCTATAGCTGCTTGCTAGTTCTGTTTTCCTAATAAGAGGTGTATTGGTTTTTAGGGCCTGTTATATGGTATTTGTAGTGTTGCCTTTTCATAGATAGGGTTGCTCCTGTTTGAGTGTAAAATTATTTTTTTTCTTAAAAATATGTATAAAAACGGGGGGGTCGTCTTATACGCCCAGTCGTCTTATACGCCGGAAAATACGGTATTTTATTTTATGTTGTTTATTCCCCAGTTATTTGTATTAAAGTTTTGAATCACCCTGTTTTTTGTAAGACAACTTTTTGTCATGGTTATTGTTTGAATGTAAACCGACTTGATTAGTAATTCTGTTACTGGAAAATCAGTATATAAAAGTGCTAAATAAATAAATAAATAAATAAGATTCAATTTTGTATTTAGTCTCATGCAGGATGTTTATCCTGTTGGACTCTATGCCATCCCTGACATAAAGCGCCACACCTCCTCCCGAGTGCTCCTCTCTGTCATTGCGATATAATTTGTACCCCGGTATAGCACTGTCCCATTGGTTATCCTCTTTCCACCATGTCTCTGAGATGCCAATTAAGTCTATGTCATCATTCACTGCTATACATTCTAATTCTCCCGTCTTACTTCTTAGACTTCTGGCATTAGCATACAAACATTTCAAAGTTTGTTTTTTGTTTGTATTTTCATTCTGCTTTTTAATTGATAGGGATAAGTTAGAATTTTTTAGCTCAGGTGAGTTTTTAGTTACAGGCACTTGGACTACTTTTCTAATTATTGGAACCTCACTGTCGGGATGCCCTAATTCTAATGCATCATTAGTATCCTTTAAAGATACCTCTCTCCGAACCATGCGCTGCTGAGCGACTGTCGGCTTTCCCCTTTGTTCTAGTTTAAAAGCTGCTCTATCTCCTTTTTAAAGGTTAGTGCCAGCAGTCTAGTTCCACCCTGGTTAAGGTGGAGCCCATCCCTTCGGAAGAGACTCTCCCTTCCCCAAAAGGTTCCCCAGTTCCTAACAAAACTGAATCCCTCTTCCTTGCACCATTGTCTCATCCACGCATTGAGACTCCGGAGCTCTGCCTGCCTCTGGTGACCTGCGCGTGGAACAGGGAGCATTTCAGAGAATGCTACCCTGGAGGTTCTGGATTTAAGCTTTCTACCTAAGAGCCTAAATTTGGCTTCTAGATCCTCCCTCCCACATTTTCCTATGTCATTGGTGCCCACATGTACCACGACAGCCGGCTCCTCCCCAGCACTGTCTAAAATCCAATCTAGGTGACGCGTAAGGTCCGCCACCTTCGCACCAGGTAGGCATGTTACCAGGCGATCCTCACGCCCACCAGCCACCCAGCTATCTACATTCCTAATAATCGAATCACCAACTATGACAGCCGACCTAACCCTTCCCTCCTGGGCAGTAGGCCTTGGGGAGATATCCTCAGTGCGAAAGGACAATGCATCACTTAGAGAGCAGGTCCTTGCTACAGGATTCTTTTCCTGCTGCATCAGGTTGATGCTCTCCCATCATGGCACCAAGGCAGCACCAGGGTTGCCAGTCTGAAGTTGGGACTTGACTACTATGTCCCTGAAGGTCTCATCTATATACCTCTCTGTCTACCTCAGCTCCTCCAGGTCTGTCACTTTAGCCTCCAGTGATCGGACTCGTTCTCTGAGAGCCAGGAGCTCTTTGCATCGCATGCACATGTACAACTTCTCACCGGTGGGTAAAAAATCATACATGTGACACTCGATGCAAAAGACTGGGAAGCCCTCCTCTTGCTGCTGGACTGCTGCCTTCATCTCAACTTTGATCAGTTCCTAGTTAAGTTTTAGGTTGCTATGGGAGTAGGAATGTGTCTAACTACCTGTCCACAATACCTGGGAAAACTGTGCTACTTGCTTTCCCATTTTCATCAAGTCAAAACAGCTCTCTGTGCAGAGCTCCAGCCCTGCATTTCCAGGGCCAAGGGTTCAAACCCCCCCCCCCCCCCCCCCAACTGGCCATACACAAAAGATCAAGGCAATAGATCACAGCCCTGATTCCAAATGACTTGAAGGACCTGCCAGGTCAAAAAAAGAAAGTCACTAACTACAAGAAAAGGTTGTTGCTGCCGTGCAAAAATAGGCAATTCCGATCTTTGAGTGCTGGAAGCTGGTCAGGTTTTCAGTATAACCACAACAAGTATAAGATACATCTGCACGCATTGGAAACAGTATATGCAAATGCATCTCATGAATATGCAGAGTGGATATCTTAAAACCAGACAGGCTTGTAGAACTCGAGGACTGAGACTGGCCTACTCTGATGTGTTGTCACAGGACTTTATGATCATCATATGATACAACTTGCGATTTGCAATTCTAACTAAACTAGTATGGTTTTCTTGATTAAATCCTGCTTATGGTACTGTTCTGTGCTGATTAGCAGAGTACACAACCATGAAACAGTTCTGTGTTGGCTCTGGAAAAACCTGCTAACTTGTGAATTTGGCCTGTGGTAACAGATGTTTACCAGCACTCATAACAGACTTTTGCACAAATTAGATCCACAATCTATGCAATTTATCAATTTTGACAGCAATAAATGAGCCAAAATCCTATTATAAATCATGATGGCATTCTATATGTCTTGTGAGTTTTCTGAAAGGCCTGCAAAGAAAAGCTAAGTGTCCTGTTTGGATAAGAACCCCCAAAATACAAATTCTCTCTCCCTCGCCAACACATATTGAATACTAGTATGCTGGAACTCCTGGTCTTCACAGCGGTCATGGTCTAGTTACCCCTAATCAAATGTCCATATCATTTAACACCATCACAACTAAAACTCATACTGATCATTTTCTGGAATTTATAGCTCATTTTCATTATCTTTTTACTGCTGTAATTTACACATGGCATCCTGTCAACAAAAAAACATTTATTATGGAGTACCTATACAGCACTGTGTACACCTTGAAGTGCTAAACAGATGTTTAGTAGTGGTAAGATGATACATGTCTAAATGAAAGTATAGTACATGAACCAGAGTATGAAAAAAAAGTACTTATGCAGAATACAGACAAGTAATTAAAAGCACTTACGACAACAAACTCTGCTGTTCATTATTTATGGTAGAAGTGCTACTTAACGAAGCTTGATCACTATCAATGCTTTCTTGAAGTTCTTCCATATATTTTCTTCTGTTATGCTCCACAGTGTAAGTAACATTTAATGGAGGCATGTGAGGATCAATGACTTCTTGAAGTTTGTCCCCTCTTTGTTTTACATTATGTTCAGTCTCTTTTGTAAGTCTATGAGTAACTTTCTGTGAACTGGAATCGGTCGTCATTCTTGAGCCCGAAGCCCTTAACTGGGACGGTGGAGAGCAATTGTCATTCAATGTGCACACCACGGGCTTTGCTGGAATTCCCCAAGATTTGCGGGTACTTGCCTTAAGGCTTTCAGCACTTTTGGTCTGTTTATTTGGTATCCTTTTAGCTGAGTCAGGGGTACTGTCATATGCCATTCTGAAAGATGCTAAAGACTGCCGGAATCCGCAAGACAATGGTACCTGGTTATCTTTTAAGGAGTACATAGGCAACAATGGGACGCCAGTTAACTTTCTCTTTGGAAAATTGAATACATCATTTGGATTCAAATCTTTGCCTTGCTCACTATCCAAGTCTGTTTCTGAATGCTCTTCTGAGACTGACCTCTTCCGAATATTAGTTTTCAGTGATGCTTTTCTTTTTTCTAATTCTGGTTCAACTGCCCTTTCCTGTGGGAATATTTCTGGAAGTTGTTTCATCTTTTCTTGGGGTGATGTTAGAATAGAGCAAGAAACAAACTGAGACATCTGTGGGGAATTAACTCCATCTAATTCAGACACCTTACTTTGACTTCTTTTACGCTGAGAGCCAGAAATTTTATTTGTCTTTTGAATTATACTATTTACTTCAGCTACATTGGCGCACTCTTCCAATCCATGTTTTCCACACTTTTTTAATGTTTTAGTCTTCTTCTGCTGCTTTTTTGTTGAAACATATTTATATTTCTTATCCTTCATTTCTGCCAAGAGAAAGTACAATTATAAAAACTTTCACTTCTGCATCATAAGCATTCTACTTCCCATCTTCTCTAATTTAATCAAGCAACCAAGATAAAAATGCTAAATTTTATAATATACCCATTACTTTAATGAAATCAAGTAACTGAAAAGATACAACATGAAAATAACTGCTTGCTTTATGATCACACATCTCTAAAAATAGATCAGTCTGAACAAGAATTATAGAAAACAACTATGGAACAAAGTGTTAATAGTGATGGTGCTCATGCACGTTTCTCTCAGGGACCGAACTGCCCCCCAGTGTATTAGGAAATACCTCTAGGAGCTAACAAAAAAATCTTAAGTACTTTTCACCAAAAAAAAAAAAAGGGATTTAATCCAAACGCCACTGAACACAAACAAAATAAAGTTATCAAAAATACCTTATGTGTATACACACAAACAGAATAGTAAATTGCATAGCACTTGGATAAAGCTTTCATGTTTGATTCATGCAACAAACTTTAATTGATGTTTTGAACTAATAATTTTAATCTAAATGTGAAAGTGCTCTACAAAAAAATTGGTAGCAGTCAATTAAGTGTCATGTCTGTTTGTTGTAAAAGGAGAAATATAAAATATGAAATGTCCATGCAACAGTGTGAATCACTCTTAACAGTGTGTTGGATTGTTGCACTTCAAAAATGGAATAAAGTCAGTGAGGTAGAATTAACAAACACCATAAAATTTGGTCCTGACAAGAAGAGAGAAAGAAGCACAAAGAGGGGGCTTTGCTAGCAGCCATGAAACTATAAAAAGGTGTAGCTATAACAAAGGAAACCAAAACCTGCTTAATTTTATAGAGAAATAAAGCATCATGTGGCTAGCACAGATGAACATTACCTAGGCAGTTTTACCTGTGCTCACATCATATAGAACAGCTGGTGGCTGAAAGGAATCAGTAAGTTGTTTGTGTGCATCTGATGCAAAGAGCTCCTGTCTCTAAGAGAACGAGACCTATCTCTGAAGGCTAGAGTGGCAGACCGGGAGGAGCTGAGGCAGACAGAGGTATATAGATGAGACCTTCAAGGACACAATAGCCAAGTCCCAGCTTCAGACTGGCAGCCCTGGTGCTGCCTTGGAGGAAGAAGGTCTCATGATCGGAGAGCATCAACCTGGTGCAGCAGGAAAGGATCCTGTAGCAAGGACTTGCTCTCCAGGTGGTGCATTGTCCTCTCACACCGAGATTGTCTCTCCCAGGGATACTGCCCAGGAGGGAAGGGTTAGGTCGGCTGTCATAGTTGTTGATTCGATTATTAGGAATGTAGACAGCTGGGTGGCTGGTGGGGGTGAGGATCGCCTGGTAACCTGCCTACCTGGTGCAAAGATGACGGACCTCACGCGACACCTAGAAAGTTGCCTCACAAATCTGCTTCACTTTTTTGAAGGAGTTAATAAACATGTGGATAAAGGTGAACCGGTAGATATAGTATACTTGGATTTTCAGAAGGCGTTTGACAAAGTTCCTCATGAGAGGCTTCTAGGAAAAGTAAAAAGTCATGGGATAGGTGGCGATGTCGTTTCGTGGATTGCAAACTGGCTAAAAGACAGGAAACAGAGAGTAGGATTGAATGGGCAATTTTCTCAGTGGAAGGGAGTGGACAGTGGAGTGCCTCAGGGATCTGTATTGGGACCCTTACTGTTCAATATATTTATAAATGATCTGGAAAGAAATACGAGTGAGATAATCAAATTTGCAGATGACACAAAATTGTTCAGAGTAGTTAAATCACAAGCAGATTGTGATAAATTGCAGGAAGACCTTGTGAGACTGGAAAATTGGGCATCCAAATGGCAGATGAAATTTAATGTGGATAAGTGCAAGGTGATGCATATAGGGAAAAATAACCCATGCTATAATTACACAATGTTGGGTTCCATATTAGGTGCTACAACCCAAGAAAGAGATCTAGGTGTCATAGTGGATAACACATTGAAATCGTCGGTGCAGTGTGCTGCGGCAGTCAAAAAAGCAAACAGAATGTTGGGAATTATTAGAAAAGGAATGATGAATAAAACGGAAAATGTCATAATGCCTCTGTATCGCTCCATGGTGAGACCGCACCTTGAATACTGTGTACAATTCTGGTCGCCATATCTCAAAAAAGATATAATTGCGATGGAGAAGGTACAGAGAAGGGCTACCAAAATGATAAGGGGAATGGAACAACTCCCCTATGAGGAAAGACTAAAGAGGTTAGGACTTTTCAGCTTGGAGAAGAGACGACTGAGGGGGGATATGATAGAGGTGTTTAAAATCATGAGAGGTCTAGAACAGGTAGATGTGAATTGGTTATTTACTCTTTCGGATAGTAGAAAGACTAGGGGGCACTCCATGAAGTTAGCATGGGGCACATTTAAAACTAATCAGAGAAAGTTCTTTTTTACTCAACGCACAATTAAAATCTGGAATTTGTTGCCAGAGAATGTGGTTCGTGCAGTTAGTATAGCTGTGTTTAAAAAAGGATTGGATAAGTTCTTGGAGGAGAAGTCCATTACCTGCTATTAAGTTCACTTAGAGAATAGCCACCGCCATTAGCAATGGTTACATGGAATAGACTTAGTTTTTGGGTACTTGCCAGGTTCTTATGCCCTGGATTGGTCACTGTTGGAAACAGGATGCAGGGCTTGATGGACCCTTGGTCTGACGCAGTATGGCATTTTCTTATGTTCTTATGTGCTGGGGAGGAGCCGGCTGTCGTGGTACATGTGGGCAGCGACAACATAGGAAAATGTGGGAAGGAGGTTCTGGAAGCCAAATTTAGGCTCTTAGGGCTCCACCTTAACCAGGGTGGAACCAAGCTGCTGGCACTAACCTTTAAAAAGGAGATTGTTCTAGTTTAAAATCTGCGCTTAGGGCAAAGCAAAGCAGACAGTCGCTCAGCAGTGCATACATGGTTCGGAGGGAGGTATCTTCAAAGGATACTAATGATGCATTAGAATTAGGGCATCCCAACAGTGAGGTTCCAAGAATAAGGAAAGTAGTCCAAGTACCTGTAACTAAAAACTCACCTGAGCTAAAAGATCCCAATTTATCCCTATCAATTAGAAAGCAGAATGAAAATACAAACAAAATACACTTTGAAATGTTTGCATGCTAATGCCAGAAGTCTAAAAAGATGGGAGAATTAGAATGTATAGCAGTGAATGACAGACTAAATTGGCATCTCAAGAGACATAGTGGATGGAGGAATGGGACAGTGCTATACCGGGGTACAAATTATATCGCAATGATAGAGAGGAGCATCTGGGAGGCGGGATGGCACTTTATGTCCAGGATAGCATAGATCCAACAGGATAAAGATCCTGCATGAGACTAAAGGCACAATTAAATCTTTATGCATTATAATCCCTCGTGTATTGGGGAAATGTATAGTGATAGGAGTGTACTATGCTCCACCTGGACAAGATGGTGAGACAGAATAAAATGCTAAGAGAAATTAGGGAAGCTAACCAAATTGGTAGTGCAGTAATAATGGGGGATTTCAATTACCCCAATATTGACTAGGTAAATGTAATATCAGGACATGCTAGAGAGATAAAGTTCCTGGATGGAATAACTGACAGTTTTATGGAGCAATTGGTTCTGGAACAGATGAGAGAAGGAGCAATTTAGATCTAATTCTTAGTGGACCACAGGAATTAGTGGGGCTGCTTGGCAATAGTGATCATAATATGATCAAATTTGAATTAATAACTGGAAGGGGGACAATAAGTAAATCTACGGTTCTAGCGCTAAACTTTCAAAAGGGAAACTTTGATAAAATGAGAAAAATAGTTAGAAAAAAAACTGAAAGGAGCAGCTACAAAGATTAAAAGTGTGCAAGAGGCATAGACATTGTTAAAAAAAAAAATAACATCATCTTGGAAGCACAGTCCAGATGTATTCCACACATTAAGAAAGGTGAAAGCAGCAAAACGATTACCAGCAGGGTTAAAAGGTGAGGTTAAATAGGCTACTTTAGCCAAAAGATCTTCATTCAAAAATTGAAAGAAGGATCCAACAGAAGAAAATAGGATAAAGCATAAGCGCTGGCAAGTTAAATGTAAGACATTGATAAGACAGGCTGAGAGAGAATTTGAAAAGAAGTTGGCCATAGAGGCAAAAACTCGCACTAAGAACTTTTTAAATGTATCCGAAGCAGAAAGCCTACGAGGGAGTCAGCTGGACCATTAGATGATCGAGGGGTTAAAGGGGCACGTAGAGAAGATAAGGCCATTGCGGAAAGATTAAACAATTTCTTTGCTTTGGTGTTTACTGAAGAGGATGTTGGGGGAAATACCCGTTCCAGAGAAGGTTTCATAGGTAATGATTCAGATGAACTGAACCAAATCACAGTGAATCTAGAAGATGTGGTAGGAGGCCTGATTGACAAACTGAAGAGCAGTAAATCACCTGGACCGGATGGTATACACTCAGGGTTCTGAAGGAACTCAAAAATGAAATTTCAAATCTATTAGTTAAAATTTGCAATTTATCATTAAAATCATCCATTGTACCTGAAGACTGGAGGATAGCTAATGTAACCCCAATATTTAAAAAGAGCTTCAGGGGCGATCCAGGAAACTACACACCACTTAGCCTGACTTCAGTGTCAAGAAAAATAGTGGAAAGTGTTCTAAATATCAAAATCACAGAACATATAGAAAGAGACGGTTTAATGGAACAAAGTCAGCATGGCTTTACCCAAGGCAAGTCTTGCCTCACAAATCTGCTTCACTTTTTTGAAGGGGTTAATAAACATGTAGATAAAGGTGAACTGGTAGATGTAGTGTATTTGGATTTTCAGAAGGCATTTGACAAAGTTCCTCATGAGAGGCTTCTATGAAAAGTAAAAAGTCATGGGCTAGGTGGCGATGTCTTTTCGTGGATTACAAACTGGTTAAAAGAAAGGAAAAAGTAGGATTAAATGGACAATTTTCTCAGTGGAAACGGGTATACAGTGGAGTGCCTCAAGGATCTGTACTAGGACTCGCGCTTTACAATATATTTATAAATGATCTGGAAAGGAATATGACGAGTGAGGTTATCAAATTAGCAGATGATACAAAATTATTCCGAGTAGTTAAATCACAAGCAGATTGTGATAAATTGCAGGAGGACCTTGTGAGACTGGAAAATTGGGCATACAAATGGCAGCTGAAATTTAAATGTGGGTAAGTGCAAGATGATGCACCTACCCACATTAAATTTCATAAAGTTATCCAACTTTATCTATGAAATTCTTGTTAAATCTCTAATGTTACTCTCCTAATATTTTTGTCCTGGAAACCGTTATGATGGCAAAACAGAATATACGGTATACAAAACATGTTAATTAAAAAAAAATGAGTAATGGAATATGCAATATCTGAAATTTAGAGCCTCTCCCCATCCCACTCCCCAAATAAGATGATCCATGCTATCATTGAGAAATAATTTGCATCCTGGTATAACTGTGTCCTACTGGCTATCCTCCTTCCACTAGGTCTCAGATATCAATTATGAATACCTCTTCATTCAGTACTATACATTATCTCTCTCCTATTTTACTTTTGAGACTTTTAGCATTAGCATATAGACTTTTTTAGTTGGTATTTATCTGATCACTTGACAGGGGTATTTTGGAATCATTTAGCCTGGGTGGTTCTTTACTTATAGGAATATAGGCTACTATTGCTTTAATTCAGGGCTTCCTAAATTTGTCCTGGGGACCCCCACAGCCAGTTAGATTTTCAGGATATCCATCATGAATATATATGAGATAAATTTAGATATCATGGACACTTAGTATATGCAAATTTATCCTGAAAACCTGACGGGTTATGCGGTCCCCAGGGACAGGGAAAAACTGCTTTAATTGGAACTTCTCTATTTTAGTATCCTTTAAAGACACCTCATCTCAAACCATGCAATGAGTGAGTGTTGGCTTTCTCTTATCTTCTAGTTTAAAAGTTGCTCTCTCTCCTTTTTAAAGGTTAGCACCAGTAGCCTGATTCTACCCTGGTTGAAGTGAAGCCAGTCCCATCAGAATAGGCTCCATCTTCTACAAAATGTTAACCAGTTCATAATAAAACTAAATCCCTCTTTCCTGCACCATCGACTCATCCACACATTGAGACTCTGGAGCTCTGCCTGCCTCTGGGTTTCCTGAGAGTGGCATTTAAGGAGAATTTCAGAGAATACCACGCTTGAGTTTCTGGATTTCAACTTTCTACCTTTAAAACTAAATTTGGCTTCCAGAACCTCCCCTCCCACACCTTGCTATGTCATTGGTGCCCACATGGATCACAACAGTCATTTCCTCTCTAGCACTGAATAAAATCTTATCTAGGTGATGCATCAGGTCTGTCACCTCTGCACCAGGCAGGCAAGTTACCAAGCAATCTTCATGTCCACCAGATTCCCAGCTATCTGCATTCCTAATAATCAAATCACTAACTATGATGGCAAGAGACTGACTGAGTGAGTCGGTGATGTGGACAATGGTCGACAGGGGCTGAATGCTTTGAGTCCATTGTGACCATAGAGTCCACTGCATGTCTCTAATGGCCAAACTGAACTGAGGACGCCATATGTCTCAGGAGGATGAGAAAGTGGCGTGCAGTCGCGGAGTGCTGAGACTGCAGCTGGTGTGCAAGAGACACGAGAGTGAGAGCTTGCTGTCGAGGCAGAAAAGCCTTTGCCTGCAAGGTATCCAAGTCTGCCCCAATGAATGACAAGGTTTGAGATGGGCCTAAAGAGGAGTTGTCGTAATTGACGAGAAATCCTAATGAAATTAGAGTGTGTAAGGTTAGACTGAGAGACGACAGAGCAGCTTGCTGAGTGGGAGCCCTGATTAACCAATCATCTAGATAGGGGTAGACGTGAACACCCTGAGTTCTTAGGAAGGCTGCAACCACTACGAGGCATTTCGTTAAGACTCGTGGCGCAGAGGCTAGGCTGAATGGAAGCACTCGGTACTGATAGTGCTTGGGGCCTACTAAAAACCTCAGGTATTTGCGATGAGATGGAGTTTTCGCAATATAAGTGTATACATCCTGGAGGTCGAGAGAGCAGAGCCAGTCTCCTCTTTGTAGAAGAGGAAGAAGCGAGCCTAAGGTTACCATCTTGAATTTCTCTCGCTGAAGGTACTTGTTGAGGGCCCGTAGGTCCAGAATAGGACGAACGCCTCCCGATTTATTGGGGATTAGAAAGTACCGGGAATAGAACCCTAGGCCGTGCTGAGAGTAGGGTACGGGTTCGATTGCTTTGGACTGGAGAAGGATGGAGTGATCGGATGTTCTCCACGTTGGCAGAGGTGGGGAGTCCGGTGGCACAGAGAGAAAGTTCAGATGGTAACCCTGGTCAATTATCGCCAGTACCCATTGGACTGAGGTGACTGAGTGCCATATGTTGTTGAAATGGCACAGTCGGCCTCCCACTGGTATGTGAGGCAATGGTGGCTGGCTGCTGCTCTCTAGGTAGAAGTAAAAAACCTGAAGCAGGACCTGGTTGAGGAGCTGCTTGCGGTTTTTGTTTCCGTGTCTGATGAGACTGGGCTTTTTGAATAGGTCTCGTGGCACGGGATGTGGTTGATGGCGGGTAGGACTTCTTTGGCTGGAAGAAGGACTTCTTAGAGTCCTTTCGGAATGGCTGTTTTGAAGAGTAGTCAGAAGTTATCAGAGAGAGCTGTCAGAGTCTCATGATGGTCCTTAAGTTCCGCCACTGTCCGTTGAATCTGTTCTCCAAATAGGTTATCTCCTACACAGGGTAGGTCATATAATCTGTCTTGTACCTCAGGGCGAAGGTTGGAAGAATTGAGCCAGGCCCATCTCCTTGCCAAAATAGCTGCTGCAGATACTCTGGTAGCAGTATCAAAGTTATCATAGGATGATCTGAACTTGTGCTTGCCTACCTTAAACCCTTTGTTTACTAGGGTTTGGAGTTGTTCTTGAAATTGCTGAGGCAGGGAGTCTTAATTCCTGTATCTGATTAAAAATGACCCTACTATATTGGGTCATATTTATTTATTTATTTATTTATTTAAAAGTGTTTGTATACCGTAGCATTGATCCTTGGAAGACACGGCGACCAATGGCATCCAGAAACTTGTGTTCCTTGCCAGGAGGAAAAGAAGTGTGAAGTTTTGATCTTTTTGCTCTTTTCTGTGCGGATTCAACCACTACAGATTGGTGATCCAATTGAGGTTTTTGAAAACCTGGAGCTTTCCTGTGGACTGGAGCAATGGAGCCTGAATGTTCCCAGTTCTTCTTGAAGAGATCCAGAAAAACCTGGTGGATAGGGATGGAGGTAATTTCCTTGGGAGCACCCAGGAATTTAAGCAACTCCATCATCTGATGTCTATCATCCTGTTCAGTCTGTAATTGGAAGGGAACCAATTCAGACATTTCTTTCACAAAATTTATAAAGAAAAGGTCCTCTGGAGGAGAACGCTTTCTACTTTCAGTGGGTGAAGGTGGTGAAGGCAAGTCATCGGTGTCTAGGGAGGAATCATCAGTCCAGGTATCATAAGGATTAGCACCTGCCCCTCTAGAAGCTAGAGGGGGACGGGGTGGTGGGATACCAGAGGGTCCTGTTCTAGGCTCCGAAGGAATCGAAGGAATAATTGGAGGCACCGATGAAGGCATCGAAGGCACCAGCGCAGGCATCGAGGGCATCGATGGATGGCTCTGTGGTGCCAACGGGCGTATCGGCACCGATGGTTGGATCGGTGTCGAGGGACGTATCGGCATCGATGGCTGAGGCAGAACTCCCGATGGAGGGATGCGGAACGGTGTTTCTCCTCCTGATGACAGTGTAAGCGGGGAGGGCACCAAAGCAAATGGAGACCCAGGATCCATCGGTGGAAAAGCGGCAATGAGCGCTTCCATCCTGGAAAGCTGCAATGCCAACGCTGCTGGAATCGGGTCGATGGTTGGTTCCACAATCGGTACCGGAGGAACCTGGAGTCGTTGCATCGCCTTGTCGATGGCCTACTGAACCATCCGGTCCAGTTCTTCTCGGAGACCTGGAGCTAGCAGTCCCGGCTCTGGAACAGAAGAAGGAGGCAGAGGCATAGCCGGAGGGACTACTGTTAAAGGTGGAGTCGCAGCTCCCGATCCCCTGTTGGGTGAGGGTTGCCTCGGTGACTCTGTCGCCAAAAAGGTTGGTGCCTTTTCTGGACGGGGGTTCTTCGATGGCGGCTCGGACGATGGCGAGGTCGATGACTTCGCTCCCTCGATGGTCCGAGACTTATGATGTCGATGGCGATGTTGTTTCTACGATCCCCTCGGTCCTGAGGGGAAGTAGAGGGTGTCGAAGGCCGAGATGTCGTCGATGCCGGACGGTCACCGGCCGGGGGTCGATGCTGGCGCAAAGTCGACGGACGGATGGTTCTGACGACATCGATACAATGGACGGAGTCGGGGTTTGAGCACAGAAGAGGAGTTCCATCTTCTCCATTCTGGCCTTGCGACCTTTTGGTGTCATTAAGGCATATTTGGTGCAGGTCAAGACATCATGCTCTCGTCCAAGACACATAACACAGACTTTATGGGGGTCTGTGATGGACATGGTGCGATTACATTCCGGGCATCGATGGAACCCAGATGCCATGGCCATGGAAAATTGAGCCGCAGTACGGTCGACGGCCAGTAGGCCGCGAGGGCCAACTCGATGGTAATCGAAGGAAAACGGGTAAAAAACTTACCGGAGTACCGCGGCTTGAAAAAGTTAAAGGAGGGAACCCTGTAGGGCAAATTAACTTTTAGTAATTCCGTGAGGAAAGTTCCTGTCAGGAATCTCTGCAGAGCTCCTTTACTGCAAGGCTACTGCTGTGCGGAAAAAAGAAGAATGAAGGGGGACCCCTGCTGGCTGCAGGATTGGTGTCATGCTGGGCATGCCCAGTAGGGGCCAGTCGAAGTTCTGGAAACTGACAAAAGTGTTCCGTGATTGGGCTCCATTCTGTGATGTCACCCATATGTGAGGACTACCATCCTGCTTGTCCTGTGAGAACACCTGTTACAGGTAAGCAACTCTGCTTTCTCACAGGACAAGTAGGATGGTAGACCTCACATATGGGTAAATAGCAAGCTGAGGGTGCCTGAGTAATGTACCAAGAGCACCCAATGACATGCAACAGGCAGAACAACAGGGGTGTTTCTTGGGTGGAACTGCAGCCTAAATTCCCTAGTGGGTTGCTGAGATGAGTTGGGTTATTAAGTTGAGAATAAATTGCGCAGAACAGACTGGCCAAAGATGGAATCTTTTCTGCCAGCCTTGTCCAGACAATAATGAGCTGCAAAGGTGTGCAGAGAACTCCACGTAGCAGCCCTGCAGATGTCAGCAAGAGGGACCGAACGAAGGTGTGCTACCGACGTTGCCATTGCTGTAAGAGTGTGCATTTACACATCCCAGGAGCGGAAGGCCTGCTTGTTGGTAGCAGAAGGAAATACAGTCCGCCAGCCAGGAGGACAGGGTCTGCTTGCCCACCGGGATTCCCAGTTTCGTTTTATCAAACGAGATAAACAGCTGGGTGGACTTCCTATGAGTTCAGTGCACTCCAAATAAAAGGATAGCACCTGTTTGCAGTCCATGGAATGCAGAGCTCGCTCACCTGGATGTGAGTGGGGCTTTGGAAAGAAAGTAGGTAGTATAATGGATTGCTTTAAATGAAATTCAGACACAACTTTTGGTAAAAAGTTTGGATGAGTGCGAAGCACCACACGATCATGGAGAAATGTCATGTAAGGTGGGTATGTTACCAGCGCCTGCAGCTCACTTACCCTGCAAGCTGATGTTATAGCAAGGAGAAAGAGCACTTTCCAAGTTAAATGATGCAGCTCACAGGAATGGAGAGGCTCAAATGGAGGTTTCATGAGCCGTGCTAACACTACATTAAGGTCCCAAGCAGAGGCCGGAGGACACAGTGGGGGCTTTAGGTGCAGCAAACCTCTCATGAAGCGTGCTACGAGGGGTTGCGTGGAAATCGAAGCATCACCTATTCCTTTGTGGTAAGCAGCTACAGTGCTGACATGAACTCATATAGATGAAGTTTGCAGATCAGACTCCGATAGAGACAAGAGTTAGTCGATACCTTTCAATACCGGCCGTCTAGAAGCAGAGGAAAAATCAGAGGGCCCTGAAGAGAGTTGTCGCAATGTCTCAGGATGATCTTTGAGTTGTGCAACAGTCTCTTGAATCTTGTCCCCGAATAAGTTATCCCCTGTATAGGGGAGGTCTGCCAACCTTTCCCGTACCTCGGGACACAGATCGGAAGACTTCAGCCACGCCCACCTCCTGGCACTTATCCCAGCAGCTGAAACTCTGGAGGCCATGTTGAATATATCATAAGATGCTCTCACCTCAAATCTTCCAGTATCAAGGCCTTTCTTGAGAATGGAACTCATCTGGTCCTGGAATTGTTCTGGGAGGGGATTCAGAGAAATCCTGTAGCTGCTTAAAGATATTCCTGGAGCATTGCATCATATAAAGTTGATAGGCCACAATATGTGAAATGAGAATGGAACCATGGAAGATCTGACGTCCTAAAACGTCAAGGAACTTCTGATCCTTCCCAGGAGGTGTGGAGGAATGTGGCCGCAGTCTTCTTGCATTTTTCTGGGCAGATTTGACTACCACATAGTGGTGAGACTACTGGGTCTTCTGGAACCCCGGTGCTGACTGCACTAAGTAAGTCGCATCAGTCTTTCAGTTCACCGGGGGAACCGTACCAGTCTGCTCCCAGGTGCGGTGGAGAAGCTCAAGGAGGACATCATGGACGGAAATGGACATAACCTCCTTAGGTGGATCAAGTGGAGGACTTCCACCATCTGATGCCTGGAGTCCTCCTCAGTCTAAAGTTTAAAGGGGATGGTCTCTGCCCTTCACTGTACCTTCTCCATTGCAACTGTATCTTTTGAGATGCAGCGACCAGAATTGTACACAGTATTCAAGGTGCGGTCTCACCATGGAGCGATATAGAGGCATTATGACATTTTCTGTTTTATTAACCATTCCCTTGCTAATAATTCCTAACATTGTTTGCTTTTTTGACTGCTGCAGCACACTGAGCTGATTTCAAAGTATTATCCACTATGATACCTAGATCTTTTTCCTGGGTGGTAGCTCCTAATATGGAACCTAACATCGTATAACTACAGCAAGGGTTATTTTTCCCTATATGCAACACCTTGCACTTGTCCACATTAAATTTCATCTGCCATTTGGATGCCCAATATTCCAGTCTCTCAAGGTCCTTCTGTGATTTAACTACTCTGAATAATTTTGCATCATCCGCAAATTTGATAACCTCACTCGTATTCTTTCCAGCCATTTAGAAATATATTGAAAAGAACCAGTCCAACTACAGATCCCTGAGGTACTCCATGGCGTTGGACTGAAGGAGGGAGCGTAATTCCTCCTCCAGAAGTGGAGAGTGGTCGGAGAGACTCCACCCCAGCTGAGGTGGAAAGTCTGCCGGTATTGAAAAGTCAAAGTTCTAGAAACTTTGACAAAAGTGTTCCGTGATTGGGCTCCATCCTGTGATGTCACCCATATGTGAGGACTACCAACCTGCTTGTCCTATGAGAATTTGTGATGCTGTTATTGAGATGCCACCATAATCAGAATATATTTTTTGTTTGGTGAGTTGTACAAGGAAATGCCTTAGTTCTGCTCTGCAGTCATTGTTAAGAAGCGAGAGATTCCTGTGGATGCAGAATATATGTTTATATTTAGTCCCATGATGGCCATGTGTTCAGTGTGTCACACATGTGAGCAACATCTCAAGTGTGTCCTTATAGAAAAAAGGTTGAGAACCACTGGTCTAGGTTGTGTCAGCTAAGATTTAATGCTAAAAGATGCAGAATAATGTATTTAGGATGCAAAACCCCAACAGAGGTACAGTACTGGAGGTGAAATTCTTCCAAGAACAAAAGGAAGAGTGGGAACAGGTTTCCATGCACAGGAGGTGGGCATCTTTCAATGGAAAGGATGCTCTAAAATGAGGGGTCATGGGAGGAGGGTGATAGGGGATAGGATTCAGGAGTAGTAATCTTAAGAAATTTTTCATTACAGAAAAGGTGGCGGATGCATGGAAAAACCTCCCAGAGGAGGTGGTAGATAAAACCAGTATCGGAATTAAAGAAAGCATGGGGTAAATACAGGGGATCTCTAAAAGAAAGTGAGGGAATTATAAAGTTAAATTAATTGGCAGATGGGCAGACTGGATGGACCATACGATCTTTTTCTGCCTTCATGTTTCTATATTTCTACTCATCCTCAGGGGCACTCTTCATTGATACCTTCTGTCAATCTGTTAGGGCCTTCTAGGGAATTCCCTGAAAATATTTGTGCTGCTGTGCTCAGCCTTTGCTATCCTGGGCTCCAACTGAGGAAATTGCAAAGTTCCTAAAACTGTACCCCTCACCTTATATAATCCTGTAGACCTTTCGCAAAAAAAAACAAAAAAAAACAACTCTCGAAAACAGTGCAGAGCCAGAAGTAATTATCCTTCACAGAGGAAACCTGCACTGCTGCCACAGCAGCCTAAGAAGAATGGTGGGACCCAAAACATATCCCTAAGGATCAAGGAATGGAGGAATAAACTCCCCAGCACTGCAGTAGCAATTGTGGCCACAATGAGACCGTGGAATCTGCAACGTGACCTTTAGGCCTAAGTAGTAGAGGGCACATTGAAGAGAAGTGTCTGAAGCTGAAAATGCCTTTTCCTCCTTCATCCTGGCCCATATCTTATCCTGGGATCCATTAGAATCCAGGGGTATTAAGAATCAGAGGCAAGTACTGCAACTGCACCCTGCCCATATAAAGGCTTGCCGGCTTTGGCAATTTCCTGCAAAATTGTTACCCAGAGTCAGGAAGAAGCATCCAATATGGAACGAGGTTCCACATCCACAGCAGCCACTGTGGATGTGGAAGCCAACACAAAATCCAAACACAAGCCTCTTTAGGCTCAGGTAACTGCAGTGGATTTAGGAAATGTCTCTCTCCGGGCTCAGAGCAGGACAACCAAACACCCTATTCACTGCTCTGCTGCAACAAAATAAATGCCAGAGCCCCTCTGAAATCTGGGCTCCAGCGGGAAAGTGTATTCTGAATGTGGTCTCAGCTGGTGACCACCCTGCATACACATCCTACAATGGCAGTCCTGCGCTTCACAGAAATATTAGCAATATCTACTACTTTCCTCAGACTAGATGCCGAACACAGTGTGGTTTTGTTCAGCATTCTGCTTGTGCTGCCACCATGCTCACCACTAAATTACAAGCAGTCCCAAATATTAATAAAGGGAAACCTCAGACAGCACCAAATCACTGACCAGCACATGCTGTTTTCACCTGCAAACCCAGTGAACAAAGAGCAACTGGCTGCAGAACCCCTACTGAAAAGCTGAGAAGACTTATCCACATCGTTCCATCCCCCTGGCAGCATTCAGAGACCATCTTCAGGGGCACTGCATTAAGACTGCACGATGGTCAGAGCACAGGATTTACATTTCCCCATGCCGCCATCACTCCCCCTTCAAGCACTGCCTGAGGTCCAAAATGCCCAAACCAGGTACATACACAGGATTCATCCAATGCCCAGAGATCAACCCTGCTCTCCAGTTGCCACAAGCCTCTGACTGCTGATTAGCCAGCATTTCCCTTTGGGTATTTTTTTATTTTCTTTAACACTTTATGCTGCAGTCAGAAATAGGTTCAAGACTTTAAAGAGGAAGCATATCCTGAGAGCTAGGAAGGCAGTAAGGGGCACAACAGTAGAACATTATCAGTCCTCCAGGAAATCCCTTGTGTCCTGGACTATACCACCTAAAGAGGAAACATAAAACTTTGGACCTGAATTGGCTCTGACTACTCAAGAAGAGTAGAGCAGAAGGTGGAGAGGGAGTGAGGGAGGAGAGAAAGGGAACCGCATACTCACACCGGTAGCCCTCTGGTCTCTGGCAGTGCTCTACTAGGGAGGGAGCCTGAAGCTGTCACCTCAGGAGATGTCAACCACACAGATATCCTCTTCAGTTTAGGGCCAGGATCAACTGAGGGAAAATTCATCTGTCACCACACCAGAATTCTCCTCTTCACCCAGCCAAACCAGGCCTTTGCTTCCAGCACAGGAAGCTTGCCTTACCATCTGCTGGAGATAGAGAATACTGGCAAGCTGCTGTCAGCACATAGGTGCATAAGGAGTGACATCAGCAAGCCTGTTCTCCATCTCCATCTGCTGTTTGCCATGCATAACCCATTTTTCCAGACTGATTGATTTAGATGAAGAGGACACATATTTCTTCGATGCAGGTTGCAATAGTTCTAGTGACTGCTGGTGCTTTTTATTCTACGCATGATGACTGCAAGAATTCAACCCAGCAGCTTCAGCTTGTGCAGATGGGGAGGGGGGGATTTAGATGAGTTGTTGCTCAGGCCTTTTCTCAGCAAAGCAGACAAGGCTGCAATGTGGGAAGAGAATCTGCTGTGATTCCTTAGAGATTTATGCAGCTCAATATAGTGTGTCATGGAGCGCTGTGAATGCAGTAACGTCTGTCCACAGGCATAACAATTTAGCTCATTATGCTCAGGGCCCTAGTAGATTTAGCAGAGTTCATAGCTGTCAACAATACACATTACCTTATCACAGGCTCCTTTCTTCTGTGACATCGAGGAGGAATAGCAGGGTGAATCTCTATTTTTTTTTTACAAAAAATAATACTATACTCAGACACCCCAAATGGAAATCCATACTGATCAATATTTCCAGCTAGGTCAAAAACACTTCTCTGGAAATTTTAAACAATTATAAACTTGAGAACAACGGATAAGATTTAAAGTCTCAAAGAAGAGTTAATGTGTGGTTAATCCAAGGAAGAGATCATTTGATTTAAATGGGTAAAGCTACAGACACCGGTTATAGGGCCACAACCTATTTATAAAGGCAAGCAGAAATGGAGGTCTGAAAAGCATATGAATGATGGAGGAATGGCAGACAGACAGCACATTTTTTGAAAACTATGCCTAGATGCTGGCCTGTGATATATGGATTTAGACATAGGAGCAAAAGCACAGTAGAAAAGGAAAAATTCTCAGTATGATCAAGATGAATGCTGGACTTTGCCCAACAAAAATAAATGGTCAGCTGGATTAGAAAGGGAGTGGGGTATAAAGGTGATCAAAAGATGGAGAGCATCAGGAGATACTGGGCTAGCTTGATATTTTCTACAGGATAGAAGTATTGTCTTCTGTATTAGTGAGATTGATTTTTCTCTGCTTGTAGACAGTTGCTTTGTTGCAGCTGTTGACAGGGTTAGGAAAATGGTAGAATGATCTTTTGAGATATACTTTCTTTTACTTTGTCTCCAAAAAGGTTATCTCCTGTACATAAAGGGGTAGATTTTAAAAGAAGCGCGATCAGCCTACTTTTGCTTGCGCATCAGACTCAAGCAAAAGTACGCTGGATTTTAGTAGATACGCGCGGAGCCGCGCGTATCCACTAAAATCCCTGGATCGGCGCGCGCAAGGCTATTGATTTTGTATAGCCGGCGCGCGCCGAGCCGCGCTGCCTAACCCGTTCCCTCCAAGGCCGCTCCGAAATCGGAGCGGCCTCGGAGGGAACTTTCCTTTGCCCTCCCCTCACCTTCCCCTCCCTTCCCCTACCTAACCCACCCGCCCGGCCCTGTCTAAACCCCCCCCTTACCTTTGTCGGGGGATTTACGCCTCCCGGAGGGAGACGTAAATCCCCGCGCGCCAGCGGGCCTCCTGCGCGCCGGGCCGCGACCTGGGGGCGGGTACGGAGGGCGCGGCCACGCCCCCGGACCGCCCCGGGCCGTAGCCACGCCTCCGTACCCGCCCCCAAAACGCTCCCGACACGCCCCCGAAACGCCGCAACGACCGGGCCCGCCCCCCGACACGCCCCCGACACGCCCCCCTCCGAAAACCCCGGGACGTACGCGAGTCCCGGGGTCTGCGCGCGCCGGTAGGCCTATGTAAAATAGGCTTACCGGCGCGCAGGGCCCTGCTCGCGTAAATCCAGGCGGATTTACGCGAGCAGGGCTCTTAAAATCCGCCCCATAGTGTTCACTAGTTTTTCGTGGACATAGAAAAATAGTGGGTAGACTCAGGAGTAATATAATTTTGTTTTTTTGTTTTTACAGAATGGGCAGTGGATTCATGGAACAGTCTCTTCATAAAGGTAGAAAAGACAAGGCCAGTATCTGAATTCAAGAAGGCATTACAGAGGATCTCCGAGGGAGTGGTAGAGATTGTAAAGCTGAACAGTTGATGTGGATGGGCAGACTAGATAGGCCATAATGATGTGTCATGTTTCTATGGACAGCCTCACAAATGCCTGAAGCTCAAAGCTATGTTAGCCTTCTAGATCCTATAACTAATCACAAAAGTCCTGGAGGAAGTATCATATGCATCATAAGCTGAAATGAGATGCTTTCCACATTCTTTCACATCTTGTAATCTTGGTATACAGCAATCCATACTGTCTGCAGGGAGGTGGCTGGTGATGTACTGCAGCTTTTGCAATGTACTATACAAATCTGAAACATATGCAGTTCATGAGCAGCTATTCTCAATGTTAACATAGTTGACTGAAAAATCTAAAAATGAATATGAATTAAAAAATGAACAGAATGCCCTTTGAAGAGACCTTTCACATTCCAATAGTTATTTTAAAATACAATTTGAACTCATTAAATCCAAATATTCTTAAAAAGTAAAAATGTAAGCTTTACCAAAGCAATCTGAACTGTGCTTCATTATATAGATTTGATAACATCTTAGTATATCTTCTCATCATAGTACACAGACTATGATGAGACTCAGATGACAGGTCTCAAAACCTTGTGCACAATCAATTTTTTTTTTTTTTTTAATTTACGTTTTTTATTAAGGTTTTAAGCAGTAACGTGCACAACTGTAAACAAGTTGTTTGAACACATAACAATACAGCACACAGCGCAAAATTGTAAATGTTCCCCATCCCCTACCCTCCCCTGGTAGTATAATACTAGAACAGATTCATGTATATCAATGTAGTCCACAATGTCACAAGATATAAGCCAGTAAAGAAAAACAATGCCTTCTTCAGTTTCATAGTTCTCCTATAGTTTAACGGATGCGCACAAGCCTATCAAGCATCACTCCTGTTTGAACATTGTATGGGCTGTCAGGCACAGGATCGATCCCCTGTACCGCCTCCACGAAAATACATCAGGAAGATCACAAGTGGGCAACATGATCCATGAAGGGTTTCCAGATCTTCAAAAAAGAAGTCATTCTTTTGTGTTTGGTTGCTGTTAAGGGAGCCAACTTATGGTATTGATGTAGTATGTCAATAATGTCCTGGAGTCTCGGGATCTGATGCGACTTCCACCAAAGAGCTATCTGACTATGTGCAGCAATAAACACTTAAACCACAACAACGGTTTTGTATGCATTAACAGTATCAGGGAATATTTGCAATAATGCTGTATAAACAGAGGGTACCAGTAAAACTCCCAAAAGGGTAGTTAGCCATTTAAACACCTCAACACATAGCTTCTTAATTAGGGAACATTCCCACCAAATATGCAAAAACGGACCCCGTTCCCACATGCCCGCCAGCAGGAGTCCGACACTGAAGGAGAAAATCGGTGAAGCCTATCCGGAGTAAGGTACCACCTATATATTATCTTATAGCAGTTTTCCTGCATATGGGCAGATATAGAACACCTCCTAGCATTATTAAAAACCTCTCCCCAGGCCTTCGTCCCCAGTTGTCTGGCCAAATCAGAATCCCACCTGGAGATAACCTTACATGGCTCAGACAAGATAGGAAAGAATAATTGATATATTTTAGATATCGAGCCTTTGAGCTTATCACTACGTAAACAGTAGGTCTCCAGTAACAACCGTCCCAAACGTAAGAATCCGGCCCTCTGCAGGCCTGTACATAGTGGGTCACTTGTGCATATGCCAAAAAATCACTGTGGTCAAGTTGAAATTGTGCGAAAAACCTGTCCCTGGGAATGATAGCGCCCTGGGATAATATATGGCCAATGGTGGTGATCCCCATCTCCCGCCAACGCTGTAGACATTGAGTTTGATATCCAGTAGGTAAGCAAACGTTATGTAGTAGGAATGTTTGGTAAAAAAAAAGTTATGCTCCCCAACGAGGCGGCAACTATTGTTAGCCCACACGCGCATGGTAACTGCCAGTGACCAGGGAATGGCCTGTATTGGTCTCCAGGTAGCACGAGGCTGCCATGGGATTGCTGACAGTGCCATAGGTCCCACAATCTGCTGTTCTACGAGTGCCCACTGCTTAGGGGCTACCCTACGGTGTATATCTAAGACTGCTCGCAATTGCGATGCTGCATAATAGCCTAATAGATTAGGGACTCCTAAGCTCCCCTGTGATTTTGGTAAGTATAATACTTGTCTCGCCAACCGAGGCGGGCGTCGCCTCCAGATGAAGTCGAAGATTTTTTTCTGCCAGTTGTGCAGAATCGGCGAGGGTATATATACTGGTAATGATGAAAAAAGATAAAGCAGCTTTGGTAAGATAGTCATCTTAGTGATGGCAATCCGTCCTAACCTAAAGCTTCTCTTGTTCCATCTACTCATATCCAGAGTGAGTTTATCAATGAGGGGTAGATAATTTAGGGAGCAGAGGTCCAGCAGCTTAGCAGATAGTTGTACTCCCAGGTATTTAATATGAGATTTAGCCCACTTAATTGGATACGTTCTTTTAACGTCTGTACTTGAGTGGGATTCAGATTAACATTAAGTAACTCCGATATCTCAAAGTTCACCTTGAGACCTGCAATCTTACTGAATTTATTTAATTCCCTCATCATTCCCTGCAGCGATCGTGCTGGATCCGTTAAGGTTAAGAGGACATCATCAGCGAATAATGATAATGTTTAATGAGTCCCTCCCAAATTGACCCCCTGAATATCAGGTGATGTTCTGATTTTGGTAGTCAGAGGTTCAAGATAAAGAGCAAAAAGCAGAGGCGACAGAGGGCACCCCTGTCTGGTGCCGTGTCCAATGTCAAATGCCGGGCCATAACCATTATTTACCTTAACCCTCGCTTTGGGATGATCATATAGTTTTTGTATCCATTTAATAAAGTAGGGTCCATATGCCAATTTTTGCAAAGTAAGAAATAAGAATGGCCAGTGAACTAAATCACTTTTTCAGCGTCAATAGATAGTAACACCGCCGGCTCCTGTTCCTTGCGGACCCACCATATTAGGTCGAGCACCTTGCGAATATTATCGGCCGCCATACGCTATGGCACGAAGCCAACTTGATTGGAGTGAACTAGACCAGGTAGATATTTATTAAGTCGTAAAGCTAAAAGCCTGGCCAAGATTTTGAGATCGACGTTAATGAGAGAGATCGATCTGAAAGAACTACATAATGTAGGATCCCTCCCAGGCTTGGCAAGCACTGTAATACCAGCCACATTTGCCTGCGAGCCAATAATTCCATCCTCCCGGAGGCCATTTTAAAATTGAGCCAGCGGTTCCACCACTCTAGTAGCACATTTTTTTATAATAGCCCCCGAAGAACCCATCAAGGCCAGGTGATTTACCCAGCTTGAGAGATTTGATAACAGATACTACCTCCTCTGCTGTGATAGGGGCCTGCAAAGATTGTTGTTGTTCTGGAGTTAGGGAAGGTAAGTCAAGATCATTCAGGTAGTCTACAATGTCAGCCTGTTGAATATTCATCTGAGCACTATATAGTGTGCGATAGAAATCGGAGAAGATATCCCTAATTTCCAAGGACTTTGTAAAAATGTGCCCTTTGTCTTTGATTTTAGAAATGTTATTTTGGGATATTTTAGTTCTCAACTGTCATACCAAGAGGCAGCCTGCCTTATCTCCCCCCTTGTAATATACCTGCTTAGTGATATCCAGTGCATGTAATACTTGATTATTATGCAGCTGATATAGAGTAGATTTCAGCGCTAATAACTTTTGATAACAACGATGAGATCGAGTTCTCATATGTTCCCTGGTCAGTCGAGTGATCTGAGACAGAATATCCTCTCTGGCTTGCAACAGTTTACGCTTGCACATCGCTGCCCTAGAGATCAAAAGCCCTCGTGCTACCGCCTATGAGCACTCCCAAAGGGTGCCAGAAGTAACCGTAGGGTGTTGATTTAAAGTAAAATATTCCTGGAGTTGTAAATCCAAGTCCTTGACAAAGCGGGCGTCTTACATTAAGGGACTCATTCAGTTTCCAAAATCTGTCTCCCGCATCCCTATTACCCATATCTACTCCAACCATATAGGAGCATGATCAGACCACACGATGGTCTCTATGTCAGCTGCACGTACCTGATTACTCAGTAAGTTATCTATCAGGAAATAATCAATGCGGGAATAGCTTTTATGAGGTGAAGAATAAAAAGTGTATGAGCGAGATTTTGGGAAACGATTCCGCCAGACGTCCATGAGACGTCAGTCATCCATAAGCCCCTTTAGGTGGCTCCTAGCTCTGGGAGAAATGGACATTGATGCTGTGGAGTTATCCAGCTCCCGGCAAAGCGTGACATTAAAGTCTCCGCCTAGAATTATGGAGCCCTCTGTGTGTTTTAGTAAAAGGTCTTGGATCACCTTCCAGAAGGCTTCCTGTTTCCCTGTTGGGAACCACAATTTTTAATCAATCAATAAAACATTTTAGCAGCCAGTCACAGTAACAGTACTGCATCATAGTAGGTGGAAGAAAGCAGAGTTACTTACCTGCAACAGGTGTTCTCCTAGGACAGCAGGATGTTAGTCCTGACACATGGGTGACATCATCAGATGGAGCCCGGCATGGAAAACTCTCCCTGTTCATTGTAACTTTCATTCTTATTATTTATGGTTTTCCCCTGGTTTTGATGTAAACCGGTTCGATAAGACATGGTCTTGAGCATCGGTATATTAAAAAGAATTTAAATAAATAAAATAAATGTCAAAATTTCTAGAACTTTGACTAGGTACACTGAGCATGCCCAATATGCCCTATACGGGGGGGGGGGGGGGGGGTGTCTTTTCAGTCTTGTAAAAATCTTAACACAAAAAGTTGGAGAAACCCAACTCTCCTAGGTATTTATTTAAAAATGTTTATATACAGCCTTTACAAGTGAATTGATCAAAATGGTTTACAAAAATGTATAAAATAAAATATGAGTGTAAATAATATAAAAACCAAAAATAGAAGAAAAATTACAAAAAAAATTGATTAATATAAACAACTCATTGGAATTGTTCATTTATTGGAATTTTATATGCCATCTGAAAGATGTTTTCAGGGATTTTTTAAACTGCTTTCTGTTGGATATTTGAAGGAGTTGGGTATGGAGTTCCAAAGAAAAGGACCTGCAACGGAGAAGGTAGTGGGCAGGTTTCATGAGGACTAACATCCTGCTGTCCTACGAGAAAACCTGTTACAGGGAAGCAACCCTGCTTTCTCCTAGGACAAGAAGTTTGGTAGTCCTCACACATGGTGAATTCCTAGCTACAGGCTGCTCCCCAACACAAAAGGGGACTAACAAGCACTATTCAGGTGCCAATCAGCACAACAACCACAGTGCTGTTGGTAAGAGGGGGAGACAGTCTGAACCCAAACAATGAACCCTAGGCAGGGAGAATGGGGTTCTACACCTCAAAAAAATTACAAAGGACAGACTGGCCGAACTTACTGTCATGCTGGCCATCCCTATCCAGACAAATATACAGTTCAAAATTTTGACTATTGTTCACTCTCTTATTCATAACTCTAACTCTACTACCCTCTGTTCTCTTCTTCATATATATAAACCATCCAGACACTTAAGATCAACGAACAAAAATCTTGTAGACATACCATCACCTAGACTAGCACACCTTGATATCACCAGGAAAAGAGCTTTCTCTATATCAGGTCCAACTCTTTGGAATACTCTAACAGATTCATTAAGATCTATTTCAAACTCAAAACAATTCAAAAAATCTCTAAAAACACATTTCTTTCAAATCGCATTTAAAGACACACCCTCTAATAATCAAACAATTACCCATATGGCACATTGCTTCTTTTCATGATGAATCACTATTTATAATTATTGTTTATTTTTCTCCTCAATTTTTTACTTTATATATTTTTTTTAATTTTTAATATTGTTTTTTATTTATTTTATACTTATATTTCTATGTTGTTTTTTTTCAATGATATTGTACACCGTTTTGACTAAACTCTGTTTGTAAAGGCGGTGTATAAACATTTTAAATAAACAAACAAACAAATAAATAAATAAATAAATAGATGAGATGTGAATGTGTAGAGAGAACTCCATGTCACAGCCTTGCAGATCTCCTCCACAGAAACTGCTTGCAAGTGGGCCAGCAACGCTGCCCTGGCTCTGACAGAATGAGCACTGCCATGATCCCCAAGATGCAGTCCCATCTGGACATAACAGAAGGAAAGGCAGTCTTGCTAGCCAACTGGATAGTGTATGTTTGGCAACGGCAACCCCCAATCTATTCCAGTCAAAAGAAATGAGGACTGTCTATGGACTTCTTCCACTCCAGGTAGAAATGTTAAAGCTCTGTTGCAATCCAAACTGTACAGTGCTCGTTCACCTTGGTGCAAATGAGGCCTGGGGAAAAAAGTTGGTAAGACTTATTAGGAAGATGGAAATCAGTCACCACCTTAGGAAGGAACTTATGGTGCATACACAAGACCACCCTGTTATGATAAAACTTGGTATAAGGTGGATAAGTCACTAAAGCCTGGAGCTCACTGACCCTGCGTGCTGAAGTGACCGCCACCAAAAATATGACCTTCCAGGTCAGGTACTTCAGGTCACAGGAGCACGGCAGCTTAAAGGGAGCATTCATCAGCTGAACTAGTACCACAAGGTCCTAAGACAAAGCGGGAGACCTTAGGAAAGGATTCAACTGAAGCAGGCCCCGCATGAAGAGTACAACTATAGGCAGTACAGAAATGGGCGTACCATCTACGCCTTGGTGATATGTGCCCATTACACTTAGATGAACTCTAACAGAGTGAGTTTTCAAGTCAGCCTCTAGTAGGTGTAGAAGGTAATCAAGTAGTTTTTGTGTGGGCAGGAAAATGGATCTAGGGCTTTCTGCTCACACCACACGGAAAACCTACTCCAGTTCAGTCCATAGGACTTTCTAGGGGAAGGCTTTCCAGAAGCCATTAAGATCCGAGACATCTTCAGAAACATCAAATGGCTGCAGAATCAGCCTCTCAACATCCAGGCTGTCAGCAACAAGGCCTGGAGGTTGGGAGGCCGTAGCCTGCCCTGATCTTGTGAGATGAGATCTCGAGAAGTCCCCAGACTGATCCGTCTCAGGAAGGACAGCTCCTGAAGGAGCGGAAACCAGATCTGTCTTGGCCAGAGGGTCTATGAGGATCATAGTCACTCGGTCCTCGCAAAGCGTCAGGAGAGAAGACACCGAAGGAATCTGAGGATACGCGTACAGAAGACCTTTACCCCAATGGCAAGCAAAAGTGTCCCTACGTACAAGTCCACATCTGGGATTCCCCAAAGACAGAAGATCTGATTTGCCGCCACCTGATCCAACGACTACTCGTAGGGTCTGAAATCCCGACTGTCTGCTATCACCTTCTCCATTCTACCCAGATACATAGCCTTGAGTACCATCCCATGGGACAGAACCCAGGACCAGATCTGGAATGCTTCCTGACCCAGGAGATACGATCCTGTACATCCCTGTTTGTTCCTCAAAAATGACGGACCAACAAAGCAGGAGGGTAGGCTATCTAAGAAAGCCGTTGAGGCAACAATGTAGATTAGACGCCAAAGGATAGTCTAAGTATGAGCTTTATTTGAATGGAGACATAAATTTTGTACATGTGCCCAACTCAGGCCGAGTTTCGCCCCGCATGGGGCTGCCTCAGGGGCTAAAAGTAACAAACAAACAAAATTAACAATACAGGACAAACAAATAAAAGTAAAAAATTAATCATTTAAAATAAAAATTGCTTTAAAACAAGGTAACACATAAAAATAAATCAAAAACACTTATACTGGAATGAAAACATCAATGAGACAGAATAAATTAGAGGACAAAAGATACAGTGGCATATCATGGTTTTACCTGATATGCCACTGTATACAATATACATAATATATATGAGTGAACACTCTTAGAATTAGTGCACAGAATATCCGGTAGTCTGGAGGTCTGCAAATAATACATACAGTGAGGAAAAAAGGATAAAAAAAAGTCATTGAACACAAACCTATGTAAAAAATAAAAAATTTAAAATCAATGACTGATCAAGAAAATATGTATTCATTAAAAATGAAAAAATAATAAAATAAAAATTAAACAAAAAAATTGTATAATGGAAATATTTTTAAAAACATGGGACTCTCTCGTCTATCTTGTATGTAAAAATAATAGAAAACATTTATAATTTGGCGGCAAAGATCTGTTATCTAAGTTTACAACGGAGCACGGGATTAAAAAGTTCCCTTCTAAAGGACAACATAGAAAATAAAATAAATAATATTAAGAGTTATTTTTTAAAAAAATAGATAGACCTGCTCAAAGGAACACAAGTGCTCCCGCTCTAATTTATGCTGAGGTTGCACAAATGCCAAGGAGTTATTACCCTATTATTAAAAAGAGCGGGACCACTTGCAATCTCTCTCAGAGTAGGTCCATTTATTTTTAGATTTTTCATGGTCACAAGCCATTACTCGGGTGTCACAGTTTTTTTTTTCATTTAATTGATGTTTTTGTCCCGTTTTAACATTTTATTTAATGCACAATATGTACATTTGTGGAGTCGCTCTAGATTTTACATATGGTAATGAGGTTGGCACTGTATTCCTTTTCTTTGGTGTTCCCTTTTGTGCCCCGATTTTGTCATTTCTAGCGCTAAGTGTGCCAGCTTTTTCTCACATGGCAAGATAGAGATTCATTAGTAGCCTTGACAATATTGTTACTAAGTAATAATGAGTGTTTTTTTTATGTTAATTATTCTTTCATAACTCCTTGGCATTGGTTACAACCTCAGCATAAATTAGAGCAGGAGCACTGGTGTTCCTTTGAGCAGGTCTGTCTATTTCTTTTTTAAAAATAACTTTTAATATTATTTATTTTAATTTCTATGTTGTCCTTTAGAAGGGAACTTTTTAATCCCCTGCTCCATTGTAAACTTAGACAACAGATCTTTGCCGCCAAATTATAAATGTTTTCTATTATTTTTACATACAAGATAGACGAGAGAGTCCCATATTTTTAAAATTATTTCCATATACAATTTTTTAATTTTTATTTTATTATTTTTTTCCATTTTTAATGAATACATATTTTCTTGATCAGTCATATTGATTTTAAATTTTAAATTTATTTTTTACATAGGTTTGTGTTCAATGACATTTTCATCCTTTTTTCCCTCACTGTATGTATTATTTGCAGACCTCCAGACTACCAGATATTCTGTGCACTAATTCTAAGAGTGTTCACTCATATATTGTGATCATCTATACACAGGTAAAACCATATGATGCCACTGTATCTTTTGTCCTCTAATTTATTCTGTCTCATTGATGTTTTCATTCCAGTATAAGTGTTTTTGATTTCTTTTTATGTGTTACCTTGTTTTAAAGCAATTTTTATTTTAAATGATTGATTTTTTACTTTTATTTGTATGCCCTGTATTGTTCATTTTGTTTGTTTGTTACTTTTAGCCCCTGAGGCAGCCCCATGCGGGGCGAAACTCGGCCTGAGTTGGGCACATGTACAAAATTTATGTCTCCATTCAAATAAAGCTCATACTTGGACTATCCTTTGGCATCTAATCTACACTGTTGCCTCAACCCTGCTTGTTGACATAACACATTGTTCCTTGGTTGTCCATTTGCATCTGGACAATTTTGTTGGACTGCCAATCTCTGAAAGCCCACAGAGCATACCTGATCGCAGAAGGATCCAAGAAGTTGATCTGACACCATGCTTCCTGAGTGGATCATAAGCTCTGGGTGCAGAGTCCCTCCAAATGAGCTCCCTACCCCAAGGTGGACGCATCCATGGTTAGAACAATTTGTGTAGGGGGAGTTTGGAAAGATATTCCCTGTTACAAATTTGACAGATTCTGTCACCAGTTCAGAGAGTCCAGGAGAGACAGAAAAATTCAGATACAGACCTGGAATTTCTGAGTGGCCTAGCGCCACTGCAACCTCAGGGTCCATTGGGCTCTGCACATGTGTAAGCGAGCCAAGGGAGTAAGTCAGTCGCAGCCATGTAGCCCAATAGCCTCAACATGTGCCAAGCTGACACCTGCTGGCTCTGTTGAATCACCGCTGCTATGAACACCAAGGTGACCACCCTGGAGTGCAGCAGGAAGGCTTTTGCCTGAGCCGTGTCTAGCAGGACTCCAATGAAATGCAAATTGAGATAACTAGCTGAGATGGGGCTTTGGGAAGTTGATGACGAACCCTAGGAACTCCAACACCTGGATGGTCAAGCGCATGAACCAATTTGCTCCTGTCTGAGAGGCACTCTTGACCAGCCAGTTGTCCAAGTAAGGGAAAACCTGCAATCCCAGCCTGCGGAGGTGCACCCCCCATCATGGTCAGGCATTTTGTAACGACAAAGTGGGTCAACACTAGACCAATCAGCACCACTCTGTACTGGAAGTGCTCTTCTCCCACTTCTTGTGACTTGGGAAGATCGATGTGAGGATACACATCCTTTAATTCGAGGGAGCAGTCAGTCTCTTTTTTGCAGGAGGAGAATCAAGGTGCCCAGGGAAACCATCCAGAACTTTTCTTTGAGAAACTTGGTCAAGGCCTTCAGGTCTAGGATGGGATGGAATCAGGAAGTACCGGGAGTAGAATCCCTGTCCTCTTTGCCTTGGTGGGACAGGTTCAACCGCTCTGGCCATTAAGAGGGCAGAGAGCTCCTTTAACAGTACCTCCTAATGCACCATAGGCCCCCAAAATGGGCATGGAGGAGAATTTGGTGGTACACCCAATAGGTTCAACTGATACCCTTGATGGACGATGGACAGAACCCACTGGTCCTAGGTTATACTGGGCCACCAATTTGCTAAGAACCGTAGCTGGCTGACTCATGCTCCCTATGATCCTGTCAAAATCCTTTCCCAGGATTTGGCTGGGGTGCTGGCTGGGACTTGGGAGCTCGCTGCTGCCTGGGACAGCCATGAGAGCTCACCCTCTGAACAAGAGGAGCCAGAGGATAGTACTTCCTCTGGTAGTAAAAAGACCTCCTCTGACCCTGCTTCGTAGACCTCCTGGCTGAGGAGGGCAGGTCTCAAGTCCTGGTGGAGTTGCACTGGAGGGTCTCAAGGTATTCCCACATTTGGGCCACCGCGTCTCACCTTCTCTCCTGTGCACAGCAGGTCAAAGAGTCTTTCCTATACCTCCGGTTGGAGATCTGAGACCCACAGCCATGCCATTCTGCAGGCGCCAATTCCTGCTAGAGAGTCTCACTGTCGTATCAAAAACCTTGTTAAGTTGAATGAACCTCGTATTTTCCACATTCCAGGCCCTGATGCACCAGCAATAAAATGTCTTGCTGCTGTTGAGGCAGCTGCTCAGCCACCTCCTGCACCTGCTTCCAGAGGTTGCACGAGTATTGGCTCATGTAGATCTGGTAGGAGGCAATGCAGGCAATAAGCATGGCCCCCTGGAATATCTTCCTCCCATGAGCGCCCATCGCTCTATGATCCTTCCCGAGGGGCTCTGAGGCATGGGTCTGAAAACGCTTGGCCCTCTTCAGAGCTAATTAGACCACAACCGACTGGTGTGACAGCTGACACTTTTCAAATCCAGTAGCTGTTGGATGAGGTAAACCCCATCTGCCTTCCTGTTTACGTAAGGTGCTGTAAGGGGGTGCTCCCAGATCCTCAGGAGCAACTCTAAGACACAGTGCACTGGGACGAACACGATTTCTTTAGGAGCCTCCACGAACTGGAGAATTTCCAGCATCTTGTGCCTGGCATCCTCCTCCATCATTAACTGGAAAAGGGATGGCCTCAGCCATCGCCTGCACAAAACCTGAAGTGGTCAGGTCCTCGGGTAGAGAACTCCTTCGTTTCTCTGCAGCAGACTGTTCTGAGGGGAGTTCTTACTAGTCCTCGAAGGAGGATTCTGCAGTGTCATCCTCTCAGGGGCCTCATCCTCACTGTAATTCACAGGGGATGGGGCCCTAAGTGCCTGGTCTTCATCTAGAGGTTTCAGCACTGGCAAAGCGGGATGGAGGCTGCAGGCCTCTGTGCCCCTGCTGGCCTCGAAGGAACTTCCTCTTCAGAGGAGCCAGCAATAAGCACTGGATCAGTTGGAGGAAGCATTGGTGCCCCACTGGGCATCAATGGCCTCCTGGGAATTGGCACCAACTGGGTCGGTAACACAACAATGAGCACATTGAGCAGTTCCAACAGGGAAAGCATGGGTATTGGCACAGTCAGTGCTACTGGTTCGATGCCCCGCAGGGCCTGCTCAACTGCCAGCTAGACTCTGCACTCCAACTCCTCTTAGAAAGTTGCCGATGCCAAAACCACCTGTAAGGCAGGAGGGGTGGCCAGATCTTCCTGTGTTTCCCAAAATGGATTGGCAACTAATGCCAGGACCAGTGGAGATAGTCACGGATCCCTGGCATCAATGGAGGATGGGCACTCCTCGCTGCAGGGTCGCTTCGGGGGCATCACGGCATGCGCCAGCACCGTCAGCCTGGCACCATGCATGAAGGGGACAGATGCAGATGCTTCCTCAGCTTCCCTCAGTGCTCAGCCTAGTCTTTCCCCAGTGCGGATTTCGACAGCGATGATACCGATGTCCTCGACCTGGAAGAGACCGACATGATCTGGAGCCTGGCTCCCCTATCCGCCAGTGGCATCGACGGGAATGATGGCCTGGCCAATGTAAGGGCTCTGTGTCCATCGGTGCGGCTCCAAGGTCCTTTGGTGCCGATGGCTTGGAATTCCTCAACCCAAAGAGCTTCTCCATCTTGTCAAGAGGAGCACAACACCCATCCGGGGTCATCCAGTCACACAAAGCAACACCAGACATCATGCGATGCCCCAGGCAGAAAATACACACATTGTGTGGGTACGAAATGAACATAGTCGTCGAGCACTGGGAGCATCGATGGAAACCAGACAAGGCCATGTTGAAAAGAAAAGAGGGAAAACAGGCGAGGATGGAAGGCAACTGATGACAGCAGGCACCGAAGCACCGCTGCCCCAGGGGGAACGTAGGCGAAATTAAATTTAACAAACCATCAAAAAACCTGACAGAGGCTAGAAGGAACCGGCGAGGGATCTGCGTTGAAAACAAAAAGTGGAAAAAAAAATGAAAATTATCTATGGAAAGGTTTTCCAAGGCAATTTCCCCAAAGAAAAGCCACAAGCTCACTTCATCGCGAGGCAACAGCACCGCGGGGAAAAAAAAAGGACACCAAAGAAGGACCCTATGTGCACACAGGGCATGTTGGGCATGCTCAGTGTGCCTAGTCAAAGTTCTAGAAACTTTGACATAAGTTTCCATGCCAGGCTCCATCTGATGACACCCATGTGTGAGGACTACCATCCTGTTTGTCCTGGGAGAATGGAGTTCAATTACCAGAGATCATTTAGTCTCCCTATGCAAGCAAAAGCTTAGGACACTGTTGAGTCAGCCGTCTGTGTGTATCTGGGAATGGATCTACATCCTAACCCCTGCCCCATGGCACAATCCCGTCTGGCCAACAGAAGTCTTTACATAGCTTTCCATCAGCAGCTGCTTCTTCCTCTTGGCAGTTTTAACAAAGTATGAACTACTAATCCTACATAATTGACATTTCAGATCAAAGCTGGTACAGAAGGCGGCAGCTACAGGAAACAAATAATATTCTCAAACTCCTCCTGCCAAATGGAAGGGGATTGTGCCAGGGTGGAAGAGAGACAATGCTTGTGCTTGGGTGAGTGAGGCCTCACACCTCCTCAGACAAGGCTTCCTAAATCTGTCCTGAGGACTCAGCGTGTCAGGTTTTCAGGATATCCACAATGAATATGGATGAGATATATTTGCATATACTGAGTCTCCATCATATACAAATTTATCTCACGTATATTCATTGTGGATATCCTGAAAACCCAATTGGCTGTGGAGTCCAAGACAGATTTGGGAAGTCCTCACCTAGGGTCATTGATTGTGATTAAATTAAAAAATAAAAATAAAAATAAAACCAAACACTTACTTGAAAATTTCTTCAAAGACTGTTTTGGCAGGTGGTGAGAATACACAGGCAGTGAAATGTCTGCACTTCTCTCACTGGGAGAAACCACCCCACCACGAAGACGGTGGTTTCGACCTCCGATTTCTCTGAGATATGTAATCAGATCTTTCTTGCTATTATATTCTGGCTTATTCTCTATAGAAGAAATCATCTTTATTATGTTTCTATCTTCTTAGAACTAATGCTCCTCAAGTTTCTCTTTGGAGTTACTGGATCCACATCTTTTTCCTTCTTTTTTTTCCTGAAATAGAAATGGTTTTAACAATATCAAAATGTATGAAAAGCATAATTGCTTGCATGTAATTATTATTTCCAATTGTTGCATCATATCTGAAAGGAAATTCCATAGAAAGATTACAGTAGATAAAGAATAAAAGCCTATCTGGCCTTCCCATTTTCTTTTCCTGTTGAAAAAGATCACATTTGTTCTCAGATGTAACCTTTATTGCCTCACACATTTCTTCTTTGGTTTCTTATACAATTTGCCTCCATCCCTTCCATTCTGAGGCGGATATGTATCCATCACCCCCTTCTATAAAAAAATATTTCCATTTGCTACTCCTAAACCCACTCCCCTTTTAACTTTGTACGATGACCTTCCTATGCATTTATATCTGAAATATTTACATATCATTAACACCATCACCTTTTTCTATCTAGGATATAAATATTTTCTTGAAGTTTCACTTTCATATGGCTTATGACTTACTTCCTTAGGTCTGGCTGCTCACTTATTTACAAACCTCTTGTGTTGAAGTGCATCTCACACTGACATCTAAGTACACCATAATCCAGTACTCAAATCCCAATCCAGTTCTTTGATAATCCAAAAAAACTAAGGGTAAAATTATTCTGATAATTTTCTCTTTGAGTTATGCTACACAAGTCCATTACCATTGAGATTTCCCCAGTCCTCAACGTGGGAGGCAGAGATCACACACCCCTTAATGACTTCACTCTTTGCATTGATGGTCAGAGGCCCTTGCTAGTAATCTCCTGCCAGAGCAACCAGACTTCCAGTATGTCTTATTCTTCTATATTTCTTTTTCATCCCTCAAAGTCACTTTTCTCCACGGAGGGTGGAGTGTAGCAAGAGAGGAGGAGAGACAGCAAGCCTAGTTAAGTGCATGACTGCATCTGGATCCTGTATTCCTGGGTAGAGCCTGGACTGGTCTAGCAGGACTCAAAGAAAATGATCAGTTATGAACAATTTTCTCCTGCGAGCCCAATCCATTACTCTTGGGAGATAAAATTACCCCCTAGGTAGGTTGGGAGGAAGACAAGGCTAACCCAAGAACCCCAGACCCAAAATCTGTATCCAACTCTGCCTGTATGTCCAGCTTGTAATGTTGGAAAATATGTGCAGGGATGACCAGATGGCAGCCCTGAAGATTTCTCCTGGGGAGACTAATGAAGCTTCTGCCCAGGATGCTGCCTGCACTCTTGTAGAGTGTGCGTGCAATGCCACCAGGACCTGACTGCTCAAGTATGCATGCCGAGCAGATTTTATCCATCTTACTATCGTGAACTTAGAGGCCACTTCTCCCTTTTGTGGGCCAAACATGAAATCGTTGTTTTCAAGTGGTTTACCACCTTCAAATATCTGAACTCTCTACCCATGTCAAATTTGGTGCAGACTACTCTCCTTGCCTTTGCATTCCTTTTTGCTGAAAGCTGGCAGAACCACTGCTTGATCCAACTGGTAGGGGAATACCATCTTCAGAAGAAGGAAGGTGCCAGCTTAAATATAACAGTGTTGAAATGTTATAAGAGTTTGCAATTCTGAAATGCATCTGGCCAAACATAATGCTATCATTATATATCATTATATAGTTGCGATGGAGAAGGTACAGAAAAGGGCAACCAAAATGATAAAGTGGATGGAACAGCTCCGCTATGAGGAAATGCTGAAGAGGTTAGGGCTGTTCAGCTTGGAGAAGAGACGGCTGAGGGGGGATATGATAGAGGTCTTTAAGATCATGAGAGGTCTTGAACGAGTAGATGTGACTCGGTTATTTACACTTTCAAATAATAGAAGGACTAGGGGGCATTCCATGAAGTTAGCAAGTAGCACATTTAAGACTAATCGGAGAAAATTCTTTTTCACTCAATGCACAATAAAGCTCTGGAATTTGTTGCCAGAGGATATGGTTAGTGCAGTTAGTGTAGCTGGGTTCAAAAAAGGTTTGGATAAGTTCTTAGAGAAGTCCATTATCGGCTATTAATCAATTATACTTAGGGAATAGCCACTGCTATTAATTGCATCAGTAGCATGGGATCTTCTTAGTGTTTGGGTAATTGCCAGGTTCTTGTGGCCTGGTTTTGGCCTCTGTTGGAAACAGTATGCTGGGCTTGATGGACCCTTGGTCTGACCCAGCATGGCAATTTCTTATGTTCTTATCAAGAATGCCACCTTTGAGGTCCTTGATGGAAGCCCTTTTCAAGCACTCAAAAGGTGCTCTCACCAAGGCCTTAAGAACCAGGTTAGATCTCATTGAGGAAATATTGGTTTAAAAGGTGGACTAATTTGCTTTGCCTCTCAAAAAGCACACTATGTGTGAGGGCATAGCCACCTGTACTCTTAGTGAATTGAGGGCTAGACCCCTGTCCAAGCAATTCTGTAGGTATGGATTTATGAAATATCTGCCTTCCATGGAGAGATTCAATTTTCCCAATAGTCTACCTCAACCTCCTCGGAGGTTCAGTTCTCATGAGCTTGAGCATGCTACATAGTAACATAATAATGACGGCAGAAAAGACCAAAATGGTTCATCTAGTCTGCCCTAGCAAGCTTCCCAAGGTAGTAACTGCCACTCCGTGCAGGTTACCTCCATGTTTCCTTAAGGGTAGTAACTGCTGCTCCCATCCTCTAGCCTTTTAGGGATCCACAGTGAGTACCTTCTGATTCACAGCCATGCCTTTTCAAGAGCCAGGCCATATGCCAAAATGGACACGGGTCCTGTCCTGACTACATCTGATTTCAGGGTCGCCATGAGCAATCCCTACATGTAGTTTTGTCAGTCTGCACACCAGAAATTCCCTGGTCAATCTGGGATCGTCCATATCTTCTTTGAAGGGTGGCACTCTCTTGTCTCACCTTGCATATTTACAATCAAGGCAGGACTACAAAGCAATGACTATCAGGCATAATTCAATCACTGTTCCAATAGCTTCTACTTTCTTGCCACATCTTATTCTTGGGTCTGGCCTGCAACTGCAGGGGAGACCTTCTTGCATATCCTTTCATCCTGCCAACTGGAATGCTACTAACTGGGGTGGGTACCTCTGCCCGGTTGGGTATTCGACTCTTTCCCCAGATTAGGATAGCAAATGACTACCCGTTTAGCACCACATGACTTCTTTGCCTTCAGTCCAAGAGCCTCCTATGGTGATCTTATGGCTCTCAATTATGCTTTGTGTGCATCTCTTACCCTGGCTACCTGGGACTGATGACCCTGTTAGTATAGTCCACGCCGGGAACCGGCTACCGGACCGAGGCTTGCCTCTTAGGGATCTCGGAAATCACCTCAGGAATTCTTGACTGGGGAGGGAGCCTTAGGTATCACCGCAGGTAAGATTTCTCTCTTCTTTGTTCTGGATTTTCTAACACTGTGCAAGTGTGTGTAGTGACCCTAACTGCTTAGGAGACGGACAAATACTGAAGAGCACTTCCTGCATGGGTATTTGTAGGCTGACGTCAGTTTGAAATCTGACCCCGTCTCCCAACTACTATCAGGAGTACACTATACCCTTTGTCCTGAGCCCATCTGCTAAATGCTAGGAAACGCTTTTTTGTAATACTCCTACCCACAATGATGTTAACATCAGCTTTGAAACTGGAACACCACAATTGCAACTCTGACAAGCTTGCTCCTAAAAAAACTCTGCCCAGTTTTATCTAGACCAAATAATCCATGGTATACCCCTGCACTTCACCATATGAAAACAAAAACGCCAATTAAGAGGAAGAAATGGAGAAAGAACCCCTTTAAACAAGAGGAAAAAATGAATACTTTGCCCATTTAAGAAAATACAAAAATAAAATTGACCATGATTTAAAAAAAAAAAAAAAAACTTTCTATGCATACAAAATTCAAATTGCAAATGGTAACAATAGTGTCCTCTTTAATAGTGTCAAATCTCTAACAGTTATTAAAAAAAAAAAATGAATCCAACGGCCACATTTCTCAATATTTCTGTAATAATCTAGCAACTCATTTCAAGGGTAAAATCACCAATTTATCTGCTAAATTTACTCAAATTCCTATTCCAAACAGTAGCCTATCTTCCCCTGCTCATTCCTGGTCTGAGTTTTCCCAGTAAGATCAGGACACTCATTCATATCCTTGCTAAAACAAAATATCAAAATAGCTCATCAATCCATGTCCTGACCATTTCCTACAAAATGCACATGAAATTGCCCCTTCTATAACTCAATTAATCATATCTTTCTCTCTCTCTAAGCTCTTTCCCTGAATATTTAAAACAGACCTCCATTCTCCCCATTCCAAAAAAGAAACAGATGAGCCATTAAACCTACTAAACTACGTCCAATTGCCTCTAACTATAATAGCTAAATACTCGAATCTGTAATTCTTCATCAATTATATACCTACATCAAAGACAATAATATATTATATCCAAATCAACATAGCTTTCAAAAAGGTCACAGTACCAAATCACTTCTTCTATCCTCTGACTCCATAATTCATGGCTTTGATTCAACAGATTATATTCTAATTTTCCTTGACATCTGTTGCAGCTTTCAATACACTTTATCATACTATCCTTTGCACAAGCCTTCAAAACATTAGTATAAATGGAACAAGTCCTTCAATGGTTCAGATCCTTCCTATCTCACAGGCCTCTCTAAGTCAACATTAGTCCATATCACTCAAATTGTTTTTCTGTTGAATCCAGGGTACCCCAAGAATCAGCATTATCTGCACTTCTATTTAACATCTACCTATTGCCACTATGTTCTCTGTCTGGACTTGACATTAACTTCAAAATTTACACAGACATTATTCAATTTATCATACCATATAAACTCCTTGGAATCATACCTTATCTTGGCTACCTTTACTTGAAAACAATTAATACATGGCTATCCCACAACCATCTTACTTTAAATGCCACCAAAACTGAGATTCTTCATCTATCAACTATTCGTGACAATCTATGCTCCACCACCAAACCTTAGTTTCGAAAACTGCTCAGTTCCCATTTCTAAGCAGGCTCGTAACCTAGGGATGATTTTGGACTCTAAACTCACTATGACAAATAACATATCTTCCATTACCCGCAATTCATTCTACAAGCTCTGCCTATTTAAAAAAAAAAAACTCAAACCACTCCTCTTTCCATATGACTTCCATTATGTTCTCCAAGCCTTAATACTTACCAGTCTAGATTATTGCAACTCTGTTTAGGTCTCCCTGCCTCCACTCTTCGCCCCCTTCTAATAATACAAAACTGTGCAGCCAAACTGATTTTTAACGAATGCCGCAATGAACATTTTACACCTGTTCTTAAACAACTACAATGTCTGCCTATCCACCAGCGCATTCAATATAAAATATTGACCACTAGTCATAACCTCAAAAATAGTATATGCTAGGTTGGCTCTGTTCATCACTTCAACTTTATCTACCTCCACGTCACCTACTCTCAATGGACAAAAATTACTTAGACATCCCCACTGTCAAAACTGCTAGATTAAATCTGACTAGGACTCGCACCTTCTCTGTGGCAGGACCCACTCTTTGGAACTCCCCTACCACAACTACATTCGACAACTTTCTTCAAAAATAGAAATCAAAAGCCATCAAACATCTTTTTTCATTAGCCTTCCCCAGAACCTAAACCTAACCTTTGGTCTTCATCTTAATGTAACGTTATTTTTTAATGTTGATTTTTCTGAGTTTTGTATTTTAAACATGTACGTTTCTTGTAAACCACTTAGATCTGCAAAAAGCCTTGTATAGGTGGTATAGAAAAAATTGTAAACAAATAAATAAGAGGTCTCCACCTGTGACTCTGGCCTGGCAAGACTGATCGGGGCTGAAGGATCCCTGCCAAGGCCCGGCAATAGGTGTCCATAAGCCCATTGGAACTACCTCCTCTGCTGACCAACCAGTTAGGGAGCCCAAGATCAGGCAAGCTTTCTGGCCGCTATTTCTCCATTCCCACACCAGCTGGGAAGAAGCAGGGAGTAATTCTCCTGAGTCTCCAAACAATGCCAGGTTGAGATGCCTGAATAAGACACGCCACACAGGGCAAGGTACTTAACTTTCTTCGCTGTAGGCGCCATTCACACCTCTGTGCCAAAATAAGCGTTCAACTGAGCTCAGGGATTGCACAAAAACAAGCACGTTCGTGCGCATAAGTGTAAAAAAGGCAAGTGTGTGCACGCACAATGTGGGCAACTTGGGAGGTACTCTTATGCTCTTATCTAGGTGCCCAACTAGGTGCACAATAGGCCACACGGTCAGGCACACAAGACACGATCCAAAGGCATTGAAGAGGGCACGATTTCCGGCTGCAGGGAGAGAGGGTAAATACCATGACCGCTGTGCTCGGCTTCATGCAGCCGCTTGCCTTTCAGCCTTTTTTTTTTTATAGCTAAGTCCACGCTAGCTGAAAGGCCAGCTAGCACACCAAGGCACTCATCTGAGAGGCCATGGAAATCACCTCAGGAATTCTCAACTGGGGGAGGGACCATGAATCACCACAGAAGAGCAGAGCGAATTAAATTTCCTTGTTTCTTTCTCCTTCTAAAACTTGAAGCAATCCCCAGTAGGGAAATGCAAGTCCACCATCTGCCGGAAACTGAGAACACTGGCAGGCTGTCACCGCAAGAGTATATATATATATCTATATATATATATATATATTTATTTATTTTTTTTATTTGACAGCTTTTCTATACCGTCTTTTAGTAATACTATCACAACGGTTTACACATTGAACAATACGAAATGTGAAATATTAAAATATATCAGATAAGTGCTAAAAACTAACAGTATCAGTATAAAAGCAACTAAAAAACATAAAACAGGAAATATAAAAAGGTTAAGAATACAAAATAAAACCATAAAATAATAGGAAAAAAGTAAAAGATATCTGCTCTAACAGTCTCCTAACTTATGCGTGAAGACCTGTGTGTACAGCCAAATTTTCAAATCCTTTTTAAATTATCTGAAATCATATATACTGTGATAACAGTTTTGCTCCGTCTCCATCTGCTGATAGAGGTGTATAACCCACTGGTTCAGAATTAGTGTATCTGGGTGCTAGGAAATAGCAGAAATATTAAACAAATACTTTAGTTCAATGTTCACTAAAGAAAACCCTAGAGAAATGATCGTTGCTGTTTGACAAGACCATGGATGGGAGTGGGGTAACCCCTTTAACAGAAGAGAATATATGGGAGGAGCTGGGAAAACTGCAAGTAGACAAGATGATGGGGCGAGAATGTACATCCCAGGATACTAAAAGAACTCAGACATTGTAGCAGGTCCACTGAAAGACCCTGTTCAAAAGATGCCTGGAAACGGAAATGGTGGTGCATGACTAGCGAAGAGCGGTTGTGGTCCCGCTTCACAAGAGCGGTAGCAGAGAAGAGGCTGGAAGTTATAGGCTGGTCAGCCTCACCTCTGTGGTGGGAAAATTAATGTAGACTCTGCTGAAGGAAATCTCCAATCCAGTGGGTTGCTGAAACCAAGACAGCATGGATTAACCAAAGAAAGGTCCTGTCAGACAAATCTGATTGCCTTTTTTGATTGGGTGAAAAAGAGAACTGGATCAAGGAAGAGCGCTCAATGTGACTTACTTGGATTTCAGCAAAGCTTTTGATATGGTACCACAGCACAGGAGGCTTGTGAATAAAATGAGAAACTTGGAGGCAAGATGGCCACCAAGCGAGACCGGAGTGAATGCCTGAAGAGAGGCTCTTACCTTTTACTTTTTTCCTATGAAAAAAATGCCCTACACTAAGAGGAAGGGGAGACTTAGAGAGGCGAAAGAAGAATCGCCTTTCCCTAGACCCCTGACAGCCTCGAATTGAGGGGTTCTTTGCGGGAGCCATTACATCTTTGCCGGATTACTTGGTCGCTAGGAGTGCAGTGCTGGAGTGCGCGCAGCCTCCCCTGACCTGTGATTCCACCTTAAGCCCCGGAGAGCCGAGAAGACTAGCTCACCCGGGAAACATCGCATCACCTTCTGGAACCCCGGAAGCATGAGGAGTCCTTCGAGGTCAGATCTGAGCAAAGGAGACATTGCAGACCGGAAGGAGAACAGACAAGAGACCCATGAGCTGGGAGGAGCAGTTGGATTAAGCCCGGAAAGAATAATGGCAACTTTGACCCCGGAGTCCTCACTGGGAGCTAGGAGGAAGGAGAAGTTATCACCACCAGAAGGTAAAGAAAGGATTGTGAGCTTGAGGAGGAAGAGGGAGATGGCCACATGAAAGCCTTAACTGCGGGTTTTATTATATCTACCCCGGAGAAAATAACATTAGAAGGGATATGGGCAATTTTAAAGTCAGTTGAAATGTCCATTAATAATTTGTCTGCAGTAACAACAAAAACTAGGAACCAAGCAATTGTGAATAACCTCATTTCTAATTATGGAAAAAAGGTAGAAGAGTTGGATAAAAAAATATCTTTGGTTGAAAATGTTCAGCAAAAGTTGATATCGGACAATATTCCAACAGAAGACTAGAGAATGTTGAAAACGCTCTCAGGGCCCATAATTTAAGGGTCCTGAATTTTCCTCTTGTTGCTATGCTCTCCCCTAAGGAGTTATTTCGAAATTACATGAAACAAGTCCTCAAAATTCCAGAGACTGCTTTACCAGTAATCACTAAGGCCTTCTATCTATAACAGCAGACACAAACTGAAGGACTGGAAATGGTAGGGACTCAGTTACCTTCATTGGATCTATCAAACATATTAGAAATTACTATGGACACTGAGATAATTCAAAGGAAACCTATACTAATATCCTTTGCCTTTCTATCTGACAGCAATTATGTTCTGAAATTATTCTTTAGGAATAGGCAAAGTAATGTATATGGTTATCCCATTTGGATATATCGGGATGTGGTTAAAACGACACAAACCAGATGTAGGGATTTTCTTAATATGCGCCCGTCAGTTCAGTTGGGTGCCACTTTCACTCTTAAATATCCATGTAAATGCTGTGTGAAGCATTCTGTGTTAATTATAATTTCTTCGAGCCCATACAATTTAGGGTTTTCATAGATGCCCGTTCCCATGAGGCATCCCCTCAAGCCTCAGCTTGTTAGTGAATTTAAGTAGCGGCATCACTTGGTGTACATGACTTACTTTAATAATTATTTTGCCTTAAATATTTGTGCTTATAGTTCTGCCTCCTAATTATTCTTATAATTTATGATGTTTGCATAGTTATTGGATGATTGTTATTTTTCCTCATGTTTTCTTTGTATTTTTTCTGTATAATTGTAAACATCAGCTTTACTGTACAAGAGTTATTCTTGGGTATAAGTTCAAAACATTTTGAAAACAAAGAATTAAAAAAAAAAAGAGAAACTTGGGATTGGGTGCCAAAGTGGTGGAGTGGATTGCAAACTGGTTGACTGACAGAAGACAGCATGTAATGGTAAGTGGATTCTACTCTGAAGAGGGTAACAGTGTTAAAGTGGATGCCTCAGGGATTGGTTTGGGGGCCGATTCTATTCAATAACTTTGTGAGCAACATTGCAGATGGGATAGAAGGTGAAGTTTTGGTCGTTTGCAGATATTAAGATCTGCAACAGAGTAGACATACCTGAAGGAGTAGAGAATGAAAAGTTACTTAATTTTTCAAGGAACTGATACAGAGAGCAGGTAGCTCTGCAGTTAAGACATGCTGAATTTGCGAACTTTGCTCCGCCCTGAAGCAGCTATGACAGCGAAACACTGGCCAATGTCAGCGGTGAAAATCTGCTGAACTTTAATTCAAAGCATACTGCATTAAGATAAGTTCTTTTAAATTAAGAAAAACAAAAAAATTGATATAAAAGTTTTGAGAGAATATGAAACTTTTTGACCTGTGATTAAGTTAAAGGCATGTTTTCATGTTTGCAAAAGCAATGCATGCTCATTTCTGAGGTCTTTCCTCTGTTTAAAGGTTAATTCAAAACCATTTGAGATCACAATATAATTAAAAAATATATGGTGAGTCATGCTTTGTTTTGGGGGTTTTCACTCTAGACTTGACCTGCCCACCACTGTTTTGAGAGCTGGGATTCAATGCCAAGAAGTACAAAGTCATGCATCTCATGTACAGTGATCCAAAACAGCTGTGTGCCATGTGGGGAGGTGAAAGACTGATGTGCATGGACCAGGAAAGGGACCTTGGGGCAATAGTGTCTGGTGATCTAAAGGCAGCGAAGGCAATGTGTTAAGGCAATTGCTAAAGCTAGACAGATGTCAGGGCTGCATAGTGGGGGATAATGAGTAAGAAAAAGGAGGCAATAATTCCTTGTTGAGGCCTCACCTGGAGTACTGTGTTCAGTTTTGGAAATCGTATCTCAAAAGTAACAGACAGCATGGAAGCAGTCCAGAGAAAGGCGACCAAAATGGTGAGGGATCTATATTGGAACACTTATGAAGAGAAGCTGAAGATCTAAATATGTATACCCTGGAGAAAAGGAGGTACAAGGGAGTTATGATGCAATCTTCAGATACCTAAAAAGTATTAATGGTGCAAAAACTTCAAATCTTTTCTGTTGGAAAAGAAATTGTAGAACTAGGGGTCACAAATAGAAACTCCAGGGGGGATGACTCAGAACCAACATCAGGAGATAGCTCTTCACCAAAAGGGTAGAGGATGCCTGGAACACCCTCCAAGAAGAGTTAAGGATGAAAACTGTAAATTACTTCAAAAGGGCATGGGATACACACTGAAAATCCCTAAATACTAGGTGTTGGAAATGAAAAAAAGGGGAGCATAGGGGGTAACCTGCATGAAACTGTAGTTACTATCCTTAACAGAAGACTTGAAGGTAAACCTGCACAGAGCGGCAGCTACTACCCTTAAATGAAGGCATGGGGGTAACATGCATGGCATGGCAGTTACTACATGAGCAACTTGCTGGGCAGACTGCATGGACTATTTGGTCTATTTGCAGTCTCTACAATGTTGCTATGTAAATAAAAGGAAAGAGGAAAAAATGCTGCTTTGTTTTTTGGGGTTTGTTTTTTTTTAAAGTAGCAGCTGAAGAAAGAGGAAAACAGGCAACAATATCAGGAATAGCAATCAGGAGAACAAATGGAAGAAAAAATAGCTCAAGAGTGGCACTGTGAACTCAGGTGAAGAGGAAGAGTATGTAGATGCTGACAAGGAAACAGCAGAATTACTAAGCAGATATTTTTGCTCTCTGTTCAGCAAGGAAGGATCAGGAGTAAGACCATAGAAAATGGAACCAACAGGATTGGAAGTGAGGTGAGGTAAACCTCAAATGATTTTCAGAAGACTGTTCATGAGGGGCTAGCTAAAGCGAAGGGATTGAATAGCATACATAAGAAAATTATTCCTTACCTGCTAATTTTCGTTCCTGTAGTACCATGGATCAGTCCAGACAGTGGGTTATATCCCCCGACCAGCAGATGGAGTCAGAACAGAGTTTGAGAGTGTCAGCATATAGAGTAGTGCACCCTCTGCTGGAGCTCAGTATTACGCATAGCAAAGCCCAAAAGCAAAACACAACATTTTGGATCCATAACCGTTCCCGAAAAGGAACAGAGAAAGATATAAATAAACAAACGGTCAACGGGACCACCAACAGTCAACTTGTGAGGAGCTGTGAACAGTAACAATAATCAGAGACAAACAGAATGAAAGTTACCTGGAAGAATCCGAGCAGGACCTAATGAAACCCCTAGTGGCGGGCGTCTGGACTGATCCATGGTACTACAGGAACGAAAATTAGCAGGTAAGGAATAATTTTCTTTTCCCTGTTCGTACCTGGATCAGTCCAGACAGTGGGATGTACCCAAGCTTCCCTAAACCGGGTGGGGTCCTGAGAGACCTGCTCGGAGAACTTGATCGCCAAAAGAACCCGTGCACTGAGGCGCCAGGTGTAGTCTGTAATGTCTGGAAAAAGTGTGCAAAGACTTCCACGTCGCCGCACGGCAGATATCCTGGGAGGAAACGGAGCGAGATTCCGCCCAGGACGCCACTTGGGATCGCGTGGAATGAGCCAACACGCTGCGAGGCGGCACCCGCCCCACCGCAATGTAAGCCGATGAGATGGCGTCCTTTATCCAGCGCGCAATAGTCGTCTTGGATGCCTGAGAACCTCTCCTCGGTCCTGACCAGAGGACAAACAAATGATCGGATACCCGGAAGTCATTGGTAACCTCCAGGTAACGGAGCAGCACACGCTTGACGTCCAGGAGCCGGAGAGACCGGGGTTCCTCTGGAGCGAACGCTGGAAGCTCCACCGTTTGATTGACGTGAAAGGCCGAGACCACCTTTGGTAGGTCTCGGCACCGTACGAAGGGAAACCCCGGAGTCGGAGAAACGCAGATAAGGGTCCCGGCAGGACAAGGCTTGAAGCTCTGAGATCCGGCGAGCAGAAGAGATGGCTACCAGGAAAACCGTCTTGAGGGTCAGGTCCTTGAGGGAGGACCCCCTCAGGGGTTCAAAAGGAGGGCCCGACAGCGTTCGCAGCACCAAGTTGAGGCTCCAAGAAGGGAAAGGATTCCTGACCGGTGGCCGTAGGTGTTTGGCACCCTTCAGAAAACGTGCGATTTCCGGCTGAAGGGGTAGAGAGCAGTCCTTCTGTACCAAGACATTCAAGGCCGCCACCTGAACCCGGAGCGAATTATAGGCAAGACCCTTATCCAGACCATCCTGTAGGAAATGAAGGATCAGCGGGACAGTCGCCTCCATGGTTTGGACCCCGCGGTCAGAGCACCAGGCTTCGAAGACCTTCCAAACTCGAACGTAAGCGACAGAGGTCGAAGGCTTGCGGGAACGAAGCATCGTTGAGATCACTGTCTCCGGGTAGCCTCTGTGGTGGAGACGGCGCCGTTCAAAAGCCAGGCCGCAAGACAGAAGAGTTCTGCCTGCTCGAAAAATACCGGCCCCTGACGGAGAAGATGAGGAAGATGGGACAGGCGAAGTGGGCCGTCCACCGTCATCTGAAGTAGATCTGCGAACCATGGCCGATGGGGCCATTCCGGGGCGACGAGAATTACAGTCCCTCGATGATGTTCCAACCTGCGGAGAACCTTGCCGACCAGAGGCCAAGGAGGAAACACATAGAGCAGTTGATCCGACGGCCACGGAAGGCGAGGGCATCCACCCCCTCCACGCCGCGCTCTCTTCTGCGGCTGAAGAAGCGTGGAGCCTGGCGTTGAGAAAGGTCGCCATTAGATCGAGGCGTGGAGTCCCCCAACGACGGATGATGAGATGCATTGCCTCGGAGAGAGCCCACTCGCCAGGGTCTAGCTGTGACGAATCAGGAGAGTCCGCCTGAACGTTGTCCACCCCGGCGATGTGAGAGGCCGCTATCCGGACGAGATTGCCTCTCCGCCCACTCCATCAGGGGAGTAGACTCGAGGGAGACATGCTTGCTTCTTGTTCCCCCCTTGACGACTGATGTAGGCCCACGGTGGTGGCGTTGTCACAGAGGATCCTCACCTCTCTGTGTCGCCACCAGGGGAAGAAAACGCTGGAGAGCGAAACGCACGGCTCTCGTTTCCAGGCGATTGATCGGCCACTTTGCCCTCCTCTGGCGTCCAAGTCCCTTGAGTGGCGCTTCTTTCGCAGACGGCGCCCCATCCCGCGAGGACTGGCATCGGTGGTCACCAACCCACCCAATTGGGAACCTCGAGCGAGACTCCCCGAGCCAGATGCGAGGGGACAAGCCACCAATCCAGGCTTTTCCTGGCCTAATGGTGAAGCAGCAGGATCACCTGATACTCCTGGGAGACTGGTTTCCAGCGGGATAGTAGGGGACGCCTGCAGTGGACGCAGGTGTGCAAACGCCCAGGGTACCATGTCGATGGTGGAGGGCCATTACTCCCAGGAGCTGCAGATAATTCCAGGCGGTTGGTTCTTCCAAAGCCGAAAACCGAGACACGTGCTCTCTCAGGGCTTGTGCCTTGTCCTGGTGCAGGAACACCATACCCCGCCGGGTATCGAAGCTCGCTCCTAAGAAATCCAGGTGTTGCGAGGGCACAAGGGAACTCTTTGGAAGGTTCAACACCCAGCCCAGAGAGCGTAGGAATTGTACTACTCTGGCCACTGAGGTCTGACCATGAGAGAAGGACTTCGCTCGAATCAGCCAGTCGTCTAGGTACGGATGTACTAGGATACCCTCCTTGCGGAGGGCCGCCGCCACCACTACCATGATCTTTGTGAAGGTCCGAGGTGCGGTCGCCAAACCGAAGGGAAGCGCCTTGAACTGAAAGTGTTGACCGAAAATCTTGAAGCGAAGATACCGCCGGTGAGCCGGCATGGATGGGAATGTGCAAGTATGCTTCCGAGAGATCCAGTTGAAGCGAGGAATTCTCCCTTGTGCACTGCGGGCAATCACTGATCGAAGAGTCTCCATGGCGGAACTGGGTGACCCTGAGGGCCTTGTTACCTCCTCAAGTCAGGATGGGCCGAAAGCAAGCCATCCTTTTTGGGAACGATGAAGTAAATGGAATAGTGGCCCAAGCCACCATCGTCGAAGGGGACGGGAACGATGGCCCCATATTTCCTGCATCGGTCTAGTGTTTGTTGAAACCTAATCCTCTTGAGATCCGAACCACAGGGGAGAAGATGAACCGGTCCCTCGGGGTGGCGGACAAATTCCAAGGCGTAACCGTCTCTTATGGTGTCCAGCACCCACTGGGTCCGTGGAGATAAACTGCCCACCTCCTCGTAGAAGTCCATGAGGCGGCCTCCGATCCGGGGAGGTGAGAAGTGGGCTCCTTTGGCATCATTGGATTGACTATGTGGGCGGATTTCCCTGCCCTGGACGCTCTCTCGCAGGCCTCCGCCCACGAAAGGAACGAGACCAAGGCTGGGATCTTGTCTGCTGTGTCCGGGAACCAGACTGCCGGTAAGACCTATAACGTCGCTGTGCCCTGGCCCTGGTTCTACCGGAAGAAAATGACCTGAAGGAACGCTGTCTATCCTCCGGCAGCCGATGCACCGAATTTTCCCCCAGTGACTTGATGATCTGATCCAGGTCCTCTCCAAATAAAAACTTCCCCCGAAAGGGGAGGGAGCCAAGGCTCGACTTGGAGGAAGCATCCGCCGCCCAGTTGCGAAGCCACAAGAGCCGTCGGGCTGCTACAACCGAAACCATGGACCGCGCCATTACGCGAAAGAGATCATACAGGGCGTCCGCCCCATATGCTATGGCAGATTCTAGACGGTCCGCCTGGGCGGCCTCTTCGGGGGGCAATTCCTGAGAGGTGAGAAGCTGCTGTACCCAGAGAAAGCTGGCCCTTTGCGCGAGCGAACTGCACATCACGGCCCGCATAACTAGGGCGGAGACTTCGAAGACCCTCTTGAGGAAGGTTTCTAGTTTACGGTCCTGCGTATCCCGCAGGGCCGTTCCACCCATGACCGGGATGGTTGTCCTCTTGGTCACTGCCGACACCGCTGAATCCACCTTGGGCACCTTGATAAGATCCAAAAAAATCCTAAGGAGCGGGTATAGCTTTTCCATGGCGCGTGTGACTTTCAAGGACGCCTCGGGAGTGTCCCACTCCCTGGTGAGAAGCTATAGGAAGGACTCATGGATAGGGAAAGCCCTTGCCCTAGGACGGAGGGTGGCAAGTATTGGATCCCCTTTGCGAGAAGAGGTGGCGACGGCAGGAGCCACAGGGATCGGCGGATCTGGAGGTGGGTCGAGGTCCAGCTCCTGAATAATATGGTGGATGAGTTCATCCAGCTCTTCTTTTTGAAAAATCCGTAGGGCTCGAGGGTCGTCCCCCTCCATATGTCCATCCGGATGCGCCTCCGGGGGTTCCGGGGAGACGTCTCTCACCGGCGAAGCCGCCCCCGTGGTACGCCGGGGTGGCACGGGAGAGGGACCCGGCAGGGATCCAGGCGTAACGGGCGAGGCGGTGAGATCAACAGCAAGTTTAGGAACCTTGGGGGGGAGGGGCCCCCAGGGGATTAGGCGCCTGCGCTCCCATACCCTGCAAATAAGCCATGTGCATTGCCAGAATAAAGTCAGGTGAGAAAAACGGAGAGCTGATTGGAATCCCTGGGGGGGGACCGTCCTGGGAGCCCCGGTCGGGCAAACCCCCCGCTGGGGGCAAAGCCTATTGAGAGCCAGTGCAACCAATCCTGTCTGCATCTGGGAGCGAGTCCGTCTCACGCTGTCCCCCTAAAATGGCCGCCGTTCCCGCCAAAGGCGGCGTCGTGGCCAGCCCGCGCCACCCGGGCTGAGGAGGAGGCAGGTCTGAAATCGCACCGGAGGACTGCAGGGTGCCTTCCCCGTCGGGGAAGCACCGCTCACAAAGCCCCTCCCTCAGAAATTGATTCCCCGGCTCGCCGCAGGCCTCACACCTCGAGGACCGCGGCATGTCAGCACCGGGGAAAAAAGAGCCTCGGGGAGGGGGGGGCCAAAGACGAGCTAGTGCCGTGGGGGGGCCTGGAAATGGCCCGAACAACCCGCCGAAGGGGTCCAGGAACTGCGGGGGAAAACCCCCGTTTCAGTTGAGCACACACCCGCGGGCGGAGCTTGCGAACCGCGGGACCCCCAACGACGCGTGGAGCGGCCGGAACCACCGGCATCCACGGGGCACCACCAAAAGGAAGCAAACCTGTGAAGAAAGAAACTCAAAAAACTTCCACTTACCCCAACGGAAGAGGAAAGGAGTACAGAATAGAGAAGACAGAGCCACAGACACACGCCTCCTCAAAAATTGAAAACTTTTTTTTTTTTTTTAAACTTTAAGGATCCAAAATGAAGAGAAACATAAGACAGGGAAAATACTGTGGAGAAAAAGAAAGAAATAACTAAAAATGAAGAAACCCTATCAATCTGGGGGAGCTAGTGGATCCCCCCACTCGCATCTGCTGGAGTCAGAAGAATACTGAGCTCCAGCAGAGGGTGCACTACTCTATATGCTGACGCTCTCAAACTCTGTTCTGACTCCATCTGCTGGTCGGGGGATATAACCCACTGTCTGGACTGATCCAGGTACGTACAGGGAACAGAGGGTTTTCAAAAACTTAAGAAAACTTCCAGCAACTGTACTAGCTGACCATTTCAAAGTGCGTGTTTATTTTTTTTTAATTGGGAGTAGTTCAGGACAACTAGACAGGCAAATGTGGTACCTCTTCACAAAAGTGGAACTAAGAAGGAATCTGGAAACTATAAGCTGGTTAGTTTCACCTTTGTGAGTAAATTAATAGAATCACTGCTAAAACAAATGATAGGGCAGGAATCCAGTAGATAAGATCTGAGGACAGTATGGTTTTACCAGAAGTAGGTCTATCCAGACAAATCTGATCAATTTCTTTGACTGGGTAACCAGGCAACTGGATCAGGGGAAAGCATTAGATGTCAGGTTCTTGGATTTCAATAAGGCCTTTGACACTGTTCTGTGAAGGCAATCTATGGATAAACTGAGCAACATTGGTATGGGCCTTAAAGTGACTGACTGGGTTAGAAACTGGTTGAGTGGTAGGTGACAAAGGGCAATGGTAAATGGTGTTCCTCTCCTTCGAGTGAACATTACGAACTGTGTACTGCAGAGATAGCTATTTGGGCCATTTTTTTGTTTTTTAATTAAAGTTTCATTGACAGGTAATATCCACAACACAGATACAGCAAAAAGCCATTGACGAAGTCAGATTATATCAACCAAACACAAAGTTAAACACAAATATGTCAAAACCCCAAGACAACATGAACAGAAATGCATGATCACCACATCGCTCTAAAATTATTTCATCCCCACCAAGACTGATCTATCAACCCCCCCTACCCAGCCCCGCTCTCAATTACCACACCTCTGTACTCCTCCATTGTATATACAGACCTCAGACTCTCTCAAAGCTACCCATCCTATCATTTTTCATGGCTGTTAGCTTCCCCATATAATAAACGCTCAATTCCAGTGCATACTTCAGCCAACGAAGAGACATTGTTGATGCCACTAATAGGCAATCATAACCACGTGAATCACCAAATGCTGGTAGCTTTTCATTCCCCACATCAGCTGGTATACTCAACAGGTAGACTCAGTCTTAAATCTCAGACCTCATTCCATAACTTCCCAATATCCAGGGACTCCCACCACAAATGCAAAGTGGTGCCTAGAGCTCCACATCCCTTCCAGCATCTATCACTTAATACTTTAAACATTTTGCATAATCTAGCAGGCATCAGGAACCACCTATAAAGCATCTTGTATCCATTTTCCTTTTATTTATTTAACATGTATTGTATACTGTCATTTGGTTTTGCCATCACAACGGTTTACAGGAAAAATGAGGACAAAGTAACATTAGGGTTTAAACAGAGTATAATAGTTGAAAAAGTTAGGGTAACATTGGTGGTGGAAGTAATAGATAGGGTTAGTAATTATATATAGGAAAAAGTTCTTGAACGGACTATTGTAGGTTTCGTGGTTGTGTTGAGATTTCATGGGTAGACCGGGTGGTATCTGTTTTCTTGGTGTTGTCTGGTTGGGAGTCTGTTGGTGTTAATGATTAAGTGCATCTGAGGAGGCTCTGGTAAATAGCCAGGTTTTTAACTTTTTTGAAGGTTTTGGTGTCAAATTGAATTCTTAGATTGTGGGGTAAAGAGTTCCATAGAGAGGGGCTGGCGATGGATATAGCTCTCTCTCTGGTTGATGATAGATGCGTGGTTTTTGCGTGAGGTATTTTGAGGAGGCCTTTATTCATTGAGTGAAGGTTCTTTTTTGGAGCATGTAATTCAATGTGTTTGGTTAGCCAGTAGTTTTGTGGTCCTGCAATTATTTTGTGGAGGATTGATAAAACTTTGTAGTCTATTCTGTATTTTATTGGGAGCCAGTGTAAGGAGATGAGAGTTGGTGTACTATTTTGTTTCATAGTTCCTGTAAGAATTCTGGCGGCTGTGTTCTGCAGTATTTGGAGTGGACGGTTGGTAGTAAAAGGGAGGCCAAGGAGTAGAGCATTGCAGTAGTCTAGGTTTGCAAATAACAGAAATTGCAAGACTGTTCTAAAATCGTTTGTGTGAGGAGAGATTTAAGACGTCTGAGTGTCAGTAATTTGTGATAACCTTCTTTGATTTTATTTGCTATGTGGGTTTTGAAGGATAATTGTCAATTGTAATTCCAAGGTTTCTAGCATGATCAACAGGAGAGATTATTGTTTCTGGGTTTTCTGTTTTGAGTGCTTGTATGGGTGAGTCATTGATTTTTTTGTCAAGGATGATTAATTCAGTTTTCTCGATGTTTATTATGAGTTTTAGGTTGGAAAGACATTGTTTGATTTTTGAGAGATAGAAGGTTATTTTCTCATAGATTTCTTCAAGCGTATTCTGAATTGGAACCAGTATTTGAATGTCATCAGCGTAAAGGAAATGGGTCAGTCCCAGGCGATCCAGCATGTGACAGATTGGTAGGAGATAGATGTTAAAAAGTGTAGCTGACAGGGCAGATCCTTGTGGGACTCCTGTACTTAGGTTCACTTTATTTGATAGGTTGTTGAATATTACTTGGAAACTTCTTTGAGATAAATTGGAGGTGAACCATTTTAGTATAGTGCCTGTTATCCCTATTTCAGATAGTCTGTCAAGCAGAATGGAATGGATGATTGTGTCAAAGACAGCTGACAAATCTAGGAGTAATAAAATGTAACTTAGTCCTTTGTCGGATCCTCTAAGAACTGTGTCATTATGTGATAGGAGTAATGCTTCCGTGCTTAAATTTTTTCTGAAACTAAATTGTGTGGAGTGAAGTATGATGTTAGTTTCTAAGTATTCTGAGAGTTGGGAGTGGACGATTTTTTCTATGGTTTTTGTAATGAAAGGTAGGTTTGATATGGGTCTATAATTTTGGATGTTTTCCAGGTCTAGGTTATTCTTTTTTTTATTAATGGTTTGATGATTGCTGATTTTAAGCATTCAGAATATATCCCTTCGGTGAGGGAGAGGTTTGACTATGTCCGTTATTGTTTTTATTATTGAGTTGTCAAGCAGTTTGTTTGTATGGGGATGCTGTAAATGGGGTGGATTTGCTGGATTCATTTTTTTGATTATTTTTTGGATTTCAAGTGATGAGGCAAAGTCGAATTTATGCCAGGTTGTTGATATTTCCAGAGATGGTATTGGAGTTTGGGTGTGTGTAGTGGTGTTGATGTTAGAGTTGTTTATTAATTTTCTTATTTTTTCAGTGAAGTATTCTGCAAAGTCATTGCTTTTGCTTGTGTTGGGAGGTTATTCTTGTTTCATTAGGTGATTTGATGAGGTTTTTTACGATGGTGAAAAGCATTCTGGGGTTCGGTTGGTATTTGATTATTTTGGTCGAGTAGAAGTCTCTCTTTGTATTATGGATAAGATTTTTGTAATTTACTAAATGGGATCGGTATGCATTGAGTGATGGGGAGGTTTGTTCTTGCATCAGAATCTCTCTTTTTCCTGAGTTCTCGATTAGCTGATCTTATGGTGTCGTTGTACCATTGATTGTTATATTTAGGATCCTTTTTTGTTTTTATAATGATTGAGTTTGTTTTATCCGCAATGGCTTTGGTAATGTTTATCCATGATGTTGTTGCTGTTTCTGTGTTTGTGAAGTCAATGTTCTTGAGTTCCTCTTGGAGATTTTGTTGCAGGGTTTTGCTATCAAAGGGAGGGCGGTATGAAATAGTTTTTATGTAGTTTTTCTGTTGTGGTGAGTATACTGTTATGAGTAAGGGTGGCACGGATGAGGTAGTGGTCTGACCATGGGATTTTGGTGATTTTTGTGTGGTGTGAGTTCCAGATGTTGGTGTTGATAAAAACTAGGTCAAGGGTGTGTCCTGCTTTGTGTATTAATCCGTTGACTATTTGTTCTACTTCCATTGTTGCAAGAGCATCTGTGATTGTTTTGCATGAGGATGATAGGGGACATGTGTCCATGTGTAAGTTAAAATCGCCAAGGATAATGATTGGTTTATTGAGGGTTAGGGTTGGCAATCATGAATTCTATAAATGGGGAACAATTTCGTTCTAAGGTTGCAGGAGGACAGCATACTAGACAGATTTGTAACTTTGAAAAGTCAAAGAGGGCAATTTCGAATGGGGAGCATATCTTAGCTGTGGTAAGTTTCATTGTAAACTTTTCTTTATGATTAGCATTAGATCACCGCCTTTTTTTCTTGGTCTGGGGATTGTGAATGATTTGTATGAAGGGACTTCTATTTGGTTAATTAAGATTTTGTCAGAGTCTTTTATCCAGGTTTTGGTGATTGCTATGAAATCTGGTTTGTTATTGAAAAGTAAGTCAGAGGATAGGCTTTTTTTTTTTTTTTTAACTATGGATTGTGCGTTAATAAGGATGAATGATAGCAGCATGCATTTGGAGTATGTCTTTAGATTCCTGTATGTTGAGTTTGAGGGATTGTACTTATTTTCTGGTAATTCCTGGTTTTTTCATTCGAATTAATTTTTGGAGGAGTAAGCTTGGTGATTTCCATTTTGGTTCGCCAGATGGTTGAGATGAGGTGTATTGATAGTAGGATTTTCTAGTTTGTGTAAATACTAAGGTTTGCACTAAGGGGTGCACAAAGGGGAGTGCGCGCGACGCCTATGTATCGCGCTTCTTTTTGAATCGTAGGATTCACTTGTGGGTCGGTGTCTGGGCTGATGACATCGGGGGGGGGGGGTAGGCCTCCCGATCGGGTCTCTCTTTCTGGCTCCTGCCCTTCTCTTTTCCTATCTTTTCCCTTCTTTTTTCTTTAGAAGGCGCCGGGCGCCTGCCGCTGTGATCCCATGCGGTGGGGTCACTCCTGGTGGTCCTGGCTCACTTGAGGGTCGGTGTCTGGGCTGATGATGTCGGGGGGGGGGGGGGGGGGCAGGCCTCCCGATCGGGTCTCTCTTTGGGGCTCCTGCCCTTCTCTTTATTGAAGGAAAGACCCAGCTTCTACTAATGGCCATAAAGCAGAGTTGCTTACCTGTAACAGGTGTTCTCACAGGACAGCAGAATGTTAGTCCTCACATAAGGGTGACATTATCAAGATGGAGCCCAATCATGGAACACTTTTGCCAAAGTTTCTAGAACTTTGACTGGCAGCTACTGGGCATGCCCAGCATGGCACTAACCCTGCATCCAACCCTTCAGTCTCGTGTATAGCAAAGTATGTGCGAAAAATAAAATAAATCGCAAGCAAACCCAACTCCGCGGGGTGGCGGGCGGGTTTCGTGAGGACTAACATCCTGCTATCCTATGAGAACACCTGTTACAGGTAAGCAACTCTGCTTTCTCACAGGACAAGCAGAATGCTAGTCCTCTCATATGAGTGAGTAGCGAGCTGAGGATGTCCGAGGAATGCACCAAATGCACCCAAAGACGTGCAACAGGCACAACAATAGGGGTGGATTTGGTTAGGCGGGCATCCTGAAAACCCAGATCGGGTCGCTGGAAGGATGTTGCGTAGTTAAGCTGAGAATAAGTTGTGTAGAACAGACTGGCCAAAGACGGAATTTTGCCTGCCAGCCTTATCTAAGCAATAATGGGCTGCGAAGGTATGGAGAGAGCTCCAGGTCGCAGCCTTAAAAATATCAACAAATGGCACCGAAGGTGTGCCACAGAGGTTGCCACGGCCCTAACAGAATGTGCTTTCACACAGTCTTGTAGCGGAATGCCTGCTTGCTGATAGCAAAAGGAGATACAGTCCGCCAACCAGAAAGAAAGGGTCTGTTTTCCCACTGGATTTCCCAATTTGATGTTATCAAAAGAAATAAATAATTGAGCGGACTTTCTGTGGGCTGATGTGCGCTCCAGATAAAAATCTAGGGCACGTTTGCAGTCCAGGGAATGTTGAGCCTTTTCTCCTGGGTTTGAATGGGGCCTTGGGAAGAAAGTAGGTAAGATGATGGATTCATTAAGGTGAAATTCCGACACTACCTTTGGTAAAAACTTAGGGGTGTACGGAGAACCACTCTGTCATGTAGAAACTTAGTGTAAGGCGGGTAGGTGACTAACGCCTGTAATTTACTAACTCTACGAGCAGATGTTATAGCGAGAAGAAAAATTACTTTCCAAGTGAGATAGCAGAGATCACAGGAGTGGAAAGCTCGAACGGAGGTTTCATGAGCCGCCCTAAGACTATGTTAAGGTCCCAAGCAGGAGCCGGAGGGCGCAATGGAGGTTTCAGGTGGAGCAACCCTCTCATGAAGCGTGTGACTAAGGGCTGTGTCGAAATAGAGACATCTCCTACTCCACTGTGGAAGGCGACTACCGCACTGACATGCACTCTTATAGAGGACGTTTGCAGGCCTGATTCTGACAGATGCCAGAGATAGTCCAGAAACTTTGCAGTGGAACAGGTGAAGTGGTCTATGGACTTGCACCAGACCGTAAACCTTTTCCACTTGGAACGATAAGAGCGTCTCGTGGAAGGCTTTCGTGAAGCTACCAGGACTTGGGATACTGACTCTGAAAGGTTAAAGGGGTTGAAGTATTAACCTTTCAACATCCAGGCTGTCAGCGACAGGGCCTGGAGGTTGGGGTGGCGTAGGCACCCGTCTTTCTGAGTTATCAGAAGTGGGTCCTTCCCTAGAGCGATGTGCCGGCGAACTGATAAATCCTTGAGGATCGGGAACCGGACTTGGCGTGGCCAGTGAGGGGCTATCAGAATCATCAAGCCCTTGTCTCTTTGTAACTTCACGAAAGTCTTTGATATGAGTGGAAGTGGGGGATATGCGTAGAGGAGACCGCTGGACCACGAGAGGGCGAAAGCGTCCCTCAGCTGTGAGTGGCGGCTGTGAATGAGCGAGCAGAAGTTCTTTACTTTGCGGTTGTGGAAGGACGCAAAGAGGACTATATGTGGATACCTCCAACATTGGAAGATTGTGTCTACTACCGCAGGGTTGAGAGACCATTCGTGCGGAGGGAAGGTCCGGCTCAAGCTGTCCGCCAGAACATTGTCCACGCCCACCAAGTAGGTCGCTCTGAGGTACATTGAGTGGGAAAGAGCCCACGTCCATATCTGTGCAGCTTCCTGACACAGAAGGTAGGAGCCCATTGCTTGTTGATGTACCACATCGCTACCTAGTTGTCAGTTTGAATCAGGATGGTCCTGTTTGAGAGACAATCCTGAAAGACTGAGGGCATATCTGATCGCTCGAAGTTCCAAGAAATTTATCTGATGTTTGGCTTCCTCTGGAGACCAGGTTCACTGAATCTGTAGATTGTTGACAGGAACACCCCAACCTAGATTGGAGGTGTCTGTCGTTAGGAGAATTTGAGGCTCTAGGACCTGAAAGGGAAGGCCTTGAAGGAGGTTGGAGAGCTGAACCCACCAGGCCAGCGATAGGCGGAGCTGCTTGGTAATATGGACAATGCTGGATATTGGCTGGTAAGCCAGAGTCCACTGCATGACTCTCATGGCGAGGCCTGTCATTCTAGTGACATGCACAGCGGATGCAGTGTGACCCAGCAAAATGAGAAAATGACGAGCTGTCGAATAACGCCGATTCTGGAGGCATTGTGCAAGACATATTAGAGTACAAGCTTGATCCTGAGGGAGGAATGTTTTTGCCTGCATGGTGTTCAGGTCGGCGCCTATGAAGGATAGGGCCTGAGATGGAACTGGGCTGGACTTGGGATAGTTGATCAGAAACCCGACAGACAGCAACGTATGGATTGTTAGATGTAAGGAGGCTAATGCAACCCCCTGAGTCAGGGCCCTTATCAACCAATCGTCGAGATAAAGGTAGACATGGATGCCCTGACATCTCAGGTAGGCCGCGACCACTACGAGGCACTTGGTGAAGACTCGAGGAGCAGATGATAGGCCGAACGACAGTACCCGGTACTGAAAATACCGGGGCCAAACCAGGAAACGAAGGAATTTGCGATGAGACGGAGTGATTGAGATGTGTGTATACACGTCTTGTAGATCTAGAAAGCAAAGCCAATCTCCTCTTTGTAGAAGAGGCAGTAGAGAACCCAAGGTTACCGTCCTGAACTTTTCCCTCTGAAGGTATTTGTTTAAGGCACACAGGTCCAGTATTGGACAAATGCTGCCTTACCTTTTTGGGATGAGGAAATACCTGGAATAGAACCCCTGCCCCTGCTGGGAGAGGGGCACTGGTTATATTGCCCGGGATTTCAGGAAGGTTGATACCTCCTCTTCCAGAAGAGAGGAGTGGTCGGATGAAGCCCACATCGGCCGAGGTGGGGAGTCTGCTGGTACCGACAGGAAGTTGAGGTGATAGCCCTGGGTCAATACAGCAAGTACCCACTGGTCTGAAATGATCATGTGCCATATATTGGTAAAATGGCACAGTCAACCGCAGACTGGTACGGACACTAGAGGAGGTTGGCTTATGCTCTCCAGCGAGGAGTCAAAATCCAGCAGCTGGTCCCAGTTGAGGGGCTGGCTGGGTCTTCTGGGGTTCGGGCTTGCCTGGGCTGACCCTTCTGGTAGGGCCTGGAAGGACGACTTTGAGCGGCAGAAGGATATCATTTCCGAGGCTTTAAAGATGGTCGCTTAGAGTCCCTTCGGAATGTCTTCTTAGAAGTGGACGAGAAATCAGAAGGTACTGAGGAAACCTGGTGCAGTATTTCATGGTGATCCTTTAGCTGTGCCACTGTTTCCTGGAGTTTGTCCGAAGAGATTATCTCCAGCGCAGGGTAGATCTGCTAATCAGTCCTGCACCTCTGGCCTTAGGTCTGAGGACTTCAGCCAGGCCCGCCTTCTTGCACTAATCCCCGCTGCAGACACTCTGGAGGCAGTGTCAAAAATATCACAGGCAGCGCGGACCTCATGCTTGCCAGCATCTAGGCCCTTCTGAGCCAGAGCATTGAGTAGATCCTGAAATTGTTCTGGTAAAGATTCAGAGAAATCCTGGATCTTCTTGAACAGGTCTCTGTTATACTGGGTCATGTATAACTTGTAGGAAGCAATGCGAGAAATAAGCATTGAGCCATGGAAGACACGCCTGCCAAAAGCATCCAGGGACCTCTGTTCCTTCCCTGGAGGTATGGAGGAAAGAGGTTTAGAGTGTCGTGCCTTCTTCTGGGCTGGCTCCACAACCACAGAATGATGATCCAACTGTGTTCTTTGAAACTCAGAGGCTACCTGGACAATGTAGGTGGCATCTGTCTTTCGGCTGACAGGTGGTACCGAGCCTGGGTGCTCCCAACTCCTTTTCAGCAGGTCAATTAGGATTTCATGAATAGGAAAATACAATTTCCTTTGGGGCATCAAGAAACTGGAATACTTTGAGCATCTTGTGCCTTGAATCCTCTTCCGTCCAGAGCTGAAATGGAATTGTCTCAGACATTTCTTTAATAAAATTAATAAAGAACAGGTCCTCTGGAGAAGAACGTCTTCTCTCCTCAGGTGGAGATGGCTCAGAAGATAAGTCATCAGTATCCTGGGAGGAATCATTAGTCCAAGGACCATAAGGTTGATCACCAGCTCCAGTAGGATCTCCAGAGGGGAGTAATGGTACTATTCCCAATGGAACAAGTCTAGGCACCGACGGTATCGGAGGAGGCACCGGAGGCACCGTTGGAACCGGCGACATCGATGGATGAGTCGTGGCAAGATCCCAAACGGCGGTATGGATGTCTGTGTTTCTTCGTCCTCCAATGACAAGAGGTATCGGTGTGGAAGGCTGTGGACATACCGGTGTCCTCAGTTCCAGTGGCGGAAGAGCACAAATCAACGCATCCAGCCTGCCGAGCAGCGGTGCGAGTGCTGTGGGAATCGGGTCGGTGACTGGGGCTGGCATCGGTACTGATGGAGGTTGAAAGCCCTGCAGTGCCTTACCAATGGCCTCTTAGATCATCCGATCCAATTCCTCGTGGAAGCCTGGGGCGTGGAACCCCGGCTACGGAATAGGAGGCAACACTAGTGTAGCCAGAGGGTCCACCGGTGAAAGCGGAATCGAGGCTCCCGGCATCAATGAAGGTGGGGAATGCCTCGGTGACCCAGTCGCAGAGGAGGATGGGGTCTTCTCAGGATGGGATTTCTTTCTCGGTGGCTCTATCGACGCTGATGCAGAGGGCTTGCCTGGATCAGCGGCCTGAGCCTTCCGATGACTGTGTCGACGCTTTTCACGATGTTCTCCTCTGTCCTTCTCCTGAGGCAACGAGGAAGAGAGGAAGAGGTTGACACCTTTGGAATAGTCGATGCCGGTCGGTCAGCACCAGTGTCTTGCTGCTGGCGAGAAGTCGATGGCACCGGCTCAGACGAAGTCGAAGCGGTTGATGGAGTCGGGGGTTTTGACTGAAAAAGAAACAATTTTTTCTGAGCAGGCCTTACGGCCCTTCGGTGTCATTTGGGCACATTTGGTGCAAGTTAGCATGTTATGGTCGGACCCCAAACACAATACACAAACCCTTTGCGGGTCTGTGATGGACACTGTCCAAGGACAATCGGGGCACCGACGAAAACCAAACGCCATGGCTTCGACAAAAATTTAGCCGCAGTGTGGGCGATGGCCGGTAGGCACTGAAGGGAAAACTCGATGGGAATAGACCGTAACAAGGGTAAAACCTTACCTTTCAACCACGGAGTACTGTTATCGATAGGGGGACCCCTATAGGGTAGAAAATTTTGAAAATTCTGAAAGACGTTCCGTGAGGAAAATTCCTGTCAGGAATCTCTGGAGATGTCTCCATATTCCCAGTATGCCAAGGGTCTCCGCCCGGATGCTGGCAGCTCTGTTGGAAGAGATCTTCCAGTCGGAAAGACAGGGCGAGGTTGTCCTCTGTCACAAGGAGCTAAAGGGAGTAACCCGTTGAGAGGATAGGCTTATGTACCTCTGCCCCGGCTAGCGACATCTTCCCCCAATGAAGGCAAATTCCACAAGGGAAGGTTTGCTCCATTGAAGTAAGGGACTAGGCTCACACTGAGAATCTAGGATGCCTCTTGGAAGGGCTTTGCTCCTGAACCGAAGCTGGAACAGAACCTGTGGCAGCTGTGGGACTTGGTACACCGTGCTTTTAGTGCAAAAGCGCTGGAGTTTACTCTGCATCCTCCTGTTTCCACCCCGGGGCAGGCACTTCTTGCAGGGCTGGGTTGATCCTATGCGTGGAGGCATGCTCCCATGCACCCTTTTCAACGTCTGGTGTACTGATGCCTTGCATCAGTGCCTTCCTTCACTGACCAATGTGGCGCATTCCTGCACTGATGCGCCAATTGCTTGGACGCATATGCGTCAGTACTGCTCGGTGTGTCACGGCAACTCAGGGGCGCTTGTCTACCGAGGGGCTCCTTCGGTCTCTGCTCTCGGGATGTCCTGGCTGGTCCCAGGAGCAGGACTGACTTGGGTCTGGTATTGAGCACATAACCCCAAAGCTGCTCAGCAATCCCAGCCATCTCGCCACTCAGATGGACACAGCCCTGCAAAAGACTCTTCTGGGAGCAAGGCTGCTCAACTGACCATGATGCTGAAGTTAATAAAATAAGAACTAAGAAATAAGAATTTAGAGAGGAGAGCTCCGCGTGCACCCTGCAGCACGGAAGAACAAGACTGATGCAGGCTGGGGAGTCACATGGTATATGACACTAACATGTACACAGGGCAAAGCTGTGCATGCTTGGAGAAGCTCCACCACCTAGAGGACATTCCCTAGACATCATGGTTAATTCAGACTGCTTATCTGCAGAAAAAGGTTTGTCTTTTTACATATACCACAAGAAACGTTGCAACAGGGAGATGCCCAGGAATGTGTGGGAAACATGAGGAATCTAGTGAAGCCTGAAGAATGATCTAGAATCTGGTGGCTAAGATTTAATGCTAAAAAAAAAGCAGGGTCATGCATTTGGAAAGCAAAAACTCAAGGGAGTGGTGTAGTCTAGGGTGTGGAATTCTTCAATGCATGAAACAAGAGTGGGATGTGAAAGTGATCCTATTTGATGATCACAAACGAGCAAACAGGTGGATATAGTGATGGCAAAAGCCAGAAAGATAACCGGATGCATAGTAAGAGGAATGGTCAGCAGACAAAGGGAGGCTCTATTGTCCTTGTATGTGTCTTTGGTGAGACCTCATTTGAAATATTGTGCACAATTCTGAAATGAGGAAGTCATGGGATGAAGGTGAAAAGGCAGCAATACTCAAGAAATATTTATTTACAGATTCACTGTGGAAATAGTGGAGACAAGGACAATAAGTGAATTCAAGAAAGTAGGAGAAATCAGGGTTGTCCTTCGGGATTGCCATACAATAGTGTCTGCCTTGGCCCTAACATTGCCATAGCAGACCCAATCTCCAACACTATAAAATTTCAGTTTTCCAGGGCCCCACTGGGGTTGATTTATTCTGGGCTCTGCATCCTTCTAAGATCAGCCCTGGGAAAAGCACAAGAGATCTCCAAGGGAGTGGTAGGGATAGCAGACCTGAAGAGTTGGTATGGATGGGCAGACTAGACAAACCATATGGTCTTTCTGCTAACAGGTTTTTTTTATATAGAGACACTCACGTGTAACCACATCTACTTAAAAACTGGAGGAATGGGGGAGCCAACAAAGCCTCCTGCTATGACAGACACATCAGTTAATTTGAAGTCATTGAAACACTGCTCCATTGCAACAGGTCCCTATATGCCTTTGTCCCCTCTTCCCCTTTGTTTTCCTCTTTAAAAAAAAAAAAAAAAATAGTGAACATGGTCCATTAACCAATTTTTCTTTAGGTCTTTAAAGAATTCATGCAAATTACTAATCAAGTGCTGAACATCCACATTACCTTTCTTAATCTGCCCCATGCCCCCAAAACTACATTTGGTTATGCAAAGTGTAATAGCTTTTTTCCCTTTCATCTTACCTTGCCGCTGTTCTGAAAGTGGTCTGACTTGGGTACACGCTCTCTTTCTCAGTGAGTTAGAACTGCGTTTGGATGAAACTCTCTCACAGTGTAATTCTTTAGACTCTCTTTCAGTTTGTTGGGTTTTGATCGGTTCCACAGGAGACATCTTAACTTTTGCTCTCAGCTTTGACTTGTAACAGTTCTGTTCACACGCAATAGCCAACACAACATTTTCAGCTGTAAATGTATTTTTCCGCTGAAGACCAGCATTCCTTGCAGGCTTAAGACCAACTGTAGCAGAAGAGCTCTTGTTTTCAACAGGCTCAATACGAAATTCTTCTTGCATTCTTTTACACATTTGCTGATTTTTGGACTGCTTCATAGGAGACTCTTTAGTAGCTGCTTCCCTTTGCAATTTACTGTTTTTCCTTTGTGCTGCACATGACATTCCACACTCAGCTGGTTGTAATTTCACCTTATTTTTTGTTCGTTTTTGAGTCTCAAGTTGCTTATTCTTTCTTGGGATTGTAAACCATGACTTAAAATCACTGCTATATGCTTCCTCAATTAAAAATTCATCTTCAAAATTATTTTGAGGTGGCTCAGGAGGAAGAAAATCAGATTCTTCTAAACACCTTGGCAAAAAGACAAAAAAAATAGTTTTTAATTTTTATAAAACTTAGCATGAGGCAGCTTTGCAGAGTCAATCATCAGGGGCTACTACCCTTTTCAAGCCCCACAATCATTAGTACATAGGAATTAGAATCTACCTTATACTCTGGCACCCTAAAAGCTTGGGAATGAATGTGTGCGCCTTGTTAGTACATGGGTAGGCAACCTAAGGAACTCTCCAAGTTGCTGGATAGTGTTGATAAACTCTTCCCTTTGTACAATACAGGGTACTATGCTGCTGAGCATACTCATTTACATTCCAGGTTTTAAAACCTGTATATCCTCTGGGCATTTAAAATACTGTGGCACTTTTCACAATTGGAATATTAAATCCCAACATACAAGCTAAGTTTCAATACAAACGATATACAGCCCAGTGTCACTAAGGATCTTATGCAATCCCTACCATACACCAGGGGTTAAAACCGTGACCACTTGCAAGCACTGCACAAGACTTGCCAGCACATGGGCCTCTCTCCTGGCAATCTTCTACCCATCATCTAGGTTTCTGCCTGCCTATAGGCAAGCACCCTGCCCATAAGCAACTTCGTGAAAGTTTCTTGGGACACTGACTTCTCAACCTGAGGTCACAAAGCTCTCAGAAAGGCATTCATATATCATTTACTAAAAATATTGAGATTCTATACCTGGGTTGCTAGTCAGTCACAAAAATACAGTGCTGATTATAAATTAAAGTGTAATATTAAAAAGGATTTACAGTGCGCTCAAAGGCTTGAAAAACTGCAAATAAAAAGGGAAAAAGAAAAGGAATTTTTGCACTAACTGCTACATTTAAATCAATTGATCTACAGTGTGAAATGCTTCATCTTTCTCAGTCCGATTTGAGGATGCTTTGTAACCTTTTGATGTCAACCCCAGCTGAAAAGTTCTCATTTCCAACTGTGGTTCTCTCAAACAGCTGTTTCTAACAGTATTACCCAACCAGCATGCCTTCAGATCTAATCAGGTATGCTACAAAGTCACCAATGCCAGATGCAGATTAGAATCTGGGCTCTGCTCGCAGAAAATCATAGCAAAAAGTCACCAGCAGTGGTTCTTAAAACATGTAGGAGTTCCTTTCTGAGAACATGTGTAATCCATGCTTCTTCCTAGTTATAGTAGGAGCCCTGAGGTGTAGTCATTGATGGGCAGCATTGTAGGACACAGCTGGGTTTCGCTGCATAGCATACACATTGCACGCCTAAGCACCTCATCTTCCACATCCTGGGCCTCTTCTGAGTCCTTCAACCCTCCATTTTATCCTCAGACTGAGTGAAATAGGGAACATGTGCACAGAGCACTGAATGGGATTCGATCTGTTTTGGGAACAGCAGTAGTAAAGGAACTCTGGCAACAGAAGCAGTAGTAGTAACTGAGCCAGTTGCCTACACCACACCAACTTTTCCCTTTTCCTGCATTTGTATATAGAGTGACAGGTTAATGTGTCTCTCTGACCCTCTCTTCATTTGTTTAAAATTTGGAAGAGAGACTTGTGGAGCTTACAATGCTTCCCTAGCTCTTCTTTTGGCCAAACAGATCCTTTCCATGTTCACACTACCTCTACTTGGAGGTCCAAGTACCACATAATTTTGCTAATGTAGATATGCCTTACTCTTGAAAAGCTTGAGAAAGCAGAGTTGCTTACCTGCAACAGATGTTCTCAGAGGACGGCAGGATGTCAGTCCTCATTCATGGGAGACATCAAATGGAGTCTGATATGGAAAACTTATGTCAAAGTTTTTAGAAACTGACTAGGCACATTGAGCATGCTCTATACCACACATCCATGCAGGGTCCCCTCTTCAGTCTCAAAATAGAGAATTAGAAAAAAATAAAATAAAATATAGGAGAAACCCAACTCCACAGGGTGGTGGGCGGGTTTGGTGAGGACTAATATCCTGATGTCCTAGAGAACACCTATTATAGGTAAGCAACTCTGCTTTCTCAGAGGACAAGCAGGATGATAGTCTTCACACATGGGTGAATCCCTAGCTACAGGCTGCTCCCCAACACAAAGGGGACCAACAAACACCTAACCAGATGCCTAACAGGCAGAATAACACAGGTGCAGTTGGTAACAGAGGGGGAAGACAGACTGAACCCAAACAATGGGCATTAGGTTGGGAGAGCTGTGTTCTACACCTCAAACAGGTTCTGAAGGACAAGCTGCATGAACCTACTGTCGTGTCTGCCATCCCTATCCAGACAGTAATGTGATGTGAATGTGTAGATAGAACTCCACGTTGCAGCCTTGCAGACCTCCTCCACAGTAACTGCTCACAAGTGGGCCAACACCACCCTGGCCGCTGACAGAATGAGCCTTGACATGATCCCCAAGATGCAGTCCCACCTGGACATAACAGAAGGAGATGCAATCTGCTAGCCTATTCGATACTGTCTGTTTTGCAATGGCAATGCCAAACCTATTCCTATTAAATGAAATAAAGTTAAGTGGACTGTTTATGGGCTTCTGTCCGCCAAAGGTAGAAGGCTAAGGCTCGCTTGCAGTCCAAACTGTGCAGTGCTCGTTCGCCTCAGTGCGAATGGGGCCTGGGAAAGAAAACTGGCAGGACGACTGACTGGCTAAGATGGAAATCTGTCACCACCTTAGGGTGCGTACGAAAGACCACCTATCATGACAGAACCTGGTATAAGGTGGATGTCACTAAGGCCTAGAGCTCACTGGTCCTGCACAATGAAATGACCACCACCAAAAATATGACCTTCCGGGTTAGGTTCTTCAGGTGACAGGTGCGCAGCAGCTCAAAAGGAGCTTTCATCAGATGTACCAGCACCACACTGAGGTCCCAAGACACAGTGGGAGGCCTTAGAGGAGGCTTCAATTGAAGCAGGCCCCGCATGAAACGTACAACTATAGGCTGTACAGAGATAGATGTACCATCTACACCATGGTGGTATGCACCAATCGCACTTAGATGAACTCTGACGGAGTTGGGTTTTATGCCAGTCACAGATAGGTGTAGAAGGTAGTCAAGCAGTTTGTGTGTGGAGCAGGAGAACAGAACTAGGGCCTTCTGCTCATGCCACAAGGAAAACCTCCTTCACTTCAGTCTGTAGGACTTTCTAGTGGAAAGCTTCCTGGAAGTCACCAGGACCTGAGACACCCCTCAGAAAGATCAAGCAGCTGCAGGATTAACCTCACAACATCCAGTCTGTGAGCGACAGGGTCTGGAGGTTGGGATGCTGCAGCCTGCCTGATCTTGCATGATGAGATTCGGAGAAGTCCCCAGACTGATCAGTTTCCAGATGGACAACTCCCATAAGAGTGGAAACCAGACCTTTCTTGGCTAATGAGGGGCTATGAAGATCATAGTCCCTCTGTCCTCACAAAGCTTCAAGAAAGTCTTTGCCACTATGGGAATTTGAGGATACACATACAGAAGACCCTTCCCCCAATGACAGTCAAGAGTGTCTGAGGCTGGTTAAAAGTCTGACCTGTACAGGGAACACAACCGAAGCACCTTCCGGTAGCAGGGGGATGTGAACAGATCTACGTCTTTGCTCCCACAAAGGCAGAAAATCTGATTCACTACCCCCAGTCCAGGGACCACTCGTGGGATCTTAAGGCTCAACTCAGCCTGTCTATCATGTTCCCCATTCCTGCCAGGTACATGACCCTGAGCCGCATCCCATGGGCCAGGGCCCAGGACCAGATTTGGACCGCTTCCTGACACAGGAGGTATGATCCCGTGCATCCCTGCTTGACGACATACCACATGGCTACTTGGGTGTCGTTCTGGATCAGGACAACTTTGTATAGACAGCCAATCTCTGAAAGCCCATACATGGATCTGATCGCCTGAAGCTCCAGGAAGTTGATTTGACAAGAATGTTCCTGAGCAGACCAGACCCTGGATGCTGAGCCCATCTATTTGAGCTCCCCAGCACAAGGTGGACCCATCCATGATTAGGACAATTTGGGTATGAGGACTTCGAAAGAATCCCCCGTTCCAGAATTGAAAGTACCTGCCACAAGGACAACCAATCCAAGAGGGAAGGAGTGACTCGGAAGTAATCCTGGAGGTTCTATAAGACCTGGTACTCCTGCAACCTCAGGGTCCATTGGGCTCTGCACATGTGTAGTTGTGCCAAGGGAGCGACATGGATGGTTGCGGCCATATGGCCCAACAGCCTCAACATATACTAGGCTGACATCTATTGGCTCTGCTGAATCTATGCTGCAATGGTCGTCAAACTGACAGCCCTTTGATGAGGCAGGAAGGCCTTGGCCTCAGCCATGTCTAGCAGGGCTCCTATGAAGTTCAATTGAGATGAGCAGCCAATACAGGACTTCAGGTAGTTAAACCCTAGCTATTCTAAAACCTGGATGGCCAAGCTCATGGCCCTGTCGGCCCCTGCCTGAGATGTGCTCTTGACCAGCCAATCGTCCAAATAAGGGAAACACGCACCCCCAGCCGGTGGGTTGCCTCCATAGCCAGGCATTTTGTGAAGATTTGTGAGGCTGAAACTGGCCCAAACAGCAACACCCGGTATTGGAAGTGCTGTTTTGCCACCACAAATCTGAGATACTTCCTGTGACCAGGAAAGATCTTGATGTGAGTGTACACATCCTTTAGATCGAGGGAGCATAGTCAGTCCCCTTTTTGCATAATGGGGATCAAGGTGTCCAGGGAAACCATACTGAACACTTTTCTTTTTCAAGAAATTTCTTCGAGGCCCTTAGGTCTAGGATGGGACGGCGTCTTCCTGTTTTCCTTGGAATCAGGAAGTACCCAGAGTAAATTCCCTGCCCCACCGCTCTGACTGTTAAGAGGGAGGAGAGCTCCATTAGTAGTTCCTCCCTGGTGCACTAACAGCCCCCAAAAACAGGCCTCAAGGACAATTTGGGAGGACACCCAATAGGTTCAATTAGTATCCTTGATGAATGATGGAAAGAACCCACTGGTCCAAAGTTATACTGGGCACTGGTTCACAAAGAAATGCAGCCTGCCCCTGACTGGAAAGTCCCATGTCCTGAGTACAGGCAACTGGCCTATGTTCTCTACAACCCAGTCAAAACCCTGTCCATGGAGTTGAGTGAGCTGCCGACTGGGGCCTGGGGGCTCTCTGCTGCCTTGGATGGCTGCGAGAGCCCTGATGCTGTAGACAGGATTGAAGGGGCAGAAGATAGTACTTCCTCTGGTGAAAGCAAGACTTCCTCTGCCCCAATCTCACTAATCTCTTAGAGGAAGAGGATGGATCCAGAGTGCTGGTGCAGAGTTGTTAGAGAGTTTCATGGTGGTCCCGGAGCTAGGCAGCACATCCCTCACCCTATCTCCGAAGAGATTCTTCCCAGCACTTCAGAGTTGTTCCTGTTCCTCCAGTCAGAGATTCCAGGCTCCTAGTCATGTCATTCTGTGTGCATCATTTCCTGCTGCAGAGACCCTAGATGCTGTCTTGAAAACAAAGGTCATGCAAACCTCATGTTTTCTGCACTCCAGACCCTTATGCAGCAAAGATATGAGGGTGTCCTACTGTTGAAGCAGTTGAAAGGCCACGAGTTCAGGCTCATATAGAGCAGGCAATGAGCATGGCCCACTGACACTTCCATCCCAAACGCGCCCATCACTCTATGATTCTTCCCAATGGCACCCATGGCTTTACGGTTCTTCCCCAGGACTTGGCTCTCGAGAGCGGATTTGACCACCACTGACTGGTGGGGGAGCTGACACTTATCAAATCCAGCAGATTTCTGGACGAGCTAGTGGGAGGCACTAAGAGGGTTTTCCCATATCCTCAGCAGCAACGATATCCTTAGGAGGCTCCACGAACTGGAGGATCTCAAACATTTTGTGCCTAGCATCCTCCATCAGAAACTGAAATGGGATGGCTTCCACCATCCCCCTCAAAAACCCTGAAAAGGTTAAATCCTCAGGAGGAGAATTCCTTCGCTTTTCTGGAGACGGGTCTGATGGGCAACCCTCAGAGAACTCTGTGGTGTCATCCCCCCAGGGGTCATAGGGACCCTCATCTGCACTATAAGCAACAGGGGATGAGGCCCTATGAGCTCGGCCTTTGCCCAGAGGTGCAAGCACCAACAGAGCTGAATATGGGGCTACAGCCCTCGGTGACTCTGCTGGCATGTACAGAGCTTCCTCCTCAGAGGAACCGGCAATAACCACCTATCAGTAGGGGGAGGCTGCAGTGCCCTGGCTCCGACGCACTCCCAGGTACCAACACCAGCTGGGTCAGTAATGCACCGATGAGTGCACTGAGCTTCTCAAGCAGTGATTCCAGGATGATATGAGCTCCAGTGTGGTCTGTGCCATGGGAGTGATGCCCTGCATCACCCATTCCACCACCAGCTAAATTCTCCACTCCAGCTCCTCGAACGCTGTCAATGCCAGCATTGACTGGGAGGAAGGAGGGGTGGCTTGATCCTCTTCAGACCTGCAAGGCAGATTGCTGACTGGCTTCAGAACCATAGAAGACCGTCATGGTCCCCAGGCACTGATGGAGGACTGTCACTCCTCATGTCACGGTCGCTTCAGCGGCATCACAGCATGAGACTGTGCAGCCCCGTGCAAGGCACTGTGCATTGACAGAGCCTGATGCTGATGCTCCTTCGGCTTCCCTTGATGCTAGACCCGGTCCTTCCCCAGTGCCAAGGCTGATGGCAAAGAACCTGATATCCTTGGCCTGGAGGAGCTCAACAATGGTTGGTTTCCAACATGCCCTATCCGCTGACAGTCCTGCCAATTTAGATGGCGCAGTGTCCATCAGTGCGGCTTGAAAGTCCATCGATAACTATGCCATCGATAACGATGGCTTGGTCTTCCTCTACCTAAAGAGCTACTCCATCATGAAAAGCCAGACATCCATTCAGGATTATTTGTACATATAAGCAGCAACCCCAGACACTATGCGATGCCCCCAGGCAAAGGACACGTCTCATGGGAGTCCGTAATAGACATGGTCCTTGGGCACCGAAGGCATCGCTGGAAACAAGACGAGGCCATGACACGATGAAACAGGATGCAAAATCAAAACAGATGGTGGGCACTATCACCACAGCCATGGGGGAATCGATCAGGAAAAGAAATTTACCAATAAATGATGAAAACCCTGACTAGGAACACTCTCAGGGATGGACTGAGAGGGACCCAGTGCTGAATGTCGAAAAAAACACACAAAAGAAGCGAAAGAGAAAGTTTTCCAAAAACAGGCCAAAAATGCCAAGCTAAGAGCTCACCCACTGCAATGCTGCAGCTCTGCGTAAAGAGACTGGAAAAGGACCCCATGTGGAAGCGTGGTATAAGGCATGCTCAGTGTGCCAAGTCTAAATTCTAGAAACTGTGACTTTAGTTTTCCTTGTTGGGGTTCCCTTTGATGTCACCCATATGTGAGGTCTACTATCCTGCTTGTCCTCGGAGAATAATATCGTCCAACTGGGCAAAATAAGACAGTTGATGAAATGCTAAGAGAAATTAGGGAAGCAAACCAAATTGGTAGTGCAGTAATAATGGGAGATTTCAAATACCAAACAAACCAAAGCAAGGTGCTGCACTACAGAATAATCCAAATCACAAAAGTGCAGAGCATAGAACTTTTAGTCCTAATCAAAGGAAATTCCAAAGCATTTTGTGAGAAAATAAATTCTAAATTTTATTGCGGCAACTCCACTGCATAATGTTAACACAGCAAACAATTTTCAAGGTGCCCCAACACGGACCCATGTTTCGCCGGAGGCTGCATCAGGGGGACCAACAGGGATTCAATCAATCTGCAATATTAGAATAGTTAAAGATCAGGACAGCAAACAATGGACTAAAGCCGATACAAAGTTTAAAACAGTAAAAATAACATACCTAGGTGCAGTGTTCATAAGGTGGCAGGGAGTGCATTTACCCTTAGTCCAACCAGGTATTTTAAAGGCAGAATTAGGCGCCAAAATGCAGGTGAACAAATCACCTTTCTCGCGGGAACCAATCAACGGTACCCAAGAGGCATGCGCGCCATATAGGTACATAGACGGACAAACCAATGTAAGAAATAATTATAAGAAAACAGATTAGGAAAACAGATGCCATTCAATCTCACGATTTAATCCTTTAGGAGACACAGTGTCCAACGTAAAAATCCATTTCTGTTCTTGTCGTCCCAAAAATTCTAAATAATTACCACCCCGGGTTGGTTTCGAAACCACCTCTATAACAGTAAACCAAAGATCAGCAATGGTATGCGAGGAACTTATCCAGTGTGCTACCAAAGGTTCTTGTTCACGAGATGTGCGAATATTTGAACAATGTTCAAAAATGCGGGTTTTTATTTTTCGTGAAGTTTTTCCGACATAAAGTAAGGGACAAGGACACTTAATCACATAAATGACACCCTGTGAAGTACAATCAGAGTTGAATTTAAAATGAAAAATTCTGTGAGTAATAGGATGTTGGAAAAATGAAAGAATCTCTGTATGGGGATTGCAGATTGATTGAATCCCTGTTGGTCCCCCCGATGCAGCCTCCGGCGAAACACGGGTCCGTGTTGGGGCACCTTGAAAATTGTTTGCTGTGTTAACATTATGCAGTGGAGTTGCCGCAATAAAATTTAGAATTTATTTTCTCACAAAATGCTTTGGAATTTCCTTTGATCAGGACTAAAAGTTCTATGCTCTGCACTTTTGTGATTTAGATTTCAAATACCCCAATATTGACTGAGTAAATGTAACATCAGGACATGCTAGAGAGATAAAGTTCCTGCATGGAATAAATGATAGCTTTTTGGAGCAATATGTTCAGGAACCAACAAGAAAGGGAGCTATTTTACATCTAATTCTTAGTGGACTGCAGGATTTGGTGGGAGAGGTAATGGTGATGGGGCCACTTGGCAATAGTGATCTTAACATGAACAAATTAGAATTGATGACTGGAAGGGGGACAATAAGTAAATCCACGGCTCTACCACTAAAAACTTTCAAAAGGGAAAGTGATAAAAACACACTCATCTCTGGTCTTAAATCCATTGGTATAACAGGTACAGTTCTAAATTGGTTCATATCCTTTCTTACAGACCGTCCTCAGCAAGTTAACATTAATCATCATTCCTCTAATGCTTACACAATTTCATCTGGTGTTCCCCAAGGTTCATCACTATCACCTATACTGTTCAATATTTATCTTTTACCTCTTTGTCACATTCTCTCCTCACTCGATCTACAATTTAAAATCTACGCAGATGACATACAATTCCTAGTCCCCTACAAAACATCTTGGTCTAATACTCTAAATATGGTTTCTCTTTACTTATCCACTATTAATTCCTGGCTCTCCCATAATCGCTTAAAACTGAATCCATCCAAGATTGAAATAGTTCATTTAACCTCTATCTCAGAGACTTCTATTGGTCCACCTTCACATTGGTCTATAAACGGAACATCTATCCCTATTACACAATACGCTACAAACCTAGGAGTCATCATAAACTCAGACCTATCCATGAAACAACACATTTCTTCCTTAACAAAACAATCTTTCTACAAATTACAACTCTTAAAACGTCTCCGTCCTCTTCTCTTTTATCAGGATTTTCGAACTATTCTACAATCTCTAATCTTCTCTGGTCTAGACTACTGCAACGCTCTTTATTTAGTACTTTCCGATTCTATAATTCATCCTTTACAAATCGTTCAAAACAGCGCTGCTCGTATTCTGTCAGGTACTCCCATTCGAAAACATATTACACCCATTCTTCAATCCTTACATTGGTTACCAATAAAATATAGAATAAAATACAAAGTTCTTACCATTATTCACAGCCTACTACATAACTCATCTTCCACATGGCTTTGCTCATTACTCCGCATTTATAAACCCACCCGTCATTTAAGATCACTAACTCAAAACCTATTAGACATCCCCTCTCCACGACAGGCCAGACTTGATATTACCAGAAGAAGAGCATTTTCTGTAGCAGGACCCACCATTTGGAACTCTATACCCAATTTACTTCGTTCAATATCCAATACCCAACAATTTAAGAAGACACTAAAAACATATTTATTTCAATTAGCATTTAATATCTATCCACAACACACTACTTCAAATAATCAACACTCAGTAACCTAACAACCTCTTCCATATCCTCAACATCACTCATGTTTCCACCTTATGCCTTCCCTCCTCCCCATTCATTTTTTCCTACCTTTTCCCTCCCATAAAACATGTTTTTTGGCCCAGCTCCACTTTTTACTTTATTTAATTAGATTTTTTGTTACCATGAGGTATATACCAGTTATTGTATTTTAATTTTATTTTTTATCTTTAATTTTTAACTCTATTTTATTTTCATTTTACAATGTAAACCGTTTTGAAAAAAAAAACCTTGTTTTGAAAAACGGTATATAAATACTTTTAAATAAAAAATAAAAATAAAAAAATAAAAAAAATGAGAAAAATAGATTAGAAAAAAAACCTGAAAGAAGCAACTACAAAAGTTAAGAGTGTACAACAGGCATGATTTTTTTTTTTTTTTAAATATCTTAGAAGCATAGTCCAGATGTATTCCATTAAATAAGAAAGATGGAAGAAAGGCCAAATGATTTAAGGTATGGATAAAAGTTGAAGTGAAAGAAGCTATTTTAGCCAAAAGTTCTTCCTCCAAAACTTCAAAGAAGGATCCAGCTGAAGAATATTAGAAAAAGCGTAAGCACTGGCAAGTTAAAGTAAAACATTGATAAGACAGGCTAAAAAGAATTTGAAAAGAAAGTTGGCAATAGACCCAAACAAACTTTAATATATCCAAAGCAGGAAGTCCATGAGAGACTCTGTTGAACCGTTAGATGATCGAGAGTTAAAGGGGCACTTAGGGAAGATCAGGCCATCTCGGAAAGAATATATGAATTCTTTGCTTTGGTGTTTACTGAGGAGATGGGGAGATACACGATCCGGAGATGGTTTTCAAAGGTTATGATTGAGATGAACTGACCCAAATCACAATGAATCTGGAAAATGTAGAAAACCAGATTGACAAACTAAAGAGTAGCAAATCACCTGGACTCAATGGTATACATCCCAGGATTCTGAAATAACTCAAACATGAAATTTCAAATCTATTACAAGTAATGTGTAACCTATCAATGAAATCATCCGTTGTACCTGAAGACTGGAAGGAGACCAAAATAAACCCAATATATAAAGGGTTCCAGAGGTGATCCAGTAAACTATAGACTGGAGAGAGTGAATTCACTGCTGAATAAAATCACAGAACATACAGACAGACAATTTAATGGGGCACAGACAACATGGATTTACCCAAGGGAAGTCTTGTCTCAAATCTGGTACATTTTTTTGAAGGGGTGATTAAGCATCTGGATAAAGGTGAAATAGTAGATGTGGTGTATTTGGATTTTCAGAAACCATTTGACAAAAGTCCCTCAAGAGAGGCTTCTAAGAAAACTAAGTAGAAATAGGATAGGAGGAGATATTCTTTTGTGAATTGCAAACTGGTTAATAAAACAGGAAACAGTAGGATTAAATGGTCTGTTTTCATAGCAGAGGGCCCAGGCATCAGTACTTGGACCGCTGCTTTTTGATATATTTATAAAAGATCTAGAAAGAGGTACAGGTGAGGTGATGAAATTTGCAGATGACAATTTTTCAGAGTAGTTAAATCACAAGCGGTTTGTGATAAACTGCAGGAGGCCCTTCAAGACTGGAAGACAGAGCATCCATATGGCAGAGGAAATATAATGTGGACAAGAGCAAGGTGATGCATATAGGGAATGTTAGATTCCGTATTGGGAATTACCACCCAGGAAAAAGATCTGGGTGTCAAAAAGTTGGTATTACATTGAAATCATCAGTTCAGCGTGCTGTGACGTTCAAACAAGCAAACAAGGTTAAGAATTATTAGGAAAGAAATGGCAAATAAAACTGAGGATGTCATAATGCCTCTATCGCTCAATGGTTAGACCACACCTTGAATACTGTGTGCAATTCTGGTTGCTGCATCTCAAAAACTATAGAGTTGCAATGGAGAAAGTACAGAGAAGGGAGACCAAAATGATAAATGGCATGGAATGACTCCCCTATGAGGAAAAAATAAAGAGGTTACGGCTTTTCAGTTTGGAGAGGAGACGGCTGAGGGGGGGATATGATAAAGGTCTACAAAATCAAAGGACTTGAACAGGTAAATGTGAAATTAACAACTCTTTTAGATAATAGAGTGTTCCCTAGTCCTCATATTAAGTTAGCAATTAGCACATTTAAAACAAATTAGAGAAAATTCTTTTTCGCTCAACACACAATTAAGCTGTGGAATTCATTGCCAGAGGATACAGTTAAGGCAGTTAGTGTAGCTGGGTTTAAAAAAAAAGGTTTGGATAAGTTCCGGGAGAAGTCCATAAACTGCGATTAATCAATAGGGAATAACCACTGCTTGTTGCTGGCATTCGTAGCATAGCATCTATTTAATGTTTGGGTACTTATCAGTATTCGTGATTTGGATTGGCCACTGTTGGAGACAGGATACTGGGCTTGATGGACAATTGGTATGATCCAGTATGCCATATCTTATGTTCTTATGATCCTGTGTGCTGAAGTGACTTCCATCAAAAACATGATCTGCAAGGTCAGGTACTTCAGGTCACAGGATCAAAGTGGCTAAAAAGGGGTTCCCATCACCTGAGCTAACACCAAGCTGAAGTCCCAAGAAACAGCAGGAGACCTTAGGGCCCACAACAAACATACAATTATAAGCTGTACAGAGATGGGCGTACCATCTACGCTACAGTGATATGTGCCTATTTCATTTAAATGAGCCCTAATGATGTTGGACTTCAAGCTAGCTTCCAATAGGTGTAGAAGATAATCAAGCAACTTTTGTGGGAATCATGAAAATGGATCTTTGGCCCTCTGCTTACACCACATGGAAAACCTCCTCAACTTCAGTCCATAGGACTTTCAATTGGAAGGCTTTCTGGAAACCACTAGGACCTGAGAAATCTGCCAAGAGATCAAGCAGTTGCAATATTAACCTCTCAACATCCAGTCTGAACGACAGGGCTTGGAGATTGGGATGTCACAACCTGCCCCGATCCTGTGTCCCCCAGTCTGATCAGTTACTGAATGCACATCTCCTTGAGGAGTGAAACCAGACCTGTCTCGACCAATGAGGAGCTATGAAAATCATACTCCCTATTTCCTCGTAAATCTTCAAGACAGTCTTTGCTACTAGTGGAGCTGGAGCAAACGTATACAGGAGACCCTCGCCCCAATGTCAAGCGAGGGCATCTGAGGCTAGTTTGCCGGGTGTCCTGTACAGGCAACAGAAGTAAGGAATCTTCCTGTTCCAAGGCACTGTGAAGAGATCCACATCCAGGCTTTCCTGGAGGCCGAAGAGCCAACCTGCGACCCCATGGTCCAGGGATCATTCGTGGGGGTCTGAAGGCACGATTGTCTGTACGCTATCATGCTCTCCCTTCCTGCCAGGTACATAGCCCTGAACACCATCCTGTGGATAGGGTCCACGACCAAATCTGGTCTGCTTCCTGGCATAGAAGGTATGATCCTATACCTCTTTGCTGCTTGGCTGTCAGTTTGGATCAGGACAATTTTCTTGGACAGCCAATCTCTGAAAGCCCAAAGCGCGTACCTGATCGCCCGGAGTTCCAGAAAGCTTATTTGATAAAGACTTTCCTGGCGAGGCCATAGACCCCAAGTGCTAAGCCCTTCTACATGAGCTGCTCAGCCCAGGGTGGATACATTCATGAGGAGGACAATTTGGGTAGGACGACTTTGAAAGGAGATCCCAAATTCCAGATTTGAAATTATTCACCACCAGGACAAAAAGTCCCAAAGAGACGAGGTGATTCAGATGAGGTCTTAGAGCTTGTGTTGCCTGACGCCACTGCAGCCTCAGGGTCCACTGGGCCTCAAGTATAAACGTGCCAAGGGACAGATGAACTGTCACTGGCATATGGTCCAACAGCCTCAACATGTACCAAGATGACGCATGCAGGCTCATTTCAATCCCTGCCTGATGGTCATCAGGTTGATGACCCTTTGTCGAGGCAGGAAGGCGTTGGCTGAGGTGGGACTTGGGGTAGTTGATGATGAACCCTAGTTGAGTACATGGACTTGTCAGCCCTCTCCCAAGAGGAGCTCTTTACCAGCCAATCATCCAGATACAGGAAAACGAGAACTCTTAGTCTGTGAAGGTGCACCACCACCATGGCCAGGCATTTTGTAAAGACAGTGGGGCTGACATGAGCCCAAAAAGCAGCACACGATACTGAAAGGAGAAATTACTACTTACCTGATAATTTCCTTTTCTTTAATGGAGAGAGGTCAATGGAGAGATTAATCCACACCAGTGGTATGCACCAATACTAGCAGGAAGAGACAGAGCAAAGCTGACGTCACAGTATAAACATCCCTGCACTGGCACCAGCCCACTAGTATTTTCTGCAAAAGCCAACATAAGAACTTAAGAAATTGCCATACTGGGTCAGACAAAAGGTCCATCAAGCCCAGCATCCTGTTTCCAACAATGGCCAATCCAGGCTACAAGTATCTGGCAAGCAGTCAAAAACTAAGTATATCCCATGCTAATGATGCTAGTAATAGCAGTGGCTATTTTCTAAGTCAACTTGATTAATAGCAGGTAATGGACTTCTCCTCCAAGAACTTATCCAAACCTTTTTTACACTCAGCTACACTAACTGCACTAACCACATCCCCTGGCAACAAATTCCAGAGTTTAATTGTGTGTTGAGTAAAAAAGAACTTTCTCCAATTAGTTTTAAATGTGCTGCATGCTAACTTCATGGAGTGCCCCCTAGTCCTATTGTCCAAAGGAGTAAATAACAGATTCATGTTTACCCGTTCTAGACCTCTCTTTGAATAGTCCTAACCTCTTTAGTCTTTCCTCATAGGGGAGCTCTTTCAACCCGTTTATCATTTTGGTCACCCTTCTCTGTACCTTCTCCATCGCAACTACCGTATTTTTCGCTCCATAAGACGCACTTTCCCCCCCCCCCCACCCCCCCAAAAAAAAAGTGGGTGAAAATGTATGTGCGTCTTATGGAGCAAATATAAAAAAAAAAACAAAAAACTAATTACAACCCCCCCCAAGACCTGCCAAATGTCCCTGGTGGTCCAGCAGGGGTCCGGGAGCGATCTCCCGTACTTGGGCCATCGGCTGCCAGTAATCAAAATGGCACCGACAGCTCTTTGCCCTTACTATGTATGTCACAGGGGCCGACCAATGGCACCGGTAGCCTCTGTGACATAGTAAGGACCCGGGGAACAGAGCCGGTTTAGCACACCATTTTTATTATTTTTTTATTTTTCCCCTCTGAATCCTAGGTGCGTCTTATGGTCAGGTGCTACTTATGGAGCAAAAAGTACGGTATATCTTCCTTGAGATGCGGCGACCAGAATTGTATAAGTATTCAAGGTACAGTCTCACCATGGAGTGATATAAAGGCATTATGAGTTTTCCGTTTTATTCATCATTCCCTTCCTAATAATTCCTAACATTGTTTGCTTTTTTGACTGCCACAGCACACTGAGCCGATGATTTCAAAGTATTATCCACTATGACGCCTAGAATACCTGTCTGAATACCTAGAGGAGAACAATATACTCTCCCCTTTCCAGTTCGGCTTTAGGAAATCGCAAAACACAGAAGCCCTACTGGCATCGTTATCTGACACCGTACTCCTCAATCTTGAAAAAAACCAACCATACCTTCTCGCTCTTCTCGACCTATCTGCCGCATTCGACACAGTCAATCATGCCATCCTTCTCGAGCGGCTATCCGATATAGGAATTCAAGGAGAGGCTCATAGCTGGTTTCAATCGTTTCTGGAGAATAGATTCTATAAAGTCAAGATCAACAACGAAGAATCACCTCCCATTAAATCAATCCGAGGAGTACCACAAGGATCATCTCTCTCCCCTACCCTTTTTAATATCTACCTGCTCCCACTCTGCCACCTACTCTCCAACCTTAAGCTAAAGCATTATATTTTCGCTGATGACATTCAGATACTCCTCCCCATCACAGAATCACTACAAAAAACATGGGCACATTGGAACAATTGCTTACAATCCATCAACACTCTGTTATCCAGCCTGAACCTCATACTCAACTCAAATAAAACAGAAATCCTCATCATCTCACCTGACGAAAAAAACCATACTCTCATCAACTCCCAAAGTGCATCTCAATTCGCAAAATCATCCATTAACCACTCCCCTTCCGTCAGAGACTTAGGGGTGCGTCTCAACAATCAATTCAACCTTAAATCCTTCGTCTCCAATACAACAAAAGAATGTTATTTTAAACTTCAAGTACTCAAAAATCTGAAACCTCTCCTCCACTTCAGTGACTTCCGTCTAGTAGTGCAGTCTATAATTCTATCCAAATTAGACTACTGCAACTCGCTCCTGTTAGGTCTACCGATCACAGCTACAAAACCCTTACAGATGGTGCAGAACGCTGCCGCGAGGTTACTCACCAACACAAATAAAAGAGCCCACATAACACCTATTCTCTACAGTCTGCACTGGCTACCCATAAAAGCCAGAATCACATTCAGGACATTATCAATGATCCACAAGGATATTACGGGCACCGCACACCTAAACCTAAACTCGCAACTCCGACCTCACACATCACAAAGACCTATCAGATTCAACTACAAAGGTTCCTTATACGCTCCCCCGATCAAAACTTCACGATCTAAACGAGCACTTTCCTCAGCTGGGCCCACCCTCTGGAACTCATTACCACCGGATCTACGCCAAGAAACCTGTCATATAACTTTTAAGAAAAATTTAAAAACGTGGCTCTTCCGGCAAGCATTTCCAGAATCGCAGGAACACTCTGACACGGGCCAAAGAGCAAAAGAGTAAAATTAGTTCACTACAAGTTCCATGACCACACCTCAAGTTCCACGACCGCCCACACCTCTTCAAGGCCCGATTACACCTCATCTGGACAACCCACTTACAACCCACCTCATCTGGACAACCCACTTACAACACACCTGTAGGGAAAGCCTCCCGCATGGATGCACTAATTCTTTAGTTCATGCATTACTGATATCTAAACTCATAAACATTGGTCACTGTTCAGCTCATCATTTATTTTTAGTTATCTCCACTGTTCAGCTCATCATTTATTTTTAGTTATCTCCACATGAATCCATGTTATTTGACAGCCCACCTGTTTGATTGTTCCACTTGTGGATGCATTAATTCTTTAGCCCATGCATTACTCATAACCAGGCACATAAACATTGGTCCCTGATACCTGTATATCCCAAATTAACACATCATTTATTCTTAGTTATTCTCTACATGTTTCACGTATCATAACGAGTTACTGTTGTCTTTACATATATATTTTATACTATTCTATTTATTATTTATTTTATTTCAAGTTAGTTATTTACACCATTATCTATTTTATTACATGTTATTTACTATATAGATTCTCGTCATTTGATGAGTCACTGTTGTTTATTTAATATTTATTCTCATGTTCTGAAACTCCGTTTATTGTAACGCCTCACCGCGATTGTTTTGTTTTATGTAAACCGACCTGATTTGATATTTGTATCGAGAACGTCGGTATATAAAAATGCTAAATAAATAAATAAATAGATCTCTTTCCTGGGCGGTAGCTCCTAATATGGAAGCTAACATCATGGAAGCTAACATCATGTAACTACAGATTGGGTTATTTTTCCCTATATGCACCACTTTGCACTTATCCACATTAAATTTCATCTGCCATTTATGTCCAATTTTCCAATCTCAAGATCCACCTGCAATTTATCACAATCCACTTGTTATTTAACCACTCAGAATAATTTTGTATCATCTGCAAATTTGATTACCTCACTAGTCATGATTCTTTCCAGATCATTTATAAATATATTGAAAAAGCAGAGTTGCTTACCTCTAACAGGTGTTCTCCCAGGACAGCAGGATGTTAGTCCTCACAGATGGATGACATCAGATGGAGCCTTGTCACAAAACACTTTTGTAAAGGTTTCTAGAACTTTGGCTGGCACACTGAGCATGCCCAGCTTGCCACCAACCCTATGGCCACATGGGGTCCCCCTTCAGTCTCGTTTCATAGCAGAAAAGAATGAGTGAAAAGTAAACAACAAAACGTAAGCAACCCAACTCCGCGGGGTGGTGGGCGGGATTCGAGAGGAATAACATCCTTCTGTCCTGGGAGAACACCTGTTACAGGTAAGCAACTCTTTCTCCCAGGATAAGCAGATAGGTAGTCCTCAAAGATGGGTGAATAGCAATCTGCAGGCTGCTTCCAGAAAACCCTGGGCCAACAGAAACCCAATAACATGCAACAAGCACAACAAGGGTGCTGTTGCAACAACGGGGCAGCCTGAATATCAGATTGGGTCCTAGGTAGGAACAGGTGGGTTCTTACACTGGAAATAAATTTCGGAGGACAGACTGGCCAAAGACGCTGTCCTGTCGACCATCCTTGTCCAGGCAGTAATGTGCTGCGAAGGTATGGAGGGAGCTCCACGTCATGGCCCTGTAGATTTCGGCAATAGGGACTGCCCAGAAGTGCACAACTGACACTGCCATGGCCCTCACTGAGGGCGCTTTCACTCGTCCCTCGAGCGGAAGGCCTGCTTGTTGGTAGCAGAAGGCAATACAGTCTGCCAACCAGTTAGACAGATCTGCTTGCCCACCACAACTCAGAGTCTATTTTTGTCAAAGGAGCCAGAGTTGGGTGGACTGCCTATGGGCTGCGGTTCGATCTAAATAAAAGGCGAGAGCACACTTGCAGTCCAAGGTATGCAGAGCCTGCTCACCTGGATGGGAGTGTGGTCTCAGAAAGAAGGTGGGCAACATGATGGACTGATTTAGGTGGAAGTCAGTCACTACCTTCGGCAGGAACTTAGGTAAGTGCGGAGCACAATCTTGTCGTGGAAGAACCTGGTGTTAGCAGACAGGTCACGAAGGCCTGTAGCTCACTACTGTGAGCAGAAGTAACTGCCACTAGGAAGATGACCTTCCAGGTGAAGTGTTTGAACTCGCAGGGGCTCAAACGCAGGCCACATGAGCACTATACTGAGGTCCCAGGCCATAACAGGGGGACATATTGGAGGCTTCAGTTATAGTAAGCCTTACATGAAGTGCCCCACTAAGGGTTGCACAGACACTGGAGTGTCGCACACTCTGTGGTGGTAGGTGCTGATGGCACTCAGATGTACCCGGATTGAGGTAGTCTATAGACTAGACTCCGAGAGGCACCTGAGGTAGTCTAAAAGCCTAGGTGTGGGGCAAGAGAAAGGGTCGAGACCCTCCTTCATGTACCAGGACAAGAACCTCCTCCACTTTGCTTGGTACGACTTCTGCGTGGAAGGCTTCCGTGAAGCTACGAGGATCTGCGAGACATTATCAGAAAGGTTGAGGATCGTAGTATTAGCCGTTCAACATCATGCTGTTAGCAACAGTGACCGGAGGTTGGGGTGGCTCAGTCCTCCCTGATTCTGCGTGATGAGGTCGGGCGAGGTGCCCAGGCGAATGGGCTCCTGAACAGAGAAGTCGGGGAGAATGGGGAACCAGGCCTGACGCAGCCAATGTGGGACTGTGAGGACCATGGAGCCTCGGTCCTGCAGTTGCTTCATGCGAGTCTTGGCTATTAGCTGAATTGGAGGGTACGTATATAGGAGGCCTCCGCTCCAGGAGTGGGTGAAGGCATCCATGGCTGGTCTCGTTTGGCTCCCATGCAGGGATCAGAATCGGTCCACCTTGTGGTTCTGTGGGGACGCAAAGAGATCTATATCAGGCTGACCCCACCGGGGGAAGATTCTGCCACTCGTGAGGCTAAAATGTCTGGCTGAGTCGGTACCCTACTACATTCTTGGTGCCTGCCGAGTAGATGGCCCGCAGAAGCATGGAATGCGACAGGCCCAGGCCCAAATCTACGCTGCCTCATGGCAGAGGAGATAAGAGCCTGTGTCCCCCTGTTTGTTCACGTACCACATGGCTACCTGGTTGTCCGTCTGGATCAAGACAACTTTGCTGGACAGGCAGTCCTGGAATGTGTAAAGCGCATACCGCATCGCCCTGAGCTCCAGGAAGTTTATCTGGCAGGCAGCCTCGGCTCTCGACCCTTCTTTTTGTAGGCTGTTGACATGGGCTCTCTGGCCTACGTTGGAGGCGTCCTTGGTCAAAGTTACCTAAGCAGCTGGGGGCTGAAAAGGAAGTCCCTTATTCAAGTTGGATTCCTGCGCTCACCAGGCGAAGGAGACCTGGAGTGGGTCAATTATCTGGACGATTGCCGAGAGTTTCTGAGTGGCGTGGTGCCGCTGAGACTGCAGGGTCCATTGTATGACCCTCATGGCGAGCCATTGGGGTGACATGCACCGACGATGCCATATGGCCCAGCAACTACAGGAGCAGATGGGAGGAGGCCATCTGCCAGGGTGGATGAATGTGGCCAGCCCGGTCAGGGTGGCTATGCGGTCGCTGGGGAGGAAAGCCTTGGCCACCGTGGTGTCTAGGTCTGCTCCGATTAAAGTCCATCACTGGGCGGAGTCAACTGGGATTTCGGGTAGTTGATGAGGAAACCCAGTGACTAGAGGCGGCTTAACATCATGCTGAGGGACTGAAGAACTACCTCTTTCGACGGGCTCTTGATAAGCCAATTGACCAGATATGGGAACACATGCACACCATTCCTGCGTAAATGTGCTCCCACCACTGCCAGGCACTTTGTGAAGACTCAGGGCGCGGAAGCCAGTCCAAAGGGGAGAACCCTGCACTGGAAGTGTCGGCGGCCTACGACGAAGCGCAGATATTTGCGATGAGGTGGAAAAATCGCAATATGCGCATAAGTGTACCGGAGATCCAGAGAGCAGAGCCATTCCCCTGGATTCAAAAGTGGAAGTAGGGTGCCCAGGGATATCATTCTGAATCGTTCTCAGCAAAGGAACCTGTTTTAGGCTCGAAGATAGAGAATGGGACGGAGGCCACCTGCTCTCTTTGGTATAAGAAAATACCAGGAGTAGAACCCTCATCCCCACTGAGCCCTGGGAAGAGATTCCACAGCTCTGGAGCGGAGCAGGGCCAAGAGTTCTAATTTGAGGATCATTGCGTGATCTACAAAGATCCACACTGGGGAGGGTGGGGAGTCTAGAGGAACAGTGAGGAGATTCAGGCGGTAACTATGGGCTACAATGAATAGTACCCAGTCGGTGGTAATTGGGAACCAATTGTTAACGAAGAGGCAGAGACAACCTCCCACAGGTGGGACAGACGGTGTGGGCAGAGGGGACTGGTTTCTGCTCTCTGGATGCCAGTCAAAAACCAGCTGCAGGACCAGGCTGGGGAACTGGTTGAGCTCTAGGTGCTCTTTGCTGGCAAGGGTGACCTCTTTGGGAGGACTGAGCTGAATGGGCATGGGAGGCTGGAGGTTAGTATCTCCATTGTTTGTAAAACTGCTTCCTGGTATCCTTAGGTGGATCTCAACAGGTTGCTGAGGAGGCATCAGAGGTGGTAGCTGATAGCTGTCTCAGGGTCTCGTGGTGATCCTTTAGTTAAGTCACTGAGTCTCGTATCTGGTCCCCGAACAGGTTTCCTCCTGTACAGGTGAGGACGGCCAGTTTTTCTTGGACCTCCAGACGAAGGTCTGAGGCTTTTAGCCAGGCCCAGCGTCTGGCACTAATGCCTGCCGCTGAGGTTCTTGACGCTGTTTCAAAAATATCAGACCGCTCTCACCTCGTATTTTCCAGCCTCCAATCCTTTTTGGAGAATGGATTTTAGGCCCTCCTAAAATTGCTGTGGCAGGGTCTCCGTGAACTCCTGGACCTGTTTCCAGAGATTCCTGTTATGCTGGATCATGTATAATTGGTACACCACTATGCAAGCGATAAGCACGGAACCCTGGAAAACCCTTCGACCTAGGGCGTCTAAAGCTCTCTGGTCTTTTCCCAGAGGGGCGGAGGAGTGAGGGTGGATCCTTTTGGCCTTTTTCTGGGCAGATTCAACCACCACCGACTAGTGTAGCAACTGGCTCTTCTGAAAACCTAGGGCCTGTTGAACCAGGTAGGTGGCATCAGTCTTCCTATTGACCAGAGACACAGTATCTGGATGTTCCTAGAGACAGTGAAGGAGGTCTGGAAGAACCTCATGTGCCAGGATCACCTCCTTAGCAGCGTCCACAAACTGTAAGACCTCCAACATCTTGTGGTGGGCATCCTCTTCCGTGGAAAGTTGGAAGGGAATGGTTTCTGCCATCTCCCTGACAAAACTTGCGAAGGAGAGATCCTCCAGAGGGGAGCACCGTCTCTCTTCTGGAGGGGAAGGCTCTGACAGAAGGTCCTCTGAAGCCTCCGAGGAATGCTCAGAGGAAACATCCCCCTATAAGTCATAGGGGGCCTCTTCCTCAACGGCAAAGTTCCCAGGTTGAGGGCAGCCAAAGGCTGGTGGAGTGGAACAGAAAGTGGTCGTGCCGGCACAGAGGGCACCGGGACCTGCTGAAGGCTACCATGGCTATGTCTCTGAAGCTTTTCATTCATAATTGTAACCTTTTGAAAACTAGTGATGTTGATCCATATTTATTAATCCTGCTAGAGCAGGATTTAAATGGAATGGGTATGGTCTATCTGCTATCTTTTGTTATTGATCTGGCTAATGTTAAGGAAGCCAATTATTCTTTTATGTTCTCCATTGTTTCAATTTTGTGTGTCTTAAGACGGATTATTAGTATTAGTGTGTTTGCTATTTCAAATAATTCATACAGATCTCTGCAATTAATACTAGTGGATGTTTTATGGCTGGCCTCTGGTACAGCTTTTTTTCTGGTTACCACGCTTAGCACTGGTGCATGGTGATATCTTCATATCGTTTATTGCATGTGTATTTTTTTCTGTGCTGACTTGCTTACCGTTTTCTCTCTGGATGTTTTATTTAGTCTTTTAGATATGACTCAGTCTATGGCGATATACCAGAATCTGTTATAATTTATGTTCAGCAACCACTTTTTCATTGCATTTGGGCACCTGTTCTTTTGGTGCCTGGGGCAGATCTGTTTGCAGTTCTTGCCATTCAGTACATTGTTTATGTACGCCCGACAGCCGAATACCTTCCTTTTACCACATGAGAAGTCCCCTGGGGTAACAACTTTATCGCTCTGAAAGAATTTGCATCTGCTAGGCTTAAGCTACCCAGCACAATTTAGTCAATATCAAAATCACGTTGTTAGTATGCCCAACTGCTTATTTCTGTGAATTAACCTGCACATTTATTCACTTCCATTTCCCCAGCCAGTAAGATTATTTTCCAGACTGAGCAGTTCAAGTGCTTTACATCTATTTGCAGGATATCTTAGCTGGAATCATGACTGACGGTTTGATTTCCTTACTTTCTTCAGTCCCTCATCTTAGCAGATATTCACTTATTTATCCCTCTCTCCCAGTAAGTTTTATTTTGTAGCAGGTATAGTCTCCAATGGATGTAGGATATACAACATAGGAATTGTGCAGATAGCACAACTATATTGCTGATATACGACAATCTCTCAGATCTAGCACTATGCATATTCAATTTTATTTCCAAAACTGAATTAACACACTCCTATATCTTCCTATGATTCACGAAGATGAAAATTTCAAACTTTTCTGCATGTGTCATGGTGGCACACCATCTGTCAGGTCTTCACAAGAAAAAATTTAAAATTTTCCCATTTGCATGACCAAGTTTATCTTTGCCCTGTGAATGCCTGCTCGGTTCACTTGATCTTCTGATGACAGTCAAGGTCAGCCTAATATGCCAACTCACCATCTACCAGAATTAAATTGCATTTTCTAAACAATTCCCTAGCCACTAGCTGTCATAAGCTCATCGGCTAATATCTATCAGTTATGGCATAAGCAGTGGCCAAGATGTGGGTTGTGGCCAGATGTGATTAGTTGAGGAAGCATAGCATTCTTTACTAGTTTGCGGTACAGGCCTGTAGGTAATTCAGTAATCTGCAGTATATTTACATCAATATACTACATTCTTAAGTTCCACAAGTGACACCATGCAATATTGCTAGTCAAGAAAGGAGAATATCTATTACAGGTAAGCAACAGCGCTAACAGCAGGATGTTAGTCCTCACATGTGGGTGACATCATCCAATGGAGCCCTGCACGGAAAACTTTTGTCAAAGTTTCTAGAAAACTTTGGCCAGCAGACTGAGCATGCCCAGCCTGCCACTATCCAAGCATCCATGCAAGGTCCCCCTTCAGTCTCGTAACATAGCAAAAGAAATGAACGAAAAAATAAAACAAACCGAAGGTGAACCGAACATTGTGGGGAGCTGGACGGGATTCCTGAGGACTAACATCCTGCTGTCCTAGAACGCCTGTTACAGGTAAGCAACTGCACTTTCTCCTAGGACAAGCAGGATGGTAGTCCTCACATATGGGTGACAACAGAGTTCCAGACTGCCCCATTCAACGAAAAAGAGACCAACAGCAGCCGAACAAGGTGCCAAGGGAACAACACAACTGCGGTGCTGTGGGAAAACAGGGGCGGCCTGGCCCCACAGGGAGCACAAGTAGAGAAAGTTGGGTTCAGGCCTGGAACAGGTTGTACAGGACGGACTGACCAAAAGCACTGTCCTGACGGCTATCCCTGTCAAGGCAGTAGTGAGCTGCAAACATGTGGAGAGAACTCCAAGTTGCAGCTCAGCAAATCTCTGCAACAGGGACTGCACACAAATTAGCCACCGATGCTGCCATGGCCCACACACTCCCACGGCTAGCTGAAGGCCCGTTTGCGCATAGCAGAAGGCAATGCAATCCGCCAGCCAGTTCGATAAGATTTGTTTACCCACCACTGCACCCAGCCTGTTGGGGTCAAAAGATACAGAGCCGAGGGACTGTATATGGCTCACCGTGCGATCTAGGTAGAAGGCCAATGCCCATTTACAGTCCAGGGTATGGAGAGCTCGTTCCCCCAGGTGGGAATGTGGCCTCAGAAAGAAGGTGGGTAAAACAATTGATTGATTGATGTGGAAATCAGTCACTACCTTGGGCAGGAACTTAGGATGCGTATGCAGGACCACACGGTTGTGGAAGAACTTCATGTACGGTGTGTCCGTAACCAGGGCCTGAAGTTCGCTGACCCTGCAAGCGGAACTGATTGCCATTAGGAATATGACTTTCCAGGTGAGGAACTTCAGGTCACAGGACTGCAGAGGCTCAAAGGGAGGCCACATCAGTCTTGTCAGGACAACGTTAAGGTCCCAGAACGCTGGCGGTGGTCGAAGAGGGGGCTACAGTTGGAGGAGACCCCGCATGAAGCAGCCAACGAGGGGCTGGACCGAAATGGGCGCACCAGCAACTCCTCAGTGGTATGCACTGACCACGCTGAGGTGCACTCTGACAGAACTGGTATGGAGTCCAAACTTGGACAAGTGCCACAGGTAGTCCAGCAGCTGGGGAAGAGGGCACAAGAAAGAGTTTACCAATGCCCTCCAAACCAGATGGAAAAGAGTTTCCATTTTGAGCTGTAGGACTTCCTGGTCGAAGGTTTCTGGGATTCTATCAAAATCTGAAAAACATCATCTGAGAGCTGTAAGGGCTGGAGGATCATGCGTTCAACATCCAAGCTGTGAGGGCCAATGCCCGGAGGTTCGGGTGGCACAGAATGCCCTAGTTCTGTTATATGAGGTTGGGTGCTATCCCCAGCAGGAAGGGTGCACACACCGACAGGTCCTGGAGAAGTGGGAACCAAACCTGGCGAGGTCAGGAGGGTGCCACGAGGATCATGGTCCCCCTGATCTCCTGAAGCTTTAAGAACATAAGAACATGCCATACTGGGTCAAACCAAGGGTCCATCAAGCCCAGTATCCTGCTTCCAACAGTGGCCAATCCAGGCCACAAGAACCTGGCAAGTACCCAAAAACTAAGCATATTCCATGCTACTGTTACTAGTAATAACAGTGGCTATTTTCTAAGTCAACTTAATTAATAGCAGGTAATGGACTTCTCCTCCAAGAACTTATCCAATCCTTTTTTAAGCACAGCTACACTAACTGCACTAACCACATCCTCTGGCAACAAATTCCAGAGTTTAATTGTGTGTTGAATGAAAAAGAACTTTCTCCAATTAGTTTTAAATGTGCCACATGCTAACTTCATGGAGTGCCCCCTAGTCTATTATCTGAAAGACCAAATAAGTGATTCACATTAACCTGTTCCAGACCTCTCATGATTTTAAACACCTCTATCATATCCCCCCTCGGCCGTCTCTTCTCCAAGCTGAAAATTCCTAACCTCTTTAGTCCTTCCTCATAGGGGAGCTGTTCGAGAGGAGCGGGAGAGGTGGGTACTCATACTGGAGGACTTCCCCCATTGAAGGGAAAAGGCATCGCAAGCAGGATGGCTGTTCCCTGCTACTAGGTAGCAGAATCTGCTCACCTTGTGATTGAGAGGGGAGGCGAGCAGGTCCACATCCAGCGTACCCCAGCAGCGGAATAATTCGGCTGTTACCACAGGGTTGAGGGACCACTCGTGTGGCTAGAAGGACCGACTGAGATGGCGAGTTCCATCTGAAGAATGACCGGATGGGGCAGATGAACCCCCATGATGGACATGGGGGAGAGGTCTCTGGAAGACGGCTGAAGTGCAAGCGGTAACCTTGGCAGATGATGGAAACGACCCAGTGGCCCGATATGATCTCTTCCCAGCGCCAGGCTGAGCTGAGGAGCCTGCCGCTGACTGGGGGATTGGGCGTCAGTGGAACGGCAGTTGCTGGATTACGCTCCCTCACTGCCAGTCAAAAGCCAAAGGCCAGCACTTGCTAGGACGCGTCAGTTGGAGTCTAGTGGCCCGCTATTCGCGAGTCCGAGCGGCCGAAGACTAATACTTCCTCTGCCTGTAGAAGGAATTATGAGAAACCTGTCTGGAGGAATTTCCTGGCTGAGGAAGGCCCTTCTGAGGCACTAGTGGATAGTTGCTGGACGGTATCATGATTGTCCTTCAGCTGCGCCATCACATCCCGGACCTTATCCTCTAACAGATTCTCGCCTATACAGGAGAGGTTGGCGAGCCTATCCTGGACCTCCAGCCGGAGGTCAGAGGCCCAGAACCAAGCCAGCCTTCAGCCACCGATGCCCACAGCAGCTAAGCAGGCTGCAGTTTCAAAAACATCGTAGGTGGAACACACCTTGTGTTTCCCTGCTTCCAGACCCAGTGAGGTAATCACAGCAAGAGCTTCCTGCTGTTGCTGGGGAAGAACCTCAGCAAAGTCTTGGACTCTTTCCAGAGATTGCGGTTGTACTGAGTCATGTAAAGTTGATAGGCTGCGATGCAACCAGCATGGCACCCTGGAAAATCTTTCACCCTATGGCGTTGAGTTCCCTATGCTCGCATCCCAGAGGAGCAGAGGCGTGGGTGCGGGAATGCCGGGCCATTTTTAAGACAGACTCTATGATCAATTGGTGGGGGAGCTACCTCCTCTTAAACCCCAGGGCCTGTTGCACCAGATAGGTGGCATCAACATTTTTGTTAACCGGGGTGACTGAGATGGGGTGTTCCCACATGTGGAGAAGGAGCTCCTTAAGATATCATGGATCAGAACTACCATGATCTCCTTAGGAGCGTGAATGAACTGGAGGACCTCCAGCATCTTATGACGTGCATCCTCCTCCTTGAAGAGCTGAAAGGGGATAAACTTCAGTCAAAGCCCTGAAAAACCCCACAAACGACAGGTCCTCAGGCAGTGAGCAGCGCCACTCCTCTGGAGGGTAAGGCAATATTCGGAAGATGAGTGTGGAATAATCACCTCACATATATCATGGACCCCTCCTCCTCACTTGGGCTGGGTTGCAGAGGGCGAGGGCCATGAGGGGCATCAGCCCTGGGGTCAGAGGGCTTCGGAAGCCACAGAGGCACCGACGACATGATGGGCTCCAGCATCGAAAGGGTCATCGGCCGTGGTAAGCCAGAGAGGTCCAGTGACAGCTTGGGGAACCATGGGTGAGGCCACATGGTCCCGGTTGCCTCTTCCTCTTCGGAGGACCCAAGGATCAGGATTATCCCGGTGGAGGGCATCCATGGCCAATGTGGCATTGAGTGCCCCTCGGGCACCAGCTGCTTCAGGAAGATGCCAAGAAGGACTTCCAGATGCTCTAGCAGAGGTGCTAACACCAATGGCGGAGGCTCAAGCACCGGTATGGGGGCTGGTGGCGCCAGCAGCTCAACACTCTGCAGCACCTTAAGCACCGCCAATTTTACCCTGCGGTCCAACTCCTCCTGGAAGACCTGAGTGGTCAGGACTGATAAAGGGGGATGAGGCGTCACTGGCTCATCCTCGGGTCCCCGAGGTGGCATAGCGCCCTGCACCGGTAATGGTGGGGAACGCCTCGGGCTACCGGAGGATGTCGCCTCCAATGGCCAGTGCCGCTTTCATGGAGGCTTGGCAGCAGCCGATGCCACTCCAGGACGGCGTTCAGTGCTGGTACTTCCTAGAGCGCTTCCAGTGCTCGGCCCAGTCTTTCCCTGGTGCCGAGGAAGGTCAATGACCCTGAGGTCTGGGGAGTGGATAGACCACAGAGGATCGATCTCCTTCTCCCCAATCCTTGGGGGTGCTGGCAAGAGCGATCACGAGAGAAAGGGACAGAGACGGATTCCGCGATTCTTGGGCATCTAAGAAACTGATGCAGGCGAGGAGGATTTCAGGGTACCAAAACGTTTCTCCATTTTGTCGAGGCACGCAGACGCCCTTTGGGTGTCATCTGATCGCACAGATGGCACCCATGGACATCAGGCGAGGCCCCAAGGCAGAGGATGCACACCGTATGCGGATCTGAGATGGACATGGTCCGTGGGCACTGGGGGCACCGACGAAAACAGGTCAACGCCATAAAACCACCCAGTGTGCGGTCACTGACCTATAGACAACGTAGGGTGGAGAGTTGGGAATTGACTGCAAGTTGGAAGAAAAAGGCTGAAAAAGGACCTACCATATTCATGAGGCACAGACTGCGAAGGGGGACCCAACGAGGATCTGGAAAACTCTAAAAACAAGGAAAAGGTCTGACAAGGTTGGAGCTCCATGGACCGCGAGGCAACTGCACCACGGAAAAGGAGAGAGACTGAAGGGGGACCTCGCATGGACGCACGGATAGTGGCAGGCTGGGCATGCTCAGTCTGCTGACCAAAGTTTCTAGAAACTTTGACAAAAGTTTTCCGTGACAAGCTACATCGGATGATGTCATCCACATGTAAGGACTACCATCCTGCTTATCCTAGGAGAAATTTTTATAGCTGTAGATACCCTCAAATCTCATAAAGGTAGCAAATCCTGCATAACAACCCCCTGGAAATATGCAGCAGAAAGAAGCCTTTATCCCCCTTCCTCTGTGTAAGGGAGAAATTTATATATTAAGCACACTGAAGAGGTGGTGGTGGTGGCGTCAGCTATTATATGTAGCTTTCACATGTTTGTGGTAGTATATAAGTTGCATTGCAGAGTATCAAATATGGATCTTGACCATGTATATAAATATACAGTGGGGCAGATTTTAAAAGGCGCGCGAATAGCCTACTTTTGTTTGCGCTCCAGGCGCAAACAAAAGTACGCTGGATTTTAGTAGATACGCGCGGAGCCGCGCGTATCCACTAAAATCCTGGATCGGCGCGTGCAAGGCTATGAATTTTGTATAGCCGGCGCGCGCCGAGCCGCGCAGCCTACCCCGTTCCCTCCAAGGCTGCTCCGAAATCGGAGCGGCCTCGGAGGGAACTTTCCTTTGCCCTCCCCTCACCTTCCCCTCCCTTCCCCTACCTAACCCCCCCGCCCGGCCCTGTCTAAACCCCCCCCTTAACTTTGTCGGGGGATTTACGCCTCCCAGAGGGAGGCGTAAATCCCTGCGCGCCGGGCCGCGACCTGGGGGCGGGTACGGAGGGCGCGGCCACGCCCCCGGGCCGTAGCCACGCCCCCGTACCCGCCCCCAAAATGCTGCCGACACGCCCCCGAAACGCCACGACGACCGGGCCCGCCCCCGACACGCCCCCCTCCGAGAACCCCGGGACTTACGCAAGTCCCGGGGCTCTGCGCGCGCCGGGAGGCCTATGTAAAATAGGCTTCCCGGCGCGCAGGGCCCTGCTCGCGTAAATCCGCCCGGTTTTGGGCGGATTTACGCGAGCAGGGCTCTGAAAATCCGCCCCAGTATGTTTTCAGCTGCTTAACGGAGTACAGAAAATGAACCCAAAGGGTCTGCTTTATGCAACATTGCTGTTTAAGAACATAAGAAATTGCCATGCTGGGTCAGACCAAGGGTCCATCAAGCCCAGCATCCTGTTTCCAACAGAGGCCAAACCAGGGCACAAGAACCTGGCAATTACCCAAACACCAAGAAGATCCCATGCTACTAATGCAATTAATAGTAGTGGCTATTCCCTAAGTAAAATTGATTAATAGCAGTTAATGGATTTCTCCTCCAAGAACTTATCCAAACCTTTTTTGAACCCAGCTACCCTAACTGCACTAACCACATCCTCTGGCAACAAATTCCAGAGCTTAATTTTGCATGGAGTGAAAGAATTTTCTCCGATTAGTCTTAAATGTGCTACTTGCTAACTTCATGGAATGCCCCCTAGTCCTTCTATTATCCGAAAGTGTAAATAAAAGATTTGCATCTACTCGTTCAAGACCTCTCATGATCTTAAATACCTCTATCATATCCCCCCTTAGCTGTCTCTTCTCCAAGCTGAACAGCCCTAACCTCTTCAGACTTTCCTCACAGAGGAGCTGTTCCATCCCCTTTATCATTTTGGTTGCCCTTCTCTGTACCTTCTCCATCGCAACTATATCTTTTTTGAGATGCAGTGACCAGAATTGTACACAGTATTCAAGGTGCAGTCTTCACCATGGAGAGATACAAAGGCATTATGACATTTTCCGTTTTATTAACCATTCCCTTCCTAATAATTCCTAACATTCTGTTTGCTTTGACTGCTGCAGCACACTGAGCTGACAATTTTAAAGTATTATCCATTATGATGCCTAGATCTTTTTCATGGGTGGTAGCTAATATAGAACCTAATATTGAATAACTACAGCAAGGGTTATTTTTCCCTATGAGCAACACCTTGCACTTGTCCACATTAAATTTCATCTGCCATTTGGATGCCCAATATTCCAGTCTTGCAAGGTCCTCCTGTATTGTATCAAATCTGCTACTTTGAATAATTTTGTATCGTCCGTAAATTTGATAACCTCACTCGTCGTATTCCTTTCCAGATCATTTATATATATATTGAAAAGCACCGGTCCAAGTACAGATCCCTGAGGCACTTCACTGTTTACCCTTTTTCACTGAGAAAATTGACCATTTAATCCTACTGTTTCCTGTCTTTTAACCAGTTTGGAATCCACAAAAGGACATCGCCTCCTATCCCATGACTTTTTAGTTTTCTTAGAAGCCTCATGAGGGACTTTGTCAAATGCCTTCTGAAAATCCAAATACACTACATCTACCGGCTCACCTTTATCCACATGTTTATTAACCCTTTCAAAAAAAATGAAGCAGATTTGATAGGCAAGACTTCCCTTGGGTAAATCCATGTTGACTGTATTCTATTATAATTTATACTTTATTGAATTTTTAATCTTCATGACATAACATTCCAAAATACAATATGGGTATCTATTTTCTTAAAAAATACAAAGGTAAACAATATTGCATATTATAAATCACCAAAAGAGATTTCTCAAATAAGTTTAACAATCAAATTATTATCTTCCATTAAAGATTTATCAATAGATTATTACTATGAAATTAGCAGTAACCAATCTTTTTAGTTGAGCATTAATTTAAAGTAACACTTTTTAGGAAAATGGAAGTATAATGCCCCACCCTTTCTTATAGAGAGATAACCCTCTTAGCCAACATTATTCCCCACTAATTTCTTGGCTTCTAGGAACACTAAGATCTGATGGTTCAAAATAAGTATATTTCATACTATTCAATCTTAACATGTATTTGCATGGGTAGTGCACAACCATTGGGCTCTAATTTGTTCAGCGAGCTGTCTCAATGCCAGAAATTCTTTCCTTCTATTTTGGGTCACTTTGGCTATAGCTGGAAATATCCAAATTTGTTGATTATAATATTTGACAGCTCGATTTTGCAAGAATAACTTTAGAACCATATCCCTATCCGATGGAAATATGAATTTTACCAATACAGTTCTACTGTTTTCCACTATATCTTCATTTGATGTCTCAAAAAGCTCTGTCGCATTTAAAGGAGGTATTTGTTCTTCATTCAGTCTATTTATTTATTTAAAATAATTTATATACCGGAGGTTCCTGTATAATATACATATCACCCCGGTTCACAAAGAACAGTAACTATCGCTACAAATAGCGGTTTACATAGAACAGAATAAAAGAAGTTTTACATTGAACAAAAACTAAGTAAACAAGTTTTTACATTGAAGTCAGCATGTGTAAATTTCTGATTAACAAAGGAAGAAAAAAATAGATCTGAATAACTCGTTGTGGGCTTGAAAAGACTTTTCTTTGTGTTCTTGGCTCTAGGGGAAAGCTTGTTTGAAAAGCCAAGTCTTAAGTTTCCCTTTAAATGTAGGGTGGCATGGTTCCAAACGAAGGTCTGGAGGGAGCGAGTTCCAAAGTGAAGGGCCCGCTGTGGATAATGCACGTTTCCTCAGAACGGATTTCGCAGGTTGTGTGATTAGTCTGTTCTGATAGGCGCTTCTGGTTGGTTTCACAGATGTGTGTAATTGAATTTGGAATGTTAGGTTGAGAGGTGCGATGTTGTGTAAGGCCTTATGTATCATCATTAAAGACTTGAACTGGATCCTGTATTTAATCGGAAGCCAGTGGAGATGGTGGAGAATTGGGGTGATATGATCTCTCTTTTTGGCATTTGATAGAATTCTTGCAGAGGCGTTCAGGACCATCTGAAGTGGTTTGATGGTGCATGCTGGAAGGCCTAGGAGGAGAGAGTTACAGTAATCCAGCTTTGGGATTTGAAGTATAATATATTTTTGCCGGGGGGGGGGGGGGTTACTTCTGATTGTATTTTTAATACCTCATTCATATATCGTTTAAATTGGTCTTGTATCGATAAATGTCTGATTTGGGGAAAATTTATAACTCAGATTTAAATATCTCGACTCATTTTTCAATCTTTCCAGGTTCTTCATCTGAACCATTTCCCCTTGTATTATCCCCCTTGCACTTTCTGAACCAGAGATACTTTCTGTTCTAATTCCTCCAATTGTATTTCCTGTGTTTCAAGTTGTTGTTCCGTTTAAAGTACTCGTTTATTCACATCCATTGTCACATTAGTTAATCTGGATATGGATCTTTCCAAAGTCATGATTGCAGTCCATACACTGTCCAAGGTGATTACCAATGGTTTATCCAATTTTTTTCCAGGAATATTGATGGCTAATTCTGAACCCCCCCCCCCCCCCAATGTCCAACACTTACCCTTGTTCGAAAGGGGAGGAGGGAGGACCCATTAATGAAGTCCCTGCTCCTGTGTCTCCTTGGGGGATCTTTTCCCCAGTTCTCTCAGAAGAGAAAGATTCTGCTTCACTTATTTCAGTTATTATTCTTTTTTCAGGAAAAGTTCTCTATGGGCAATCCAAAAAAAGGGGGGGGTGGGGGGTGTTGCCAGCGCTCCCAGGCTAAGTGAGATGGCTGAAGCAGATGAATTCGCCTTTTACTCTATGGCTAGATTCACAGCGCTTCTTTCCTCAGGAGTTTTCTCGGGACCTGAGCTGAAAAAGCTCTCAATTTTCACCTGGGATGGGTTTACTGGGGAAAATGTTGCAACCTCTTCCCTCAGCTTGCCCTTCCTTTTAGTATGCAGCATAATAAATACACCAACAAAACAGACGTAGATATCCTTTTAGACTTTCTGAGAGCGATCAGCTATTACTTCCAAACAGTGCATTACATTTAGCTACTGCTGTTGGAGGCTTCCGGAGGAGGAAGTTATATAATTAAACTTTACTTACTTACTTTTAGGTGGCAGAGACTTAGGGGAGTTGGATTTCCCAAACAAAGCCGTGCGCCCTTTTGGTGTGTGCGGCTTCAGCAATACGCTCACCGGCAGCAGCTGCGTGCCGCGGGAGGGCTGGTTTTATAGCCCCTTCACCGGACCCTCCCTGATGACATCAGGAACCGGAAATATATACAGCGGTGCTGTCGGGGCCGGATTTCTCTCCTTACCCCCGGAATCAGCTGTACAGGCAATATGTCAGGTAACAAGGCAGTATTTCAGGTACCAGTTCCACTCCCTTCTCCTCCACCTCAAGACTGTGTTCTATTAAACCATGTCTTTCTATATGCTCTACGATTTTGATCTATAGAATAGTTTCCACTATTTTTTCCAGCACTGAAGCCAGGCTCACTGGACTATAGTTTTAGAGATATAGCCATAGCTAAGTTGGTGGGGAGCTCTTGGTAAGTGAGGTTTTGATGCCATGGACTGTGGCAAGGCTGCCCACACCAAGGGCTCACAGCACGTATTGTGTTTATAAATTGGTCAGACATAGAAGTCATCTACCCATGCAAAGGACTGGAAGGTTGGTTACTTGGTATTCAGAGTTGAATTGACTGTAGAGTCTTCAGCTTTGATGGCAGGGACTGGCCTACTCACCACCCAAAAGAATTATATTGCATTTTAGTAAGCGTCTCTTGCTCTTTTAAGGACCAGGACATCACACCACAGACATTTACCCGGTAATCAATAATTGAATTGCAGCATAACAGGAGGAGCAGGGCTTTAATGGCCCTGCATTCCAGAGAGTGAAATGTTTAAAAGTGGTTGGCTTCTACGGGCAACCCTACAGCAGCATAATGCTCGAGTGCTTGTTCAGAATGGTACTTCAACTACTAATCTTTGCAAACATCGATTACTATAATTCACTCCTACTTGGCTTACCAACTTCCACTATACGTCCACTCCAAATTTTACAGAACACTGCAACCAGAATTCTAACAGGAACCAAGAAACATGACCAGTAACACTCCAATTCTAATATTACACTGGTTATCGGTTACATATCGAATTGAATATAGCATATTATGCATTCTACACAAAATTATATATGGTGAACAAACCGATTGGCTCAATGCCACTATTAAACTGCACACCCCTAAACTCAATCTCCGCTAACAAAGGTCTCTTAAGTTATTCCCTCTATGCAATCAGCCCATCTCTGCCAAGTAAGAGATCGTGCTTTATCATTGGCAGGACCCAAAATCTGGCATTCTCTTCCAACAGAAACACGGCTTTCAACCAGACTTAAAACATTTAGAAAGGAGGTAAAGACATGGTTATTTATGTAGGCCTATCAGGATCCAACATAACTCTCTCCCAGTTTCCATCAGAAACCTTCATGATAAGGACAAATCATTTCACTTAATAATATACAATATTACTTAATTTTCTTCTATGAGAATGTTATTGTTTATTTATTATATACCTCTTATAATGATATTTTTGCAACTTTCATTTGATGCTACCTGCTTCTATTGTTTTATCTTTGATTTTATCAATTATATTTACATTGTTTTTTGTATTCTTTTAACATTTACTGTTTTTTCGCTTAAAAGTCTTGCAAACCATTGTGATGGTCCTCGAATGATGGTATATAAAAGTTATTAAATAAATATTTACAATGTTAGGTGGCATATTTGTTTATATCCAGTGACTGAATTGTTGTATGCAATTAATCTATGCTGCAGCCATATACATCTAATAAATACCTTCTCTCTCGAACAGCAGTCAGATATAGAGTTCTACTTCCACAGGTACAGTTTAAAATGAGAGGTGGAGATGAGAAACCAGCTGGGGGAATAAGCAAGTTGTGCTTGCCATGGTTGAGCCCTTTAATGAATCTGGTTAGAAGTCGGGGAATACACAAACCAACAACTGCACTCAGATGCACTGATTTAGTTTGATTTTAAACCTGATTGAGAAATGGAGAAATTACTTACCTGATAATTTTGTTTTCCTTAGTGTAGACAGATGGACTCAGGACCAATGGGTATTCTGTGCTCCTGATAGCAGTTGGAAACGGAGTCAGTTTTCAATCTGACGTCAGCACTACATATACCCCGTTGCAGGAAGCTCTGCTCTTCAGTATTCTCCTCGAAAAGCAATTGTGGATATATGTGTGTGTGAATAACTTGATTAGCTTGATTAACTTGGTTAACTTGAACTGGTTGACATGATTTCTAGCTGGAGATTGCCAGTGCACTCAACCGAAAAACTCCGACACCCGGCAATTATGGGTGTCTTAACTAGGGGTAAAGTCTGGCTTACCCGTGCTTGTCTTCCTCACGGAAATTAGCGATCCCACCCACGGCTGCCCCAAAACCTGGAAACCTCGGGTGACGAGTCCATCTGTCTACACTAAGGAAAACGAAATTATCAGGTAAGTAATTTCTTCATTTCCTAGTGTGAGGCAGATGGATTCAGGACCAATGGGATGTACATAAGCTACTCCCGAACCAGGTGGGAGGCTGCCCATGGCCCACTTAGTACTTGCGAATGCTGTGTCCTCCCTGGCCTGAACATCCAGGCAGTAGAACCTCGAGAAGGTGTGAGTGAAGGACCACATTGCCGCCCGACAGATCTCAGCGGGTGACAGCATCTTGGTTTCTGCCCAGGACACTGCCTGGGCCCTTGTGGAATGGGCCTTGACTTGTAGAGTTGGAGGCTTGCCTGCCTCTACGTAGGCTGCCTTGATTATTTCTTTGATCCAGCGGGCTATGGTTTCCCGCGAGGTTGCTTCTCCTTGTTTCGTCCCGCTGTGAAGGACGAACAGGTGGTCCGCCTTTTGTACAGATCCCGATCTTTCCAGGTATCGGAATAGGAGTCTGCTGACGTTAAGATGGCGTAGAAGGCGTGAGTCTTCCGAGTCCTTATGCTCGTCTGGAGATGGCAGCGAGATGGTTTGGTTTAGATGGAAATGAGAAACCACCTTTGGAAGGAAGGCGGGGACAGTGCGTAGCTGTATGGATCCCGGTGTGAATCTGAGGAATGGTTCCCGACAGAATAGTGCTTGAAGTTCGGAGATGCAACAGGCTGAACATATTGCTCCTAGGAATGCAGTCTTCAAGGTCAAGAGCCGTAGGGACAGACCATGTGTAGGTCTGAAGGACGCTCCCCTTCTCAGGAAGCGGGAGACATCTGGATGGGAAGATAGACTGATGCCGTTCACTTTGGCTGTAAGTAGGCCAGCGTGGCCAGTTGAACCTTGATGGAGTTGAGAGATAACTCCTTCCTCAAGCCGTCCTGCAGAAATTCCAGGATCATGGGAATTTTGACTGTCCACGGAAGGATGTCGCGGTCTTCACACCAGGCTTCGAATATTCTCCATGTTCGTATGTAAGTTAAAAATGTGGAAAACTTGCATGCTCGGAGCAAGGTGTCAATCACTGCCCTCGAGTATCCGCTCTTCTTCAGGTGAGTCCTCTCAATGGCCAGACCGTAAGAAAGAATCGAGTTGGGTCTCCGTGGAAGATCGGTCCTTGCTGTGTGGAGGTAGACACAGGGGGTTCCCCGCCAGAAGTCTTCGGATGTCTGCGTAACACAGCCTTCTTGGCCAGTCCGGGGCCATTAGAAATACTAGCCCCCTGTGATATTCTATCATGCAGAAGATCCTGCCCAGTAGTGGCCCTGGAGGAAAGGCGTACAGCCGGTCCTTCTGTGGCCAGGTCTGGACAAGGGCGTCGATTCCCTGGGATTGTGGTTCTCATCTGCAGCTGAAGAACTTGGGCGTTGGACTGGGTTGCCAGGAGATCCATGGCTGGTGTTCCCCAGCGGTTTACTATCAACTGGAAGGCTGTGGTCGACAGCAACCATTCCCCTGGGTCTAGACTCTCTCTGCTGAGGTAATCCGCAGTGACCTTGTCTTTTCCTGCAATGCGGGCGGCTGAGATCACTTGTAGGTTTGCTTCCACCCACGCCATGGGGGGGGGGGGGGGGGGCTATTTCCAGAAATACCTGTTGGCTTCTGGTTCCTCCCTGGCGGTTGATGTAGGCAACTGTTGTGGCATTGTCTGATATGGCCCTGACAGATTCACCCCGGAGTCTGTGACGGAATCGTAGACAGACTAGCTTGACTGCCATGCTTCTATTCGGTTGATGCTCCATTTCGACTCTTCCTCGTCGCATTTCACCTGGGCCATCAGTTCCTGGCAGTGGGCTCCCCACCTTCGTAGGCTCACATCTGTGGTGAGCAAGACCCAGGTTGGTGGGGATAGCCTTGCTCAGATGGTCTTCTTGTAGCCACCATTGGAGCTGGGTCCGCACCTCTGCCGGTAGCTGGAGGTGAACGGCGTAGCCCTGGGACATCAGGTTCCATCGTGACAGTAGGGAACGTTGTAGCGGTCGCATGTGGGCTCTTGCCCATGGGACAACTTCCAGGACTGATGTCATGAGGCCGAGGACTTGGAGGTAATCCCACACCTTGGGGCGAGAACATCTCAGCAGTTTTCGCAACTGGTCCATCAGTTTTCTTCTCCTTGTAGGGGGGAGAACGAACTTGTCTTGTTTGGTGTCGAACCAGACTCCCAGGTATTCTAGTGATTGGTAGGGCTGCAGGCAGCTCTTGGTTGAGTTAACAACCCACCCGAGATTCTGCATTAGATTCTTGACTCTGGTGGTTGCCTGATGACTTTCCTCTGGAGATTTTGCCCTCATCAGCCAATCGCCCACATACGGATGCACGAGGATGCCTTCTTTCCTCCGTGTCTCTGCCACTACAACCATGATTTTGGTGTACGCCGGAGGGGCTGTAGCTAGCCCGAAGGGTAGCGCCCGGAACTGGTAGTGATGGTCCAGGATCGTGCAGCGTAGGAAGCGCTGATCATGATGGACCAGGATGTGGAGATAGGCTTCTGACAGATCCAGAGAGATCAGAAATTCTCCCGGCTATATCACCCTTATGACAGAGCGTAGGGTTTCCATGTGGAAGCGTGTACCCTCAGGTAGCGACTGACGGACTTGAGGTCCAGGATGGGCCGGAACGTGCCCTCTTTCTTGGGGACGATAAAATAGATGGAATAGTGTCCAGTATTTTGTTGGTGCAAGGGCACCGGTGTTATCGCCTTTAGAATGAGTAATTTTGTCAGTGTGGTTCCCACCACTGTCCTCTTGGAGAGGGGTGCTGGGGAAGTCCAGATAGTATCCCTCTTGAATGATGGTTAGGACCCAGTTGTCCGACGTTATCTCAACCCATCTTTGGTAGAATAGGGCAAGCCTGCCCCCTATGGCTTCTTCCTGTGGATGGGTCTGTTGATTCTCATTGTGGGGTGCGGCTGGGGCCTGGTCCTGAGCCGGCTCCCCTCTTGTTGTGTCTGTTCTGAAAGGACTGGCTCCTGCCTGTGGAGCGAGGTGCTTTGTATGTGTTTTTTGTACGGTCTAAAATGTTGAGATCCTCTGCCCTTGGGTGTTCGGGGAGAGGGGTGTTAGCTTCTTTTGTTCCTGTCCTCAGGTAGCCGAGGTACGGGAGATTCGCACCATTTGACAGCTAACATTTCCAGTTCACTTCCGAACAGGAGGGCTCCTTTAAAGGGCATTCTCATGAGTTTCATCTTGGAAGTTGTGTCGTCTGACCAGCTTCGGAGGCAGAGTTGCCTTCTGGCTGCCACTACGGATGAGACGTCCCTGGCTGATGTGCACACCAGGTCGGAGGTCGCATCCTTGAGGAAAGATATCGCCGGTTCTAATGTTTCTACAGACATGGTTGCATCCCTGGAAAGCGACAAGCAGGCACGTGTTACCATGGCGCAGCAGGCAGCAATCTGCAGGGACATGGCTAAGACATCAAATGACTGTATAAGGATGGATTCCTGACGTCTGTCTTGTGCATCCTTGAGTGCCATGCCTCCTTCGACTGGAATGGTAGTGCGCTTTGTGACAGTGCAGAGTTTGGCGTCCACTTTGGGGAACCCCAGGAGTTCTTTGGCTAAGTGTTCCAGGGGGTATAGGGCTTCTAGGGCCCACCTTCCTTTGAAGCTGGCCTTCCATTCCAGGTCAATCAGTTGTTGTACGACCTGCAGCATTGGGAAATGGTGTGAGGCGTGAAGGAGCCCGACCAAAACAGGGTTTGTCTTTGCCTCCGCTGCAGTGCTTGTGCCTGGGATGGCCAGCGCTCTGGACTCAGAGATACTAGGTCTGAGAGCTCGTCTTTGCAGAAGAAACACATAGTTCAGTATGGTTCCATTCCTGGAGGGATTTCCCCTTCTTCCAGGGAATCTGGCTCTTCCTCCGAATCCGTGTCCCCTAAGGGGAGGCTTTTGTCCGGAGGAGGCATGTCTCAGGTAGAGCGAGAGGGGCTTGGAAGGTTTTGGTCCTCTGGTGAAGCCTGTGGCTGTAGAGTTCCAACCAGGAAAAGGTTCCTGGGTCTATATTGAACCTAGCGGTGTTCCCCGAGGGACCCGTCTGAGAAGGGGCCGGGGTACTATCATTGGTGGAACCGGGTTCCTCTACTGGCAGAGGAGGGCCTTGTCCCAGTTCCCCCAGAGCCACCTCGCACTGTAGGCACAGGGCAGTAGCCACTTTGTGTTGCGCAGCTCTCAGGTGGCAGACTGGACAGAGGGCTTGTCCCTTGGCTTTCTTGGCCAGCGGTGCCATGATTTCTGCACGTGGAGTCGTTCAAAACTAGGCTGTGCGCATATATGCGCGTGCCAGGAGGCTTAGTTGTGCGCTCCAGGTGCGCAGACGCTGTGCGTGCAGGTCATTAGCTGTGCGCACGGCACACATATGCACGCGCCGCTGTGCACACAAGTAGTTTGTGCGCACGGCTCAGTTGTGCGGACAATTCAGCGATCAAGGCAGCGAAATGGTGCTGGCGACCACGCGCGCAAAATGGCGGCCTCCCCGGAGGGTCTCTACATGGGAGGACCTTCGCGCCGGATTAGGGTCTAGCCCGGACGGGACTGCTCAACCCGATTGAACAGACACCAGAAGGATGATCTGTGCAGCTATCCGAGCCTCGGAGACTTTAAGAAATGTTTTCTACCTTACCTTGTCTTGGTGCTTCCCAGTCTCGTGCCAGGCGGCCTCCGGCTGCGAGGGGAGAGGGAAATTACCTTCACCTCCGCGCTCGGTATTGCACCCGCTGCCTCTCAGCCACTCCCGTTCCTGGGGGCTAAGTCCACGCTGGGAGCCGGCTTCCGGACCGAGGCTTACCTCTGAGGGATCTCGGAAATCACCTCAGGAATTCTCGACTGGGGGAGGGACCCTTAGGTATCACCGCAGGAGAGCGGGGGCTCATCTGTAGAGGTAAGGTTATTTCTTCTGTATTTTGGAATTTTCTTCTTTGGTTTGAATTTTCTAACACTGTGCAAGCATGTGTATAGTCCCGAACTGCTAAGGAGACGGAGAACTACTGAAGAGCAGAGCTTCCTGCACGGGTATATGTAGTGCTGACTTCAGATTGAAATCTGACTCCATCTCCAACTGCTATCAGGAGCACACTATACCCATTGGTCCTGAGTCCATCTGCTACACGCGAGATAATGCAACAATGTGGAAGTCTCACAACTGAAAGGATCTTTTTTTCCTTTTGGTATAACAGCTTAAGAAGATTTCCATTTAAATTCATAGGTACATCTATTAGACGACTGTCTTTGACACCAGAAATACATTTTTTGTTTGAATAAAAAAAGGTATAGGGCTCAATATTCAGCATTGGCCGGGTAACTTAGTTGTGTCTTATAAGCAGATATTTAGCTATGCCACTGAATATCTGCGGGTCAAGCAGCTATTTAGCCGGATAAGTTAAACCCGACTAAATTAGATTAGCTCTATGGCTGATCTAACTTATCCAATTAACTTAACTGGATAAGAACAAATATTGATACTTATCTGATTAAGTTAACTGGATAAGTAGCAACGCCCAGATCTCCCCGCTGCCCATCCACAAATTAGCTGGCTAAAAGATAGCCAGATAAGTGACTTACCTGGCTATCTAGCAGCTGCTAATTTTCAGCCAACCACTAGATAGTCAGATAAGTCCTACTTATGCTATTCAATGCTAAACGCGCTTTCAATATCAGGCCCATACTGTTTAGGATTTGCATTCAAAATCCATGCAATTAGCACTAGAAACCTTAAGTTGGGGTGAACATGAATTGTATTAGATAGGAAAAAAACAAAAAGGCCTGAATTTAAAATGGTTGCATAATCAATTGCCTCTGACAAAGAAACCATGGTTGGAATGGCCAAAAAAGGGCTAATAGTATCATCCTGGCCTTCTCTTAATTTTAGAACTGTCTTGTTGAGTAGAAGAACTGAAAGAATACATATATCAGCTCCTCCAATTAAGAGATTGTCAATGCATCAGAGGCCAAGGCCCTGGGATCTGGTCTTTTGGAATAATAGATTGGGAATTTGTGATTGAAGAAAGCTGCAAAGAAGGTCTATTTGAGGAACTCCCCATTCTCAAAATATGCACTGAATAGTGTCATGCAGCAACCATTTGGAAGGCTGTAATAGATACCTCAATGTGTCTGCTGGAATACTGCCCTTCCTTTAAATGTGTCACATAGACATGAGTGTTATTGCCCAAATCTATATATATTGAGGACTTCAGAGAGTTGGTTTTCTGTAAACAGAAATACAGAAAACCAACCTGACCACATTTCACAAGCAGATCCAGTGACACGATTCCTAGACAACAGGCTCGACAAAAATGTAACCAACAACTCCATTAAAGTGAAGGAACCTGACCAAGAATGCACAAAAGCTTTTCCCGGAAAATTCATATATACCACAATCATATCAAAACTTACTGTAAGAAACAAAACACATGCATTGAACAGGCATTCATTACAATAAATTAACAGCTATTTTAGTTTAAATGTCAGAAGGTGGTGTGCAAACATTACCTATTAACAGAACTCCGGCTTCTTAATGCATGAAGCAGGGTTGAGAATGGCTTCTTGCTAATGCCTTCAGAAAGGTTTTGGCTTTCAGAATCCTGGGTCTTTGTCACTGCAGTAAATGGCTTTTTCTGTATAAGCTTTTCTTCAGCTTTTTCCATCTTCTCCCCATCTCCTTTTGTCGTGGTGGATGGAGATTCTGGATCAGTTACATTTAATCTGCCAAAAAGAAGTAGAATGACATGGATGGAAGGAAAAATCTTGGGTGATTTTGTGTTCTTTCCATATTTAATTATATTTAAAATAAGCCAATTGTCATGTCACTAAAGCTTTTATATCTGCACACCATTTTCCCCTGGATTAAACTTTACTCATTAGGTTAAGTTTTAGTTCAAGTTTTACAGAAGATTGTCTGCCTTTTATCTTCATAAAACATTAAAGTAGCATCAGCAGAGTATATACAGTGGCTTGCAAAAGTATGCAATGCACTAAAGAGTCAGATTTGTACGGATTACAAATGACATTCTTCCCAGACAGTATATGTATTGCAAACCAGTATGCTTTTGAAAGTATACTTTAAAAAATTCATTTCTTTGCATTTTTATAAAAAGTGCAACTGAAAAATGCTGCTTGCATTAGCATTCAACTCTTTCAGACTAGTACTTGGTAGAACTACCATTTGCTGCAATAACAGCTTTAAGTCTGTTGGTATAAGTTTGCACTAACTTGCATACTGCTTGGGAGTGATTTTTGCCCATTCTTCCTGGCAGATCCAGCATCCAGGTTGTTCAGGTTGGTTAGATGACACTTATGGACTTCAGTTCTCAAATAGTGCCACAGATTAGCGATTGGATTGAGATCTGGACTTTGAATTGGTCATTGTAGAACATTCAACTTTAAACTGTTCAACCATTCCTGTGTTTCTTAGCCTTGTGCTTGGGATCATTATCCTGCCGAAAGGTGAACTTTCTCCCAAGTTTTAGTTTAACAAACTGAAGCAGGTTGTCTTCCATATCTCCCTGTATACTGCACTATCCATCCGTCATTCAATCTTAACATGCCCAATCCCCTCAGAGGAAAAGCATCCACACATCATGAAGCTGCCATCCCTATACTTTACTATTGGTATGGTGTTTGCTGAGGAATGGGCAGTGTTAGGTTTGCACCACACAGTTCTGAATTTTGGCCAAAAACCTCCATTTTTGTCTCATCTGATATTTTAGCCAGGTCACTGATGCTTTCTGGCAAACTCCAGACGTGCTTTGATTGGAGAAATTACTTACCTGATAATTTCGTTTTCCTTAGTGTAGTCAGATGGACTCAGGACCAATGGGTATAGTGTACTCCTGAGAGCAGCTGGAGACGGATCAGATTTCAATCTGACGTCAGCCCTAGTACATATACCCCTGCAGGAAGTGCAGCTCTTCAGTATTCTCCTCGAAAAGCATTGTGGATATATGTATGACTGAATAATTTGAATAACTTGATTAACTTTAAAACTTGGTTAACTTGATTAATTTGAACTGGTTGAATTGGCTATAGACCGCCAGTGCCCTCAACCGAGAAACATCGACACCCGGTAGGATGGGTGTCCTAGATGAAGGGAAGCATGGCTTACCCTTGAATCACTCGCTCCCAGGGATGTCCTCCAAGAATTCCATGAGTAACGGCAGCCGTGGGTGGGATGCTGAGTCCATCTGTCTACACTAAGGAAAACGAAATTATCAGGTAAGTAATTTCTCCATTTCCTAGCGTGTAGCAGATGGACTCAGGACCAATGGGATGTTATAAAAGCTACTCCCGAGCCGGGTGGGAGACTGCCCGTGATCCACTTAGTACTGCCCTTGCAAATGCTGTGTCCTCCCGAGCCTGAATATCCAGGTGGTAAAACCTGGAGAAGGTGTGGATGGAGGACCATGTCGCCACCCTGCAGATCTCGGCGGGTGACAAGGTATTTGTGCGCACGGCTCACCTCTGTGCGCACGGAACAAGACAGCGGACAAGGCCAAAATGGTGACAGCGACTACGCGGACAATATGGCGACCACCTCGGAGGGTCTCCATGTGGGAGGACCCTCGGATCTGACCGGAGTCTAACCTTGCTAGGGCAGATCAACCCGGTGGCACTGGTCCTGGCTGGCGACCTGTGCGTCTCCTCAAGCTTCAGAGACCGGAGACTTTTAAATAGATTTCTACCTTACCTTGTCCTGGAGCTTCCCAGTTTCGTTCCGGGCGGTCTCCAGCTGCGGAGGGAGAGGGAAAATACATTCACCGCCGCGCTCGAGGTTGCACCCGCTGCCTCTCAGCCTCTCCCGATGTCGGGGGCTAGGTCCCCGCCGAGGGTCAGCTGCCGGACCGAGGCTTACCTCCAAGGGATCGCGGAAATCACCTCGGGAATCTCGACTGGGGAAGGGATCCAACGGGTGTCACCGCAGGAGAGCGGGGCTCGTCTGTAGAGAGGTAAGATTTCTTCTTAATCTGGATTTCTTTAGTAAAATTTACTGTAACGCTGTGCTAGCATGCATAGAGTCCCTAACTGCTATGGAGACAGAAAATACTGAAGAGCTGCACTTCCTGCAGGGGTATATGTACTAGGGCTGACGTCAGATTGAAATCTGATCCGTCTCCTACCACTATCAGGAGTACACTATACACATTGGTCCTGAGTCCTTCTGCTACACGCTAGGAAAGTGGTTTTTCTTCAGTAATGGTGTCTAACCACCCACCCATGCAGGCCAGTTGTATGTAGAGCACTTGATATGGTTGACTGGTATACCTCCATTCCAATCACAGTCACTGAACTCCGAAGCTCCTTCAAAGCGATTGTTGACCTTTGTGGCATCCCTCACAAGTCTCCATCTTACTTTGATGCAGAGTTTTAAGGGACAGTCTCGTCTAAGCAGTGTCTGGGTGATATGATGCAGCTTCCATTTCCTCACGATTGATTAAAACAGTGCTCACTGGGATTTTGTTTTGTAGCCTTTTTCTATCTTGTGCATGACTATAACTATCTTGAACTTCCTTAGAATGCTCTTTGGTCCTCACTTTCACAGCTTTCCTTCAGATTCAGTGTCTGACCTATGGTACTGAAATTAGGTACTGAAGTTATTGTATCACACGAGAGTCACTACTGCAGACTATTTTACCTTTATCCAATTTCTTTGAATATACTAGGGATTTACTTTAACATTACCTGCTCTGAAACTTTCACCAAATTGCATCTCTCATATAAAAAAAACAGAGCATCTTATACAAATTTTGAACACAATTTAGGGGCAGATTTTCAAAGGGTTAATGGACTCCTGTAGCCTTGCAGACCCTTGTAGGATAGCACACCCCACCACAAAAGATTACACTTTTTATTCATTCCCACATTCATATTCCAGAATAGACTATTTTTTGCTATCACGATCGTTGCTCCCATCAGTGCACTCAGCGACCATATGTCCAATCATTGTTTCGGATCATGCTGCAGTTACCTTTCAAATTGAACTATCTTTGCCTCAAGTGATAGACCATCAATGACGCTTCAATCCCTCCTTATTAACAGATTCAACTTTCATGGACTTCTTGCAAGGAAAAATTCTGGACTACTTTCAATTCAATGAGTCATCAATTGTCTCCTCTTCCGCTCTTTGGGAAACGTTTAAAGCCACCATCCGAGGCGACATTATTGGATACACCATCCACTCTCAAAGGCTACAAAACAGCTGCCACCAAAAGTCTGCGGGAAGAGACTGCAATTCTAGAACGGGCTCATATTGCCTCACCCACACCAGCTTCACTTTCAACTTTATTGAAAGCATGATATCAGTATAACCTGCAGTTGAGTACCCAGGTGAAACTTGGAATGTTATTATGCAGAAAACAACAAATGTGGCAAGCTGCTGGCTACCTATCTCAAGAAGAGGGAGGAGAAAAAACGCATCGCTACTATCAAGTCAGACACGAATCAACTCGTAACGAAGGACAATGATATCCTTCAAGCCTTTAGCGACTTTTACAACCACCTATACCAGTCGGAATCAACGGCTTCTACCGAGGAGATTGATTGTTTTCTTTCTACTATCCCACATCCGAAGTTGAACTCTGACCAGGCCTCAGCCCTAGATGCCCCGATAACTCTTCAGGAGATAGAAACGGCTATCAGATCCTTACCCTGTGGAAAGTTGCCTGGCCCTGATGGCTTCACCACGGATTTTTTTCTAGCTTTTCGAAAAGATATTGCGTCCCATTTGCTCGTTTATTATTCCTCGCTGCTTAATCATGCTGGCACTACTACTGCCTTTTCTGATGCGTGCATTGTGGTGCTTCCAAAGCCAGGAAGAGATGCAGCTTTGGTATCCAATTACAGGCCCATTTCATTGTTAAATTACTGATTATAAAAGTTCACTAAAATTTTGGCCACCACGGCTCGCTTCAATCTTAATTCCCTCATTCACCCTGATCAATCTGGTTTTATCAAAAATCGTTTAATAGCCAATAACACCAGACTCTTTTTTTCACATACAGACATATGCCTCCACCTTATCGACACCAACTGTGGCCATCTCACTCGATCCTGAGAAGGCATTTGATAGGGTGGAATGGCCTTTTCTTCTTTCTATCCTTCAGTGGTTCGGGCTCGGACCAATTTTTATATCATGGATTCAGTTTCTCTACCATTCCCCATCAGCCTACCTCTATATTAATAGCAGAAAATCTCCTCGTTTCCACCTGCATCGGGGTACCAGGCAAGGCTGCCTTCTATCCCCCCTGGCTTTGGAACCATTACTTATGGCTATTAGGCAATCTTCCGAGATTGAAGGTTTTACTATTGGTACTGAGACATATAAACTATCCGCCTATGCGGATGATGTTCTATTGTTTCTTAATAACCATGACTCCTCCATTCCTTCGTTATTTCATCTCATCTCTAGATACTCCATGGTCTCCGGCTACAAAGTCAATTGGCATAAGACTGAACTGCTACCACTCAACTTGTTAGGCTCCACCACAGACTTCTCTACCCTTCCTGTTCAAAAGGTGTCCACAGGTCTCAAATATTTAGGAGTTCATTTCTACACTGATATGGTTACCACAATTAGCAACTGTGAATCCCGAATACTCTAACAAGTGCGAGACGCCTCCTTGCACTGGTCTCCTCTACACCTTTCTTAGTGGGGGAGATTAGATACCATTAAGATGATACTAGCCCCAAAAATTACATGCCTACTCTCTATGGTCCCTATGTTTTTTGCCTCGGACTTTTACTCCCACGTAGACTGTTAGACCGATTTTTGTGGAAGAATAAGTCCCCCAGAATAGTACTCTCCAAATTGAAAAAGAAATTCCAGAGATGGAGGGGTTAATTTCCCTGATTTTTATTCCTATCACCAGGCTTTCCTACTCCAAAAGGGAGATCATTTTTTTGCTAATCACTCATCTCCGTTTGAGATACCTCGATGGCTCCCTTTAGAAGTATCCCTGATGCACCCTTACCCCGGCCACATTTTTCTATGCTGTCTCTCTCTCCCCCAAGCATGCTCTCAATCCTATTTTGCATGCGTCCCATCAGGCTTTTCAAGCATTTGACAAAATCCCGTACCCAGTCACCAGCCCTTGGCATCTATCCTGTTTTTACACCGATATGGGATAAACCACATATTCTGGTTGGAGGTCACTCTATTAAATGGCCAATATGGCAATCCCATGGCATCTGATTTCTTCATTCTATTCTGCAGGATGGAGTTCTCCTACAGTTTGACAGTTGCGCCAGCTCTTCCTTCCTTACCAACCACACAGTTTTATGCTTGGTTGCAACTTCGCCATGCCCTACATGGTTCCCCCCTGTTGTTACCCTCCTCTACTCTGCACCGCCTTCAGTGATTAAAATTTATCAGACTTATGGTAAGCTAGGTCACTGGTGTCCCGATTTTATAAATTACTCCGAGGCTTCTTCCGTATCTTCTAGATCTATCTCTAGCTTACAATTAGTGTGGTCCGTTGATCTTCCTGTACACTGTCTCTGGCAAAATGGTCATATGAATGGAAAGTGCTAATCGCATATCACTGTCTTCCAGTCTCACTCAAACTGCTTTTTTTGTTCTACATCGAGCAGTATGGACCCCATGGAAACTATTCCGTGCAGGTTTAATTCCTTCCCATCAATGCTGGTCTTGTCTCACTAACACTGGCACACTGTCCCATATGCTCTTTATTGCCCTTTTGTTTCCTCATTTTGGAATCAGGTTTGGCATACTACTTCACTGGTATTAGGTCTGGACCAGCCCTCTTACCTTCTCCTTAATTATTTTAAGGGGAGCAGACCCATCCCTCAATATCTCAGCCCCCCTCCTGTAAACTTCTTGATTTTTTATTAACAGTGGCCATACATAATATTCTGTCCAACTGTAAACACAGTGACATGCTTTCAGAACATTTATGGTGGAATTCTGTCTTTACAGTAAATATGAGCAATCAGTAGCTATTAAATATAACAGATTGACCTCTTGGTGTAGGGTGTGGAAACCCCTTAACAATTACATAGCATCACAGCAGTAGAATGGTTTTCTTCATGTATACCTTCGATAGGGTTCCTAGCTATTCAGGTTGTCTAGCTAAGCCATTATTTTTCTTTGAGTGCCTATCTCTTCTTCTCCCCTTTCTCTTCCCCTACTCTTTCCCTCTTCTTTCACTCTCTCCCTCCTTTCATTTCTCCCTCTTCTTCACCTCCTCTGGCTCTTCTTTTTCTTCCCCTTAATCAGCATTCTCTCGTCTTCCTGAGCCTTCTTTTCTTTGCTTTTCTCTATTTCTTTTTGAATGATAGTTTATACCATGTCAATGTCCTATGTGTTTTGCAGTGAATTCACCTGGAATGGACTTATGCTTTCATTGTTCTTCTCAGACTGCATTTGTTATTGTTAACATATATTTTGTCATTGTTCAATAAAAATATTCAAACAAAAAAAAAAAACATGTATATTATATTTATATGTACTGTTATGGTGTCAAATAGAAGACCCTGCAAAAAAGATACTTGGAATCCATATGGTATTAGGCCTATTATAAATGTGTGTTGGCTGTAGGTTTGACCACCAAAAAGCAATGAGTAAACTGAATTACAATTACAGCAAACTTCCCAAAACAAAACAGCACTAACTGCCAGCACTCGTAACCCTATCTAAGAAAACACAATAATGAAACTATTACAGCAGGCCCTAAAACATCATTATACCTCCTATTAGGAACAGAATAAGGCAGGCTGCTATAGATCCTTACACAGAAACTATACACTAGCTGAATAACTCACTTTGGTCACACATGTAGAACAGACAGATCCTCACCAAATACAGAATGCAGAGACCAAAAAGTTTAGCAAATGTTGCTTACCTGTAACAGGTGTTCTCACAGGACAGCAGGATGTTAGTCCTCACATATGGGTGACATCATCAGGATGGAGCCCAATCACGGAAAACTTCTGTCAAAGTTTCCAGAACTTTGACTGGCCCCTACTGGGCATGCCCAGCATGGCACTAACCTGCAGCCAGCAGGGGTCCCCCTTCAGTCTTATTTGATAGCTACAGGCAGTGCCGAAAAAATAAAACAACAAACGTTACGAACCCAACACCGCAGGGCGGCGGGCGGGTTTCATGAGGACTAACATCCTGCTGTCCTGTGAGAACACCTGTTACAGGTAAGCAAACATTTGCTTTCTCACAGGACAAGCAGGATGGTAGTCCTCACATATGGGTGAGTACCGAGCTGAGGATGTCCGAACATGCACCAAATGTTACCCAACGGCGTGCAACAGGCACAACAACTGGGGTGGAATTTGGTAGAGGGCATCCTGAACCCCACCGGGCAGGCGGAAAGGTGTTGGTACGTCACGTTGGAAATAGGTTACGCAGGACAGATTGGCCGAAAATGGAATCTTGTCTTCCAGCTTTGTCTAGGCAATAGTGGGCTGCGAAAGTGTGGAGAGAACTCCAGGTGGGAGCCCTGCAAATGTCATGAAGCGGCACCGATTGTAGGTGTGCTACTGAAGTCGCCATGGCCCTCACAGAGTGTGCTTTAACACTGTCTTGAAAAGGAATGCCTACTTGCTGATAGCAAAAAGATATGCAGTCCAACCAGGAGGAGAGAGTCTGCTTACCCACAGGTTGCCCTAGTTTGTTGGGATGGAAAGAGACGAATACCTGAGTGCTCTTCCTGTGGGCAACTGTACGGTCTAGGTAGAACGCTAGAGCCCGTTTACAGTCAAGGGTATGCAGAGCCTGTTCCCCTGGGTTGGAGTGGGGCCTGGGAAAGAAGGATAGGTAGTACGATGGATTGATTAATATGAACTCCGGAAAACTACTTAGGCAAAACTTAGGGTGAGTGCGGAGTACCGCCCGGGTCCTGCAGGAGTTTAGTGTGTAAGGCAGATAGGTAACTAGGGCCTGTAACTCACTTAACCCTGCGAGCTGAAGTGATAGCCAAAGGAAATCACTTTCCATGTGAGATATTTTAGGTCACAGGAGTGAAGAGGTTCGAAGGGTGGTTTCATGAGCCGCCCAAGAACCAGATTAAGGTCCCAAGAAGTGGCCGGACATAAAGGTGGCTTGATATGGAGCAAGCCTTTAAGAAAACGTGTTACGAGGGGTTGTACCGATATAGGGACATTCCCCGACACCTTTATGGAAGGCGGCTACCATACTGACATGCATTCTGATGGAAGAGGTCTTTAGACCTGATTCCGATAAATGCCAGAGATAGTCCCAAAAACCTTGGGATTGGACAGAAAAAGGGATCAAGGGATTGCGAACGAAACACCATGATGTGTACCTTTTCCATTTATAGGAATAAGATTTTCTTGTGGAAGGCTTTCGTGAAGCAATCAGGACACGAGAAACCAAATCTGAAAGGATAAGTGGTTGAAGAATTAACCTTTCAACATCCATGCCGTCAGGAACAAGGCCTGAAGATTGGGATGGCGTAGAAATCCGTCGTTCTGAGATATCAGAAGTGGGTGCGTTCCCAAGGGAATGTGCCTGCGGATGGAGAGATCCTGGAGAATGGGAAACCACACTTGGCGTGGCCAGTGAGGTGCTATCAGGATCATGGTTCCTTGTCCTGACGGAGCTTCACGAGAGTCTTTGAGAGAAGAGGAAGTGGAGGGAATGCATAAAGCAGACCGGCTGCCCACGAGAGGGAGAATGCATCTCTGGGCTGAGAGCGCTCGCTCCGAATGAGGGAGCAGTAATTGTCCACCTTGTGGTTCTGGGGGGACGCAAAGAGGTCTATTTGGGGATGACCCCATTGCTGGAAGAGAGAGATCGCTACAGAGGGATTGAGAGACCACTCATGCGGTTGGAAGACATGACTCAGTTTGTCTGCCAAGACATTGTCCACTCCCGGCAAATAGGTGGCCCTGAGGTACATCGAGTGTGAGAGCGCTTCCGCCCAAATCTGCGCAGCTTCCAGACACAGAAGGAAGGAGCCTGTGCCTCCCTGCTTGTTGATGTACCACATGGCCACCTGGTTGTCCGTCTGAATCAGGATGACGTAATTTGATAGGCAATCCTGAAAAGCTCTGAGAGCATATCGCATCACTCAAAGCTCCAGGAAATTTATCTGGTGTTTGGCTTCCTCTGGAGACCAAAATCCTTGTGACTGCAGATCGTTTACATGAGCTCCCCAGCTGAGGTTGGAAGCGGTGCTGAGAATGAGTTGAGGATCTGGCAGGTGAAAAGGCAGTCCCTGGAGGAGATTGTTCTGAACTTTCCACCAGGCGAGAGACAGACGGAGTGCGTCGGTGATGTGGACAATAGTTGACAGAGGCTGAGTCGCTTGAATCCATTGTGACCTCAGAGTCCAATGCATGACTCTCATGGCCAGGCGGGCCATTGGTGTGAGATGGACTGAGGATGCCATGTGTCCGAGAAGGACAAGGAATTGTCAAGCTGTTGCTGTATACTGAGACTGCAACTGATGAGCGAGGGACACGAGGGTTTGCACTCATTGTTGAGGGAGAAAGGCTTTTGCCTGTAAGATGTCCAAGTCTGCCCCAATGAACGATAAAGGTTTGAGATGGGACTAAACAGGATTTCTCGTAATTGACGAGAAATCCTAGAGAAATTAAAGTGTGTAGGGTCAAATCCAGGGACGATCGAGCGGCTTGCTGGGTTGGGGCCCTGATTAACCAGTCGTCTAGATAGGGGTAGACGTGAACACCTTCTTTCCCTGAGAAGGCTGCGACAACCACGAGACATTTGGTAAAGACTCGTGGTGCCGATGCTAGGCCGAATGGAAGCACCCGGTATTGATAGTGCTTTGGGCCTACTAAAATCCTGAGGTACTTGCGATGAGCTGGAGCTATCGCAATGTGGGTGTATGCGTCCTGGAGGTCCAGAGAGCAGAGCCAGTCTCCTCTTTGTAGAAGAGGTAGAAGCAAGCCCAAGGTTACCATCTTGAACTTTTTCCGCTGGAGGTACTTGTTGAGGGCACGTAGGTCCAGAATTGGACGAAGCCCCACGGATTTTTTGGGGATCAAAAAGTACCGTGAATAGAACCCTAGGCCTTGTTGCGAAAAGAGGGACTGGTTCTATTGCCTCTTAACTGGAGAAGAAGGGAAACCTCCTGCTCCAGAAGGACAGAGTGGTCGGTTACTCTCCACACTTGTAGAGATGGTGATTCCGGTGGAAGAGCAAGAAAGTTCAGGTGGTATCGCTGAGCAATGATTGCTAGCACCCATTGGTCGGTTGTGATTGATTGCCACATGCCATGAAAGTGGCACAATCGACCTCCCACTGGTATGCCTGGCAGAGGAATCAGGCTGCAGCTCTCGAAGGGAAAGTCAAAAACCTGAAGCAGGCCCCGGCTGCGGAGCTGCTTGTGGCTTTTGCTTCCGGGGCTGGCGAGGCTGAGATTTTTGATAAAGCCTCGTAACTCGGGACCTTGTTGGTGGAGGATAGTACTTCCTTGGGCGGAAGAATGACTTCTTAGAGTCCTTCTTGAAGGGCTGTCGAGAAGGGAAGTCAGAAGGTATCGATGAGAGCTGTTTGAGGGTTCTCATGATGGTCCTTTGATTCAGCCACTATTGCTGAATCTGTTCGCTGAACAGATTATCTCCTATACAGGGCAGGTCAGAGAGCCTGTCTTGTACTTCTGGGCGAAGGTCAGAAGACTTGAGCCAGGCCCAGCGTCTTGTCGAAATGGCAGTTGCAGACACTCTAGTGGAGGTGTCGAAGATATCGTAAGCTGTTCTTATCTCATGCTTTCCTGCCTCAAACCCCTTGTTGACAAGGGCTTGAAGATGTTCTTGAAATTGGTCAGGCAGGGTTCCAGAGAAGTCCTGTATTTGCTGAAAATGACCCTGTTGTATTGGGTCATGTACAGCTGGTAAGAAGCAATCCTGGAGATGAGCATGGCCCCTTGGAACACTCGACGACCAATACTGTTGAGGAACTTGTGTTCCTTGACAGGAGGGGTGTAGACTAGTGTGGTTTCGTCCTTTTTTGCTTTCTTTTGAGCCGATTCCACCACAACTGAGTGGTTGTCGAGCTGAGATTTTGAAAGCCAGGGGCTGACTGTACCAGGTAAGTAGTATCAGCTTTTCTGTGTACTGCGGCAATGGATCCAGGGTTTTCCCAGTTCTTTTGAGGGTCAAGAAGAACTTGATGAATGGGAATAGAAGTGTGATCACTTTAGGGGCATCCAGGAATTGGAGAAGCTCCATCATTTGGTGCCTATCATCTTGCTCCATCTGAAGCTGGAAAGGGACCAATTCTGACATTTCCTTCACAAAATTAATGAAAGAGAGGTCCTCTGGAGGAGAACGCTTTCTACTTTCAGTAGGAGAAGGAGGTGAAGGTAAATCATCGGTGTCTGTGGAAGTATCATCACCCCAGGTGTCATAAGGATCAGCAGGCTGACCTGTAGGACAAGAAGGGAGTTGGATACCCGAAGGGCCCGGCTGAAGCTCCGAGAAAATCGAAGGAATCACCGGGGGCACCGGTACCCCGGCATTGAAGGCATCGATGGCGCCGATGTGTGTATCGCTCCCAATGAATGAATCGGTGGCGAGGGGATGACATGGCATCGATAGCTGAGGCAATACCCCCGAAGGAGGAATGCGAAATGGTGTTTCTCCTCCCGATAAAGCTGTTATCGGGGAGCGCACCGAGGCCATCGGAGACCCAGGAGTTACTGGTGGAAGGCCAGTCATGAGCGCCTCCTTCCAGGATAGCAGCGGTGCCAGCGCTGGAATCGGGTCGGTGACCGGTTCCACTCTCGTGCCGGTGTCAGTGCCGGAGGGACCTGGAGTCGTTGCATCGCCTTGTCGATGGCCTCCTGGACCAGCCGGTCCAGTTTCTTCCCGGAGACCTGGGGCAATCAGCTCCGGCTCCGTGACGGAAGAGGGAGGCTGAGGCAGTGTCTGAGGGACCACCTTTACAGGCGGAATCTCGACTCCCAACCCCCGATCGGGTGAGGATGGCCTCGATGTCCCGGTCGCAGGAGCGGTCGGGTGTCCATTCCTGGACGGGGCTTTTTCGATGGTGGCTCGGGATGGTGGCTTGGTCGATGATTTCGCTCCCTCGACGGTCCGAAGACTTATGATGCCGATGGCGATGTTTCTCCCTTCGATCCCCTCGATCTTGAGGGGGAGAAACGGGAGTCGATGGCCGTGAAGACGTCGATGGCGGTGCGACTTCGACAGTGCCGGTTCCGATGACGTCGATGCGATGGACGGCGTCGGGGGTGTGAGGCACGGAAAAGGAGTCCCATCTTCTCCATTCTGGCTTTGTGACCTTTGGTGTCATGAGGGCACTTTTTGGTGCAAGTCAGGACATCATGCTCACGGCCTAAACACATTACACAGACTCCATGAGGGTCTGTTGATAGACATGGTGTGAGTACAGTCCCTGGCACCGACGAAAACCCGACACCATGGCCATAGAAAAACTCGAGCCGCGGTACGGTCGATGGCCAGTAGGCCACGAGGCCAAACTCAATGGTAATCGACGAAAAACGGTGAAAAACCTTACCGGAGTACCGTGGCCTGAGAAAAGTTAGGAGGGACCCTGTGGGGCAAAATAATTTTAAATAAGTCCGTGAGGAAATTCCTGTCAGGAATCTCTTCAGAGCTCCTAGACCGCGAGGCTACTGCTGCACGGAAAAAAGAAGACTGAAAGGGGACCCCTGCTGGCTGCAGGGTTAGTGCCATGCTGGGCAAAGTTCTGGAAACTATGACAGAAGTTTTCCATGATTGGGCTCCATCCTGATGATGTCACCCATATATAAGGACTACCATCCTGCTTGTCCTGTGAGAAATGGAATATCAGCCCATATTTTCTTGAGACATGTGCACTGGAACCACAGCCCTGACTGAGGAGCCCTTGACAATGTACACTCCACTTCCAGCCTCTTCTGCGGAGAGTGGCAAGGAGACAATATAAACATGTCCCGAGGAACACTGTGAAACTCCAGTGCATATCCATCTTGTATTGCCTCCAAGACCCACTGGTCTGACGTGATTACAACCCACCTCTGATTTAAAAAATAAATAAATAAATAAATAAAGAGGCAGCCCCCATTTCCCTTTCCCGGGGGTGGGTCTGTACACCTTCATTGGAGGCTTGGGAGGTTCCACTACCCGAGACTGCACTCCACCTGGGTTGTCTGGATGAAAGGACTGAGACCTACCAAAAAGTCAAGTCTTCTATAAGGTCACAAACACTTGGATCCTCTAGCACGACCTCTCATGCCAAATGAGCGAGGCATCTGCTTTTTATCCTTCGGCAACTGAGGAATTGGGAACTCACCCCACTTATTGGCCATTTTCTCCAACTCGCTCCCAAACAACAGTTATCCTTTAAAGGGAAACTTCGTAAGGTTAGCCTTGGAGGTCGCATCGGCCAACCAATTTCTCAGCCATAAATGACACTGGGCCACTATTAGCAAAGTCACCTCTCTGGCTGACGTGCGACCAAGTCGCAGCCCACATCTGCAAAAAAGGCAGCTGCTGGCTCCAAAGCTTCCTGGTAATTTATTTATTTATTTTGAATTTTTATATACCGATATTCCTATAAAGAATATAGATCACACCGGTTTACAATGGAACAGAACTTTCGCTGGGAGGCGATACATTAAACAATGAACATTAGCAATTGCAACATTCAGAAAAACATTTGGAAACAAGGAACCATAACAAACCGAGAACAAAAACAAAAAATAAAAATAAAATTGTGGTATAATAATAATAAAATAGATAAATAAATAAAATAAATAAACTACTTTATTTAAAACTAGGATGGATCCTCGAGGGACTGTGAAAGAAGATAGCTCAGTAAGTCCAATAACTGTTAGCATAGGTCTTGGAGTCATGTTCTAGGACCTGCATCAAAGAGAACTTGGGTTTTTCAGGGAAAGTTTGATTGAACAGCAAAGTTTTTAAGTCTTTCTTGAAGGTTAGGAGAACAATGTTCTTGACGGAGGTCAGGAGGGAGAGTGTTCCAAAGAGTCGGCCCAGATGTAGATAACGCTCTTTTGCTTAGAGAAGATTTAGTAGGGGGGGGGCATGCAGAGAGCCTTTGTAAGCTCTTCTGATTGGTCTTTCAGAGGTGTGAACACGGAATTGATGGCTCAGTTTGAGAGGGGCGATGTTATGAATGTCTTTATGTATCATCATGAGTACTTTGAACGAAATCCTGGCTTTGATTGGTAACCAGTGCAGAGACTGCAGTATGGGAGAGATATGCTCTCTTTTGTTTGAGTTGGTAAGTATTCTCGCCGCGGCATTCTGTACCATCTGCAGTGGTTTTATTGTTATTGCAGGAGGAGGACCATGCAAGAGGGAGTTGCATAGTCTAATTTAGTAAGGATAATGGACTGCAGCACTAGTCGGAAATCTCGAAAGTGAAGGAGAGGTTTAAGTTTTTTTTAATACTTGTAATTTAAAGAAACATTCTTGGTAGTGTTTGGACAAATGATTTAAGATTGAATTGGTTGTCTAGTTGAACTCCTAGATCTCTGACATAGGGGGAGTGGTTAATATCAGTTGTGAGTGATTGTGTTGCATTTAGGGAGTTGAAGAGAACTTTGTTTTCATCAGATGAAATAATGAGAATCTCTGTCTTATTTGTATTGAGGATCAAGTAAGACTGGTAAGTAGATTGTTAATTGATTGCAGACAGGTGTTCCAGTGGGACCAGGTTTTTGTGAAGAGAGTCTGTGATAGGGAGAAGAATCTGGACATCATCGGCATAAAGGTAATAAGTTAATTTTAAGTTGGAGAGTAATTGGCAGAGAGGGAGCAGGTAGATATTAAACAGTGTTAGGGGAAAGGCTGAACCTTGCTGGACTCCTAGGTGGTGATCTGATGGGGTGAGAAACCTTATTGTTAATCTTTCACCTTGTAAAATCTATTGTCCAGGAAGGATTTGAACCAACTGTGAGACACTCCTTTGATACCAATGTCAGTTAGACGCTGAAGAAGAATGGAATGATTCACCGTATCAAATGCTGCAGATAAGTCCAGTAATACTAGTAGGTACAGCTATTTCCTCTCAAGGTTTAGGAGAATGGTATCCGCTAGTGATGTTAAAAGGGACTCAGTATTTCGAGTTTTGCGAAATCCAAACTGGAAGGGGAAAGGATGTTGTTTCTCCTCCAAGTATTCAGAAAGTTGTTTATTTACTATTTTCTCCATAATTTTGGAAATCAGTGGTAAGTTAGCTATAGGTCGGAAATTTGCAGGATCGGATGTTGGAAGGTTCGGTTTTTTTAGTAGTGGTTTGACTATAGCTAGTTTAATTTTGTCAGGTACCTTCCCTTGTATCAAAGAGCAATTAATTATGTCTGCTAAAGCTTTTGAAATAGTGTTCGGGATGGAGAGCAGGAGGTTTGAGGGTATTACGTCCAGTGGGTGAGAAGAAGGTTTGAGCTTCCTGAGGATGTTTTCGATTTCCAGGGAGGAGGAAGTTTCGAAAGCTTCTAGTGTGGAGTTTCGATTATGAGAAAAGGGTAGAGATGGGTGGGTACCTACGTTGGACATGGTAAGTGGCTTTATGAGGTTTACTATTTTTCTCTCAAAGAAGATAGCCAGCTCTGTGGCTTTGTTGAGTGCTAGGACATCTGGAATGGTAGGAGGGGAAGGTTTAGTGAGTGATGAGACATAAGAGAATAAGGCTTTGGAATCGAAGAAGAAATGGTGGAGACGAAGTCTTTCTTAGCTCTAAGAATGGCGTTCCTGTTGGTATTCAGCAGTGATTTGTAGGCCGATAGATTCGATGTTGATGAGTTCTTGCGCCAACTGTGCTCTTTGCTCCGTAGCTCTTGTTTGAGGGCCTTTAGATTTGGGGTGAACCATGGTTTCCTGTTATCCTGATGTGGGTGTAGTGATCTGGTAACGGTTGGACAAACTTGTTCTGCCACTTTGTTAGTTATCTTGAGCCAGGAGGAAGTCGTGGTGAAGGCATCTGAAAGATCAAGTCGAGCTAGATCCTTTGCAAGCAAATTACTTAGATCGTCTGTGGGACAAGTTTTCCTGAACTGAATAGTGGTTTTAGGGAAGACAGGCTGGGGGTGATCTTTAATAGAGATGTGAATCGGAACCAGAATCGGTTCGGATTTCAGTTCCGATTCACATCTCTAATCTTTAATTTGTAGCTTTGATGAAATGACCTGATGGTCTGACCAAGGGACTGCAGAACATATTGGGCTGGTTGCAGAAATAATGCCTTCGTTTTATGAAAATAAGGTCCAGTGTATGTATTTATTTATTTATTTTTAATTTTTATATACCGAAGTTCTTGCATCGGATACAAATCACTCCGGTTTACATAAAACAGTGAGATGCCCAAACGGAAGGGGGCTTTACATATAACTATAAGACAACGGGCTTTACATTATAACTATAAAACTATAAACACTATAAAAACAACGTACAACTGGAACATGGTATAGAGATAGTAACAAGAGAAGGAAAAACTTTTGATATCAATATCATATTACAGTGATAAATAACAGTGGTATGGTAGATTTGAAAATAAACTGAAATAAATAAAGGTTAAAAGTAATGCATTAAAACAGTGTAAATGCGAAAGTAATAAGCGCGGTATATACAAAAAGAATATTATCTTAATGGGGGCACATGTGGAAGCGTTGATTTGATTGGTAACTCTGTTGTAAATTACGCGAGAATGCGAGCATCTAGGCTACGTTAAGTGTCTGGGTAGGGCTTGGCGGAAGAGCCAGGTTTTTTAGGGTTTTTTTGAACACCTGATGACTGGGTTCAAGTCTTAGATCTGGGGGGAGTGTGTTCCACTGGTGGGGGCCTGCTGAAGATAGTGCTCTTTTCCTTAGTAGTGTTTTTTGCAGGTGGGGCATAAAGTGTGCCTTTGTAGGCGCTTCTGATGGGTCTGGTGGATGGATGATGGTTGCAGTTGTGTGCTAGTCTGATGGGGGCGAGTTGGTTAGTTGCTTTGTGAACCATAGTGAGAACTTTGTAGAGGATCCTAAATTTTATAGGAAGCCAGTGAAGGTTACGGAGGATTGGAGTAATATGTTCTCTTTTGTTGGTGTTTGTAAGGATTCTGTCGGGCCACGTTCTGTACCATCTGTAGAGGTTTAATCGAATTTGTGGGTAGCCCGAGTAGAAGGGAGTTACAGTAATCTAGCTTGGTGAAAGTATGATTGGATTGGAGTACTAGCCTGAAGTCATTGAAGTGTAGGAGGGGTTTTAGCTTTCTGAGGACTTGTAATTTGTAAAAGCAGTCCTTTGTGGTAGTGTTTATGAACTTTTTAAGGTTTAGGTTGTTGTCAAGCCAAGCTCCTAGGTCCCTGACGTCGGGGGAGAAATTGATGTTTGAGTTTGCTGGTTGAGAGGAGCTTGATGCGGTGGTGGGGGGGTCATGGGAATGATTGATCCATTTCCGTTTTGCTGGCATTCAAAACTAAGTTGAGACTGGAGAGTAGGTCTTTAATTGGCTGAAGGCAGTCATTCCAAAAGGTAATGGTTTTTTGCAGGATTCTGTGATCGGGATCAGGATTGTATGTCATCCGCATAGAGGGTAATGGGTAAGCTTCAGATTTGCGAGTAGGTGGCAGAGAGGGAGGAGGTATATATTGAAAAGGGTGGGTGACAGTGAAGATCCTTGAGGGACTCCTTGGTCTGTGGAGATGGGATGAGATTCCTTGTTGTTAATCCTGACTTTATAGAATCTATTGTTCAGGAAGGACCGAAAATCAACTGAGCGCTGAGCCTTTGATGCCTATGTTGGCTAGTTGGTCTATAAGTAAAGTGTGTTTTTACCGTATCGAAAGCTGCCGACAAATCTAAGAGAACCAGCAGGTAGGATTGTTTTTTTCTCCAGGTTTATGAGGATGGAGTCCGTGAGTGATAGTAGAAGAGATTCAGTGTTTAGGGATTTGCAAAAGCCGTACTGAGCCGGAGAAGAGAAGAATGTTATGTACTTCGAGGTATTCTGACAGTTGCTTGTTGACAATTTTTTCCATCAATTTGGCAATGAGAGGTAAGTTGCAATTGGACGGAAGTTGGCTGGGTCCGATGGGGAGGCGTTAGGTTTTTTTAAGTAGAGGTTTGAGGATTGCCAATTTTAATTGGTTGGGTACTAAACCTTGAGATAGAGATGTATTGATAATTTCGGAAATAGGTTTAGAGATAGTGTTCGGAGATAGCGATAAGCAAGTTTGTCGGTAATGGGTCTGAAGGGTGGGAGGATGGTTTGATTTTTTTGAGGGTATTTTCAATCTCCAAAGAAGAGGTGGGTTTCAAATGACTCGAGGACTGGCATTTTGTTGAGGCAGGGTTGTGAGGTGGTGTATTGGAGGGCTGTTGTTGGGTGTGAGAGAATCGGTTAAGGTTGGAGATTTTTGTCTTAAAGTAGTTGGCGAGTTCGTTGGCTTTGTTGAGTGCTTGGTGGTCTGAGATGGTGGGGGGAGATGGTTTGGTAAGAGAGGAGACATAGGAAAATAGTGCCTTGAATTGAAAATGAAGTGTGGATTTTTTTTTGCATAGAAATCTTTCTTGTTCTCAGGATGGCGTTCCTGTAAGTGTTGAGTAGGGATTTGTAGATGTCATGTGTCGAGGAGGTTGGGTTTTTTCTCCAGCTTTGTTCTTTATTTCTTAGTGATTGCTTAAGTGATTTAAGTTCTGGGGTAAACCACGGTTTTCTGTTGTCCAATGTGGGTTGTATGGTTTTGGATGAAGTTGGGCAGATTTGATCTGCAATTTTATTAGTGAGCTTGATCCAAGTGGAGGTTGCAAGTGGTTGCGTCTGTGAGGTCTAGTTGGTTTAGCGCTTTGGATATCTTTTCGTTGAGTAGGTCTAGAGAGCATGGTTTCCTGAAGTGGATGGTCGAATTGGTGGGGACTTGAGGTGGTGATTTTGATCTTAAGGGTCGTGTAGATAACCTGGTGGTCTGACCAGGGAACTGGAGAGCAGGGTGGGAGTGGAATGGATGGTTAAAGCTATCGTTAATGAAGATGAGGTCCAATGTGTGGCCTGCTTTGTGGGTAGGGCTGTTAACAATTTGCGTGAAACCTAAATGACTAAGTGATGAGAGGACTGTTACACAGTTGATGGATTGTGGAGAAGTGTCTACATGAAGGTTAAAGTCACCTAGGATTATTGCGGGTTTGTCGGCGTTGATGTGTTTGGTTATCAGCTCAATCAAAGGAGAGGGATCTGAATCTAATGTTCCTGGTGGGGCGTAGATGAGGGCTAATTGAAGATGATCAGATTTGAAGAGCGAGAACTCTAATTTGGTGGTGGAGTTAACAACAACCAGGGTTATGCCTAGACCTTTTTTTGCTGCCAAGAGGAGCCCTCCACCTCTTTTTTTAGGTCTGGGGACTGAGAAGAGATCGTATGATTGCGTAGGAAGCTGGTTTGTGAGCACAGTGTCTGTATTTTTTAACCAGGTTTCTGTGATAGCACAGATGTCGGGGTTGACTTCTATGAGATAGTCATTGAGGATATGTGTTTTTTTGGAGAGCGATTGAGCGTTGAATAGAGTTAGAGTAAACAGAGAGAGACCTAAGAGTTGAGTAATTGGCGATATCATTATTGGTATAAGCCTTTGTTGTCGTGCAACGTGATGGTGTTCAGGTTGAGTATGCATTCTGTGTTTGTTCCAGATTGTAGGTATGGAGCAAAGGTGCATCTTTGTAGTAAAGTTGATAGAAGATATGTTGTGAAAGGGTAGTGATGCTGTGATGAATGCTGTAGTTGCTGGGATGACTGCAGGAGTTGCTGGGATGACTGCAGGAGTTGCTGGGATGAGTGCTAGAATTGCTGGGAGGAATGCTGATGGGAGGAATGCTGATGTTGCTGGGATGAAGAGTGCTTAATTTAGATGAGGGTGGACTACCGGACGGTGTTGGTGAGTGTGGCTTTTGCGATCTGGTGCGCACAAAGGGCGCACAAAGGGGCAGGCCCCTTTGTCGCGCTCCTTAGGCGCGCGACGCCTGTAGCCGTTTCAGCCCTTTAAAGGGCTCTGGGGAGGCGTCTGGGCTTCCGGGGAGGGCTTACCGGTTCCCTTCCTTGCTGTTTGCACTTCCTTCTGCCTCCGCAGTTAAAACTGCTTTTTTATTTTTTTTTTCTTTGCTTTGCGATTGCCTCGGGGGCCTCGTGAGAGGCTAGTTGCAGGTCCACCTCCCCTGGCCCCGATAGGCCGACGCCGATCGCACGGGGAGGGCCGACCCTGGCCGAGGGGGGACGAGAGGGGGCGAGCAGGACAGCTGCTCAGGAGGGTAAAGGGAGTGCCTGTAGCCCTTTCAGCCCTTTAAAGGGCTCTGGGGAGGCGTCTGGGCTTCCAGGGAGGGCTTACCGGTTCCCTTCCTTGCTGTTTGCACTTTCTTCTGCCTCCGCAGTTAAAAAAAAAAAATAAAAAAGCAGTTTTATGACCTGCTTTGTGCGTAGGGCTTGTAACAATTTGTCTAAAGCCCAGGTGACTAAGTGTAGAAAGTAGGATTTCACAGTTAGGGGAAAGCGGTGAGGCATCCACGTGAAGATTAAAATCTCCCATCAAGATGGATGGTTTATCTAAGTTGAAATGTTTGGTTGTCCATTCGATCAATGGAGAGGGGTCAGATTCAAGAATGCCTGGGGGTGCATAGATGAGGCCAAGTTGGAGATGACCTGATTTGAAAAGGGATAGTTCGATGTTGTTAGTTGTGGTAGATAGGTGCAAAGAGAGGTTAAGACCTTTTTTTTGCGGCTAGCAGTAGTCCTCCTCCTCTTTTTTTATGTCTTGGAATTGAATGGATATCGTATAGTTGATTGGGGAGCTGATTCAGAAGAACCGTATCCGTTGGTTTCAACCACGTCTCTGTAACTGCACAGATGTCTGGTTTAGAGTTTAAGAGGTAATCGTTGAGTAGGTGGGGTTTTTTGGAGATGGATTGAGCATTCAATAGAGGAAGCGTAAAGAGCGAGAGTCCAAGGAGTTGAGTGACTGGAGCAATCATGATTGGGATTAGTCTTTGTTGCCGGAGGCTTATAGCTCGAGGCCTGTTGAATCTCCGACTATAGGAAATAGGTATAGTAAAATGTGCGCATAATGAGAAGGAACGATGAGATGTAAAGGAGTAAGAAGTAAGATGTAAGATGCTGGGGGTGATGAATGAGATGCAGGGTAAGGTGGTCTCGCAGGGCCTGGTTTCAGTGACACTATATAGGATTTGCCCCGACTGATGATAAATGAATTGTTAGCACAGTCGAGGAGGTAGGTCCAGACGATGGAGTGGAACTTGAATGGGGGCGAGGTATCCTAATAGCTAAAACGTTGACCGAGGAGGATTGAAGGTGACAAAGTTGCCAAGGTGGTAGAGCGGCAGAGAGAAGTAACAGGGCTGCACTCCGGTGCTGCACGAAGGGGCGCACAAAGTTGCGCCCCTTCGGCGCCGAAGTGGATTGAAATTTAAAGTTCTGCCAGTCCTCTTCTGATTGGCTGCCTTGCAGCCATCTGATGATTGGCCTGTTTTCGGTGGGGGCGGCCTTCAGCCGGGAGAGGAAATCGGGCCTGGAGCGGAGCCTAGACTGGTCGCGGTGTCGACGGCGGCCCCGTCCGGGTAAGAGAAGAGAAAAAGGCCTTACCCCGATGGGACGCCGGCGCCGATTGTGCAGGCCTTACTTCTGGAGCGGCAGCAGCAGCTTTAAAGGTAAGCCGGCAGAGAAAGAGATTCACTCCAGATTCATCAATCTCTTGAGAGAGAAGTAAACTGGACAGAGCCACCAGTGAACAACAAGAAGCTATCTGCAAGGTCATTGCCACTGCTTGCTTAAGGATGTCCTCAATCCTATCACTCACATTCTTCAAAGCTGCTCCTCCCTCCACTGGGATAGTAATCCGCTTGAAGACGGCAACACGAAAGCGTCCACTTTCGAAAAACGTAACCACTCTCTTGTGACTGGATCCAGGAGGTACCAGCCTTCCAAGATTCGACCCCCTTTGAAATTAGCCTCCGGGGCACACCACTCAAGATCAATCAAGTCTTGAATGGCTTCCATAACAAGGAAAAAAACAAGATGCTTTACGCAAAGAAATCAAAATGGGATTTTTCTTTGGCTCAGACATGGAATCAGCCCCAGGTACTCCCAGCATCTTTAATGTCTTTAATGAGAAGTAAGAGCCAGTAACTCACCTCTGAAAGAACCACAATATAGTCCTATATGGTTCCAGACCCAGAGGAATATCCCCATTCTCCAGAGAGTAAGGATCAGCCTCATGATCCGTGCCATCCAGATCCCTATCAGGAAGACCAGCTGCCGATCCATGTGTATTTCGGCACTTAACAGCAGTACCAGGCATGTGGGAAGTCACCACCTGCGACTGACCTGGCAAGATTGGTCGGGGGCTGAGGACTGCGCCTGAAGAAAGGATTGCAATCCTTGAAAAAATTCCACCCAAGAAAAGGCAGAAGGATCCATGGCAAAACTCGAAGGCACCTGTCCTGTGCTCACTGATCTACCTTCCCCTGCTGCTGAACCAGTTAAGAGAGTTCCAAGGTCAGGCAAACTTTCTGCCATATCTGTACCCAGGCCTTCATTAGGCTGGGAAGAACCAAGCTTAGTAAAAATCAGATGAAGGTAATGCTCCCTGAGCCTCTAAGCAATGCTGGCATAACTTAGAAGGAATGCCTGGCTGAGATGCCCAAATATGACAGGCAGCACAGAGGGAAAGGCGCTTAAGTTTCATAGCTATAGGTGCCGGTCTGTCAGTACGATTAACCAGCGACTGAAGGATTTGCGTCCAGCTGAGTTCATGCTATAAAATATAAGCGTCCAAAATGTAGGCATGCAACCCTGTGCTTGATGACCACCACAAAAAAGGAAAAAAAAAAAAAAAAAAAAAAAAAAAGATTGAGCACCCTCAATGCAGCTCAGATTGTGGGCACAGATAAGCATGTGCCTAACGGAGACACCGCTACCACCTGGACACCCAAGCAGATGTCCAAGTAAGCATCCAAAAACTGGACACACAATCTGCACGCACTGATGGCCCTGAAGAGGGCAGCCTGACAGACAGGAAAAGGTGCAAAAACGCCGCAGGCCTACCACGCAGCACACAGAGAAAAGCCTAAGAGCAAGGCCTAGCCCAAAAGGGCTGCTCAACCCACCCAGGTTCTTAACCTCCCCCTCAGGGGCAGGAACAAATGTCAGATCAGCACACAAAGCATGGAGGAAGCCCTATACAAATTTTTTGTTTTAATTAAGCTTTTCCTGAGCTCAGCCCGTTCCAGCTGAGTACAGAGATGGTCTCCAGCTGCAGGGGGAGAGAGCATATACAGTCACAGCCATGCTCTGCTTCCTGCACTATGCCTTTCACCTGTTTCAACAGCTAAGTCCAAGGTGGCTGAAAAACAAGCTACAGAATCAAGAAACTTATCTGAGGGACCACGGAAATCGCCTCAGGAATTCTCAACTGGGGGGAGGAAACAGTTGGTATCACCACAGGAGGGTGCAGCTCATTGAATTTTCTTTTATCTCCTTCTAAAACTTGAAGCAATCTCCAGTGGGGAGATGCATGTCCACAATCTGCTGGAGACAGAATACTGGCAGGCTGTCACTGCAGAGGTATATATACTGCAATGTCAGCTTTGCTCCTTCTCCATCTGCTGGCAGAGGTGCATAACCCACTCGTTCTGAATTCATCTGTCTGGACACTAAGAAAACACATTCAGATCACTTCATAAACTGAATTGCTAAATTATAAGTCTGACAATCTAATACAAGTCAAGACAATGGTTTTTTATGTTTACTGGTTAATGAGATATAAAACTGTAGACCAGAATTACATTTCGATTAAAAAAAATACAACGAGGTTTAAATCTTGCTGGTTAGGACACAGTCCAATTGGTTTTATGCAATCAAGGACAGGATAACAGCCGCCCATATTACACAGGTTCTCAATATCAGCCAAAAAGCCATGAAGGAGTTTCATTCAATTCATGTACCTGTGCTTACATCTGATTGACAAAAAGGTCAAAAGAACTTTGGTGGTTTCCCCCTTTAAATTTAATTCATTCTGATACTATGTCAGTATCATTACAGTTTCCTGATAATCTTCAAGTCTGGTACCAATATCCTTTAAAAGAACATTCAATTTGTATTACTTTACCCATGTACAAAATCAGTACAGTTCCATTTAAATAGACAGCCTTACAAATTTGCTGCTTATCACAAGAAATGCTTTAGAAAAGTTACCTATTTTGTATTTTTCCTGCTCTTTCCAGATGTAACATGGGTGAGAAAGATTTGCTAACTTTTTCCTCAGAAAGCAGCTCAAGATTTTTAGGCACTTTCATTAGGTTTACTGAAGACGTCCTACGTTCTTTGTTTCCTTTGTATTTTCCACTCTTTACGACATCTGCTTTACCAAAAGGAATTTCTTGGGCATCAAAATCTAACCTACATATGAAAAAAAGAACAAAGCTTTCATATATAAAAGATACAATTTTAAAAAGGACACATAGCTGATAAAAGCAGAATTGAAAAACTGCTAACATTTGTTCAAAAACAAGTGAGGTGATCAAGTTTGCCAATGACACAAAATTAGAGAACTTTGCAAAACTAGGAATGCAAATGGCAAAATAAATTTAATGTAGACTAGTGCAAAGTGATGCATTTAGGGACAAGTAACCCAAATTACAGCTACAAAATGCAAGGTTTCACATTAGGAGTCACCACTCAGGAAAAGGATCTAGGTATCATTGTTGAAAATACATTGAAAGCTTCTGTTCAGTGTGCAGCAGCAGTCAAGAAAGCAAATAGAATGCTGGGAATTATTAGGAAAGGAATGGAAAATAAAACAGAATATCATAATGCATCTGTATCGCTCCATGGTGCAACCTCATATTGAGTATTGTGTTCAGTTATGGTCACCACATCTCAAGAAAGAAATAGCAGAATTAAAAAAGAAACAGTGAAGGGTGACCAAAATGTTAAAGGGGATGGAAAAATTCCCCTATGAAGAAAAGCTATAGAGGCTAGGACTCGTCAACTTGAGAAGAGACGGTTGAGGGAAGAAATAAGAAAATTATTACTTACCTGCTAATTTTCGTTCCTCTAGTACCATGGATCAGTCCAGACCGTGGGTTATGTCCCCAATCCAGCAGATGGAGTCAGCCAAAGCTTCGAGGGGGCGTCACCGTAAGTACTACTACCCCCTCTGCAGGAGTTCAGTATCGAGTATATCAAAGTCCGAGTAAACAAACAAACCCCCGTATTGGATCAAGTTTAAAAGGAACGGCAACAATAAGCCGCATAACTAAGGAACGAACTGTAACCCTCCCACCAACGGGTAGGAGAACATGAGTACAGCGTGCCAACCCAAAAGAAACTGCGAAAACAGTGAAAACTGAGACATCGTGAAAAACAGGAAAACACTATCATCCAGAGCAGACAGCTGAGCAGAATTATAACCCAAATGCGGTGGGCGTCTGGACTGATCCATGGTACTACAGGAACGAAAATTAGCAGGTAAGTAATAATTTTCTTTTCCCTGTACGTACCTGGATCAGTCCAGACCGTGGGATGTACCCAAGCTTCCCTAAATCGGGTGGGGTCCTGCGAGGCCTGCTCGGAGAACCTGTTCGCCAAAATGTCCAGAGACAGAAGAGGCGAGGTGTAGGCGATAGTGCCTCGAGAACGTATGTAGCAACTTCCAGGTGGCCGCACGACAGATTTCCTGTGGGGAGACCGAGCGAGTCTCCGTCCAGGAAGCCGCCTGAGAACGCGTAGAATGCGCTCTGATACCGGGCGGGGAGTCCGCCCCGCCCCAATGTAAGAAGCGGCAATGCTGGCCTTCAGCCATCTGGCCACGGTCGTCTTCGAGGCCTGGGAACCCTTCCGAGGACCGAACCAAAGTACGAAGAGATGGTCGGAAGTCCGGAAATCATTCGTAGCCTCCAGATAGAGACGCAGAGTGCGCTTGACATCCAGGAGTCGGAGAGCCCTCGGTTCAGACGACGAGAAAGACGGCAGTTCCACCGTCTGATTCACATGGAACGCAGACACCACCTTCGGGAGGAAGGCAGGAACAGTGCGAAGCGAAACTCCGGAGTCGGAGAAGCGGAGATAAGGCTCTCTACACGACAGGGCCTGCAGTTCCGAGATGCGTCGAACGGAGCAAATGGCCACCAGAAACACAGTCTTGAGAGTGAGGTCCTTAATCGTCGCATTACGCAATGGTTCGAACGGGGGCTCCGACATGGAACGGAGCACGAGGTTGAGACTCCAAGAGGGACAAGGGTCCCGGATCGGAGGCCGCATATGCTTGACACCCTTGAGGAAACGCATGATGTCCGGGTGCTGAAGCAAAGAGCCCCCATCGCGCAGGAGCGAACCAAGGGCGGCCACCTGAACCCGTAGTGAATTATAGGCGAGCCCCTAGTCCACCCCCGCCTGTAGAAACTGAAGGATCTGAGGAACAGAAGCCTTGGCGGGTCTCGTGTTCTGGCCGGTACACCACAGTTCGGAAACCTTCCAGACCCGAACGTAGGTCGCCGACGTCGAAAGTCTTTCTGGAACGCAAGAGCGTTGACACTACCGCCTCCTGGTAACCTCGGCGGGGGAGGCGGTGCCTCTCAAAAGCCAGGCCGCAAGACAGAAGAGTTCGGCCTGATCGAAAAATACCGGGCCCTGGTGCAGGAGGCGGGGGAGATGTCCCAGCCAGACGGGTCCGTCGATCACCAGTTGGAGAAGGTCCGCAAACCAGGGTCTCCGTGGCCATTCTGGCGCGACGAAGATCACGAGTCCCCGATGAGCTTCTATTCTGCGGAGTAGTCTTCCCACAGAGGCCATGGAGGGAAAGCATATAGAAGAAGATGGTCCGGCCACGGGAGCACCAGAGCATCTACTTCCCTCCGCTCCTCGCTCTCTTCGACGACTGAAGAAACGGGGAGCCTTTGCGTTTTGTGCGGACGCCATCAGATCCATGTGAGGGATTCCCCACCGGTGGACAAGCAGCTGCATCGCCTCGTCGGAGAGAGACCATTCTCCGGGATCCAGAAGCTGGCAACTGAGGAAATCCGCCTGGACGTTGTCCACGCCCGCGATGTGCGAAGCCGCCAGGCGGACCAGATGTCGTTCCGCCCACTGCATCAAGCATGGCTGCCTCGAGCGCGACCTGCGGACTGCGAGTGCCGCCCTGTCGGTTGATATAGGCCACCGTGGTAGCGTTGTCCGATAGGATCCGAACCTCCCGATTCCGTAGGAGTGGCAGGAAGTGGAGCAGCGCTAGTCTGACCGCTCTGGTCTCCAGTCGGTTGACGGACCACTTCGCCTCTTCCGCGGACCACGTCCCCTGCACGGCGCTGCGTTCGCAGACTGCCCCCCAGCCCGCGAGACTGGCATTGGTGGTTACCACCACCCACTGTGGGAGATCGAGGGACACGCCACGAGCCAGATTCTCCGGATCCAGCCACCAGCTCAGGCTGTTCCTGGCAAACTGCGGCAGGGGGAGGAGCACCTGGTAGTCCTGCGAAAGCGGTTTCCAGCGGGATAGGAGCGCTCTTTGTAGGGGCCGGAGGTGCGTGAATGCCCACGGGACCATGTCGATGGTGAAGCCCATCACCCCCAGGAGCTCCTGGCCACCGCAGCCTGTCCAAGGATGAAAGACTTCGCTCGTATGAGCCAATCGTCCAGGTAAGGATGGACTAAAATACCCTCCTTCCGGAGGGCGGCCGCCACGACTACCATGATCTTGGTGAAGGTGCGCGTGGTGCCGTCGCCAATCCGAACGGGAGCGCTACAAACTGGAAGTGTTGGTCCAGAATCTTGAACCGGAGAAGACTATGATGCTCCCGACGGATAGGGATGTGAAAGTAGGCCTCCGTCAGGTCCAAGGAGGCCAGGAACTCCCCCCGATGCACTGCCGCAATCACCGAGCGCAGTGTTTCCATCCGGAACCGAACCACCCGAGGGATTTGTTGACTTCCTTTAGGTCCAGGATGGTCTGTGGGATCCGTCCTTCTTCGGAACCACGAAGTAGATGGAATAATGGCCCAAGCCCACCTCTCCGGAGGGCACGGGCGCAATGGCGCCTATCTCCCGAAGCCGGTCCAGTGTCAACTGCACCGCCCTTCGCTTGAAGGCCGATCCGCAGGGGGAGAAGATGAACCGTCCCTTCGGAGCGCGGACAAACTCCAACGCGTAGCCGTGTTCTATGGTATCCAGGACCCACTGGTCCGAGGTGATCCGCGCCCACTCCTCGTAGAAGAACGCCAGCCGCCCCCCGATCCTGGGACGGTGGAGTGGGCGAGCCGAACATCATTGGGAGGACTTAGGAGAGGGCTGTCCCGCTCCGGAGGCGGGACGCGCGGGCCCTGCGCCCGCGAAAGGAGCGTGACCAGGGCTGTGACCTGGGGCGGAGGGCGGAGGGCCTGGAGGCCGCCGGTCTGTAGCTCCTGTAGCGCCATTGCGCCCTGGCCCTGGTTCGTGAAGACGAGAATGCCCTGGAGGGCCGGTACCTGTCCTCCGGCAGACGATGGACCGCGTTCTCCCCCAGGGACTTGATGAGCTGGTCCAAATCTTCCCCGAACAGGAACTTACCCCTGAAGGGCAGGGAGCCCAGGCTCGACTTGGAGGACGTATCCGCCGCCCAGTTGCGGAGCCATAGAAGTCGGCGTGCCGCCACTACCGAGACCATAGATCAAGCCAGGACCCGAAACAGGTCGTAGGAGGCATCAGCCCCATACGCCACCGCAGCTTCCAGCCGATCTGCCTGGGCGGCCTCCTCGGCCGGCAGGACCTGAGAGGTGAGAAGCTGTTGCACCCAGAGAAGACTCGCCCTCTGCGCTAGCGAACTGCACATCACCGCCCGCATCCCCAGCGCGGAGACCTCGAAGACCCGCTAGAGGAAAACTTCCAACTTGCGATCCTGCGTATCACGTAAGGCTGCACACCCACCCGTCACTGGTATGGTCGTCCTCTTCGTGACCGCCGACACCGGGGAGTCCACCTTCGGTACCCTGATAAGATCCAGAAAATCCTCCGGCAGCGGATACAGCTTTTCCATGGCACGACTGACCTTTAGGGAAGCCTCCGGAGCATCCCATTCCCTAGTGAGAAGCTGCAGGAACGACTCGTGGATGGGAAACGCCCGAGCCCTCGGGCGAAGGGCTGCCAGTTCCGGATCACCTTTCTTAGCCGAAGTGACGACAGCGGGCGCTACGGGAGCTGGCGGATCCGGTGGCGGATCGAGGTCTAACTCCTGGATAATTAGCGGGATAAGCTCCTCCAGCTCTTCCCTCTGGAAGAGACGTAGCGTGCACGGATCGTCCCCCTCAGCTGTGGAGTCCCCTTGAGCCAAGTCCCCCAGGTCCGGCCCAGGGGACGCTGGGCCTGGCCCCACTCCCCCGGAGCCCACAGGAATCCGGTTGCGGGCGGGAGGTTGGGGGGCCCCCACTCCCGCCGGGACGGGGGGGGCCTGAGGAGGAGGCGAGGGCCGTGGTACCTTGGCAGGGGGCGGTCCCGCGGGAGCGTCTAGGCCCTGCAAATATGCTGTGTGCATGAGAAGTATAAACTCCGGGGAAAACCCCGGCCTACCCGAGGGAGCCCCGGAGGGGGGGGACTCCGTGGGACCCCTGTCCGACAGGTCCGTTTCCGGCAACAAGCTCGGGGGGGAAACCTCGGGGGAGTCCCTGTCCTCCCGCGCTGCCTGAGTCCCCTCAGGGCGCAGGGAATGTAAGATGGCCGCCGTTCCCGCCAGGAATGGGGGAGGGGCCGGCCCACACCGCCCGGGCAAACCTGCCAAAAATGAAAATTCGCCCCGGGACTGCGACGTGCCTTCCCCCCCGGGGAGGCACCGAGCACAGATCCCCTCGCGCAAAATGCGCGATCCCTGTTCGCCGCAGGCCGAGCAACGCGACGGCCGTGGCATCGGGAGCGCTGCCTAAAAAAAGAACAGGCAGGGAGAAGAAAAATTCAAGAAAAAGCCTCGGGGGGGGGGGGGGGCCGCGAGGAGAAGTGCCGGTGCGGGGGGGCCCCGAGTGGCCTGCACTGCCCGCCAACTGAAAACGGCACCGCGGGGAGGCCTTCCTGGCCTCACAACCCTCCGACGAAGAGTTCCCTGCTCCCTGCTGCAGCCCACGAGGAGCTGGCAAAATGGCCGCGGGAGAGGGAGAAAAACGCGGGGAGGCCGGTCCCACCGGCAGCCGCGATCAAAACAAGCTGCAAAGGAAAATACAGCAAACATACAACTTACCCCGGTTCACCATCGACAGACTAGCGCCGGGAGGGAGGGAGAGAGAGAGAGAGAGAGAGAGAGAGACAGCACCAAAAGGAAGCCACGCCTCTCCAATTAAACTTACTATTTTTTTATTTTTTTTAAATGAACAAACTTGATCCAAACAAACTAAAGATAGAAAACAGAGAAGAAAAACCCCATCAGGGGAACAAGTGGTTACAGGTAATCGGGAGCAAGCCCAGATTCCCCTACTCGCATCTGCTGGAGTCAGAAGATACTGAACTCCTGCAGAGGGGGTAGTAGTACTTATGGTGCGCCCCCTCGAAGCTTTGGCTGACTCCATCTGCTGGATTGGGGACATAACCCACGGTCTGGACTGATCCAGGTACGTACAGGGAAGATAGAGGTTTCTAAATGAGTGGAATGGAACAAGTAAATGTTAATCACTTGTTTACTCTTTCAAAAAGTACAAAGACCAGGGGACACAATGAAGTTACTGGGCAATACATTTAAAAGTAATTAAAACATTTTTTCTCTCCTAACAACACAATTAAGCTCTGAAATTCTTTGCCAGAGGATGTGATGAAAGTTATTGGTTATAGCTACATTTAAAAAAGGTTTGGACAAGTTCCTGGAGGAAAAGTAAATTAACAATTAAGGGAGAAAGCAGAAATCTACTGCTTATTCTTGGGATAAGCAACTTAGAATCCACCTACCCCTTGGGATCCTGCCAGGTTCTTGTGACATAGCTTGGACACAGCTGGAAACAGGATACTGGACTTGATGGATGCTTGATCTGACCCAATATGGTAAGCCTTATATTATGTTCTTATGTTCTATAAAACTAGAACCGCTGGCAAAGACATTTACCTAGATCTGAGACATACATGTTTTATTGCAACTATGTTTTAGGCTCTAATTGAAATTAAAAAAAAGTGTATTTATGTAAAAATTGATGCACTGCATTAAGCACAGAAAATTCTGCTTTTTGTCTATTTCAAAGTTTTGGTGGAACTGTCACAGACAGCCACCCAGGATAGGCTAACACCCTACATCAGCACAAAAATATGCAAGTTTGTGTTTGACTCTATATCTGAAAAAATAAATAAAATACATAAGAACATAAGAAAATGCCATACTGGGTCAGACCAAGGGTCCATCAAGCCCAGCATCCTGTTTCCAACAGTGGCCAATCCAGGCCATAAGAACCTGGCAAGTACCCAAAAATTAAGTCTATTCCATGTTACCACTGCTAATGGCAGTGGCTATTCTCTAAGGGGTAGATTTTCAAAGTGATACGCGCGTACCCCCTGAAAACCTACCCCAAACCCCCCCTGCACGTGCCGAGCCTATTTTGCATAGGCTCGGCAGCGCGCACAAGCCCCGTGACCCGCGTAAGTCCTGGGGCTTGCATGGAGGGGCGTGTCGGGGCGTGTCAGGAGTGATGCGACATTTCGGGGGCGTGTCATGAGTGACGCGTTTCGGGGGTGTGACCAACCCATCATCAGAATGGGAAGAGCCCAGCTTAGCAAAATCCAAAAGGGTATCTGCCGTCATCGCAGAGGCTCAGCCTCCTGCACCCACTGCCTTTCAACTGAAATAGCAGCTAACTCCACGCTAGGAAACCCAGCTACCGGACCAAGACACACCTCTGAGGACCACAGAAATCACCTCAGGAATTCTCAAGTGGGGGAGGGACCTTTAGGTATCACCGCAGGAGAGCGGGGCTCTCTTTTCCTTAATTTAGAATTTCACATTTCTCCTTCCAAAAAGCTCGAAGCAATCCCCATAGGGAGATGCACGTTTACCATCTGCTGGAGACTGAGAATACTGACAGGCTGGGGTCACTGCAGGGCTATATATGCTGTGATGTCAGCATGCTCCTATCTCCATCTGCTGGCAGGAGAGCATGAACCTACTGGTCCTGAATCCATTTGTCTACACACTAGGAAAATGGAAGTTGCCCTGCTTGAAACCTTTCCTCCCCAAGTAGCAAAAGTTGCTTCCTCCTTGCTTCCACTCTTCTCGTATGTGGGACAAATACCAACAGCCACCCCAATGGAGGACAAGTTGCTGATAGGACAGCAGGAGTCTTCAGTGCTTAAAATGTACTGATCCCTCACCCTATGCAGTAACATACCTTCACCATGCTTACTGCCTCTTCCCCTGCCCCACCCCCACAGAAGAAATGCTGCAGAGGCAAATGAAAAGTTTACTTAATCGCACTGCCCACTAGTCTTCAGTCAGCCTCTCACCTAGACTGAATGTCTGCAAAGCCTCTGCCATACAAACTGCCAGAGAATCATTCTGCCACTGCAACCCCCCCCTCCCCCCCCAAAAAAAAAGTCCTCCACATGCACTGAAAATTGAAGTTTTGCAGAAGTAGGCAGCCTCAGTGAAAGGAAGTAGCTGCTCTATTTCTTTCCCCCAACCCCACCCCAAGGCTGCTCCAGCACTAACAAAAGGAGTAGAGGCCAGAGATAGTAGAATGTCAGGACTCAAACAGAGCCCAAGGACACCAAGGGAGCCCACCAACAGGATTGTTCACTCAGGAACTATCCTGACAGTACAACAGACAAGCTATTCAATTAGAACAAACCAGAACCTTGCTGCCTTAGGTGCCCAGGACCTCATTACCATCAGCAGATTCAGCCCAGAGACTCATTTCCTGGGCGCAACACTGAAACCTTCTCAGAGCATAGGCCAAATACCTTGGGAGCCTAAATGTCCTGCTGTAGTAGTCAGTACTTGTCCTACCATCTGCTGGAGACAGCATACTGGTAGATTTCTGGGCCATTCTAATATTAATAGTAGTGATGAGGTCACTGGAAAAGTTGGGTTCTGCCTTCATCTGCTGGCAGGGTAGTATAAACCAATGTTTCTGGACTGCTCTAGCATAACTGTTAGCCTTCTGCAAGGGGTTGGTACGTTTATTCTCTAGGGTGGAGGGGGGCAGTCTTGTTTTCATCATTTTGTGGGATGACAGACTGGATCCTTCAAGCTTCTTGCCCCTTGCATAAGGGAGCCTAATAGTACTTTTTTTCTAAAATCAAGAGGTTGTCTTATAGATTTTAGAAATTTTGCATCTCACTCAGCGTGCAGGACTCTATCCAAACACAGCAGAGGTGATAATGGTGACCAGGCCATGTCTTGCAAGAGGAGAAAAGAATGCCATCCTGTACTCAAATCTGCTGCTCAAAAGAATCCATACTTATCCAGCACATCAAGGAGGAAATGTAATTAGCAGAAATAAGCAATAGATCCCAGCAACCAAGAACTACTGTGTAGAAAGGAAGACGCTTAACATCCATCGCAAGGGAAAACCCCTAAATCCAGCAAGGGATCTACAGAAAATACCAATGGAGTGATCAAGGGAGGTTCAGATGTCCAGATTTATTGCTCAAAGTGTATAATGGATACCATACCAAAGAGATGTACCAGATGCCAAATTATATTTATTGAAGAAATGTCTCAGTAAAGTATGTTCAAACAGCACAATAGTGTGAGGACTAAAGGGATTAAAGGACTCACAATGCCTTAGGTCCTGAAGCAGAAGTCACCCCTTATCCCCTGTCAATTGAGAGCCAAGCCTGGAGTACAGTTAGGACTCAAAAAAACACCACTATAGTGGACACTCTCAGCAAAGACGTACCCAAGACCGGGTCTACACAGCATATCTTGTTGCCAAATATTCAGCCCTAAACAACCATTGACATGAGTGAAATTGTGCAAAATAAATATATGCTTGCAAGAGACCAATGATCTAAACTGAGAGCAGCAAAGCCAAGTCACAAAATGAAAACCCTGCACGATCTGCAATTTCACCAATCTGAACCTGCAGTACTGGATGGCACACTTCCGATATTCAGACTTGTGAAAGGTGGAGCGGAACATCTTCTACCACCCTCTAGTCTTTCAAAAAAGCTTATAGACAGACTCCTATAAGCTTATCAATACCTATAAACGACACTTGACCGACGTGCCGCAAATGCGCAGTAGAGACCAGCTCTACCGCGCATGTGCGGGCGAGCACGTCGGCCTCAGGCAGCGTCAGGGAAAACAATGGCGGCGTCGAGTGGCGGTTCGCGGCGGCGGTTCGCAGCGCCGGCGGGCGGCGGTTCGCAGCGGGCGGTGGCAGCAGCGAGGGAGGGAGGAGAGAGAGAGCGGGAGGGAGAGAGCGGGAGGGAGGGAGTGAGTTCAGGGAGGGAGAGGGGGGACTGAGTGAGAGGGAGTGAGTGGGACTGAGGGCAGAGGACAGAGGACAGAGGGAGTGGGAGAGAGTGAGAGGGAGGGACTGAGTGAGAGTGAGTGGGACTGAGGGGGAGAGGGAGGGAGTGGGACTGAGGGCAGAGGGAGTGGGACTGAGGGGGAGAGGGTGGGAGGGAGAGGGGGGGACTGAGTGAGAGGGAGGGAGAGGGGGACTGAGTGGGACTAGGGAGGGAGTGGGACTGAGGGCAGAGGACAGAGGGAGTGGGACTGAGTGGGAGGGAGGGAGAGAGTGGGAGGAAGGGGAGGGAGACTGAGTGGGAGGGAGGGACTGAGTGGGAGGAGTGGGTGGGGGAGGGGGGTGGTGAAGAGTGAGGGGAGAGAGAATGAGGGGGAGGTGAGAGACAGAGGGATGTAGCCCGTTTTAACGGGCTTAACGGCTTGTTTAGGATAAGCAAGGCTATCAGAAGATGAAACAATAGTCATGATTGCAGGATCCAAGGGCTGAAGAAAAAAATAGATAAACTAGCTAAAATATTTTTTCATTACTACCATGTGTGTTCTCAGCTGACCATTTACAATGATTTATCAATGTTCAGGAAGAACACATGTTTAAATTTCCCTTTGAATACAAAGTTTTAAAGTTTTAAAACCAGCCCTAATACAATTACTTTCATTCAAACAGTAGGTTGTGGAGGCAACAATAGATGTAATCAAATATACCTTTTCTTGACAAAAAGTTTAACTGTAGGAGTTGATTCCTCCATGACAGAATTCTCCATTGGATATTTTTTGCAAGATCTAGTAGATTTGTCTTCTGATGGTACTATAGGTCTCTCTTCTTCCACATTGAACAAAATAGGTGATCCAGAAACTGCTTCTTCATTTTCCTCATAGTCACAATCAGAAGGAATTTTACTGGGTCTTTTAGTATTTTGTTGTACCACTTTTTTCTTATTTGATTTATCAACAGATCCAAAGTCAAAAAGTGCTACCTGGTCCCAGGCAGCACCTAACTGTCCTAGAATTAAGAAAGAATTATAAAAACATTAATAGAATAAACACAAAACAAGAGAGCAAAGCACATGCTAAAAGCTTCAAAGAACTCTAATAAAATAACTGAAGAAATCTGAACAGAGAACCAGCAGAATGTTTGCATCAAGTGACAAATTATGAAAATAAAAACTGTGAACGACAGGTGTGACCCTACTTAAAGGCCTCTAGGTCAGCGATTCTCAACTGGTGTGTCAACACACCAGTGTGAAGTGAGCTCCCACTGGCTCGACTACTCTCCTCTCCCCCTCCTTTCACCCCAGAGAGAGAGAGGCAGGCATTCTTAGTGGTGTCGTTGCCACGCAGGCTGTCAACATGCTCCAGCCTAGACAGGAACAGTATTAGTGTGAGTGGGAGCTGGCAATTGCACTATGGCCTTTTTTTCTTCCCGCCCCCATGGCCTGAAAAAGCAAGTGATGGGTACTGAGACGCACGGGAAGAAAAGGACATGTTGCATTTAAAAGTAGCATCAGCCCAAGGAGCAGCGTGGGCCCGGAAAAAAAAACAGAAGAGTAGCTGATGATCCACAACAGGAGGCAGAAGCGTTAGAATCCTATCGGCTGCAGAGGCTATCTTGGGCCACAGGGGACTGGAGGCAGCAGCTGCTGCAGCTCCTATTTGTGCTCAGGGTGGCGAAAGAGCAAGTGAGATTGACAGCAAGCCACTACGTGCACGAACGCGAGATCAAGCGTGTGCGTGCAAATGAGAGATCATGTTGGTAAGCAAAATAAATCTTGTGAGAGCGAGCATGTGTGGAAGAGCATGTGCTCTTCCACACATGCGACTAGTGCGGACAGCGACTGATGTGGAAGACAGAGACTGATCTTGGTCCCTAAGGAAGAAGATAACAGAGCTGCAGCAGCCCCTGCTGCTGCTGGCGTGTGCTACTGGCCTGCAAGGGAAAGGAGTTCGAGAGTTGCTGAAGAGGGTAAGTTAAGGTGGCTTTTTAAGTTCATTTTTCTTGAATGCCATTTTAATTATTGGTTATTATGTGATGTGTGAGCTGTTTTGAAATAATTTATTAGTTTGGAAATTTTTAATAATTATGTCATTATTAAATATTCTATTCATCAGTTTTGAAACATTTATTCTCTACTAGTATAGCTGTACAATTTTATGTTTCCTGAACATGAATAAATAGAAATGTGCAAACTGAACTGGAAACAGCAAAAAGACAAACTGTATGCACTGTGAAAATGGAAAAACAAAATTAGCTTTATGGTCACTTTATTCTGTATTTGGCCAGGGTCGGTCTGTGTTCTGCATGTGTGATCCTGCAAGCTTGTTCCTGTGTAGGAATCCACAGCAGCTTGGCTTGTTCTGTTTTCCTAATAAGAGAAGCATTGGTGTTTAGGGCCTGGTGTAATATTTATATAGTGTTGCTTTTTCATAGGTTGGATTGTTACAGTTTGAGTGCATTCCATACTGCAGGTGTAACTTTGTGTGGATTAATTTGTGTGCATTATTGCAGATCCTGGGACTGTGTTAGGTGCTATATTTGTTTCCATTTCTCCAGGTTTGCATTGCTTGCAGAGTGGCTTTTTTGGGTTTCCATTCCAGTTTGTCTCCATATTTGTAATTTGTGATCTTTGTTTTGGTGAAGGTTGATTTTTGTATGTGTAACCGAGGGTATGGAGGCATTTGTATCAGTCTTATTTGTTGTGTTTTATGAATAGGACATGCATTGGTGGTGAACTGCTGTCTTTCCATAAATAGGACTATTGCACCTGGTGGTAGAGGGAGTTTGTGTAGCTGTTATATGATGAGTTGTACATGGAATATCCTAGTTCTGCTCTGCACCCACTGATGGGGATCAGGGGGGGTTCCTGTGGATGCAGTTTATGTTTACATTTAGCCCCACACATTCAGAGTGTCACGCATTTCAGAACCATCTGTCAGGTGTGTCCCAACAGAAAAAAATTGAAAACCACTATTCTAGGTCATATTTCCTCTTCAGTTTCTTCTCCAGGAAAACAAATCACAGCTTTCAGCCCACAGCCATAACTACAGCTCTCTGGTCATGAACCTGATTACAAATCACTGCTGTAGAAAACACCTCCAAGACCCCTGATATTATTAAAATGGCTCTACACACCAAAATCATTTTGCCACACTAATTATTCGCTTGATACATAGCTATAAACTGTATCTTACTCTTATCTTGACATGATTTACCTTTATCTTTTATGTTCTGACTTGGAATTTGCCTTTTACAATATTGTTGAAAAAGATAGACAAATGTAATAAATTTCTCCTTTATTGAGGCTACTGTCTTTATGTATTTTATGCATATATGTGCCTAAGTTGTAATTCTTTTTCCTTTATGTTGTTCAATGTACTAATGTGTGTTAACGTGAGACGTTACAACTGCTACAGAGCTTTGATAACACCAAGATGAGAACCATTTCTGTTTAAAGCTAGAAAGCCTTCTTTGTTGAGGGATTTCTGGCAGACAGAGCTGCTTACCTATAACAGATGTTCTGCAAGGACAGCAGGATGTCAGTCTTCACACATGGGTCAAAGTTTCTAGAACTTTCATTGCGCCTGAGCATGCATTATACCATGCAAAGTCCCCTCAGTCTTATAACACACAATTAAGAAAGAACCTACGAAGTAGCGACCCAAGTCCATGGGAAGGTGGGCAAGTCTTGTGAGGCCTGACATTCTGCTATCTTTGGAGGACACCTATTACATGTAAGCAATTCTGCTTTCTCTGAGGACAAGCAGGATGGCACTCCTCACACATGTTTGAATCCCTAGCTACAGACAGTTGCCCCAACAAAAAAAAAAGGGGACTAAGAAAAAAAAACCAGTTAACAGGCACATCCGCCACTATGTTTTCTTGGTAACAGGAGAGGGGGCAGTCTGAACAAAAACAATGGGCCCAAGGTGGGAACTAAACCTCAAACAAGTTCTGAAGGACAGATTGGCCAACCCGTCATCACGGTGGCAATCCCTGTCCAAACAGCAACGTGATGTGAATGAATGGATGGAACTCAACATCACAGTTCCGTAGATCTCCATGGGGACTTCTCACAAATGGGCCACCGATGCTGCCATGGCTTGGACAGAGTGAGCCTTGATATGAACAAGATGCAATTTGGCCTGGGCATAACAGAAGGGGATACAGTCTGCTAGCCAACTTGATAACGTCCATTTGGCAAAGGAAATTCCCAACCTCATTTCTCATTTAATAAAATTTATTAATCGCTTAACACAAAAGGCCTAAGCAATATACATAAATACATACATAAAATTAAATTAAATCAATACAATCACAAAGTTTCACAGAAACTAAATATCAAAAAACAAATAAAATAAACTTATTGATAACAAATTATATCAATAAAAATGAACATCTGGTCAAAAGAAACAAAAAGCTAGGTGGACTGTCTATGGGCTCCTCTCTGCTCCAGAAAGAAGGCCAAGGCTCTCTTTCAGTCTAATCTATGAAGGGTTTGAGCACCTTGGTGAGAATGAGTCCTGGGAAAGAATGTTGGCAGGACAATGGACTGATTAAAATGGAAGTCAGACACCACCTTAGGCAGAAACTTAGGAAGTGTGCGCAAGACCACACCTATAGTGAAAAACACTTGGTGTAAGGTGGATAAATCACTGAGATCTGGAGTTCACTGACCCTGCATGTTGAAGTAACTGCCATCAAAAATATAACCACCTTGGTCAAGTATTTCAGGTCACAAGAGCACAGTGGCTCAAAAAGAGCTTTCATCAGTTGAGCTAAAACCACGCTGAGGTCCCAGGACACAGCATAAGGCCTTAGGGAAAGTTTCAAGTGAAGCAGATCCTGCATGAAACAATTATAGGCTGAAGTTGGCATTACCCTCGACACCATAGTGATATGCGCCAATCATACTCAGATGGACCCTGAGTTGGTCTTGAGAACAGCTTCAGAGAGGTGTAGAAGGTACTCAAGCAATTTTTGTTTTGAACAGGGCCTTTTTCTCACACCACACAGAAAACCTTCTCCACTTCAGTCCATAGGACTTTGTGGCAGAAGGCTTTTCTGAAGCTACGAGAACATGAGACATCTTCTGAGAGACTGAGGATTACACGATCAACCTCTCCACATCCATGCTATGAGCAACAGGGCCTGGAAGTTAGGATGCTACAAACTGCCCTAATCCTGGGTGATGAGATCTGGGGAAGTCCCCAGACTAATCGGTTTACAGATGGACAAGCTAACCAAGTTGGTAGTGCAGTAATAATGGGAGATTTCAATTACATCAAAATTGACTGGGTAAGTGAAACATCAAGACATGCTACAAAGAGAAAGTTCCTGGATGGAATAAAAGACAGTTTTATGGAGCAATTGGTTCAGGAACAAATGAGAAAGGGAGAAATTTTAGATATAAATCTCAGTGGAGCGCAGGATTTGGTGAGGGGCAACAGTGGTGGAGCCGCTTGGCAATAGTGATATGATCAAATTTGAATTAATGATTGGCAGGGGGATAGTAAATAAATCCACAGCTGTAGCACTAAACTTTAAAAAGAGAAACTTTGATAAAATGAGAAAAGTAGTTTAAAAAATTTTGAAAGGTGCAGTTACAAAGATAAAAAGTGTGCAACAGGCGTGGACATCGTTATGTACCATCCTAGAAGCACAATCCATATGTATTCCTCACAATAAGAAAGGTGGAAAGGTCAAACAATTGCCAGCATAGCTAAGTGAGGTGAAAGAGGCTATTTTAGCCAGAAGATCTTCATTCAAAAACTGGAAGAAGGATCCATCCGAAGAAAATAGGATTAAGCATAATCATTGGCAAGTTAAATGTAAGACATTGATCAGACAGGCTAAGAGAATTTGAGAAGAAATTGGCCGTAGAGGCAAAAACTCACAATAAAAGCTTTTTTTTTTTTTTTTTTTAAATATATCCGAAACAGGAAGCCTGCGAGGTAGTCAGTTGGACCGTTAGATGATCGAGGTGTTAAAAGGGGCACTTAGAGAAGATAAGGCCATCGCGGAAAGATTAAATGATTTCTTTGCTTCGGTGTTTACTGAAAAGGATGTTGGGGAGATACCCATTCGAAACCGTTTAAGGGTGATGATTCAGATAAACTGAACCAAATCACAGTGAACCTGGAAGATGTAGTAGGCCAGAGTAACAAGCTGAAGGGTAGTAAGCCACCTGGACCGGATGTCATACACACCAGGGTTCTGACAGAACTAAAAAATGAAATTTCAGACCTATTTCAATTAATTTGAAACCTATCATTAAAATCATCCGTTATACCTCTAAGCAAGTTTAGGGTTGCAGGGATCTGTCTGCTACAGGACACTGCCAGCTGCCCTCAAAAAAAGGAGGCTGAAGCAACAAACCCCCTGGGGAGAGCGACACTGAAACCAAAAGGAGAAAAAGACAAGTGAAGGATTCCCTGAAAAAGGAAGGGAGAAAGTTAAAACCAGGGGAGAAAACTCAGAGAGAAAATCCTGAGCATCCCTGCAAGCGAAAGGCTGGTAAGAAGCAGACCACCGGGAGACGAGGTGCCTGCTCAGGTGCAGAGAGTAGGACAGAGTCAGATGGTGCGGGGCAAGAGCAAGCCCAGATAGCTGACAAGTACCAGAACCAAGTCTCCTCCGGGATCACCTGCCCGTTCTGCCAGTACCACGCCCAGGAAGCAAGCCTCTCCTCCAGCCCACATTCTCCAGCTCTACAGTCAGAGCCTGCTTCAGAGGAGAACAGAGATACCCTTTGTCTAGGCTTCAGGTGATTAGTAGATTAGCCATAAGCGTTAATATATTAAGCAGGCTAAAGATTATGGCATGTGTTACCACCCATGATACACAACTTTCTTTAGGGAAAATGGATGCTTAGTGACCAGGAGATTAGAGCTATGAATTATTTTCTAAGTATTATATCATAACAAATCTGATAAGTAAAAGTATATTTCTGAGGAGAATACACATCTTTCCTGACTTAGGATCGCAAGTAAGGTGAAAGGGCAGCTGGCAGAGTCCTGTTACAGAAAGATCCCTGCACCCCTCAACTTGCTTACATACCTGAAGACTGGAAGATGGCCAATGTAACCCCAATATTTAAAAAGGGCTCCAGGGGCGATCTGGGAAACTATAGAACAGTAAACCTAATTTCAGTGCTAGGTAAAGTCATGGAAACTGTTATAAAGAATAAAATCAAAAAACATTTAGATAGCATGGTTTAATGGGACAACCAGCATGAATTTACCCAAGGGAAGTCTTGCCTCAAAAAAATCGTACTTTTTTTTTTTTTTTTTTTAAGGTGTGAATAAACATGTGGGACAAAGGAGAAACAGTAGATGTAGTGTATTTGCATTTTTAGAAGGCATTTGACAAAGTCCCGCATGAGAATCTTCTAAGAAAACTAAAAAGTCATGGGATAGGAGGCGATGTCCTTTTGTGGACAGCTGGTTAAAAGACAGGAAACAGAGAAGGATTAAATGGTCAGTTTTCACAGTGGAAAAAGGAAAACAGTGGAGTGCCTCATGGATCCATACTTAGATCTGGAAAGGGGTACGACGAGCAAGGTGATCAAATTTGTGGATGACAAAATTATGCAGAGTAGTTCAATCTCAAGCAGATTGCAATAAATTGCAGGAGGACCTTGCAAGATTGGGTTTCCAATCTGTCTACTATCCCATTTTCCAGACTGGCCAGATAGGTGGCCCTGAGCACCGTACTGTGGGAGAGGGCTCACTCCCATATCAGAACTATCTCTTGACACAGGAAATACAAGCCCATACCTCCTTGCTTGATGTACTACATCGCCACCAGGTTGTCTGTCTGGAGCAACACTCCAATCATGAGCCAATCTTTTAAAGCCCACAATTCCAAGAAGTTGATTTGACAGAGATGCTCCTGAGCAGACCTCAGACCCTGGGTGCTGAACCCATCTACATGAGCACCCCAGCCTAGGGTGGACACAACCGTTGTCAAGACAATTTGAACCTGAGGAATTTATGACACCCCTTGTTCTAAACTGGAAATTTCTCATCGCCAGGTTAAAGGAGTCCTAGAGAGACAATGACTTGGATGCAGTCCCACATATCCTGAGTGATCTGAAGTCACTGGGACCTTAGGGACTATTGGGCTCTTCACATATACACACATACCAAGGGAACAACATGTATGTTTGCAGCCAGGTAGCTCAACAATCTCAACAAGTGCCATGTTATTACCAGCTGGCTCCTTTGAATCTCTGCTGCGACAGCCATCAAAGTGCTAGCCTGTTGCTTCAACAGGAAGGCCGTGGCCTGAACAGTGTCTAGCAGGGCTGTGATGAACTCCAATTGAGGTGATGAGCTGAGATGAAACTTGGGGTAGTTGATAACAAACACTAGTGACTCCAGTACCCAGATCGAGCACATGAACTCCTCAGCTCCTGCCCAAAGTGCTCTTGACAAGCCAATCGTCCAGATAGGGGAAAACATACTCCAGTCTGTGAAGGTGCACTATGACCACAGCCAAGTATTTATTCATAAAGACTTGAAGGGCAGACGCTAGCCCAAACAGCAGAATGTGGTTCTAGAAGTGCTATTTCTCCACCACAAATCGGAGATAATTCTGGTGGCTATGGAAGATCTTGAACCGAGTATGTATCTTTTAGATCGAGAGAGCATAGCCAATCTTATTTTTGTAGAAAAGAGACAGAGGCGCTCAGGGAAACCATCTTGAATTTTTCTCTTTTTAGAAATTTGATCAAGGTCCTTAGGTCTAGAATGGAACAGTCCCCCATTTCCTTTGGAATCAGGAAGTACCAGAAGTAGATTTAACGCCCTCTGTGCTCTGATGGAATGCACTCAACCACTCTGGTAATTAAGAGGAAGGACAGTGCCAATAGAAATACCTCCAGATAAGTTACCAGTTCCCAAAATGGCCTCAGAGGATGATCTGGTGGGACACGATAGGCTTAATTTATACCCTCTGTGAATGATACCGAGGACCCACTGTTCTGAGGTTATACTGGGCCCACAGCCTGCCCCCTGACCAGACAGTTCTTAGTCACAGGTACCAGGTTCTTGGCTACACACTCTCCAATCCAGTCAAAACCCCTTCCTAGAAACTGATTGAGGTGCCGACTGAGGTTAGGGGCCCTCTGTTACCTGGGGCAGCTGGAACAGACAGGAGGATAGTGCTATTTCAGGCAAAAGAAAGACTTCCTTGGGTCTGTTTTTGATGATCACCTAGATGAAGAGGCTGAATCTTGAGTGCTTGCAAAGAGCTGCTGGAGTGTTGTGCTGTAATTCTGGATCTGCACTATTGTATCCTTCACTCTATATGCAAAGATTATTTTCCATGCACAGCATGTTGGCAATCCTTTACTGCACCCGGAGATCAGAGACTCGCAGCTAGGCGAGTCTGTGGGCACCAATCACTGCAGCAGACACTCTAGACACCATCTTGAAAACACTGTAGATCACGCGGACCTCGTGTTTTCTACACTCCAAACACTTACTTACCAATGACTGGAGGGTGTCTTGCTGCTGCTGACAAAGCTGCTCAGCCACCTGTTGCACCTACTTCAGGATGTCCCACATGTATTGGCTATGTAGCCAATGAGCATAGCTCCCTGAAACACCTTCTTGCCAAGAGAGCATCCATGGCCCTCTGATCCTTCCCTAGGAGTCGAGAGGAGTGGGTCAGAGTACACTTGGTCTTCTTGCAGCAGATTCAACCTCAAATTGGTGAGGCAGCTGACCCTTATTGAATCCAGGAGCCTTCTGGATGAGATAGACCACATTTGCTTTCTTGTTAACAGAAGCCACAGAGAGGGGGTTTTCCCACATCAGAAATTCCATAAGGATCTCATGCACTAGGACTGGTATGGTCTTAGGAATCTCCATCATCCTGTGCCAGGTATCCTCCTTCAATTGTAGAGTTCATGGAATGGCCTCCACCATCAGCAGGACAAGACCTGTGGAGAGGTCTTTTGGAGAATTCCTTTCTGCCAGTGGGACGAGAGGGGTCAGGGGGAGGCCATCCAATGGATCTTCAGAAGCTTCTGAGGAGCCTCTACCCCAATGATCAAGAGGGTCCTTTCTCATTGTCATAAAGGGGACAGACCCCATGGCACTCTGTCCTCTTCCAACGGCATGGGAACCATAGTGATTTGCCAGGTGGTCCAGGATCCCAAGGCCAACCCATCTTTAGGGGAGCTTCCTCCAAGGAACCATGGACCGGTAGGCGGCGGCTCCAATGTTCCAATGGCACCAACACTGGTGACTGTTTCGGTAGGGCGCCAATAAATGCTGGAAGGGAGCCAAGTAGCAGCTTGAGGAGCAATGGTGCCAGTCCTGGTGCTCCAGAGGCCCTGCAGCGCATTCTCGACAGCTTGCTGCATGCACTTCTCTAGCTCCTTCTTCAAGATCAATGATGCCAAAACAAATTGGGAGCCAGGAAGCATGACCAGATCCTCTTCAGAATTGAGAGGAGAATCATGGCGGATATCTGGACCATGGAGGCCATGGCGAACCTCTGGGAATCATAAAGGACTGGTACTCCTCACCATAGGGTCGCTTCAGGGGCATCTCAACCAAATCTGGAGCATCCCCATGCCCGGACTGATCCCTTGCTTCTTCGGCTTTCCACAGTCCTTTCCCGGTGCCAAGGTCAAAGACCATGAGCCCAATGGCTTCGGCATGGAAAAGCTAGGCAATGGCCCATCTCCAGAGTCCCTAACAGTCAACAACGCAAATAGGACCAGAGAGCAGAGGGACCCCACTTTGACTCATGCAATCCCAATGGAAACTTTGGAAAAAAAAGTCACTAGAAAATCCCTAAAAGCTTGAAAACAGTGAGACTCACATCAAAGAAAAAGAGTCTGAGGGACCCATATGGACGCGTAGTATAATGCATGCTCGAGAATGCTCAAAGAGGCTCAGTCAAAGTTCTAGAAACTTTGACATGTTTTCCATGTCAGTCTACATCAGATGATCTCACCCATTTGTAAAGATTACTATCCTGCTTGTCCTCAGAAAATCCTGTATGTCTTCAATTTCCTTTGGTAAGGGAAGTGATGCAATCAATGAGCTCTTAACATCCAGGATGTCAGACTGAGAGCAAGGTTCAGATGATATAGATAACCCTCTTACTAAGTCAATAAAACCAGATTGGCCTCTACAGGATCAGGCGGTTGATGGACAGTTGTACTAGGTATGAAAACCATACTTGTCCATACCATGATGGTGCAATAAATAACAGGCGGGCCCAGTCTTTGAGCACTTGTTGCACCTTCTTGACTATCAGTGGAATCGGTGGAAATGCATATATGAGATTTGCATTCCAGATGAGTAGAAACTGCTGAGCGGATCGGCATTTGGTTGGAAGAATGGAACAAAATCTTTCCACTTGTCTATTTTCCTCTGATGTGAGTGATTGAGGGATGTCGCCAAAGGTCAAACAGCTGGTTTGCTATTGACTAATGCAGGGACCTTTTATAAAAGAGCAACACACCTTCCTCAGGCGATCTAATGTGTCATGATCCCCGGAAGATAAATAGCTTGCAGAACAGCTTGATGGTTGAAAGCACAGTTGCTTACCTGTAACAGGTGTTCTCCTAGGACAGCAGGATGTTAGTTCCCACGTGGGTGACATCATCCAATGGAACCCAGCACGAAAAACTGATTGGCAGAATGAGCATGCCCAGCCTGCTGCTATCCGCACATCCACGCGAGCTCCCCCTTCAGTCTCGTAATATAGCAAAAAAACATAAGAAAAATAAACCAAAGGTGAACCCAACATCATGGGGAGGCAAGCGGGATTCCTGAGGACTAACATCCTGCTGTCCTAGAAGAACACCCGTTACAGGTAAGTAACTGAGCTTTCTCCTAGGACAATTAGGATGGTAGTCCTCACATGTGAGTGATTTCAGAGCTCCAGACTGTCCCATTTCACAAGAGACACCCACAGTAGCCGAACAAGGTGCCAACAGGCACAACACAACTGTGGCGCTGTGGGGAAAACAGAGGATGGTCTGGTCCCACAGAGAGCATGATGAAAGAGTTGGGTTCAGGCCTGGAATAAATTGTGCAGGTCAGACTGGCCAAAAGCGCTGTCCTGGCGACTATCCCAGTCTAGGCAGTAGTGAGCAGCGAACGTGTGGAGAGAACTCCAGGTCGCGGCTCTAAAAATTTCAGCAACAAGGACTTCACGCAGATGGGCCACTGACGCCGCCATAGCCCGCACAGAGTGAGCTTTCACCCTGCCAGCCAGCTGAAGGCCTGCCTGCTCATAGCAGAAGGCAATGCAATCCGCTAGCCAGTTGGACAAGGTTTGCTTCCCCACCGCTGGTCCCAGTCTATTGGGGTCAAATGACACAAAGAGCTGGGAGGACCGCCTATGCATTGCTGTACGATCCAAACAGAATGCAAGTGCCCGCTTGCAGTCAAGGGTGTGGAGAACACATTGCCCTGGGTGGGAATGAGGCTCTGGAAAGAAGATGGGAAGGATGATGGACTGGTTAATGTGGAAAGCAGTCACCACTTTAGGTAGAAATTTGAGATGCATGCGCAGCACCACACGATCATGGAAGAACTTCGTGTAGAGCGCGTACATAACCAGGGCCTGGATCTCACTGACCCTGCAAGCGGAAGCGATCGCCACCAGGAATATGACTTTCCAGGTGAGGAACTTCAGAGGCTAAAACAGATGCTGCCTTAGCCTTGCAGGGCAACGTTGAGATCCCACGGGGTAGCCAGAGGCCTAAGCAGGGTCTTTAACTGAACGAGGCCAAGGTTAAAGCATTAGACAAGAAGCTGGACTGAAATAGGCGCACCAGCAACACCCTAGTGAAAGGCGATGAGTGCTCTGAGGTGCACGCGGACCGAGCTGGTTTGGAGGCCAGAGTCGGACAGATGCCAGAGGTAATCCAGCAAGCGAGGGAGCGGACAGCCAAAAGGGTCCAGTCCATGACTTGGATGTAACATTAAATAATGTAGAATCATATTGAGATCAGTGGATTTTCGAAAAATAGAAAAACTAAATGCACCCTGACTTAATTTTATTTGAATGTCCAGGAACGAAACTTGTTCCATACTATATTGACAGGTATTGCGAATCCTTCCTCAACACTCTCCTCTGCATGGGATTTAATCAACTTATTCAAGAATCTACTCATAAAGCAGGACATACTCTCGATCTTATTTTCATCAACCAAGGCCTAACTCAATCCTCGCCCATTGTCTGCCAGCCAATCCCTTGGTCTGACCACAAGCTAATTTCCACTACACTACTATACCAACGCCCAAACCACACACCAACACAGAAAACCACGGTCCAATTCAGAAAACTCTGCAACCAGGAAACGCTCACTTCCCAACTCCCTCCAGAATTAAACCAACTTGACCTAACCGACGCCAACACGGCCCTAGCGTCTTGGATCAAAATTTCAAACAAAGTGGCAGACAAAACTTGCCCGCTTATATCCAAAGTTATTCTATCCAACAAAGTTAATAAAAAACTTTGGTTCACCCCAGAATTAAAAACCAAGAAGCACGATCTTAGAAAAATGGAATAGAAATGGCGCAAGAATCCTACACCTTCAAACCTCATGGTCTATAAATCTCTCATGCACCAATACAGAATTGTCATCCTGCAAGCAAAAAGAGACTTCTATTCTCAGAAAATACACCATTTCATCTTTGACCCTAAAGCCCTTTTCTCCCTGGTATCTTCGCTGACCAAACCACCTACACCAGAAATTCCAGATGACAAAGCATCCAACAAAGCCACTGAATCTTAGCGATGATTTGCAATAGGGCGAAAATTTGCTGGGTTATCTGTGGAGAGGTTGGGTTTTTTTTAGAAGCGGTTTCAAGATAGCGGGTTTGAGAGGGTCAGGGACGAGACCTTGGGACAGGGAGGCGTTGATGATCTGAGCGAAGGGCTTGGCGAAATTTTTGGCAGAGGCTATCAGTAGGTTGGCAGGAATTGGGTCATGTGGGTGGGAGGATGGTTTTAGTTTCCTTAAACTGGTTCAAATCCTTCCTCCAAAACAGGTACTACAGAGTTAAGATCAACAGTAAAGAATCTTCTCCTTTCAGTTCCACCCTCGGAGTCCCTCAAGACTCTTCGTTATCACCTACATTATTTAACATCTATCTACTCCTACTTTGTAAACTCCTCTGACCTTAAGTTAACACACTACGTATATGCAGACGACGTCCAAATCCTCATACCGGTAAACAACTCCCTGGACAACATTATACGCCATTGGAATATCTGCCTACGCTCCATCAATAACCTCCTTTCAAATCTCAACCTGATACTCAACACAGACAAGACAGAATTCCTACTAATCACTCAAGATGGGAATTTCCCTCTAAGCAGCTCGCCCCTTACAGTGCTCCCAACCATCTCTCCTAAAGTCAGAAACCTCGGTGTAGTCATGGACAATCAACTGAACTACTCAGGTTTCATCAATAACACAGTGAAGGAGTGCTACTTCAAACTTCAAGTTTTAAAAAGATTAAGACCCCTCCTTCATTTCCAGGACTTCAGGTCAGTCTTGCAAGCAATTAACTTTTCAAAAATCGATTATTGCAATGCTCTTCTTCACGGCCTGCCAGACAACTCCATTAAGCCTCTCCAGCTGCTTCAAAATGCAACTGCAAGGATTCTCACTAAGACAAACAAAAGGGACCATATAACACCAATCCTTAAGAAGCTCCATTGGCTCCCAATCAAACACAGAATCCTGTACAAGCTTTTATCGATCACTCACAAAGCTATTCTTAACATCTCACCGCTAGACCTCTCTACCCCCCTGCAACTTCATACCTCAGCCCGCCCTATTAGATTAGCACAGAGAGGCACTCTTCAAGTACCTGCAATCAAAACCTCCCTAAGTAAAAGAGCGATCTCCTCCGCAGGTCCCAAACAGTGGAATTTGCTCCCTCCTGACCTCAGGCTGGAACAATGCCCACTCATTTTCAAGAAGAGACTTAAGACTCTACTGTTCAGACAAGCTTTCCCATAACATCTCGCTGTTCACCACTTTCCCATGGAACCTATCATCCCAAGCTTAGGTTCCTAAATTCACCTTCCTCATCGCCCTAGCTTGCTATTTTTTCCTCCTGATCCCCTTTAAAATTGTAATAACCCTTTTCCCTTCCACACCCCCCTCTTTCAGGCCATTCCTCCCTCTCCCTGATTTACCAATTTGTTTAAGTTGCTCCCAAGTTATCTCCTCCCTTGTTCTATGTAAGACAACTTTTGTTACTGTCAATTTTTTGGTTGCAATATAAACCGGATTGATAATTAACTCTGTTAATTGAACTTCGGTATAAAAAGTTATATATAAATAAATAAATAAATAAATTGGAGATGAGGATTGCATATGTTTAACCACTCTATGAACTGCTTCAATCTCTCTTCAGTGCCATGCCAAATCTTAAAGATGTCATCCATAAAGTGTTTCCATATGAAAATGTGTGACGTAAAAGGATTATTCTCTATCCAACTTTTTCAAAAGCTGCTACATACAAATTAGCCAGATCGGGAGCCACTGTGGCTCCCATTGCTGCGCCCTTTATTTGCTGATAATGTTGTCCCTGAAATATGAAATAATTTTGTTGCAGGGCTATGGTTGCTAACTCAATGATGAACACAGTTGGGTGTTCTATTGCCCGTCTGTACGCTTGAAAGCATCTCCGTGATGACTGTCAAAACTTCATGTTGAGGGATGCTTGTGTAGACACAGTCAAGGCTGTGGAGAGCACATTGCCCTGGGTGGGAATGTAGACACAAGCATCCCTCAACATGAAGTTTTGGCAGTCATCAAGGAGGTGCTTTCAAGCATACAGACGGGCAATAGAACACCCAACTGCTTTCATCATTGAGTTAGAAACCATAGCCCTGCAACAAAATTATTTCATATTTCAGAGACAACATTATCAGCAAATAAAGGGCACAGCAATGGGAGCCACAATGGCTCCCGATTTGGCTAATTTATATGTAGCAGCTTTTGAAAAACATTGGATAGAGAATAATTCTTTTACATCACACACATTTTCATATGGAAACGCTTTATTGATGACATCTTTAAGATTTGGCATGGCACTGAAGAGAAATTGAAGCAGTTCATAGAGTGGCTAAACACATACAATCCTCATCTCTAATTTACCTGTCAATATAGTATGGAACAAGTTTCGTTCCTGGACATTCTAATACATTTAAGTCAGGGTGCATTTAGTTTTTCTATTTTTCAAAAATCCACTGATCGCAATATGATTCTACATTATTCAACGTTACATCCAAGTCATTTAAGGAATAACCTTCCAGTGGGACAATTCCTATGACTCAGGAGGTTGTGTTCAACAGTAGAAGAGTTTCAAATTCAAGCTGAGGATATGAAGAACAGATTTCTTCAGCGAGGATACCCTATCTCAGTCATAAAAAAGGCTTACAAAAGAGCCAGATGGGCTAATAGGGATTTACTTTTACAACTGAAGATAAATCAATCAAATTGTAAGTGTGTTACCATTCACTCCACATACACACCATCTTAAGTCAAGTATTTTGAAGTATTGGTCTCTTTTACAGATTCATCCTATTTTTCAGGACAAACTGATATTTGCTTTTAGAAGAGCTAGAAACTTGCGAGACCTTGTGGTCCATTCCAATTTAACAGCATCAGCAGAGCAGGAGAATCAACCCATAGCAGGATATTTTAGCTGTGGTAAGTGTAATATATGTTCACATATATTATTCATTATATTATTATATTACTCATCTGATTCCTGGACAGCATGGATACCAACTCTAACATGTGGACTAATTCTATTCTGAACTATCTCTAGTCCGGAATTTGTTATTTCTCTTTTCTTTACTTAACTTTATCTCTTTTCTTCCAATACCTAAGCTTCCAAGTTCACGGTCCTCGTTTAATGTAACTTTGTCTCTTCCTTTACCTAATTATTTTTATCCCTGTTCGATGTAAACCGTCCTGATATGGTATTTAACCATGAAGGTCGGTATAGAAAATGTTAAATAAATAAATAAATAAATATATACACCAGTACATATTTAGAGATCCCAGGACCCGACGATTCTATTTCCAACACCATTTTTCATGTGAGTCCACTTGTGTAGTGTATGCACTTTGGTGCCCCTGTGGAAAAATATATATAGATAAGACCACTCGAAAACTAAAAGTATGTATACAAGAACATCTCAGTCAAATAAGAAATCAGACAGAAGGGGCCCCACTTGTGGAACATTGGCGGGGGGGGGGGGCAGGGCATCAAACCCAGGAATTCACTGTAGCAGCTCTTTTTCATTCAGCCACGAGGTGGGGACCTTAATCTACGATTGACATAAATGGAACAACGGTTCATATATACATGGAATACGGTATCCCCCCATGGATTGAACCGAGAGCTTGACTGGTCAGTATTTTAATAGCAGTTGAATACTGTGGATGCTAGGAGAAATGGCGATACGATACGTTGGATCAGTACATGCAAAAAGACCAGATAGAGGTCAAAGAAGATGAAGTAAAAAACAGTCCTCTCCGAAGCAGTTGGCAGAAATCACATATCCTGAGATCTTAGTCTGCAGGTCCACTCATCAAGCCGGGCAAACCAATGTTAATCCAGTAAAGCAAAAGATCGGGAGGAACCATCGATGTCTTGAGAATTCCATAAAGCACAAACAGATTTATTGAGGTAAACAATATCACTGTGAATACGGATTGGAGGGTCAATAAAGATATCTGGTGCAATGGACCTAAATAGGGAACTGATTTAGGTCGGGAAATGGTAGACAAAGACGGGAACGGCATATGGAGGTCACAGTCTGGTCCACCTGATATATTTAGAATAGCATATACAACAAGGGGAGCAAGGTTTACAGTTCTCAATCAGGTCCGGATTTCGAGCGCAAAGAAAAAACGTGATTTATGGATAATGGAAGGGAATGAGGCAGTGAAACATACAAAATTAGATAGGCTTTTTGCAGCAGGAATATAATGGGACCTGGGATCCCGGATGGGAACAGGTAATAGAGCTTTAGTTCAAATTGGATGAGTGTAGCCTCGCTCTGAATTAGATCTTGGTGATTGGTCCAGGAAAATTTGAAAGCAGGGAGGACAGAACAGGATGCCAAATGACACAGTAAAGGCATCACATGCAAGAATTATTCTGAAAGAAACTATGTAAGTAAAAAAGAATTTTGTGTGTGGTATAAAATTGTTTTTAGCTGAAGGTAATATTAAAACATAACAGATTAAGTGATATTTGTTATATTTTTAAGAAGTGTGTTCCAGAGCCCTTGAAACTATGAGGTGGCTAAAGTAAAAACTCTCCAAGGTCCCTGAAGCAGACAAGCATTGTCGAAACACAGCCAATGTCGGGCAGGAGGCTTCAACTCACGTGAAAGATAACAGTTGGGTAGATTTTGACCCACATCACAGAGATAGATAATGGAGAAATTACTTACCTGATAATTTCGTTTTCCTTAGTGTAGACAGATGGACTCAGGACCAATGGGTATAGTGTACTCCTGTTAGCAGTTGGAGTCGGATCAGATTTCAATCTGACGTCAGCCCCTAGTACATATACCCCTGCAGGAAGTGCAGCTCCTCAGTATTCTTCCTTGCAAAGCATTGTGGATATATGTGTGACTGACTGACTGATTAACTTAATATGATTAACTTAGGTAACTTTGTTAGAACGTTAAAACTTGATTAACTTGATTAACTTGAACTGGTTGGTTGACTATAGCTGGAGACCGCCAGTGTGCCCAACCGGAAAGAGTCGACAGCCGGCAGGGTGGATGCCCTAGTTAAATGAAAGCATGGCTTACCCTTGAATCGTTGAAGGATCATGTATGGTGGCAGCCAAGGGTGGGCTGCTGAGTCCATCTGTCCACACTAAGGAAAACGAAATTATCAGGTAAGTAATTTCTCCATTTCCTAGCGTGTAGCAGATGGACTCAGGACCAATGGAATGTATAAAAGCTACTCCCGAACTGGGTGGGAGGCTGCCCGTGGTCCTTTAAGGATTGCTCTTGCAAATGCTGTGTCCTCCCGAGCCTGCACATCCAGACGGTAGAATCTGGAGAAGGTATGGATGGAGGACCACATTGCCGCCCTGCAGATCTCGGCAGGTGACAGCATTGTAGTTTCTGCCCAGGAAACCGCCTGGGCTCTGGTGGAATGGGCCTTGACCTGTAGAGGTGGTGGTTTTCCCGCTTCTATGTAGGCCGCCTTGATGACTTCCTTGATCCAGCGGGCGATGGTTGCCCGTGAGGCCGCTTCCCCTTGTCTCTTTCCGCTGTGAAGGACGAAAAGGTGGTCCGTCTTTCGTACTGGTTCCGACATTTCCAGATATCTGGATAGGAGTCTGCCGATGTCGAGATGGCGCAGACTACGGGCTTCTTCCGACCTCTTCAAGCTGTCCATCGCAGGTAGTGAGATGGTTTGGTTAAGGTGGAAGTGTGAGACCACTTTGGGAAGCAAGGAGGGAACCGTGCGTAGCTGAATGGTCCCCGGGGTGTGTCTGAGGAATGGCTCACGGCAGGACAGGACCTGTAGCTCTGAGATGCGGCGGGCCGAGCACACGGCCAGCAAGAACACCGTCTTCAAGGTTAACAGACGGAGGGTCAGGCCTCGGAGGAGTCTGAAGGCGGATCCCGCTAGGAATTCCAAGACGAGGTTGAGGTTCCACAGGGGCACTGGCCACTTTAGTGGTGGGCGAATGTGTTTTGACTCCTTTCAGGAAGCGTGATACATCTGGGTGAGAGGCTATGCTGTCGCCCTCGCTCCTGGAGCCGTAGCATGACAATGCGGCCACCTGTACCTTGATGGAGTTGAGGGACAGATCCTTCTGTAGTCCATTCTGTAAGAATTCCAGGATCACCGGAACTTTAGAGGAACGTGATTTGACATTGTGGTATTCGCACCAGGCCTCAAAGACTCTCCAGATCCTTATGTATGTTAGAGATGTGGAGAAATTGCGTGCTCAGAGGAGAGTATCTATTACTGCCCCCGAGTATCCCCTCTTTCTCAGGCAGGCCCTCTCAATGGCCAGACCGTAAGAGAGAATTGAGCTGGGTCCTCATGGAGGATGGGACCTTGTTGTAGCGGGTCTCTGTGTGGAGGTAGGGTTAGTGGATTCCCTGCCAGTAGTCTTCTCATGTCTGCGTACCTTCTTGGCCAGTCCGGGGCCACCAGGAGAACTAGTCCCCTGTGCCGCTGAATCTTGTGAATGATTGCGCCCAGCAAGGGCCACGGCGGAAAGGCGTATAGCAGGGTCCCCGGTGGCCAGGCCTGTACCAGGACGTCGATCCCCTGGGACTGCGGATCCCGCCTGCGGCTGAAGTATCTGGGTACTTGAGCGTTGGATCTGTTTGCTAGAAGATCCATGTCTGGAGTCCCCCACCGATTCACTATCATCTTGAAGGCTGTGGGTGACAGCTTCCATTCTCCTGGGTTTAGGCTTCCCTGATGAGGAAGTCTGCCGTGGTGTTGTCCTTCCCGGCGATGTGGACGGCAGAGATGTCCTGGAGATTTGCTTCCGCCCAAGCCATCAGAGGGTCTATTTCTAAGGACACTTGTTGGCTTCTGGTTCCGCCCTGCCGGTTGATGTAGGCCACCGTCGTGGTGTTGTCCGACATCACTCTGACCGCTTTGTCTCGAAGTCTGTGGGCGAACCGCAGGCAGGCTAATCTGACCGCCCATGCTTCTAGGCGGTTGATGTTCCACCCCGCCTCTTCTTCGTTCCACCGCCCTTGGGCGGTTAACTCTTCGCAGTGTGCTGCCCACCCGTGGAGGCTGGCATCTGTGGTGAGCAGGGTCCAGGTTGGGAAGGATAGTCTTGATCCCCGGCTCATGTGGCTGGTCTGTAGCCACCACCTTAGCTGGGTCCGGACTCTGCCTGGTAGTGGTAGACATACGAAGTAGTTTTGGGATCGTGGGCTCCACCGTGATAGGAGTGAGCGTTGCAGGGGCCTCATGTGGGCCCGCGCCTATGGCACCACTTCCAGTGTGGATGCCATTAGTCCGAGGACTTGTAGGTAATCCCATGCTGTGGGACGAGGGGCGCTCAGTAAGGTCTGGAGTCGGTCCCACAGCTCTGACCTCCTCTTGGGGGTCAAGCTGACCTTGTCTTCCTTGGTGTCGAATCGGAGTCCTAGGTATTCCAGCGACTGTGAGGGCTGTAGGGAGCTCTTGTTTGTGTTGACTACCCATCCCAGGCTTTCCAGTAGGGCAATGACTCTGCTGGTTGCTTGGTGGCTTTCCTCTGGCGATTTTGCTCTGATCAGCCAATCGTCCAGGTAAGGATGAACGAGGATTCCTTTCTTCCTGAGTGTTGCCACCGCCACTACTATTACCTTGGTGAACATCCGGGGTGCAGTGGCTAACCCGAAGGGTAGTGCCCGGAACTGGTAGTGACGATTCAGGACCTTGAAGCGTAGGTAGCGCTGGTGTTCCTAATGAATTGGGATGTGTAAGTAGGCCTCAGACAGGTCCAGGGATGTGAGGAACTCTCCTGGCTGTATTGCATGTATGACCGATCGTAGGGTTTCCATGCGGAAGCGTGGGATCCTTAGGTGTCGGTTGACAGACTTGAGGTCCAGGATGGGCCTGAATATACCCTCTTTCTTGGGTACGATGAAGTAAATGGAGTAATGTCCAGTATTTGTTTCCCGAGTAGGTACCGGGGTTATGGCCTCGAGGTCCAGAAGTCTGGTTAGTGTAGCTTCCACTGCCGCCCTCTTGCTGGGGTCATGGCAGGGAGATTCCACGAACTTGTCCGGAGGGGTTCGAAGGAAGTCCAGGTAGTACCATTCTCGGATGATGGCTAGGACCCACTTGTCCGAAGTTATCTCGACCCATCTGCAGTAGAATAGGGTTAGCCTGCCCCTATGACTTCTTCCCTTGGATAGGTCGGCTGAATCTCATTGTGGTGTGCGGCTGGGGCCTGGACCCGAGCTGGTTCCCCTCTTGTTGTGTTTGTTCCGAAAGGACTGGTTCCTGCCCGTAGGGCGGGGCGCTTGATAGTTGTTCTTGTAAGGGTTGAAGCGCTGTGAGCTTCTGCCTCTGGTGGACCTGGGAAAGGGGCGCTGGATTCTCTTCGCCTTGTCTTCCGGCAGACGAGGTAATAGGGAGTCGCCCCATTTGTTAGCCAGTTTCTCTAGTTCGCTGCCGAACAGGAGGGATCCTTTGAAGGGCATATTCTCGTGAGGCGTGTCTTGGAGGAGGCGTCAGCCGACCAATTTCGAAGCCAGAGTTGTCTCCTGGCTGCATCTGTGGATGACACTCCTCTGGCTGCTGTGCGCACTAGATCGGAAGCCGCATCAGTGAGGAATGATAGTGCTGATTCCATGTCTTCTCCCGAGGTGTTGTTCCTGGCTTGGGATAAACAAGAACGTGTCACCACGGTACAGCAGGACGCAATTTGCAGGGACATGGCTGCCACCTCAAATGCTTGTTTTAGTATGGCTTCCAGGCGCCGGTCGTGTGCATCCTTGAGCGCCGCTCCTCCCTCCACTGGGATGGTAGTGCACTTAGCGACCGCGCAAACTATGGCGTCCACTCTAGGACACGCCAGAAACTCCTTGGTTGCTGGGTCCAGGGGGTACATGGCGGATAAGGCTCGACCCCCTTTGAATGAGGACTCCGGCGCATTCCACTCCAGATCAATTAGCTGTTGTGCTGCCTGTAGAAGAGGAAAATGGCGAGATGTCTGTCGAAGGCCCTCCAGCAGGGGGTTCATTCTAGGTTCCCCCGGGGTGCCTTGACCCGGGATAGCAAGTTCCGATTGGCATTGGGATACAAGGTCCGGAAGTTCATCCTTTGAGAAGAAGCGTCTCATGGTTCGGTGTGGCTCTGTCCCCGAGGGAAGTTCTCCCTCCTCAAGGGGTTCGACTTCTTCCTCCGAGAAATCCATGTCCCCGTAGGCGGGGCTTCTGGGTGGTGGGAGCCTGTGCCTAGACCTCGAGGGTCCTGGGGCATGAGGGTCTTCCGATGTCGCATATGGCTGGTCCGTCCGGGGTTCAGTCTGCATCTTGACAAAAGCGTGAATCCCCTTGAATAACTCTACCCAGGAGATCGATGCTGGGTCTAGGTTGAGGGGCGCCGGTTCCCTGGGGTTCCCCGTCTGTGGGATGAACTCACTGGGGCCTGCTAGGTCCGGGGTGCCCCCTGAGGAGCTAGCACTAAGCCCTGGATGGGACTGGCCCTGACCAGGATCTCCCAGGGCCTCCTCACAGTGTGCACATAGGGCGTCTGCTTCCTCGCTCTGTGCGGCTCTGATGTGGCATGCTGGGCAGAGGCCTTGAGCTTTTATTCTTATTTCTGGAGATGCCATTTCTGTGGACGCGTAAGCTCTTATGCGCTCCATTGCGTCTGATATGTGCGCGCACGTGTGCATCTAGCAGTATATGTGCGCCTTGTACTGTGCGCGTAAGTTATGCGCGCAAGGTTTTATGTGTGCCTAAGAATATGCGCACAAATAATTTTGTGCGCTTAGCCTAATTTGTGCGCTCGGATCGGGCGGCGGGTGGCGCAGCGAACAAGGCTAAGATGGCGACGGCGAGCGTGCGGGCAATATGGCAACTTCCTTGGAGGGTCTCCACATGGGCAGACCCTGGAACAGCCGGGGCCTGGCCCTGCTAGGGCTGATCAACCCGGTGGCACAGATTCCGAACGCCGATCTGTGCTCCTCCTCGATCTTCGGAGACCGGATTAAGTAGAAGATTTACACCTTACCTTGTCTTCGGCGCTTCCCGGTTTTGCTCCGGGCGGTCTCAGGCTGCGGGGGGAGAGGGCAATTACCTTCACCGCCGAGCTCGAGGGGGTGCACCCGCTGCCTCTCAGCCGCGCCCGAGATCGGGGGCTAAGTCCTCGCCGCGATTCGGCCGACGGACCGAGGCTGCCTCTACACCTCGCCCGAGGATTCGGGGGCAAAGTCCCTGCCACGAATCGGCCACCAGACCGAGGCTCACCTCCGAGGGACCACGGAAATCACCTCGGGAATCTCAACTGGGGGAGGGACCCGAGGGTATCACCGCAGGAATGCGGGGCTCGTCTTCAGGTAGGTTTCTTCTTTAAATTTCGGTTTGTTCTTTATATTTTGGTCTAACGCTCTGAGAGCGTGCAGATAGTCCCTAACTGCTATGGAGATGGAAAATACTGAGGAGCTGCACTTCCTGCAGGGGTATACGTACTAGGGGCTGACGTCAGATTGAAATCTGATCCGTCTCCAACTGCTAACAGGAGTACACTATACCCATTGGTCCTGAGTCCATCTGCTACACGCTAGGAAAATATTGATTAAAAGAAGCGCGTGCGTTCTATGGGAATCGGGCTGACCACCAGGGAGAATGACAATCAAGGACCAGATATGAAATAAATGAAATATTTGAAAAAAGAAAAAACACAGAAGAATCATTTTGAGAATAAAGATGGTGGCCATAAAAAGGTATAATCTCAGAGGGGTTATTTCATATATATATGGTTATCGCACATAACCAAACATTAGGGCATTCCCTATATATGGTTAGTAGTTAAAAAATGTATAGATTGCCTAGTCAAGGTTCAACTAAGTGAATAAGAGATCGCAGAAAGAGGAAGACATGCAACAATATTCGAAAAAGCTAACATGAGAAAGTCAGAAGTGGAGATACAAACCAGAAAAAAGCAAATACTGTAAAAATGGGGAACAAGACTTTGAATTTGTTAGTAATAGGAGAAATTACAAAAATGGCACTATGAGACTCACAGGTAAAAAGGAAGGAATATGTATAAGGGGGCAAGAAAAAAATGTCCTTGGTGTTCACTGAAGGGGCGCTAGGTGTAGGACCACAGAAACTGGACACAAATAGAATTGGAAAATTTGAAAAACATTTGTTTTATCTGAGAGTGATCATAAGGAGCATGAAAAGTAGATAAAGTGATGGGGCAAGACAAGATACAGAGTATTTAAGGAACTGAAGTTCTAGCAGCTCTGCTGGCTATTTGAATGCTTCTTTAGAATAGGGAGTAGTTCCAGAGGACTAGAGTCAGGCTTCTTTAGGTTCCTCTACACAAAAGTGGAAATAAGGAGGCAACTGATTACTTTGAGCTAGTCTGACCTTTGTGGTGAGCAAATTGCTGCTAGAAAAAAAAAAAAAAAAAAGGAAGGTGCAGTTTCTGGAATCCAATTGGTTACAAGACAGATAACATTGTTTTATCAGGACATATGTCTCATCAAAAAACTTTGATGAATTATTTTTTTGACTGGGTGACCAGCAGCTGGATAACGAGAGGACTTGATGTAGTATAGTTGGATTTCAGTAAAGCCTTTTGACACAGTTCCACAGAAGCAACTTATATACTGAGCACCCTTGGTATGTACTTTAAACTGACTGAATGGGTTAAAAACTGAATGGGAGGCAAGAAAAGATAAAGGTAGAGTTCGTGCCAAAGAACATACTAGTGATGCGCCACAGAGACTGGTCCTTGAACTGGATCTTTTTAACAGTTTTGTAAGCGACACTACAGAAAAATTAATCAGAAAATATTTGTCTTTTTGCAGATAATATCAAAAACTGCAACAGGGTAATCACAAGGAGGGATCTAACAAAGCTAATGGAATGATCTACAGAGAGTGGCAATTAAGTTTGAATGCTAAAACAAAAAAATGTAGGGTCATGCCTTTGGGCTGCAAAAACCCAATGTAGCAGTACAGCAAAGGGAACAAAATTTCTCTCTACACGAAACAAGAATAGGATCTAAGAGTGACTTCAAGATGACGGCAAAAGTCTGACAGATGCTTGAGTGCATAAGGACAGGAATGGTCAGCAGAAAGACAGGAGGTGATGTTGCCCCGTATAAATCCTTAGTGAAACCATTTGGTATACAATGTACAGTTCTGGAGACCACACCTTCAAAAGATTAACTTGATGGTCCAGAGGATGACTACTTAAATATGTCAGTGATCTTAATTGTTAAGCATATGAACAGACAAATCTAGAGGAAAGGTGAGGTAAGAGATTTAAATACCTTTAAGGTATTAATGCACATGAGTTGCTTTCCCACAAAATGGAGGCCCTAGAATGAAGAGGGTCATGGGATAAGACTATACACACAGGAGTAATCTGTGGAAAATTTCTTTATGCATAGAACAGCTTCCCAGTAGCAGTAGTGGAGAAAAGGACAGTATATGAATTCAAGAAAAGCATGGGACAAGCAGATGATCTCTAAAGGAGTAGTAGGGATTGTACAGCTGAGTAGATAAGAGTGGATAGGCCATACGGTCTTTCTGCAAATTTGTGTTTTTAAACAATATTTACATCACTATTCCACACAAGCTGTCTGAGCAAGAAAGTGGCTTCAAGAAGTGCTCCACCTTAGACTGACAATGAAGACATCATCCACATGTGGCAACTATTATCTTACTTGTTATCATAGAAAAATAGATGACCATCACATCAGAATTTTAATGTTTAAATATGAACATGAAAGGTCTAACACCAACCTTTAGTGGGAATTTCTTCTAGTGATCCTGCACATGGCTGGATGGGAAGAATATTCAACTTATTTGTTTGCCGTGTAGATTTAACAACTTCTCTGAACCCTAAACTCTAAAACAAAATGGAAAAAAAGTATGCAAGCTTTCTTCAAAATGAAGTTAATTGTACTTTGCTTTTCACAGAAAACTCATGAACAGTGCCAACCTCAGAGAATAGCCCATACTGTTATAAGATCCTCAAAGAGCTCAGCATGCCCTATAAAACTTTGCAAACTAAACATCAGTTCTTAATTGAATTCAATAAACATTAAAAACAAATCAGACTGCCTTTCAGCCAGTAACCACAGGCATCAAAATATAAAGCTATGAACGTCCTGTTACATTTACTATACATGACCACAACAATAAAGGCTAATGAACCATAATTTTATAACCCAAATCTGCACACCATAAGTGAAAGATTTTTTTCTCATTTAGTAGACCGCATACGTGGGCATTAATTATAATGCTAGATAGCATGAGTGTATATGCACCAATCAATTTAATCATAGGTCTTAAATGAATTTTCTTTGCTACGTGAAAACAGTCTAATTTTGGAAATAAGATCAAATAGTGAAAATCAGTAGTGAAGCTCAATGGTCAAAATCAAGTTCATAAAGTGCCATTGCATGTATATTCTTCTGTAATTACAGGTATTTACTTAACTTGTATTAAGCGAAGAAACGCCATGTTTCCATTGTAGGGGAGGCTCAGAATATAGAAGCCCGACACGGACCGTGTTTCGGCGATGCCTTCATAAGGGGCCGAAATTCACTGCAAATGATGACAACAGTTTATAAAACAGAGATGCATTCTTTTCAATACTTGCGAACGATTCTCAACGATGTAGTACTAACTTATTGTAAACGGCTTTTCTTGCCAACGTGCCGGTAGTGCGTTTCCTCAGCCAGAGGGGCCACACTCGCGCCAATTTTTAAAGAGAGGAAAAACAATGAAACAATGATAAATAGGTGGAAGGTGATGTCAGCAGTTGCTATTGTCAAAAAAAAGTCCTTTAAATGATAGAGTACCACTCCACTGATACTGGAGAAGGTTTTCATGGGTACATCTCCACTGATACTGGAGAAGGTTTTCATGGGTACATCTCCACTGATACTGGAGAAGGTTTTCATGGGTAATGATTCAGATGGACTGAACCAAATCACGGTGAACCTAGAAGATGTGGTAGACCTGATTAATAAACTGAAGAGTAGTAAATCACCTGCACCGGATGGTATACACCCCAGAGTTCTGAAGGAACTAAAAAATGAAATTTCAGACCTATTAGTAAAAATTTGTAACCTGTCATTAAAATCATCCATTGTACCTGAAGACTGGAGGATAGCTAATGTAACCCCCATATTTAAAAAGGGTTCCAGGGGCGATCCGGGAAACTACAGACCGGTTAGCCTGACTTCAGTGCCAGGAAAAATAGTGGAAAGTATTCTAAACATCAAAATCACAGAACATATAGAAAGACATGGTGTAATGGAAAAAAGTCAGCATGGCTTTACCCAAGGCAAGTCTTGTCTCACAAATCTGCTTCACTTTTTTGAAGGAGTTAATAAACATGTGGATAAAGGTGAACCAGTAGATGTAGTGTACTTGGATTTTCAGAAGGCATTTGATAAAGTTCCTCATGAGAGGCTTCTAGGAAAAGTAAAAAGTCATGGGATAGGTGGCAATGTCCTTTCTTGGATTACAAACTGGCTAAAAGACAGGAAACAGAGAGTAGGATTAGATGGACAATTTTCTCAGTGGAAGGGAGTGGGCAGTGGAGTGCCTCAGGGATCTGTATTGGGACCCTTACTTTTCAATATATTTATAAATGATCTGAAAAGAAATAAGACAAGTGAGGTAATCAAATTTGCAGATACAAAATTATTCAGAGTAGTTAAATCACAAGCAGATTGTGATAAATTGCAGGAAGACCTTGTGAGGCTGGAAAATTGGGCATCAAAATGGCAGATGAAATTTAATGTGGACAAGTGCAAGGTGATGCATATAGGGAAAAATAACCCATGCTATAGTTACACAATGTTAGGTTCCATTTTAAGTGCTACTACCCAAGAAAGAGATCTAGGCGTCATAGTGGATAACACATTGAAATCGTCGGTTCAGTGTGCTGTGGCAGTCAAAAAGCAAACAGAATGTTGGGAATTATTAGAAAGGGAATGGTGAATAAAATGGAAAATGTCATAATGCCTCTGTATCGCTCCATGGAGAGATCGCACCTTGAATACTGTGTACAATTCTGGTTGCCGCATCTCAAAAAAGATATAATTGCGATGGAGAAGATACAGAGAAGGGCGACCAAAATGATAAAGGGAATGGAACAGCTCCCCTATGAGGAAAGACTAAAGAGGTTAGGACTTTTCAGCTTGGAGAAGAGACGGCTGAGGGGGGATATGATAGAGGTGTTTAAAATCATGAGAGGTCTAGAACGGGTAGATGTGAATCGGTTATTTACTCTTTCGGATAATAGAAAGACTAAGGGGCTCTCCATGAAGTTAGCATGTGGCACATTTAAAACTAATCAGAGAAAGTTCTTTTTCACTCAGCACACAATTAAACTCTGGAATTTGTTGCCAGAAGATGTGGTTAGTGCACTTAGTATAGCTGTGTTTAAAAAAGGATTGGATAAGTTCTTGGAGGAGAAGTCCATTACCTGCTATTAAGTTGACTTAGATAATAACCACCGCTATTACTAGCAACGGTATCATGGAATAGACAGTTTTTGGGTACTTGCCAGGTTCCTATTGGCCACTGTTGGAAACAGGATGCTGGGCTTGATGGATCCTTGGTCTGACCTAGTATGGCATGTTCTTATGTTCCTATTTAAACCATTTGGTTGCATGCTATTCAAATTAAAAATCCATGGATCACCCCCCCCCCCCTCGCTGATAGATGAATTCAATATATCACCCGCCACTTCAGATCCATGAACTTGTGCTTTTACAGTAAACAGTGTGCAACTATAGGAGCTTGAATTTTTTCAGTCATAAGGCAGCTCCGATGTTCAGTGAGCCTAGTGCGTATTGGTCGTTTTGTCCGACCAACAGAATTTGTCACAAGGACAGACAGACAATGATGTAAACAACATGTGAAGTTAAGCAGTCAGAATACATTCTTGCCAAATGGAGTTTCCCTGTATTGTCCATGCATGAAGGACCAGACAGGGTTTGAGAACATGAGAGGTCTTGAACGAGTAGATGTGACTCGGTTATTTACACTTTCGAATAATAGAAGGACTAGGGGGCATTCCATGAAGTTAGCAAGTAACACATTTAAGACTAATCGGAGAAAATTATTTTTCACTCAACGCACAATAAAGCTCTGGAATTTGTTGCCAGAGAAGGTAGTTAGTGCAGTTAGTGTAGCTGGGTTCAAAAAAGGTTTGGATAAGTTCTTGGAAGAGAAGTCCATTAATGGCTATTAATCAATTATACTTAGGGAATAGCCACTGCTATTAATTGCATCAGTAGCATGGGTTCTTCTTAGTGTTTGGGTAATTGCCAGGTTCTTGTGGCCTGGTTTTTGGCCTCTGTTGGAAACAGGATGCTGGGCTTGATGGACCCTTGGTCTGACCCAGCATGGCAATTTCTTATGTTCTTATGTTCATGGCCATTGTCCAAGCGGAAGGTCAGATTGGGTGCTGACATCTTGTGCAAGGAATGAGTGTGTTAATAGATCTCTCAAATATTTACCCCGGCTTTATGAAATCAGTGGAACTTCGATAAAAATAGGATGAATCTTCAAAATATGCCAATATTTACGAATTATAGATGCAATGTCTGATTGCTTTGGTCAAATATCTGAGAGTGCACACCAAGGGGAATTCCTCTGTATCATTGGAATTGTCCAATAAAAGCCATTGTCGCTGGGCACTGGATGCATGTTTCAAAGCTTTTCTAATGGTGAGTGATGGATAATCGCGCTGCAGAAGATGAGATGCCAATTGTTGAGCTTGAAATGAAAAATCTTGTTTGTCAGAACATAAACGACAAACCCGTAAGAACTGACCAATAGGTAAATTGTTTTTAAGACTAAAGGAATGAAAACTGGAAAAATGCAACAGAGTGTTTTTATCCATAAGTTTTTTGTATAGTGAAGTAGCAAAATTATCATCTCGGCAGGTGATGAGGATATCCAAAAGTTAATATGCTCTTGATGGTATTGCATTGAAAAGATAAATAGATGTCGAGGGAATTGAGCTAATCAAGAAATAAATGTAAATTGTGTTCATCACTATGCCAGAGAAAGAAAATGTCATCGATATATCGAATCGAATGTGACACATGCTGAAAATTGGTGGCAGAATATAGATAAGTGTCCGCAAAATTGGACATAAACAGATTTGCCAAACTGGGGGCCATTGTGGCCCCCATAGCGGTACCATGGACCTGCTTGTAAAAATGCCCATTGAACAAAAAATAATTCTCACGCAAAGCTAGTTGAGCTAGAGCTAACAAAGAGGTGGTGGGAATTCGTTGAGGACGTGGTCTCGTGTCCAAACTTTGTTCCAATATAAGAAGAGATTGTTCTTCGGGGATGATGGTATATAATGCACGTATGTCCAAGGTCACCATAATGCAAGGAGTTGAAAGGTGTATAGAAGATAATTTATTAAGCATGGATTTTGTATCTCTAACATAAGAAGTCACCTGAGGAATCAGTGGCTGAAGAAATTTGTCCACAAAAACAGAAAATGGTTCGAGGAGAGACCCTATGGTACTCACAATAGGTCTATTGGGGGGGGGGGGGGGGGGGGGGGGGTCTATAATGTTTTTGTGAATCTTTGGGATCATGTACAATGTTGGAGCTCTGTAAGCATGGTTGATCAAAAAGGTCTTCTCCTTGTTGGTCGAAAAACCCACAATAAAAGCTTCTTCAACCAGTTCTTCAATTTTAAGTAAAAGAGAAGGGCCAGGATCGTCGGATAATTGTTGATAGTTTTTAATGTCAGAAACGTGGGTATTCACATTAACTGTATACTTTATTTTATCCATCAGAACTACCACCCCTCCTTTATTGGCTTGTTTGATCACCACTGATGACGTTTTTTCAAATCATTTAAAGCCAAATATTGATTCTTTGATAAATTGAACAGAGGTTGTTCTGGAATAGATTCAATATTCGCAATCTCAGGGAGCAACAATGGATTTTTAATTTGAATAGCATGCAACCGAATGGTTTAAATGTATCAGTGGAGTGGTACTCTATCATTTAAAGGACTTTTTTTTGACAGTAGCAACTGCTGACGTCACCTTCCGCCTATGTGTCATTGTTTCATTGGTTTTCCTCTCTTTAAAAATTGGCGCAAGTGTGGCCCCTCTGGCTGAGGAAACGCACTACCGGCAGGTCAGCAAGAAAAGCCGCTTACAATAAGTCAGTACTACATCGTTGAGAATCGTTCACAAGTATTGAAAAGAATGCATCTATGTTTTATAAACTGTCATTTGCAGTGAATTTCGGCCCCTTGATGAAGGCATCGCTGAAACACGGTCCGTGTTGGGCTTCTATATTCTGAGCCTCCCCTACAATGGAAACATGGCGTTTCTTCGCTTAATACAAGTTAAGTAAATACCTGTTAATACAGAAGAATATACATGCAATGGCACTTTATGAACTTGATTTTGACCATTGAGCTTCACTACTGATTTTCACTATTTGATCTTATTTCCAAAACTGGACTGTTTTCATGTAGCAAAGAAAATTCATTTAAGACCTATGATTAAATTGATTGGTGCATATACGCTCATGCTATCTAGCATTATAATTTATGCCCATGTATGAGGTCTACTAAATGAGAAAAAAATCTTTCACCTATGGTGTGCAGATTTGGGTTATAAAATTGTGGCTCGTTAGCCTTTATTGCTGTGGTCATTTTGAGACTGCTGATACTACCTCCTTAATATTTTGAGAGACGATTTGATGCTGACATTACTATACCTACATTCAAATATTTAAAAAAACCTAACCCAACGCTAATGATGAAAAATGAACATAAACCAGCATAAGAAAAAAGCCAGACAATCCTGTAATAAGGAAAGCAGAGTTGCTTACCTGTAACAGGTTTTCTCCAAGAATAGCAGGATGTCAGTCCTCACAAGTGGGTGACATCAGATGGAGCCTGGCATGGAACTTATTACATTTTAGGAAAAATCTCCAAACCGTGCCAACAAGCAAACTTTGTTTTGGTGGAAATAAGCCATTTTTCCTATATATTTTTCTTATACGGTCAGAGTCTGGAATAAATTCAATAAGTGCTAGGAGAGATGAGTTGGTTTCTATACCTTAAAGATTCCTCAGGATAGACTGGCTGAACCAACTGTTACATCAGGACACTGATAACGCATTGTTTGGACAATGTATGGAGAGAACGCCACACTGCTGCCTCACAGATCTCTTCCATGAAAACCAATCTTAGGTGGACTATTGACAGTGACATGGATCTTCCAATGTGAGCCTTGACATAACCCACCAGATTCAGGCCCACTTGGGCATAACAGAAGGAGAAGTCAACCACACACTATACAATTTAGCTAGCAGAATGCAACACTCCCATATTTAATGGTAGTAAAACAAAAAGCTGGATGGAATTTCCATGAGCTTCAGTCTGCTCCATGTAGAAAGCCAAGGCTCTTTTGCAGTCCAAATTGTACACTACTTGTTCATCTTTGTAGAAATATAGCTTGGGAAAGAAAATTATGATGAAAAGTCCATCTCTTAGGCAGAAACTTAAAATATTTGCACAGAAAAAGTTGTTTAAGGTGGATAAGCCACTAAAGCCTGAAACTCACTGACTCTGCATGCCAAAATCATTGTTACCAAAAACATGATCTTCCAGGTCAGATGCATGTGCTTACAACAGTCATCTAGTTCAAAGGAAGCTTTCATCAGCTGAGTCAGTACCACACAGATCCCAAAACACATCAGGAGGCTTCAAGTGAAGACAGCCCTGCATAAATCTGACAACCAAACACTGTACAGAGATGGGTCTACCTTCCACATGATAGTGAAAACCACCAACTGCACTGAGATGACCCTCAACTGAGTGGGTCGAGATCAGATAAAGATGCAAATGGTAATCGGTTTGTATGGAGTAGCAAAAAAAAAAAAAAAAATGTAGGGCCTTTTTCTCACACCAAAAGGAAAACCTCTTGCACTTTAGTCTATAAGACTTCCTTGGGGAATCCTTTAAGACAGAAAAATAAGACGACATCTGAAAGGTCTAGAGATTGTAAAACTACTTTCTCAATATCCAGGCTGCAAGAGTAAAGTATCCATTTCGGATGGTACAACATTTCCCAATACTGAGTGATGAGGATGGGGAAATCCTCAGTCTGACTGGATTCTAGATGGACGACATCTACAAGAGTGGAAACCAAATTATCTCAGTCAAGTATCTCTTTATTGTGCATGCTGAAACACCCACGCCACTTTGTTTCAGAGAAAAAGGTGTTATAAGAATCAAGGTCCCCCGGTCTCTGAGCTTCCAAGTTACTACAATGAACAGAACTGGAGGATACCAATACAGCAGGCCCTGACCCAAATTGAGGGCAAAGGCTAATTTGCCTTGAATTCCTTTCTGGGAACAGAAGGAGTAGAACCTTCCTATTCTGAAAGGACAAAGATTCACCCTGAATGTGCCCTACTAATGAAATATGTGATTTGCTACCCCTGATCCAGGAACCATTTGTGAGGTTCTAGGACCAGACAATCTGTCCACTATCACAAGCTTCTTGCCTGCCAGATACAAGGCTCTGATGACCATCCCCCCTGACAGATGAGCCAATCCCACATCTAGACAGTCTCCTGACTCAGGAGATACAAACCTGTTCCTCCCACCTTGATGGTATAGAACATGGCTACTTGGATTTTCCATCTGGACAAGGATCACTCTGTTGGCCAACCAATCTCTGAAAGCTTTTAAAAGCTAATCAAACCATCTTTATGCCAGAAAGTTTATCCGATGAAGTTATTCCAGAGCAGGCCAAAGGACTTTGGTGAAAAGCCCCTCTACATGGGCTCACCATCCCAGGTTAGACATAACCAGTCAGGACAGTTAGGACTAGACTGGATTCGATCCACCACCAGAACAGGGAATCCTTAAGAGATTAAATGACATGAATGAGGACTCAAAGATCTTGAGTGGCTTGAATCCACTATGAACTGAGGGCACATTGGGCCCTTTGTGCCAAAGGAGTAACATCCACCTTAGATACCATGAGTCCCAACGCCAATGTCTGCTGACTTACTTGAATCTTCTGCTCTATAAATATCCACGTGACAGCCCTCTAATGTGGAGAGAAGGCTCTTGCCTGTATCATGCCTAATAGTACTTTTATAAACTAATTGAAATTACATGCTCGGGTATGATTTGGGGCAGCTGATGACAAATCCTAGTAACTCCAACACTCAGTTCTTCCCACTGATTGGTCCATCTTCAAGGTAAAGAAACAACCATCACCAGATTACACTGGTGCACAGACACTACAGTGAGACACTGAGCCTTGCAGGGCCAATGCTAGGCCAAAAGGCAGCACACAACACAATCTAACTATGCTCTATACAAATAACATTTTCTGTAACCTGGAAATCTTTGTAAGTGTAAGTATTCTTAAGATGAGAGAGCATAATTATTCCCTGTTTTTGAGAAAGGGAATCAAGGTGCCTATGGAAACAAATGTTTCACTTTTTAGGGACCTGCTCAAGGCCCCTTAGGTCTAAAATAGGACCAAATGCCCCTGTTTTCTTTGCAATCAGGAAATAATTTGGAGTAAAATCCCCATCCCCTTTTCCCTGATGGAACAGGCTTGACTGCACTGATCTCTAAGAGAAGAAAGCACTTTCTGCACCAGTTACTGATGGAAAGACTTTCCTCAAGCAAGGCTGGGTGGACCATTTGGATGACATCCCATAGTTATAAGCTTTATGATGCAAAGGACCCATGTGTCCAAAGTTACTCTGAGCAAATTACATTTTTTTAAATTTCTATTGGCAGAACACAATCATATATACATAATCTTATTTTATGTATTTTGTATACCAATATTTGTGGTAACATACCGGTTCACAACATAATATAAATACATTCAAATTAATAAAATACAATGGTAAAAATATAAATTAATGACAAAATAATTCAGAAACTACTTTAAAATCATAAAAGAAAATTAAATTATACTAAAAATCAGATCATATAACCAAACAAAAAATAAAATAAAATAAAAGCATTTAAGAGTACTATAAAACTATATTTCTATATCAGGCCATCAGTTGAACAGACAAACATTAAAAACAAAACTTCAAATGGTGTAAATAACTGCATCTTAACTAGGCTCTCAATGCTGGCCATTTTATACCATGGCACATCATAAAAACTCATCTAGGATTATTAGTTAAATGCCTGCATGAACAGAAATGTTTTCAGTGCCTTTTAAACACTTTTGTGTGTGTAATCTCCCGCAGTTCTCGAGTAAGGCATTCCAAGTCAGTAGGCCTGCAGCTGACAAAATCTTTTACATAAATCTTCAGCCTGCATCTGATAGGAAGGTTTTCTGGAGGTTACCAGGCTATGCTCTCGGCAAGTCAGTCAAATCCCCACCCCATGTTTTGGCTGGGTTGCAGACTGTGGATTAAGAGCCCTCTATTGCCTTGGATGAGCATGAAGAGCCTACTGCTGATCAGACTGAAGAAGCAGAGAAAACCAACTTTTAGATGGTGTTGCCTTGGCTCCATGCTCAAGTACCTCCTAGTTGAGAGTGAACAGAGAAGCTGTGGAGAGTTGCTGAAGCGACGCCAACTGCTCTCTGCTCTGGACAACTACTTCCGTTAACCTACCTCCAAAGAAATTCCCTCTAGTATATGGCACAATAGCAAGTCTTTCCTGGACATCAGATCAGAGGTCTGAGATGTAATTTTCTAGTCAGAATCTTGTTAGTGATGCTGGTAACTGACAAATGTGAAGGGTAGCGGATGTGTGAGCCCTTAGTGTTATGGCATAGTTGAAGACTCAAGGGTGAACCCCCAAGTTCTACACCGGCAGCTGACGAATGCACCCTGTAGTGGGTCAGTCTGGAGCTTCAATTTTACCAATCACATCCCCTGCAGGTTGAGCCCTTGGGTTCTGGCAGCTAGCAGGACTTAGGTCCCTAGGGCAATGGTGATAGAATCCAGAGACACCAGGGTCAGGGCAGGCCACAGGCTAACAAAAGCAGAGACCAGCCAAGGGCAGGACAGGCAGCTAGCAAGAACAGTCAGGGCCAGGCAAGGAGTCAGATCCAGACGGCAGACAAATGTGGTCAGGCCCAGGCAAGAGGTCAAGATTCAGAGAGACAAGCCAAGGGTGGACAAAGACAGAAGAGGCGAGGCTAGAAGACAGAAACCAGGAACACAGGAAGTAGCAACACATACTGCAAGCAGACGACCTGTTGCTGAGGTGTTTGATGCACCTCCAGAGAAACCTTATATACAGAGTTGCCATGATGCCATCAGAAGGCGCCATGGCCAAGTTCCCGCCAAGAGTCCTTTAAGTGCACACCTCCATGAGGCTTGGAAGAGCGGCTATCAGCAGCATCCCATGCCGCGTGGAACCGGGTCCTGGGCCTTGCTGCTGGCAGTATGCAAGTAACGATGAACCTGGCATCCTGGGGTGAGTACAGTGGCTTGAGGGGCCTAGCCGCAAATCCTAACACCAAAGAAGTGAGACTGTGCCATAGGGCTTACCAATATGGCTAAGAGCTTAAAGAAAAAGAACCAAAGATGACATAGCTTAGCACTATTAGGAAGACATTTTGTCTTAGAGGTTAAGATCACCATATATAGTAATAGATAAGTTGATTACTGCTTAAACTGGCCACTATATCATGTGAGAAATGCGTGCCTTATGTATAGGAAATTAATATATGAATATTAATAGAGCATAGATACAGTGAACTGATTGGTTAAATAGCTCTATATTTCCTTCTATGGATAGATTTGTCAAAATATCCTAGGTATATAAGTATGAATTTTAACTACGTATGATCAGATCGACTTCCTCATTCTGGTTGGTAGTTTGGTCTCTAAGAAGTGCATGCTGATTAAAAGGAAAACATAGAAATGATGGCAGAAGAAGTTCAAATGGCCCATCCAGTCTGCCCAGCAAGCTTTCACACTTATTTTTCTCATACTTATCTGTTACTCTGACCGTTGAGATCAGGGCCCTTATTGGTAACTTTTTGGTTCTAATTTCCTTCCACCCCCACCATTGATGTAGAGAGCAGTGCTGGAGCTGCATCAAAGTGAAATAACAAGCCTAATTGGTTTGGGGTAGTAACTGCCACAATAAGCAAGTTACTCCCATGCTTATTTGTTTACCTAGTCTGTGCAATTTAGTCCTTGTTGGTTGTCTGAATATAAATCCTCTTTTCTTCATTCCCCCTGCCATTGAAGCAGTGAGCTATGCTGAATATGTATTCAAAGTGAAGTATCAGGCTTGATTGGTTCAGGGTAGTAAGCACCGCAACAAGCAAGCTACTCATACGCTTTTTTGTGAATGCAAATCCTTCTTCCCACAATTCCTCTTGCCGTTGAAGCATAGAGCAATGGAGTCGCATTAACTGCGTAAATGTTTATTGAATAAGGGTATTAATCACCAGGTAGTAGCCGTCATTCCCGCAAGTCACTCCCATGCTTCTTCTCTTCATTCACATCAAGACTTTATGGATCCACAGTGTTTATCCCACGCCCCTTTGAAATCCTTCACAGTTTTGGTCTTCACCACTTCCTCTGGAAGGGTGTTCCAGGCATTCACCACGCTCTCTGTGAAGAAATATTTCCTGACATTGGTTCTGAGTTTTCCTCCCTGGAGTTTTAAATCGTGACCCCTGGTTCTGTTGATTTTTTTCCAATGGAAAAGGTTTGTCGTTGACTTTGGATCATTAAAACCTTTGAAGTATCAAAGTCTGTATCATATCACCCCTGCTCCTCCTTTCCTCCAGGGTATACATATTTAGATTCTTCAATCTCTCCTCATAAGTCATTTGATGAAGACCCTCCACCATTTTGGTCGCTCTTCTCTGGACCGCCTCCATCCTGTCTCTGTCCCTTCGGAGATACGGTCTCCAGAACTGAGCACAGTACTCCACACGTGAGGCCTCACCAAGGACCTGTACAAGGGGATAATCACTTCCCTTTTCTTACTCGATATTCCTCTCTATGCAGCCCAGCATTCTTCTGGCTTTAGCTATCGCCTTGCCACATTATTTTGCCGACTTCAGATTGTTAGACACTAACACCCCAAGGTCTCGCTCCTGCTCCGTGCACATCAGCCCTTCACCTCCCATCGAATACATTTCTTTCGGATTTCCACACCCCATATGCATGACTCTGCACTTCTTGGCATTGAATCTCAGCTGCCATATCTTCAACCAGTCTTCCAGCTTCCTTGAATCCCATCTCATTCTCTCCACTCCTTCCGGCATGTCCACTCTGTTGCAGATCTTGGTATCATCCGCAAATAGACAAACCTTACCTTCTATCCCATCCACGATGTTGCTCACGAAGATATTGAACAGGACCGGTCCCAACACCGACCCTTGCGGCACTCCGCTCATCAACGCTCTCTCTTCCGAGTAAGTTCCATTTACCATCACACATTGTCTTCTGTCCTTCAACCAGTTTGCTATCCTTGCCACCACTTTGACACTCACTCCCAAACTTTTCGTTTTATTCACAAGCTTCCTGTGCGGGACTGTATCAAAAGCTTTGCTAAAATCCAAGATGACGACACCAAGCGCTCTTCCTTGATCCAATTCCTTAGTCACCCAATCAAAAAAGTCTATCACATTCATCTGACAGTACCTTCCCTTGGTGAATCCATGCTGCCTCTGGTTCAGAATTCTGCTGCTTTAGATAGTTCACTATTCTTTCCTTCAGCAGCGACTCCAGTACTTTTCCCACCACTGAGGTGAGGCTAATCAGCCTGTAGTTACCAGCCTCCTCTCTGCTCCCACTCTTGAGACCACCACCACTCTTCTCCAATCACTCGGCACCACTCCTGTTTCCAGGGATCTATTGGATAGGTCATGCAGCAGAGCAGCCAGCACATCTCTGAGCTCCCTCACTATATCCTGGGATGAACCTCATCAGGCCCCATGGCTTTGTCCACTTTCAGTTTTCCTAGATCTTCCCATACATTCTCTTCTGTAAATGGAGGTTCATCCATTCCACTCCCCTCCAGTTTCTTGTTAACTAGTGACGGTCCTTCTCCGGGGTCTTCTTTAGTGAACACCAAACTGAAGTATTCATTTAATATTTCTGCCGTTTCTTCATCTGTCTCCACCCATCGATCCTTTTCACCTTTCAATTTCACTATACCACTTTGGACTTTTCTCCTTTCACTGATGTATCTGAAAAAGGTTTTGTCACCTCGCTTTACCTCTTTGGCAACCTTTTCTTCCGCTTGACTTTTCGCTTTGATTACTTTCTTCGTCTCCCTCAGTTTTACCAGATATTCTTCCTTGTGATCCTCCCTTTGGGATCTTTTATATTTCTTAAATGCTGTTCTTTTATCTTTTACCTCCTTTGTGAACTAGATAGGTTTCATTCTTTTCTTTACTTTTCTTACATGTATATTAGTCGCTTCAGTAATTGCTCCTTTTAGTTTGGCCCACTGTTCCACATCTCTCGTATTCTCCCATCCTTCTAGTGCTTCCTCCAGGTACTTCCCCATTTCAACAAAGTCTATTTTTGAAACACAAAATCCTGGTCTTTGTGAGTCTTCTCCGTAACGTATTAGTGATATGAAATCATACTGTTTGATGATCACTGAAGTGGGCACCCACCCCGATATTAGAGACATTATTTCCATTAGTGAGTGTTCTGGCTCACATAAAACATCCATGTTTTATTACCTAGGCAGCTAAACTTTCCCTCCAATCAGTCCTCATGACAAAGATTCTGTAAAAAGTCTGAAATTGTTGATTGCACAAGTAAACTTTACTCACAATTGTTGCACTTCAGACACAAGCCAGAGGGAAGAATCTTAGGTAACTGGAACTATGGCAGGAGAAGGGAGAATGGAGTTTCTTGCATTGCATGAGTTAGTTATTGTAGAGGTGGGAAGGATGAGAGGAATATGAGGCTGATTTAGCCCATAGAAGAAGGCAATAAGAGGGAAGGTGAAACCCAATCCATTTCAGGGGGTAACACAGAGCACAAAGCTACTCAGAGGCAAGCGTGGAGCAACTGCCTCTTGGCCGAGAGCTGCCAAAAGAATATGCCTCCATACAACTAGAGACAGCAGACAGGGTCCAATGGCAGCAAGCCTAAGAACCATGTAACAGGGGTAGCATGAAAGGCAGTCCTTTGAACCTATAAGGCACCCTGGAAAACTTAAGTTAGGTTGAATAGGATTCAAGCTCTCCCGATGGTGAGAGAGAGAGAAAGTGGAGGGGGGGGGGCTCTTAAAGAAAAAGGCTCACAGATTTTGTTTTATCATAGGTTACAAACAGTGCTTCATTATTAAAAATCCTCAGAAGTGAGGACTGCACTAAACACAGATAAACTACAATACAGAAAGATACAAACATGTACCCACTGCTGGGGACAGAACAGGGAGCACTAAATAGAGTATAGCTCCCGCCTTCTTAGGCTCCATTACCATTTGTTTGAACAGAGCCACTTGCAGGGCATCCACTATCTTTCTACTACTGTTAGATTCTGCAGAAGGGATTCTCCAGTCTACATTCGGCAGATTAAAATCTCCAACAATCACCACTTCTCCCTTCTTACTCATCTTTTGGATGTCTTCAATCAGAACTCTGTCTAGTACTTCCATTTGATTTGGAGGCCTGTAAACCACGCCAATAAAAACGATGCCCCATCATCTTTTTTGTAGGACAGCCCATAAAGCTTCTTCTTTGCCCCATTTTCCTTGCAGCTTGGATGCCTGGATATTGTTTTTGACATAAAGAACCACTCCTCCCCCTTTTCTGTCCTCTCTGTCCTTCCTTAAGTTATATCCTGGTATGGTAGTATCCCAATCATGTAAATCTGTGAACCATGTCTCAGTGACAACAACAATGTCCAAGTCTGCCTCTACCATTAGGGATTGCAGATCTTTGATTTTATTGCCCAAACTATGAGCATTTGTGCACATAGCTTTCCAGCTATTCTGGTATAGGTTAATGTTTTTCTTGGACTCTTTGTAACTTATTTAGCTGACTTTTATTATCCACTTTGCCCTTTTTTATTCCATTTGTATTTGGGGGGGTGACATTCTAATGTCCTACTGTCCTTGATTATTTGAATAGCATTTCTGCTGGCCGATGATCCTGGGAGGCTTTTAACTGTAGTGTTTCCCTTGCTGAGAGTTTCCAGATTAGTGCCTCTGATGACAGAGTCACCCAGCATAGTGAGCTTTTTCTTTTGGTTACTGATTGTATTATGGAATTTCTGTATGCATTGGGTTTCTTCTCTCTTTTCAGATAACACTTCAATCTCTTTCTCAAGAACTTCTTCGGTATTTAATTCAGAGAAGGCGTTTTGTACTTGTGTCACTTGATACAGTGTGTGTCTCCGCATCACAGGTCTAATTCTACCAGAGCCCACTGTAACCCTGTTTTTTTGAGTTTCTTAATGCCCTGTGTGAGTGGGGGGGTGGGTAGACTTGTGGGCTGCACAAATGTCAACAGGTGTCTGTGGGTCACAGGTCTTAATCCTACCTGAGCCCACTGTAAATCCATTTTACCTTGACTTTTTTTGTGGTAATGGGGAATTATTTCCTGAATAATGTAAAGTGGGTGAAACTTTCTTTATTGCAGCTAATTCAGTTTTAACTTCAGTCAGCTCCTTTTTCAAGGAAGAGAGTTCTGAACAAATGGGGCAAGCCTTAACTTTCCAGATGATTTCTCTCAGAATAAAGGCTCCACAATAGTTACATTGGATAGTCCTCATTTTGGTAAATTTATTTGATGATAACACCTAAGGAAATACCAATTTACTAATTTATCTTGTTGCCAATTATGTTTTTAGGCAGACTATATCAGAAAATCAAACCTAGGGGTGGGTGGGAAACAGTTAACCATTGGTCAAGGTTGTTCTCAGGACACTGTATCTGCAACTGAGTTTGAGACCCTCCCCTGAATGGCTTACTAAGTTAAACTTTTACTTAGCTGGACACAAGAAGCTTTAGTGCTTCCTGTGTCCTGGCAAACACAGCTCACAAAGGATCAGATTGACCCCTGCTGGCTCTGTGAGTCAGCAGCCCCCATTCTAGTTAGGGCAGGACTGTTTCTGGAATTCTCTGTCCTTGCTTTAAAAGGAACTCTCAGCAAATTTATGCCCCAATTTTAATATCTAAACAGAGGTTATTAGTGACAGCTAAATCCAGAGAGAGATTTATCTAATTTAAAATTGGAAGTGGTAACTGCAACCTGTCTTAAGTTTTATTTATAAATTATTTTTGACTCCTGAAAGTGAAATACAAAGCTGAATTTGAGGCTTTGCGAGCATTTCCCCCCTAAACAGGGATATTCACAGCCAGACAAGTCTGCAAGCACCAGTCCCCAAGAGAGATTTTCAGTGCCATATCTAAAAGCACCATACACAGTGCATACAGAAAGTACTCAGACTTTCACATTTTCCACATTTTGTTACGTTACAGCCTTATTCTACAATGGATAGTAAGAAATGACTACTTACCTGATAATTTCCTTTTCTTTAGGACAGTCAGATGAATCCAGAACAAGTGGTTTATGCACCTCTACCAGCAGATGGAGACTGAGCAAACTGACGTCACAGTGACAAAAGCAACTATGGCCAGACTAGCTAAAAACTTGATTAAAGACAGATAACCATTGCAATACTCAGTCAACAAGCAACACTGAGCTAAGACATGAACATAGTAACATTAGTCTAGGGACTGAAGTAACTTACCAGTAAGCCCTGTGAGACGTAGACACACAGGAGGATCTTTATGCAAACCCACAGCCAAGGGAGGGAAGCTGGATTCATCTGACTATCCTAAAGTAAAGGAAATTATCAGGTAAGTAGTAATTTCTCATTTCTTAGCATCCAGTCAGATGTACCCAAGCTATTCCCGAATACGGTGGGAGGCTGCTCTCAGTCCAGTCAAAACAGCACATACAAAGGCCAAGTCCTCCTGGGCCTGAACATCCAGACGATAATACCTGGAAAAGCTTGACAAATGTCGACAGGAGACAATCTAAATTTTGCCCATGACTCTGCCTGAACCCTAGTGGAATAAGCCCTAACCTGACTAGGTAGCAGTTTCCCAGCATCCACGTATGCAGCCATGACTATATCCTTAATCAGACTGGCAGCCCTGGTGCTGCCTTGGAGGAAGAAGGTCTCATAATGGGAGAGCACCAACCAGATGTAGCAGGAAAGGATCCTGTAGCAAGGACCTGCTCTCTAGGTGATGCATTGTCCTTTCGCACTGAGGATATCTCCCCAAGGCCTACTGCCCAGGAGGGAAGGGTTAGGTCGGCCGTCATAGTTGGTGATTCGATTATTAGGAATGTAGATAGCTGGGTGGCTGGTGGGCGTGAGGATCGCCTGGTAACATGCCTACCTGGTGCGAAGGTGGCGGACCTCACGCGTCACCTAGATAGGATTTTAGACAGTGCTGGGGAGGAGCCGGCTGTCGTGGTACACGTGGGCACCAACGACATAGGAAAATGTGGGAGGGAGGTTCTGGAAGCCAAATTTAGGCTCTTAGGTAGAAAGATTAAATCCAGAACCTCCAGGGTAGCATTCTCTGAAATGCTCCCTGTTCCACGCGCAGGTCACCAGAGGCAGGCAGAGCTCCGGAGTCTCAATGCGTGGATGAGACGATGGTGCAAGGAAGAGGGATTCAGTTTTGTTAGGAACTGGGGAACCTTTTGGGGAAGGGGGAGTCTCTTCCGAAGGGATGGGCTCCACCTTAACCAGGATGGAACCAGACTGCTGGCGCTAACCCTTAAAAAGGAGATAGAGCAGCTTTTAAACTAGAACAAAGGGGAAAGCCGACAGTCGCTCAGCAGCGCATGGTTCGGAGAGATGTATCTTTAAAGGATACTAATGATGCACTAGAATTAGGGCATCCCGACAGTGAGGTTCCAATAATTAGAAAAGTAGTCCAAATGCCTGTAACTAAAACTCACCTGAGCTAAAAAATTCTAACTTATCCCTATCAATTAAAAAGCAGAATAAAAATACAATCAAAAAACAAACTTTGAAATGTTTGTATGCTAATGCCAGAAGTCTAAGAAGTAAGATGGGAGAATTAGAATGTATAGCAGTAAATGATGACATAGACTTAATTGGCATCTCAGAGACATGGTGGAAAGAGGATAACCAATGGGACAGTGCTATACCGGGGTACAAATTATATCGCAATGACAGAGAGGAGCAGTCGGGAGGAGGTGTGGCGCTTTATGTCCGGGATGGCATAGAGTCCAACAGGATAAACATCCTGCATGAGACTAAATACAAAATTGAATCTTTATGGGTAGAAATCCCTTGTGTATCAGGGAAGACTACAGTGATAGGGGTATACTACCGTCCACCTGGTCAAGATGGTGAGATGGACAGTGAAATGCTAAGAGAAATTAGGGAAGCCAACCAAATTGGTAGTGCAGTAATAATGGGAGACTTCAATTACCCCAATATAGACTGGGTAAATGTATCATCGGGTCACGCTAGAGAGATAACGTTCCTGGATGGAATAAATGATAGCTTTATGGAGCAAATGGTTCAGGAACCGACGAGAGAGGGAGCAATTTTAGATCTAATTCTCAGTGGAGCACAGGACTTGGTGAGAGAGGTAACGGTGGTGGGGCCGCTTAGCAATAGTGATCATAATATGATCAGATTTGATTTAATGACTGGAAAAGGAACAGTGTGCAAATCCAAAGCTCTCGTGCTAAACTTTCAAAAGGGAAACTTTGATAAAATGAGAAAAATTGTTAGAAAAAAACTGAAAGGAGCAGCTACAAAAGTAAAAAATGTCCAAGAGGCGTGGTCATTGTTAAAAAATACCATTCTAGAAGCACAGTCCAGATGTATTCCACACATTAAGAAAGGTGGAAAGAAGGCAAAACGATTACCGGCATGGTTAAAAGGGGAGGTGAAAGAAGCTATTTTAGCCAAAAGATCTTCATTCAAAAATTGGAAGAAGGATCCAACAGAAGAAAATAGGATAAAGCATAAACATTGGCAAGTTAAATGTAAGACATTGATAAGACAGGCTAAGAGAGAATTTGAAAAAAAGTTGGCTGTAGAGGCAAAAACTCACAGTAAAAACTTTTTTAAATATATCCGAAGCAGAAAGCCTGTGAGGGAGTCAGTTGGACCTTTAGATGATCGAGGGGTTAAAGGGGCACTTAGAGAAGATAAGGCCATCGCGGAAAGATTAAATGATTTCTTTGCTTCGGTGTTTACTGAAGAGGATGTTGGGGAGGTACCCGTAATGGAGAAGGTTTTCATGGGTAATGATTCAGATGGACTGAATCAAATCACGGTGAACCTAGAAGATGTGGTAGGCCTGATTGACAAACTGAAGAGTAGTAAATCACCTGGACCGGATGGTATACACCCCAGAGTTCTGAAGGAACTAAAAAATGAAATTTCAGACCTATTAGTAAAAATTTGTAACTTATCATTAAAATCATCCATTGTACCTGAAGACTGGAGGATAGCAAATGTAACCCCAATATTTAAAAAGGGCTCCAGGGGCGATCCGGGAAACTACAGACCGGTTAGCCTGACTTCAGTGCCAGGAAAAATAGTGGAAAGTGTTCTAAACATCAAAATCACAGAACATATAGAAAGACATGGTTTAATGGAACAAAGTCAGCATGGCTTTACCCAGGGCAAGTCTTGCCTCACAAATCTGCTTCACTTTTTTGAAGGAGTTAATAAACATGTGGATAAAGGTGAACCGGTAGATATAGTATACTTGGATTTTCAGAAGGCGTTTGACAAAGTTCCTCATGAGAGGCTTCTAGGAAAAGTAAAAAGTCATGGGATAGGTGGCGATGTCCTTTCGTGGATTGCAAACTGGCTAAAAGACAGGAAACAGAGAGTAGGATTAAATGGGCAATTTTCTCAGTGGAAGGGAGTGGACAGTGGAGTGCCTCAGGGATCTGTATTGGGACCCTTACTGTTCAATATATTTATAAATGATCTGGAAAGAAATACGACGAGTGAGATAATCAAATTTGCAGATGACACAAAATTGTGCAGAGTAGTTAAATCACAAGCAGATTGTGATAAATTGCAGGAAGACCTTGTGAGACTGGAAAATTGGGCATCCAAATGGCAGATGAAATTTAATGTGGAAAAGTGCAAGGTGATGCATATAGGGAAAAATAACCCATGCTATAATTACACGATGTTGGGTTCCATATTAGGTGCTACAACCCAAGAAAGAGATCTAGGTGTCATAGTGGATAACACATTGAAATCGTCGGTTCAGTGTGCTGCGGCAGTCAAAAAAGCAAACAGAATGTTGGGAATTATTAGAAAAGGAATGATGAATAAAACGGAAAATGTCATAATGCCTCTGTATCGCTCCATGGTGAGACCGCACCTTGAATACTGTGTACAATTCTGGTCGCCGCATCTCAAAAAAGATATAATTGCGATGGAGAAGGTACAGAGAAGGGCTACCAAAATGATAAGGGGAATGGAACAACTCCCCTATGAGGAAAGACTAAAGAGATTAGGACTTTTCAGCTTGGAGAAGAGACGACTGAGGGGGGATATGATAGAGGTGTTTAAAATCATGAGAGGTCTAGAACGGGTAGATGTGAATCGGTTATTTACTCTTTCAGATAGTAGAAGGACTAGGGGACACTCCATGAAGTTAGCATGGGGCACATTTAAAACTAATCGGAGAAAGTTCTTTTTTACTCAACGCACAATTAAACTCTGGAATTTGTTGCCAGAGAATGTGGTTCGTGCAGGTAGTATAGCTGTGTTTAAAAAAGGATTGGATAAGTTCTTGGAGGAGAAGTCCATTACCTGCTATTAGGTTCACTTAGAGAATAGCCACTGCCATTAGCAATGGTTACATGGAATAGACTTAGTTTTTGGGTACTTGCCAGGTTCTTATGGCCTGGATTGGCCACTGTTGGAAACAGGATGCTGGGCTTGATGGACCCTTGGTCTGACCCAGTATGGCATTTTCTTATGTTCTTATTGTAGCCTGCAAGGCTGGCTCTCCCTGTCTAGTACCACCATGAAGGGCAAACAGGCAATCTGACTGCCGCAAAGGCTCAGTAACTCCAGATACTCGACAATATTGTCTCAAGAGTCGCAATAGATCATACTCCTTTACATCTCTCTCTGTCCAGAGACGGCAGAGAGATGGACTGATTCAAGTGAAACTCTGTGACCATCTTCGTAAAAAGGAACAGTATGCAGCTGAACCGCGCCTGGAGTCAGCTGGAGAAATGGCTCCTAACAAGACAAGGTCTGCAGTTCGAAAACCCCACACAAAACAAATTTCCACAAGGAACACAGTTTTCAAGGTCAGCAACCACAAGGACAGAGTACATAGCCGTCTAAACATAGGGCCTGCCAAAAAATCCAAACACAAATTAAGACTCCATAGAGGCACCAGAAACCCAAAGGAAGACTAAGATATTCACTCCTTTCAGAAAACGGGACACATCAATGAGCTGACAAGGATCCATCACTTACCTAACCCCTGAAACAGGAGAGAACACTACTTGTACCTGTAGGGAATTGAGAGCCAAATGAAAATTATTCCTTACCTGCTAATTTTCGTTCCTGTAGTACCAAGGATCAGTCCAGACGGTGGGTTATGTCCCCTGTCCAGCAGATGGAGTCAGAACAAAAAACTTCTGAGGAAGGAGCTACATAAGCCCGCCTCCCTGCTCTCATTCCCTAGTACATAGACTATCAAAGCCATAAGAAAGGAGAAGAGACGGAGGGATCAAGTGAAACAACTGAATAACTATCGTAAGAACTGAACCAACGAGTGTCCAGCCCAGCAACTTGCTAACAGAACTGTAGACAAAGGCTCGCCAGAAAACATATATATCTGAATATACACCCAGAACCCCGAAGGGCAGCCAGCAATCAAAGTCAAGCAGTAAGACAGAGGGAGGGCGTCTGGACTGATCCTTGGTACTACAGGAACGAAAATTAGCAGGTAAGGAATAATTTTCATTTCCCTATACGTACCAGGATCAGTCCAGACGGTGGGATGTACCCAAGCTTCCCTACTGAGGGTGGGCCATAGATAGCCCTGCTCGAATGACTATCACCAAGAGGACTAAAGGTCAGCGCTCAGACCTCCAGGCGATAAGTGTCGGGAGAAGGCATGGAGAGCCGTCCATGTAGCAGCTTTGCAGATCTCCTGAGAAGAAACCGAGAGGCGTTCCGCCCAAGACGTGGCCCTAGAACGCAGCGAGTGGGCTGACACCCCCAGCGGTAGAGGCTTCCGTGCATCAATATATATATGCTGACGCAATGGCCTCCTTCAGCCAACAGACCCTTGGCGGCCTGGAAGTCAAACAGCACTTCTTTGGGCTCGACCGGAGAACAAACAGAAGGTCTAAGAGTCGGAATCCATTGGCGCCCTCCAAATAATGCATCTGACAGCACGTGACATCAAGCTTGTGCAGCTCCTGAGAGTCAACTGAAGGGAGAGAAGGCAAGTCCACTGGCCGGTTAAGCTGCAAAGTGTAGACAACCTTGGGAAGAAATGAGGGTACCGTACGCAAGGCAACCCCCTGAGTCGGGAAAACTGAGGTACGGCTCCCTGCATGAGAATGCCTGAAGTTCAGAGACACGGCACGCCAAAGCGATAGCCACCAGGACGAACTTCTTGAGCGCGAAAAACCTTGAGACTAGTGGTCCATAGAGACTCGAACAGAGGGCCTCCCATACTTCTGAGTACTAAGCTGAGGTTCCAGGTGGGACAAGGCGACTGCTGCGGTGGTCTCAGATACCTCACCCCCTTGAGGAAACGAACAACATCTGGGTGAGAAGAAATGAGAGTCTCATCCTCCCGATGATATGGGGCTCCTACGGCAGCCACCTGAACCCGCAGGGAGATGTAAGCTAAGCCTCTGTCCAGCCCATCCGGCAGGAACGAAAAGCCCAGAGAAATCGTGGCGTGAATCGCCTTTGTGGAATGAGCAGAGCACCATGACTCAAAACCCTTCCATTCCCGACGTAGGCCACGGAGGAGAATGGCAAGCGTGCCCTCAGCAAAATCGAGATCCCAGTCTCCGGAGATCCCCAGCGTGCCAACTTGCGCCTCACAAAAGCCAGGCCGCAAGACAAAGCGATCTGCCCCCTCGGAAAATATCGGTCCTTGCCGGAAGAAGGCGTGGGGCATGACCTAACCGTAAGGTTCCTTCCATTGCCAGATTGAGGTCGACGAACCAAAAGCGTCTGACCACTCCGGCGCCCCCCGGATTGCTGGTCCCTGGTGGCCCGCTAAACTTCTCAGAACCCTGCCTATCAGGGGCCACGGAGGGAACACATGGAGGAGGGTATGACGAGGCCACGGAAATACCAGAGCAGCGACTCCCTCCGCGCTTCATTCTGCGGCTGAAGAATCGGGGAGCCTTGGCGTTGGGAGACGTGGCCATGAGAACCACATGGGGAGACCCCCACTGTTGTGCGATCCGATGCATCGCCTCCTCTGAGAGCTCCCGTTCCACGAGGTCGATACGTTACCAGCTTAAAAAACGTCCGCCGGTACGGTGTCCTCCCTTGCTATGTGGGAGGCCACTATGCGGGGCAGGTGAAGTTCCGCCCGTTGCATCAGGTTGTCCGCTTCCAGAGAGACGTGATGGCTCCTTATGCCCCCCTGACGATTTATGTACGCCACCGAAATCGTGTTGTCCGAGGGATCCATACCGCCCGATGGAGAACGAGGGGAAGGAAGTCTCGCAAAGCCAAGCAGACCGCCCTGGACTCCAGGCGGGTGATTGGCCATTGTGCTTGATCTGCCGACCACCAGCCCTGCAGGGAGCTGGGCTGACCAAAACGCCACCCCCCCAGTCCGAGAGGCCAGCATCCATGGTCACCACTATCCAGTCGGGAACAGCCAGGGAGACTCCCTGGACCAGGGGCCACGGTCCCAATTACCAGAAGAAACTTTCCTCGCCCAAAACGAGGAATCGGTAGGGATGCCTGGGTGACCCGTGACACCGGCTTCCAGCGGGATTCGAAAGGCCCACCAAAGTGGGCACGTGTGCGCAAACGCCCAGGGTACCAGAACCGTAGTGGCTGCCATGGCACCCAGGACCTGAAGGTAGTCCCAGGCTGTGGTCTCCAGGAGGGCCGAGAAGTGTTGAATCTGAAATATCAATGCCTGAACCCTTTCTGGTCGGAGAAACACCTTGTCCTCCGCTGCGTCGAACCTCGCATCCAGAAAATCCAGCGACTGAGACGGAGAGAGGTTGCTCTTGACATAGAGGACCCCGCCGGGGGACTGGAAGAGCTGTACCACTGTCGACCGTCTGTCAACCCTGGGAGAGATTTCGCTCGGATGAGCCAGTCGTCCAGGAAGGGATGTACAAAGATTCCCTCTCGTCGTAGGACCGCCGGCACAACCGCCCTGACTTCCGTAAAGATGCGTGGAGCTGTTGCTAGCCCGAAAAGAAGGACCGGAAACCGAAAATGTCCTATGATCATGAACCGGAGGAAGCACTGATGCGCTTTGGGGATCGGGAGGTGCAGGTACGCCTCCGTGAGGTCCAAGGAAGCCAAGCACTCTCCGCAGTGTACTGCAGCGAACTCCGAGCGGAAGGTTTCCATCCTGAAACGTGGTACCTTGAGAGACTTGTACACAGACTTGAGGTCCAGGATTGGTGGGAGGGTGTCATTCATCTTGGGTACCACAAAGTATATGGAGTAGTGACCCCTGCCCACCTAGGAGATGGGCACTGGGCCTATCACCCCCAGCTCCAGGAGACGGGTTTGCCGAACCACAGTCTGTTTCAGGGGGGGGGGGCTACAAGGGGAGATGAGAAATCTGTCGCTGGGGGGGGGGGGGGCGGACAAGTCCAATGCGTGGCCGCGCTGTAGAATATCTAGGACCCACTGCTCTGATGTGATTCGGGCCCACTGCCCGTAGGAGAGGGAAAACCGGCATTGGGCGGACTTTGTGGGGGCGCTGTCTGCCAGGCCGTCCCTGTCGGGTCTGCGCCCTCGGGAGGGCCGGTTCCAGGAGATCGAGCGGGAAAACCGGAGTCCGGGAGGTCTGTTGCTACACAGGAGTGCGATAAACGGCTTCTGGAGGTAATGGAGGACCTGGAGGAGCGCGGTCTGTGTTCCGGAAGTCTATGGACCGTATTCTCCCTGAGCGACTTGATGATCCAATCCAGGTCTTCCCCAAACCGAATCTTGCCTTTGAAAAGAAGCGATCCCAGCCAAGTCTTCGAGGGGGAATTTGCCGACCAGTTTCGGAACCAGAGCAGGCGACAGGCGGAGACCTCAGCCACCATTGAAATGGGCGAAGACCCGCAGGATGTCATATAAAACGTCCGCCCCGTAGACCACCAAGGCCTCCAATCTGTCCACCTGAAGCGCTCCCTCCGGAGGGAGTTCTTGAGAGGGGAGAGGCTGTTGTGCCCATCGCAGGTCTACCCTGTGCACCAGTAAGCCGCAGATAGCTGCCTGGACCCCCAGCGCGGACACCTCAAACATCGCCTTGCGGTAGACCTCGAGCTTCCCATGCTGGAGGTCCTTTATCGCTGTGCCCCCGAGGGTAGCTGAAGCAAAATGGTGTGAGTAGGGAACGCCGTCGCTGGTGGTCGGAGCCCCGCCAGTAAAGGGTCCCCTTTCCTGAGGCTCCGTGCTCGAAGATTATGGCGGGGCGTCTAAATCCAACTCCCGCCAAATATGGGGGACCAAATCGACTAATTCGGGGCGCCGGAACTGCGAAATACCCGAGGGTCCTTCCCTCCATTGGGCCCCCAAGAGGGGGGACGTCCCCCGCCTGTCAGGGTCTGGTCCCTGAACGGGCGACCTTAGCTTGTGTGATACTCCCGTCGGTCCGGACTCCTGGTTCCTCCCCTGGCGATTGAGATAAGCCACCATGGTGGTGCTGTCTGAGAAGACGCGAACCTCTCCCCCTTGAACTAGGAACTGGTAGGCTACCAATGCATGACCCACACACACCGCTCCCCAGCCCTAGAGACTTGTATCCGTCAACACGATCACCCAATCCAAGACATCGAGGGGCATCCCCTTTTGCAAGTTGGCTTCCAACAGCCACCACCCCAGGCTGGACCTGGCTGTGACAATGGCAACTGGTACTGCTTGGACACCGGGTTCCACCAGGACAGGAGTTCCCTCTGCAATGGTCTTAGGTGAGCGAAGACCCAAGGAACCAACTTCAATGTCTATGCCATGGACCCCAGGACTTGCAGATTGTCCCACGCTCTGGGGATCGGGAGATGTAGTAGAAGACGCACTTGCTGTTGCAACTTGCACATCCTGTCCTTTGTAAGGAACATCCTGCCCAGGAAGGTGTTGAAGCAGTCTCCCAAATATTCCAGGGACTGTGAAGGGATCAGATGACTCTTCGCCTCATTGATCACCCAACCGAGGGACTGAATGCAATGGGTCACCTGGCGCACCGCCCGCATCTGTTGGTCGTGGTGGCAGCGGCCCTCAGGCAGGAAGTGGGTGATGGTTCACCCGTATCTCGATGATTAGCTGATTCAAGCCAAGTCAGAAAAGGACTGTGTGCGGGCGGTGCGCCAGGTGACCCATTGCCTTCATGATGCGGCCGTCCTAGGCTTAGAGCCCTTAGCTGAGGACCCCTCCCCCTCGCACAGCACATGTAGCGCAAAGTGAGAGGGAGTTCAAATAGGCAGACCATACCCCACAAGCCATGCAGGGCTCAAGCAGTGAGTTTTCTGCCGTTGCACCACGGGGACTCCCCCTGGGAGGAATCAAGTGCTGCCTTCGAGTACTGATGCTCCCCAACAAAAATGCCAGCAAAAATCAGCCCCAGCACCATCAGGGAGCCTTGTGGAAGTTGAAGAAGAAAAAACAAAATGGCCACCGCGCCAAAAGTAGACCCAGGACCGCTGCAGAGTCTCTTGTCAGGAGTCCCTTCACCACCCCAGGAAGGCTCCACGAAGACTGCTAGCTCTCCCTTCACATAAATAAATGAAATTGTGACCTGCCTGGCTCAGCTCCGCTGAGCAGACTGACTCACCCGAGGAGCCGTGACACTCAGCGAACTTTTTTTTTTTTTTTTAACTGAACTTAATTTAAGCAAATAAAAATAACTTTCCAACAGAGATACATTCCTGAACCAGCAGTCACGGAGAGGGAGCCTTTGGGCCTCTGAGGGAGCCAGTCCCCTGGCTATCAGAGGTCCCAGGACACATGGGCTAGCACTGCCAGGGGTATCCAAACCCTCATTTGCCTGGCTCTGCCTGAGGGATGGACCAGAAAACTGAACCTGGCACCTCGAGGAGCAAGAAATCTAAACCCAACTCAGAGCTGCAGGTATACCCCACCATCATCTACTGGAGACAGAAAAATACTGAGGAGCTGCAGGTGGCACTCTTGGTATATAGCAGTGCCTCGAAGATTTGTTCTCTGTCTCCATCTGCTGGTGGGAGTGCATAACCCACTGGTCTGGACTGATATGGGTATGAACAGGAAATATGCATTTTGTTTCCCTCCTCAATGTACATGCAGTGACCCATAATGACAAAGTGAAATCAGGTTTGTAGAAATTTTTGGAAATTAAAAAAAAAAAAAAAAAAGTGTTTTACATTTACGTATTCAGACTTTTTACTCAGTACTTTGTAGCGGCATCTTTTCCAACGATTACAGCCTCAAGTCTTCTTGGATATGACAACAATCTTGGCACAAATGAATTTTGGAGCTTTCTCCCATTCTTCTCCAGATCCTCTCAAGCTCTGTCAGGATGGATGGGAGCATTGATGCACAGCTATTTTCAGGTTTCTCCAGAAATGTTCGATCGGGTTCAAGTCCAGGCTATGGCTGGCCCACTGAAGGACATTCACAGACTTGTCCCGAAGCCACTCCTGTATTGTTTTGTCTGTGTGCTTAGGGTCTTTGCCCTGTTGGAAAGTGAACTGTCGCCCCAGTTTGATGTCCAGAATGCTCTGGAACAGGTTATCAAGGAACTCTGTACTTTCCTCCGTTTATCTCTCTTGATCCGGACTAGTTTTCCAGTTCCTGCAGCTGAAAAACATTCCCACAGCATGATGCTGCCTCCACCATGCTTCACCGTAGGGATGGTATTTGCTAGGTGATTAGTGGTATCTGGTTTCCTCCAGACATGACTTGGTATTCAGGCCAAAAAGTACAATCTTGATTTCATCAAACTAGATAATCCTGTTTCTCATGCCTTTTGGTAAACTCCAAGTGGGCTGTCATGTGCCTTTTACTGAAGAGTGGCTTCAGTCTGGCACCCTACCATAAAGGCCTAGCTGGTGGAGTGCTGCAGAAATAGTTTTCCTTCTGGAAGGTTCTCCCATCTCCACAGCAGAAGTCTGGCATTCTGTCAGAGACCATCGGGTTCTTGGACACCTCCCTGACCAAGGCCCTTCTCCCATGATTGCTCAGATTGGGCAGTCTGCCAGCTCTAGGAAGAGTCCTAGTGGTTGCGAACTTCTTCCATTTAAGACTAGAGACCACGGTGTTCTACAGAACATTCAATGCTGCAGCAATATTTTTGTACCTTTCCCCAAATTTGTGCCTCAAGACAATCCTGTCCCAGAGGTCTACAGACAATTCCTTCAACTTTATGGCTTTGATTTTACTCTGAAATGCAATGTCAACTGTGGGACCTTATATAGATTGGTGTCTCTTTTCAAATCACATCCAATCAATTTAATTTACCACAGGTGGACCTCAATCAAGTTGCAGAAACATCTTGAGAATGATTAATGCAAACAGAATGCACCTAAGCTCAACTGAATATTATAGCAAAGGTTCTGAATACTTATGTAAATGTAATATTTCAAGCTTTTTTTGGGGGTGGGGTTAATTTCTACAAATCTGATTTTGCTTTATTATGGGGTATTTGTGTAGACTAAGGAGGGAAAGCAATGCATATTATCCATTTTAGAATAAGGCTTCAACATAAAATGTGGAAAAAGAGGTCTGAATACTTTTTGAATGCGCCACACCTTTGTTCACTAGTGACAATGTCACAATGCTTCTGAGGAAACTGCTCTGCCACTGCCCAAAGCTGCCTTCAAAATATCCCACATGTATTGACCAATGAAGAACTGATCAGAGGAAACACAGACAAACAGCTCATTGAAAAACCTTCCTCCCAAAAAAGTAGTCAAGTTTCTTTAATTCATCCCCAGGAACAGAGAAATGGGTTCTGACCCTTGAGCATGGATAGACCACCATGAATTCAGACAGATTTTCAAATTCAGGAGCCTTCAACATAAGATACTACAAACTTCTTATTCATAGGAGTCAGAGAGGCAACTCCCACATCCTCACCTGTATTTCTTGAAAGATCTTGTGCACTGGGACTGCCACAATCTCCTTAGTAGGCTTCACCAACTAGAGGATGTCCAGCATTTTTTTCCTAGACTCCCTTCTTCTGCAAAGTAAATAGAATGCCCTCAGCCATTCTCAGAATAAAATCTGGAAAAGGAGAGGTTAATAGGCAGAGATTCTTCTTTTCTGTGGAGGATAGGGATTTGAAAGGAGATTGATTCCTTTTGATCATCTCCAGATCCATAGCCATATCCCAGGAGTATTCCAAGTCAGAGCTTGACAGGTAAGCTGGGACAAAGATCAGGATCTCTCTCAGCTAGCAGTCAAGGCCACAGAGAGAGGAGCATATCTACTGGGGCAAAGAAACTGAGGAACTCCAGCAGCTGAAAAAGGCTTGCTCCGCTGAAGATCACCATTGGTGCAGCAAACCTATGTTTATTCCCCTCCAGTAACTGACTGATACCAAGCCAGCAGGGAGCCATGGGATTCCACTGTTGGCTGAACATCTGTCTGCATTGACACCAATGTTCCGTACCACACTGTCCAAGACCTACTAAACCATCCTAGCCAGCATCTCCTCAAAGACTACCAAAACCAAACACCTTTTGGGAAGCAGGAGGTGGCCTCATCTTTATGAGAAATTTGAGTGTTTCAATGGTGGACATAAAGACCAGTGCATTGTCGCAATAACGGAGAATACATAAAGTAAGAGCCCTCCTCACTACGGGAACACTTCAGGGGTTTCATGAACACCTCTGCCCCTGGCTCTGTACATCCACAAAACCACCAATGTTGATGCTTCTTGACCTTCTCTCAATCCTCAGCATCTGAACACTTCAACCAAAGATGCTGAACCCTTTGCCTTCAAGTGGGAAGACAGAAGGTTATCACTGGTCCTTTCTGGTGTTTGATATCTAATCTAGGGAGTTAAATTCCCTTTCTATGCAGATGCACTGTGTCAAATACAGCTTCTGCAAACATCGGTGTCTATGCCGTCAATGTTGATAAGCCGGACTTGCAGTTTCTAAATCACTTTTCCATTAGGTGAAGTCAGAACCTACATCCCCTTATGGGTCATGATCAAGCAAAAACCACCACCACTAGATATCATAACTGGCCCCAGACACAGGGCACAGAGATCTGTGATTGTCATGCCCTGTCACACAGGGGATACCTCTTAGATCCATTCACAAATTTGTCCATTTGGGAAACCAAACGAATAAACCAGCAATGTGAAATCAAAAGATTCTGACTGATACACAGTCAATTCCACTTCTATGCACTGACACCAATGCATCACCAATATTTGAAAAAGAATGGAAACTTACAAGTAAGGTTAAAAAAAAACAAACCTACCTAAGGACTACGAAAAAAGAGAACGAACACAGCAGGGCCCTGCAGTAACCAATTCCTACCCAGACAAGATTCCGAAGAAGCAACAAGATAGCAATGATCCACGACTAGTGGGCCCTTCAGAAAAGATGGAACTCAAGAGGACCCATCGTGCCATGTGGCAGTATCACATATTGCACAACCAGTGAGATATGCTCAAAATTTCAGAAAATTTGAGGTAAAAAGTCTGTGCTTACCTGGTAGCATGTGTTCTCTGAGGACAGCAGGATGTTAGTCCTTTTTTGTTTTTTGGTAATAAGGCATAAATAGTTGTTAGCCAGGTAGACTTGGAAAAACCAGCATTTATCCCTGGGAGTGAGATCAACTATTGGAGATATATCAGGTACTTGTGACTGACTACTGATGGAGACTATCCTGGACTCAAAGGAATTTGTTTTGACCCAGCATGGCACTTATGTTCTCCGAGGGCAAGCCGGATGGTAGTCTTCACATGTCTGATCTCAAACTTTGAGATCAAAGTTCCCTGCTGGTCTCCAGCCGATGATGTCACCCACATGTGAAGACTACCATCCGGCTTGCCCTCGGAGAACATAAGTGCCATGCTGGGTCAAACCAAATTCCATTGAGTCCAGGATAGTCTCCATCAGTAGTCAGTCAGTCAGTCACAAGTGCCTGATATATCCCCAATAGTTGATCTTACCCCCAGGGATAAATGCTGGTTTACCCAAGTCTACTGGGCTAACAACTATTTATGCATTATTACCAAAAAACAAAAATGGACTAATTTTCACTCAAACCTTATCTAATTTCTACACTCACTCTGTTACTTTTATGATCACAGCATCAGAAAAAATGGTGTTACCCAGATTTACAACCACTGCCTTTTGCCATACAATGGGCAGTTCAATAAGAGAAACACCCTTAAAGTATCTATGCTAATTTTTATTATATGTCAACTATCTAATAAAAACCTTATGAATTTTATTTCAAGGTAAGTAACAAGGTCCACTATTTATAAATGCTTCACATGATCAACTAATTTCAATTATCCAAGTCAATTTCACATAAAAGACTTGGTAATTGCACAAAAGAAAGCCCCCTCTCCAAAGCACTTACTTGCCGTGCTGACAAATTTTTCACCGCTGACTTGGACACTTCTGAGACAGTGTCAATGTTCGTTCTCTTATTCGAACTCTGTCGCCGCTGGGTCTGTCTCTTATAAATCCTTGGTAGACTGTCTTGGTTTGAAACCGCAACTTTCGATCTAGTCACTTTCCTAAAATAAGGCTGTCTCTCTTCTGGGTGATCATTTTCCTCCACCGATCCTTCCAAGGATGACTACAAAAAAAAATCAAAGGCAACTTTGAATGCATGAATATATTTCCCAATGGGATTCATCCACGGGTAAACCTTACCCAGTTTGTAATCCATTTCCTCTCTCATGTTTGACCTTTTTAACATCTTCCATTAAAGTCACCATATTAGTTTGAAATTCATTCAAAGCATTATCATATGCCTCAACACTAGCGTGCGCACTCGAGCAGAATCCACTTTGACTTTAATCTGGACACTACATACACTTGTTTAATCAAAACCATCAGATCTAATGAACCCTTACTCAAGATATTCTTCTTATTCAAAAAGGAATTGTCTTCAGCATACCAATGAGGCTCTTTCATTATTTGTAGCCCATGAGGAATTCTCTGTGCCTATACATACTCTAAGTGTACTGACATGTAAATCAGTCCACTTTACAAGGTGATGAAGGTTGGACAAAAGTCACACGCCTTAACAAAATATTAATACAGACTGATTTACATGACAATAGATTCCATAGCCTGATTGTGCACTGAGTGAAAAAATACTTCCTATTTGTTTTAAATCTACCAGTTGCTAGTTTCATGGAGTGTCCTAGTCCTAATGTTTGAAAGAAAAAAATAATTATTCCCTATTTACCCATTCCACTCCACTTATGATTTTATAAATCTTGATCATATCCCCTCAGTCTCTTTACCAAGTGGAGAAGCAGCCTAGTGGTTAGAGCAGTGGGTTGATAAGCAGGGTTCTAATGCCATTGCTGTTCCTTGTGACCTTTAGCAAGTCACTTTACCCTCCATTGTATCAAATACAAATTTAGGAAACACCTACAATGCCTGAATATAATCTGCTTTGCAGTGCCTGAAAAAGTGAAATATAAAAATCATACAATAAATTAAAAAGCCCTAATCTGTTTAGTCTCTTCCCATAAAGGAGTCTTTCCATTTCCTTCATCATTGTTCCCCTTTTCTGTTCCTTTTCTGCATCTATGTCTTTTTTGAAATGGGCTGACCAAAACTACATACAATTCTCAAGGAGTGGTTGCACCATGGATCTACAAAGTCACCTGGACCGGATGGTCTGCATACTCAAAAATGAAATTTCTGATCTATTAGTTAAAATTTGTAATCTATCGTTTCAATCATCCATTGTACCTGAAGACTGGAGGGTGGCCAATGTAACCCCAATATTTAAAAGGGCTCCAGGGGCAATCCAGGAAATTATAAACCAGTGAGCCTGATTTAGTGCCAGGATAAATAGTGGAAACTATTCTAAAGATGAAAGTCATAGAGCATATACAAGGATATGGAAAACAGTCAACATGGATTTACCCAAGGGAAGTCTTGCCTAACAAATCTACTTCATTTTTTTTAAGAGATTAATAAACATGTGGATAAAGGTGTACTGGTAAATATAGTGTATATGGATTTTCAGAAGGCATTTGACAAAGTCCCTCATGAGAGCTTCTAGGAAAACTAAAAAAGTCATGGGATAGGAGGCAATGTCCTTTTGTGAATTACAAACAGGTTAAAAGACAGGAAACAGTAGGATTAAATGATCAATTTTCTCAGTGGAAGAGAGTAAATAGTTGAGTGCCTCAAGGATCTGTACTTGGACCGGTGCTTTTCAATATATTTATAAATGATCTGGAAAGGAATACGATATGAGTGAGGTTAACAAATTTACAGATGATAGAAAATTAGAGTAGTTAAATCACAAGCGGATTGTGATACATTACAGGAGGACCTTGTGAGACTGGAAGATTGGGCATCCAAATGGCAGATGAAATTTAATGTGGACAGGTGCAAGGTGCTACATATAGAGAAAAATAATCCTTGTTGTAGTTACACAATGTTAGGTTCCATATTAGGAGCTACCACTCAGGAAAAAGATCTAGGCTTCATAGTGGATAACACATTGAAATCGTCGACTCGGTGTGCTGCAGCAGTCAAAAAAGCAAACAAACAATGTTAGGAATTAGGAAGGGAATGGTTAATAAAATGAAAAATGTCATAATGCCTCTGTATCGCTCCAAGGTGCGACCGCATCTTGAATATTGTGTACAATTCTGGTCGCCGCATCTCAAAAAAGATAGTTGCGATGGAGAAGACACAGAGAAGGGCAACCAAGATGATAAAGGGGATGAAACAGCGCCCCTATGAGAAAAGGCTGAAGAGTTAGCGCTGTTCAAGCTTGGAGAAGAGACGGCTGAGGGGAGATATGATAGAGGTCTTGAACGAGTAGATTTGAATCGGTTATTTACACACTCTGATAATAGGACTAGGGGGCATTCCATTAAGTTAGCAAGTAGCACATTTAAGACTAATCTGAGAAAATTCTCTCTCACTCAATGCACAATTAAGCTCTGGAATTTGTTGCCAGAGGATGTAGTTAGTGCAGTTGGTGTAGCTGGGTTCAAAAAAGGTTTGGATAAGTTCTTGGAGGAGAAGTCCATTAACTGCTATAAGTTTACTTAGCGAATAGCCACTGCTATTATTTGCATCAGTAGCATGGGATATTCTTGGTGTTTGGGTAATTGCCAGGTTCGGCCTCTGTTGGTAACAGGATGCTGGGCTTGATGGACCCTTGGTCTGAACCAGCATGGCAATTTCTTATGTTCTTACCACCTCGTGACAAAGGAGGAGTGATTCCATGCCTCCCTGTTTGTTGATAAAACACATCGCCACTTGGATCAGGATTCCCTTGTTCAACAACCAGTCCCTGAACATAATGGATTGCCCAAAGCTCCAAGAAGTTTGACAGCGGGCTTCATGGGCGGACCACAGAGCCTGCGTGTGGAGGCCATCCACATGGGCTCCCCAGCCCTGAGGAGAGGCGTCAGTGGTGAGGACCACCTGAAGTGGGGCAGCCTGAAAGGGGAACATCTCTATCCTGGTTTTCCCACCAGGACAGAGATGTTTTCAAAGATTCTGTGACTAAGAGACGGGTCTCAAGGTCCTGGAAGGCCTGTTGTCACTTCAAGCTCAAGGTCCATTGCACCCTCTGCATGCACAGGTGGGCGAGAGTGGTAATGGTGGTCCAAACTGAGCAGAAGGCGAGCTGTCACCTGCTGGCTTTTGTGCATGAAGGCTGCCAAAAGGCAAGGGCTAGAGCCCGATCGAGAGGCAGAAATGCTTTTGCCTGCACAGTGTCCAGCCTGGCTACTATAAAGACCAGCTGTGGAGACAGGCAGAGGCGAGACTTCAGGAAGTTTACAAAACACCAGGGATTGCAAAGGTTGCACTGTCAAGGCTAAATCGTTCATTGCCCCTGCACGGGAGTTGCTCTTGATCAACCAGTCTAGGTATGGGAAAACATGCACCGTACAATGCCTGAAGTACGCAGCCACCACCACTAAGCATTTGGTGAAAACGCAATGGGCTGAGGCCAACCCAAAAAGATAGCATCTTGTACTGGTAATGACCTCTCCCCACCATGAAGCAGAGGTATTGTCTGTGGCTGAGGAAGATAGCTATATGAGCATAAGCCTCTTTAGATTGAGGGAGCAGAGCCAGTCTCCTCTTTTGAGGAGAGGGATCAAGAATGGGGCACATGCCTCAGTTTCTCTTCGGTATGAGGAAATACCTCGAATAGAACCCCCAGCCTTGCTGAGGGCAAGGAACAGGCTCTATCGCTCCTGCCAAGAGAAGGGCAGAGAGTTCTGTCCAAAGTATGGCCTGCTGGGCGGACGAACCCCACAATGACATGGAAGCCATCTGAAATTGAGCTGGTACCCCTGACAGACTATGGTAAGGACCAAAGTGATGGCCCTCCAGTGGGGGGCGAAGCCAATGAGCCTGCCTCCTACTGGGGGTACAGTTGGCTGCCTCGTGCTCTCTGCCAGTTAAAGCTTGTGGACGGGGCTTGCTGCTGCACTGCCTCAGGTCTGGGTGCCCGATGCCGATGGGGGCGGCCTCTGGAGCTAGCATGCAATGGGTGTGCTCGAGAGGCTGACTGATAATACTTCCGCTGCATGTAAAAGGGCTTTCTGGAGCTTGGCCTGGAAGATTTCCTGGCAGGAGCAGCGTCCAAAGTGCTAGCTGAGAGCTGCTGGATGATTTCGTGGTGGTCTTTCAATTGGGCCACCGCATCCCGGACCTTCTCCTCAAAGAGGCTGTCACCTGTGCAGGGGAGGTCTGCCAGCTTTTCCTGCACCTCTGGGTGGAGGTCAGAAGGCCGGATCCAGGCCATTCTGCGGGCGTCAAGGCCTATGGCGGCTACTTGGGCCATGGTCTCGAACACATCATACATAGGCTTCACATAGTGTTTGCCAGCCTCCAATCCTTGCAGGACAATAGCCGAGAGAGACTCTTGCTGCTGCTGCTGTGGCAAGCTCTCTGCGACGCTCTGGACTTGTTTCCAGAGGTTCCACTTGTATTGGGTCATATATAACTAGTAGACAGCTATATGGGCAATGAGCATAGCGCCCTGAAAAATCTTTCAGCCCAGAGCATCCAACTCCCTATGCTCTCTCCTGGGAGGGGCAGAAGCATGAGTATGGTAGCGTTTAGCCTTTTTGAGGACAAATTCTACAACCAACTGGTGGGGAAGGTGCCACCTCTCAAATCCCAGGGCCTGCTGTACCAAATAGGTGGCATCCGCCTTCCTATTAATCAGAGAGATGGAGATCAGGTGTTCCCACATCAAAAGGAGAAGGTCCTTAAAGATATCGTGGATGGGAACCACCATGATTTCCTTGGAAGCATCCACAAACTGGAGCACCTCCAGCATCTTATGCTGCACATCTTCGTTCATGAGAAGTTGGAAGGAGATAGCCTCGGCCATGGCCTGGACAAACCCCACAAAGGAGAGCTCCTCCAGGGGGGAATAGATGCCTTTCCTCTGGCGGAGAAGGCTCAGAGAGGGGTCGTCTGAATACTCAGTGGAAGACTCAGAGGAATATTCACCTCAAGGGTCATAAGGGCCTTCCTCCTCACAGAGGCCATCACGGGACTGCCACAGGCAATGCTTGTGGAGGATCTGAGCCCTGGGCCCCGATGGCTTCAGAGGCTTCGAGGGCCCCGCAGGAATCTATGGTTCCCTTGCTACCGGGGGAACAGACAGTCACGGGAGGCCACAAAGCCTGGGCATACAGCACTGGCCTTGGCTTCCTCCTCATAAGAGCCAAAGATAGGGATTGCTCCCGAGGGAGGCATCAGTGGTCGCTGGGGAACTGAAAGTCCTTCCGGCACTGGCTGCATTGGGAGTACACCAAAAAGGACATCTAGATGCTCGAGCAGAGATACTAGGATAGACGGCAGAAGCTCCAGCACCGGCATGGACGCTCCACAGAGCTCTTAGTACCGTGGTCTGCATCCTGCAATCCAACACCTTCTGAAAGTCCGATGAGGCCAGGACTGAGGGGGGAGGGGGGAGGGGGGAGGGGGGGGATGAGGCAGCATGGTGCCCGGCACCAATGTCTGTGGGGGAACACCTGGGCACAGAGGAGGATTGGGCCTCCAAGGACCAGGGTCGCTTTGGTAGCAGTATGGCAGCCACCAGAACCACCCCGGAACCACCACCATCGGCAACAGATGTCTATGCTTGCAGAATCTCCCACAGTGCTCAGCCTAGTCCTTCCCCGGCACCGAGGAGGCGGAGGATGCCAACGTCCTGGAAACAGGTGAGATCATGGAGGACTGATCACCGTTCCCTCAATCCTATCGAGCATATCGAGGGGTTCCCCTCGACCCCCCCCCCCACCAGCATCTATGACTTTGACATGGGTTTGGATGGAGCAGATTTTCTAGGACTGAAAAGTTTCTCCATCTTATCCAGGCTCGCACAGCGGCCTTTGGGAGTCACCTGGTCACATAGCTGATACCTTCGGACATCATGCGAAGCCCCCAGGCAGAGAATGCAAACCTCATGCTGATCCGTGATTATTATGGTCTGCAGGCACCGAAAGCCTAACGCCATCATAGAAAATAGATGACCAGCAGTCACCGAAAAGTGAGATGCTGGGAATCCACCACAAAGAAGCAGAAAAAAAACCAGAAGTACTAACATACCATGCTGAGGGGGCATCGACCACGAAGGGGGACCTGACGATGGAGTTTAAAAAAATAAAAGCAACAAAAAAAAAAATAAAAACACTTTTCTCAAAGAAAAAAAGAAAAGAGCAGAGCTCTACAAACCATGAGGCAACTGCACCTCGGAAAGAGACTGAAGGGGGACCTCACGTGGATGCGGGGATAGTGGCATGCTGGGCATGCTCAGTGTGTTGGTCAAAGCTTCTAGAAACTTTGCTAAAAGTTTTCTGTGCAGGGCTCCATCGGCTGATGTCACCCACATGCGAGGACTACCATCCTGCTTGTCCTAGGAGAACTCATATTTTAAAAAAATATAAAGAGTTAAAAAAGAAAATCAAGGTATACTACTAGAAAAATATAACTATGTCTGAAACGCCTGGGTTTCTTTAGGGCCCTCTTAAAATCTTAGTGGTTTGTATGGACTTAATTTCTAACAAAATGGAATTCCATGTTATTGGCCCCACAATAGAAAATGCTCTTTCCCATATACCTATAAGCCTGGTATGTTTTGCAGCTGGAATGTCAAGAAGCAGTTCATTAGTTGATCTGAAATCTGTTAACACATAGAAATGTAGTATTGAGCTCATCCATGGACTAGTGATATTATGCAGGTGGTTATGAACTGCTGAGAGTTTTTTGTATGCTATTTGCCATTTGATTGGAAGCCAGTGAAAAGATTCTTGATCCAGTCCTTGAATCCAATTGATAAAGGCTTTAGATAAATCCCTGACTTTTGATATGAAAATGTTTTGTCCACTTATGTGGGATAAAAGTTTATTATTCAAAGAATGAGCTTAAGTATGGGTAGGAGGCTCAGAAAGACACAAAGAAATTATCTACCTTTCAAAGACTTTGTTTTCACAACTTGGAATACTAGCCAAAAGATAATTAAAATGTGCATGTTAAATAATGTTTAAAAGTAAGTTCTCATCTCCTTTCAAGGGTGCAAGTCTTCTTCAGATGCAGAAAAGCAGCATCAGGGCTATCTGAATGTGCATTAGCAAAACTGCATTTGCCCCCTACTTCTAAAGCTTGTCCATGTAAAGTAAAAAGGCTGTTGGGAATCCAGTGACAATCATGACCATGAAAATGAATCCACATCAGGTTTTGTTTTTTCTGGGTGGGGTCTCTGTGGTATTTTTATAAGCTGGAGGGATATTGTAATTAAACAACAGTAGATGACAAAATCAAGTATGAGGAATTTCCACCACTAATTCTAGAACTAAAAGAAACCAAAGGGAAAAGACTGATATAAGCATAATAAATCTTTCAGTCAACAATGGCAATAGAAAATATACAGAGAATATAAACAGATAGAGAACAATTAAAATGATCACTGATCAGATTCCTACCTCCCCCCTTTTTACTTTCTTACACAACTCCTAACATGAAATTTAGTAATGGATTGTTGCTGAGTTTTATTGGGAGATTTTTCCCCCTACAAAGCAGTTCAGTATTCATTTTCTCACCTGTTTGCTAGCATTGCTTGTTTCACTAATGTTAGGAGTTGAACTATGCAGTGGAACAGGATATCCCAGATCATTAGATGCAAATCCTATGAACAAAAAAAAAAAAAAAAATTAATGAGTGGAAACTTCCCCTTAAAAATACATCACAATTTTAAAATATTTTTATTAAAAAAAAAAAAAAGTGTTAAACATTTATACTTGATTCCTCTTTCCCCAATATTGTTTCCAATTCGTTTCAACACTGCATGTTAAAGACCTTAAAAAAAAAAATTTATCAAGATTGAACTATCTGGCAGAAAGTGTCAATACCAAAATTTAAGGACAGAGAGCAATTCTAAGAAACAGGTCAGCCATTAATTTAAGAATTGTGACCCAATGGCTATTTTGCATCAGAGGTTTTAGAAATTGAATTTTCTCCTGAGGCAAAAAAAATCAAAATAATTGTGCTGCCTCATGGGCCCCTCAGCTGATTGTAGAGCTTAGAGCTAGGTACTCAACTCAAGGGAAGAAGAAGGGAATTAAGCATGGCTAATTCATCCAAATATGTACAAAGAACCCTAATTATAGTAACCAGGCTTGCCTTCTTACATAAGAACATAAATTGCCATACTGGGTCAGACTAAGGGTCCATCAAGCCCAGCATCCTGTTTCTATCAGTGACCATTCCAGCCTACAAGTACCTGGGCAAGTACCCAAAAACTAGGTCTATCCCATGCTACTGATGCCAGTAATAGCAGTGGCTATTCTCTAAGACAAATTGATTAATAGTAGTCAATGGACTTCTCCTCCGTGAACTTATCTAAACCTTTTTAAAATCCAACTATACTAACTGCACTAACCACATCCTCTGGCAACAAATTCCAGAGCTTAATTGTGCATTACGTGAAAGAATTCTCTCAGATTAGTTTTAAATGTGCTACTTGCACTAACTTCATGGAGTGCCCCCTAGTGCATCTATTACACTGGGGAACACAATTTTCGTTGCGTTAGATCTGACATTTGGTTTTGACTAACTTTTGACATCTGAATCCAAAAATGACCCCAGTTTTTCTCTATCACATCAACATTTTAAGGTACAAGATACCTCCCTTTGACCCAAAAATCATACAAAATGTAAATACAAAGGAAATAAAAGAAAATATTACCTGAATATACTGTTTATTTAGAGTTATTTTATTCATACAAAGGCTATATATTGTTACTGTAAGTCAAACTGTGTACAAGTAATAAAGTTCTGCTACCAAACATACATATTAAGGTAAAAATGTACGCTTATAGTTTTTCCGGCAGTGTTCAATCTGTGGACAATCTTGCTTGATGCTCCAACAATAGTCAGCCATCATATGTACATCCCATCTACCCTGATACCGTGTTTCCATGACCTTCAAATCTTGGTGGAATCGTTCACCTTGCTCACTGACTGCACCAAGGTTTTTTGGGAAGTCAGCAAGATGGCTATGCAGAAAATGCACCTTGATGCCATGTTGCAACAAAGCAATTTGAAGCTCTCCAAGAGTTTCTGGACAATTTTGGTGAAATTCTGTGCTCGTGTATTTTCAAGAAAGTCCTTGACAAGGTTTTTGAATAACCACCAAGCATTCTTTTGGAGTTCTGACATTGTCCCGATGAAATGTTCATCTTTAATGAGCTGCCGAACCTGTGGACCGTCAAACACACCAGCCTTTATCTTTTCAAAAGACAGGCTAGGAAATGCCAAAATGAGACACCAATGAGAGAGGAATTTTATGTCTCTAGCATGTCCTGATATTATATTTACCCAGTCAATACTGGGGTAATTGAAACCTACATTACTGCACTGCCAAATTAGTTAGCTTCCCTGATCTCTCTTAGCATTTCATCAGCTGTCTGATCAATTGGGCCAGGTGGATGATAGTACACTCCTATCCATGGGTGCATTGGCCTATCAGGGGATCGGGCTTCCCCCGGTGGGCCAGTCTAGCTGGTCACGTGGTCTCAACTCCGCGGTGGCACCATGTGGCTGTTAAGGGTTTCTTGCAGCATGCGGGGACCGAAGAAATGAAGATCAACGCAGCCAGCCGCCGCAGACCAGGCCGGCAGGGGGGAAGAAATGAAGATGGAGGCCGGCGCTGCCGAAGAAAAGAAGACCAGCGCTGCTAACCGCCACTGTTCAGCTGGGGGCCTGTGTGAGAGAGAAAGGAACGGTGCGTGCGTGCGAGAGAGGGAGAGAGTAAGAGAAAGGAACAGTGCATGATTGAGAGAGAGAGAGAAAGGAACGGTGTGTGCATGTGTGTGTGAGAGAGAGAAAGGAACGGTGTGAGAGAGAAAGGAACAGTGCGTGCGTGTGTGAGAGACAGATGGAGCATGTTTTTGGCTGGCTTGTGGCTGTGAGAGAAAGGGCATGTGTGATTGAGCCTGTTTGTGAGACAGAACATGTGTGTGATTGAAATCCTGTGTGTAAGTAAGAGAGCACGAAAGCATTGTGTGATTGAGAGAGACTGCCAGAGGTGTGACTTGTGTATGTGTGAGAAAGACTGATCAGGGAGATGGCTGGTAATGTGTGTGCGAGAGACAGAAACTGGTTCTGCGGGGGGGTTCACAGATAAGACTGGTTGTGGTTGGGGAGATGATTGGTGTGTGAGACAGAAACTGGTCTTGAGGGTGTGACTGGTGAGAGAGAGAGAGAGAGAGACAGAGAGAGAGAGAGAGAGAGAGAGATATATATATATATATATTTTGTGGTCCTTAAGGAAGAGGACCGTGAGGACAGATTCAGCAGCTACTGATGCTTCTGGTGTAGCCTGCAAGGGAAAGGAGTAGGAGAACTGCTGAAGAGGGTAAGTAAAGGTGGCTTTTTAAGTTCATTTTTCTTAACTGACTATCATTTAAATTATTGGGTAGTATGTGATGTGTCTGCTGTTTGAAATATTTTATTGGTGTTTGGTAAAGGTTTCAAAATTTGCTTGAGACTTTAATTATAGGATATTCTATTCATCAGCTATTTGAAATTATTTTATTAGTATGATTTTATAATTATCATTCATGATTTATATCTTGATTTTATTGATTGTTTCATGAAGAATGGTGACATTTTTGTTTTTCCATTGTTGCACTGTATAGAGTCTGGCGAGATACGTTTTACAGTTTAGTTTTTGTCTGCACATTTCTATTTATACTTTATGTGGCTTTATTACATAAGAACATAAGAAAATGCCATACTGGGTAAGACCAAGGGTCCATCAAGCCCAGCATCCTGTTTCCAACAGTGGCCAATCCAGGCCATAAGAACCTGGCAAATACCCAAAAACTAAGTCTATTCCATGTTACCATTGCTAATGGCAGTGGCTATTCTCTAAGTGAACTTAATAGCAGGTAATGGACTTCTCCTCCAAGAACTTATCCAATCCTTTTTTAAACACAGCTATACTAACTGCACTAACCACATCCTCTGGCAACAAATTCCAGAGTTTAATTGTGCGTTGAGTAAAAAAGAACTTTCTCTGATTAGTTTTAAATGTGCCCCATGCTAACTTCATGGAGTGCCCCCTAGTCTTTCTACTATCCGAAAGAGTAAATAACCGATTCACATCTACCCGTCCTAGACCTCTCATGATTTTAAACATCTCCATCATATCCCCCCTCAGCCGTCTCTTCTCCAAGCTGAAAAGTCCTAACCTCTTTAGTCTTTCCTCATAGGGGAGCTGTTCCATTCCCCTTATCATTTTGGTAGCCCTTCTCTGTACCTTCTCCATGGCAATTATATCTTTTTTGAGATGCGGCGACCAGAATTGTACACAGTATTCAAGGTGCGGTCTCACCATAGAGCGATACAGAGGCATTATGACATTTTCTGTATTATTCACCATTCCCATTCTAATAATTCCCAACATTGGGTTTGCTTTTTTGACTGCCGCAGCACACTGAACCGACGATTTCAATGTGTTATCCACTATGACGCCTAGATCTCTTTCTTGGGTTGTAGCACCTAATATGGAACCCAACATTGTGTAATTATAGCATGGGTTATTTTTCCCTATATGCATCACCTTGCACTTATCCACATTAAATTTCATCTGCCATTTGGATGCCCAATTTTCCAGTCTCACAAGGTCTTCCTGCAATTTATCACAATCTGCTTGTGATTTAACTACTCTGAACAATTTTGTGTCATCTGTAAATTTGACTCTCTCACTCGTCGTATTTCTTTCCAGATCATTTATAAATATATTGAAAAGTAAGGGTCCCAATACAGATCCCTGAGGCACTCCACTGTCCACTCCCTTCCACTGAGAAAATTGTCCATTTAATCCTACTCTCTGTTTCCTGTCTTTTAGCCAGTTTGCAATCCACGAAAGGACATCGCCACCTATCCAATGACTTTTTACTTTTCCTAGAAGCCTCTCATGAGGAACTTTGTCAAACACCTTCTGAAAATCCAAGTACACTACATCTACCGGTTCACCTTTATCCACATGTTTATTAACTCCTTCAAAAAAGTGAAGCAGATTTGTGAGGCAAGACTTGCCCTGGGTAAAGCCATGCTGACTTTGCTCCATTAAACCAAGTCTTTCTATATGTTCTGTGATTTTGATGTTTAGAACACTTTCCACTATTTTTCCTGGCACTGAAGTCAGGCTAACCGGTCTGTAGTTTCCTGGATCACCCCTGGAGCCCTTTTTAAATATTAGGGTTACATTTGCTATCCTCCAGTCTTCAGGCACAATGGATGATTTTAATGATAGGTTACAAATTTTTACTAATAGGTCTGAAATTTCATTTTTTAGTTCCTTCAGAACTCTGGGGTGTATACCATCCGGTCCAGGTGATTTACTACTCTTCAGTTTGTCAATCAGGCCTATCCACATCTTCTAGGTTCACCGTGATTTGATTCAGTCCATCTGAATCATTACCAATGAAAACCTTCTCCATTACGGGTACCTGTCCAACATCCTCTTCAGTAAACAACGAAGCAAAGAAATCATTTAATCTTTCTGCGATGGCCTTATCTTCTCTAAGTGCCCCTTTAAGCCCTCGATCATCTAACAGTCCAACTGACTCCCTCACAGGCTTTCTGCTTCAGATATATTTTTAAAAGTTTTTACTGTGAGTTTTTGCCTCTACAGCCAACTTCTTTTCAAATTCTCTCTTAGCCTCTCTTATCAATATCTTACATTTAACTTGCCAACGTTTATGCTTTATCCTATTTTCTTCTGTTGGATCCTTCTTCCAATTTTTGAATGAAGATCTTTTGGCTAAAATAGCTTCTTTCACCTGCCCTTTTAACCATGCTGGTAATCTAGACTGTGCTTCTAGAATGGTATTTTTTTTTTTTTTAACAATGACCACGCCTCTTGGACATTTTTTTACTTTTGTAGCTGCTCCTTTCAGTTTTTTTCTAACAATTTTTCTCATTTTATCAAAGTTTCCCTTTTGAAAGTTTAGCACGAGAGCCTTGGATTTGTACACTGTTCCTCTTCCAGTCATTAAATCAAATTTAATCATATTATGATCACTATTGCCAAGCGGCCCCACCACAGTTACCTCTCTCACCAAATCCTGTGCTCCACTGAGAATTAGATCTAAAATTGCTACCTCTCTTGTTGGTTCCTGAACCAATTGCTCCATAAAGCTATCATTCATTCCATCCAGGAACGTTATCTCTCTAGCGTGTCCCGATGAAACATTTACCCAGTCAATATTGGGGTAATTGAAGTCTCCCATTATTACCGCACTACCAATTTGGTTAGCTTCCCTAATTTCTCTTAGCATTTCACTGTCCGTCTCACCATCTTGACCAGGTGGACGGTAGTATACCCCTATCACTATAGTCTTCCACGACACACAAGGGATTTCTACCCATAAAGATTCAATTTTGTATTTAGTCTCATGCAGGATGAGATTTTATAACATGTGCGTGCCGGGTAGCTTTTTATGTTTTAAGGGGTGTGTACATATATATGTAAATTATATGTGCAAATTATATTGTATATGTAATTGGGTACCCATGGGCCAGTATGGAGAAAAATCCCCCGGGCCACTATTTTCCCACAATCCGCCCCTGAGAACTGTTCTCTATTATCTAAAGTCAGCAGAGGCAGCCAGTCCTGAGAGTCAGCAGCAGTACTGCATATACCATCATGCAAAAGTCCTAGGTTTGAATCCCAACCCAGTTTCTGCTTCCCAGCCCAGCAGGGGATGCTTTGAAGGCAGCATTTACAGCTCCCAGGTTAAGAAAGGAGGGTGGGGAAGACACTATTTATTTTGCAACAACAGCACCTAATAGCCAGACTTAAGATCCACAAGTCCAGCTGAACAGTTGCTTTGGAAGAGCAAAATGAATCAGTTGAGGTATAAAAACAGAAGAAAACCATGGGTAGTCTCAAATTAAAGTTCTTAGCTTAGGAGTGAGTGCCAAGGTGGTGGCTTGGATTGCAAACTGGTTGACTGACATACGACAATGTGTGATGATAAATGGAACTTACTCTGAAGAGAGAGTGATGTTAAGCGGAGTGCCACAAGAATTGGTCTTGGGACCGGTCCTGTTCAATATCTATGTGAGTGACATAGCGGACAAGATATAAGGTAAGGTTTGTCTGTTTGCGGATGACACTAAGATTTGCAACAGAGTGGACACACTGGAAGGAGTGGAGAGAATGAGACGGGATTTAAGGAAGCTGGAAGAGTGGTCGAAGACATGGCCGCTGAGATTCAATGCCAAGAAGTGCAGAGTCATGCATACAGGGTGTGGAAATCCAAAAGAAATGTATTCGATGGTGGGTGAAGGGCTGATGTGCACAGAGCAGGAGAGAGACCTTGGGGTGTCTAATGATCTGAAGTCGGCAAAACAATGTGACAAGGCGATAGCTAAAGCCAGAAGATTGCTGGGCTGCATAGAGAGAGGAATATCGAGTAAGAAAAGGGAAGTGATTATCCCCTTGTACAGGTCCTTGGTGAGGCCTCACATGGAGTACTGTGCTCAGTTCTGGAGACCGTATCTCCGAAGGGACAGAGACAGGATGGAGGCGGTCCAGAGAAGAGCGACCAAAATGGTGGAGGGTCTTCATCAAATGACTTATGAGGAGAGATTGAAGAATCTAAATATTTTTACCCTGGAGGAAAGGAGGAGCAGGGGTGATATGATACAGACTTTGATACTTCAAAGGTTTTAATGATCCAAAGTCAATGACAAACCTTTTCCACTGGAAAAAAATCAACAGAACCAGGGGTCACGATTTAAAACTCAGAACCAATGTCAGGAAATATTTCTTCACAGAGAGCGTGGTCAATGCCTGGAACACCCTTGCAGAGGAAGTGGTGAAGACCAAAACTGTGAAGGATTTCAAAGGGGCGTGGGATAAACACTGTGGATCCATAAAGTCTAGAGCAGAGCTTTCCAAAGTGTGTGTCGCAACACTTTATTGTGTCGCCTGCAGCGTGTTGCGCAAGCCCGGGGCACATGACAGGGCGGAGCAAGTGGTATACCGAGAAGAGGTCAGGGGGAGCCAATGTGGCCACCGGTGGACCTCATCCCACTGGCGGCTGAGTAGTGAAGTATCGCTGTGCTGTGCCGGAGACACACAGCAGGAAGATCGGCAGGGCCGTGGTGGAGCTCACGTCACCACGGCCCAAAGAAAAAGGTCACATCTAAACGTGCAGCTGCTCCTCCTCCTTCCTGCCCGTGCGGCCCCGGAAGAAAAATGTTGCCAGAACCGCATGGGCAGGAAGGAGGAGGAGCATCAGTCACGTGTAGAAGAGGAGGCCCGGTAGCAGAGCCGCCGCCGAGCCCATCCTGTAGCGACCCGTGAAGAGGAGGCCCAGAGGTAAGAGATGAGTTGAGAGATTGTGTGTCTGTTTGTGAGAGTAAGTTGAGAGACTGTGTGTGGGAATGAGGACCTGAATGTTTGCAGAGACAGCATGTGAGAGCCTGTGTGTGAGAGAGAGAGCCTGCGTGTATGAATGATTGTATGAGAGAGAGCCTGGGTGTGTGAGAGAGAGAGCATGCACAAGAGAGAGAATGACTGTATGAGAAAGCATGTGAGAGTGAGAGCCTGTGTGTGTGTGTGTGAGTGAGAGAGAGAGAAAGCATGTGAGAATGAGAACCTGTTTGTTTGAGGGAAGAAGATAGATGAAGAGAAAAGAAATAGAAAAAAATGACAATACGAAAGGAATTGGAACACAAAAGCCTGTGACCAACCAATTAGAAAACTAAGATCAGACAGCAAAGGTAAAAAAAAATAAATTACTTTTTTACTGATTGGCACATGTAATCTTTGGTAATGTGCAAGAGTAGCATTTTCTCTATGCGGATCTCACAATGTACGAGATCAACATGGAGAAAGTGGAAACCCACAGGGCCTGCACAGAGGAGACAGCAGAATGGGCTTCAGTGCCAGTAGCAACAATCAGCGCCTCCCCAATAGCCATGCGGCATCAGTGACAGTGGCAGCAGAGGAATGAGAGAGGCTCTGAGGTTGCTGGCAAAAGAAAGAGAGGGGGTCTCTGCCTTTAGTGTGTGCATGTGTATGAATGGGAGTCTGCCTGGGGGGGGTGTGTGTAAGAGAATGAATGGTGTCTTCCTGGGGTTTGTATGTGTGAGAATACGTGCCTGCCTGAGTGTGGTGTATGTGTGTGTGTGAGAATGAATTGGTGCCTGCCTGGGGGTCTGTGTGTGTGAGAATGAATTGGTGCCTGCCTGGGGGTCTGTGTGTGTGAGAATGAATTGGTGCCTGCCTGGGGGTCTGTGTGTGTGAGAATGAATTGGTGCCTGCCTGGGGGTCTGTGTGTGTGAGAATGAATTGGTGCCTGCCTGGGGGTCTGTGTGTGTGAGAATGAATGTGTGCTTGCCTGGGGGATAGTGCGGGAGTGGTGTGAAAATGAATGGGAGCTTGCCTGGGTGTGTGTGTTTGTGAGGGAGTCAGAGAGAGTGAGAGCACGAGTGTGTATGACAAAATCCAGGGGAGTAAGAGTTTGTGTGGGGGATGTGTGTGGAGGGGGAGAGAGTGTCTTAGAGCCTGGGAGTGTGTCAGAGTGTCAGTGTCTGTGAGAGGTTATGGTGGGTATAAGAGCATGAATGTGTATGTATGTGACAGTGTACGTGTGAGAGAGAATGGACATGTGAGTATGTGTGAGAGAGAGGATAATCTCCTAATCTTTGACAATATGAGGGTGACTGGAAATCAAGAGCTCCCACGTATGGACAGCAGGGGCTTTTTAAAATCCTTATTAGTTTTAATTATTGGGTGTTATTTGATATATGTGCTGTTTTGAAATATTTTATTGGTGTTTGTAAAAAATGTATATGATTTTAATTAATAGAAATTCTATTTATCAGTAGTTTTAAAATATTCTTTTATTAGTATGGTTTTACTATTATAACTGATGCCTTATGTTTCTTGATTTTATTTGTTTTATGAGGAATGGTGGTTGTTTTTCCATTGTTATTACACAGAGTCTGGCTTCTTGGGGTTTCCATTTCAGTTTTTCTCTAATTTGTGCTCCTTTATTTTGTATTCTGTATTTGGTGAGGGTCTGTCTCCGCTCTGTGTGTGACCATTATGAGAGATTCTGCTAGCATAGGGATCTATAGCAATCTGGTTTGTTTTGTTTCCTCAGAAGGTGGTGGATTGGTATTCTAGGACCCAGTGTAATATTTACCCTTGCATTTTTACAGGTAGGGTTATTGTTGTTTGAGTCCTTGGTATTATTACTGTTATGTTACAATGGGATTGCAGTATAGATTTTGAGTGTCTTTTTTGCGGGGTTTTGTGTTAGTTCACAATGTGCCTGGCAGTGGAAGGTGTTTGTGCTGCTGTTACTGTGAGGTGATACCAGAATTTGAAAATATCTTTTAGTATGATGAGCTGTAAGGGAAACATCCAAGCTCCATTGTTTGGAGGAATTTCAGTGGATGCAGAGAGTTACAGAACTGGAGGTGCAGGATTTATATTGACATTCTGTCCCTTCCTATAAATTCCATACTTCACTCTCATAACCACATCGAATTTGTTGAATGAAGCTATCAAATAATTTTATAGTGTGAAACTGGCCAGCTTTTTAAAATTACGCAGAATACCCTTTGGACTTTTTTTTTTATTAACACCAAATATTCAAAAACAGTGTTCATCCCATCAAGCTCATATATCTCATTAAAGAGATAAATTGAATAACACAATATCTTTGTTTTATTATTGTTACTCAAATTATAACAATAACATTAAACTTGGAATATTATATATATTTAATATAAATGAAAGATTTTCACAAGATAATAGGTTGTGTCATGAAACATTTTTTGTTTAACCTTTAACCTCTAGTTTGCTAGTAGACTGAATTACTGTTCACGAAATTATGTTTGTCTATAAAGTGTGTCACCAACATGAAAAGTCAAAATTGCTTCTGGCATGCAAAGTTGTAAAAGAAAGCTATAGTCTGCAAAAACTCCAAGTCATAATAGCATGAATATTCACATTTGACATGAAAATTCAAAGTGCCATACATTACCTGGATCTTTAAAATAATCATCTATAAAATCCACAACATTCTGACCTGGTTGCGGCTTTAATGCCATCTGTGGTAGTCTAGTAGGGATTAGAAAAGATGGTCAGATAAAGTTATCTTGATATTTATGAAATTTCAACTTCTTAAAAACAGCTTCTAGTGCAATCAGACCAGGTTAATCCATCTATATTTGGAACTTGAACTGGCTTGTCTGAATCTTTTAAGCCATAAAATATTTTCACATCTACACAAGAACAGAATACTAATAACCAGTGACATATGTCAGTTTAGGTAGACAACTGTGGATTAAACAGGTCTGTCAAATTTCATGCATTTGTGTAATAATTTTTTTAATAACAGGCTCTCAAATGTACCATGTAAAAGACACTTCAATTAAATTGTGTCAACCTAATCATCTAAATACAGAAACCAATGGGCTATGCACAGAACAAAGACTGGATGCTCAGCCAAGAGCCACACTAATATTGATAGCTATTTGGATTACTACAAAGCTATGACAAGAGATGGGAAGGGCTGGGTGCAATTAAAGTGGGATGACTTGTATGTTTCTTCTATCCAAGATGATAGAGTGCAAAAGAAAATGACAAAAACTGTTCTGGATAATAAGTATCTTAAGAACTGTCACATTATGGATGACTGCTAAAGTCACCTTTGCAATGTAGTCAAGAATAACTGGACAAACAAGAGGGGTCAAGTTGGTCTTATTTTGTGTTCATCTACTATATTATTCCATCCACCTACCATGGTTACTAAGCTTACCTGATAATTTTCTTTCCTTAAGTCCTGTTAGACTAGTTGTTATATATGGAATTTCCCTCCTTCACAGCTGACAGAGGGCACGCTTATTTTAGATCACTTCTGGGCTTATAAGGAAGATGTTAGGGTCCAATCCCAGTAGCCTACTGCCAAAAGCACAGTGACCACCAGAAATTCCTGCCCAAATCAGAACCTCTACTCCCTGATACTATAAGGGTACTCCAAGTGCATCCAAAGGTACCACACAGAAAGCAAAGAGACAGAACAGAGAGCACCCAAATGCTGTCTCATAAGGCAAGCTGAGGACCAATATCCCCCATCACCCTTCTATTCCTTGGCAGGAACTAGACTAGTCTAGCAAAACTCAAGAAAAAGCAAGTTTGCTTAGCATAAACTATTTTCCGTAGATAGGAGGAGGATTTAGAAATGATCTATGGATGATATCATCCAGCAGCAAAAGACTTGTCTCTGAGCTAGAAGAGCTTTGAACCCTGAGTATGTGTGGTAGTTCCCATGCAGTCGGAGCTAGCTTTTTTGCTGCCCTGTGCGAAAGGTTACTCTACTGCCCCTGCCCTCTCCCTCAATTCAGTGTCTGTCCTGGGCCCATCAAATAAAGCCCAGCTTTGCCTGCAATCTATATTTTTAAAAATGGACACCCCCTCCCCTCCCCAACCACAGAATCCACGGATAGGGAAGGGTATTATGTAGCCTAGGCAAACCTTACAGCCTTGCGCGCACACACACACACCCTTTACAGACAATTAAACTGGAGAAATTACTTACCTGATAATTTTGTTTTCCTTAGTGTAGACAGATGGACTCAGGACCAGTGTGTAATGCTCCCCTGCCAGCAGATGGAGACTGAGCAAGCTGTCACAGTATACATACTCCTGCAGCGATCCCAGCCTGCCAGTAATCTTTTCAAAAAGCAATTTCTCTCCCACATTTCACGTTTATGTTAACCGACAATATTTTTGTCTCCTTTTTTTCATTTAAACTGGATATTGATTTTAATTCATTACTTATTTTAGTTGTATTTTGTTTGTTTTGTTACTTATTTTGATTTTTTACTTTTTTAATTATTTATTTGTATTTTATATTATGTACGTGCCCATATGTGAACAGTTTTCACCAGTTTTATTTTGTAAAAGTGGTATACAAACATTTTTAAATAAAAATAAACTGAGGACAGACTAGAAAAACAGACAAAACTGTACTCAACTATCAAACACTGTACTCAACTATCAAACACTAAACTCAAGTAATAACATAGGTACCCCAACCTAGGGACTAGATAAGCACTTACCAGTAATCCCCAGGAAACTGTAGCCCCATAGGAGGACTACTGACACAATCATTTGGCACTCAAGGGCAGGAAGCTGAGTCCATCTGTCTACACTAAGGAAAACAAAATTATCGGGTAAGTAACTTCTCCATTTCCTAGCATGTAGACAGATGGACTCAGGACAAGTGGGATGGACCAAAGGTACTCCCCAACAGGGTGAGAAGCTGCCCATGGTCCAGTCACCACCACATGTGCAAATACTGCATCCTCCTGGGCCTATACATCCAGACAATAAAACCTGGAAAAAAAAAGCATGTAAGGAAGACCACATCGCAGCTTGGCAGATATCAGACATGACACTGCCTGAGGCCGAGTGGAATAAGCCCTAACCCGAGTAGGCAAAGACTTATCAGCATCCACATACATGGCCACGATCACCTCCTTAATCCAGCAAGCTATTGTAGCCCGTGAAACTGGTTCTCCTTGCTTGCTTCCGCCATGAAGGACAAACAGGTGATCTATCTTTCGGAAAGGTTCAGAAGCTTCCAGATACCACACAAGTCTTGACATCTAAGGGAAGCAACAGTTGATACGCCTCAGCATCCCTGCCCTTATCCGGGGCAGCAAGAAAATAGACTGATTCGCATGAAATTTCAAGACCACCTTAGGCAAGAAGGATGGAACAGTTCGTAATTGTAATGTCCCTGGAATCACTCAAAGGAACGGCTCCTCGAAGACAGAGCCTGCAGCTCAGAAGTTCAACATGCAGAGCATAGCACCACCAGAAACAGTTTTCAAGGTCAATAACCACACGAAAGGCCACACGGCAGCCTGAACTTAAGCCTGCCAAAAAATCCAGCACCAAATTAAGACTCCACAATGGAACCGATAACTTCAAGGGAAGCAAAATATGCTTCACTCCCTTCAAAAGCGACCACATCAGGATGAGACAATAAGGAATCACCATTCACCGAGCCTCTGAAACAGGCAAGAGCTGTAACCTGTACCTTCAAGGAATTAAGGGCCAATCCTTTATTCAACCCATCCTGCAAAAAGTCCAGAATGAGCGGGATCTTAACTGAACGAGGAAGAATACCACACTCCTCGCACTAGGCCTCAAACACTCTCCAAACCCACACATAGGTTAAGGAAGTGGAGAACTTTTGATCACGTAGTAAAGTGGCAATCACTGCAGAAGAATATCCATGCTTCAACAGGCGAACCCTCTCAAGGGCCAAATTGTAAGACAAAACCAATTCAGATCCTCAAGGAGAACCAGTCCCTGCTACAGAAGATCCATGTGTGACAGAAGATGAAGGGAGTCTCCACCAGAAGCCTTTGTAGATCTGCATACCATGGATATCTGGGCCAGTCCAGTGCCACCAGGAGTACTAGCCCCCTATGGCCTTCAATCTTGTGAATTATCCTGCCCAACAAGGGCCACAGAGGATAGGCATAAAGCAACCTGTCTTCCGGCCAGATCTGTACGAGCGCATCTATGCACAGGGGCCATGGATCTCTCCTGCGACTGAAGAATTGAGGAACCTTCACAGAGCAAGAAGTCGCCAGCAGGTCTAGGAACGGAAAACCCTAGCAATCCACTATCAGCCAAAAACGCCCCAGTGGACAATACCCATTCTCCTGGGTCCAGACTCTCCCTGCTGACAAAATCTGCTCTTATGTTGTCTTTTCCTGCAATGTGAGAGGTCAAGATCATCTGTAGATGTCTTTCCACCCAGTCCATAAGTTGGTCTATCTCCTGCGACACTTGCTGGCTCGTTTCCTCCCTGGCGATATATTTACGCCACTGTCGTGTTGTCAGACATCATGCAGACTGCTTGATCCAGCAGCCTGTGGCTAAACTACGAGCAGGCCAGCAAGACCAGCCAGTAAGGGTTAAAAGCTCTTGCCCCACTGTCGAATCTTGGGACGAATGATGCCTGCATCGGAGTGTGTCATGGGCCTCGCGCCAATCATGTCTGTGTCGTGTACAACACAGACACTGCATCAGCTAGCTTTTGATGGCGACGTGGATGACGTACTCGGTGCCAAGAATCTTTGTCAGCTGCATGGGCTTGTCTAGGATTTTCACTTTCAGCCTTACTTGCCAATTGTTGAGGGCACAGCCCTTTAGATTTAGTTAACAATGGCTCCAAGGAGGATGATCTCTTCCTATTGTCCAGATGCTTGGGCTCCCGGCCTGGGGAAGACTGAGTGGAGCTTTGGGTGGGGGATTAAAGAGCTCAATAGGACTCCCAGAGCAGTTTGCCGCCACTGGGCCCTTGGAGACATCCTGCCACAAACCCGACGATTATGTCTGTCCATGAGAGACAATATTACCACATTGGCAAAATTTAAACCCAGGTGCTTTTGGGGCCATGGGAGCACTAAAAAGGGCTGTTTGGGGCTCACTGAAGTGAAGTTCAGCACGAAGAGAAAGAGAGAGAAGAACCCACAACCATTGCTGCACAGGAAAGCAAAAAACTGAGGAGTCAGATGCAAGGGAAAGCACCGAGCAGGGGCAAAGTTAATGTTCTAAGAGAAGTTCCTGCATCGGGTCACCAGGAGGCGCTCCCAGACAGCATGGCTAATTCAGCCTGCTAATCTGCAGGAAAACCTTTGTTATCCAGCACCATGCCCCAAAAAAGATTTGTATGCTGTCTCCCTCTGGAGCAGAGTTCAGAGGGATAAAAACGTTGGGCCTCGGCATGAGCCAGGCCAGTTGTCTAACCCTTGGCCGATGGTGCTGTGGAGTGGCTGGGAGGTGGTTGACCTAAAGAGGTGGGTAGGTGGTACCACTGAAAAGGCCAGAATTTATTCCTATGAAAGTATGATCATTGCTAAGTATAGAAGGTGCTCAGGGACCCACAAATAGGATCAGACCACTACATTCCATTTCTTAAATTGTCACAGATACCAGGTACAGCCGCTGAGTTCATGTGGACAGTCTTGGATTCTTTTCACTTGAGCCATGTTATATGCAGAGTTCCAATCGATGCCAGAAAAAGAGCTAAAATGTTTCTAGGCAGAACAGAGATAAATGTACTCTTCCACCTTCAAAAACAAGACTACCTTCCTTCTGCAAACTGTAGAAAAAAACACTTTGAATTTTGAATACAGTCATAAGAATATTGCACCATATGGAACTGGTGTGTACAGATACGGGCAGTAACATGGAGGTTTGGAAGACTTCCTTGCCAAGAATGTCTAACAGTCTTATTCAGGTCAGACCTAAAGATTGACTTATGCAGCAATTTGAACTCTGCATTTGAAATTCAGCTTTGTGGCTGTAGGAATGCCAGCGATTGGCATTATCAAATTCTCATCTGCAAACAATTCTAGTCTACAACATTCTGGAGAGCCACTAGCTTAGACAGGGCATCCAGTATCTGGAGGGATCCAAAGATTTCTCTCCAGGTGTCTAACAGGAAAATCTTAAAAGGAGTTCTGCATATAAATGCAACATACTACTGTGGCAATTTTGAAAACTCATTTTCCCACATTAACTGCACTTAATGCACATAATTAAAGACAATTCAACAGCATATCTTGGGCAATCCTTACAAAGGTACAATGTACATACTAATGTAGTATCAGTTAAAAACAAGTAAGTGCTTTTGAAAGTCAGGTGGTAAGCTTTGTCTCTACATGTCCCATGAACTTTTAATATGACAGGCGTTCCAGTGCAAGGTCAAGGGTATTCAAAAATAGGTTAAGAGGTGCATTTGTAGAACTCACCTAAAAGTGAAAATTTACCAACCCATGACTCCAATGATAAAGACAAACCAGGGGGCTCTTCCCATTGCTATAGAAGGGAAAAACCCTGGACAACCACCTTCAGACAACTTGACTGTACTGCCATTGAGTGAGAAGATTAAGAACCCCTTATCAAGGGGTCTGAGGAAGTTTACCATGATGGGTGATATTGGGACTCTGGAATAAGGAATCACTGCAGCAATGCTAAGGATGCACATTTTATTAATTTAAATGTTTTGGTTTTTTTTGGGGGGGGGTGTCAAAATGAAGAGGCAAAGAAATTTTGCACTAGACCTGCACTCTGGTCAAATGACCAACATGCTCTCTGGCCTGGCAAAGGTTGTGGAATATCCTCTCCAAGGATAACAGGTTCCTATACTTCAAGGAAGTTTATTTTCTTTTTTTTCTTTTCTTTTTTTTTAAGAAACAAGCAACAATATGACATACTGGAGCTGCAATCCTGTCAGAAGCCCTCCACTATCAACTTAGAAGGATTGAGAGCTGTGATAATTGAATGATGTAGGTAACACCTTCAAGCAACTGGCCTAGTGCATTCTTCATGAAACTGCTCCCAGTGCCTCAATACCTTTCTGCTTTTGCATAAGAGTGGCATGAATCTGTGCACTGTGTGAAGAACCTCAATGCTTCCTTCGCATCGACAGCCTCTGTGCACCATGCATATCCTCAATGCACAGCAAATCAAGTGCATCCCTTGCTGTGCCATGCATGACCTTCAGTGCATAGAGCGCATCATGCAAGAAGTGCTCTCCTGCGCCTTGTGCTGGTTTTACAGTTCTTTGACGAAGGCTCTGTCTCTATGCAGAGCAACTAACGCTTGACCCCATGGCTTTCATTTAGGCCAATGGGAGAGGAAGGATCCCTTGCTCAATTCATTTTCCGACGAGAGAGACAATGCTCCACTATAGTAGGAGCTACTGCTACTTCTGAGAGACTTGCACAGTTCCTCTAAGTGGTGTCCAGTGTTGAGAACTGAGGAGGTCCACCAGCATATCTGGGGAAAAAGCAGGGTTAACTTGCCATTAGGGACTTCATTTTGAGGTGCCACAATTTATTTTGTAGCATTTAATGCTGTTATGGATGCTGCAGAGCAGAGAGACCATTAAAGTGTAGAAACTGAAGAAAAACAAAAAAGTGTAAAGGATTTTGGAAAAAAATCCCTGGAGACAAAGTACACACCTGAGCTGGGCTCAGACAAAAACAGACTGAAGAGGCTCCCACAGGAACTTCTGCTCATACTCAGTAAAATCCAAAGCTCTACTAGTTTGGAGAGACAAGTTTGTTTGGTGCCACCAAACAATATCACCCACAGACCATGTCTAATTCAGCCCTGATTATTGATGGAAAAAAAAAAAAATCAGGTGAGCATAATTTAACCTTTATCTTCTTGACAGACAAGTCATTACGTATAGGAATTATTAAAAGCTTCCCCTCGCTGGGGCAGAAGGAAAACTGAGTTGTCCTAATCACTCCTGCTCTAAAGGTAGAATCTGACCTGGTCCATATATCCAACCTGTAATATTTTATGAAGGTGTGCAACGAAAACCATGTGGCAGCCCTGCAAATTTCCTCTGGGGAGACCGAGGATGCTGTGGCCCAAGATATTGCTTGCTCCCACACTGAATGAGCTCTTAGACCTGCCATGGCTTATTTGCCTCTAAGCATGTATGCAGAAGCTATCGTCTCCTTGAGCCACTTGGCTAGAGTAGCCTTGGATGCTATTTCTCTGAAGACTGCAAAAATGAACAATTTGTTAGTTCTCCTAAAGACATTCATCTCCTTTAAGTACTTCAGCAACAACCAGCACACATTTAAGAGATGAAGACTCATCCTTCCTCTCTACTTTTAAAGGCTGGAAGACAAGAATAAGTGATCAGCCCCTTTCTCTAGACCCAATTGCAGAAAATCTAAAATATACAGTATACCTAACATCCATGGAGAAAAGAATAGTTTACTGCAAAATTCCTCAAATGATTGCCAGAACCTACATAAGTAGCCGCTATACTGGATCAGATAGAGGGTCCATCAAGCCCAGCATCCTTTTTCCCAATAATGGCCATTCTAGGATACAAGCAGCTTGCAAGTACCCAAACATTAAATAAAGTTCCATGCTATTAATGCAGGTAATAAGCAGTGGTTATTTCCTAAATCAATTTGACTACATTTATGGGCTTCTCCTCCAGGAACTTTATTTTTTTTTTGTAATTTAAATTTTATTAAACATATTATAATGAAATAACAGTATACAGGCATATATCAATACGATGAGTCATAGTATATTGAATTAAGCAAGATAACAGTCAGTCAAATAAACAGTGGTACTTTATATGGCATGCTTAAAATGTCTAAGTGTCTTTATCTCCTCTCGCCAGAAGTCGTAGTTGTCCCCGAGACACAGTCGCCACATGGGAGAAACTCCCCCACCAGTTCAGATAAGGATTCCAAACCTGAGTAAAGCGAGGTATGTTGTAGTGTTTCTGGGCCATCTGGTACAAGATATACATATTGTCCAATTTGTGAAGCAAGATGTCCAAAGAAGGCACTATGGCCTGCTTCCATGTTGCCGCCAATATGCACCATGCACCCAAACATATTTGTGTGAATAACAAATTGTCACTCCGAGAGCCCTCAATGGAAATATTCAACACCCGTTCCGGCAACAAAGCAATGGGTCGACCCAGAATACTTTGTATAATATCTGACACTTCCTTCCATAGTCTTCCCATTTTGGGGCATTCCCACCACATATGAATAAAAGTTCCTGATTGTCCACAGCCTTTCCAACAGAAATCTGGACAGATTTTAGCGCAGTTTAGTCTATGTGGGGTAAAATGCCAACAAAATAGTACTTTGAATCCATTTTCTGTAAGGGAAACAGAAACAGAACATCTTTTAGTATTCAAAAATATCTGATCCCACTCATCTTTGGAAAGAGACTTATCCAGGTCTTTCTCCCAGGCTTGAATATATTTTGGTCTTCAGGGTGTAGCGTTCTGTAGAAGGCCATATATCTTGGAGCACCCTCTCCTTTGACCCGATCCCCTAATTCACACCATCCCTCAAACTGCAGCTTTCCCTGACCCAGCTCCCTTTCTATAGCTTCTTTCTGTATATAATGGCGGATTTGATGATAAGGGTATATATTTGAAGGCTGTAACTGAAACAGGTCTGGGAGGCGATCAAAGGACACCACTCCCTCCCAACCCCATACCTTTCCCAAAAGTAACAATGCCCTTAATTTTCCATTCCCGAAAAAGTGAGGTGTCCCAGTCCGAAGAAAATTTCCTATTATGAAACAGATAGGTACTGCGAAAGTAATTCCTTGAGCCTATTATCAAATGTCTCCACTATACCCAAATGCAAAGTGTGGTTTGCAAGGATAGAGGCATCATTCCCTGAATCCTCCATGCCGTACCCAGTTGCCAGATGAGGGCCCTAATCAGCATTGCTCCCATCGAAGTCTGTTCAATGTCAACCCAGCTAGGAGGTTCCCCTTGTTTATGCCAAGCTAAAATAGCACTGAGCTGCACCGCCACATAGTACCACTGAAGGCTGGGAACCCCCATACCTCCTCTCAGTTTGTGTCGATAAAGCACATTTTAGGCCACCCTGGAGGGTTTCTGTTTCCAGATAAATGCGAATAATCTTATTTGCAAACATTTCAACATTGCTGTAGGGATAAGGATCGGTAGAGACTGAAAAAGATAATTGAATTTGAGAAGAATATTCATTTTGAGCGTTGTTATTCTCCCCATCCAAGCAATTGAATAATTCTCCCAATTTGCCAGGTCTTGGAATATCTTTGCTATGTAGCAAGGGGGTATAATTTAGCTTAAAGAGCTCTTCCAAGTGATTACCGAGCAAAAAGCCCAAATACTTGATATGTTGCCCGGCCCACTTAAAAGGGAATTGTTTTTTCAAAGGGGGAATCTGCTCATTAGGCATAGAGATATTGAGCACTTCGGATTTGTCTAGATTAAGTCGGAATCCGGACCCCGAACTAAATTCTTTTAACATATCTACTACTCCGACCAAAGATTGTTGAGGTTCTGACAGAGTAAATAGCACATCATCAGCGAACAGATATTTTATAATCTGTGCCCCCAACTCATATCCCTGTGGTGGTTGTGTCCCCTCTAATACTCATGGTAAACGGTTCTAGAAACAGCACGAACAGCAATGGAGATAGCAGGCATCCCTGCCTCATTCCCCTAAAGATAGGGAAAGGTTCTGAGTAAACGTCATTCACTTTAACTCTAGTCTTCGGGTCCTCATACAATTTAAGCAACCAATTAGAAAAAATGAACTTTGGTCCAAAATTTTGTAAGGTTTTAAACAGGAAAGGCCAATGTACCATGTCGAAGGCCTTTTCCGCATCAACAGCAAGCAATACTGCCAGAGTATCATGTTGTTTAACCCACCATAATAGGTCTATGATTTTTCTGACATTGTCTGCCGCCTTCCTCCCTGAGATAAAGCCCGCCTGGTCTGGGTGAGTCAGCTTTGCCCTAATGGCTGTATGGAGGTGGTTGGACAAGATTTTTACTAAAATTTTCAGGCCAATATTTATTAAGGATATGGGCCTATATGACCCACACTCCATGAGATCCCGTCCCGGCTTGGCTAAGATGGTGACCCCCACCACATTGGCTCCCAGTGGTAGTGAGTCTCCCTCTTGAAGTGCATTATATACCTCTGTTAGATGGGGAACCAATTGGACACTAAACTTTTTATAAAAAAGACCCATGTACCCATCCAGACCTGGGGCCTTGTTAGTCTTAAGCTCTTTTATAACTTGCCTAATTTGCAAGGAGGATATTCTATTTTCAAGAAACTGCTTTTCCACCTCAGTTATCTGGGGTAACTATTTTATCTAAATATAATTCCTTCCTCCTGGAGTTGGCAGCATATAAAGTACCATAAAATTGTTGAAATCTGTTGAATTTCTGCCGGCAAGGCCAGTATAGAGCCATCTGCAACCTTAATTCTTGTAATTTGAACGTTGGGCTATTCTTTTTTTCAACTTGCATGCCAGCAGCCTTCCAGCCTTATTACCCCACTCAAAATGGTCTTGTTTTACCATCTGGAGCTGGAAGGCAATATCATTGGCTTGTGCCGCTTAAGGAATTTCTAGCCTTTTGTAATTGGGCATAAATGTGAGGATAGAGATATTTTATGCTGTCTCTCCAATTGGGATATTTCAGCATACAGAGAAGCAATTGTCTGTTTCATCTTTTTTTTGTAAGAAGCTTGATTATATAAATCTACCCAAGAACCGCTTTTAAAACAGTCCCAGAACAAGAATTTAGACTTCATGGTTTCCCCATTAAACCACTGATATTCCTCAATCACTATTCGCACTGACTGAAAAGGATTTGTCCTCTAGCAGTGTCATTTAATCTCCAATACCTAATCCCTGACTTCATATCTTGTAATTGAATTTTTATCCAAATCTGTGCAGGTTCCGACCATGTAATGGGGCCTATATCTGTCTCCCGGACCCCAAGGCATATAACCCCATCTACTAAAAAGAAATCAATCCTAGAGTATTTATTTATTTATTGTTTTTTTATATACCGATCTTCTTGCAATGGATGCAAATCAAACAGGTTTACAGTGAAACAATTCAACTTGCCTAAGAGCATTACATAGAACAAAGAACATAGAACAAATAAGAGTGCTTGTGAGCATTACATTAAAAAACGAGGAACATTTAAACATTTAAAAACCTTTGGTAACATTCTTATACAAGATGTATGTAAAAGAGCCCTCAATGTTAAAACGAAATCAGGCGGATAATTGACTCGATTGAGAAGGAATACTGGGAAGGGAGTAAGGGGGCGGACATGGGGATGAGAAAATAATTATAATCCCGTTTTGTGGGGTTTCTATGCGACCACACGTCCCGCAAGTCTGTCTTTAATAAGTTTAAGGCAGGAATGCCCCAATTTCGCGCCCACCCTTCTATTCGAGGCTAGTTGGTGATATTAAAGTCCCCTGCTATAATCAGATGGCCCTCTGCTTTGCCATCCAACAAGAGCCCCACACTATCAAAGAATTGGGAGCATATATATTAAACAATGTATATTTCTCACGAGCCATTTCCAGTTGTAATAGTAAATAATGCCCCATGGGATCCTCCAGAGATTTTAAAACTTGACACTGTAGGTCTTTATGTAGCAATATGCTTTCCCCTGAGTAGCATGCCGAATTAGAAGGCCGCAGCATGATATTGGCGGGGGGAAGAGGCCAGCTTAGTAGCCTTTTGTACCTGCGTTTCAAATGAGTTTCCTGAAGAAACAAAATATCAGCCCTCGAGTTTTGGGCCTCGTTCTAAACATTTGTTTCTGTGGGCTATTTAACCCTTTAACATTAAGGGATAAAATTTTGATAAACATCATTCCTGAATTATGAGAGGTGAGCTACACACATTACAAAGTCTCATGCTGAAGCCTCCGGAGCACAGAGCGCAATCTTCCACTCTTTGCATGTGCCACTGCATACTTGCTGCCCATCTACAGTAACACTGTATATGATTGCTATATTAGTGGTTATAACATAGCTATAACATAGCTATAACACATAATAAACCAACATTGTCCCTGCCTCCCGATTCCCTCCTCCTGCCCCTTGCAACCTTAGTAGACCCACAGCCCTGTACCCAGGACATATCTGCGTGAGCAGATAGAGGCAGAATCATCCACGGAACCTGCTCCCCCCCCCCCAGACCAACAGTCATGTAACATCAACTGTATAAAACCTAGATTAAACCTCTGATGTATTGGAAAATATGTCCATAATGAAACCACTGCTTAGGACCGATTCTCCAGAACTTATACTTAAATGACCAGAACAGATTCTGTAGTAGGGATATTCATCCTTTCCCTTTATCCTGTTCCGGTAAGACATCCCTGAAGTTTCTGCGCAGTCTCTTGCCACCTTTACTGACCCACTGCCATCTTGGAGTATCCACTGGTGCGGGGTTGTGAGCTTGCTTCACAGTTGCTATTTTCACCATATGGCCTGCTTTCTTCAAGATGGCTACCGCATCTTCTATTTTTTTGGCCTTCGTAGTTATACCTTTGATAGTCATGGTGATGCCAAATGGAAATAGCCAACAATAGCGGATTCCCTCCTCTCTCAAGACCAGAGTAATTTCTTTAAAGTCCATTTTTTTTTCAGCGTTAAGGGAGAAATCTACAATAATCATTATGTAATGAGATTCCCACTCCCAGGTCTGTTTTCTGGCCGCTAACTAAAATCTTTTCCTTTACATAATATTTGGAAAAACATACAATAATGTCCCTTGGTTTTCCATTCACCTTGGGACCCAGTGACCTGTGAGCATGCTTTAACTCCAGTTCTGATGCTTCCATAGCCTCTGAGGTATTGTTACACTACTGTACTAAAAATCCACATAGCTTCTGGATGGTCGCTCTGCAATCTACATATTCATCATTTTCAGGGATCCCTCGAAATTGCAGATTACTGCGGCTGCTGTGATTTTCTAGATCCTCTAATTTCACCAATAGGTCCGCGTTTTGTCTAATAGTTAAGCAGAATGATTTTTGCAAGACTTCTATTTTCACAGCTTATGCATCCAGACGCTTGTCACATTCATCCACCCTTCTCCTGATTTCTGCCATTTCTTCCTTTATATTGTCCATTAAGGTGAGGAGCTCTTGCTTGTTCTCTTTCATTTCTCTCCTCAAATCACTAAACCAACAGCGAAATTTGTCGCACATGGGGAGCTCTGCAATGTGCGCCGTGGTTCCCCCTGAGTCACCTGCCTCCACGGCCTCAATTTCACCTGCAGGCCAGTCTTCAAGATTCGCAGTTTTCACGTACGAAAACTGATGAAAGTCCGGTCCCTTTTTTTTCTGGGCCATGTCGGGTGGGTTAGCAACTTATGTCAGGTTTGAAGCCGTGCTGGTGTCTGGAATTGCGGTTTTTGCTGGTTATTTGGTCCGGGGAAGGCAGGAGCTCTGGATCAAGCGGCCATTTTGTTCCACGGCGAGAGCACCGCCCCAGGAACTTTTTTAAACCCAGTTACAAACTGCCTAACTGCATCCTCTGGCAATGAATTCCAGAGTTTGTGTGTTGAGTTAAAAATAATTTTTTTCAATTTGTTTTAATTGTGTTACTTGATAACTTCATGGCATGCTCCCTACTCTTGTATTACCTGAAAGGATAAATAGATTTATATTAGAGAAATTACTTACCTGATAATTTCATTTTCCTTAGTGTAGACAGATGGACTCAGGACCAATGGGATGTACAAAAGCTATTCCCGAACCAGGTGGGAGGCTGCCCGTGGCCCACTTAATACTGCCCTTGCGAATGCCGTGTCCTCCCAAGCCTGAACATCCAGGCGGTAGAACCTAGAGAAGGTGTGAATGGAGGACCATGTTGTCGCCCGATAGATCTCAGCAGGTGACAGCATCTTGGTTTCCGCCCAGGACACTGCCTGGGCTCTAGTGGAATGGGCCTTGACTTGTAGTGGTGGAGGCTTGCCTGCCTCTATATAGACTGCCTTGATAATTTCTTTGATCCAGTGGGATATGGTTGCCCGTGAGGTCGCTTCCCCTTGTTTCTTCCCGCTGTGAAGGACAAATAGGTGGTCCATCTTTTGTACGGATTCCGACCTTTCCAGGTATCGGACTAGGAGTCTGCAGACGTTAAGATGGCGAAGGCGGCGAGATTCTTCCAAGTCCTTATGTTCGTCTGGCGATGGCAGTGAGATGGTTTGGTTTAGATGGAAGTGAGAAACCACTTTTGGGAGGAAGGAGGGGACCATGCATAGCTGTATGGATCCCGGCCTGAACCTGAGGAACGGCTCGACAGGACAGTGCTTGAAGCTCGGAGATGCGATGGGCCGAACAGACTGCCACTAGAAATGCAGTCTTCAATGTTAGTAGTCAGAGGGACAGACCGCGGGTGGGTCTGAAGGAGGCTCCTGCTAGGAAGTCTAGGACTAGATTGAGATTCCATAAAGGTACCGGCCACTTTAGGGGTGGTCGGATCTGTTTGACCCCTTTCAGGAAGCGGGAGACGTCCGGGTGAGAGGCTAGGCTGCCGCCCTCCACCCTGGCTCTGTATCAGGCCAATGCAGCCACCTGCACCTTGATGGAGCCGAGAGACAACCCCCTTCTGTAAGCCATTCTGCAGGAATTCCAGAATCGTGGGAATTTTGACTGTCCGCGGGAGAATGCCGCGGTCTTCCCACCAGGCTTTGAATATTCTCCATATTTGTATGTAGGTTAGAGATGTGGAAAACTTGCGTGCTTGGAGCAGAGTGTCAATGACCGCCCCCAAGTATCCGCTCTTCTTCAGGCGTGTCCTCTCAATGGCCAAAGGGTAAGAGAATCGAGTTGGGTCTTCGAGGGAGGATCGGGCCTTGTTGGAGCAGATCCCTGTGTGAAGGTAGAGGGCTCCCTGTCAGTAGTCTTCGCACGTTTCCATACCAAGGTCTTCTTGGCCAGTCTGGGGCCACTAGAAGTACTGGTCTCCTATGGTGTTCTATCCTGAGGATGATCCCGCCCAGTAGTGGCCACGGAGGGAAGGCGTATAGCAGGATTTCCTGTGGCCAGGCCTGGACAAGGGTATCGATCCTTTGGGATTGTGGTTCCCGTCTGCGACTAAAGAGGGTGGGAACATGGGCATTTGACCGGCTTGCCAGGAGGTCCATGGCTGGTGTTCCCCAGCGGTTTACTATCAACTGGAAGGCTTCCATTCCCCTACGTGTAGACTTTCTCTGCTGAGTTAATCCTCAGTGACATTGACTTTTCCCGCGATGTGGATGGCTGAGATCTCTTGTAGGTTTGATTCCGCCCACGCTATTAGTGGAACTATTTCCAGAGACACCTGTTGGCTTCTGGTTCCTCCCTGGCAGTTGATGTAGGCAACTATTGTGGTGTTGTCCAACATGACTGACCAATTTGCCCCGGAGTCTGTGACTGAACCACAGGCAGGCTAGCCTGACCACCCGTGCATCCAGTCGGCTGATGTTCCATCCCGACTCTTCCTTGTCCCATTGCCCCTGGGCAGTCAGTTCCTGGCAGTGGACTCCTCACCCTAGTAGGCTGAACAGGATCCAGGTCGGCGGGGACGGCCTTACTCCCTTGCTCAGGTGGTCTTGTAGCCACCATTGTAGCTGGGTTCAAACTTCTTCCGGGAGCTGTAGGCGAACAGAGTAGTTCTGGGACATCTGATTCCATCATGACAGTAGGGAACGCTGTAGGGGGTCGCGTGTGAGCTCATGCCCATGGAACCACTTCCAGTGTGGATGTCATGAGGCAGAGGACTTGGAGGTAGTCCCACACCTTGGGGCAAAGACTGCTTGACAGGTTTTGCAATTGGTTCATCAGTTTTGCTCTCCTTGTAGGAGTCAGAATGACCTTGTCTTGTCTGGTGTCAAACCAGACTCCCAGGTATTCCAGAGATTAGGAGGGCTGCAGACAGCTCTTGTTTGTGTTGACCACCCACCCGAGGTTCTCCAGTCGAGTTTTGACTCTGGTGGTCGCCTGCTGACTTTCCTCTGGGGATTTTGCCCTGATCAAGATTCCTTCTTTCCTCAGTGTCGCTGCCACTACGACCATGATTTTGATGAACGTTTGGGGAGCTGTGGCTAGCCCGAAGGGTAGTGCCCGAAACTGGTAGTGGTGGTCCAGGATCGCGAAGCGTAAAAAAACGCTGATGCTCATGATGGACCGGGATGTGCAGGTAGGCTTCTAACAGATCCAGGGATGTGAGGAATTCTCCCGGCTGTATCGCTCTTATGACCGAGCGTAGGGTTTCCATGCAGAAGCGAGGTATCCTCAGGTGGCGATTGACGGATTTGAGGTCCAGGATGGGCCGGAACGTACCCTCTTTCTTGGTGACGATAAAATAGATGGAATAGTGCCCAGTATTTTGTTGATGCGTGGGCACTGGTGTTATGGTCTTTAAGTCAAGCAATTTGGCCAGTGTGGTTTCTACTGCCGTCCTCTTGGAAGGGTCGTGGCAGGGAAATTTCACAAATTTGTCTGGGGGAATGTTGTGGAAGTCCAGATAATATCCCTCTTGAATGATGGTTAGGATCCACTTGTCTGAAGTTCTCTCAACCCATCTTTGGTAGAATAGGGCAAGCCTGCCCCCCCTTTGGCTTTCTTCCTGCAGATGGGTAGGCTGATCTTCATTGGGGCCTGGACACGCGCCAGCTCCCCTTTTGTTGTATTTGTTCTGAAATGACTGGCCCCTGCCTGCGGGGCGAGATGCTTGATAAGTACTTCTGTATGCTTTGAAGTACTGTGATCCCCTACCCTTAGTTGTTCTGGGGGGAGGGGCGGTGGCTTCTCTTGTTCTTGTCCTCCGGTAGCCGTGGTACTGGGGATTCGCCCCATTTGTCAGCTAACTTCTCCAGTTCGCTTCCGAACAGGAGGGTTCCCTTGAAAGGCATTCTCATGAGTCTCGTCTTGGACGTCGCGTCAGCCGACCAGCTTTGGAGCCAGAGTTGTCTTCTGCAGTGCGCACCAGGTCTGAGGTCGCATCCGTGAGGAATGCTACGGCTGGTTCTAGTGCTTCAACGGGAATGGTGGCGTTCCTGGTCTTTGAGAAGCAGACGCATGTCACCATGGCACAGCAGGCCACGATCTGTAGTGACATGGCTGAAACATCAAATGACTGTTTGAAGATGGATTCAGATGCCTGTCCTGGGCATCCTTGATTGCTGCTCCTCCCTCGACTGAGATGGTAGTGCGCTTTGAGACCGCGCAGACCATGGCAACCACATTGGGAAATGCCAGGAGATCTTTGGCAGCAAGGTCTAGGGGTACATGGCTGCCAGGGTTCATCCCCCTTTGAAAGAGGCCTCCGAAGCCTCCCATTCCAGGTCAATTAGCTGTTGGATGGCTTGCAAAGGGAAATGGTGGGAGGGCTGACGGAGTCCCTCTAGGAGGGGGTTCGTCTTAGGTTCCCCTGACACTTGTGCGTGGGATAGCAAGCTCTTTCAAGCTGTGCGCCATGAGGTCTGAAAGTTCGTCTTTGGCGAAGAACCGCCTCATGGTTCGGTAAGATTCCATTCCTGGAGGGATTTCCCCTTCCTCCAGGGAGTCTTGATCCTCGTCCGAGATGTCTGTGTCCCCAATGTTGGGGCCCTCTGGGGGAGGCTGTGGTTATGTCATCGGAGGTGCCGGTTGCATGTGGACAAAGGTGTGTAGGCCTTTGAAGAATTCTACCAAGGAGAAAGATGTTGGGTCTAAATTGAGAGGCGCTGTGACCCCGGGGAGCCCCGATTGAAGGAGGCTCCCGCTGGGGGTAGTGAGGTCTGGTATACTGTCTGTGGATCCAGATCCCAGTACCGGCTGGGGGGACCTTGACCTGGTTCACCCAGGGCCTCCTCGCACTGTAGACACAGGGCCATGGCCTCTTCATGCTGTGCAGCTCTAATGTGGCATGCTGGGCAGAGGACCTGAGCCTTGAGCTTCTTGTCCGGTGGTGCCATGGTTTGTGCACGTAGGATTGCCGAGAACCTCCAGTTTGTGCGTTCAAGTGTACACCGGGAGGCTTAGTTATGCGCTCCGGGAACACCAAAGATGTGCGTGTAGGTCAGATGTGCACACCACTGTGCACATGGGGTTCTACTTATGCGCCCGGCATAGTTGAGCGTGCGGCTATGCGCCCGGCACCCTCGTGCGCATCGATGTGTGCACAAGTGATTTTGTGCGCACAGAACAAAATCGGACAGGGCGGTGAACCAGCGAAAATGGCGACGGAGACCACCTTGGGGGGGGGGGGGTGTCTCCACGTGGGAGGACCCTCGTGTTGGACTATGGTCTAGCTCGGATAGGGCTGATTAACCCGGTAGCACTGACGATCTGTGCGGCTCTTCGAGCCTTGGAGACCGGAGACTTTTAGGAAGTTTTCTACTTTACCTTGTCTTCGGTGTTTACCGGTCTCGTTCCGGGCAGTCTCCGGCTGCGGGGGAGAGGGAAAGGTACCTTCACCGCCACGCTCGAAGTTGCACCCACTGCCTCTCAGCTGCACCCATTGCCAGGGGCTAAGTCCACACCGGGAACCGGCTACCGGACCAAGGCCTACCTCTGAAGGATGGCGGAAATCGCCTCAGGAATTCTTGACTGGGGGAGGGACCCGAAGGTATCACCGCAGGAGAGCGGGGCTCGTCTGTAGAGGTAAGATTTCTTCTTGGTTTTGGATTTTTCTGGTTAGAATACTCTAACACTGTGCAAGCATGTGCAGAGTTCCAAACTGCTATGGTGACTGAGAAATACTGGGCAGCAGAGCTTCCTGCAGGGGTATATGTACTAGGGCTGATGTCAGATTGAAATCTGACTCAGTCTCCAACTGCTATCAGGAGCACACTATACCCATTGGTCCTGAGTCCATCTGCATAATTTTGTGACATCAGCAAACGATCTCACTTGCTCCCCTTTCCAGATTTATAAATATATTAAAAGACACCAGTCCAAGTACAGATCCCTAAGACTCTCCACTAAGAAAACTTTTAATCCATTTGCAATCCACAAAAGTACAGCACCTCTTAACCCATGACTTTTTAATTTTCTTAGAAGACTCATGGGGGGCGCTCTAGTGCAGCAACAAGATGGCTGCTTAATCCATTCATTCTCCAAGATTTTTTCAAAATTAAGCTGCATTGCTCTTCTCAGCTATTCTCATCTTCTCGTAATACTTTGTAAAAACACAATGTCAGGATCCAAACCCAGTAAGACTGAAGTGATTTTTGCAGTGGTGGTTGGCACAAAGCAAACAAAATTAAGACCCTCCAACCCATAGTGTTTGCAGACATGGCGCTGGAAGAACAAAACTAAAAGACAATCCTAACAAATATGGAAACTACTGCAGCTATGTGCAACGAGGTGTCAATGTCGCAGTAAATATTGTTGTTTCAAACAAGACTGGAGGACGTTGAAACAAACTGCGTTGCTGGTTCTGGCCACGGCCTCCCTTCCCCAATCAGTGGAAAAGATGGAACAGCTGCAACGCGATCTAGAGGACTTGGCAAACAGAAATCGCAAGAATAAATGTACGTATTCTTCGAGGGAGCAGAGGGCTCTAATATGAACTGCTTTCTGACAACAATGATCCCAGACTGTGTCTGCACATTCAATTTACCTTACCATTTGAGATAGAGAGGGAACATTGGATTCCATCAAGGCCTCTGAAGAACTCATTACCAGAGGCCTATAATTTGCAAGCTACTCGATACCCGCAGGTCCATGAAATTCTCTATGGCCTGCACGAAAGCTCCTGTCACTTTTAAAGGCCAATTGTTACTTTTTGTGCTGATCTATCAAAGACCTCTGCAGGAAAGCAAAAAGCCTTCCTGACCTACCGACCGCATCTGCAAGCTTTGGAAGTGTGATACAGCTTGCTATACTCTGCCTACACACCACAATAAAACGCATTCCTTTGAGTCTTCCGATGAGTTGAACATTTTTCTCATTTTGCAGGAGTCTGCTCAAGAGAGCTTGACTTTCCTTCTCTACAGATGCTCTATTCCTACCATTTCCATCTACGCATTGAAGATTAAATAGCACTATTGCTTGCAGTTTAGTTATGCTCTCCACCATTTAATGCTCTGATATCACTTATTCTGTTTAAATGGCTGTTTATGGCTCCTCAAATGAGAAATTACTACTTACCTGATAATTTCCTTAATACAGACCAGTGGTTCTCAACCTTTTTCCCATCGTGACACACCTGACAGGCCACGCTCACGTGTGACACATTGCTCAATACAATTTACAGTGGAAATAAAAAGTAAAGGTCCTGTAATTATTTTTTATTGTTAAAAATGACACGAGGAAAAGATACATATTCTGTCTGAACAGAAATTGCATAAATTTAAACATCCCACACCAAAACAGCACCAATTTCCAGCACTTAACAGTAACCACCTTACCTAAGAAAAGGCAACACTGAAAATATTACACCAGGCCTTAAGACACCAATACATCTCCTATTAGGAAAACGGACCAAGTCAGACTGCTATAGAGCCCTACACAGAAACTACACGCCAGCAGAAAACCTCACCGGAGTTACATGTGCTGACCCTCACCTAACAAAGAATAAAGAGACCAAAACGCATAACTAGAAGCATGCAGAAAAAACTGAATTGGAAACTGCAACAAGCCAGAGTCTCTGTGTGCAGTGTAACAAAGGAAAAAATAAACATATCAAGAAATATAAAATAAGTAGCAGCAAAACCATACTTACAAAAAGAACAGATTATTTCAAAACGACTGATGAATAGAATATCCAATAATTAAAACTCATAAAAATTTCTAGATACCAATAAAATATTTCAAAATAGCAGACACAAAGACCCAGTAATGAAAAATAAGGATACAAACATTTTTTTGCTCTGCATACCTGGAAACGTTTGATATCCAGGTGTCCTGAGATTGTTTTGAATTAGGAGGGGTGGTTTGCTTGGAACTTTCTCCTCTCTCTCACACTGGCTCTCAATTACACACATGCTCTCAGTCACTCACATATACACATGCTTTTTCTCTCACTTATATAGGCTCTTAATTACATTTACACATATGCTATCTTTTCACGCTTACACACACAGGCTTTCAATCACACACATACATGCTGTCTTTTTTTCACACACCAACTCTCATTCACATTCTTACAAACATGCTCTCATTTATACACAGGCTCTCAATCACGTACTCACATGCTCCCTCACCTAAACCATCTCTCAATCACACACATGCTCTCTCTTAATCATGTATACACATGATCTCTTTCACACACAAAGGATCTCAATCATACACACATACTCTTTCACACAAACTGGTTTTCAATCACAAACTTACAAATACAGGTTCCCAATCGTAAACTTACATTCATGCTCTCTCTCTCACAGGCAGGCTTTCAATCACAGACATTCTCTTTCACATATACAGGCTCTCAATCACACACATACATGCTATCTCACTCACACACACAGGATCTCAAACACACATGCCTGCTTGCTCATTCACTCTCTCTCCCTCCCCCCCAGAACTAGCGGCAGCAGCAGCCTCCTCCCAACCCTAACCTCCTTCATTTTCAGCCCTCGCGGAAGAGGAGTCCCATTGGCCGTGGGGGTTGACACTTCTTCATTTTCCTCCGAGCTGCACAGCACATTGTTCAGACCGCGCCTCTCTTCTGTTCTTCGGGCCGATTCTGACCACACTAGCATGGTCTCTTCTTCCCACGTATGCACCAGATGCTCACCACTTCCTCTTCCGGGCCGCGGGGAGGGGGGGGGGGGGCGAAGAAGAGACCATGCCGATACCGCTGACTCCACCTGTTCTGCCCAGGCTGACAGCATTTTAAGCCGGGCGGAGGAGGACCGGGGAGCAGCTGGGTCAGCGGGGGTCCGGGAAGTGTGGTGACACACCTGCATGTTCTTGGCGACACACCGGTTGAGAACCACTGATCTAGACAGATGAGTTCAGGGCCAGTGGGTTATGCACCTCTACCAGCAGATGGAGATAGAGAAAACTGACATCACAGTATATATACTCCTGCAGTGACATCACCTTGCCAGTATTCTCTTTAAAAGAACTGTGGACAGACTTACAAAAAGCTTGATTAAAAACAGATAACCACTTCAGTCAACATGAAACACATTAACAGTAACCTCTGGAACAAGTATTCACCCAGGAGGACTATAACACAAACACACAGCAGCCAAGGGCCGTCTATGTTAAGGAAAAGGAAGTTAAAGTTAATAGTAATTTCTCATTTCCTAGAACATAAACAGATGGGTTCAGGACCAGTGGGATGTACCAAAACTACTCCCGAATAGCATGGGAGGCTGCCCATGGTCCAGTCAAAAACCACCCATGCAAGGGCTGCGTCCTCTGGGCCTGCATTTTCAGACAATACTTGCAAAAAGTGTGTAAGGACCACCATGTCACAGCTCAGGTAATGTCAACAGGAGACAATCTAACCTCCGTCCATGACACTGCCTGAGCCCTAGTCGAATAAGGCCTAACCTAAGTAGGCAATGGCTTCTCCGAGGCCACACAGGCGGCCGTGACTACCTCCTTAATCCAGCAAGCTATTGTAGCCCTCAAAGCCAGCTTGCCTGTTTACCCCATCATGAATGACAAACAGGCGACCCATCTTTCAGAAAGTCTTAGAAACCTCCAGATACCTCAGAATGTGTCTTGACTTCCAAAGGACGCGATATTCCTCTGCATCTTTCCTTATCCAGAGAAGGCAAGGAAATGGACTGATTCGACTGAATATTTGAGACCAACTTAGGCAAGAAAGAAGGAACGGTACACAGTTGAATCGCTCCTGGACTGACCCGAAGGAATGGTTCCTGACAAGATGCCTGCAGCTCAAAAATTTAACATGCAGAACATATCGCCACCAGAAAGACTATTTTCAAAGTCAGTACGTGCAAAGGGAGTGCATTGTTGAAACATAGTACCCACCAAAAAAATCCAGAACTAGTTAGGATTCCACAAGCATACCGGTATCCGCAAGGGATGACAAAGATGTTCTATTCCCCTCAAGAAAGGGACCACATCAGGATAAGGCAATAAGGATTCACTTGACCTCTGAAACAGGCAACAGTCGCTACTTGTACCTTCAAGGAATTAAGGGGCCAACCCTTTATTCAACCTATCCTGCAAAAGTTCCAAAATAAGCAGGATCCTAGCTGAACGAGCAAACACTCCTCGATCCTCACACAAAGCCTCAAAACACTCGTCAAACCCATACCTAGGCTAAGGAAGTGGAGAATTTTCGTAAGCGTAGCAAGGTGGTAATCATCGCAGTAGAATAACCACACTTCAACAAGCGAGCCTGCTCAAGGGCCATACCGTAAGATAAAACTGAGACAGATCTTCATGAAGGACCAGTTCCTGCTACAAAAGATTCCTGTGTACTGGAAGACAGTGTGTGTGTGTGTGTGTGGGGGGGGGTCTATAGTCTTTGTAGATCTGCATACCATGGTCTCATGGGCCAATCTGGGGCCACCAAAAGCACCATCATCCTGTGGCCTTCGACCCTCTGACCTATTCTGCCCAACATGTGCCATGGAGGAAAGGCATACAGCAGCTTGTCTTCTGGCCAGATCTGCATGAGGGTATTGATACCCAAGGACTTTGTATCTTTCCTGCAACTGAAGAATCTAGGAATCTTCACACTGTGAGAAGTCGCCAGCGGGTCTAACAGAAGGCCCCAGCTGAAATGCCTCAACCGCAATACCCATTCACCTGGGTCCAGACTCTCCTTGTGAGAAAGTTTGTTCTTACATTGTCTTTTCCTGCAATGTGAGAGGTCAAGATCTCCTGGAGATGCACTTCCAACCATTCCATAAGTTGGTCTATTTCTTGTGACACTTGCTGGCTCTTGGTTCCTCCCTGCTGATTGATGTAAGCCACCTGCGTTGCGTTGTCTGATATTATAGAAACATAGAAATGACGGCAGAAGAAGACCAAACGGCCCATCCAGTCTGCCCAGCAAGTTTCGCACTTTTTTTTTCCCCCCCTCATCTGTTACTCTTGGCTCTTAGTAACTTTTTGGTTATATTTCCCTTCCACCCCCACCATTAATGTAGAGAGCAGTGTTGGAACTACATCTAAGTGAAATATCTAGCTTAATTAATTAGGGGTAGTAACCGCCGCAATAAGCAAGCTACACCCATGCTTATTTGTTTATCCAGACTAAATAATTCAGTCCTTGTTGGTTGTTGTCTGTATATAGATCCACTTTTCTTCATTCCCCCTGCCGTTGAAGCAGAGAGCTATGCTGGATATGCGTGAAGTATACTCGGACCACTCAACCCTACAGTCTGCCGCTGAACTGCAAGCACGCTAACCGGACTGCCATGGCTTCCAGGCAATTGATGTTACAGAGAGACACTTCTGTAGTCCAGGGTGTTTGCACAGTTAGTTCCTGAGTGAGCTCCCCAACCCTGGAGACTCGCATCTATCGTGAGTGCCAATCAGTTTGGCGATGTCAGGTAAACTCCCTTTCTCAGCTTGCAACTACCACTGGAAGTGAGAACAGACTTCCATCGACAAGTGGAGACAAATCGAAGAGTCCTGAGACTGCGGGTTACAACGAGAAAGCAGGGAGCGCTGAAGATGACAGAGTTAGAGTTTGCTTTTTTTTTTTTTTTTATATATATATACCGTCACATCGGCATAGCATTCACAATGGTTTACAATCGAAACAATGAAAGAATTCAATAAAACATTCAATACATAATAATAACAGCTAAAAATGTTTAAAAAAGACAGATAAATTAGCTGTTAAAATACAATTACAACTAAAAAAAACAAACATATTACTTTAATATTACTAAAGAGTAATTAAAAATAAGAGACGCGCCTGCAACAACTTCTGAATTCGAATTTCTGGCAGGAAGTTTGCTCTGCCTCGTATCAAACTGAACACCCATAAACTCTAATGACTTAGATGGCTGAAGATTGCCCTTGGCTATGTTCACAACCCAATCGAGCTCCTGCAACTGGGAGAACACCTTGCAGGTAACCAAGCGGCTCTCTTCCAAAGCCTGGGCTCAAATCAGCCAGTCGTTCAAATGAAACGTGTACTAGGATTCAACCCTCTCTGAACTCTACCGCTACCAGCAGCATAACCTTGAAAAACGTTCTGGGAGCAGTGGCCAAAACTGATAATGGCACTCCAACACCACAAAATGTAGAGAAAAGTGCTCCACTCGGATGGGAATATGGGAGGTATGTCTCTGACAGATCCAAGGAAGTCAGAAATTCAGACTGCATGGCCATTATCACAGAGTGCAACATTTCCATGTGAAAATGACAGTTGATTCCTTTGAAATCCAGGACAGGATGAAAGGAACCCTTTTTCTTGGGCACAGTGAAATAAATGGAATATCACCCCGTATTTTCTTGAGACATAGGTACTGAAACCACAGCCCTCAGACATAGGAGCCTCAACAGCGAAGAATCCACTACCTGCTTCTTCTGCAGGGAGGCACCACGAACACATCCCGAGGAACACTGAAATTTCAGCTCAAACCCTTCTCGCATCACTTCCAGGACCCACCTCTAATGAAACAGAGAGGTGTCCCCCTATCTCCTGTTCCTGAGGGTGGGGTGGCAAACCTTCACTGGAAAGCTCGGGAGGATCTATTACTCGAGCCCACGCCTTGCTTGAGCTGTCTGGGACGGAAAGACTGAGACCTGCCGAATAGCCAAGTCCTCTGAAAGGTTGTCCTTTTCTCTGTAAGGACAAAACAGATTGGAACCCCTGAGATGACCCCTCATACCAAAGGGGCATGAGGCAACTGTTTCTTATCCTCTGGTAAAAATCGAGGAACCAGGTATTTGGCCCATTTACTGGCCAGTTTCTCCAACTTGCCCCCAAACTAGAGCAAGCCTTTAAAAGGTAATTTCGTAAAATTAGCTTCTGAGGTCACACCGGCCGACCAATTTTGCAGCCATAACCGAAGCCTGGCCACTATTACCGAAGCCACTCCTCTGGCCAAGGTACAAACCAAAGTGCAGCCCACATCTGCTAAAAAGGCAGTAGCGGGTTCCATAACTGCCCTGGAATTCACTCCATAGTCATCAACCTCCTAAGAGAGAGAAGCAAACAAGAGCAAGCCACCAGGGAACAAAAGAAAATTATTACTTACCTGCTAATTTTCGTTCCTGTAGTACCATGGATCAGTCCAGACCGTGGGTTATGTCCCCATTCCAGCAGATGGAGTCAGCAAAAACCTCGAGGGGGCGTCACCATAAGTACTACTACCCCCTCTGCAGGAGTTCAGTATCGAGTATATCAAAGCCCGAGTAGACAAACAGAACCCCCGAATTGAATCAAGTTTAAACAACACGGCCAACAATAGCCGTCAGCCATAGCAACGAAAAACTGGAGCGTCCTAGCAACGTGTAGGAGGCTGCACAAACAGTAAGGCAACTTGTGAGGAGCTGTGAACACAGAGAACAGTGACAATGGTAAAGGACAGATACCAGTACAGTCCCGTCGCGGAAACGGAGCAGGCTGAGCACCCAGATGTGGTGGGCGTCTGGACTGATCCATGGTACTACAGGAACGAAAATTAGCAGGTAAGTAATAATTTTCTTTTCCCTGTACGTACCTGGATCAGTCCAGACCGTGGGATGTACCCAAGCGTCCCTAAATCGGGTGGGGTCCTGCGAGGCCTGCTCGGAGAACCTGCTCACCAAAATGTCCCGAGACGGGAGAGGCGAGATGCAAACGATAGTGCCTCGCGAAGGTGTGTAACGACTTCCAGGTGGCCGCTCTGCAGATCTCTTGAGAAGAGACCGAACGGACCTCCGCCCAGGAGGCCGCCTGAGAGCGTGTGGAATGCGCTACAATGCCGGGCGGGGGAGTCCGCCCCGCCCCAACGTAGGAAGCGGCAATCCCCGCTTTCAACCACCTAGCAATGGTAGTCTTGGAGGCCTGGGAACCCTTCTTAGGCCCGGACCAAAGGACAAATAGATGGTCAGACGTCCGGAACTCGTTTGTAACCTCCAGATAGATGCGCAGCGTGCGTTGAACGTCCAGGAGTCGGAGAGACCTCGGCTCGGAGGAAGCGAAGGACGGCAACTCCACCGTCTGGTTCACATGAAACGCAGAGACCACCTTCGGGAGGAAGGAAGGTACGGTGCGGATCGAAACTCCAGAATCGGAAAACCGAAGGTAGGATTCCCTGCACGACAGAGCCTGCAGCTCCGAAATGCGACGAGCGGAACAGATGGCCACCAAAAATACCGTCTTGAGGGTAAGGTCCTTAAGTGTCGAACTGCGCAGTGGCTCGAACGGAGGCCCCGACAGGGCGCGAAGCACCAGGTTGAGACTCCAGGATGGACAAGGATCCCGTAGCGGAGGTCGCAGATGCTTGACACCCTTGAGGAAACGAGCAATGTCCGGATGTTGTAGGAGGGAGCCCTCCGCCCGCAACAGCGACCCAAGGGCAGACACCTGAACCCTCAGAGAGTTATAGGCTAGCCCCTTTTCCACCCCGGCTTGTAAGAACTGGAGAATCTGAGAAATCGAAGCCGTAGTAGGACTCGTGTCCTGACTGGTACACCACAGCTCGAACACCTTCCAGACTCGGACGTAGGCCACCGACGTGGACGTCTTACGCGCCCGTAGCAACGTGGACACTACCGCCTCCGGGTACCCTCGGCGCCGGAGGCGGCGCCTCTCAAAAGCCAGGCCGCAAGACAGAAGAGTTCTGCCTGCTCGAAAAATACTGGGCCCTGATTTATTTATTTATTTATTTTTAATTTTTATATACCGAAGTTCTAGTAGAGACTACAAATCACTCCGGTTTACATAAAACGAAGAACTGCTCAACAGATAGCGGAGCTTTACATGGAACCGTATAACATATGGAACAGTATAACTGGTTGACAATTTAACATAGTGCTAAATAAAGTGATAATATTTTAACTGGTAATAAATAAAGAAATATAATATTTTATATAAGAAGTATAACTATTTAACGTAGCAATAAATATAAATATAGGCAATGCCTAATATATATATGAAATAAAGTGAATTTTTTTTTTTTTTTTTTTTTTTAAAGTGAATTTTTGAGCTCACAGATAATAGTCCAGTTGCAGATTCTTAAAAGTAGTACTTTATACAGTGTCCATAGTTAAGGGATGGAAGTCTGTCAGTCATAGTAAGATTAAGCGTCTGGGAAAGCTTGTTGGAAGAGAAAAGTTTTCAGTCTTTTTTTGAATTCTTGATAACTGGGTTCTAGTCTAAGATCTGGGGGAAGGGTGTTCCACTGGTGTGGGCCTGCTGAAGATAGCGCACGTTTGCTCAATGATGATTTTATTTGCGGAGCATGCAGTGTTCCTCTGTATGCGCTTCTGATTGGTCTGGAGGAAGTGTGCGGTTGGAGTTGAGAGCTTAATGTGATGGGGGCTAGATTGTTTGTCGCTTTGTGGATGATAGTGAATACCTTATAGAGTATCCTTTGTTTAATGGGGATGCAAGAGGAGGGGGAGGTGTCCCAGCCGGACCGGTCCGTCGACTACCAGCTGTAGCAGGTCCGCAAACCAAGGTCGGCGTGGCCATTCCGGGGCGACGAAAATCACCGTCCCCTGGTGTCCTTCTATTCTGCGGATCATCCTGCCTACGAGAGGCCACGGGGGAAACGCGTAGAGCAGAAGATGGGTCGGCCATGGGAGCGCCAGCGCGTCCACCCCTTCCGCGCCGCGTTCCCTTCGCCGACTGAAGAAGCGGGGGGCCTTGGCGTTGAGCGCTGATGCCATCAGATCTAGGTGGGGAGCCCCCCACCGATGGACGAGGAGCTGCATCGCCTCTTCGGACAGGGACCACTCTCCGGGGTCCAGCAGTTGACAACTGAGGAAGTCCGCCTGCCCATTGTCCACTCCGGCTATGTGAGACGCCGCTAGCCGCACGAGATGGTGCTCCGCCCATTGCATGAGCAGCGCCGCCTCTAGAGCGACCTGCGGGCTGCGCGTGCCTCCTTGGCGATTGATGTAGGCCACGGTGGTAGCGTTGTCCGAAAGAATCCTGACCTCCCGGTTCCGAAGAAGCGGGAGAAAATGTCGCAGAGCGAGCCTGACCGCTCTGGTCTCCAGACGATTGATGGACCATGTCCCTTGCGTCGCGCTGCGATCGCAGACCGCGCCCCAGCCCACCAGACTGGCGTCGGTGGTGACCACCACCCAATCCGGTACGGCGAGGGACACCCCTCAAGCTAGGTTGGACGGCTCCAGCCACCAGCCCAGACTGTCCCTGGCCTTCTGAGGGAGCGGGAGGACCACCTGGTAATCCTGCGAGAGTGGCTTCCAACGGGAGAGGAGCGCCCACTGTAAGGGCCGGAGGCGCGCAAATGCCCAAGGGACCATGTCGATTGTGGATCCCATCACCCCCAGAAGTTGCAGGTAGTCCCAGGAAGTGGGATCTGGCAACGCAGAGAATCGCAGTATGTGATCCCGCAAAGAGTGCGCCTTGTCCTGTCGCAGGAAGACCTTGCCCAGTCGGGTGTCGAAGGTCGCCCCCAAGAATTCCAAACGCTGAGAGGGCACGAGGGAGCTCTTGGAAAAATTCACTACCCAGCCCAGGGAATGCAGGAACCGCAGCACCCGGGACACCGCTGCTTGGCCGTGGGTGAAAGACTTCGCCCGTATGAGCCAATCGTCGAGATAGGGGTGGACTAGGATACCCTCCTTCCGAAGGGCCGCAGCCACGACTACCATGATCTTGGTGAAGGTGCGCGGTGCCGTTGCCAGCCCAAACGGGAGAGCGACGAACTGGAAGTGCTGGTCCAGAATCTTGAACCGGAGAAGATGATGATGGTCCGGACGGATGGGAATATGTAAGTAAGCCTCCGTGAGGTCCAGGGAGGCGAGGAACTCCCCCGGATGGACCGCCGCAATCACAGACCGCAGCGTCTCCATGCGAAAGCGGACCACTCGGAGGGACTTGTTGACTTCCTTGAGGTCCAGGATGGGCCGAGACGATCCGTCCTTCTTTGGAACTACGAAGTAGATGGAATAGTGGCCCAAGCCCACCTCTCCGAAGGGCACGGGCGCAATAGCGCCTATCTCCTGAAGCCTGTCCAGCGTTGACTGTACCGCTCGTCTCTTGAGAGCCGAGCCACAAGGGGAGAAAATGAAACGACCCTTTGGTGGGCGGACAAATTCCAATGCGTAGCCGTGCTTTACGGTGTCCAGAACCCACTGGTCTGAGGTAATCCTCGCCCACTCCTGGTAGAACAACGTCAGCCGTCCCCCGATCCTGGGTACGGCGGAGTGGGCGAGCCTGGCATCATCGAGAGGACTTGGGTGATGGATTACCTGCCCCTGGAGAGGTGCGGGCGGGCCTGCGTCCGCGAAAGGAACGCGACCAGGGCTGAGGCCTGGGCGCGGCAGGCCGGGAACCCCCCGGCCTGTAGCTCCGGTAACGCCGCTGCGCCCTGGCCCTAGTCCGGGAAGAAGCAAACGCACGAGAAGGCCGATATCTATCCTCCGGAAGGTGGTGAACCGCGTTTTCCCCCAGGGACTTGATGAGCTGGTCCAGATCTTCTCCAAAGAGGAACTTACCCCTGAAAGGCAGGGAGCCCAGACTTGACTTAGAGGACGTATCCGCCGCCCAGTTGCAGAGCCAAAGCAGGCGTCTGGCCGCCACCACCGAAACCATGGACCTAGCCAGGACTCGGAACAGGTCATACGAGGCATCCGCCCCATTTGCCACCGCAGCTTCTAACCGATCCGCCTGGGCGGCTTCCGCAGCAGGCAGATCCTGGGAGGTGAGGAGTTGCTGTACCCACAGGAGGCTCGCCCGCTGGGCGAGGGAACTGCACATCGCTGCCCTCATCCCCAGGGCGGAGACCTCGAAGACTCTCTTCAGGAAAATCTCCAATTTGCGATCTTGCGTGTCCCGCAAGGCCGCCCCTCCCGTCACCGGAATTGTCGTCCTCTTTGTGACCGCTGAAACTGCGGAGTCCACTCTCGGTACCTTGATGAGATCCAGGAAATCCTGTGGTAGTGGATACAGCCTTTCCATGGCGCGACCTACCTTTAGAGAAGCCTCAGGGGTATCCCATTCCCTCGTGAGAAGCTGCAGGAACGATTCGTGAATGGGAAATGCCCGGGCCCTCGGCCGCAGGGCAGCAAGGACCGGGTCCCCCTTCTTCGAGGATGTGACAACCGCAGGCGCTACTGGAGCGGGCGGGTCTGGCGGCGGGTCCAGATCCAGTTCCTGAATAATTCGTGGGATGAGCTCCTCCAGTTCTTCCCTCTGGAAGAGCCGCAGCGTACGCGGATCGTCTCCTTCCGGCGTGGGGTCCCCTTGGCCCAAGTCTGGGAAATCGGGATCAAGGGCCCCTGGGTCTGGCCCCGCTCCCACCGGTCCTGGAACCGTCCGGACGCGGGAGGGAGGACGGGGGGCCCCCACTCCCGCCGAGACGGGGGGGCCGGAGCCGCGGGCGAGGTCCGACACAGTTTGGCAGGGGGGGGTCCCACCGGGTCATCCAATCCCTGCAGGTAAGCCGTGTGCATGAGGAGTATAAACTCCGGGGGAAACCCTGGTCTGGCCGAGGGGGCTCCGGTAGGCGGTGGCTCCGTGCTGGCTTGCCCCTGCGAGCCTTGCTCAGGCAGCAAGGCCGGGGGCGAATCCGCTGCCGAATCCCTGTCATCCGGCGTGTCCTGAAATCCCTCCGGACGCTGAGTGCTCAAAATGGCCGCCGTTCCCGCCACGAATGGGGGAGGGGCCGGCCGACGGCGTCCAGGCAAAGGCACAAGAAATGAAAAATCCGCGGCGAGCTGAGAGGTGCCTTCTCCCCCGGGAAGGCACCGTGCACAGATGCCCTCCCGGGAGATGCGGGAGCCCGGTTCGCCGCAGGCCGCGCAGCGCGTCGGTCGCGGCATCAGTGTCGCGGCGAAAAACCCGCGAAAACTAAAGTAAAAAAAAAAATCAAAAAATCGAGTCCCGGGGTTCCGCGAGGAAGCGCGCCGCCGCCGCGGGGGGGCCCGATGGCCTGCACTGCCCGCCGGCGGGGAAGAAGACAAGTGTCGCGGGGGGGCCCTCCCGGCCGCACGGCCCGCCGAAGAAGCAGAGCCCTGCCTGCCTGCACCAGCAGCCCACGAGGAGCTGCAAAATGGCCGCTTTCAGGCTAGCCCGCGCGGAGAGGCCGGTACAACCAGCATCCGCGAGGCAGGGCAGTTTGGGGAGCTGCAAGAAAATCACACAAAAAACAACACTACCACTTACCCCGTACGGTCCGAAGAAACTGAAAGGACACACAGGACAAGGGGTAAGCCACGCCTCCCCAAAATTGAACCCTTTCAATTAACTTTTTTTTTTTGGCAAAAAAACTTGATTCAAAAGAAATAGGCAGAAGCCCAAGAGAAAGGAGCAGAGGTAAAAGTCAAAAACCTAGACCAAGTTGGGAGAAACCCAAGTACCCTACTCGCATCTGCTGGAGTCAGAAGATACTGAACTCCTGCAGAGGGGGTAGTAGTACTTATGGTGACGCCCCCTCGAGGTTTTTGCTGACTCCATCTGCTGGAATGGGGACATAACCCACGGTCTGGACTGATCCAGGTACGTACAGGGAACAGGAAGCTATCTGCAATGTCAATGCCACTGCTTCAAATGCTTAAGGATGGCCTCAATCCTCCTATCATGCACATACTTCAAGGCCCATCCTCCCTACACGGGGATAGTCATCCGCTTAGAGATGGCACAGACAAGCACATCCAGTTTCAGAAAAAAAAACACAGATCTCTCACCACTAAATCCAGGGGGTACAGGCCTTCCAAGGTCCAGCCCACTTTGATATGTGCCTCTGGAGCAACTTTCAAGATCAATTAATTCTTGAATGGCTTCCATAACAGAGAAACAAGAGGCTTTTCCCTTCGGCTCAGATATGGAATTTGCCCCAGATACTCCCAGCATCTTCAACATCTGGGAAATCAGGGCCGGCAGTTCATCTCTATGAAAGAACTGTAACAGTCCTATACAGTTCTAATCCCAGAGGAACTCCCCATCCTCCAGAGTCAAGAACTGCCTCATCAGTGCCATCCGGACTCCTATCAGGAATACCCGCAGCTAACAGGCATACTTTGACACTTAAAGAGGCCACCACTTGAGGATCTGACCTGACAGAATTAGATGGGAATGAGGACTGTGCTTGAAGAAAGGATCCATGCTAAAACAAGAAGGCACTTGTGTGGCGCCCACCGAGCTGCCAGCCCCTGCGTCCTTAACCAGGCCATCAGGCTGAGAAGAACTAGGCTAAGCAAAAATCAGAGGAAGATAGTTCTCCCTGAGCCTCTAAGCAGCACTGACACGTTAGAGGGCACTCCAGGCTGAGATGCCCAAATATAACACAGAGAAGGGCACTCAGGTTTCTTAGTCACCAGCACCATTAGTCCATCAGTTGCTTAATAGGCGACTGAAGATGTGCGTCCAGCCAAGTCACACTGAAAAAATTTAGGCGCAAACGTTTTTTCGCGCATCAAGTCTGCGCAGCGCAAAAACTAAGCGCACCGTCACCATGCCAAACCTGGGTGCACAACCGATAAGTGTTAGAATGTGTGCACAAGCAACATACCCAAAAGAAACTGGGCACACAAATTAGACACACAGCCGGATTCACATGCACACCGACGGTCCTGTAGAGAGCAGCCGAACGTGCAGAAAAGTACATGAAAACGCTGCTGCTGCCTACCACATGGCACACAGGAAAAATCCTAAATAGTGGGGCCTAGCCACTCAGGCTGTTCAACCTGCCAGGCTGCTCAGTTCCCTTAACCCCTATGGGAGCAGGAACAAAGATTGGAACAGCACGCTGAGCATAGAAACTGGAAGAAGTCCTAAAACAACCCTACTCTTTCTTAAAAAAAAAAAAAAATACCCACTTACCTGAGCTCAGCCTTCCCTTCAGGTCTCCAGCTGTGAGGGGGGGGGGGGGGGGAGGGCATATGCCACCACCACCACACTCAGCTTTCTGCACCTGCTGCCTTTCAGCTGTCCAAGCAGCTAAGTCCACGCTGGCTGAAAAGCCAGCTACTGGACCAAGGCACCACGGAAATCACCTCAGGAATTCTCAACTGGGGGAGGGACCATTTGTTATCACCACAGGAGAGCGGGGCAATAGAAGAAAATCTGTTTCTCCTTCCAAAATCTAAAGCAATCACCAGTAGGGAAATGCACGTCCGCCATCTGCTGGAGACAGAGAATACGGGCAGGCTGTCACTGCAGAGGTATAGGTATTGTGACGTCAGTTTGCTCTGTCTCCATCTGCTGGTAAAGGTGCAAAACCCACTGGTTCTGAACTAGTCTATGTGCTAGGAAATTTCCTTTTTTCTTTTCCCTTTTGGACAATGTTCCAAACATATTAACAGTTGGATTTTAGCTGGCTATACCCAATGCCTTAAGGTCCATGTTATCCAGGGATAGCCTGCAACCATGGTGGTGGATTTTGTTTCCTGTTCAAGTTTTTTCATTTGGTTTTGGGTTGGGGTTTTTTTTTTTTTTTGGGGGGGGGGGTTACTTTTTGAAGGCTTCATACTGGAGAAATTACTTACCTGATAATTTCATTTTCCTTAGTGTAGACAGATGGAGACGGATCAGATTTCAAACTGCTATCAGGAGTACACTATACCCATTGTTCCCGAGTCCATCTGCTACACGCTAGGAAACAATATATATACCCCTGGCACAGACATCAGCCCACCAGTATTCTCCATCTCCAGCAGATGGTGAATATGCATCTCCATACTGTAGTCCTGGGGGAATTTTGCACTACTGCGGAATGCAGAAGTTGCACAGAATTCTCCCTTCCCGCAGAATCCACTGCAGCCTCTACCTTCATGCAGATTTCCTCCCTCGCCTCACAGAATCCACCACAGCCGAATGCTTCACCCTTCCAAATGCTTTGCTGGAAGAGGAAGGAAAACTGGAAGCATCGCAGCACACGCGAGGTTCACCATGCACACGGGCCAGACCGGAGCGCACTGTTAGCCCGGATTTGGCCGTGCGTTTTCAACGCGCTAGCTTTACCCCTTATCCAGTAAGGGGTAATAGTGGGTCGAAAACACGCTGCCAACCCCCCAAAACATGCAAATGCATGTTGATGGCCCTATTAGTTATTCCCGCACAATCCAGAAAGCAAAATGTGCAGCGAAGCCGCACATTTTACTTTAAAAAATGAACGCCTGCCCAAAGGCTGGCGTTAATTTCTGCCGGCGAAGTGTACAGAAAAGCAGAAAAAAATGCTTTTCTGTACACCCTCTGACTTAATATCATAACGATATTAAGTGGGAGGCCCCAAAATTTTTTAAAAAATTTTAAATTTAAAAAAAAAAAATGTTAAATTGTCCCACGGGTCGGAAGACGGACCCTCAATTATGCCGGCGTCCGTTTTCTGAACCCGTGGCTGTCAGCGGGTTTGAGAACAGACACCGGCAAAATTGAGCGTCTGCTGTCAAATCCGCTGACAGCCGCCGCTCCTGTCAAAAAACAGGCGCTAGGGACGCACTAATGTCCCTAGCACCTCTTTTTTCCAGTGGGCCCTCATTTGCATACTAAATCACGCACACAGGAGAGTGGCCTGTGCGCGCTTCGGGAGAGCGGGTGCTCACCTCGGAGCGCCAACTCTCCCGCGGGTTTTACTGTATCGGCCTGACAGAGAGCAGAACCATCACGGCACAGACATACACATGGAGAGCAAAGGCAGCGCAGCACAGATGAGGTTAGCAAGCCACACTGTGGAAAGGCCAGGACCCTACAATCAGAGACAGAGGGCAGGGTTTTTCTAGTGGGTGGCTTGAGATACAAGGGGAAAGCAGGTGAATGGGGACAGGGGCAGACGCCAAGGGGGATTCATATTTCCATTTGTTATGAGCCAGAGGTCTGCAGCCTTTGACATGTGTTCCCTAGCACTGGACAGCTGAGCAGACTGACTTCCACTGCAGAGGTTGCATTTATCCAAACATCTCCTGCTGCGCGAAACTGGCACCACAGCAGCGGGAGATGTTTGATTAAATGCAAATCCTGCTGCTGCATGTGAGGCTTGGAGCTAACTTTCTGACTGAGATAACCACAGTGGTCAATGCCTGCTCAGTTGTCCAGTATGACACTGGACAACTGGTGGATGTGAATCCTCCTTTGACCTCAGCTTCTGTTCCTGTTTACCTCCTCTCATGAAAATACCGGAATGCACTGAAATAGAGATTAACAAAAAATAGTGTTATTTTGACAAATAAATGTGTAGAATTTAGAAAATGTGCACAGAATTTTCAATTGTTTTGTTGCAGAATTTTTAGTTTTTTTTGCACAGAATTCCCCCAGGAATACTACTGGGGCAATGACAGGTGTTTGAACCAACAGATATGTTCCATGTGGGTTGTTTTTGCAGCCATGTAGGTTTACTGGATATCTACAATGAATATGCATGAGAGATTTGCATGCAAATTTCTCTCTTGCATGTTCACTGTGGATATCCTAAAAACAGCAGATGGCTGGGGGTCCCCAGGACAGGTTTGGGAACTGTTATGACTGACCATTCAGGCAGAAGTACTTCTTTCCTCAGGCCGTTGAATGTTTACTATGCTTCTACCCAGTACATCTACAATATACTGCAACTGCTTACCTGCGTCTTGCTGTCCAAACGGTTCAAATCCAGAAATACACTTCAGTTGAAACTGTTGCAAGTAGTGCACTAGTAACTATATTTAAGGCAGATCTTAAGTTTCTTTTTGCTGTCATTTCTATGCTTACTAAAATTAATACAATAACTAGGTCACACAGCCAAACATACATTCAAATTTGACCAAAACTGAGCCAACAAGCTTGCTTTTAGGGGGCCACATATAGAGTAGAAACTAGATTAAAATAGTTGCAGAATAGTTGCAGAAGGTCTTGGCAAAAACCGCAAACTAGATGTGCTCTGACCTGAAGCTGGCACAAGAGTTACTAAACCAAATCTTTTATTTCTGTTTATTACTACTGCGAGTGCAAAAAATAAAAAAAACAAAAAAACACAACATCCAACAGAAAAATAAATGCATAAACATAAAATTTACCTTTCATTACTAAGACAGTACCGTGGTCGATAATGGTTTCTCAAGTGATCCTGCAAAGAAAAAGGGGAGTATAATGGGAAGCTATCCACGATTCTGAGTATAATCGTATCCCCTCGGGGGCAAGTTACGTGCACGATTTTGTCAAGTTCACAAAAGTTGCAAGCTAAGCAAGCTCCAGCCAGAGAGCCCGCAGCAACCAAAACGCCCGGCGGACACTGGAGGGGGCGGAGTAGGCGAGAACCCGCAACAGCACTACCAGCCCATGGAGCATAACAACCATACCCGACACCTAAAGTACGTCACCACCAGCCACCCTGCCTGCCAGCCTCAAGAGACTCACCAGCCCAGTCCTCATCGCCGTCATCTTGCTCCCCCCCACCAGCTCCAACCTAGAGCGGGGAGAAGGGGAAGCAGAAACAGGATAGCACGTCCCAGAGAGCGAGACAACGCAAAAATTAGTTTTAAAAAAAAAAAGATAAAAAGAAGTAACCACAGGTAAAAATATTGACTATCACCCAGCAAAAAGAAAGAAAAGTTCCACCGCTCGCGATCTCCACCCACCACCAGTCTCTCGCGCTGTAGCTTATCTCCTCTGCTAGCAGACACACACTAAGCCTCCGCAAGCACTTCGAAAGCCCGCGCTCATTTACATACAGCCAGCCCACCCCCCACAGCAATGTTCAATTTTAAAACGCGTTGCCGCCCACGCTCCCTTTTCCCTGTAGCGTTATGTTTTTTCAAACACAACTACCTCACGCTACGCGTGAGCAACAACGTATCCAATCAGGTTAGGGGAGGGGAGGAGTTGTACGTAGTGGGAGGAGACAAAGAAGGAAAATGCCAAGGGAAAAATCAGCGAAATGACGTACGGAGTGAGGCGGAGCCAATGTCTTCCGGGCAATGCTGTCACATTGGGCTACTTTTCTGCCCGTTGTGCCCAAAAAAGTAGTTTTGTGTGGTTGGTTGGGCTACTTTTGGGCTTGGCGACTGGGCAGCTAATTGTTAGCCGCTCTCTTTGCCCGATGCAATAAGACCCGCGCTCTTAATCAGGCCCATGCAATTTCGTGTGCTGAGCCTAGCGCACAGTTAGGCCGATACAGTAAAAATCGCGGGAGAGAGCGCCGGCTCCCCCAACGCGCGCCCAGCCACCTCTCCTGGGCGGGCAATTCTTATTTTAAATGAGGGAGTCGTGTAAATAAGGAGGCGCTGGGACAATAGCACAGCCCTAGCACCTCCTTATTAGCATAGACGTGGCTGCCAGCGGGCCCCAACAACCGTCACTCTATTTTACCAGTGTCAGTTTCTGAATGCGATGTCAGACACGGGTTAGGAAAACGGACGCCGGTAAAATTGAGTGTCCGTTTTTCTAACCGCTGACCGGCAGGCAGATCCATTTTTTTTTTTTAATTTTTGGTTCCTCCAACTTAATATTGCTAGGATATTAAGTTGGAGGGTGTACAGAAAAGCAGTATTTTCTGCTTTTCTGTAAATATTTCCTGTATAAGAGGTAATAGACGCACGTCAAAAATGCGCGGCCAATCCCCCCAAAAACTAATAGCACTAAGCACATGCAAATGTGCATTGATGAAGCTATTAGTTAATCCCCAGGATACTGAAAGTAAAATGTGTGGCCAAGCCGCACATTTTATGCTCAGAAATTAATGCCTTGCTCGACTGAGCACACCGTACTGTATCGGCCTGAGATTAACGAGCGCTTGGACACTAGTTTTGGACACACTACGCTAACACCAGATACAATAAGGGGATTAGCATGTCTAAAACACAGGTTCAAACCAATGCGTAGCTAATAACGCTCATCACACGTAAATGCATGTAGGTGAGGCTATTAGCTATTACCCCCCCCCCCATGCAAAAGAAATCATCTTGCACGTGACGCACACGTTTTAACATAGAAAACGCCAGCCCAGGGGCAGACTGCAAGAAAATATCAGCTCGGGATTTTTTCAAAACCAACCCATGGGGTACCTTACTCCTTTGTGCACTTTCTCTGCAGCACATGCATCAATACGCCAAGTTGACTCAAACCCAGCAGAATTAAGCCCAAATTTCTCAAAAATAAATTTCACATTTTTTGCATATTCTAGACCAACAATGAGTAAACAAAGCTGTATACCTCCATTCCATTCATGCAAATCAACTGGGGCCACCCCACAAGTCTGCTTAGCAGAATACCTCACCTTAGTCACACATGTAGAACACAGACAGACCCTCACCAAATACAAAATGAAGCAATAATAAAGTACATAAGAACATGCCATACTGGGTCAGACCAAGGGTCCATCAAGCCCAGCATCCTGTTTCCAACAGTGACCAATCCAGGCCATAAGAAACCTGGCAAGTACTCAAAAACTAAGTCTATTTCATGTTACCATTGATAGTAATAGCAGTGGCTATTTTCTAAGTCAATTAATAGCAGGTACTGGACTTCTCCTCCAAGAACTTATCCAATCCTTTTTTAAACACAGCTATACCAACTGCACTAACCACATCCTCTGGCAACAAATTCCAGAGTTTAATTGTGCGTTGAGTGAAGAAGAACTTTATTCGATTAGTTTTAAATGTGCCACATGCTAACTTCATGGAGTGCTCCCTAGTCTTTCTATTATCTGAAAGACTAAATAACTGATTCACATCTACCCGTTCTAGACCTTTCATGATTTTAAACACCTCTATCATATCCCCCCCTCAGCCGTCTCTTCTCCAAGCTGAAAAGTCCTAACCTCCTTAGTCTTTCCTCATAGGGGAGCTGTTCCATTCCCCTTATCATTTTCGTCACCCTTCTCTGTACCTTTTGTGGACCCTTATTTTGTATTAGGTAAGAGTCAGCTTGTGTTGTGCTTGTATGATTGCATTGAGGGATTCTGTTGGCATGTACAGTGTGTCGGGATCTATTCCTTGTTCTGTTTTTCCAGTAGAAGGTATTGGTGTTCTAGGGCCTATAGTAGTGATTCTAGTACTTCCCTCTCATAAGCAAGAGTGTTACTGTTATAGCTTGACAGTTTGCTACAAATGTTCTGAGTAAGATTTTTAGCAGGGTTTTGTAATACATCACAGTGCACCTGGTAGTGGAGAGAGTGTTTTGATGTCAGTGAAATCTGGACCCTAATTAGTTTAATATAATAAAAAAATACCATAACTCAATAGAAGAGGAAAAGGAATGATATTATGGTTTAAGGCACACACACCTTTTTCAATTTGTACTGCTTATACAAAAAAAGAGATCATTTGTGTTTTAGATTATGTTGGGATGGGTTGTGGATTTTATAACTACTGTGCACAGTTTACAGATTTTTTTTTTTATAACAAATGGCATATTAAATTGAAACAATAAATGAATAAATAATCAGTTGGGTAAAGGTTAAGGGTCACATCCATACAGACCTATGGGTCACAATTTTGGGATCAGGGTCACACATATTAACTTTTTAGATTATAAATAATAATGTTAAATTTTAAGTTAAAATATTTAAGAGAACCTCCAAGCTCATGTTGTGTATAGAGTGAGGGTACACTTTTTTTTACTTGGCAATAGGCACCAAATTGCCTGGCTACAGCTCTGTCCCATTCACATACACACTCATCCCAGGCAGCCTCCCATTCACTCACACACACACACCCATCACAGGCAGCCTTCCATTCACTCACACACACATGCAGACCAGGCAGTCAAGGTCCATGTGTCATTCCTCTTCTGCTGCTGATGCTAGCCTTTCCTTCTTTGGGGAAAAAGCCATTTTGCAGGTCCTCTTCATGTGCTGGCCCCGAGGTAATTCAATATTCGCGGTGCTAGCACTTCCTGTATTCTCATCTCGCGAGAATACAGGAAGTTCTAGCACTGCGAGTGTTGAATACCGCAGGGCCAGCACCTGAGGAGGAGCTGCCAGACGGGCTTCCTCTGCCATGGCCTCCTTCTTTCACTACCAGTGGGATCGGGTCCACTGGTGGCACCTTGGACCTACTTTTCCTCTGCCAGTGGGACTGGGTCTACCAGCAGCACCACGGACCTCCTTCTTCCACCGCCAGTGGGATCAGGTCCACCAGTGGCACCACAAACCTTCTTCTGTACCAGTGGTATCGAGTCCAATAGCAGCACCATGGACCTTCTTCTTTCTCCACTGGTGGGATTTGGTCCACCAGTGGCACCACGAGCCTCCACTTCTTCTGCCGCCAGAGGGTTTGGGTCCACCAGTGGCAGCTCGGGCCTTTCCCTGTTCTCGGTGCTGCCCCACAGGGTGTGCTGTCCTGTGCAATTGCACAGTATGTACACTGGGCCTGATCGCTGATTTTTCCAAGCATTTAGTGTATAAGGAGAAATAACAGCTAGAGAGAGAGGAAGTGTGTGCTTCTGGACGAGATAGCACAGGCTGATCCTTTGGAAATATGTAAGCTTTATATATATATATATGTGTGTGTGTGTGTAGTTATTGTTATTATCTACCATTACTTCTATATAATTTGATTTTATTTCTTCTGTCCTCCTATTGCTCAAATAAACTTACTTTCCTAAATACCTGGAACCATGATGTACTAAATCAAAGTTTGTATGTGGCTATTTGTGTAGGGAATAAACTCCTGGGTTCAAGCTCCCAGGCATAATCCCAGTAATTGTGTGTGTTTATATTGGATAAACCTGTGAGGTAGTCCTGTGTGCATGCAGCGATAAGCCCCTCAGGTAGCCCCCAGTGTAGACCTCAGTGAGATTAGCCCCCCACATCATAGTCCCTGGGCAGAATGCCAGTATGCACAGTATGAACCCAGAACCTTTGATTTTAGTCAGTTCCCTCAAGGACTTTTTATTTTCGGTCTTTCCAACTGGGCAACAGTCCACCTGATGATCATTCCCTGCACAGAGGGCACAAAAAGAAAAATTATCCATTGTTTTGTTCCTCGGGTAGTTTGAACTCCCTGAGGTACCTTTCTTCTACTGGGGTGAGGATTGTTCCTGCTTTGGAGTTTTTCTTTTATCCCCAGAGATTTTACATTCTAATGTTGGCTGCATCGCTAAGCTGACATCCATAACTCCAGGTCCCGCGAATCGGCAGTCCCTTGCCAAATGACCTCTCTAGCCACAGTTAAAGAACATGTAAGAGATTGTGGCCTGGTCTCTGGTTACAGAAGATGAGCTATCTGCCTTTGAGGGATGCTAGTGGGGGCCTCCACTCTCTGTGCTTTGCCAGGGACTTTGTGCAGACTGTCTTTCTAGCCTCCTTACCATTTCTGGCACTAATTGCTCCTGGTGGAAGCATCTGCCATGTCTAGAGCTCTTTCCAACGTGAGCCCTGTGTGTCGGCAATTCCACATGGGCCAGTCAAGCCCATCTAAGAATTGATCTACAAGTACCTGTCAGGCTTTGCCTCCAGATGTATCCACTTCCAGCTGGCATCTTTCAGGCAATGAAACTGATTTCAGGGGCTCTCCCTAGGCTGCAGGAATCCCAGCCGGAACCGCTGCTGGTATGTTTCTGTGGAATACCTAATTCTGTCCAAGACAGCGGCCTTAACATCCACATAATCAGCTGTTCCATCTGAGCTGGCTGTTTGGAAAGCTAGAGCAAGTTAGACAAGTACATAGTCCAACTGGCTTCAGGCCAAGCCAATAGGTGGGTGGTCTTCTCAAAGATTTTCAGGAAGACCTCTGGGTCCTTGCCTGCTTTAATTTTAAACAGGATGGGGCCAATGCAATAAATATGCGCAGAAAGCGGGTGCTGAACAGTCAGAAGGGAAACTTTGTTAAAATGAAAAAAAGTTAAAAAAAAAAAATTGAAAGGTGCAGCTAAAAAGTTAAAAAGTGTGCAACAGGCGTGGACATTGTTAAAAAATACCATCCTAGAGCACAGTCCAGATGTATTTCACATATGAAGAAAGGTGGAAAGAAGGCAAAACGATTACCGGCATGTTTAAAAGGGGAGGTGAAAGAGGCTATTTTAGCCAAAAGATCTTCATTCCTAAATTGGAAGAAGGATCCATCAGAAGAAAATAGGATAAAACATAAGCATTGGCAAGTTAAATGTAAGACATTGATAAAACAGGCTAAAAGAGAATTTGAAAAGAGGTTGGCTGGGGAGGCAAAAACTTACAGTAAAAACCTTTTTAAATATATCCGAAGCAGAAAGCCTGCAAGGGAGTTGGTTGCACCGTTAGATGATCGAGGGGTTAAAGGGACACTTAGAGAAGATAAGGCCATCGCGGAGAGATTAAATGATTTCTTTGCTTCGGTGTTTATTGAAGAGGATGTTGGGGAGGTACCCGTAATGGAGAAGGTTTTCATGGGTAATGATTCAGATGGACTAAATCAAATCACGGTGAACCTAGAAGATGTGGTAGGCCTGATTGACAAACTGAAGAGTAGTAAATCACCTGGACCGGATGGTATACACCCCAGAGTTCTGAAGGAACTAAAAAATGAAATTTCAGACCTATTAGTAAAAATTTGTAACCTATCATTAAAATCATCCATTGTACCTGAAGACTGGAGGATAGCAAATGTAACCCCAATATTTAAAAAGGGCTCCAGGGGCGATCCGGGAAACTACAGACCGGTTAGCCTGACTTCAGTGCCAGGAGAAATAGTGGAAAGTGTTCTAAACATCAAAATCACAGAACATATAGAAAGACATGGTTTAATGGAACAAAGCCAGCATGGCTTTACCCAGGGCAAGTCTTGCCTCACAAATCTGCTTCACTTTTTTGAAGGAGTTAATAAACATGTAGATAAAGGTGAACCGGTAGATGTAGTATACTTGGATTTTCAGAAGGCATTTGACAAAGTTCCTCATGAGAGGTTTCTAGGAAAAGTAAAAAGTCATGGGATAGGTGGCGATGTCCTTTCGTGGATTGCAAACTGACTAAAAGACAGGAAACAGAGAGTAGTATTAAATGGGCAATTTTCTCAGTGGAAGGGAGTGGGCAGTGGAGAGCCTCAGGGATCTGTATTGGGACCCTTACTTTTCAATATATTTATAAATGATCTGGAAAGAAATACGATGAGTGAGATAATCAAATTTGCAGATGACACAAAATTGTTCAGAGTAGTTAAATCACAAGCAGATTGTGATAAATTGCAGGAAGACCTTGTGAAACTGGAAAATTGGGCATCCAAATGGCAGATGAAATTTAACATGGACAAGTGCAAAGTGATACATATAGGTAACAATAACCCTTGCTGTAGATACACATATAATCATACTCTCGTAGGTTTCATTAACAGGATGTCTGTGTGGAGGAGGGTAGTGGCTAATGCAGGGCCTGTAAGCATACACATGCTTACAGAACCCTGCGCTAACTTCTTTCTACTGCTGCCTCAGGCCAGGCAAAAGAGGAGGGAGAGGGGAAGGATGTAGAGGACCAGGAAAGGGGAGCTGTGTGCAGAAAGGGAGGACCTGAGCAGGGACACTGCAAAATTCTCTCCCTTCTCCAGTGCCTGGGGTTCCCTACCCTCTGCCAAGAATGATTATGGATGCCAAAGTCTTAATTTTGGTCCTTTACCTCTGGACCTACACGATCATTTTTAAAGAGGGGACTTCCAGTAATGCTGCTGAGCTAGGGTTGCCAACTTTTCCACAGACTAGGACTGTACACTCAAGGACGAAGGGGGCGGGGCCCTCCCCTCCCCCCTCATTTGCTGCCTGCCACGGTAGCATTTCTGTTGGCCAAAAAGGTAATCCTTGCCACTTGGAAGAGTGATGAGCTTCTGGCATTTAATAGTTGGAGAGTTTTAATGTCTCAAACTACACTGGAACTTTTGTGAAAAAAAGACTCTTCAACACCCCAAAGCACTGGCTACTCAAAGAAGTTATTTTTAATTATGGGAGAAGGTAGATAAATTGTTTATATGTGGGACACAGCTGTACTGTTGGAAAGTTACTCTTGTACAGGGGAGCTAATTGAAAGACCAATTCAATGTCCTCTGGAATTTGTCCTGAGGGAGAAGGGGTAAAAACAAAAACAAATGGAATATCAAAGCAACAAAATTGGTTGGTGAGCTACCCAAAAAATTGTATTTATTTACTTTTTTTTCTTTCCACACAAGGGATGAATTTGTGAGTGGTTGATGTTGTGTCTGAGGGGGGATATATAATTCTTGGTTTAAGGATAATTGGAAAAAGTTGATGGTCACTGGATCAACCATATTATCATGTATTTCTCTTGTACACATAGTTATTTTCAATGTAATATTATCATGTTCTTCCCTTGTACGCATAGTTATTGTTCAATGTAATGGCACTGCCAAAAAGTTTTACGTTATCCGTAAACCGACACGATGTGCAAACGGTTGTCGGTATATAAAAACCTATAAATACATAAATAAATAAATATAATGGCATGATTGATCATGCATTTGCTTCCATGTATATTGTGCTATTGATTTTGATTATGCTCGTGTTATTCTGCACGATTGGTTGTACTGTCTTCGGTGGCTTAACAAAGAGAATTTAAAAAAAATAATAATTTTTAAAAAGAACCTTCCCCAAGTAGTTTCTCTTTAAAAACTAGCTTTGGCATGGTAAGTGGGATACAAAAGTACCTGTAGATTTTGCATCTGTTTTATCTGCAGGTAAGAGTCTGCATTGGAAAATATATGCAAAGATTTGAAAATCAAATTCCTTGACATACTTTCCTTCTCCCGACCTTCTCCCACTCCCCGGGAGCATCTGTTTCCATAGCTAAATCTAGATTTAGCTTCTGGGGAAGAAGGCAATGTTTAGCCCTAAGGAATTACCTGGGTAACTCCTAATTCCCTTTCAATATTGTCTTCTAAGTATCTTGATTACAGCTACAAAATTCTTTATAAATTACATCCTAAATGCAGACATGAATAAAATTACTGACAATGGATTGTGTATGCTGCTGTTCTAAGTTTTATGGTATATCCAGTAGAGGTCACCATAGAACAACTTTATAAACAGTTAAAGTAAATTGTGAATGACCATGAATTTTGGCATGCAGAGGACTGTCATTTTTTTTATTTACTTGTATCATGTGGCACTAACATTGTATGCCCTGCTGCTTATTGTATACATAGGGTAGTCACTGCAGGATCCCTTGCTCACAGATTGTCAAGACTTTGGCTTTAGCTATGCTCTGAGCCATCTTTGTAATGTTTTCTGCATTTAATCCTGTTTAGAACCCCCATGTTGCTTAGCTGGGGATAGATCTTCCCCCACATTCTGACTAACCTAGGATTGGTGCTGGGTTAAACAGTTCCCCAGGAGATTGGGGAGGGGGGATACTTCCTTTGTTGCAGCCACTGAGGTGGTGGGGGGTGGTCTCAACATCTCCCTCTCACTTCTCCCACCTGCCACACTCACCCACTCCAGCACAGCTACACCAGAGCTTGCTATCAATGGCCCTGCTTGGTCACTGTTCTCTCTCTCTCTCCTTCACCCTCTAGTCCCTGTCAATCTCTTGATTTCTTGTCCCAACAGGCTCCTCATTTTGCTGCAACATCTCTGCTGCTGCTGCTGCTGCTGCACAGCTATGTGGCTCACTGATTAACTGTTTGAACTGTGTGGCATTCTGCATCTCTGGAGCCTCGTGCATTTCAACAACTTCTGCGTGAACCATGGCTGGGAAAGGCATCAGCAGCAGAATAGTGCCGCCCCTCTTTTTCTCTGCGCTCCCCAGGCTACGTGACCCGGGCAGTCACCTAAGCCTGTCCATATCTTGTGCAACAGCCCTGCAGCTACTCACCATCCCAGCTGCCTCTTTTTATTAATTAAAGGCCAATCCCTACAGTAGGGCAGGTAACATACAGTGTGCCTTCTCATTTAGGGAGAAGAGTGCCAACTATTAATGGTATACTTAGATTTACTGAAAATATCAAAATAAAGAGGTGTAGGGACACCAAGATCAGCCAAAACTAATTTTTATTTTTAAAAAAATGGTGTCAGAGCAATTAACGGTCTAAGAATTTTAATCCACTATGTCTTGCCCACAATGGGCTTCAAACAGTATCATCATTAAAGCACTGAAATGACCAAATCATGTATCATAACTCTTATTATAATATGTAAAAAAAATCTTTTAATTCTCAAAATTTATTTTCTCAAATTAGCTACTACACTATACTTCACCTTAGTATGAAAAATAAAAACTCTCACAACAACCCTGTACAATTATGTTTCTCGAAAAAGTCTCATCGGAACCATTATGTGGTTTTTAAATGGCTGCTGAAAAATACTTAGCTAAAATTAGTAGACGATGAAACAAATACCAAACGACCCAACATGGCCCATGTTTTGGCATAAAAATGCCTTCTTCAGGGGTTCATTGACACATTATCTGAAAAAACTAAATAATATTAATCAAACACAATTTAAAAGAATTATTTATATACACAGTATACTAGTCACACACACCATTGTTATGCAAACACATAGCACCAGAAGGCAAACAGCTCACACCAAACTTGAACTACTCCGTATTTGAAAATCAAACCACCAATCAGCTTCTCAAATGCAATGACATCAATGAATCAACACCCAAACCACCTCCTAAAAAACTGACCAATCAATTTCTCTATTCAAACCATTAAGCTCAACTGTATCAAAATAAATCCATTTCTGTCCTGCCCTTAACATTAAATCAAAACTCCCCCTTGCAAACTCTGCTTAAGTTGTTCTATTACAACAAATTTAAGATCCACAAATTATATGCACTAGCAATGCAATGCTGAACTAAAGGAGGGCCTCCATACATCCACAATTAATAGCACCTCGGTGTTCAATCATAACGAATGCGCAAAGTGTGTTTGGTTTTCCCAATATACAAAAGATGGCAAGGACACCATATAAAATAAATAACATCAACAGAGGCACAGGTAGTATTTTGTCACAACTGAAACCCTTTGATCTAGAAAAAGGTAAAACTGTTCCAGAAAATGACTTATGACAGACAGAATAATGATCACATAAAAACCTGATTGTGCATCTCCCTCAGCAAAAGTGCTACCTTCTTGATATTCACAATGAACAGTCTGATCTTTTATATTCCGACCATGTCGGAAAGCAAACATGGGTCCAATTTAAAAAATCTTATGTAGACTTAATATATGCGAGTATCTTCTTATGCTCTGCCACACTAGAAAAACTTGTGGAGAATAAGGGAGTACACAAGTTAATCCTGGTGTTTTCCTCTGTCTTTGATGATTTAAAAAAAAAAAAAAAAGTGAATCACCATTCACCCATCAGGCCCTTTTGTATGCTCTCTTTAAAATATAAAGCGGATAACCACGATTTGCAAATTTCTTTATCATCTCTTTAGCTCTCACTTTATACTCCTGTATATTGGAGCATAGCCTTCTCAAGCGAAAAACTTGTCCAACTGGCAAATTTTCATGAAGATGACATGGATGACATCTATCAAACCGAAGCAGAGTGCTCCTATCTGTAGGCTTCCGATGGATGGTTAACTCAAAACCAAATTTCTGTATTTTAATAAAAATATCCAGTATGGCAAACCTAAGGCACTGAAACTGGAAGTAAAGCTTAAATTCACATGACACATATTCATCCACTGAACTAAGGCATTAAATATGATTTCATCCCCATCCCAAATAATCAGAATATCATCAATGAATCATCTCCGAAGTTTTTTGTTTTGTAGAGCCACTGTTGTTCAAAATGCCCCATATAATGGGGCAGGCCAAGATGACTGCATAGCAGAGGTATTGTCCGTTTGCTCTCCCTGCCTTTCTGTTTCTTCATAACAAGGTAGAGAGAAAGGGCGACCAAAATGCTAAAGGGGATGTAACAGCTCCCCTATGAGGAAAGACTAGAGGTTAGGGCAGTTCAGCTTGGAGAAGAGATGGCTAAGGGGGGATATGATAGAGGTCTTTAAAATCATGAGAGGTCTAGAACGGGTAGATGTGAATCGGTTATTTACTCTTTTGGATAATAGAAGGACTAGGGCGCACTCCATGAAGTTAGCAAGTAGCACATTTAAAACTAATCAGAGAAAATTATTTTTCACTCAATGCACAATTAAGCTCTGGAATTTGTTGCCAGGGATTGTGGTTACTGCAGTTAGGGGTAGATTTTAAAAGAAGTGTGCGGGCGTACATGTGAGCTGGGGCTAGTTCAGGATACAGGTCACCTTTTCTGGATCCATGCTGAAGCCAACATGAGAGACTGTATATCCCAGAAAAGATAAACTTTCTTTTTAAAAGATGCATTTCTCCAGCTTAGCGAACAGCTTATTGGCCCATAGAAGTTGAAGAACTTGACTGACATCTCGGCGACGGGACTGAAGATCCTTAGAAAAGATAAGAATATCATTCAAGTAAATCACCACACTGATATACAAAAGATCCCTGAAGACCTCATTCATCATATTTTGAAATACAATAGGAGCATTACACAAGCCAAAGAGCATGACAAGATATTCATAGTGGCTATCCCTCTTATTGAAGGCGGTCTTCCATTCATCACCAGGCTGGATACGAATAAGGTTGTAAGCTCCCCAAAGATCTAGCTTTGTAAAAATCTTAGCTCCTTAGAGCCGGCCTAAAGTTCAGAAATAAGCAGCAGAGGGTAGTGATCCTTTTTATTTATCACATTTAGACCGTGGTAGTCAATACATGGCCGTAGCATGCCGTTCTTCTTGGCCACAAAGAAGAATCCAGCCCCCATTGGGGATGTGGAGGGCTAGATGAATCCTCTCTCAAGATTTTCTTGGATATATTGAGTCATGGCCTTACTCTCAGGAAGGGACAGGGAGTACACCCTCCCTTGTGGCGTAGTAGTACTAGGTAGTAGATTAATAACAGAGTCAAAGGTACGATGCTCTGGTAAAGTCTCCACCTTCCTTTTGAAAAACACATCTGCATAAGCAGCATACTATGGTGGTAATACTAAGGATGTTGAGGCTAGAGGAATCAGTGAAGGAGGGTTGACCTGGAGAAGGCATGTTCTACAGCAGCACAGGCCCCAACTGGTCAATTGAAGGGTTCCCCAGTCAATAGTGGGAGAGTGAAGCTGTAGCCAGGGCATTCCCAAAACGATGGGATAGACTGCTTTTTCAATGAAAAAAGTTAACTCCTCTATATGCAAAACATTGGTACAAAGTCTTAAAGGTACAGTGGTCCATGGTGATTCGACTAGGAAGATGTTCTCCGTAAATGGAGGAAATAGTTAAAGGTGGATCCCTGGAAACCATAAGCAGGTTTAGATGGGAAACTAGGTCCCTCAGGATGAAGTTTCCCCCATCATCGGAGTCTATTAATGTAAGAGTGAGGAATTCAAGCTGCTCTGAGATGATTGCTACAGGCAGAATAAGTTGGGGAGCGGGAGTGGCGTAGCCTAGGTTCATCTCCCTGCTATCTCCTAGGCTTGGAAGTTTCCCTGTTTCACAGGACATTGCACTAGTAGATGACCCTTCCCAGCGCAATAGAAACAAAGTCCTTGGGTGCGTTGTGTATGCTTCTCTTCGGGCATAAGGCGGCTCCATCCCAATTGCATAGGTTCATCAGATTGTGAAGAACTGGGTTCTGTAGCTGAGCTCAAAATCAGGGGATGAGAGAATGCTGGGACGAGCATGACCTACCATTGTGAAGTCCGTAATTCCCGGGACCATTGCTGGAGATGGCGGTCGATCTTCCCAGTGAGGTCAATGAGGGCATCAAGAGACTCTGGAAGCTCCCTTGCTGCCAATTCATCCTTTATTCGCGGGGATAGCCCTTCCAAAAAATGCTCTGAAGACTGTCCTCCTGCCAGTCTAATTCAGTAGCCAGTGTCCGGAACTCGATAACATAGTCCATCAGTGGCCTAGCACCTTGTCGGAGATGCAATAACTCGGATCCAGCAGTGGTCAGCCTACCAGGCTCATCAAATACTTGCTTGAAGGTTTGAAAAAACCATTGTAGATCCTGAAGGAGAACGTCTCCTCGTTTCCATAAGGGGGAGGCCTAGGCCAACGCCTTTCCATCAAGAAGGGAGAGGATGAAAGTTGTTTTATTGGTGTAGTTGGAAAATTGCGCCGGTTGTAAAGTAAAATGCAGGAAACATTGGTTCAAGAAACCCCGACACTGTCTGGGATCCCCCAGAAGATAGAGCTTGGTTGAGGTAGACGCGGGAACAAGAATCTCAGGAGGTGCCGGACTAGCTGTGGTGGTTGCATCCAGTCGGGTGATGAGGCATTTCATCTTATCTACCAACAACTCCAGCAAGTACTGCTGCTGTTGAATTTTCTGAGCCAAGCCTGGAATAGCCTGGAACCCTGAGAGGTCCGCTGGGTCTACGGCCTCAGCAAACTGGTCTGAGACAAGACTGATACTATCTGAAGGAAGGAGCCTTGCAGGTTCTCATTGTCGGTTGGCAGAACTGGTCAGCATGGAGACCCATCAGAACCTTCATCAATACCAGCCCTCATTCCCCACAGGTTGAGCCCTTGGATACCAGGAGCAGGTCTCCAGAGAAGATATACTCCACGAAGGGCGCTGGTGAGAGCCGAATGAGAGGCTCTCACCAGCAGGTGGCAATCCAATGAAATCCAGAAACGTATCTGGTCAGGGCAGGTGGCAATCCAACAAAGTCCAGAAACGTACCAGGAGACAGGCAGGCAGCAATTCAACAAAGTCCAGAAGCATACCAGAAGTCAGGGCAGGCTACAATCCAATGGAGTTCAGAACAATCCAAGCCAAGGCCAAAGAAGCAATCCAGAAGGAGACAGTGTCAGGCAACTCGCTACTCACAAGGAGCTCGACCTGTGCTGAGGTGCGGTGAGGCACTGCAGGCAGGAGCAGGTTTAAATAGGCAGAAGGCTGATGTCATCAGAGGGAGCTGTGGGATCTTTTCCCGCCATGGTCCCTTTAAGATCTGTGAAGAGGTGCGTGCGCGTGCTTGTGCTTAGGGAGTTGCTGGTGGGGCTGGGCGTCGGTGGCATGAGCTGCGGCTCCGGGCTGCAAGAGAGTTCATCGTTAGTGGCGGCTACCTGCCGCTGCAAGAGGGGTAGGGGCAGTGCCGGGTAAGTGTGACGGGCTGCGGAACGCCGCGCACAACAGAAATGGCTGTCTAGAACATGGGTGGGCAATTCTTGTCCCCAAGGGTCGCAAACCCAGTCGGGTTTTCAGGATATCCCTAATGAATATGCATGAAATAGATTTGCATGCGACTGAGGCAGAGTGCATGAAAATCTCTCTCATGCATATTCATTAGGGATATCCTGAAAACCCGACTGGGTTTGCGGCCCTTGGGGACAAGAATTGCCCACCCCTGGTCTAGAGCATCACAGGTTTAGGGACAGCCTCCTAGTACTTCCACCAACCCTGATTGCAATCTGACCCTACTGCTTCTGCTCCTTTGGCCTGCACAAGCTAGACCTCCGCTGCTCTGCCTCCAAAGAAGAAGACCCGGCTGGCATGGCCTACAGGAGCAGAAGCAGCAGTGGCAGGGGCCGGCCCATGCACCCAAAGAAGCAGTAATAGTTGAACACGCAGGGCCAGAAGCAAGGAGGCGGAGCAGCATGACGGCCATTTGGCTCACAGAAGCAGCCTTTCTTGCACATCTGGAAGAAGGAGGCAGTGAGGAAGAGCAGGGTTCATGGTGCCTGAAAAAAAAGCAACATTGGTTGGACTCAATGCAGCCTCCTGAAAAATATAGGATTATGGAGGCGGAGCACTATCAAATGGGATGCGTAGTTCAAAAGAGCAGAAACAACAACTGTCCACCGGGCTGCGTAGCTGAAGGCAGAAGCTGCATCGCCCCCTCAAGAGAGAGATGTCCCAGTGGTGGAGGGTGCCCAAGGAGGAGGCGGCAGTGCTGCCATTTGTTCTGGAAGGAAAGAAGTGTGTGTGTGTGTGTGTGTGTATCTGTAAGAATGAGCATGTGTGTGGGCATGTGCATGAATGAGCATATTTTGGCGTGTGTGTGAGCATGCGTGTGAATGAATGTAAGTATGTTGAGTATGTTTGTGAAGGAGGAGCATATGTGGGCATGTGTGCAGAGAGGTTGGACCAGCTTTTCTTGCCCCGGGACAGATATACAGAATTACACCCCACTCCCCTGCTCTGACACAGCGATATCTCCTTTAGCAATAAAGGCACAGCTGTCCTTACAGTGTTGGCAGTTTCAGCATCCGCGCTCTCTCTCCCCTCGCCTACTCAGGACCTCCCTCTTTCTCTTTTCCATCCCATGCCCAACAAATCCTCTCTCTTCCCCTCCCTCCCCTATATCCCCCTCTCCCCTCACTTCTCTGAGCCCTGGATCCTCCTATTTCTCCTCCACACCTTGACCTGCATCCTCCCAATCCATTCTGTGTTACCCTCTTTCTACCCCCGCTCCTTGCCCAGTGATGGTGAACCTTTTAGGATTGGCATGTAAAAAATTTGGAAAATGCCTAACTAGGCTCTGCTGGTGTCCGTCCCCCCCCCCCCCCCCCCCCCCCCCCACACACACACACACACAAACAAATCAGACAATTCTTTACATATTCATTTATTTATAAAAATACAATCCCATCATATCTGGTGCTATGCATTTATGTAAAAAATGTCAAATTATTTCAAAAATGAAAAATGAGTAAAACAAACTAATAACGAAGAAAACATTCATTATTAAAAACAGTTTCATACAGCACATTAATTAAACAGGATGAAAACAGCAATTACGCAGACATACCACACATGCACCCTTGCACCCACGGCACACTCCCACTCTCTCTCCTCTTATGTAGCTCTAAATATTATTTTTTAAAAATGTACTTACATTGGGGGTCAGGAGGGATCAAGGCAGGGCTACCAGCTAGTGTGGGATGAAGTAGGCAGAAAGGCTTGATTGCAGGGTGGGTGGGAAAGAGTTATTTTTTGCCACAGCCCCAATATAAGGGCCCCCCCCACTGCAAAAATCAGCAGGAGGTCTGCTGTTGCCTCCCACAGCAGAAAGAGAGAGACCGGGCTAGTATGAGGGAAGGCCGTGGGAGCGTTTCCTACCACTGTGCCACTGTGGTGGTGTGTGGAGGACAGAGCAGTAATGCTGCGGAGGTGGGGAGGGGAAAGAAAAAACAAAAAAAAAAATGCAGACACTGTGGCAGCTGCGGGGGGGGGGGGGGGGGGGAGGGCGGACTGAAGAGAAGCAGAAGCCTATGAAGCTGTGGGAAAAGCAAGAGAAATGAGCAGAGAACCTCGAGGGAGCCTCCCGCTATACCACAGCTGCTGTGGGGCCTAGTGTTGACCACAACAGCTTACAGGGGGCCTATAATTTTGTCGGGTGTTGGAGCACTTTGGTGTGTTACCCAAAATGTCGTGGTTTGTCACCTTTTGCCATTATTGCCCTAGGTCTTCCTCTTTCTCCACCCCCCACTACTTGTCTTACATCCCCCTTTCACCTTCGCCCAACCTCTGCACAGCAGCAGAAACCCCCCTCTCTTTTAGCACCACCAGTCTACTGCACAGCAGCAGTCCCTTCTTTGGCTCCCCTCTTTACCCCTGCCAAGTGACAGCCCCCTTTCCTCTCCCTCTCCTCCTTCCTATATTCCTCGGCCTGCAATGCTGTAGATCTTTCTACAGTGGCAGCAGCAATAGCTGAAGAAACTTAAATTCAACACAGGGTCAAGGAGACCCAAGGCAGCCTCTTTCTCCTACACAAGCTTATTCATTGCAGTATCCTGAAAGCAAGAATGGTTGGGGGTCCCCCAGAACAGATTTAGTAACCACTTTCCTAGGTCCTTCAGCCTTGCACACCCTCAAATAATTTTCAGGCTCTCAGGTTCCCCCTGAGTCTTTATAATTAAACTCAACTATTATTATGTCCCCACTATAAACCTTCCCAGAACAATCCTGTAAAATCACATAACTGGATATCATACTTTTACATATTATATTTGCTTTGCAAAATATACATTTCAGAAATCATGTCACAGTCTCATGAATACGTGTTTTGTGATTTTTGGAAACAGACTGCAAAAGAAAAAAGAAAGAGCCCAAGAAATTCCTAAATTTATCAATTAAAAGATATTCATACTACACTGGCTGAAGATAATCTCTGAAATGGCTGGCTGAGCTGAACTGCAATTTTTTTCCATTTAGCACTCATCAAAGGAAAAACAAAATTATGTTGTCACTTCAGTTACAGTGACACAAAGTCCCTCAATTATCAGGCACTTTATGAACATAAGAACTTAAGAATTGCCATACTGGGTCAGACCAAGGATCCATCAAGCCCAGTATCCTGTTTCCAGCAGTGGCCAATCCAAGTCACAAGTACCCAAACATTAAATAAATATCAGCTACTATTGCTTATTAATTAATAGCAGTTTATGGATTTTTCCTCTAGGAACTTATCCAAACATTTTTTTTAAATTAAAATTTTATTGAGCATTTCAAAAACAAATACCATGAACAAAAGAATTGCATAATTTGCATGCAATACTTTTTTGTAACTCCTATCTTTTCCCCCCACCCACCTTCTACCGTAACAAAGAAGTGTCTACACATAAAGGAAAAGAAAGACCTTACATGGCCCAAATGGTTGTTAAACAGCAGGTATAAATATTAACAGCATCTAGATCAATAAAAGGAGAAGATAAGTCATTGCCCTGGCGTACCAATTATAAGTTAGCAATTATTAACAGCATAAGATAAAACAAAGGAAAAATAAGGATACAGGTACTAGTACTACCATTCGAAAGGCGTCAACTGTCGCTTCCCTCCAGCATATTGCATCTTACTCTTTGTCCTTTAGCCATTTATCATAAGAGCCCCACACCAAATGAAAAGGTTTCAAGCGGTCTTGTCTGACAGCAGAAAGACATTCTAACTGATAGTAGCCAAATAACCCGTGAATTACTTGAGATATGTGGGGAACTTGACTTTGCTTCTAAAAGGTTCTATCTCCATACAAGCAGCTATAAATACCTGCTGCAGAAAATGCTGTGACGATTTGTTCAGATTGGCCAAAGGGAGATTTAATAAGGCATGGCATGGCTTTACTTCAAGGGGTTCTTTAAGGATCCGCGATAGACAATCTGTAATTGTCATCCAGAAATTTTGTAGTTTCTCGCATTGCCACCAAACATGGATAAAAGAGCCTATGCCCCACAATTTCTCCAACAGGTATCCGGTATGGAGGGAATTAAACGGTGCAAATATGCTGGGGTCATTGCCACCAATAGAGCATTTTATAACAATTTTCCTGCAGATTAGCTGAGATAGAACATTTACAAGCTGATGTTATGGAGTCTCAGTTTAGTGGACCCTTGGGCCGACCTGCAGGAGACTGGGAAAGGTGGTCAATGTTTTTAGTATGTGGCAGGTCGGGAGGCAGATGTTCAGGCAGGACGTAGAGCTGCTCTTCATCCTGGAAGCTGGTGCTCCCCCGGGAGGAGCCCAACTGCTGGGACTTAGGTGGCTTCACCCTTGGAAGCCGAAGCCCCCCCGGGAGGAGCCCGTAGGGGCCCTGCCGCTGGGACTTAGGCGGTAGTGGATCAAGACTGGAAATTGTAACTAGACTAGGACAGTAGGTCAGTACTGTAACGGGGTTCGGATTCTGGAACCAGGCAAGAACTGTAGCAAGACTCAGGTACTGGAACCAGGCAGGAACTGTAGCAAAACTCGGGTACTGGAACCAGGCAAGAACTGTAGCAAGACTCGGGAACTGGAACCAGGCAGGAACTGTAGCAGGCAAGCAGGAACCAGGCAGGTACTGTAGCAGGCAAGCAGGAACCAAGCAGGCACTGTAGCTGACAAGCAGGAACCAAGCAGGCACTCTAGCTGGCAAGGAGGAACCAAGCAGGCACTGCAGCTGACAAGCAGGAACCAAGCAGGCACTCTAGCTGGCAAGGAGGAACCAAGCAGGCACTGCAGCTGACAAGCAGGAACCAAGCAGGCACTGTAGCTGGCAAACAGGAACCACGCAGGCACTGTAGCTGACAAGCAGGAACCAAGTGAGCACTGTAGCTGGCAAGCAGGAACCAAGTGAGCACAGTAGCAGGCAAGCAGGAACCAGGCAAGTACTGTAGCAGGCAGGCAGGAACGAAGCGATAGCAAAGTAGGAAGCTCCGGGGCACAGCGCAACAGGGATCCGGTAGGTAAGCCCGTTGCAAGGCAAAGATTGGGTGGCCGCGGCCGGCTTATCAAGGCCGCGGCGTCTGACGTCAGGAATTGGGCGGAGTCACCACTGGCGGGAAACGACCTAGAAAAGCCCCCAAGTGGCGCGCGCACGCGCCTAGAGGCAGGGCGTCCATGGAAAGCTTCCCGGCAGCGCGGCCCTCGCCGGGACGCCACCGAACAGGACAGGAACTAGGCCAGTGCAAGCGGGAACAGGTCCAGAAACACGGAGGTAAGGGTCTGGTCTCAGCGCTCGCGGCCAGAACCGCAACACAGTGTGCTGCAGCAGTCAAAAAAGCAAACAGAATGTTGGGAATTATTAGAAAGGGAAAGGTGAATAAAACGGAAAATGTCATAACGCCTCTGTATCGCTCCATGGTGAGACCCCACCTTGAATACTGTGTACAATTCTGGTCGCCGCATCTCAAAAAAGATATAATTGCGATGGAGAAGGTACAGAGAAGGGCTACCAAAATTATAAGGGGAATGGAACAACTCCCCTATGAGGAAAGACTAAAGAGGTTAGGACTTTTCAGCTTGGAGAAGAGACGACTGAGGGGGGATATGATAGAGATGTTTAAAATCATGAGAGGTCTAGAACGGGTAGATGTGAATCGGTTATTTACTCTTTCGGATAATAGAAAGACTAGGGGACGCTCCATGAAGTTAGCATGGGGCACATTTAAAACTAATCGGAGAAAGTTCTTTTTTACTTAACGCACAATTAAACTCTGGAATTTGTTGCCAGAGGATGTGGTTAGTGCAGTTAGTATAGCTGTGTATAAAAAAGGATTGGATAAGTTCTTGGAGGAGAAGTCCATTACCTGCTATTAAGTTCACTTAGAGAATAGCCACTGCTATTACTAGCAATGGTAACATGGAATAGACTTAGTTTTTGGGTACTTGCCAGGTTCTTATGGCCTGGATTGGCCACTGTTGGAAACAGGATGCTGGGCTTGATGGACCCTTGGTCTGACCCAGTATGGCATTTTCTTATGTTCTTATGGAAGCTTCCAGGAAGAGAAGATTGCATCATAGAGTCATCTGGAAACCTTTCTTATCAGAAATGCCAAGGGACTAGATAAAAAATTTGCAGATGGTTTAGTAACGTTATTAAGTTTGCTTTCCTCCAATCATTTCTGTGTTGCTACTCAGTCTTATACTTTTGTTTGTTATTTATGATTATTATGACAAGTACCAATTGCACAGGAGGGGGGGAGGTGGGAGGGGTTAGAGTCACCAATATGATATGATATGATCAATATGTTGACTAGGAATCTCAACTGTTGTGTATTGATAATGTGTTATTGAATGATTTCTTGATGTGTACTCATGGTGAAAAAAGTTCAATAAAAAAGACTAAAAAAAAAAAACAACTCTTGATAAGGTGTGGGGAATTTCTGAATTTAAGTTAAAAGGCTGATTAATTTTTTTATTATTTTTTTTTCAGTGTGAAAGTGTCACCTGCCTATAAATTAAAGGATAAGCTAGGGGTGGGAGGGGAAATGCAAACACACAAACTTCTGTTTTTTGCCTGCCTTTCTGACCATTATTTAATTCAAAACACACAAACTTCTGTTTTTTGCCTGCCTTTCTGACTACTATTTAATGCAAAACACACAAACTTCTGGTTTTTGCCTGCCTTTCTGACTACTATTTAATACAAAACACACAAACTTCTGGTTTTTGCCTGCCTTTCTGACTACTATTTAATACAAAACACACAAAACTCCCTGTTTTACCTGCCCTCTGACTAGCTATTCAATACAGACACACAAACACATTAAATAATATACCCCAATAGTTTTACTTCCCCCCAATACTTTTAAGTTTTAAAAATTTTCCCAAGCAGTACTTACTGATACTTTTTAGCCACCAGCAAGGTGATCTTCTTTACTCATTGCCCCCCCTATGATTAAGTAACTCACAAACCCTGCAAAAAGTCACTCAGAACCTACATAGCAAGCCTGCCAATACCAAAACAGCACAATCTCCCAGAACTGAAACAGCGTCATCCCTATACGAAAAGGCATCACTGCAAATCTGCCACCTGGCCCTATAAAACCAATACACCTTCTAGTGGGGAAAATGGAAGAAGCTGGACTACTACAGATCCTATACTGAACCTACATGCTTCGCCTCCATCACACAGACCCTCACCAAATACAGAATAAGGGATCACAAATTAGAAAAAGAAATATGCAGGTAAAAACGAATTTCTTCTTTGTTCTGCAATCCTCTCCAGACCCCTCCCCCCTTTCTATTCCCTGCAGATAGGAAGGGGGGGGGGGGAGGAGAGAAACAAATGAGGACAAGGGGCTGGATTAGGGAAGGTTCTTATTTGCTTTGCATTGGGCTCTATACCATGCTCACATCCACTCCAGTTCTTTGCATGTTACATGGAAGGGGAGCAGCTGGAGTAGGAAGCAGAGGGCTGATCTCTGTGGCCTGAGATTTTCGGTACTGGCCAATAGAGTCATCAGGGCAGAGCCTTGTGTGCTTATGCCCAGAAATAAAAGCAGCCTTGCTGATGAAACCCCCTTGGGCTTGATCCCCAAGGCAGCCACCACCCTCAACCCTCCCCCCCAGTCCTGCCTCTACAAATGTATGTCTGAATATATGTGTGTGAAGGAGCATATGTGGGCATGTATATGTGTGAATGTGTTTATGGGCATATGTGTAAATGAGCATACGTGTGTGTGCATGTGTGAGCATACATGTTAGAAAATAGGCGTATGTGAAAAACAGAGGAGATAGTATTTGGCTTCCTCCTCCTCCACCGTCTCTACCCCCCCCCCCCCCCCCCCCACACACAAATTTGTATTTTAATAATATACAAATAATAATTCATGACAATCTCAGGGTGACTAGAAATCTAAAGTTTCCAGGTTTGGAAAGTGGGGGATTTTCTATCTTTATTAGTTTTAATTATTGAGTGTTATTTGATGTGTCTGCTTTTTAAAATGTTATTGGTGTTTGGGAAATTTTAAATGATTTTACGTAAGCTTTTAATTATTGAATGTTCTGTTCATCAACTGTTTTGAAATACATTATATCTCATTAGTATGGTTTCACTATTATGATTGATGTTTCGTATTTCTTGATTTTGTTTGATGTTTGATGAGTAATGGCAATAGTTCTGTTTTTCCATTGTTTACTGCATACACAATCTGTCTTCTTGTGATTTCCAGTTTAGTTTTTTTTGTCTGCACATTTCTGATCATGATTTCTTTATGTATTTGATGAGGGTCTGTTTGTGTTTTGCATGAGTGACCGAAGTGAGGTATTCTACTGGCGTGTACTTTCTATGTACGGATCTATAGAAGCCTGGCTTGTTCTGTTTTCCTGATAGGAGATGTGATGGTGTTGCGGTCCTGGCTGCGAGCACCGCGATCAGGCCCTTACCTCCTTGTTCCCGGACTTGCTCCCGCAAAAGGCCTCAAGCCCTAGCTTGCGGCCTTTTGGCGGCATCCCCGCCGGGCTGCGCCGCCGTGAAGGTGCCTGAGGACGCCCTGCTCCACTGGATGGCCGGCGCCATCTTTAAAAATGGCGCGGGCCATCCAGTGCTCCTACCATGTGACAGGGGCCGGCCAATGGCACGGATACCCTGTCACATGGTAAGGGCAAAGGCCATTGGCGCCATTTTTATTAGTGGCAGCCGACGGCCCGAGAGTGGGAGATCGCTCCCGGGACCCCCACTGGACCACCAAGTAACTGTAAAAAGTTTTTGGGGGGGGGGGGTCGGGAGAGTGGGGGCAGCTAAGGGATTAGTTTTAAAGGGTTGGGGTGGGTTTTTTGTTTATCGGCTCGGGCGCAGCCGATAAAAAAAAAACCCCGATTGGGCAGGACAAAAAAAAAAAACATGATATGAATCGGAACCGGAATTAGAACCGATTCTGGTTCCGATTCACATCTCTAGTCCTTATTGTTCCTATTTCACCACTCCTGAAAGCTTTGTTCCCTGGAGTCCTACCATCCCTATTCCTTCTGTACCTCCCAATCCCCAGCTATCTACTCTCTTATGTCCCTGCTCAAACTCCCAGTCCCCATTCTCCCCAAGCTTCAAAGCTGAGCCTTCTGCCTTTTAGGGCCAATGTCTTTAGCTCACCTCTCTTTGCAATTCAGCAACAGTTGGCAGCAGAACAGTGCAGATGATCTGGCACGTCTAATCTGCTCCCCTGGCCATTATCAATTCTCCTTTCTGTACAGTTCACAGATCAGCTGTTTGAACCATGCAGGAGGAAAAAGCACTGGCAGCAGGATAAGCAGGTTAGAAATGCCAGGCCAAGGGATACCTCTCTCCTTTTCACCAGGGCTGGGCTGTGGAGTGGGGATATAAGAGAGTTTGAGCAGAGGACAATGTTTCTACTTTGTCCCTTTGGATCACACTGGGGGTGGGGGGGGGAGGAAAAGGGAGAGCAGGGTAGTGAATTTCCTCTTTAGCCGTGCAGCCACCAGTGAGATAAAACTTTTGCACTGCCTGCTACTTCCAGATGTTTGTTACTGTAGGCACCAATCTGGTGTGCCTGATCAGAAATCCAAGTTTGGGATTGGCCAGGCTGGTCTGATGGCTCAGTAGCAGTGCTGTGTGCTTTTCATGTGGGAGAGTGGGTTTAATTCAGGAACCAAGTTTTGTACCTTGGGCCCTTCAGGGGCTGGGGAGATAGAGTGCAATGGTTATAGCCCCTGGGGGAAGGAATTCTCAATCATCATACAGTGGTTACATCTAATGGCCAGAATCGGAGGTAATGCATACTATATTTCTTTTATTTTCAGCGGTTCATGAGAGCAGCCCACGGACCGCCACATTCACCCTCCTGGCCCGGTCTCTCCAGCTGGCTTCCAATGCAGCCCCATGCCTCCAGGCTTCCTTGCAGTGGGTCTCCACGCTCCAATAAAGTGAAGAGCTGCTGCTGCTTCTCAAGGCAGGACACCACCAACGCCAAAGAGCCACGCTCCTCCTTAGGTGCATACCAGACCTCTCTGCATTTAAAGGGCCTGCAGATTTAAGCACAAAACAAGAAAAGGCAAGACACTACATTCAAAAATAACTTAAACTGCGATTTCACAAAAATTCACCTAGTGATTTTCCCTGCCTTGCACATGCTTTAGAATGTCCCATCAGGCGAGATCACGTGATGCAGTGAGGGAGGAGGATGTAATCCCCCTTTGCTCGGCGCCGGGCCTACTGCATCCGACCCCATCTGCCTCCCTAAAAGCCAAATTGTGAGTCTGCTTGTGCGTGGCGCTGTACCTGGACGATCAGGGAACAGAAAAAGAAAGGTATTTTTTTCATTTTTTCATTTATCAAATTTATTAATCGCCTAACACTGTTAGGCCTAGGCGATATACAAGATATACACACATAATAAAAGCAAAACAAAGAAGGTACACATACAGACAAAATAGTTTCATAGAAACTAAATACAAAAAAAAAAATAATAATAATAAAACAACAGTACATATTGTCCAAGAAGAGAACAATTAAAGTCTCATCCAAAATTCAAAACCAGAAGCACCTGGCCGGTTAAAAAAGACAGAGAAAAAGTGAAGGAGCGTCAGAGGTCTTCAGCCGGCTCAGTCATGGCCACCACTCCTGTGCCCGAATCGCTTTCCATTGCGCCACTTGCCGATGTCAAAACTGCGGTGCTGGAAGCTCTGGGACCCGATATTAAAAATATCTCCCTTAAAATCACTGAGATATTGGTGAATATGGGGAAAATTGAAGCGCATTTTTCAGAGCTGGAGAACCGCATGTCTGATGCCCAAGATAGACTCCAGACAGCACAGGCAGATATCATGGCACCACAAGCCTCGGTAGTAAAACAGGCGGCCCGGATTGAGGATTTGGAAAATCGCTCACACAGGTCGAACCTGCGATTTGTGGGATTGCCGGAGTCCCTTGAGGACAAGAATCTACCTGCAAAATTGGAGGCCTGGTTAGAGCAGGAGCTGGGCCTAACGCGAGCACATGGCAAGTTGCATATTGAGAGGGCACATAGGCTCGGGCCTCGTACACAAAATGCAGCCCGGCCGCGAGTGGTAGTGGCAAAAATATTCAGTTATGCCCACAAGCAAGAGATCCTTCAGGCGGCGAGAACGAAGCGAGAATTGTGCTATGAAAATACAAAGATTCTGGTGTTTCAGTATTTCTCTGCAGCGGTGGCTGCGCAGTGCAGGGCAATGGCTCCTGTTTGCACTCAATTAATAGCCCAGGGAGTTCGGGCCACACTTCTTTACCCTGCTCGGCTGTGGGTCGTCTCAGCTAAAGGTGTTTCCTGGTTTAATTCTGCTGAGGAGGCAAAGGCACTATTAAAAACTACAGCGTCAGGACCCAATAGTCCGCAACCTGCCCAAGCAGAACCCTGACATTTAGCACTAGTTTTGTGAACAAGAAGCGTTTTTTTTCCCTTTGTTTTCTACTAGTGCAAGTGAGATATGCACAACTAGCTGGAGAGAGTACATGGTTTTTTGGGTTTTTTTGCAGCCTAGCAGTCTATCATCAGCTATAGAGCAATGTGATTGCATATATTGTTACTTATGGTACAGCTTGTCTGTCAACCTAGGGCAGCTCTGTTTTCTACTAAGCTTACACTCTTTTACCTCTGTATAAACTCTGATCAGCGCAAGTGGACTTTTGACAGTGGGCACTGGTTCTATGAGCGAATAGTTTTTGGTTTTTTTTTTTATTCTCTGTTTCGCTCCTAGTGCTACTGAACTATGTAACAGCGAGCAGGTGAGAGTGCCTGGGTTTTTGTTTTTTTTTTTTTTACAGCCAAGCACTCTGCCACCATTTACAAGGCGATATGGGTGTTTATATTGCCAGTTATAGTTCACTGAGCCAGTTAAGTTATGGCAGCTGTTTCTACTTAAATTGACCTTTATTACTCACGTGGAAAAAAAAATGTTTTATAATAGTTGTTAAACATGAAGTGATATGTTAATGTGAAGTATAATAAGGCATTTATCATCTCATTTATTATAAATGATGGGGAGCAGATGGGGTCAAGATGGGGGGGAGGGGTGAGCCAGCATGATAGTGGTCTCGGTTTTACAAATTGGATGGGGAAACAATGGGGGGGTGGGAGGGAAGGAAGACAAGGGAAGGAGGGGGAGTAATGAGTCATGTAAGTGTTCATAGTGTGATCTTTGATATCATTTTTTCACCAGGTTGAAGTCCGGGGTGGACAAGCAGTGGGGAGCCCCGGCTGGGAGGGCTCACCCTGTGGATTAAAACTTGTGTCTATACTACACCTAATCTTACAGAAGGCAATAGCTAATTTTGACACTCGCTTAGTTACTTGGAATGTATGCGGGATCAATTCACCCATTAAGAGATCTAAGATTTTGTCTCTTTTAAAAAAGAAAAAAGCCAGTTTTGCATTTCTTCAAGAAACACATCTTAATGATGCATAACATGAGAAACTGCGGAGATGCTGGGGGGGGGAGGGGGGGAGGGGGAGAAGTGTATTATGCTTCTGCCACAACTAAATCAGCGGGAATGGCTATCCTAGTCAATAAGAATGTACCTTTCCGAGTACATAGGGAAATTAAGGACCCTATAGGACAGTATATTATATTAGAAGCAGATATACATCAGAGTAAGGTGGTTCTCTGTAACTTATATGCACCTAATAATTATAGCCCTAGCTTCTTCAGACAACTGTATCAACTTTTGGTACCGCACCTGGGAGACTGTATCATAATTGGTGGAGATTTCAATACAGTACGGGATCCTTTCCTGGATAAATCTCCTCCACAAAAAACAGACTCAGGATGTGGTAAAGGCCCGTCCTTTCTGGAGCATTCTTAACATCTGATTTGGCAGACGCTGCATCCAATCCTTTTTTAAACCCAGCTACACTAACTGCATTAACCACATCCCCTGGCAACAAATTCCAGAGTTTAATTGTGCGTTGAGTGAAAAAGAACTTTCTCTGATTCGTTTTAAATGTGCCACATGCTAACTTCATGGAGTGTCCCCTAATCCTTCTATTATCCGAAAGAGTAAATAATCGATTCACATTTACCCGTTCTAGACATCTCCTGATTTTTAACACCTCTATCATATCCCCCCTCAGCCATCTCTTCTCCAAGCTGAAAAGTCCTATCCTCTTTAGTCTTTTCTCATAAGGGAGTTGTTCCATTCCCTTTATCATTTTGGTCGCCCTTCTCTGTACTTCTCCATCACAACTATATCTTTTGTGAGCTGCGGCGACCAGAATTGTATATAGTATTCAAGGCAGTGGCGTAGCCAGAATTGATTTTTTGGGTGGGCACAAGGTTAACATAGGTGGGCACAAGGCATGCAGGTCTACTAGTTGTTTTCTTACTGATAAATAATGCCATATACTGCACCCTAGAATGGCTTTCTAAGTAGTTTGCAACAGCCATTACGTGTCATGTATGAAACTTTAAAATAATTTACTTCAATTATTTCAAGTATAGAAAACAATCAAATCCAATCATATAATAAAACAAAAATTAATGTATTCTTTCATGAACCATCTTTGCAGAAACCCAGAAATCTTCATAAATACAATAAAATATAATTAATCATCAGAACAGGTGCAGCGCAAAGCTAGGGCAATTCACATTACAAGTAACATGAAAAAGAAAATTCAAATTCTGGTGTAATCTCAGCAAAAAATAACCCTCCACTGCTATTTTGTGAAGTAACAAACTCTTGCAAAGAAAGAGGCATCTGGAACCTTGCCAAACAATCACAGCACTGACTCTCAGGATTCAAACAGCAACCTTATGAAAAAGCAGCAATGCAAATACTACACCAGCCCTAGAACATTAATACATCACCTACGGGAATAACAGAACAGGCTGGACTACTACTACAGAGAAACTATATGCTAGAAATACTCATTTCTGTCACAAACAGGCAAAACTGAGACCGACCCTTACCTAATATAGAAATAAGAGACTATAAATTAGAAACAGAAACATGTAGATAAAGCCAAAATAGAAAGCCTGAGAAACTAAAATGTCTGAACAGTGGAATACTTAAGAAAGAGCAAAATACAAAAATATAAGAATGCACATTCCCAAAGATGACATATTTAAATTGCTAACATCTCTCTCTCTCTCTCTCTCTCTATATATATATTTTTTTTTTTTTTACCTTTGTTGTCTGATCTTTGTATTTTTTCTAATCAGTTGGTCCTGGTCTCTCTTTCCCATTTTTTCCCTTGTCGCTCATTTCCTAATTCCTCTTCAGTGTCTTTTCTACTACTGTCTTCTTCCCTTCCACACACACACACATATATACATAAATGCTTTCTCTCACAGACTCCCTCACACACTCAGGCTCTCACTCTCATATGCTCTCCCCCCCCAGCTCACATTCTCTGCAGACACACATACAAGCTCTCACTTTCTCACCCCTCCCCAGGCTTATATTCTTATGCACACACAGACGCACATCCAGGCACCCATTCTCATCCACACACACAAACCCATTCTCACCCACACATACACACATTTAAGGTCCCATTCTCACCCACACATACACACTTTCAAGCACCCATTCTTACCCACATATTCAAGCTTCCATTCGCACCCACACACACAAACCCAGGCTCCCATTCTCACCCATATATATACACATTCAAGCTTCCATCCTCACCCACATATTCAAGCTTCCATTCTCACCCACATATTCAAGCTTCCATTCTCACCCACACACACAAACCCAGGCTCCCATTCTCACCCATATATACACACATTCAAGCTTCCAACCTCACCCACATATTCAAGCTTCCATTATCACCCACACACATTCAAGACTCCATTCTCACTCCCATACACACCCAGGGTCCGATTTTCACCCACACACACACAAGGCTCCCATTCTCATCCTCACATACACATTCAAGCCTGTGCACAGTTTCCGCTTCCCTCCCCCCAGAGCAGGAAGATCAGCTGGCCTCTCCTGCTGCCACTGGCCTCCTGCTATCTTCGGGCCGTATGGCCGACCGATCTTCCTGTTTGGGGGGGGGGGAGGAGAGCGGAAGCGCCGCGCACAGTTTCCGCTTCCTCCCCCAGAGCAGGAAGATCAGCTGGCCTCTCCTGCTGCCACTGGCCTCCTGCGTACAGCCGACCGATCTTCCTGCTGGGGGGGGGGAGCGGAAGCTGTGCGCGGCGCTTCCGCTCTTCTTCCCCCCCCCCCCCCACAACAGGAAGATCGGTCGGCCATACGGCCCGAAGATAGCAGGAGAGGCCAGCTGATCTTCCTGCTCTGGGGGGAGGAAGCGGAAGCTGTGCACGGCGCTTCCGCTCCCCCCCCCCCCCCCCCCCGCAAACAGGAAGATCGGTTGGCCATACGGACGGAAGATAGCAGGAGAGGCCAGCTGATCTTCCTGCTTTGGGGGGAGGAAGTGGAAGCTGTGCACGGCGCTTCCGCTCCCCCCCCCCCTCCCCCCGCAAACAGGAAGATCGGTCGGCCATATGGTTGTAGGACCGCTTCCCCACGTGTGCCGTGATGGCGTGCCAAGCATGGGTTCTCCTCTTCACTGTCGCGGGGATGGGATCCCGCGACAGCCTTGCAGTTCTGGTGTCAGTTGGGTGGGCCTGGGTCTAAATTGGGTGGGCAGCTGCCCACCCAGGCCCACCCATGGCTACGCCACTGATTCAAGGTGCGGTCTCATTTTGGAGCGATACAGAGGCATTATGACATTTTCCGTTTTATTCACCATTCCCTTTCTAATAATTCCCAATATTCTGTTTGCTTTTTTGACTGCCGCAGCACACTGAACCGATGATTTCAATGTGTTATCCACTATGACACCTAGATCACTTTCTTGGGTGGTAGCTCCTAATATGGAACCTAACATTGTGTAACTATAGCATGGATTATTTTTCCCTATATGCATCACCTTGCACTTATCCACATTAAATTTCATCTGCCATTTGGATGCCCAATTTTCCAGTCTCACAAGGTCTTCCTGCAATTAATCACAATCTGCTTGTGATTTAACTTCTCTGAATAATTTTGTATTATCTGCAAATTTGATTACCTCACTCATCGTATTTCTTTCCAGACCATTTATAAATATACTAGCCGTTAAGCCCGTAACAACGGGCTACATTTAAAAAAAATTTTTTGGTCCATTTCCTTCCCACTTCCTCCCCCCTCCCCTCACTCTCTCCTCCCTCCCCCCACCTCACTCTCTCCTCCCTCCCTCTCACCTCCCCCTCTATTCTCCCTCTCCTCCCCCCACCTCACTCTCTCCTCCTTCCCTCCACCTCCCCCTTCTATTATCCCTCTCCTCCCCCCTCCCCTCACTTCACTCTCTCCTACCTCCCCCACCTCACTCTTTCCTCCCTCCCATCTCCCCCCTCTATTCTCCCTCTCCTCCCTCCTCCCCCCACCTCACTCTCTCCCTCCCTCCCTCTCATCTCCTCCCTCCCTCAGCTCACTCTCTCCTCCCTCCCCACCTCAGCTCACTCTCTCCTCACTCCCCCCCTCCCCTCAGCTCACTCTCTCCTCCCTCCCCACACTCTCTCTTCCCTCCCCTCACTCACTCCCCTCCCCTTTCAGCTCATCCACAACCAGCAGACAGGGGGGTGTCCCGCGCACGCGTCGCCGCCACTACTGCTCCTCCCTCCCTCTCGCGCGCGCCGCCGCTACTGCTCCTCCCGCTCCTGCTCGTCGCCGCCGCCACTCCTGCTTGTTGCTGCTGTCGCCGCTGCCGCTCCTGCTTCTAAGGAGCAGGCGCCATTTTTTGGGGGGGGGCACGCTCTGCTCTGGCCGACGTGCTCGCATGCGCGGTAGAGCTGCTCTCTACTGCGCATTTGCGGCACGTCGGTCAGGGCTCCCTTATCTTGTAGATTGAAAAGTACGGGTCCCGATACAGATCCCTGAGGCACTCCACTGCCCACTCCCTTCCACTGAGAAAATTGTTCATTTAATCCTACTCTCTGTTTCCTGTCTTTTAGCCAGTTTGTAATCCACGAAAGAACATTGCTACCTATCCCATGACTTTTTACTTTTCCTAGAAGCCTTTCATGAGGAACTTTGTCAAGCGCCTTCTGAAAATCCAAATACACTACATCTACCGTTTATACACTTATCTACATGTTTATTAACTCCTTCAAAAAAGTGAAGCAGATTTTGAGGCAAGACTTGCCTTGGGTAAAGCCATGCTGACCTTGTTCCATTAAACCATGTCTTTCTATATGTTCTGTGATTTTGATATTTAGAACATTTTCCACTATTTTTCCTGGCATTGAAGTCAGGCTAACTGGTCTGTAGTTTCCAGATCGCCCCTGGAACCCTTTTTAAATATTGGGGTTACATTAGCCATCCCCCAGTCTTCAGGTACAATGGATGATTTTAATGATAGGTTACAAAATTTTACTAATAGATCTGAAATTTCATTTTTTAGTTCCTTCAGAACTCTGGGGTGTATACCATCTGGTCTAGGTGATTTACTACTCTTCAGTTTGTCAATCAGGCCTACCGCATCTTCTAGGTTCACCGTGATTTGGTTTAGTCCATCTGAATCATTACCCAAGAAAACCTTCTCCGGTATGGGTATCTCCCCAATATCCTCTTCAGTAAACACCGAAGCAAATAAATCATTTAATCTTTCCATGATGGCCTTATCTTCTCTAAGTGCCCCTTTAACCCCTCGACCACCTAATGATCCAACTGACTCCCTCCAGGCTTTCTGCTTCAGATATATTTGAAAAATGTTTTTACTGTGAGGTTTTGCCTCTATGGCCAACGTCTTTTCAAATTCTGTCTTAGCCTATCTTATCAATGCCTTCCATTTTACTTGCCAATGCTTATGCATTATCCTATTTTCTTCTGTTGGATCCTTCTTCCAATTTTTGAATGAAGATCTTTTGGCTAAAATAGCTTCTTTCACCTCACCTCACCTGCAAAGATTCTACCGCCTCATCGCACATACGACTGCTGCATTGAACTCATCCCAGGGACCATTGCCTCCCTGCTGACAGCTCTAGTTTCTGTCTCTCCCAGAAACCCAGGCCATGTCCATCTACATCCAGAAGAATCTAGAATGGGGATTTATCTGCCCTTCCTCTTCCCCAGCAGGAGCTGGGTTCTTTGTTGCAAAGAAAGATGGATCACTCAGGCCATGCATAGACTACCACGGCCTGAACACCATCACTAAGAAGAACCGTTATCTATTACCTCTACTATCAGAGATCTTTGTCCAGCTACAGGCACCAAGATATTCACAAAATTGAACCTTTTGGGGTGCATACATCATCTGCATCAAGTCCAGAGATGATTGGAAAATGGCATGTAACACTTGTGATGGACATTCTAAGTATTTGGTCATGCCCTTTGGGCTATGCAGTGCCCCAGCGGTTTTCCAGATAATGGTCAATGAGATCTTCCACAATCTGCCATACACTTGCATAATTGTATATTTGGATGACATATCAGTCTTTTTGCAAAACCTGAATTCCCACTGGAGAGATGTTCATATCATCCTACAACATCTGCGAGAGAATAATTTCTACTTCAAACAGGAAAACATTTGTTTCGAGCAGGAGGAATTCTCCTTTCTTGGGTACATAGTCTCCTGAGACAGATTCCACATGGATCCTGACAACATAAAAGCCATCATGGACTGGCCTTGTCTGGTAGGCCTTCAGGCCTTACAAAGGTTCCTGGGGTTTGCCAATTTTTTCTGTCAGTTTATCCCAAATTACTCTTCCATGGCATCTCCTCTTACTGCCCTCACCCGTAAGGGCACCAACCCCAAAGATTGGCCGTTTGAGGCTATAGACATATTCCAACAGTTAAAGAAGGCTTTTTCTGACAAGCCCTGCCTATGTCATCTGGATTCTACAAGAACCTTCATCCTAGATGTAGATGCTTCTCCCCTCGGGGAAGGTGCTGTCCTCAGCCAACACACTCCAGAAGAGGTACTCCAGCTATGTTCCTTCTTCTCTAAGAAGGCCTCTCCAGCTGAATGCAACTACAGCATTGAAGATCAAAAGCTCCTGGCCTTCAAACTAGCCCTCAAGGAATGCAGCCAATGTACACAGACTACAAGAATATTGAACATCTACATCAAGCTCAGAAACGTAATGCAAGACAGGCCCATTGGTCTCTGTTCTTTGCTTGCTTCAGTTCTGAACTATAGTATACCCGGCAATCAAGAACTAATGGGCAGATGCAGTCTCTTGCTCCTTTCAGACCAAAGATGTTCCAGACCATCCTAGGAATAACATTGATCCTGCTAAAATACTTCTGGCCACTATGGTAGCCATCCCTCCAGGAAAGACAGTCATGCAAAACTGTTGAAATGGGCCCAAGACTCACATATCGCAGGCCATCCTGGACATGCATGAACCCTTGGTTGCCCCAGATGAAACAATACATCAAAAATTATGTTGTGCTGCATGGCTGATCCAGGGGGCTGTTACAGCCATTGCCAGCCCCAGGGAACCCTGGATCCACTTGTCCACAGACTTTATCATGGACTTCCTCATCTCTAACGGCACCACCGTGATCTGGGTGGTGATTGACTGGTTCATGAAGAAAGTACACGTCATCCCATTACCAAGCCTTCCTTCTGAGCCAGAGTTAGTGCAACTCTTAAGAACATAAGAAATTGCCATGCTGGGTCAAGTCCAAGGGTCCATCAAGCCGAGCATCCTGTTTCCAACAGAGGCCAAACCAGGCCACAAGAACCTGGCAATTACCAAAACACTAAGAAGATCCCATGCTACTGATGCAATTAATAGCAGTGGCTATTCCCTTAGTAAACTTGATTAATAGCAGTTAATGGACTTCTCCTCCAAGAACTTATCCAAACCTTTTTTGAACCCAGCTACACTAACTGCACTAACCACATCCCCTGGCAACAAATTCCAGAGCTTAATTGTGCATTGAGTGAAATAATTTTCTCCGATTAGTCTTAAATGTGCTACTTGCTAACTTCATGGAATGCCCCCTAGTCCTTCTATTATTCAAAAGTGTAAATAACCGATTCACATATACTCGTTCAAGACCTCTCATGATCTTAAAGACCTCTATCATATCCCCCCTCCATATTGATTACCTGCATGGCCTACCTCAACATATACTATCAGATAGAGAAGTTCAATTTGCTGCGTCAATGAATGCCAGGATAACTGGGCCTCCATCTATATTGGGCCAAATTCTCTCATAACACACAAATCAACACAACCACTTGCTCCTCACCTTTTCAGCTGTTCTATGGAAAACAGCCTGTGCCTCCTTTACCACTGCCTATGACAGTCCTGTCTCCAGTGGCTCAACTCTATGCCCAGGAATTGCATGAACTATGGAAACAGTCAAACACTTGATTGAGAAAGCCACTGCCACAGTCAAGAAAACAGTAGATGCCCATAGAAGACTGGATCCTCAGTTTAAAGTAGGAGAGAAAATCTGGCTGAGCACCTGACACATATGCCTACGGCTTCTCTCTATGTGCCTGGCACCACATTTTATTGGGCCTTTCTCTGTGCTTTGGCAACTGGGCCCTGTCACATATCAATAAGATTACAATACTTGTTGAAAATTCACGACATATTTCATGTTCACTGCTCAAACCAGTAATATTCTCTTGGCCCTCTAGAGTACCACCTGAACCACAAAATGTAGATGCTGATGAAGATGAGGTAGACAAAGTCTTAGAAGTTCTGGATTCCCGCCGGAGGTGCAAGAAAGTGAAATATCTGATTTTGTGAAAAAACTACGGCCTAGAATAAAATTCTTTGGAGTCAGCCTCAACATCTTGGATCTCAACCTGTTGAGAGACTTCCATTAACGGTAACTCAAGAATCACAGAGCCTCAAAGAGGGGTACAGTTACATTCAGTGGTTCGCAGACTGCTCCCACAGACCGCTGCACTCACCCTCCTGCCTGGGCAGTTCCAGCTGGTTCCCGACACAGTCCCTCGCCTCCAGGCTTCCGTGCTTTGATGCAGTAAAGAGCCACCACTGCTTCTTACAGCAGGATGCCGCCAACAAGTCATGCTCCTTCTTAAGCACATGTGTGATCAACCTCCGTACATTTAAAAGGACCGTGGCAGGAAAAGCTCCATGATGCTTCCTGATGACATTAGATGCTCAGGCCTATAAAAGGCCCTTACTGTCTTTCCCTCACTGCCTCAGCAATAGGTCCCATTTTTCCTGAGTAGCTCGTATTGCTTCCAGCTTTCCTGTCTTTGTTCCAGCCTTGACCTCAATCCTCATCTAGTTGTCTTGTCTTCATCCTGCTATCTTCAGGTTGTCTTCTGTCTCCATTCCAGTCCATTCTCGCTGCCCGCTTGTTCTTGTTCTTGCCTATCTGCCCTGCCTATCTGTCCTTTTCTCCTCCCTTGAATGGATACCTGGTGTGACCATTGTTTGAATCTTGGATACAATTGACTGCAGCCTGCCTCAAACCACTGCCTGGACCTAGCACATAGCTGATTGCTGCCTGCCTACAACCCTAGCCAACCTCGGATCCACTCAGGGGCAGTTCTATAATAAGGCAAGGTGAGGCGGCCGCTTCAGGCGGCAAGATTACAGTTTTTGTGCAGAATTTGGAGCAGACCCCACTGTGCCACATGTGGACACCATCCCACTTGTGGCGAAGAGTAAGGAAGCCCCGTCGTGCCGCATCGTGGTAAAGAGGAAGGCCCTGGCATGCCGTGTCATGGCAAAGAGCAAGGAGGGCCCGGCATGCCGCATGGCAGTAAAGACGGAGGTGCAAGTCCCGGCATGCCACAAGTGGAGCAGGCCCCAGTGTGTCTGTGTGCAGTGGTTGTGAGAGACTGAGAGACTGTGTATAGAGGTATGTGTTTAAGACTGCAAGCCAGTTTGTGTGTGTATGGAGAGCATGAATGAGGTTGTATGTTTGTGTGTGTGTGCCAGAAAGAGGAAGTCTTTGTGAGGAGATTGTGAATGAATGTATATGTGTGTGAGAGATTAGGAGATGGTGTGCATAGAAAAGGGAATGTGTGTATGTGAGGGAGTGAGGATGCTTGTTTGTGAGAGAAGGAGCCTGTGTGAAGGGATAAGTGTGTGTGTGAGAAAGAGAGGGATCCAATGTGCAGGGGTGTGTGAGAGATAGGTAGCCTGTGTGAGGGTGTATGCATGAGAGAGAAAGGGAGCCTGGGTGTGGGTGTGTGTGTGTGTGTGGGTGGGTGTGTGTGTGTGTATGCAGGAGAAAGAGAGGAAGCTTATATGAGGGGGGTATGTATGTGCACAAGAGAGAGGGACCCTGTGTGTGTATGCGTGTGAGAGAGAGAGAGGGAGCCAATGTGCAGGGGTGTGTGTGTGTATGAGAGAGAGGGAGAGGGAGCCAATGTGCAGGGGTGGGTGTGTGTATGAGAGAGAGGGAGCCAATGTGCAGGGGTGTGTGTGTGTATGAGAGAGAGAGAGAGGGAGCCAATGTGCAGGGGTGTGTGTGTGTATGAGAGAGAGAGAGAGAGGGAGCCAATGTGCAGGGGTGTGTGTATGAGAGAGAGAGAGAGATAGCCTGTGTGAGGGTGTATGCATAAAAGAGAAAGGGAGTCTGTGTGAGGGAGTGTGGATGTGCACGTGAGAGAGGGAGCCTGTGAGTGTGAATAAGAGGGACAGAGGGGGAGGTGGAGGAGAGAGGAGGAGAGAGGAGGACCCGCCTGAATTGCCTAATTACCTCTGAACTTTTGCCTGCGGTGAGGAACGAGGGGAGACGAGCTCCTTGGCCCCCTCGACGGAACAACCATTGCCCCGCCTTCTTTCTGACGTCATTCAGGGGCGTCTGGCTAGATGTTAAAAGCCAGCCCCCTGCGATGGATTTCTGAGGTGGAGGAGAGAGGAGGACTCGCCTGAATTGCCTAATTACCTCTGAACTTTTGCCTGCGGTGAGGAACTAGGGGAGACGAGCTCCTTGGCCCCCTTGACGGAACAACCATTGCCCCGCCTTCTTTCTGAAGTCATTCAGGGGCGTCTGGCTAGACGTTAAAAGCCAGCCCCCTGCGGCGCTTGTCAACGCCGGCGTGTCGCCAAAGGGGCGCGCGGCTATGTGGGAAAATTCAACCAATAAATTACATCAAGAGAGAAGTGATTTGGAATAGCAATCGTGAGTAATTTTAATAATTAGTCTTTCCTCTGTACCTAAGCCTCCATCCAAGAAAGAAAATTTGACGTAAGAGAGTGATTGAAGAGGTCAGTTGACTTTATACGAATGCCTCATACAAAAAGGAAGGCTAAAATAAGGGAGATGATAGCTTCATCTCCCTTGACTGAGCCTTCTCAATTACAAATTTCAGACTTCTTCACTCCAACACATGATGTTGTATCCGGGTTGAAGGCTATTGAGGAGTCAGACATAGAGCGGATGTCTGCTCTTCCAGCCGAGACATCGTTGAGCCCCGGAGCTCCGTGTATCCCTCCTCCACCTCTGTCTACTTCTATGGACTTGTCAAGTTCAGTTGTAGTGCAGGGGGATATGAGAGGAGAGGTCCTTGCTGAAGAGGGAAATGGGGAAACAAGAGAAAATCTGGGGATGTCTCCACATTTGGAAAATCCAGCCCAAATTACCATGGAATCTCTCTGGGCGGCTATTAAGTCTTTAGAATTGGCTATCCTCAATCTAACTAAAATTACAACGGATTCTAAATTGAAAGTTTTGAATATTGAGACTTCTATCTCTAAGGTGGATAAGGAAAATGAACAGATGAAAGTCAGAATGGATAAATTAGAAACTTGTCATCAAAAATTTACTAAGTCAGAAATCCTTTATGACAAGAGGTTAGAATTTATTGAAAATTCATTGAAATATCAGAACCTTAGAATCTTAAATTTTCCTAGGCACACTTTAGTAACACCACAAGACATGTTTAAAGAATATTTGACTCATATATTGAAAATACCACAGCAGGCCTTGCCTGCCTTTTCTAAAATATATTATGTTGCAGTTAAAGAAAATACAGTAAATAGCAAACCAGGAGAATCTCCATTAAACTTAACAGCTTTAATTGAGGTTACACCTGAAGATAAAATATCCTTGAGGGCTATATTACATGTGACCTTTGTTTTTGCTGCAGAAAGGGATACAGTATTTCGCCTTTTCATGAGGAATCGACATGATCTCTTTCATGGAGAAAAAATCTGGATATACCCAGATCTCTCTAGAGCAACGCAAATTAGAAGGAAAAACTTTTTAGCGATTAAAAAAGAGGTAGAGAGTAAAGGTGGTAAAATGATCATTAAATTCCCATGCAGCTGCGAAGTAACGTATCTTGATCAGAAATATGTTTTCTTCGGAATTTCACAGATACGTACTTTTCTTGATTCCCAAACCCAAATGTCTTCAGCTAGTGGATCAGAGCAATAGTATTGGAAAAGTCATGTGTTCTCTTTAAATTCAATTGTTCATATTGCCTTTATCGCTTAGTATAATTCTTCTTTTTCTTTCCTGGAAATTATCTCTGTTTTTAAATACAGATTTTATTTTTGCTTTTTGGGTATTAATTTCCTTATGAACCATAAATATGCTGTATTTAATTTCTTGATCAGTTACTTGATTGTATAAATGAAATTGCATAAATAAAAAATTAAAAAAAAAAAAGAGGGACAGAGGGAACCTGTGTGAGGGCCAGTACTGAGAGAGGGATCAAATTCTGGGAATGGAGATAGAGTAGAAGAAGTTGAGCCTAGTAGGGAAGGAGAGAGATAGTGGAGGATGAAGGAGTTTGTGGGCCTGGGAAGGCAAAGTGAAAGGAGAGTGCCAGGGGAGCAGGGAGAGAGGGAGGAAGGAAGGGAGGAAAGGACACTCTTACAATGAACTTCTAAGGAAATTCTGCTCAAAATATTTAAAACTCTCCATCTTTAACTAATAAATATTTCTGTATTACATTTTAAATTACTTACTTAAAGATCGTCATGTACATTGTGTTATTTTGACCAATATAAAGTAGGCACAATTTTGCAGAATTTTCAATTTTTGTGTGCAGAATTCCCCCAGCAAAAGAAAGGTCCCGTGGCAGTGCGGAACTGCGATGTGCTGGTGGCATTTTCACTCCCTACCAGCAAAAGGACGATCCAGTGGCCAAAGAAGAGTCACTGCGATGCCGCCAGCATTTCTCCCACACTCAGGGCAGGAAAGGGTCTGAGGTGCTGCCAGCATTTTCCCCACAGTTGGCAGCAGAAGAGGCCTTGCTGTGCAGGCAGAGGAAAGATCCAGACTGTGGTGCATGAAAGACTTGCCCTGTGAGAGTGAGTGCCTGTGTGTGAGAAAGACTTTGTGAGTGTGTATGAGAGGGTGTGTGTAATGCATATGAGAGGGTGGAGGTGTATGTGCAAGGTGTGTGTATATGTCTTTATGAGAGAGTGTATGGGGTGAGTGTGTGTGTGTGTATATATGACAGGGTGGTGTGTGTATGTGTACATAAGAGAAGGTGTGTGTATATACGAGAAGAGTTTTTGTGTGTGTATATATGTATGTATGTGTCTATGAGGGAGAGTGCCTGCACATGTGTGTGCGTATGTGAGAGTACCTGTATATATGTGTGTCAGAGAGGTTAAAGTTTGTGCACCCTCCTCCAATCTACGACAGTCTCAGGAGACAGGAAATCTAAGGTTCCCAGGAATAAAGAGTGGGAGATTTTTTTTTTATCCTTGTTAGATTTAATTATTGGATGTGATATATCTGCTGTTTTAAAATATGTTAGTAGTATTTGGTAATATTTTAAACATTTGTATATGTGTTTTTAATTGGCTGAATTTATCAACAGATTTGACATTCTTTTTATTGGTATGTTTAATGTTTTATGTTTCTTGATTGTGTTACATTATTTACAGAGTGACTTCTTGTGATTTCCAGTTCAGTTTTTGTCTGCATGTTTCAATTTATATTTTATGATCTCTTTATTCTGTATTTGATGAGTGTCTGTCTGTGTTCTGCTTGTGTGATTGAGGCTTTGCGTATTCTGCTAGCATGTAGTTATTTGTTTTCCTAATAGAAGGTGTATTGGTGTTTAGGGCCTGATGTAATATTTGCAGTATGGCTTTTTCATAGGTTGAGTGCTGACAGTTATATATCATAACTGTCAGCACTCAACCTATGAAAAAGCCATACTGCAATTGTAGTTCAGTTTATTCCTGGCTTTCTGTGGGCCAAGTCCACACCCAGTGCACTTTACCATAGGCGTAATACCATATGGGATCCAGTAAACCACCTTGATTACTATGAGAAAGGTAGTTTATTATGTCTGTTAAACTATTGTTATTAATGTTATGTTCTGTAGGTCTTGAACTATTAGTGGGCCCTTGAGTTGTGGCGAATGAAGACTCTGCCCACAGGGAGGAGCCCTGTGGGCCCTTACCACAACAGGCAAGGTCTCAGTAGTGATGGACAACAGAGGAAATAACTTTATTATACAGCAATGGAGATCTGAAGAGTGAAGCAAAAGAGTCAGTACTGTAGCTGGTCAGTCAAGAAGTAATCTGCAGTGCGGAATGGTCCTGTGATTACCTTCTCTAGGCTCAGCTTGTGCTGGCAATTCCGGTAGTGGTCCGCAGCACGGGGTAGGCCGGAAGCTGCTGGTATAGTTGCACAAGACAAGAGGGATCCGGTAGTGGCCCGCAAGCGGGGTAACCCAAGAATCCGTGCCACGAAGGTAGTGTACTCACACCGATACTATAGAGGCAGATGGAGAACAGGCACCGAGGATGCCTGGAACAAGCACAGCTGAGTCGTCTGAGAAAGATGCAGGAACTCACTGAAACAGAGAGACAGAGAATGGTTCTTCGAAGAGCGGATAGCCCTGAGTGTGGCAAGGCCCCCAAGGAGCGGGTACCTAGGTCACCCAGAAGTCAGTGAGGCGAAGTCCCAGAAAGGCGGAACTAGCAGGACGAGATTCCTTGCTAACTCGTCTTCCAAGAAGTCAGCTGAGTTTAAGTATGGTAGGCAGATGACGTCATGCGGTGGGGACGCCCCCAAGGTTCCCGCCATGATGCGTTTAAAAAGGGGGCAGGCGCATGTGCACGCGTGTCTTAGGTAACCCCGGATGTAAGATGGCGGCCGGGAGCTCCCACGCCATCCTGGGCACACCATGAGGGTCGGCGTGTGGAAGCGGAGGCCGCCATTCTGCCCAGACTCGGAGCAGCATAGAGAAAGGAGGTGAGCAGCAAAGGTCGCAGCCGCCTGCGATCGACGGGCGCAACAATTGAAAGTGTGGTTTTGCAATGTATGCCTATATAATATATATGTTATTGTAAGTGATATTTTTATTTTAGAAGATTGTACTTTGAATGTCTATTTTCCATATGCAATCTGCTTTTTTAGGTTGGGGAAGTTAATAAATTTAAAATGGAAAAGAATGCATAAGTTTTAATTATGTGGAGAGGGGAGGGAACAGGGAATGAATGGCTGTAGGGTTTGTCTAGGGCATCTAATACCCTTGTATCAGCCCTAAGAGAGAGTGTGTCACACACACAGACTCCCACCATTCACCAACCTCTCACACCCCTAGGGGGCAGATCCTGGAGAAGGGTGGGAGGCAGGCAATAGGGAATGGGGGAGTTCTATTTCTAGACCCAGGAAGTGGGACAGCCAAAGTCTTCTCTGCCCCATTAAACATTTTTCCGGCGCCCCCTAGTGCGGATGCCGAAGACTGAGAACAAAAAAATAACAGGCCCAAAAACTGAGTGGTTAGAGCAGTGGGCTGCAAACAAGGGAAGCCAAGGTTCAAATCCTATTGCCATTCCTTGTGACATTGGGCAAGTCACTTCATCCTCCATTGCCTTCCCCCTGTCCTGACCCTTGGTGATTTCACCTGCACAGGGCCATGGGGGTGGGGTGGGGGTCCATTTCATCTTTCACCTCAGGCAGCAGATTACCTTGAGCAGCCCCTGGACCTACTCTTCTGCCTTCGGCAGAGACTTCACCTAAGTCCTGCCGGCCCTGGCACACAAAGACTCAACCCAAGTGGAACAAGGGCTAGTATAGATGAAGGCCTTGATGGATCTCTGCCTCATCTGGATCCACCTACGGGAAGTGGGAACCTGCAGGGCTCCTTCCTGCAGGTAGTGTCAATCCTGCCTTGGTCCAAGGGTCCATAGTTACAACAGGTTCAGAGGGAGCTGTGATCTGTGACCATGGGTGCCTGAGTACCCCAAATATTGAGCAAGCTGTTTCACTGTGTTGAGGGAGGGGCAGTTTATGTGGAGTTTAGTGCCCCCCAGGTCCTTTTGAAAAACTGGCCGAGGAATATTGATTGGGCTAGGTGCGGTAGGGATGGTCAAAAATGTGGTAAAATTCTAGACAATTGTGAATGAACTCTTATGGCACCCTAGGCCAGAAGAAGAAACTATCTGACCCCCCCCCCCCAAAAAAAGAGCAAAATAAAACAAATTACGTTTTGTCCAGACTCCAGTTATGGAAGAAACACATTTGACTGCCCTGAATGGAGAGGAAACATCTTGAGATAGGAACTAAAAGAAATACGTGCATGCCCCTTATTTTATTATCATTGGCATTGTTACCTGTCACGTTCTCCAGTTCAAAACAGTTCGGCTGACAGCAGCTTTTACAATGCCCTTTAATCTGTGCCTACATTTCAGTCCCCACTTGGGGGAAGGGCGGGAGAGAGAGAGAGAGGAAGGATTGATTTAAAAAAATACTGCTGGGAACTTCCCTCTTTTTCAAATGAGGTGTAATATTTTCTCACGTCACAGCCAGGACGATCACCTTTCATGAAAGCTACGCTAGAGATCCCGATCTGGGAGTAAGAAGAGACTGACAAGACAGTAAATTCCAATCACAGGGAGAGCAAAATAAGCAAAGTAATTAAATGTAAAGGAACCGTACGTCTGCAAAATGTCTGCTGTGGAGTACCCCAAGCCCTTGCTGAGGCGAATCTTTAATGAAAGGCAAAGGAACACTTCTCTGCCTCTGTACTATGAGAACTTTCTGTGGATCAAGCGTTCCAAGCACAAGGTAAGGAATCCTATCATCACCTGGAGAAACATTTTACCATGTACCAGGAAAAAAAAAACCAAACCAACTATTGAAAACTAATCAGCCTAGGAAGATAGAACCCACTGCTATTTAGTAAACGTCATAGTTCTGTCCTGCTGTGTAGTTTGCAGCATAGGGTAGATCTTGTACTAATATTAAGAAAAAAAGTAATCTTCGGTTTTTTTGTGAGTTTGTTAGAAATACTTTTATCTGTCCAGTGTGATTTACTGAAAATAAATGATTGGCTCAGATTTCAAAATGTTTTCCTCAAAGCCTGTGTTTATAGTCAAACTTGTTTTGAAGTCGAGCCCAAAAGCTTTGCGAAGGAGCTATTTACTGGTAAAGTGATCACTTTTATTCAGTAACTAAGAAGGTTGAGTGCTTCTCTGTCTTGGTAGCTAACCATATAATTTCATTTTGCCCCAACGTGGACTTTTTCCATGCCTTTTGTTTACTTTGTAAAAATAAAAAAAATGTTGGGTTTTTTTTTTTTTGTGATTTGCTGTTTCTGAACATAGGAACAGACTGAAAAACAGAAAATTGCGTTTAAAGTCAGTTCTTAAATCGAGTCAGCAAAAACTAGGCGCATTCATCTCTGTTTATTTCTTGTATGTGGATTGTCCAGTTAATTAGTTAGTTGTAAATGTGTACCCATGGTAACACCACACTGAGGTGAAATATCTGTTGGAAATGGACTCAGAGTTTTGTAACTTAAGCAGCTGTAACTTACTAATTACTTTGTGTATTCAGTCAGGAATAAGGAACTCTAACAGGTTACTTTGAAAAGCAAGTTACAAATCTGAGGGATTTTGTAGCATGATGGAAGAACAAGTATATTTACTTTTATGTACTCTGCAGTCTGCTAGACAATATTGATGGAAAGATCTTTCTTGATTCAAGCTCAAGGTAGACCCGAAATGTGACCATGCCAGGCTGGAATATGGATTGTTGATGGTATTTTGTCATGATGTCCAATGAAGCTATTAATGTTTGACATATAAACAGAAGTGGCATTATGCATGTGTATGGCCCAGGGAAAATGAGAATTGTAGAGCTGTCTGCTCCAGCATCTTCTCCCCTATCAGTCACAGATGAGGCCAATATGGCCTGGCTTATTCAACTGGCCTGCATTCCCAAGAGGAGAGAACGCCAAGTCCAGCAGAGACAACGGGTTTCTCTGCACTTTTTCAAAGCCCCTGTTTTACTGCCTCACTTTATTTCCTTCCTGATATTGTAGAAGTGGGTCAGCATCCTGATTCCCCAGTCGTTCAAGACTGAGTTCCTCTGCCAGTTTCTGCTTCCTGGGCTGCATCGCGAACACAATAGGCTGCCCTTCCAGATCTGAGCAGGAAATACCTCTGCAAGCTGCCCATGGGTTTGCAAAGGAAAGGTTAGGGTGGGGGGCGAAGGCATGGGGGTTGGTGATTGTAGGTTAGAGAAGTGCTGAAAAAGCACACCCGCGTTAGTTATGCTTTAGAGCACGTCCATAGCAGAGGTGTTAGTGGTAGTGCTGGAAGGTATCAAACATAAGCAACAGTACACCTGCAAATTGAAAAACAGATATTTTACTTTGCATTACCAATAAAATAACTATTCTTGATAGCCCTGCTTATATTAAACATTAAGCTATGTTGAAGATTACTTTTGCACCTTCTGCTCAGCACAGGGATACTAGATGCAGCACTAGAATCTTCATTCACTCTGCATTTCTCTCAAAATGTCAACTTTTTGTAAGAGAGAAATTACACACATACAGAAATGTGAATGTGAGGCAGAAAAAACAATGGTGGTATATACAGTGCATTCAGAAAGTATTCAGATCCCTTCATTTTTTCCACATTTTGTTACGTTACAGCCTTATTCTAAAATGGATAATATGCATTTTTCCCTCCTCATTCTACACACAGTACCCCATAATGACAAAGCAAAATCAGGTTTGTAGAAATGTGTGCAAATTAATTTTAAAAAAACCTGAAATATTACATTTACATAAGTATTCAGAAACTGTGCTATGACATTCAAGTTGAGCTCAAGGCATCCTTGACATGTTTCTCCCAACTTGACTGGAGTCCACCTATGGTAAATTCAGTTGTTGGACATGATTTGGAAAGACACATACCTGTTTATGTTAAGGTCCCACAGTTGACAGTACATGTCAGAGCAAAATCAAAGCCATGAAGTCAAAAAAATTGTCTGTAGCCCTCGAGGACTGGATAGTGTTGAGGCACAGATCTGGGGAAAGGTGGAAAACTATTGTTGCAGCCTTGAAGGTCCCAAAGAACCTAGTGGCCTCCTGTGAGGCAGCGCCCCCTAGTGTCCCCTTGTGAGCATTGTGCAGAACCAGGCTGGGAGCCCAGTCCCCTTTAAATCCCCTTAGAGGGAGCATGGCTGTGGGCAGCGCCTGTCTGCTTCTGCTGCCCTCTGTTAGCTCTCTCTTGCCGGAGATGCTGGCGTGGTGCTATTATCACTGCAGAGGCAAGCCGGCAGAGGAAGAAGCAGGTAAGTGCTGCTCAGACTTCTGCCAGCTCTGGGGAGGGAAGGGACAGAAGAAGCAACAGCTGAATATATCGGGGGGGGGGGGGGGGGGGGGGGGGGGCCTGGAATAGGAAGGTGTCACAGAGTGTCAGAGAGAGAGAAAAGGGAAGGTGATAATGCCAGAAGGGTAGAGGGAAGGGAAGTGCTGATGATGCCAGGGGAGAGGGAAGATTAAGATGATGATGGTGCCAGAGGGGAGGAGGGAGAAGGGAGGGAAGAGAAAGTGCTGATGATTCCAGGGGCTGGAGGGAGAAGGTGGTGATATTAGGGAATGGATGAAGAGAAAAGGGAAGGGAAGAAGGTTGATGATGCCAGGGGAGAGGAAGAGAAGGTGCTGCTGATGCCAGATGGGGAGAAAGAGAGGGGAGGGAAGAGAAAGTGATGATGCCAGGGGATGGAGAGTGAAGTGGTAATGATGCCAGAGTGTGAAGGGAGAGAGTTTGAGCAGCGGAAAGGGAAGAAGGTGATGTTATCAGGGGAGAGGGAAGAGAAGGTGATGATGATGTCAGAAGGTTGAAGGGAGGGAGAGAGAGAAAATAAAGTGGTGATGATGCCATACGAGTGGTGGGAGAGTGACAGTGTGGTGGTGATGTCAGAAGAGTGGAGGGATAGGGAAAGGGAAAGAAAAATGGTAATGATGCCAGAAAGATGGAGGGAGAGGGAGGAGGATGATGCCAGGGGAAAGGAAAAGACGCCAGGAGGTGTGGAGGGGAGGAAAAGGGAAAGGAAGAAAGTGATGATGCCAGTGGGGGTGAGGAGGGGGGAAGGGAAGGAAAAGAAAGATAAAATGATGGTGCCAGGGGGATGGAGGGAAGAGGGATGGGAAGAGAAGGTGACTGTGCCATGGTGGGATGAAAGGAAAGGGAGAGTGATAATACCAAGGGGTAGAGGGAGAAGGAACGTGATGATGCCAGAAGTGGGTGGAGAGGGAAGTGAAGATGATGATGGTGATGGTGTGCCACAATGAAGTTAACCCTGTGCCGGGTGTGCCAATAGTCTGCTGCCACCATGCTTCTTCGTAGGGATGGTATTTGCTAGGTGAGTGAAGCACTTACCTGCTTCACTCACCTAGCAAATACCATCCCTACGAAGAAGCATGGTGGCAGCAGACTATTGGAAATGAGAAGAAAAGATAAAAGGGTTAGCCTTACGTTTCAGCTCAGGAACAAAGGTTGGGAGGAAGGCGCATCACAGGGAGCTGCAATGAACAGAAGCTTTCTACAGTTCAGTCAGAGTTCAGTTAAACAGAGAAAGGATCAGTTTCTTATATCATCCTCTTCCTGCTTTGAAACATTTCCTCACCTCTAATCCTGCTTTCTAACACGTTTCCTCAGTCTCAGGTTTAAAACCTCTAAATCTCTGCTATTTTCCCCTTGCAGCCTGCTTTTCCCTCTCATTCTAATGAAGCAGCTGTTGAAGGTCATCTGGTTGCTAACCAAACCCTGCCAGTTGCTCTGCACTTGATTGCTGAGGCAGCCTCTCCTTGCCAACGCACTGATCCGCTCTGCGGCGCTTAGATTATAAATGACATAAATAGACTGGATGTGGCAAGGTTACAGGGAAAGTTAGTATCCCTTGTACTGAAAACAGAAGCTGCAGGGGACAGTTAGGTTCACGGTGATGAGCTGCAGCATCTTAACACGGTGCCAATCAGGTCACCAGCTGCTCTGGGGGGCCATAACCTCTGGGTTATAAATGCAAGATACATGCGCATGCCGTTTCTTTCCATTATTTGTGTTGCTCGCTTTTTTTTTAAAGATGGTAAATACATTTATACATTTATTAGACACACTTGTCAACAAGGATATCCTAAAAGGATGTTAAATAGCGCCAAGAAGAGAGCTAAGAAACTGGACAGAGAGGATTTATTGATGTTAGAGTCTAGGCAGAAGGATGATGAGGCTTCCTGTTATATAACACTGTATACCAGCCAACCTGAGTGCTCAACAAAACTCTAGGATGTTATCCCAGCACTAAAGACTTTCTATCAGAAAGTCCTAAAATTGCTTATTGATAGGAGAATAGACTGAAGAAAGGTACAGCCTCTTTAAATCACGGTCTAAAGTAGGAAAACACTTCTCTTGCTCCTAGCTAGGCTTTTTATTAGAGGTCTGTATAAACATAGGGCTTCATTCATCCAAAATCCTTTTGGCCACTGGAGGATAAGTAATGAGAAATATTTGGGTTTTCTCAAACAGCAGCTGGTGTAAGAGGAGATATTCACCACATATTCAGCAAAAAAAAAAAAAAAATAGGTGTGTGTGTGTGTATCTATCTATCTATCTATCTATCTATATATATATATATATATATATATATATATATGAGTGTGTTTTTATGTATGTATGTATATATATCATGAAAAGAATACTTGTTGCACAGAGGAGGAGAATCCACTACAGCTGTCCATTAACAACCTGCCTACAACACACAGACCTGCCCTAAAATTGCCCTTTGCCATTTGTTCCCCTCTGGGAGCCCTCAGATCTGAACATGTATCCCTGCTAGAAACTTACTTAAGAGTGGGTTGCAGTGCTAACCCTGCTTCAAAGATTCTACTTCTTCCTATCAGCTCGATTTTAAAAGTGTTGCTTTTGCAAAAATCCCCTTATATGTGCGTATGGGCTGCACGCAAGCAACTCGGATTTTAAAAAGTTGCAAAATATGCAAATACGTACCCATCCGCACGTGAGGATGTAAAAGGGGAGGGGGCATGGGTGTTCTGGGGCGGGGCCAAGACTTACACATGTAACTCTGAATTCTAAAAATGAAACCCACAGCACGTGTATGCTAGATATCCCTGTAACTCTACTGCTGCTCCTGATGAGGAGCAAGTCTGGAGATCTTAGGTTTTAGGGCTTACAGGACAGGGTGAGCGATCCAGGTCAGTTGGGCAGTGTGCAGGATGAAGAACCAGAGGGTCCGAAAGACCTCGCTGTTAACTGGACAAACTGGTGGACTTGATTGGAAAACTGGGACTGCGCCTTGCGCGAGCAGGTTATAAAATTCGCTGACATAGTTCTATTGAAAACACAGGTGTGCTAGCTGTGCTCGAGTAACCTCTTAAAATTAGGGGCACAGTTGTGCACGGTTGGTGCATTTTAAACCACATGTGCTTAAAGTAAACACACGATTAATAATTCTAGCACATCCTTGCTTGTGCGCAGATACGAGCGTGTATGTGCGCTCGTTTCAAAATCAACCTCTATGGAAGAAATAACTTAGGGAGGCAAGACATAACGCTTGGCTTTTTCTTCTCCCTCTCTCAATAAAACAACACACACTTCATGGCATTACAAAAAGGCCACAGTTTATTCCTCATAACCCACTACAATTTTTACGATTGTAACAATTATAACAATGCCCCCCCTCCCCCCCCTTCCTTCCGCGCCTCTACCACCACGACCCAGTGGTAAGGCATACAATCCCTCCCCTTCCTTTCTTACCCCGCCTCACCCCAGCGAGGGTAATTTGTGGCCTTTGGCTTCAGCCCCCTTGCTCGCTGGCCATCTCGTGTAGCAGCCCCCCCTCCTCAGGACCTTTTAACAATGCATTATTGACAAATACATCTTCGGCTCGGGTTTCTGCCTCCAACTGCGACAAAGATTAACCACTAACACCAAACCCCCCCCCCCCACCCATTCACGGTACATCGTCTGGGTGGGAGGGAGGGACAGAAATGTGATCGCAGCCTGCCTCTGCAGCTAGCCGGGTCCGTCTGGCAGGGAATCTGCCACGTCACCGGCTAGCTGTCTGAAACGACCAATAGCAGTGCAGCGATTCGAATCGCTGCATTCGTCGGCCGTTGCGAGCCCCCCCCCCTTCGCTCCTCCCCCTCCCCCCTCCATGTTTTCACGCCGCCGTGCGCTTTACCCTAGTTATATCCGGTGGCGCAAGACGATCCTGCGCCGCCATTCATTTGTAACACAAAATTTTGTTATGCTTTACGCAAAAATAGGAAGACCGGCTTAGAACAAACCCTCTTCTTTTATTCTTTGAGACAAAACCACAAAGTACATGTTAACAGCCTTCTCCTATTTTCTAAACATTGACAAAAAGTTTCCCAAGCATAAGCTACTTTTTAAGGGCCCCTGCTACTTTCCCCACTCTGGCTCATGGTTCTCTTTTCAAAACTGTTATGATTTCAGCTGCTATGCAGCCTCACTGTACCTTGACTAGGACACCCCCCACTGTGAAAGTATGAATTCTCCAATAGAGAAGGTGCGCGCATGTTGTCAAATCCGGGGTCGGCGCGCGCAAGGGGTTGCACAGTTGTGTACCTTGCACGTGCCAAGCCGCGCTGCCTTCCTCTGGTCCCTCCCAGGCCGCTCCGAAATCGGAGCGGCCACGGAGGGAACTTCCCTACTCCCCGAACCCCACCTTCCCTTCCCCTAACTCTCCCGCCCCCCAGCCCTAAGCTAATCCCCCCCAAAAATGTATCTTACCGAGTTACGCCTGCCTCAGCCGGTGCGCGATCCCGGGCACAGTGGCAAATGGCCGCTGTGCCTGGAGGCTCCGGCCCCGCCCCGTCCCACCCCCAGACTGCCCCGTCCATGACCCCCCACTCCCCACCCCTTTTTGCAAGCACCGGGACTTACATGTGTCCCGGGGCTATAGGTCCGGCGCGTGTAGGGCTTTTAAAATCCGCCCCATAATGGGGCGGATTTTAAATGCCTTGCGCGCCAGCGAGCCTATTTTGCATTGGCCGCCGGCGCACACAGAGCCCCGGGACGCACGTAAGTCCCGGGGCTTTGTAAAAGGGGCGTGTCGGGGGCGTTGCGGAATGACGCGGTGTTTCGGGGGCGTGACGTGGCGTTTTGGGGGCGGGTCGGGTGATGGCGCGCCAGCAGTCCGCTGGCGCGCGCAGATTTACGTCTGCTTTCAGCAGGCGTAAATCTGCCAACAAAGGTAAGGGGGGGGTTTAGATAGGGCCGGGGGGGTGGGTTAGGTAGGGGAAGGGAGGGGAAGGTGGGGGAGGGCGGCCTCAGAGGGAACAGGCAGCGCGCGCTGGGCTCGGCGCACGCAGGTTGCACAAATGTGCACCCCCTTGTGCGCACCGACCCCGGATTTTATAAGATACACGCAGCTACGTGCGTATCTTATAAAATCCAGCGTACTTTTGTTTGTGCCTGGTGCGCGAACAAAAGTACGCGCACGCGTATGTTTTTAAAATCTACCTCAATGTGTGGTGTTCTTTGACTCTCCAAGAATATTTTTAACCTGTTCTCATTTCTTTTGTACTAACAGGAACTTCCCCCTGCATTTAGCTGAAAGTGAATCCATCTCTATCCATTGACTTAACTCCAACCAGTTGGCGATGGATGGATGAGAGTTACCATATTTCACTGTCGCAAGATTATCCATCTCCCACATGCCATTTCTTTCCCTGACCACCCAGCTACTCTGGCACATAAAGTACAAATAACCTTGGATCTTCAGGAACGTCTAAGTCCTTACATACTCCATATATAACTTTTAATATCATCCCAAAAACTTTTAATTATCAGACAAAAGATCAGCACTACCACAGTTTCTCCAGCATTCATTTGATCTTGAATTATCAATAGCTTTTAAATGAGTTGGCATTAAATAAGCTCTCAGACAAATCTGGTATTGTTGCTTCACTAGGTCCAGTGATCTGGAGGATTTCCAAATACCTTCTAGTATCTGGTCCCAATCCTCCTGTGGTATTTGCAGGCCTATTTCTTTGTCCAGGCGTTATCATATTCACCTCATCTTTTAAAACCACTGTAGCACGTTATATATTTTACTGATTCTCCCCCTTGATGCTTAATTGTGAAAAATATTTTTTTTCTAGCATTGTGGGGGCCCTGGATAAAATGTCCCAAACCCCAGTGCTCGTGGCTACATTTGGAAGCTGAAGAAAATCAAATAAGGGGAATTTTGCAAGTTCAAGCCATCTCAAAATCCGACCATTCATCAAAGAGCTGGGGAAAAGTCTTCAACTTAGATTGCTGTATTATATTTTTTTCTTTTCTGATCCCAGAGCCTATACAGCTCATCACAACCCAATATGGGGCTTACTCCTAGGATATTCCTCCCCACCCCCCTTTTTTTTTTTTTTTTAGAAAACCCCATCCTATCTTTGTAGCTATGGAAGAACCAAAGCTTTTTTGGGTTTATGACAGGTCCCTATTGATAGCAACCCACTTTTTTTCCTAATTCTCTTTTTTCCATTTCTATCCAGTGTTGACCAGGATGCCAAATAGCTCTCATAAAAATGAAGTAAGTTTTTACCCCTTATCTATTTTAAGTCTGTAATGTTTTCAGATTAATTCTTGGGGATTTAAGGGCCCACCACAACTCTATTACCAGTTTATTTAAGAATCTGAAAAAGGAAGGCGGCAAGGCTAATAAGCAGCATAAGAAACAAATATAGAATTCTGGGCCACCAATTCATTCTGATGACATTACCTCTGCCCAACCAACTAACACACAAACTCTCCCATTTATAGCTCTCTTCTCTCAAGATTTTTAAAGGGGGAATAATTAAGCTGATATAATTCCTCCAAGTCTGCAGAAATTCTTAGCCCTAAATATTAGGGATGTGCAGAGGGACACCATATGTTACATTCAGGATTCGTATTCGTCAGGGGGCAGATACATTGCATTCAGCAAGGGGGCCCCCCATTACGTTTATACGTTAATTCCTATTCGTTTCTCCGCTAAAATTAAATTAACTACACCCCCCCACCCCCCACCCTCCTGACCCCCCCAAGACTTACCAAAACTCCTTGGTGGTCCAGCAGGGGGTCCAGGAGCCATCCCCTGCACTCACACCCTCGGCTGCCGGTTTCAAAATGGCGCTGATAGCCTTTGCCCTTACTATGTCACAGGGGCTACTGGTGCCATTGGTCAGCCCCTGTCACATGGCCATCGGTGCCATCTTGTGCTCCTACCATGTGACACGGGCTGACCAATGGCACCGGTAGCCCCTGTGACATGGTAAGGGCAAAGGCTATCGGCGCCATTTTGATTACTGGCAGCCGATGGCCCGAGTGCAGGAGATCACTCCCAGACCCCCGTTGGACCACCAGAGACTTTTGGCAAGTCTTGGGGGACCCTCCTGACCTCCATAAGACTTGACAAAAGTCCAGCGTTGGCCCCTGTGACATAGTGAGGGCAAGGGCTATCGGCTGCCAGTATTCAAAAGGCTATCGGCTGCCAGTATTCAAAAGTTCTCACAAAACTTTTCCTATAAGTATTTAATAAAAATAAATAGGATGATATGACGAACATTCTTTGGTTTCCACTCTTTGTAAATCACTGTTCTAGTAGCATCACACAATTTATTTATTTATTTTAATTTATTTAAAATCTTTTTTATACCGTCGTTAAGCAGGTGCCATCACAACGGTTCACAATAGGGCACAAAACTATATATTGTATAAAGTGTCTGGAATTCTAACTATTAAACAGGTGCCATCAAAATACTGTAACATAATTTCATAATAAATATTATTTGGTGAGTGTTATAAGTCATGTCCAGTTTCCTCTTACTCAGCTATAAGATATAGTACTACTTAACTCTAGTTCTTTGTTGTTTAAAAATAAAAAGAAAGAATTTAGAATATAAAAATGAGAAACACACACATTAAGAAAAAACGTGTGTGCGTGGGAGTTCGACTGACCGCAGCCAACATTTCCGTGGGTTCTACTCTCAGTTCTCTTTGTGGTATGCTTGCTTAAATAGCCATGCTTTTAAACTTTTTCTGAAAGTTTTGATGTTTCTTTGCAATCTGATTTCTAAAAGCATATTGTTCCGTATTGGGGGTCCTGCTAGGGATAGGGCCCTATCCCTTACTTGGGTTAGTCTGGCCATCTTGACTGAATAGTTAGCAGTGCTTTGTTTCCTGATCTCAGGTTTCTGTGGGGGGTATGTACGCAGAGGGCTGTGTTCAGCCACTCTGCTTTTTTGTCATGTATTAATTTATGTATTGTATTCTTTGTTCAATGGGTAACCAGTGTAATTTTATTAAGGTTTCGGTGATATGTTCTCTTTTACTTTTACCAGTTAAAATTCTTGCTGCTGTGTTTTGTAGTATCTGTAGTGGTCTTATTGTGGTGTATGGTAGGCCCAGTAGGAGGGCATTACAGTAGTCAGTACTGGAAAAGATTAAGGCTTGTAAAACTGTGTGGAAGTTGGTAGGTGTTAGTAGTGGTTTTAGTCTTCTAAGAGTCATAAATTTGGCATATCCTTCTCTTATTTTTTGAGATATATGTTGTTTCATACTTAATTCTGAATCGATTATCACTCCCAAGTTTTGTACTTTCTCAGCTAGATGCCTCCCATATTTTATTTTTCACTAGTTACTGGTTCCTTTCTGTTAAGTTCGCTTCCTCCCTTTTTTCTACTTATTATTCTATCAGTTGTCCTGTTACCCCCCCCCCCTGTTTAATGTAATTTCCTCCTTTTAGTTAATATGTAAACCGATATGATGTGTATTTTAATGTCGGTATAAAAAAGCTGTTAAATAAATAAATAAAATAAATTTTTTGGTTGTTATTGAGTGTAATTGGGTTCTGAATGATCACTATGTTTTTTTGTTCTAGGTGTAAGAATTCAGTTTTCTCTATATTGATCACTAGTTCCATTTGGTTTAGAAGTTGTTTTATTATATCTAGGTACATGTTGGCTAAGTTTAATGTTTTCTCAATTGTGTCATCAATTGGGAGTATTAACTGAATATCGTCGGCGTAGATATAGTGCGAAATTCCTAAACCAGCTAGCAGGAGACATAAAGGCAGCATGTATATGTTGAATAGTGTGGCAGATAGGGTAGATCCCTGTGGAACTCCTGTTTGAAGGTTTATTTTCTCTGACATTACGTCTTTGATTTGTACTTGGAAGTATCTGTTATTTAGGTATGATTTAAACCACTTGATTGTCATGTTGCTTAATCCTATTTCTTCTAATCTATTTAGTAATATGTCATGGTTTACTGTGTCGAATGCCGCTGATAGGTAAAGCATTACTAAAATGTACTGTTTACCGCTTTCAAACCCTCTCATGATGTTGTCTGTTAGTGCAAGCAGTAGTGTTTCAGTGCTGAAGTTTTTTGTGGAAGCCATGTTGTGATGAGTACAGAATATTATTGCTCTCAAAGTGTTCTGCTAATTGTTTTTGTATGGTTTTTTTCTATTAATTTTGCAATTAAGGGTAGGTTTGATACTGGTCTATAATTGCTCAGGATTAGATGGTCGCTGTTTTTTTTTCTTTAGAATTGGTTTTACTATTGCTCCTTTTAGTGAGTCTGGCATATTTCCTTCTTTTAGTGATAGGTTAATGATTTTTGTTAGAGTTGGAGAGACTACGTTGGCTACTTTTTTAAAGTCTACAGTTGGAATTGTGTGTTGTGCATGTGAACTGGGTTTAGTTTTTTTAGCATCGATTCAACTTCTATTTCGGATATTTCGTCGAATGTTTCCCTTTGTTTAACATCTCATTTTTGCATGTTGATTTTTTGTTTAGTTATTTTAGGAATCTTTGCTTTTAGATTTGTGATTTTGTCATTAAAGAAAGTAGCTATTTCATTACATTTAATTACTGGTAGGCTCTGTGAAGTGTCAGTTTTGTTAGTTGTTAGATTTTTTACTATGGTGAACAGGGCTCTTGGATTATTTGCAAATTTCTCTATCTTAGTGCTGTAATATTGTTTCTTTGCGTTGAGAATTACTTGTTTATAGTAGGCTAGCTGTTTCCTGTATTTAGTCAGGTTGTCTGTTGTTTTATTATTTTTCCATTCCTTCTCTTTTTTCCTTAGGTTTCTTTTGACTATGTTTTAAGACAGCATTTCCCAACCTTTTCAAGCCCAAGGCATACCTACATTAACAAAAATAATGTGTGGCACACCAGCCTCCATGGGGAGGATTCATATGGCTAAAAGGAGATCTAGAAAAGCACTGGAAGCTCCACCAGTCTCTCTTCCAAATGTTATACCAAAGGGAAAGAGAAGGGACAGGATAAGGGAAAAATTGGTGTGGTGCAGGCAGCTGGCTGAGGTCTAGATTTACTAAACTGTGATAAGGTGATATCACAAGTTAAACAGAATGTAATGCATGTTAAATGCTGTTTATTGGATGATATCGCCATATCGCAGCATTATTATACGAGAGACCAGAAGATTTCCTTCCCCTGTGGAAATAAGCTGCTTTGTATAAAATTGTGTAATGCATGCAAAGCAGCTTATGCAATCTTATGTTAATAAAATAATGCAGCTGACTTAGAAAAAAGTCAACTCCGTTATTTTAGCACATTTGAGGGAGGTGTAGTTATTTTCCCGAGGGAGCATCTGGATGCTAACACAGGTCCCCAGTAGTCCAATGGCAAAATTAAAGGGACAAGGAGCCCAAAACACCTCTCCCAAAGATTAAAAATCACCCCAGAGGTCTCTGGAGACCAAAGCCCGACTCTATGCCCCATTCCTACTGCCATTCAACAAAATCCCCAGAATTTGCCCATCACATGATAAGGGCAAAGTCAGAATGATGCCATTTTGAAAAATGGTGTTGACAGGCCTGGAGCTAGAGGCACTCCAGGCACCCCACTAAAGACCAGAATTTAATTGCCACTACAGAGAGTTTGGGTGGGTGGGGATCCAATTGATCTCCCAGACCAGACGCGTACTTGTTTTTTGGTTAGGGGAGACCACTAGACCCCAGAAATATTTCATTATTTGGATGGGGGAGAATGGATGAGATTGATGGGGGGAGGGCATAAGGCTAAGGAGGCATTTTTTTTGGGATTAAGAGGAGGGGTAGGGGAAGGAAGGCATTCACTGCACAGTTTCCCTTTATCTTTTTTTTTTCTTTGCGGGGACCAGAGCTGCCTCGGAAGGCAACAGTGAGGGGGGGGGGGGGGTGTCGTCACCATTGAACCATTGATCCCCAGGGCTTTTTGGTTAATTTGGGAGGGGGGATTTTTGGGCCTTTTAAGCGATGGTGGCCACGGCTGAGGTGGGTTGCTATTGCGCAGTTAAGCCCTGTACTGTGGTGCAATTTTTTTGTCATGCATTTGTGCCACAATAAATAATCATTCCATGGTACTACCCTTCTTGCGATAAACTATTGCAGCTTAGTAAATCTCCATTAGGATCATTTATCGAAATGCGTTACGGATCGGAGTTGGAGTTTCAGCAGGTTTAAGTTAAATTAGGGGCTATAATCGCACGATTTTAACGACAGAAATAACTACACCTTTCCATAATACTATTCGTGATAAATTTTGAGAGAGAGAGAGAGAGAGAGCGTGTGCCTCTGGGGAGGGCCTCGCTGTTTGCACCTATTTATATCTCTATAGGAGGGCCACCTGATAGGTCGAGGTGAGGTGCTGGTGGTGGTTTAGGTGCCGGTTTTGCATGTAGAGTGAGACGTACGAACAGCACAGTACACCATGGTGAAGATTTGACGTCATTTGGAGTGAGGAAAGTCTCACAAAAATGAAAATTTGTACTATGTTCTCTCACCCGAGCTTGATGGTACCCTGTTATAGAGTCCAATTGTATGCATTCATACTTCCATAGCAACCTAAAACATAAGTAGGAACTGAACAAATTTAAGATGAAGGCAGCAGTCCAGCAGCAAGTAGGGGGCTCTCCAGTCTTTTGCATCAAGTGTCACATGTATGATTTTTTACCCGCTGGTGAGAAATTGTACGTGTGCATCCGATGCAAAGAGCTGTCTCTCAGAGAACAAGTCCAATCTCTGGAGGCTAGAGTGGCAGACCTGGAGGAGCTGAGGCAGATAGAGAGGTATTTAGATGAGTGCTTCAGGGACATAGTAGCCAAGTCCCAACTGTAGTATGGCAGCACTGATGCTGCCTTGCAGGAGGAAGGTCTCATGATTGGAGAACATCAACCTGGTGCAACAGGAAATGATCTTGTAGCAAGGACCTGTTCTCCAGGTGGTGCATTGTCCTCTCGCATTGAGGATGTGTCTTCAGGGCTACCGCCCAGGAAGAAAGGGTTAGGTCGGCCATCATAGTTGGTGATTCGATTAATAGGAATGTAGACAGCTGGGTGGCTGGTGGGTGTGTAGATTCCCTGGTAACATGCCTACCTGGTGCGAAGGTGGTGGAACTCACGTATCACCTAGATAGGATTTTAGACAATGCTGGGGTGGAGCCGGCTGTTGTGGTACATGTAGGCACCAATGACATAGGAAAATGTGGGAGAGAAGTTCTGGAAGCCAAATTTAGACTTTTAGGTAGAAAGCTGAAATCCAGAACCTCCAGGGTAGCATTCTCTGAAATGCTCCCTGTTCCATGTGCAGATCCCCAGAGGCAGGCAGAGCTCCGGAGTTTCAATGCATGGATGAGACAATGGTGCAAGGAAGAAGGATTCAGTTTTGAAAGAAACTGGGAAGCCTTTTGTGGCTCTCCTCCTTCCTTTCCTCTTGATCCAGCCTCTACCAGCCTCCAATTAACTTTACCTTTGTGCTCCTTCCCACATCCACCTATTAATCCAAAGCCAGTAGCCCACTGTTGCAGCTGTCCACCTCTTCTGCACTGGTTGACAGAAGGGTAGCCACATATCTTCTTCTTCTGGCCTGCATGGGCCCATGCAAGTGCAGCGCGTGGTATTCTCTCCTTCTGGCTTGTGCAGGCTAGTATGAGCATGGTACACTATGGGCCCCCTGTTATGTATGGCCTGAGGCAGCTGCCCCTTCTGCTCATAGTATGTATGTGAGCCTGTATGTATGTGAGCATTTGTGTGAGCAAGAGAGCAGGGGTGTGTGCCTGAACATATATGTGTGTGTGAGCACATATTTGTGAGTGAGAGAGCAGATGTATGTATATAAATATATGTGTGAGAGATTGCAGGAATGTATGTGAACACATATATGTGAGTTTATTTATTTAAAATATTTACCTACCTTTCTATAGTTCAGAGCGGGATACAAGAAAACCTTCATAAAGTTAAAACAGACATTGCAAAAATATTGACAGAATTCAAACACGGTCATTATAAGCAAGCTAGAAAAGATATGCCCTTAGTGCCTTTTTGAACAGTTTCAGCTCTGTAAGGGAGCGCAGTTCAGCTGGCATTGAGTTCCTTAAATTTGCTTTCTGCAACATAAAAGGTGCACTCATATGTTTTGTCCAGATGTGCATGCCTGTGGGATGGAATATCAAGAAGTCCTTGATCCGAAGATTGGAGAGCCCATCCAGGTGTATAAATCCTCAATGTTGCGTTAATCCATGATAATGAAATATTATTAAGCAAATTGTGGATCATGGTTATAGGTTTGTATTGTATACACCATGCAATGAGCAGCCAAAGTAGAGAAAACAGTGTAGGGATAATGTGATCACGGATGGTGTATTAGTGAGAAGGCAAGCTGCAGAATTTTGGATCATCTGAAGAGAATACATTATGTAAACGGGAAGTCCAATATACAGAGAGTTACAGTAACCTCTTCCTGAAAAATGTAGTGATTGTAGAACTGTTTTGAAATCTTGGGGTTCCGGTATGAGTTTGAGGTGACGTAGCAAGCAGAGGGGCAGATTTTAAAAGCCCTACGCACGTAAATTCAGCTGGATTTACGCGCATAGGGTATTACGCACGCCGGGTCTATTTTCAAAAGGCCCGGCGGCGTGCGTAAAGCCCCGGGACGCGTGTAAGTCCCGGGGTTTGAAAAAATGGGCGGTCCGGGGGCGTGGCGGGGTGGTCCAGGGGCGTGGCCATAGGCCTCTGCAAGGCCATTGGGCCGGGAGATTGTGCGCCGGCAGGCGTAACTTCTCAGATAAAGGTACGGGGGTTTTTTTTCGGGCTGGGGGACGGGATAGGTAGGGGAAGGGAGGGGAAGGTGGTGGGGGGGGGGGGGGGGGGAGAAGGAAAGTTCCCTCCAAGGCTACTTTGATTTCAGAGTGGCCTCGGAGGGAATGGGGAAAGCCAGCTGGTCTCCCTGAGGGCTTGGCGCGCACAAGGTGCACTAGTGTGCACCCCCTTGCGTGCGCCAACCCCTGATTTTATAACATTCGTGCGGCAGCACCAGCATGTTATAAAATCAGGCGTACATTTTAAAATCTGCCCCAGGGTTTATAGAAGGATGCCTTTATGTTATTAAAACAAAGCTAACATGGATTTAGCCAAGGGAAGTCTTGCCTCACAAATTTGTAACATATTTTTGAAGGCGTAAATAAACTTGTGGATAAAGGTGAGCCAGTTGATATAGTGTATCTGGATTTCCAGAAGGCATTTGACAAACTCCCTCATGAGAGACTTCTTAGGAAATTAAAAAGTCATGGGTTAGGGGGCAGTGTCCTGTTGTGGATTGCCAATCGGTTTAATAAATAGAAGATAGAGAATAGGGCTAAATGGCAAATTTTCCCAATGGAAAAAGGTGAATAGTAGCGTGCCCCTGGGATCTGTTCTGGGACCGATGCTTTTTAATATATTTATAAACAACCTGGAAATAGGAACAACAAATGAGGTGATCAAATTTGCAGATGACACAAAAGTATTCAAAGTTGTTAAATCACAATAGGATTGTGAAAAATTGTGAAGACATTGCAAAACTGAGAGATTGGGCACGCAAATGACAAATGAAATTTAATGTGGAGAAGTGCAAAGATGCACTTGAGGAAGAGTATCTCAAATTATAACTATATAATGCAAGGTTCCACATTAGGAATCACCACTCAGGAAAAGGATCTAGGTGTCATCGTTGAAAATACGTTGAAATGTTCTGCTCAGTGTGTAGCAGCAGCCAGGAAAGCAAATAGAATGCTAGGGATTATTAGGAAAGGAATGGATAATAAACCAGAGAATGTCATAATGCCTCAGCATTGCTCCATAGTGTGACCTCATCTTGAGTACTGTGTGCAGTTCTGGTCACCACATCTCAAAAAAGATACAGCAGAATTAGAAAAGGTACAGAGAGGGATGTCCAAAATGATAAAGTGGATGGAACAATTCCCCTATGAAGAAAAGCTAAAGAAGTTAGGGCTCTTCAGCTCAGAGAAGAGACGGTTGAGGGGAGATATGATAGAGGTCTATATTTATTTATTTAATACTTTTTATATACCGATGTTTCATGAGAACATATCAAATCGGTTTACATTAGTTAGCAAATATTCATTTAAAAATATTTGCATTTCCAAAAGGAAAAGGAAGTAAATACATAGTTTCATAATATAAATACAATAAAATAAAATAGTATACTAAATAATCATAAATTTAGATAGCTAGAAAAGCAGTATAGTAAAAGGAGAGATAATACTATCAGCTATATATTTACAGCGGTATATAATCAGTAGGTTAAAATTCATTAGGATGATAAATCTTGGAAGGCTTGTTTGAATAGCCATGTTTTAATGCCCTTTTAAAATAGTTTAATGTCTGCTTCCATCCTCAATTCTTGAGGTATAGTGTTCCAGAGTTGTGGCCCAGCAATGGAAATAGCCCTTTCTCTCACATTATTTAGATGAGACATCTTAGGGGAAGGAATTGGTAACATCCCTGTATCTTATGATCTTGTAATTCTTGAAGGGATATGGATATGTAATGAAGAAGTTAACCATTCTATCTTTACATTGTAGAGTGTTTTATGAATTAGGGATAGGATTTTATGTTGGGCTCTGTATTTTACAAGCAACCAGTGAAGGTCTTAATATTGGAGTAATATGATCAGATCTTCTCGTTCCTGTCAAAAATCTAGCTGCTGAGTTCTGAGACAGCTGCAATGGTCTTGTAACATTTGCTGGTAGGCCTAAAACACTGAATTACAGTAGTCTAATTTTGATAAAATAAGGGCCTGTAAGACGGTTCTAAAATCTTTTGGGAATAAAAGAGGTTTCAATCTTTTGAGAACATTTAATTTAAAATAACCATCGTTAATTATTTTTTTAATGCATGTTTTCATTGTAAATTTACAATCTAGGAAGATTCCTAGGTCTCGTACTTCCAGGGAGATGGCATAATATTTAGTGGCTTCCTAATTTCAAGTTCCTTTGCCTGCCTTAATTTAGGTGAGATGTATAGAATTTCAGGTTTTTTTGCATTCAGGGAAAGATTCATTTGGGTTAGTACTTTATCAATGGCGGATTGATATATATCCCAATGTTTAAGAATTAGGTCGATTGATTTTTCAATCGGAATTAAAATTTGTACGTCGTCAGCATATATAAAATGTGTTAAACCAAATCCGGATAGAATTCTGCACAATGGAAGCATGTAAATATTAAATAGGGTCGAAGATAGAGATGATCCCCGGGGCACTCTATACTGGAGATCAACTGGTTGGGATTCATTATCAAGAAATTTCACTTTAAGTAAGAGTCAAACCATTTCAGTGCTGAATCTTTAATACCTATTTCATTTAGTCTATCTAGGAAAATTTTATGATTAACTATGTCAAATGCTGCTGAAATATCTAGCATGATCAGAAAGTAAGTTTGGCTGTTATCTGCTCCTCTGAGGATAATATCCTGTAATGACGTTAATAGGGTCTCAATACTGAAATATTTTCTGAAGCCATGTTGTGCTGGAAAAAGGGTACTATGGGTTTCAAGATAATCTGTTAGTTGAATGTTAATTACTTTTTGAGAATTTTAGAAATACATGGTAAATGGTCTTAAATTTGATAAATCATGTGAATTGAATTGTGGTTTCTTTGTGATTTGTTTAACTATTGCTGCTTTTAAAATGTGTGGAACATTAGCTTCCATAATGGATGTTAATTATATCAGCAATGGGTCTGGAGATTATATTGGCTACTCTTTTTAATAGCTTTATTGAGATATGGTCAATTGGCTGAGCAGCTGGATTCATTTTTTTGATTATACCTTCAATTTCAATAGATGAGATTGTTTCAAAGGAGGTTAAATGATCTTTTGGGTTGCTTGGTAGTACAATTTGGTTCAAATTATGTGGAGAGATGTTTTTTTAGTATGTTTAAAGTCTTTTCCTTGAAATATTGTGCAATAGTATGGCAATTAAGAGAATTGTTTGATGGAATTTCTATGGGAATGGTCAGATCTTTTACATATGTAAACCAGCATGATGTGATTATATCATGAATGCCGGTATATAAAAACCTTAAATAAATAAATAAATAAATATGAGAATAGAACTCTCGGGTTATATTGAAATTTATTTATTTTATTAGAATATAATTCTTTCTTTGCTTTATTAGTGAATTCATTGTATTTATGTAAGATAGATTTATACTTAGTTAATGTGTCTGTTGAAGGAGACGCTCTCCATTGTCTCTCAGCTTTTCTTAGAGTTCTTTTTAGTGTTCTTATTTATTTATTTATTTAGCATTTTTATATACCGACATCCGTTTGCACATCGTATCGGTTTACATAAAACATAAACAGTGTCGCCGTAACGACAGGCGTAGCCTTTAAAGAGAACAAAAACTGTAGCAAGAGGCTAAATATAGGATAACTCGGTACAATATTTTTGAAATATAGATTAACTAGGTACATTGTATTTGGAGGGATATCTCAGGAAAGAAGTTTAAAGGTTATAAAGGGATAGGCTTAGTTATTAAATTAAGGAAAGGCAAGAGAACAAGGTCAGGAAAAACTGTATATACAGGACAAAATGTATATACAGGTCAATATTTACAATATTTACAATATTTTACTTCAAAAAATAACTGAAAGAAAGTTAAGATAGTGAAATACAACACTCTGCATTTATTTATTCACATTGTCGAGTGGTTTAAAATAATGTGGGTTATTTGAGGGGAAGGCCTGTAGAAACAGCCAAGTTTTAAGTTTTTTTTAAATTTAGGGGTGGAGGTTTCGGTGCGTAAGTCTGGAGGCATGGAGTTTCATAGGGTGGGGCTAGCTAGTGAAAAAGCTCTTTTTGTTGTGGAGGTGAGTTTGGTGGATTTGATCAAAGGGGGGCGGAGCGTTCCCTGATGGGTGGAACGAGTGGGTCTTGTGGAGGTGCGTGGTATGAGCGGAGGGTTGATCCATTGAGTGTTCTCATTTATTATGCATTTATGAATGAGGGATAAGGTTTTGTATAGGATTCTCGATTTACTTGGAAGCCAGTGCAGCTCTATGAGTGTTGGTGTAATATGGTCTCTCTTTTTAGAGTTTGTTAGGATGCGTGCTGAGGCATTCTGTAGTAGTTGTAAGGGTTTGGTATGTGTGGCAGGGAGGCCAAGGAGAAGGGCATTACAGTAGTCTATTTTGGAAAAAACAATAGACTGTAAGATGGTGCGAAAGTCGGTGAAGTGTAACAATGGTCTGAGTTTTTTAATTGTATGCAGCTTGAAGTAGCAGTCACTGAGGATAGATTTTATAAAGGGTTTAAGGGTGAGCTGGTCATCAATCATAACACCCAGGCTTCGAGTGTGAGTGGGGAAGGTTGTGGATGAGTAGGATGGGGGAATGGGTGGTAAAGGGCGTTTAGAGGAGATGATGAGGAGTTCAGTTTTCTGAGGATTGAGGGCCAGGTACATGTCAGTGAATAGTAGGTTAATAGAGGTGAGGCAGGATTCCCAGATTTGGAGAGCGGTTTGAAGGGAGTCTGTAAAGGGGAGGAGAATTTGAACATCATCAGCATAGATGAAATGTTTGATACCTAGATTAGTAAGGAGATTGGCAAGAGGGAGCATGTATAAGTTAAATAGAGTTGAGGAGAGAGAGGAACCTTGGGGAATGCCACAGTCAAGGCTAATCAGGTCGGATTCATAGTTATCAATGATAACTGAGTAGTGTCGATTTTGTAGATATGACTTTATCCACGAAAGGGCAGTTCCAGTGATACCAATACTCATGAGGATGTTAATAAGGATGTTGTGATTAACAGTATCAAAAGCTGCGGAGATGTCCAACATAGCCAGAAGATAGGAGTTATCATTGTCCATTCCTTTGATTATAGTGTCTGTTAGGGAAAGAAGCAAGGTTTCTGTACTGAGGTGTTTCTGGAAACCATATTGTGTGGAAGAGAGGATATGATGTTGGTCAAGATAATCAGATAGGCGAGAGTTGACTAGTTTTTCTAGGATTTTGGAGAGGAAAGGGAGATTGGAGATAGGTCTGAAATTAGATAGAATAGAGGGATCAAGATTGGGTTTTTTAAGAATGGGTTTAACCACAGCTTGTTTTAGTATGTTAGGAACTGAGCCTTGTTCCAGGGATCGGTTGAGTATGTTAGAGAGAGGTTTAGATATGGTTTTAGGAATAGATAGGAAGAGCTTGGTAGGAATTGTTTCGGAAGGGTGTGAGGAAGGTCTCATCTTTTTTTAATATATTTTCAATTTCTAGGGAGGAGGAGAGTTCAGAGGAAAAGAGCGTGGCTGACTGATTAATAATGGGAAATATCACATTCTCAGAGTTGAGGGAAAACTGAGCAGTGAGTGTGGTGACTTTGTTTTGAAAGAAGTTAGCTAATTCATTGCACCGTTTTTTAGATGTAGGTTGTTGCAGTTGGGTTATAGTGGAACTGGTAAAGTTGGAGATCAAGGTGAAGAGGGCCTTGGCGTTGCATTGAAAATTGTGAATTTTTTTTGCATAATATTCTCATTTAGTTTGTAGAATAGCTTTCCTGTAATTGTGCATGAGTTGATAGTAGGAGGTTTTTGCTGCTAGGGAGGGGTGTTTATGCCAGTATCTTTCTGAGGTTCTGAGGAGTATTTTGAGTTTTTTGAGTTCGGGTGAGTACCATGGTTTTTTGTTTGATTGGGCAGGTTTAATAGTTTTCATTACAGTAGGGCAGGTTTTGGTTCGCAATATTGAGGGTAACCTCAAACCAGGTGGAGGTGGCATTGTCAGCTGAGGAGAGGTATACCTCTTAATTCAGAGGTATACCTGAATAATGAATGAAATAGAACGAGTAAGTTTAATCAATTGTTTATTCTTTTGAAAAGTACAAAGACCAGGGGACACATAATGAAGTTACTAGGTAATACATTTAAAACTAATAAGAGAAAATATTTTTTTATTCAACACATAATTAAGCTCTGGAATTTGTTGCCAGAGGATACAGTGAAAGCTGTTAGTCTTGTTAATTTTTTTTTTTTATTCTTTTTTATAAATTTTTTCAAATACAAATTCAACAGCGTATTTCTTTTAAACAATATTTAACTAACCATTCTTTACATTTATCTTAATATCATGTAAATATTTTAACAAAAAATATTTAAAATTTATTCCATTTGTACTTAAGTATATATAACTAAGAAAATATAGTCAGGGGGCAACAAAATTAAAAAGGAGATACTAAATCAAAACATAACCATCATAATCAAGGGCATTTACATAGACATTTATATATATTAGATCTTTCCCCATTCAGAGGGTTTGGGGTAGAGGTAGTGGGCTGTCTAGCCTCAACGAATTGACATAAATGATCAACATGAAAAAATATATGTCTCCTCTCCTTTCTTTAATATACATTTACAAGGATACCGGAGGATATAAGAATATCCTAATGCTGTATCTTTTAGCCTCAATAATAAAAATTCTTTTCTCCTGACCTGGGTAACTTGTGCCAGGTCAGGAAAAATTTTCAATGGCTGGCCATAGAAAAATATTGGATACTTTCTAAAACAGGCTTTCATCACATTATTGAAGTCTTGCTTAGTGATGAAAGAAACCAACAAAGTATTCCTTTCTAACACGTCAGTGTTTGAATCTTCCAGAAAACTAATTAAATTTGTGGGGATAGCTTCTGGATTTCTTCCATAAGAAGAAGCTCTCTTATTTAAAGAGTAATAAACATTCACAGAAGGTAAATTATCAGAGGAAAAAGCAAGAACTTCTATGAAAATTTTTTTCAAAGTAGTGAAGAAAATTTCCCCAGCAATTTTTGGAAAATTTAGAATCCTTATGTTTACATGTTTAATACTGTTTTCCATTGCCTCAAGACATCGTGAACAGTTTAATTGATCTTTTATAATAGTCCCATTTAGAACTTGAATTGAATTTATCTTTTTCTCAGCCTCGCCAACTCTATTTTCAATAATATGTGTCTTTTCCTTTATGTCCTCCATTTTTTGTTGGAAATTTTGTGAGATAGATCTTAGTCTCAAGTCTATTCAATGAGGCTCCATAGCCTGCCACCAACTCCCAAATTGCCTCCAGGGTTATTGCCTCCGGTCTAGTAGGTAACTGTGCCAACTCACCCTGAGTGCCTGAAGTCATCTGCCCTTGATTATTCTGCTGAGGGACCTCAGAACTACCACTCCTCATAGAGTCTCCGGGCGAGCCATCTTTCCTTCCTCCCGCGACAGGGGTGGCTGAGGAATCCTGTAGACCAAGCAACATGTTGAAAACAGGCCCCTCCTGCCCGGTCACATTCGCCACATTATCAGCTTGCGACTGGACGGCGTTTCCAGCAGGGTTGCGCTGAGCCGGAGGCTGGCCCAGGTCCGGGCTTAGGGATGCCGCCTCCAGGGGAGCTCCCCGCTCTCCTTCATGGGGACTCCCAAAGGTTTCACTGGCTCCCTGGTCATCTGGTTGGGACAGAAAATGCTTGATGTCCCTAGGGTAGACCCTTATCTTGGCTTTTCTTTTTACTGGCATAGCGAAATCAGTTATTTAGGAAATTTCTCAGCAGCAGAGAGCGTTTCGTGTTCCTGCTATGCCGCCGTCTTGTCCCCTAGTTTTGTTAATGTTAAGTGATAGTTTATTCTGATATAGCCACTTGTGTATTGATGAGAGATAAAGAGAGATAAATTGTTCAGTGAGTGCCCAGGATGATCTTAATTGTAAAGAAAACTGTATGTCATCGGCATATAGTTTATAGTGTACTGCAAGGCTCGCCAATAGCCTGCATGGGGTTGGGGAGTAGGGGGGCTAAATATTGTCTCTGAGATCCCTGAGCTTTGAGATTCGCCAGAGAAAATAGAGAACCAAGTAGAATGCTGAGAATTGAATGTTAATTGTTGTGTATGATTAATGTTAATTGTTGTGTATGATGTCAGATATGTTGAGAACTAAGAAAAGACATTACCTGTGAATTCCAGAGTGATCAATAGTCTCAAAGGCAGAAGAGATATCCAGAAGAACAAGTCCCAGAATCAAACTCATGACAAATAGTATCCAAAGTAGAAAGAAGCAACATTTCAGTGTTATGATATTTATGGAATCCGAATTGATATTGATCCAGTATGGTATGGAAGTCAAAATAGAGAGAAAGCTATTGTATGACTACATTTTCTATGATCTTGGAGAGGTAGGGGAAAGACGAACTTTGACAGTATTTTGAGAGAGCAGTTGGATCTTCAGTGGGTTTTTTGATCATGGAAAGGACTAGAGCTTTCTTTAATGCCATTGGAATATTCCCAGTGGATAATGAGGAATTCATGATCTTAGTAATGAATTCAGCAGATTTATCTTTGATCATTTTCATCAAGGAAGTAGAAGAGGAGTTTAGTGGACTGGTAGCACAATTCAATTTGTTAATTATTTGGATAACATCGAGCTCAGAAACTTCTGAAAAGCAGTCCCATTTTGTTTCATCTGTAAATAAATTGCCAGTGGGTAAATTAGATTCAGTAGTGAAGGTATTGAATAAGGTGAGAATTTTATCACTGCAGTGAAATGCAAATGTTTCTGCTAGATTGTTCCCAGGGACAGAGGTAGGGGGTGGCTTGCGTAGTGATGGGGGGGGGGGGGGGGGGGAGAGGTGTGGGATATGAGCTATTTTAACGGTGTGAAATAATTCTCTTGGATTATGAAATGAGGCTTGGTGCAAACATTTAAAAGTTTCCAGCAGATTGGTAGGTTGTTAGCTGTCTTTGATACTTGTTTAAATGCTGCTGGGAGGAGCTGTGGCACCATTTCCTTTCGGTTCTGTGCAGCAGTCATGTGTGCTCCTGCAGAGCATTTGTATAGCTTGGAGCTTTATGAGTTCTCCCCCTTAGTTACTTTTCACAAAGGAGCTATTTCATTCATTGCAGAAAGTGATCCCAGATTTTATAAAGCTCCTCGGTGGAAGAGTGTGTGGGAATAATCAGAAAGGAATTCATTTTTCCTTAAAAACTTTTGGATCTATAAAGCCTCTGTTTTGGGATGTAGATGTTATACTTGAGTGGAATTCTATGAAATGCAGTGCAGTGTCAATGAGATAACTGAATGGTCAGACCAAGGTATCTTATAAACAGAAACATTTGCATTATCCCTTGAAATGAACTTTGGATTTGATATTTCTTAGCCCCAAGTGTGACACCTCTGGCAGATAGTGGATCAAGAAGAACTTCACTTGTAGAAAGCAGAGTTTGTCTGTCAATTTGTAGGTTGAAATCACCAAGTATGATGTTTTTTTCTGACTCAATATTAATATTAGTGATAAGTTCAATGAGAGGAGACAAGTAATGAGAAAGAAGATCAGGGGACAATATGATAGGCAAATATTGAAATGTTTAGATTTAAGTAACAGTATTTCATAAGGTGAGGATATGGTGATTTCAACTTTAGATGTGATTTTTTTTTTTTTTAAAGATGGCTAAACCTCCTCTCCTCCGAAATTCACAGAATTGTGAAAAGTAGGAGTATCCTAGCAGACAACAGCGATTTAGTATAGGAACATCATAATCCCATTACCATGTTTCTGTAATACATAGACAATCTGGAGACTTTGCAAGTAAAGTATCACAGAAGATTTTTTGCTGATACATTGAGCATATATCAGCAAAATTACAAAAGTCGTTGAAAGAACCATATAGGTTGCAAGGGAATATTGATAAGAGCTGAATTTGATGTTTTAGGCCTTCTACAGGCTGGCAGGGATCTGGTCTTTACCTCCCATGTCCAAAGGTAGCTGGTATTGGCAGGGCCGGCGGAAGCACTAGGCGAACTAGGCGATCGCCTAGGGCGCTGAGCATTAGGGGGCGCCGAGCCGCTGATGGCCAATGGCCGCCGGTGGACGTCATCCCAATAGCGGCTGAGCGGTGAACTACTGCTATGCTGTGTGCCGAATACACACAGCAAGAAGATCGGCGGGGCCGTGGTGGAGCTCAAGTCACCACGGCCGGAAGAAAACAATCGCGTCTAAACATGCTGGTGCTCCAGCTCCTTCCTGCCCGCGCGGCCCCGGAAGAAAAATGTTGCCGGAGCCGCGCGGGCAGGAAGGAGGAGGATCATCAGCCAATGCAGGAGCTTCTCCTCCTTCCTGCCCGCGCGGCCCCGGAAGAAAAATGTTGCCGGAGCCGCGCGGGCAGGAAGGAGGAGGATCATCAGCCAATGCAGGAGCTTCTCCTCCTTCCTGCCCGCGCGGCCCCGGAAGAAAAATGTTGCCGGAGCCGCGTGGGCAGGAAAGAGGAGGAGCATCAGCCAATGCAGGAACTTCTCCTCCTTCCTGCCCGCGCGGCCCCGGAAGAAAAATGTTGCCGGAGCCGCGCGGGCAGGAAAGAGGAGGAGCATCAGCCAATGCAGGAGCTTCTCCTCCTTCCTGCCCGCGCGGCCCCGGAAGAAAAATGTTGCCGGAGCCGCGCGGGCAGGAAGGAGGAGGATCATCAGCCAATGCAGGAGCTTCTCCTCCTTCCTGCCCGCGCGGCCCCGGAAGAAAAATGTTGCCGGAGCCGCGCGGGCAGGAAAGAGGAGGAGCATCAGCCGCGTACAGAAGAGGAGCAGCGCGGCTCGAGAAGTCCGGGGCCGCTGCAGAGCCCATCCTGCAGCGGCCGTGAAGAGGAGGCCCAGAGGTGAGAGAGAGACTGAGGGTTTGTACAGTGTGTATGTGTGCGTGTATGAGATGAGTTGAGAGACTGTGTGTGGGAGTGAGGACCTGAATGTTTGCAGAGACAGCATGTGAGAGCCTCTGTGTGTGTGTGAGAGAGACAGCATGTGACAGTGAGAGCCTGTGCTTGAGCAAGACAGCATGTGGGAGTGAGAGAGAGCCTGTGTGCCAGTGTGCCAGAGTCAGACAGCATGTGCAAGAGAGAGACGGTGTATACATGATTGTATGAGAGAGAGCATGTGAGAGTGAGTGCCTGTGTGTGTGTGTGAGAGAGAGAGAAAGCATGTGAGAATGAGAACCTGACTGTGTGTTTGAGGGAAGAAGACAGATGGAGAGAAAAGAAATATGTTATAAAAGGAATTGGCAAAAAAATAAGAAAGGGAAGGTGGAAAAAAAAAAAGCCTGTGACCAACTGATTAGAAAACTAAGATCAGACAGCAAATGTAAAAAAATATAAATTATTTTTTACTGATTGGAACATGTAATCTTTGGGAATGTGCAAGAGTAGCACTTTCTCTATGCGGATCTCACAATGTACCATGAGGCCTGCACAGAGGAGGCAGCAGAATGGGCTTCAGTGCCAATAGTAGCAATCAGCACCTCCGCAATAGCCATACAGCAACAGTGACAGTGGCAGCAGAGGAATGAGAGAGGCTCTGAGGTTGCTGGCAAAAGAAAGAGAGGGGGGTCTCTGCCTTTAGTGTGTGCATGTGTATGAATGGGAGTTTGCCTGGCGGTGTATGTGTGTGAATGCATGGGTGCCTGCCTGAGGGTGTGTCTGTGTATGAGAATGAATGGGTGTCTTCCTGGGGTTTGTATGTGTGAGAATAGATGCCTGCCTGTTTGTGCTGTATGTGTGTGTGTGTGTGAGAATAAATTGGTGCCTGCCTGGGGGTCTGGGTGTGAGAATGAATGTGTGCATGCCTGGGGGATGGGGAGGGAGTGGTGTGAAAATGAATGGGAGCCCGCCTGGGGGTCAGTGTGAGAATGACTGGGAGCTTGCCTGTGTGTGTTTGTGTGAGAACGATTGGAAGCTTGCCTGGGAGTGTGTGTTTGTGTGTATGTGAGGGAGCCAGTGAGAGCATGAGTGTGTATGAGAAAATCCAGGGGAGTAAGAGTTTGGGGGGGGGGGGGTGTGGAGGGGGAGAGAGTGCCTTAGAGCCTGAGTGTGTCAGTGTCTGTGAGAGCGAGAGGTTATGGTTGGGTATAAGAGCATGAATGTGTATGTATGTGACAATGTATGTGTGAGAGAGAATGGACATGTGAGTATGTGTGAGAGAGAGAGGATAACCTCAATCAAGAGCTCCCATGTATGGACAGCAGGGGCTTTTTAAAATCCTTATTAGTTTTAATTATTGTGTGTTATTTGATATATGTGCTGTTTTGAAATATTTTATTGGTTTTAGGAAATTGTAAAAAATGTATATGATTTTAATTAATAGAAATTCTATTTATCAGTAGTTTTAAAATATTATTTTATTAGTATGGTTTTACTATTATAACTGATGCTTTATGTTTCTTGATTTTATTTGTTTTATGAAGAATGGTGGTTATGTTTTTCCATTGTTAATACACAGAGTCTGACTTCTTGGGGTTTCCATTTCAGTTTTTTCTAATTTGTGCTCCTTTATTTTGTATTCTGTATTTGGTGAGGGTCTGTCTCTGCTCTGTGTGTGTGACCATGATGAGAGATTCTGCTAGCATAGGGATCTATAGCAATCGGGTTTGTTTTGTTTCCTCAGTAGGTGGAGTATTGGTATTCTAGGACCCAGTGTAATATTTACCCTTGCTTATTCACAGGTAGGGTTATTGTTGTTTGAGTCCTTGGTGTTATTACTGTTATGTTATGATGGGATTGCAGTATAGATTTTGAGTGTCTTTTTTGTGGTGTTTTGTGTTAGTTCACAATGTGCCTGGCAGTGGAAGCTGTTTGTGCTGCTGTTACTGTGAAGTGACACCAGAATTTGAAAATATCTTTCAGTATGATGAGCTGTAAGGGAAACATCCAAGCTCCATTGTTTGGGGGAATTTCAGTGGATGCACAGAGTTACAGAACTGGAGGTACAGGATTTATATTGACATTCTGTTCCTTCCTATATATTCCTGACTTCACTCTCATAGCCACATAGAATCAGTTGACTGAGGCTATCAACATAATTTTATAGTGTGAAACTGGCCAGCTTTTTAAAATAACGCAGAGGACCCTTTGGACTTTTTTATTAACACTTTTTTTTTAATAACCAATTTTAAAGCAGGATCCATGCTATAGAGGTGGGTGAGATGAAGAAATGTCATTTTGGCGCCCCCCCCCCCCCAATTCTTCTGTCTGGAGACACCACTGATTTTCTGTGACCTTAAGCATTAGTACAAGAAGGATTAAGGGGGGATGCTGGAGAGGCACACATGCATTGGCCCCCGGGCACCGGAGACCCTTGGTGCGTCACTGGGTGCGAGCCATATGGAGCCGCAAGTGGTGGCAAAGAGGAGTGGAGTTTGGCAGGCCGCAAGCAGTGCCCAACCTGCTTGCGACCCAGAAAACCCCAGTCAGCGGGCGTGATCGAGAATGAGGTAAGGGTCGGGGCCGAGACCGGGGGGGGGGGGGGGGGCGCAAGGGAGAAGGCTCGCCTAGGGCGCCAAATCCCCTTGCACCGGCCCTGGGTATTGGGATGCTCTCACCATGTGGGGCCATGATGGAGGCAGGTGGTGCAAACTGTAGGTGAAAGAAGAAAAAATTACTCGAACTCATCAGGGCACGCATGAAAGGGTGAAAAAAGGGGCAGGCTCCTTTGTTCATACTCCTTCGTGTGCCCAACAGAGGACCGTGCACCTCTGGCATCCATAGCACTGAATTAAAGGACCGTTGTTCCAATGATGTCGTGTTGGGGGCAGGACTTCAGCAAAAGGGCAGCAAGCCCTGAGCTGGACCAGAGGGAAGGGGGAAGGGGCCAAGCAGGCAGACAGGAGTTGTTGCAGAGCAGTAGCAGGAGTGATAGAATATGTACAAGAGAACGGGGGGGGGGGGGGGGGGGGGGGGGGCACGGGGGGTATGTATGTATCTATGTGAGAAAGCAGGTGTATGTATGTGAGCATGTAAACGTGTGTGAATGAGAGCAGGGGTATGTGTAAGAACATAAGAACATGCCATACTGGGTCAGATCAAGGGTCCATCAAGCCCAGCATCCTGTTTCCAACAGTGGCCAATCCAGGCCATAAGAACCTGGCAAGTACCCAAAAACTAAGTCTATTTCATGTTACCATTGCTAATGGCAGTGGCTATTTTCTAAGTTAACTCAATTAATAGCAGGTAATGGACTTCTCCTCCAAGAACTTATCCAAACCTTTTTTAAACACAGCTATACTAACTGCACTAACCACATCCTCTGGCAACAAATTCCAAAATTTAATTGTGCATTGAGTGAAAAGGAACTTTCTCTGATTAGTTTTAAATGTAACACACACATGCTAACTTCATGGAGTGCCCCCTAGTCTTTCTATTATGTGAAAGAGCAAATAACCGATTCATATCTATCTGTTCTAGACCTCACATGATTTTAAACACCTCTATCATATCCCCCCTCAGCCATCTCTTCTCCAAGCTGAAAAGTCCTAACCTCTTTAGTTTTTCCTCATAGGGGAGCTGTTCCATTCCCCTTATCATTTTGGTAGCCCTTCTCTGTACCTTCTCCATCGCAATTATATCTTTTTTGAGATTCGGCGACCAGAATTGTACACAGTATTCAAGGTGTGGTCTCACCATGGAGCGATACAGAGGCATTATGACATTTTCCGTTTTATTCACCATTCCCTTTCTAATAATTCCCAACATTCTGTTTGCTTTTTTGACTGCCGCAGCACACTGAACCAACAATTTCAATGTGTTATCCACTATGACGCCTAGATCTCTTTCTTGGGTTGTAGCACCTAATATGGAACCTAACATTGTGTAATTATAGCATGGGTTATTTTTCCCTATATGCATCACCTTGCACTTATCCACATTAAATTTCATCTGCTGTTTTGTTGCCCAATTTTCCAGTCTCACAAGGTCTTCCTGCAATTTATCACAATCTGCTTGTGATTTAACTACTCTGAACAATTTTGTATCATCTGCAAATTTGATTATCTCACTCGTCGTATTTCTTTCCAGATCATTTATAAATATATTGAAAAGTAAGGGTCTCAATACAGATCCCTGAGGCACTCCACTGCCCACTCCTTTCCACTGAGAAAATTGTCCATTTAATCCTACTCTCTGTTTCCTGTCTTTTAGCCAGTTTGCAATCCACGAAAGGACATCGCCACCTATCCCATGACTTTTTACTTTTCCTAGAAGCCTCTCATGAGTGAAGCAGATTTGTGAGACAAGACTTGCCCTGGGTAAAGCCATGCTGACTTTGTTCCATTAAAACATGTCTTTCTATATGTTCTGTGATTTTGATGTTTAGAACACTTTCCACTATTTTTCCTGGCACTGAAGTCAGGCTAACCGGTCTGTAGTTTCCCGGATCGCCCCTGGAGCCCTTTTTAAATATTGGGGTTACATTTGCTATCCTCCAGTCTTCAGGTACAATGGATGATTTTAATGATAAGTTACAAATGTTTACTAATAGGTCTGAAATTTCATTTTTTAGTTCCTTCAGAACTCTGGGGTGTATACCATCCAGTCTGGGTGATTTACTACTCTTCAGTTTGTCAATCAGGCCTACCACATCTTCTAGGTTCACCGTGATTTGATTCTGTCCATTTGAATCATTACCCATGAAAACCTTCTCCATTACGGGTACCTCCCCAACATCCTCTTCAGTAAACACCGAAGCAAAGAAATCATTTAATTTTTCTGCAATGGCCTTATCTTCTCTAAGTGCCCCTTTAACCCCTCAATCATCTAACGGTCCAATTGACTCCCTCACAGGCGGCTTTCTGCTTTGGATATATTTTAAAAAGTTTTTACTGTTAGTTTTTTGCCTCTACAGCCAACTTCTCTTCAAATTCTCTCTTAGCCTGTCTTAACATTCTTATTTTCTTCTGTTGGATCCTTCTTACAATTTTTGAATGAAGATCTTTTGGCTAAAATAGCTTCTTTCACCTCCCCTTTTAACCATGCTGGTAATCGTTTTGCCTTCTTTCCACCTTTCTTAATGTGTGGAATACATCTGGACTGTGCTTTTAGAATGGTATTTTTTAACAACGACCATGCCTCTTGCACATTTTTTACTTTTGTAGCTGCTCCTTTCAGTTTTTTTCTAACAATTTTTCTCATTTTATCAAAGTTTCCCTTTTGAAAGTTTAGCACGAGAGCCTTGGATTTGCACACTGTTCCTCTTCCAGTCATTAAATCAAATTTGATCATATTATGATCACTATTGCCAAGTGACCCCACCACCGTTACCTCTCTCACCAAGTCCTGTGCTCCACTGAGAATTAGATCTAAAATTGCTCCCTCTCTCGTCGGTTCCTGAACCAATTGCTCCATAAAGCTATCATTTATTCCATCCAGGAACGTTATCTCTCTAGCGTGACCCGATGATACATTTACCCAGTCAATATTGGGGTAATTGAAGTCTCCCATTATTACCGCACTACCAATTTGGTTAGCTTCCCTAATTTCTCTTAGCATTTCACTGTCCGTCTCACCATCTTGACCAGGTGGACGGTAGTATACCCCTATCACTATAGTTTTCCCCGACACACAAGGGATTTCTACCCATAAAGATTCAATTTTGTATTTAGTCTCATGCAGGATGTTTATCTTGTTGGACTCTATGCCATCCCGGACATAAAGCGCCACACCTCCTCCCGAGTGCTCCTCTCTGTCATTGCGATATAATTTGTACCCCGGTATAGCACTGTCCCATTGGTTATCCTCTTTCCACCATGTCTCTGAGATGCCAATTAAGTCTATGTCATCATTCACTGCTATACATTCTAATTCTCCCATCTTACTTCTTAGACTTCTGGCATTAGCATACAAACATTTCAAAGTTTGTTTTTTGTTTGTATTTTGTTTGTTTTTTGTTTGTATTTTCATTCTGCTTTTTAATTGCTTTTGCATATTTTTGATTAATGTATTTTTGACTTTAAACAATTGGTATGGTAATCTCAGCTGCAAATAGAATCTTTTCCTTTTAACGTTTCCCCAATGTTGCTTGTAGAACATTGAAGAGGTCCAGGCCTAGCTTTGATCCTTGTGGCACCATGCTTGAATCTGAAATCTGAAATCAGTGCCATGCACAAGGTCTGAAATATATAATGTGATATTTAATACAATTTAAAGCAGGGATGTGAAACTGCAATCCTTCATGGCCCCAAACTGGTCTGGGGCCCTGAAGGATTGCATGCACTACCTCAATTGAATGCAGATATAGCATGCATTTTGATTAGGGATATCCTGAAAACCAAACCACTTTCTGGCTGTGCGGTTACGAAGACTGGCTTGGGAAGCTCCAATTTTAACTAATGGGGATTGATATAGTGATCCTTTCTGTGTTATGGATAATGAATGTATCATGCTTGTGCTAATAGTGTCCTGAACAGGGATGTTTTCTGGTGGCTTGGGATATCTCAACCACTGGGCCAGCCCAATCTCTCAGTGGCACTGCTGCATATTGTCATACAGGAGATCTGGGTTTGTTTCCTGATTTTGGCTTCTGTTGTTCAGGCCAAATGGGAGTAAAATACTGTGGGGGCAGCAGTCCGAGCTCTTGGGGCAGGGAGTCCCTATCACCGCACAGCAGCTATACCTAGTGACCAGACCCAGTGTGCATGTGTGCTAATTTCTGGAGACAGCTGTGGCCTCTGGCCAAGGATTGATTCTGTGATGAATGGGTGAGTGTAGCGTTAAAATGAAGGAAAATCCAGGTACTATAACTACTTACATTTCTATAGCGCTGTGATATTAGACAAACAACATTATACAACTCAAGTCATAAACAGTTCTGGACATCCATAATGAATATGCATGAGATATATTTGCATATGATGGAGGCAGTGTATCTCATGCCTATTTGTTGTATATTTTATGCAAACCAGACATGTTTGTGGCACTCCAAGACTGGAGTTGCCTACCCTTGCTTTATCCCCAAGAAAGGATAGTTCTGTTTTAGCTGGAAGTCCACAAAGAGCTGGCAAAAACTGCCAGACAACCACATTCCCTCCGTCCTCTTCCCCAAGAAAACAAAACAGTGGCTCCACTAGCAACTTACTGTGAACAGTAAATTGTGAAACATTACTTTGTAAATAAAATTAAATTATAAAATGTACCTGTACAGTAGAATATTAAATTGAAATCACATAATCACAGTTGTTTCATGGCATGTTGTGGTTACATTTGTAAACATATTCGAACCATCTACTCTTATGAAGCTGAAAATATATTGTTGTTTTTTATTTAAACAGGAATATCAAAAGCATTGGGCAGAACTCCGTGGTACAACACTATTCCTGTATAGTGATGACAAACAGGAAATGGTAAGCGGTTGATATTTATGTTGCACTGTTATATTACCCCTAAATTCATCAAAAAGTGTTAATAACGCATTGATAGTTTATGGAAATTTTACAATTCTCGCATCGGTAGTATCATGTGGTGCAGTAAACTTAGCACGCCCTGTGATAATCCCTATTTTCACTTCTTGCGCTAAGAGGTGAGGGAGGGAGAGAGAGAGCGCCTATCTACAAGGCCCTCATAGTAGTTTATATCTCTATAAGAGGGCCAACTAATAGGTCGAGGTGAGTTGTTGGTGGTGGTTTAGGGGCCAGTGTCACATGTAGAGTGAGACACACGAACAGCACAGTACACCTTGGTGAACACATACCAACAAGTTAGGGTGAGATAATATAGTACAAAATTTTATCTTTGTGAGACTTTCCTCACTCCAAATGACATCAAATCTTCACAAAGGTGTATTAATTAAATTTCTCATATGAATCATAATCCCAGATTTATATCTTGCAACCCAGTACTCTTGAAATACCATATATATTCTGTGTATAAGTTTGAATTGAATTTCTCACATATTAACGAGGTCAGAATTCTGTTTAGTAATACAAACATTTTCTAGACCTCTTCAGTTGATATTTCGTCTCTGAGATCTTCACAATTTAGTTAATTTTTAAAGATAAGTATCATCCATATTCCTTTTAAGATGTTATACCATAAAGTGGTCTCATTATTTTTACTATTAGGATCCCAAAAATATGTTTCCAATTCACTATATTTGATGTTTCCAAATTTCCTCTGCTACACGAAACAGTGATGAGCTTGTAGAGAGGTGAAAAAGTGATTATTTGGTAGACCCCATTGTTCTTGCAATTCTTGAGATGATTCAAGGCATTTCCCTGTTTTGTGCATCAATTGCCAATTCCCATTTCTTTCCATCCTTGACATAAGAATCTACTAAACCAGCTGGAAAATCAAAATTCCCTCAAAAAGATAAAAAAGTACTATTTCCATGTTGTCCTAACAGAAGTTAACCAAAGATTTATACAAGTCTCTGGGGGCTTTAGGACTAATCTGTGGCATGATTAGCGTTTATAAGCCAATATGAATGAACCAACTCTGTCAAAGATTCCTGATCATTTATTTTTGCCTATTTGTAACCCCATCCTGGGAGGCAGACTGCACTCTGACAGGGCCATAAACTTAGTTATAGTTCTTTGGAGTAGGGATACCTGACAAACTCTTCCTTTTGGCTCTTTCCCTAGGGTGTAAATCCTTTTTATGGGGGGAAAGATTTACTTTCAGGGCCCAAGTGCCTTAATATTGTCTCTGGGAGACAGGTAACTTCCTTCACTGTGTGCGTCCAAGCCACCACACTGGACTCACTGGGCTAGTGTCCAAAATAAAGTCTTTACTGTTTAATACTGATAAATAATGGCACAATAAATATGATTCCAGCACCACAGGCCTCCTTGTTTTCTTTACAGTCCTTTCCTCTATCCTTGCAGAAATATCTTATACCAGGGTCAAAGAAACTCCTAGCCTCCAGGGCTTGGATAATTACATAAGAACATAAGAACATAAGAAAATGCCATACTGGGTCAGACAAAGGGTCCATCAAGCCCAGCATCCTGTTTCCAACAGTGGCCAATCCAGGCCACAAGAACCTGGCAAGTACCCAAAAACTAAGTCTATTCCATGTAACCATTGCTAATGGCAGTGGCTATTCTCTAAGGGGCGGATTTTCAGAGCCCTGCTCGCGTAAATCCGCCCAAAACCGGGCGGATTTACGCGAGCAGGGCCCTGCGCGCCGGGAAGCCTATTTTACATAGGCCTCCCGGCGCGCGCAGAGCCCCGGGACTCGCGTAAGTCCCGGGATTCTCCGGGGGGGCGTGTCGGGGGCGGGCCCGGTCGTCGCGGCGTTTCGGGGGCGTGTCGGCAGCGTTTTGGGGGGCGGGTCCGGGGGCGTGGCTACGGCCCGGGGCGGTCCGGGGGCGTGGCCGCGCCCTCCGTACCCGCCCCCAGGTCGCGGCCCGGCGCGCAGGAGGCCCACTGGCGCGCGGGGATTTACGCCTCCCAGAGGGAGGCGTACATCCCCCGACAAAGGTAAGGGGGGCGTTTAGACAGGGCCGGGCGGGTGGGTTAGGTAGGGGAAGGGAGGGGAAGGTGAGGGGAGGGCAAAGGAAAGTTCCCTCCGAGGCCGCTCCGATTTCGGAGCGGCCTTGGAGGGAACGGGGGTAGGCTGCGCGGCTCGGCGCGCGCCGGCTATACAAAATCCATAGCCTTGCGCGCGCCGATCCAGGTTTTTAGCAGATACGCGCGGCTCCGCGCGTATCTACTAAAATCCAGCGTACTTTTGTTTGCGCCTGGAGCGCAAACAAAAGTAGGCTATTCGCGCGCCTTTTAAAATCCGCCCCTAAGTGAACTTAATAGCAGGTAATGGACTTCTCCTCCAAGAACTTATCCAATCCTTTTTTAAACACAGCTATACTAACTGCACTAACCACATTCTCTGGCAACAAATTCCAGAGTTTAATTGTGCGTTGAGTAAAAAAGAACTTTCTCCGATTAGGTTTAAATGTGCCCCATGCTAACTTCATGGAGTGCCCCCTAGTCTTTCTACTATCCGAAAGAGTAAATAACCGATTCACATCTACCCGTTCTAGACCTCTCATGATTTTAAACATCTCTATCATATCCTCCCTCAGTCGTCTCTTCTCCAAGCTGAAAAGTCCTAACCTCTTTAGTCTTTCCTCATAGGGGAGTTGTTCCATTCCCTTTATCATTTTGGTAGCCCTTCTCTGTACCTTCTCCATCGCAATTATATCTTTTTTGAGATGCGGCGACCAGAATTGTACACAGTATTCAAGGTGCGGTCTCACCATGGAGCGATACAGAGGCATTATGACATTTTCCGTTTTATTCATCATTCCTTTTCTAATAATTCCCAACATTCTGTTTGCTTTTTTGACTGCCGCAGCACACTGCACCGACGATTTCAATGTGTTGTCCACTATGACACCTAGATCTCTTTCTTGGGTTGTAGCACCTAATATGGAACCCAACATTGTGTAATTATAGCATGGGTTATTTTTCCCTATATGCATCACCTTGCACTTATCCACATTAAATTTCATCTGCCATTTGGATGCCCAATTTTCCAGTCTCACAAGGTCTTCCTGCAATTTATCACAGTCTGCTTGAGATTTAACTACTCTGAAAAATTTTGTGTCATCTGCAAATTTAATTATCTCACTCGTCGTATTTCTTTCCAGATCATTTACAAATATATTGAACAGTAAGGGTCCCAATACAGATCCCTGAGGCACGCCACTGTCCACTCCCTTCCACTGAGAAAATTGCCCATTTAATCCTACTCTCTGTTTCCTGTCTTTTAGCCAGTTTGCAATCCACGAAAGGACATCGCCACCTATCCCATGACTTTTTACTTTTCCTAGAAGCCTCTCATGAGGAACTTTGTCAAACACCTTCTGAAAATCCAAGTATACTATATCTACCGGTTCACCTTTATCCACATGTTTATTAACTCCTTCAAAAAAGTGAAGCAGATTTGTGAGGCAAGACTTGCCCTGGGTAAAGCCATGCTGACTTTGTTCCATTAAACCATGTCTTTCTATATGTTCTGTGATTTTGATGTTTAGAACACTTTCCACTATTTTTCCTGGCACTGAAGTCAGGCTAACCGGTCTGTAGTTTCCCGGATCGCCCCTGGAGCCCTTTTTAAATATTGGGGTTACATTTGCTATCCTCCAGTCTTCAGGTACAATGGATGATTTTAATGATAAGTTACAAATTTTTACTAATAGGTCTGAAATTTCATTTTTTAGTTCCTTCAGAACTCTGGGGTGTATACCATCCGGTCCAGGTGATTTACTACTCTTCAGTTTGTCAATCAGGCCTACCACATCTTCTAGGTTCACCGTGATTTGATTCAGTCCATCTGAATCATTACCCATGAAAACCTTCTCCATTACGGGTACCTCCCCAACATCCTCTTCAGTAAACACCGAAGCAAAGAAATCATTTAATCTTTCCGCGATGGCCTTATCTTCTCTAAGTGCCCCTTTAACCCCTCGATCATCTAACGGTCCAACTGACTCCCTCACAGGCTTTCTGCTTCGGATATATTTAAAAAGGTTTTTACTGTGAGTTTTTGCCTCTACAGCCAACTTCTTTTCAAATTCTCTCTTAGCCTGTCTTGTCAATGTCTTACATTTAACTTGCCAATGTTTTTGCTTTATCCTATTTTCTTCTGTTGGATCCTTCTTCCAATTTTTGAATGAAGATCTTTTGGCTAAAATAGCTTCTTTCACCTCCCCTTTTAACCATGCCGGTAATCGTTTTGCCTTCTTTCCACCTTTCTTAATGTGTGGAATACATCTGGACTGTGCTTCTAGAATGGTATTTTTTAACAATGACCACGCCTCTTGGACATTTTTTACTTTTGTAGCTGCTCCTTTCAGTTTTTTTCTAACAATTTTTCTCAATTTATCAAAGTTTCCCTTTTGAAAGTTTAGCATGAGAGCCTTGGATTTGCACACTGTTCCTTTTCCAGTCATTAAATCAAATTTGATCATATTATGATCACTATTGCCAAGCGGCCCCACCACCGTTACCTCTCTCACCAAGTCCTCTGCTCCACTGAGAATTAGATCTAAAATTGCTCCCTCTCTCGTCGGTTCCTGAACCAATTGCTCCATAAAGCTATCATTTATTCCATCCAGGAACGTTATCTCTCTAGCGTGACCCGATGATACATTTACCCAGTCTATATTGGGGTAATTGAAGTCTCCCATTATTACTGCACTACCAATTTGGTTAGCTTCCCAGGTGGGCAGAGTATCCCTTAGTTGGGTGAAGGGTCCTTTCCAAACTGGTAAAAGTGTAAAAATCCTTGTCTCTGCACAGAGAGTCCGAATCTCTCTTTCCCCAGGGGTGAAGACAATGAATGGGTGCTCTCAATGATCTTTATAGTCTTTTACTCATGGTTATCAGATCTTCAGGACCTTTTATATTTTTTTCTCAGTTCAGTCTCTCCTCTGAATCCTTGATGGGAGGGATCCCTGGATGCAGGTGACTTACCCTGCTCCAATGCAAGAAGGAAGGGGCAGCCAAAAACAATCTTCCTCCTGGATCTTTTAACTTAATGTCCTTTTCCAATTCAAACAAGAGTAACACCAGAATTCCTTCCTTGCAGCAGGTCACCGTCATCTCCATCCTCATTGCAGGTTTGGAGGGCAGGTCTTCCCTAACCTGCACAGCCCCAGAAACAGAGTTCCCCATTCCCTGAGTCCAAGAAGTGTACAGGCTTTGACAACAAGGCTCCTACCACAAAAAAAATCTTAAATCTCGAAAACACCACAGAAGGATGTTCCAACCAACTAGCGTGTAGATGAAGGAAAACCCTCCCGACCCTGATCAGGATCCCCAGTCTGGATTAGGCTGCTTCCTCTGACTGGGCCTGAAAAAGTACAAAACAAGTGAAAATCTTTAGCTACCTCCTAACTCTCCCAAAACCATAAAGGACTGCCCACATACTCTCAGGAGAGTGCTGTTATCAAGCCTCTCAGGGGGACGGCCATTCCCAGACCCCTCAAAGGGAGGAGCTGAATTTGAATGGCATCCTCTCCCTTTCACTAACTGAACTAAGGGCTCACTCAGGCCCTTAATGGTAACAGACTGGCAATAGGTTAGATATTCATGCATAAATCTTAAAAGGCATTCTACATTGTACATTCTCAAATCAGGTAACACTAAACTTCCAAACAATTTGTTAGCCACTAATATATTTATTCCATCAGATAAAAAAAAATTGGACATCCTTCATTTTATTAGAAAAAGATAGCTTTTATAATGGGTATAAGACATTAGGAAAAATTATCATCTTTACCAAGGCGAACCTGCCCATAAGCAGTAATGGCATGATTTTGAGATAGGCAAAAGATGAATACATGATATAATGGCAGAGTTTTACACTTTTCCAAATGTAGTTTAATATTTTCCAAAGTTCTCAGTGTATTTAAATAATATATAATGCCCATATGTCTTCTGATTCTAATACCTAAATATTGTATATTATATAAAGCCCATTTTAAATGGAAGGGGTCCTGCCAGTGTTCCATTAAGCTATTATTTAAAGCGAGCGCTTCCAATTTATCTTAATCTTAAGGCCTGAAAAGACTCTAAAGCTTTCTATTAATTAAGTGCTACCTAGCGATTCCTTTGGATTGCTATTATAATGAAGCATATCATCCGCAAATAAGCTCAATTTTAACTCATTTGTTCCCATCCCAAACCCCTGGAAAGATAAGAGCAAGTTTGCTTACCGTAAACGGTGTTTTCCATGGATAGCAGAGTGAATTAGCCATGATATCTGGGGAATGTCCTTCCGGTCCTCTGTCTAGGTGATGGAGCTCCAAAGAGCACACAGATTTTAGATCTGTGTGCCTGCCTGTGTGCATCACCATGTGGCTCTCAGCCTGCCTCAGTCTGTTTTCCGAGCTTGCGATTGCACTGTCCGAGACTGTCCAGGGAGATGGCTGGGTTAGCATGGCTAATTCACCCTGCTATCCACGGAAAACACCGTTTATGGTAAGCAAACTTGCTCTTTTCCGCAGATAAGCAGGTTGAATTAGCCATGATATCTGGGGAGTCCCAAGCTGAAAGTTGACCACCCCCCTGGCGTTGGAGGCAACACATAGCCCATTCAGATTCTTGCATGGGGGTGTGCTCAACTTGGTACTCCTTTGCAGGCAGTCTCCTTTGTTGTTCCCACCAGCAGAATGGCTCGATCTACTGCTGCATCTGTGGCTGCTTGCTGGTCCAGGCAGTAATGTGTCATGAAGGTGTGTAGTGATGACCACATGGCAACTTTGCATATATCCTGAATAGGCACTTTGTTTAAGTGCGCCATAGAGGCTGCCATTGCTCTGACCTGATGAGCTTTTGGTGTGGGGGACAAGGTTTCTGCTCTCTTGTTGTAACAGAACCCAATGCATTGGAAAATCCACGATGACAATGTCCTCTTAGTGACCGGGAGACCTGGAGCATTCGGGTTGAAAGAGATGAATAGTTGAGAAGCTCTAGAGCAGTGGTTCCCATTGGTTTTCATTGTGTATATCCTGAAAGCCTGACTGGCTGGGGGGGGGAGGGGGGGCCCCAGAACATGGTTGGGAACCACTGCTCTAGAGTTTGATTGTGTACGTCATTTGTAGTATGTAAAGGCGTGTTTACAATCCTGCGTGTGGAGCCGTTTCTCTGTTTCCGACTGGTGTGGCTTCAGGAAGAAGGTTGGCAGCATGATTGTCTGGTTAAGGTGGAAGGCTGATACCACCTTAGGAAGGAATGATAGATGAATCTTTAAAGACACTTTATCATGATAAAACTCCAGGTATGGTGAATAATGGACTAATGCTTGTAGCTCACTGACTCTCCTTGCTGAGGTGAGCGCCACTAGAAAAAGGACCTTCCAAGAGAGATACCTCACATGATTACTGTCCATAGGTTCGAAGGGCGATAGCATCAACTACTCCAAGACCAGATTCAGATCCCATGGCACTGGCGGCTTTTTTACTGGCGGGCACAGCTGGAGAACGCCCCTCATAAACCTGGAGACCAGTGGGTGGCATGACACTGGAGTGCCATCCCGAGGGAGGTGGTAGGCTGCAATAGCACTTGCATGCACTCTGACTGATGCTGTTGCTAGGCCTGCTTGATATAAGCAGTGGAGATAATAAATACAGCAGGCGTTCTGGGGGGCACGAGAAAGGGTCAAGTCCCTGGCTCCCCATACCATCTTGAGTATTTGGCCCACTTGGCTTGATCGTTCATCCTAGTGGAGTATTTCCTGGATGAGACTAGCACATCCTGAATTGGGCGCGGTAGGGCCAAGTGTGTTAGAACTGTTCTCTCAATTTCTGTGCTGTCCGGTGGGAGACACTGTGACTTCTCCTGTGTCTCAGCTAATGTGTTAGGGGGGCCTTTCTGCCCCTTGTTCCTTTTCAGCACAGGACGAGTGAGGGGGATGCTGTTCACATCTCGCTCTTGCGCGGCCTTTGCCCAGTTCGGGGCAAGTGTCAGGGATCCGATTAGTCATGCCTCCCCCTGGGCTGCGGGTGTAGCTGCTAACTGGTGATGGTTGTCGAGGCCGTCGACACGGGTCATCCTTCTTGGACTGTTAAGTCCTCTGGTGCCACTGTACACAGTGTTTGTGATTGCCACAGGGAATGCCCCCTGGAGCCTCCACCCCGAGTTGATAGTTTTGTCAATTACCACGATCAGGGTAGGGCCAAGGCAAGTGGTCGTTCGATGACAGATCCCCGGGCAGCTTCAGTGTAGGCAGGGGTATCCTGCGCTGAAAGCCATGTTCCATGGGAGGAGTGGTATTGTCTACCGGTATATTGGATGTGGGCCCTCTGCCTCTGGGAGAAATAGCCTTCCCCCTGATTCCTGGAAGAGGGGCAACATGGGAACCAGCACCTTCGATCCTGCTGGAAGGAGGTGTTCTTGCAGGATATTTTGTGGATCTTTTCTGTCTTGATCATGGAGTTCTTCCTGTGTTGTTAAATCTGGGAGGCTGTCTCTGACTTCAGCATTAGGGCCAGCAAACTGGTTGCTCCAAAAACCCTTGTTGGAGTTTGGAGCTGCTCAGGTCCTCAGGGGTCCGCTGCTAACGTGGGTTGCATTGTCAGGTGCAATTTTGGGGCTGCTGCAGTTGTGGCTTTCTAGATGGCTGATATAGTTGTGGGCGAAAGAGGGTAAGACCTGCCCTGCGGTTTTGTGCCTGCATCCTCTGAGAGGTCAAATAATACCTCCTTCCAGGTTGTTGTTCTCCCCAGGACGTCAGTGACTGTACTGCCACATTCTGTTCTTTCAGTTGCATCACCGTCTCCCACAGCTTGTCCCTGAAAAGGTTGTTGGGGAGACAGGGAAGGTCAGCGAGTTTCTCATTGACATCTTCCCTGATGGCACTCACTGTAACCAGGCCAGGTGTCTGGCCGCGATGGCTCTCACAGAAATACTCGCTGAGGTGTCAAATGCTTCATAAACTGTATGGAGCAGATGACACAGCCCCTCCTCCATCGCATGCAATTGGGGCAGAGGGCTGCCGTCCGGATCAGCGGCCATCACTATGGGTTTTAGTGACTGCAGGCACTCATACAAGTACTGAGTGATGTAAAACTGATGCTGCTGGATATTTGCATTCAGCATCGTGGCCTGGAATGTGCATTTGCCAAAATTATCCAGGTCCTATCTTTCCCAGGGGAGCACCTGCGTGCAGTCGGGGCTTTCTTTCTCTCTTCATGGCCGATTCTACCACAATAGAGGCATGAGGAAGTTGCACCATGCTGTAAAAGGGTGACTCATGAATTCTAAACTTGAGGTCTGTTTTGTGTGAGGTTGATGCTCCTGAGAAGGGAAGCTGCCATGCTCTGCTCATCAATTCGTCTAAAACTGTGTGCGATGGCAACAGGGTCGGCTCCACTGGTGACTCGAAGATCTTAAGAATCCTTAGTGACGGTCGCTCCCTGTGACATAGTGAGGGCAAAGGCGATCGACTGCCAGTATGGCGCCGATCGCCTTTTGCCCTCACTTTGTCACAGGGAGCGACGGTCGCTCCCTGTGACATAGTGAGGGCAAAGGCGATCGGCGCCATTTTGAAACCTCTAGCACTGGCACCGGCACCGAGGGTATGATTGAAGGGATGGCTCCCGGACCCCCCGCTAGACCACCAGGTACATGTAAAGGGTTTTTGGGGGGGTTGGGAGGGTGGGAGAAGCAAAGGGGTAATTTGTAAAGGGTCGGGGTGGGTTTTTTTTTATCGGGCCATCGGCGCCATTTTTATCAGTGGTAGCCAAAATGGCGCCGATGGCCCGAGAGCGGGAGATCGCGCCGGAAACCCCCCCCCCCCCCCACTGGACCACCAGGTAACTTAACATTTTTGGGGGTTCGGGAGGGTGGGGGAGGGTAAGGAATTGGTTTTAAAGGGTCGGGGTGGGTTTAGGGGTTGTTTTGGTGTGCCGGTTTTCCCGCCCTCCCCCAAATAATTCCCGTGCCCTATTTAATGATACAATACAAATGCCCCTGACGATAAATCGGGGACATTTGTATTGTATCGTGCACTCTAACGATTTAGAACGATTTTAAAATTATCTGACGATAATTTTAATCGTTCAAAAATGATTCACATCCCTAAAAACGATTACCATCATGGTTAAAAGGTGAGGGGTGAAAGAGGCTATTTTAGCCAAAAAAAATCCTTAAAAAATTGGAAGAAGGATCCATCTGAAGAAAATAGGATAAAACATAAGCATTGTCAAATTAAGTGTAAAACATTGATAAGACAGGCGAAGAGAGAATTTGAAATGAACTTGGCAATAGAGGCAAAAACTCATAATTTTTAAATATATACGAAGCAAGAAAACTGTGAGGGAGTCAGTTGGACCATCAGATGACCGAGGGGTTAAAGGGGCTCTTAGGGAAGATAAGGTCATTGCAGAAAGACTAAATGAATTCTTTGCTTCCGTGTTTACTAATGAGGATGTTGGGGAGATATCAGTACCGGAGATGGTTTTCAAGGGTGATGAGTCAGACGAACTGAACCAAGTCACTGTGAACCTCTTCCCCCCAGTTTCAGCTCCCTTGTTTTATTGTAACTTTCTTGCTCCTCTTCACTTGTTAATTGTTCAAGGTTTCCTACACCCCCTGTTAACTGTAAACCAGCATGATGTGATTGTATCATGAATGCCGGTATAGAAAAGCTCTAAATAAATAAATAAATAAATAAAGATGTAGTAGACCAGATTGACAAACTAAAGAGCAGCAAATCACCGGGACTGGATGGTATGCATGCTAGGGTACTGAAGGAACTCAAAAATGAAATTTCTGATCTATTACTTAAAATTTGTAACCTATCATTAAAATCATCCATTGTACTTGAAGACTGGAGGGTGGCCAATGTAACCCCAATATTTAAAAAGGGCTCCAGGGGCAATCTGGGTAACTATAGACCAGTGAGCCTGACTTCAGTGCCAGGAAAAACAGTGGAAACTATTCTAAAGATCAAAATTGTAGAGCATATAGAAAGATATGGTTTATGGAACACAGTCAACATGGATTTACCCAAGGGAAGTCTTGCCTAACAAATCTGCTTCATTTTTTTGAAGGGGTTAATAAACATGTGGATAAAGGTGAACCGGTAGATGTAGTGTATTTGGATTTTCAGAAGGCGTTTGACAAAGTCCCTCATGAGCGGCTTCTACGAAAACTAAAAAGTCATGGGATAGGAGGCGATGTCCTTTCGTGGATTACAAACTGTTTAAAAGACAAGAAACAGAGTAGGATTAAATGGTCAATTTTCTCACTGGAAAAGGGTAAATAGTGGAGTGCCTCAGGGATCTGTACTTGGACCGGTGCTTTTCAACATATATATATAAATGATCTGGAAAGGAAGTCGACGAGTGAGGTTATCAAATTTGCGGATGATACAAAATTATTCAGGGTAGTTAAATCACAAGCAGATTGTGATACATTACAGGAAGAGCTTGCAAGACTGGAAGTTTGGGCATCCAAATGGCAGATGAAATTTAATGTGTACAAGTGCAAGGTGTTGTATACAGGGAAAAATAACCCTTGCTGTAGTTACATGATGTTAGGTTCCATAATAGGAGCTACCATCCAGGAAAAAGATCTAGGCATCTTAGTGCATAATACTTTAAAATCGTCGGCTCAATGTGCTGCAGCAGACAAAAAAGCAAACAGAATGTTAGGAATTATTAGGTAGGGAATGATTAATAAAACGGAAAATGTCATAATGCCTCTATATCGCTCCATGGTGAGACCGCACCTTGAATACTGTGTATAATTCTGGTCGCTGAATCTCAAAAAAGATATAGTTGCAATGGAGAAGGTACAGAGAAGGGTAAACAAAATGATAAAGGGAATGGAATGGCTCCCCTATGAAGAAAGACTGAAGAGGTAAAGGCTGTTCAGTTTGGAGAAGAGACGTCTGAGGGGGGATATGATAGAAGTCTTTAAGATCATGAGAGGTCTTGAACGAGTAGATGTGAATTGGTTATTTACACTTTCGGAGAATAGAAGTACTAGGGGGCATTCCATGAAGTTAGCAAGTAGCACATTTAAGACTAATCAGAGAAAATTCTTTTTCACTCAGCACATAATTAAGCTCTGGAATTTGTTGCCAGAGGATGTCGTTAGTACAGTTAGTGTAGCTGGATTCAAAAAAGGTTTGGAGAAGTTCTTGGAGAAGTCCATTAACTGCTATTAATCAAGTTTACTTAGCCACTGCTATTAATTGCATCAGTAGCATGGTAATGCTACTGATGTTTGGTAATTGCCAGGTTCTTGTGGCCCGGTTTAGCCTCTGTTGGAAACAGGATGCTGGGCTTGATGGACCCTTGGTCTGACCCAGCATGGCAACTTCTTATGTACTTATATAACAGTTAACAGAAATTGATGTTGCAATCTGTGTGTGACCTGCCAGACCATTTCCACTGCAGTTATTAATTTCACATGTACAGCGATTACTTTCGAACAAAGCAGTAAACGTCTATTATTTGAACACCCAAACCTGGGTCCTGCTTCCTTTGTCCCAGCCAAGTGTCACCGCACCATACTAAACAGCTGCACACAGATAAGGGATTCACCTCCCCGCTTCACCCCGGTTACCAGCATCCAGAGAGGATAAGTGGCAAGAGAGACAGCCCCAATTTATAAATTCTTGTTTGTTTGCCCTGAAATACCTACCACTTTCAAGACAAGGCTTACATTAGCGACAAATGGAAGATTAGCCACTGGTCTACAACTAGAACAGCTCCTATGATCCAACTCAGAATTTGTTTTTAAATTGGATTATTGTTTAATTTTTTATTTTTTTTTAGGATGTTGGAACTTTCCTTTCAGTCCCAGAGGACTTTACCAAATTCCATAATCCTTTCAGTACCAAGTCTGGAAGACCTGCAATTAAATAAATTAGATTTCTTAACTGTCTTCGCAATAGACTTTAGTCCCATATAGGAAATGGAATCAAATTCCCACAGCTCTACCCCCAGAACTGGATCCTCTATTTGCCACAACTCATTCTCATCCACTGTACTGTAATTCATATTTACAACTATCTGTAAGTTCTGACAAAGTCAATACTTTGTCCTCAAAATAACAACTCAACTCTTCACATTCTGAGAGGTCATCATACACCAAAATTTCTTTACTACTCCCCCAACCTTTCCCTCTTAGTCTCCAGGGTTCACACTTGCATCACCCCTACCTCTCCCTCTTCCAGATTGCCACTGTTTCCTGGACTTACTTCATCTCAGGGCAGAAATTAAGGATTGTTCCCAAAGCTGAGGTGCCCAGAGAAGTGCACACTATTCTGCTGTGGGTGCCTGACTCAGAGCTAACACGTAGATTTAAGTTGCCATACCTCTCCTTCCCAAAAATGTTCTTGCCTGCAAGATTGTACCCAAAGTTGGGATATTCAGCACCAAAGTGCATATTCTTCTGCTGAAGGTGCCTTCCCCAGAGAGTTTATATTTTGATGTATCAGGGAACGGATGGGCACCTACAGAAGAACTAAATGCATTGCACATGCTAACTTTGGGTACAGTCATACCTTCAAGGCCATTTTGGCAAAGGATGGCACAGCAAGCTAGATCCAAGCGTAAGCTCTCTGGGCCAAACACCTACAACAGAACAGTATGTCCTTGGGATGTGCGCCAAAGGATATACTATTCTACTGTATTATTATTATTATTTTTATTTGATATATTGCAAATCCAAATAATGCCATCAATGTGGTTCACTTCATAAATCCATAGTTACAAACTACAGTACTCAAATGTTAAATACAATAAAATTACATATTTCACAGTAAATAAATTACAAAAAAAAATTAAAATTGCATAAAACAAACATTTCCCAGCTATCAAGATAAGTTTTATGGCTTATCATTATATAACTTAGACCTAACAATAATCATAATTAAAACTATATGTGCTCATAAGCCTGGATAAGTAACCAGGTTTTTGCAGAACTTAATTGTTTTTATTCCTATGACTTCATGGAAGAGTATTCCACATGGAAGGGGCAATATAACTAAAAGCAGTGCTCTGAGTCAATTCTAATCTAATCATATGCTAGGAAACAATCTGCTGTAGGTGCCTGCTCCAGAGCAAGCTCTCAGTGCCTCCACTGCCCTCCAGTAGTAACTGGCAGTTAATGCCTTGCCAGAATGGTCTCACATGTGAGACTGGTGCTGGGCATCTTTGGGTACAATTTTGTATGCAGGCCCCTTTTGGAGAGAGATGGCAAGTAAAACCAAAGCCCGAGCTTCTGGGGAAGGTACCTAATTGGTTTTGTCTGCTTCATAAGGTGTGTCCAGTAAAAGCCCATTCAAGGATAGGGAAAATACAGTGAAGTGAAGGAAGTGCGTAAATGAGATTTGTGTAGGGTCCTTCGTTTTCAGTTTAAACCAATTTTTACCCATAAAATCCCAGATTATTCCAAACCTGATAACCAGTTTCAACAAATTTTCACCTTTATTTTAAGCTGAATAAAGAGCAGCTCCCAAGCTGCAGATGCAGTGCCTCGAGGCCTCCAGCCACTGCTGGAAGCCAGTGTGGGCCAAAGCCCCTGCAGCATTTCAAGTCCCCCCCACCAGTGAAAGCGCTCAACCACCAGTGCCGCAGATGTTTCAAGTCCCGTCTCCCCCTCCCCCCCCAGGCAGCCAACCCGCCTGCTGCATGGCGCCGCCAATGCAGCATTTGAAGCAGGCCACACCCACCAGAAGCCATTCCTGGCAGGCTCCCTGGCCCTGCACAAAAGCAGAAGTGTAGGGTGCCAAAGTAAGCAAGCTGCTGAAGGAGAGAGAAAACGTCTGGAGCCACCACTAATAAGGGTGAATGCTGTTGCAATGGGAGGGGGGAGATTAAGGGACATACTAGGCAGGGTATGGGGTAGAGATAGGGATGGCTGCTGAGTGGGTGAGTGGGAGAATCTGTTTAATATTCTTTTATTGTCTTGGCTTCTATCTACCAAAGAAATGAGTCACATTTTTTTCACCGATTTTCTCCTGTTTTTGTTCTGGTCATAATAAACCCTGATAAATTCCTGGGAAAATTTAAAAAAATACAAAAAAATGAAGGTGCCTAGATGTGTGGTGGTAGTCGAGAGTGGACTGATAATTCAGAGAGGGGGGTTAGGGTGGAGATGGAGAGTGCAGCAGAGCTGTTTCCATATGTGGTAGGAGAGAGTGGATTGGACAAATACAGAGAGAGAGAGGGACAAAGCTGGTGGAGTTGATGTATGTATTAATTTTGTGCATTGCTTCCAGCAATTTTTTTAAATCAGTGAAGCAATTTATAAATACAATTAAATAAAGAGAGGGGCGGAGCTCAATTTGCATACTGGCTATGCAGATGCAGGGCAACTTTCCTGTTTATTATTGTTAGATGAAAAAATATTGAACAGAATCAGTCCAGGGACTGATCCTTGAGCCACTCTGTTGAGTGAACACCATTTACTATTACTCCCTGTTGTTTGTTTCTTACCCAGTGAACAATCTAGGTAACTCAGTTTATCTAGAAACCTGTGGATGCAGAGAATAGGCGTTTTTTTTGGTGAGTGTCAAGCCTCTAATGCCATAGAAAATAACTTTTATTTAAGAAACTATTTTCTCTTTCTGGGGATGTGCATTCCTATATGTGTGCACTGAAGGGTAGCATTTGAATGTAGCAGACATTTTATTTATTTTCCAGATTTGATATCTCGCTTCTCTGTCATGCACCTCAAGGCACTTTACAATACAAAGCATAAAACAAATTTAAAATATAAGATTAAAAATAAAAAATTGCACAATCCTATCGCCAAGTACTTCAACCCACACAATGACAGCACACTCTAAGACAAAAATCAAGACTCAAAGATGTACAAAAATAGGAAATTATGAAAAGATTCAAACAGCCATGCCTTCAAATATTTCCTGAAAATCTTAAACTTCACTTTGAGTGAATCAGTTTCATTTTCTTTAGTTAAAGAAAAATGGATAACCGACATGCATTTTCTATAATTTCTCTGCACATTATTCCTCCTCTTTGATAACTGGGGCCTATTGGAATGCTGCCCAAATTTCACTGCAAAGGAAAGAACAGGTACAAAACGTAAATACAAAATGTAACCCTTGTCTGATAGTGGGTTCAAAACCCTGCTTGGTTACTAGATTTCTATTTAGTCATCCGATATTTTTTAAATCGTCAAAAATCGGTACAGTGTGCGATACAATAAACATTTTCACGATTTATCATGAAAAATCGTTACTCCCATTAGTGTCCACTAACGGGAGTTATATAGGGGGAGGGCGGGAAAACCGGCACACCAAAACAACCCCTAAACCCACCCCGACCCTATAAAATTAATCCCTTACCTTCCCCCACCCCCACCCCCCGAACCCCCTCCCAAAACATTTTACGAGTACCTGGTGGTCCAGTGGGGGCGCGGGGACCGATCTCCCGCTCTCGGGCTATCTGCGCCATTTTGGCTGCCACTCAAAAATGGCGCAGATGGCCTGATTAAAAAAAAAAACACCCGACCCTTTAAAGATGACCTCTTAGCTTCTCCCACCCTCCCGATCCCCCCAAAACATTTTTAAATTACCTGGTGCTCTAATGGTGGTCTCGGGAGTGATCTCCCGTTCTCGGGCCGTCGGCTGCCAATCATAAAGATGGCGCCGATGGCCCTTTGCCCTTACCATGTGGCTGGGTGCCGGCCATCCAGTGCTCCTACCATGTGACGGGGCCAGCCAATGGCAGGAGTAGGAGAGTTGCTGGAGAGGGTAAGTAAAGTTTTAAGTTTATTTTGGCTTTTTAAGTTTATTTTTCTTGAGTGACTGCATTTTAATTATTGTGTATTATTGATGTCTGCTGTTTTGAAATATTTTATTGATATTTGGACATGTTTTAATAATTTTTATGAGTTTTTAATTGTTGGATATTATTCTGTTCATCAGCTGTTTTGTAACATTTATTAGTATAGCTTTACAATTATTTCTGAGTGGGGATCTATAGCAGCTTGGCTTATTCTGTTTTCCTAATAGGAGGTGTATTAGTGTTTAGGGCCTGGTTTAATATTTGTAGTGTTGCCTTTTCATATATAGGGTTCTTAATGTTTGAGTACATTCCATAATACAGGTGTAAGTTTGTGCGAGTTACTTTGTGTGCATTATTGCAGATCCTGGGACTATGGGGGTTATTTTCAAAAGGGATCACACACGAAAAGGGACTTTTCGCACGTGAAAAGGCCCTTTTCGCGTGCGATACCTAGATCAGGGCGGGTTCTGGGCAGCATCCGCACCGGAAGGGGAGGAGTTGGGGCGGCACCGGGGCAGACGCCGTGAAGGCGTTGCTGACGGCGATAAGGTAAGGGCCCTTTTCACTGCCAGTTTTGCGCCCAATAGCACCAGCTTTTACGATGGCATTATTGGGTGCGAAAGCCAGCAGCAATAGCACCGCGGAGGTGCGATCACTGCTGGCTTTCACAGGCCCGCCCCCCCCCCCCCCCGCGCATCGCCACCCTGCCCCCCGTTACCGCCGGATTTTCTAAGGTCTGCGAACTTAGAAAATCCAGGCCTATGTTAGGTGCTATATTTCTCCTTCCATTTCTCCAGGTTCACTCTGCATGCAGAGTGGCTTTTTTGGTTTTCCATTCCAGTTTCTGTCTCCATATTTATAATTTGTGGTTTTTCTGTACTTGGTGAAGGTCAGCTCTAGGTGTGTGACCGAGGTGAAGTATTTTACTAGCATGTAGGCATTTGTATCAATCTTATTTGTTGTGTTTTCTCAATAGGATATGCATTAGAAGTAAATTACTGTCTTTTCATAAGGAAGGCTATTGTGCCTGGTAGTAAAGGGACCTTGTTTTGCTTGCACTGAGATGTTATCATCAGAACCAGAATATCTTTTTTGTGTGGCGAGTTGTACAGGGTAATGCCCTGGTTCTGCTCTGCACTCATTGCTGGGGGTCGAGGGGGTTCTTGTGGATGTAGAGTGCATGTTTACATTTAGCCCCGTGATGGTCACATGTTCAGTGTGTCACACATATGAGAACCATCTGTCAGGTGTGTTCCAGCCGAAAAAAGGTTGAGAACCACTGCTCTAGAGGATATTAGCCAAATGAGACCAAACTCAGCAACAGTTAGGGACTTCAAACCTTGAGTTATGATATTCCCTACCACCATGAGTTGATAAAAAGAACTTTTTCCTCTCCTCTGTTCTTCCCCTCAAATTATCATAAGAGTTTTCAGCTCACAAGTCCTTTATGTAGACTGTCCTTTGCAATCCTAGAAGTCAAGGGGATCTCATCAGGAACAGAGAAGTCTTTATAATCCTCCTAGGAGTTTTGATAGCAGACCACAAATCTAGCAAATGGAAAGTAGACTTGAACTCTTCATACTGAAACCAAGACCACTTAACACTAACTATCCACAAACAGTGGGGGTAACCTATATATCAAATTTTTCAAACAACCCGCACATCAAAATAATTGTATTTTTGAATTTTAATTTTAAATATATTTTTTGTTTATTTCTGTTTGTTTCACCTCAGTGTCCCACTTTTACCCAATATTATGTCCAAGATCTTCAAAACATATGTATTAAAAATATTTGATGAGTGCAAAGTGATGCTTCATACAATGCAAGAACACCAAACCTTGGTATCTTGCTCAATTTCTGTTGTGTAATCATGAGCACCACCATCCACCACAAAGCCCTTTAATTAATTTTTGAAAAACATTTTTACTTTACTTTTACTTTATATTTTCAACGTTTTCTTAAAATTGAATCTTTTTGTATATCTTTTATATATCTTTTAGAAGACCTGAATTTAAAACTTTGATATGAAACACTGTGTGTAAGACAAGGGATTCAGGTCGCCAATCATTCGGGATCGGAGCATTACTTATCTTGCGTTTGTATTGCACTCAGAGTCCTCGAAACAGATCTTTCAGTAACGCTTGCCCCAACAGGGCCCAGTTTCAACTGATCTTCTTCAGGAGAAGCCACTCAAGCTGTGTCCAAAACGATTTAACCATATTACATTTTCCAAAAGGAATAAAGAGCTCGCCTAGGCGCTGCTCACTCCATTCTCCTCTTCCAAAAATGGCGGACCCCTTCCATATTTAACCATATTACCCCTTCCAAAAATGGCGGGTCCGCCATTTTTGGAAGGGGTAATATGGTTAAATATGGTTAAATCGTTTTGGACACAGCTTGAGTGGCTTCTCCTGAAGAAGATCAGTCGAAACTGGGCCTTGTTGGGGCAAGCGCTACTGAAAGATCTGTTTCAAGGACTCTGAGTGCAATACAAACGCAAGATAAGTAATGCTCCGATCCCGAATGATTGGCGACCTGAATCCCTTGTCTTACACACAGTGTTTCATATCAAAGTTTTAAATTCAGGTCTTCTAAAAGATATATAAAAGATATACAAAAAGATTCAATTTTAAGAAAACGTTGAAAATATAAAGTAAAAGTAAAGTAAAAATGTTTTTCAAAAATTAATTAAAGGGCTTTGTGGTGGATGGTGGTGCTCATGATTACACAACAGAAATTGAGCAAGATACCAAGGTTTGGTGTTCTTGCATTGTATGAAGCATCACTTTGCACTCATCAAATATTTTTAATACATATGTTTTGAAGATTTTGGACATAATATTGGGTAAAAGTAGGACACTGAGGTGAAACAAACAGAAATAAACAAAAAATATATTTAGAATTAAAATTCAAAAATACAATTATTTTGATGTGCGGGTTGTTTGAAAAATTTGAAACCAAGACCACAGCATTAGAGGGGTTGACCCTTCAGATTTTCACTGTAGACTGCTCACAATAACCAAGTGTTATAACCTCACCATACACACACCTCAGAAGTTTCCAGGATTTTCCAGAAAGGGCTTAAAGGCATAGACCACCTGGCAAAAACAAGATTCCAGATTGCATAGGAGCACTTGGCATTAAGGCGGCAGTGTTACAAAAACAAAGCTTTTTTCTTCTTCACTTCAATGGACTGATTGTTTAAGTAAATTTGGTTAATTATTTTTACTCTACATTTTGTTTTCACCATGAAATGGTCACAAGCAAAATAGTGCAAACATTTTTCTTTAAAAAAAATTACTAAATTCACATTACAAAACAATACGGTAGCATATGATAATATTTGGAAGAAATATTGGCAATGGAAACAGTTATGTATATCATCTCGTTGATTAAATTGGCTCATACTTATTTCAAAAATGTTTTCTTCAAAACTAGGATTGTATACTTGAATTAGAGACATTTTAATTTTGGTTTCTTTTCTGGTAATCTGTTTGAAGTATTGAGATTTACATACAACTGTTATTGAGGTCATTGTTATATTTAAAAAAAGATATATATATATATATATATATATATATATATATATATAAAGGCTGTTAATTCATGAAACAAATCCATGAGGTCTACTTCAAACAAGTGTAACTCCCTTTTCCTCGGGATCACCTTCAGAGGCTGCAGAGGCGGTGAGGGGCACTGCTGCTGCAGCCCTGGGATCAGCCTCTGCCCACCAGCGAACATCAGATGGAGACCCGAAATTAATCTGGAGGCCGAGGGGAAAACTTACCCAAATTCTGACAAAGTCCAATGTTCACACCTGTTCTTGGTTCCGAAGCGAAGTTTATTGTAAATCCAAACGTAGACAGACTAGATATAGGCGAAACTTGAAATAAATAGCCGGATACAGTTCAATAGGGAACAACCAAAATAGTAAATCCCCACTCTTCAGTTATTCTTCTTAGAGTAGGAGGGAATCCCACTCATAAAACCTTCGGCCCCACAGCCCATGGGGCTAGTTTTTTAACTGTATTTATGTAGTATACTGTAAACCGATGTGAGGTTCCTGACGAACGTCGGTATATAAAAACAAACAAATAAATATAAAAAACGCAGCTCTCTTCCTGGAGCTTTCCCAGTAAGGGACTTCACACCCTTTTCCTGATAGGTTTCCTTCCTCTGGTAGGCCACTAATCTGAAAACCACAGATTGGAATTTTACTCAGTTCCTCAAGAGCCCCTTCCTTCCTAGCACTCCCAAGATACTCTCCTCCTCACATCATTCCCCGCCGGGGCAATGCCACCTCCTCCCATCACTCAACATTAGCTAAAACTTTGGCAAATCCCCCTCCTTAATAGGAAGGATCTTGCAGTTTGCAAGAGCTCTGTTGTAGCAGAATTCTGTCCTTTAGATGACCTCAGAAAGCAAAAACCATCTGACAAACCTTCTAAGTAACTCTAGGCAGGGTTAGACAAGATAAACAAAAAAGAGAAAAATAGAATCAAAAAAGCATTTCCATAAAAATAGGCAGTTATGTAGTCCACTATGTACTCTGCTAAGCAGCACCAAAATGGTAGATTATTGACTTTTAAAAAATACAATGCAATGAACAAAGGTACAATGAACAATATCTAAACTCAGCAGAATTCTAAATTTCTGAAGGTACTGCAAACCATCTTTGTTTGTTTTATAATTATTCATTGAACTCATTTTAATGTAAAGAAAAGTTCAAGGAATAAGGCTACTATATTATGGTTAGTATAAAGTCAAAGTCAGAAAACAATCTGCCATAGTTTTTCTACTGGTAGCATATTGAAAATTATACTCATATAAATAACCCTTTGAAATAATAATAATAATAATAATTGGACAACTAGAAATGCCAGACCATAACAACCTCTCTTCAGCTGGGTGCTAGAGACACAGATGCAGTGCTGTCCAAGGTCCCCTCCCCATGGTCACATATATAGGGGAATCTCAAACTCATGCATCTGGACTTTTTCTGAAAGACTAGGGGCAGGGATGTCAGACTTCAGGCCTTGATGGTTGCAAACTAGTCAGGTTTTTACAAGCTATTCCTAATGAACAGGCATGCCATAGATTTGGGTAAAATTAAGGCACTGTGCATGCTAATCCATCACATGCATATTCATTAGGGATAGGCTTATTAGGGATCGAGGGGCTCTAACCACTAAGCCACTCCATGCCCCTTCCCATTGCTGTTCCATGGTAGTGAAGAGTTTTGCTCAAGATAGCACCAAGACTAGTGAAGGATCTAGAGTTTTAAAACAGTTCTGACTCCTAGACCCATTCATTCACCACCAGAACACCCTTACCATTTTAGACAGGATGCTATATATGTTTGTTGTCTCTTTTTGCATCATTTAGCACCTAAAGAAGATTGATTTGGTAACCTTGAAAACACTGAATGTCAAGCATACTACAGAAGGCCCATGGCAAAAATTCACCCTCATCCTGCCAAATGAGAAGCTGCATCTGATGGTGAGCATGGAGGGGAATAAAGCATTGGGAGTTAATATTTATAACTACTGAGGCTTACTGGACTCTTTCATGGTGTGAGAGCCATGAGCGGGCAGTATTCCTCAATTTATACGTATATCAGCTCTTCAAAACCACCCAAGAGTACCCTGCAGCCAAAGCCACTGCAGCAGAAAAACCAGGCTCTGTCATTTATTCACTCATTCACTGTCTACCAATCAGGCCCTCCACTTTCAGCTGTCAGAGACCACCCCCCTTTCAAAACATAGAAACATCGAAATGATGGCAGAAGAAGACCAAACGGCCCATCCAGTCTGCCCAGCAAGCTATGCACTTTTTTTTAAAATTTCTCTCATACTTCAGTTACTCTTGGCTCTTAGTAACCTTTTGGTTCTATTTCCCTTCCACCCGCACCATTAATGTAGGGAGCAGTGTTGGAAATGCATCCAAGTGAATATCTACTATAGTTAGGGGTAGTAACCGCCGCAATAAGCAAGCTACACCCATGCCTTTGTTTACCCAGGCTATGTAACTCAGCCTTGTTGGTTATTGTCTGTATATAGATCCACCTGTCTACGTTCCCCCTGCCGTTGAAGCAGAGAGCTATGTTGGATATGCATTGAAAGTGAAGTATCAGACTTTCTCTCCTGCCATTGAAGCAGAGAGCTATGTTGGATAAGCGTTGAAAGTAAAGTATTAGACTTTCTCCCCTGTCGTTAAAGCAGAGAGCTATGTTGGATATGTGTTGAAAGTGAAGTATCAGACATTCTCCCCTGCCGTTGAAGCAGAAAGCTATGTTGGATTTGTGTGAAGTATCAGACTTTCTCCCCTGCCGTTGAAGCAGAGAGCTATGCTGGATATGCATTGAAAGTAAAGTATCTGGCTTATTTAGTCTGGGGTAGTAACCGCTGTAACAAGCAAGCTACTCCCCGCTTTTTGTGAATGCAAATCCTTTTTTTCCACACTTCCTCTTGCCGTTGAAGCTTAGAGCAATGTTGGAGACGTGTGTATGTTTATTGAATAAGGGTATAATCTCCAGGCAATAGCCATCATTCCCGTGAGCCACCCACTCTTTATTCACATCCTCTAGACTTGATGGATCCACAGTGTTTACCCCACTCCCCTTTGAATTCTTTTGGAATTCTAAAAGGGGAGTGGTCCTTTCACTGACAGCTGAGGGAACAATCGGTTGCCCATTGATGGAGCAGCCTTGCAGGAGGAGAAATAAGGCATCTTCACTAGCTGGGGGTTCCTGGGGGGTGGGGGACAAGTTGAAGGATTCCGGGAGGTCTAGAGAGGTTCAGAGAGGATCCCCTCTCTGGCCTGGTTAACTTTTATTTAAGGGTAGCAGGGGGTTTGGGAAGTGCAGGTTCCTTCTTTGGCCAGGCTTATGTTTTATTAAATGTGAGAGAATGGTTCGGGAAATTGGGGGGGGGGGGGGGGGGCATTTCAGCTCAACCTTTTTTGTAATGGAGAGGATAGCAGAGGGCTTGGGAGGGAGAGGGAGTTCCACTCTGGCCTGGCTGAGGGGACTCACCCAGCTGACCATGCCCTCTCAAGTGGGTTCGGTGGCCTCTTCTTACCGCAGGAATTTTAACTCCTGCCTCTGACCAGGGGGCACACTAGGCAGCCTACCCACTAGTGTGCCTCCTTGAATTGTAGGGTAATAGCTAATAAGTCACGTTAATTCTACTTCGGGCTTTTTAGTGCAGGTTTCTTTGGCGCTAAAATCTTCATTACATATCCAGGTAAAGTTAGCACTGAAAAACCTGTGCTAAAACCCCAGGGTAGGTTTAGCATGGCATATCACATCGGCCCCAAGGTAAGGAGGACAGCTAATTGAGTGAAGCCCAAGTTGTAATAAAAACAAACAAACAAAAAAGTCAGACTGCAAGTGAACATAAAAAAGAAAACATTGAGTTTAGAATTCTAAACCTGAGAGAGAAAAAAATCTTAAGGAAATTAGAATATTGATGTTTCACACAGATTGGAAAGAAATATTTAATACAATGGTCACATGGTACAGTCTAGATATCTTGCTGAAAGAAAAATTGCATAGAAAAATTTGATTTGTGATTCCCTATCAGCATGTGTTATATGTCTTTACTTTTTCTCAGGCAAAAAACTCTGAAGAAGCAGAAGAATGGAAAGGCTTTATCCTCACCGTCACTGAGGTAAAGGACTAACTTACTAGGATTAGAACTCAGCCCTTCTCTCCTGCCACACTGTTTCCTTTTTGACCTAAAAGTAAAAAGATGTTATTGTGAAAATGGATTAGCACAAGCTTAGGATTTGTGAATGTTTGGGCTCTCTCATAAAGCCTGCCTTATTTGCTGTCCATTTGTTCATCTTTCACCGTCTGGAACTGAATTCCTTGTCCACTTTCCAAACTATATTTCTTAAGTTTTGCATTCTCATGTGACTGGTTTTGGTTCCTTGCTCCTGTTGACAATTCAGCTAGTGTGTGTCTGCTTTCATGTTTGCTCTTCATTAAACAGTTACTGTGAAGTTGGCGGTGCATCAGTTTGGGCCTGGGCCTCAGCCCCACACCCCCAAAAAAAAGTGGTGTGTCCAGGAAACACCTTAGCCCCCAGTGGGGGTCCTGCATAGAAGAAGGGGCAGGAGGGATGTCTCTCAAAAATGGCATCAAATGAAGATGAGACTTGAGCCATATGGACCTCAAAATGGCTCCAGTTTCAGGGCTGGCCAGCACTATTTTGTTCTATGGCTATACAAGAAAATAGTGTAGGTTGGCCTTCAGACCAGCACCATTATGACCCTGGGGAAGCCCCAAAGAGGCCTCAGGCTGGGCCCAGATCTGGCGCAAAGATATTAGCTGCCACAGGCGAACCTTATGGCCTTGTGTGTGCCCCCTCCCTGCCTTGCATACAATTAAAATATTATGCATTTATAACAGATTTTACATTAAAAAGGACATTCAAAGTACAGTCTTCTGAGGCATATATTATATTTAAATTCAGTGAACATATAATGGGACAAGGCCAACATGGATTTAGCCAAGAGAAATCTTGCCTCACCAATATACTACTGTCCCAATACTCCCAGAACTTATAACAAATGTTCTCATACATCATCAAATTGTTCTTAAACATTAAAGTTAATTTTTCAATAAGTGCAATGTTATGTATCCGCTTGTGTCAAATTTCTATTGAGGGCGTTGACTTCCATAGCAACGCTATAGTACATTGTCCCACATAGAGCAAGTGACCTGCTAAAATTTGTTTGAACGTTGGCAGAGATTGACCAACCCAGCATTCCAGTAGACATAAGACAGATGTTAAAGACACATCCGCGCCAATAATTTCCATAAGCTTCCTTCATATAGCTTTCCAAAAAGAGGTAACCCGAAGACATTGCCACCACATATGAAGGTATATACCCTCCTTACCACACCCCCTCCAGCATAACCTAGAGAATCCCAGAGAAAAAATGGAATAAAAAAGGGGATATCTATAGGTTCGATGTATCATCCATACCCTAAGCTCCACCCTCCACTGGCAAATTGAAAGTTTATGGGCCCTTTTCCAAATCTGTTGCCATTCCGCCTTACAGGTAATTTGTAAGACTCTATACCTCTGTGAAATGCAAGGCAATTGAGGTTCTCAGGCAATCAAACTACTTGCCCTTCTTGGGATATCTTCTTGTAAAAACACCCGCTCAAAATCAGAGGGTGTTACGAAGGTGGACCCTGAGTCCAAGATGAGGTTGTCGCTACCTGCAGGCAGGGGCCTTGCAGATTCTTATCGTCGGTTGGCAGAGCTGGCCAGTGTGGAGACCCAACAGGACCTTCACCAATACTAGTCCTCGTTCCCTGCAAGTTGAGTCCTTGGGTACTGTGGCTGGCTGGACTTAGGAGTGGGTCTCTGAAGAACAACAACTCCACGAGGCAGCAGTCCAACGGAGTCCAGAAACAAACCAAAGGTTGGGGCAGGTGACAATCCAACAAAGTCCAGAACATAGCAGGGTCAGGGCTGGCAGCAATCCAACGGAGTCCAGAACAATCCAAGCCAAGACCAGAGAAGCAATCCAGAGGAAAACAGCATCAGACAAGTAGCAACCCACAAGGACCATGACCTGTTGCTGAGGCAAGGCATTGCAGGCAGGAGCAGTCTTAAGTAAGCAGAAGTACTGACGTCATCAGAGAGAGCCACGAGAACTTTCCCGCCACAGTTCCTTTAAGAACAGTGGAGAGGCACACACACCTAGGAAGTTGCCAGTGGGGCTGGGCGTCGGCAGCACGAGCAGTGGCTCCAAGCCGCGAAGGACTTCATCGTTGGCAGCGGCTCTCTGCTGCTGCAAGAGAGGCCGGGGCTGTGCCGGGTGAGTGCAACCGGCCGGCACACACAACAGAGGGTGTAGTAGGCTGCCAATCATTCTCCTCTAACTGCTGCAGATCCCCCAGCAATTGCATATATTATCAATGTTTCATCAGTGAGACCATAGTCCAAACTGAGGTCTGCAAAAGATATGCACTGATTGCTTTCCTTTTTCCAAAACTGTCCTACAATCATCAAACCCCACCTTCAACCACTTTGCCACCTCTTTACAACAGGTATGAATTGAGAGGGACAGATTATCCCTTAATGGGGAGAGTGGAGACACCATTCCTGCACTTGCTCCCATAATCTTACATACCTCCCTCCACAGTTTTAGCATATGTGCAATTAGGGGCGATGATCTTCCAGCCCTTCTCACCTGAAGAGAGGTAGAGGGTTGCAGCAGCATTTAGGGAGCTCCGCCCCGTCCACCATACGAGTTTCAAGAAGTCTGATAATACCTATGTTTGGGCAGCAAGATCACAAAGGCTCCTTGCAATCTTACTGCCCAATAATATGCCTACAAATTAGGAAGATCCATGCCACCCAGGCTCTATTGGTCTCCATAAGACTCTCAATTTTGTGCAAGGGCACTTATGCCAAATAAAGCATAACATCACACAATTGAAATTAGCAAAAACAAACAGGTAGACAACAGGGAACATGTTGAAACATATACATAAGCCAGGGTAGCACATTCATCTTCAAGTTTGCTATTCTCCCTGCCCAAGATATCGGTCTTATAAATCCTAGATCCATATGAATTTTGCTAAGTGTAGGGACAATATTAGTTTTATACAGAGTACTAAAGTCCATAGACACAAAAATGCCTAGATAAATTAACCCCTTCTTAGCCTTTCTGAAATTAGAAAAACAAGCAGATATATCTCTAACAGTTACTATTCCTATATGTTGCACCTCTGACTTGCTGAAATTAACCTTGTACCCCAAGAGTAACCATACTCAGCCAAAACCATAGCAATCTGGAGCCTGACATTTTAGGATTAGACAGAAAAAGAAGATCATTATCAACATATAAAGATATAACATGTTCTGACCCTTCCGCCATGAACCCCACCACCCTAGGACAAGCCTGGATCTCTTGTGCTAGTATTTCAGTCACTAAATCAAACAACAGGGAAGACAATGGACATCCTGTCTCAAACCACTCAAAATCAGAAAAGGGTGAGATCTGCATCCATTAGTAATTATGTTAGCTGTGGGGTGATGATATAAAGCTTACACCGAGGCATGGAACTGAGGAAGGAGGCCAAATTTCTCCAACACCAAGAACAGAAAAAGTCACCGAAACCTATTGAAATTCTTCTCCGCATCCAGAGCCACCACCAACCCTGCAACTCGGTCTCTTTTGGCCAGAGCCATAACATCAGTCTTCTCATGTTGACCATAGACAGCTGACCTGTTACAAAGCCAGTCTGATCTGGTTTAAGTAGGCATTCTAGCATCAATTCCAGTCTCAATTGGCTCCATATTATCCTTACACTTTTAGTGAATAAGGACAATATTTGCCTTCAACAATGTACTAACTGTTTCGGGCGCATTCTGTAAGTAAGAGAAAACATTTCAGAGAGAAGGGGCTACCTTTCAGGGTGAAGCACTTATAAAGGTCAAGAGGAAACCTGTGAAGGCCAGGGCACTTCCCATTTGAAAGTTCCTTCAAGCTCTATAGATATCCGCTATCATGATTGGGCTGGCTATACTTTCTATCTGTCCTTCTATTAAAGTAGGCATCTTTATTTTATCTAATTGCGCCTTTATATGCTCTACTATGCACTCTTCCTGAGCAAAAAATAAACCTTCATAGAACTGCCTGAATTCCTCAGTTTGACAACTGGTAGGTCACCACCTCCTTCAGCCCCTGGATACTCCCTATGCGAGACTTCAAAGCATATTTCCTTACTGCCCTGGCCTGTCAGCATGTTGATAAAATTTTTGCCTTGTAAATCTGAAGGCTTTCTCTATCTTCACCACTTGGAGACATTTTAGTTCATCCCTAGCCAACATGTCACAGAATTGCTTGTTATCTAGTAGAAAGGAGTTACAGCATCAACATTTGGACCCACCCAGACCTTGAGAAGGATCCATAGGCAGCAACACTGAATGATGGTCAGATATTTGACATGTCAGCAAATCCATGAGGCCAGCCTTTCTGCACAATTCTGGCGATCCCAGAAAGCAATCAATGCGATTATAGGTGTGTGCCCTTGGGGAAAAAAAGTGTAGTCCCAGGCCAACTGATTACTATCGTGTTCAGCCAGCTCTATGAGGATCGGCGCGCATATCGGAGTTGCAGGACTATAGGCAATGCCCCCCTTCTCTGCCACTCTCTTCCTCAGTTAGCTGAATCTTCCCAACCAGCTGCTACTGCGCATCCGGGCAACAGAGCCTCGCTAGTGCCCTATTCCAACAAGGAAAGCACACAGCTATATTGATCCTCCCTCCACCCTTCCCATGTGAGATTATAACCCCCAATCTACACCTCTCAAACAGTATAAACCCCCCCTGCCCAGCTTGCCCCCACCCTCTCTACTTATATGTATCTGCACTCATATAAGCCATTCTTTGTGTCCCCCACATACCCCGATGCCCTTAACCAAATATGCTTTGGTAAAAGGATATTAAGCTTATTGTCATCACTGCTCTGCATTTGCTTCTTCCATACAAAGTCGCTGCAAAAATAAGGTTGCCGCCTTCACATAAGCGAGTATGCATGTGGTACCAATATGCTGCACTCTCAATCTGGCCGGAAACAACAGGGCATATGAAATATTTCTCTTGCAAAGTTCCTTCTTTATCTCAGTAAATCCCTATCATTTCTTTTGTACATCTCTGGAAAAATCTTGAAATAAAGAACACTTGTGCATGTTTTTGCCTGCTCGTCTTCAAAACTCAATTTTTGTCCTGATATCGGTGGAGCTAAATGATAAACACTCTGGGACTGCTCTCCGCTGCTGGAGTTGGTGCCAAGCTTTTGTATGCACGATCAATTTTCAAAGAGGCCATTTTTGCACTCAGCGCCTAAAGCAACCGAGATCCAACACACCAGGAAGCCTGTTGGATCCGACCCCTCAATCTTCTCCGAGAGGAAGTTATTACACCAGCCACAATTATATCATCAAGTTTCTCCAGTGTGCTCTGAGGGCTCTCTCAAACACTTCTAAACTCCTCCCTGCTGAGGTGACATTTCAGCAAACTCCATGCAGTTCACCACCAAATCCAACCATGCGTAGGGATGATTCAAGCTAGCTCGCTCAGATCACAACCAATGAACTTAGCCACAAGACTGCTGTATATTTGTCCCTGAGCTGTTGCATGACAGATTTCATAACTCCTACCATCTTGTTGGGGAGCGCAGTTTTCGACTGGGCCTCATCCTCAGATGCCATCTCCTCTGGGCTCAGTTTTTCCGTGAGAACTTTTCTGCTCGATCACTTTGATCAGAGGACTTGGTCACTCCAGATCATAGGTAAGGATTTTTTGGATCCCTTTTTAGCAGTCCTCTGATAAAAACGAGCACTTGAAAGGGGCTTAAAATATTGTTAAAATAAAGGAGGAGCGGGATCAAGCCAAGGATCCAGCCACCGAGTGCTGCAGCATCACATGACTGGGCAAACTTTTTTTTTTTTTTTTTAAATAAAGCAAACCTCACAAATTATCAGGAAAGCCACACTGATGAGAGACAATGTCGTGTTCATTTGTGTTAAAAATTTCAATTGGAAAGCAAATTTCACAAGAAACCCAAAATTTCACCCAGCACCAAGATCAATTTCAAGTAGGGAATGTAATCAAAGCTTATTTCACAAAAATGTTACTGAGGACAAATCATTGTCTTGTACTAAATCTGACATGTGGCAAATGCTTCATCTTCCATGCCACTCTGTCATGCTGCTATACCCATTATCTTACACCTTAGGAGTCTTTCTTCGATTCAACATTGCTGCAATACCTAGACTTTGTACCTTTAGGTTCTTGCTGCTGTCATACTCCAGACTACACCTTGAAATGTTCTTGCCAATGTGGGGGGCTGCTTTGCACCCCTCACAGTGCCGTGGTGTGCTGATGTCACTCTTCATGCTGCTTTGACCCTTTATCAGTACCTCGGAGTTTTTCCTGCCACCTTTTCTTCTTCATTCCCCTTTCTTGGTTGCTTTGGATGTCGATGCCACTCTTGGTGCCACTTTACCTCTTGTGCTGCCTCCAAAGATTCATGCCATTGTTGTTGGGGCTTTTTTTTTTTTTTTTTTTTTGAAGCTTTGGGGAATTTTTTTATCACTCTTGCTGTGTCTTTGCGTCTCTCATGCTGCCTTGAAGAACTCTTGCCACTGCTCATATCCCTTTGTCCCTTTACGATGCCTTAGGGTGTTCATGCCACCTGTGGTGCCAATTTGCCTCAGTTTAGGTGCCTTGGAGTATTTTGCCACTTTTGATTTTGTCTTCCCACAAGTTTCATTAGAACTGGTGAGAAAACCCAAATTTTGGAGCCCAAAATAGACTGCAGTGCTTCCCCATTGACTCTAATGCTAAACAAATGAACAAATAAACAATTTTATTTTTAAACCGACCAAATGAATAGAGGTGACCTACAAAACAAATTAATGGACTGAAACAAATGTGTTGCCTCTGCACATCCCCTTCTGTACACTCTTGCCAGCAATATATATTTAAAATTATTGACAACGTTGAAATACTGCGTTGAAAAGAAAATGAGAGTAAGTTTATAGTGGAAAATTCTCCTTGACTTAAGAACATAAGAACATAAGAAAATGCCATACTGGGTCAGACCAAGGGTCCCATCAAGCCCAGCATCCTGTTTCCAACAGTGGCCAATCCAGGCCATAAGAACCTGGCAAGTACCCAAAAACTAAGTCTATTCCATGTTACCATTGCTAATGGCAGTGGCTATTCTCTAAGGAGTAGATTTTTAAAAAATGCGTGTTCGCGTACTATTGTTGGCGCACCAGTCGCAAACAAAAGTACGCTGGATTTTAGTAGATACGCGCATAGCCACGTATCTTCTAAAATCCAGGATCGGCGCACGCAAGGCTGCCGATTTTGGGCAGCCGGCGCGCGCCGAGCCACGCAGCCTGCCTCCGTTCCCTCCAAGGCTGCTCCGAAATCGGAGCGGCCTCGGAGGGAACTCTCTTTCGCCCTCCCCTCACCTTCCCCTCCCTTCCTCTACCTAACCCCCCCCCCCCCCCCCCCGACCCTATCTAAACCCCCCCCTACCTTTGTCCACGGATTTACGCCTCCCGGAGGGAGAAGTAAATCCACGCGCGCCAGCGGGCCACTGGTGCGCCGAGACGCGAACCGGGGGCGGTTCCGGAGGGTGCGGCCACGCCCCCGGACCGCCCCGGGCCGAAACCACGCTCCCGTCCCGCCCTCAAAACGCCGCGATCGGCCACGCCCCCGACACGCCCCCGACAAAAAACCCCGGGACTTACGCGAGTCCCGGGGTTCTGCGCGTGTCGGCAGGCCTATGGAAAATAGGTGCGCCGGCGCGCAAGGCCCTGCTCGCGTAAATCCGGGCGGATTTACGCGAGCAGGGCTTTTAAAATCCGCCCCTAAGTGAACTTAATAGCAGGTAATGGACTTCTCCTCCAAGAACCTATCCAATCCTTTTTTAAACACAGCTATACTAACTGCACTAACCACATTCTCTGGCAACAAATTCCAGAGTTTAATTGTGCGTTGAGTAAAAAAGAACTTTCTCCGATTAGTTTTAAATGTTCCCCATGCTAACTTCATGGAGTGCCCCCTAACCTTTCTATTATCCGAAAGAGTAAATAACCGATTCACATCTACCCATTCTAGACCTCTCATGATTTTAAACACCTCTATCAGGATTTAGGGGTCGATTTTAAAAGCATTGCTCGCACTAAAATGTCCATATACATGCATATGTGAGCCGTACTTGAGTAACATGGATTTTAAAAGCCACAAATTATGCATATATATGTGTATGCGCAAGCAAAAAATAAGGGGGCAGGGCTTTACTCTGTATTTTAAAACCCAGGGCCGCAGCACACAGCAGCGCCTGATGAGGAGAAAGCCTGCAGAAATCGCTTTTTAGGCCTAACAGGACAAGGTGAGAGGTTCAGATCACCTGGGGGCAGTACATGATGAAGAACCAGAGGGGTTTATATGACCTCGAGATTGACTGGGCAAACTGATGGACTAATTGGAATAACTGAGAATGTCCCTCGCACAACCATGTTTTAAAATCTGCTTACTTACGCATGTTACAGTCAAAAGAGTCCTAAGGAAGATGCGCGAAGTACCTTTGCTCGAATAACTGCTTAAAATTAGGAGCATACTTACACATGGTAGGCATAGAATTATTAGTTAAATCACAAGCAGATTAGTTAAATCACAAGCAGATTGTGATAAATTGCAGGAAGACCTTCTGAGACTGGAAAATTGGGCATCCAAATGGCAGATGAAATTTAATGTGGATAAGTGCAAGGTGATGCATATAGGGAAAAATAACCCATGCTATAATTACACAATGTTGGGTTCCATATTAGGTGCTACAACCCAAGAAAGAGATCTAGGTGTCATAGTGGATAACACATTGAAATCGCCAGTTCAGTGTGCTGCGGCAGTCAAAAAAGCAAACAAAATGTTGGGAATTATTAGAAAGGGAATGGTGAATAAAACGGAAAATGTCATAATGCCTCTTTATCGCTCCATGGTGAGACCGCACCTTGAACACTGTGTACAATTCTGGTCGCCGCATCTCAAAAAAGATATAATTGCAATGGAGAAGGTACAGAGAAGGGCTACCAAAATGATAAAAGGGATGGAACAGCTCCCCTATGAGGAAAGACTAAAAAGGTTAGGACTTTTCAGCTTGGAGAAGAGACGACTGAGGGGGGATATGATAGAGGTGTTTAAAATCATGAGAGGTCTAGAACGGGTAGATGTGAATTGGTTATTTACTCTTTCGGATAGTAGAAAGACTAGGGGGCACTCCATGAAGTTAGCATGGGGCACTTTTAAAACTAATCGGAGAAAGTTCTTTTTTACTCAACGCACAATTAAACTCTGGAATTTGTTGCCAGAGGATGTGGTTAGTGCAGTTAGTATAGCTGTGTTTAAAAAAGGATTGGATAAGTTCTTGGAGGAGAAGTCCATTACCTGCTATTAAGTTCACCTAGGGGATCATTTTCAAAAGGAGTTACATGCGTAAATGTAGCTACTATTGTAGCAATTTTCAAAAGCCATTTACTCAAGTAAAGTGCACTTATGTGAGTAAATCCTATAGACAAGTCAATGGCATATATTGTAGCAATTTTCAAAAACCCACTTACGCAAGTAAAGTGAATTTACTCCAGTAAACCTGGTTTTTACTCGAGTAAATGCTTTTTAAAATCAGGCCCCTAGAGAATAGCCACTGCCATTAGCAATGGTAACATGGAATAGACTTAGTTTTTGGGTACTTGCCATGTTCTTATGGCCTGGATTGGCCACTGTTGGAAGCAGGATGCTGGGCTTGATGGACCCTTGGTCTGACCAGGTATGGCATTTTCTTATGTTCTTAGAATGCGCATGATTTAAAATTCCAGCGTATATCTCTGCTTGCACGCCCATACGAGCATGTACAAGTACATTCGCACTTGTTTTAAAATTAGCCTGTTCAAGTACTTGATTAATTGTGGTTATATTTATACAACATTAATCCACTTCTCTCATCTGAAAGTTTATTTGTGAGCACTTCCACCAAGTGGAGTTGTAACAGAGCACTCCAATCAGTAACATGTTTTCAGGTCCAGCACAGGCAGATAGTCCTGAATTCTTTTTATTCTGTGCAGTCATGAGTAGGTTTCTTCACTTCCTATAGCTTTCATTGGTATCTTTGAAATGATAACCTCACAGGTATCTTCCAATATAAGAGGGTACGGGGTGCTGCCTGCTAGATGGTGTCAGGTTCAAAGTGGATTTATGTAACTCAGTAGCTTCTTTGGGATTCAAAATAAGATTTCAGAACACTGAATTAACAGGTAACAGGCATAAGGGGTCCTTCACCACTAGGGATTCAAAATAAATATACAAGATCCTTCAAGTCAAGGAGCCAGGGCCGTTCTTAGTCTCTTAGTTCAAAGCTGGCCCCAGTCTGGGAATAGAAGGGCAAAACCATTCACAAGTCCAGTTCCCTTCAAATACTCACAACTTAAGCAGGAGTCAAGACAGATTCTTGGTAGCCTTTGTAGTGTTGTATCCTAGGGTTAGATAGTTCTCTAGTGCTAGTCAGTCTTTATGATACTGTTGCATGGGGCAAAGCAGTTTTCAAGATCTTGGGTAGCCTTTGTGGGGCTGTGGCAGGGGGGTAAGCAACACTCCAGATGCTGGGTAGACTCTGTACTGTTCGATAGCCATCAAGTTTCTGAGAACTCCCTTTCTAAGGATAAGGATCCTCAGGGCCACTGGTCTCTGTATAAAGTTCAATCCCAGGTTTCTTTCCTTGCATAAGGAGAAATTACTTACCTGATAATCTCGTATTCCTTAGTGTAGACAGATGGACCTAGGATCAGTGGGTTATGCTCCCCTGCCAGCAGAATGGAGACGGAGCAAGTTGACATCACAGTATATAAAGTCTTGCAGTGACTCCAACCTGCCAATATTCTCTTCAAAAGCATGGACAGATTAGCAAAAAACTTGATTAAAAATAGTCAACCATTACTGTACTCAACCAACAAGAACACTAAACTCAAGCATGAATGCACATACCCCAATCTAGGGATTGGGTTAACACTTATGAGTAATCCTCTGGAAGATGAAGCCCCACAGAAGGACACAAACATCGAACAGCAGAGGGCAGGAAGCTGACACAAACATCGAACAGCAGAGGGCAGGAAGCTGAGTCCATCTGTCTGCACTAAGGAAAACAAAATTATCTGGTAAGTAGTAATTTTTCCTTTCCTAGCGTGTAGACAGAGGGACTCAGAACCCACGTATAAAGGCTGCATCCTGCTGGGCCTGCACATCCAGATGATAAAACCTGGATAAAGTGTGTAAGGAGGACCACGTTGCAGGTCGGCAAATGTCAACAGGAGACAACAACCTTATTTCTTCTTTTATTAGGATTTTAGTATTTATTGAGTATTTTACGCTCATTGATTTTTATAAAATTTTATTAGGTTTTATTTTTGATTAATTTGATGTATTTTATTATCTGCTTATTAATATTTATTATGTTATTAAGTCACAGTGTATGAATTGTAAACCGTTGTGATGATCCCACTTGATGACGGTATATAAAAGTTTTTAAATAAATAAATAAATAAATGTTAAATAAGCCTCCGCCCATGACACTGCCTGAGCCCTAGTGGAATGCACCCTAACCTGAGTAGGCAATGGCTTTTCAGCATCCACATACATGGCCATGACTACCTCCTTAATCCAGTGAGCTATCTTAGCCCACGAAGCTGAATCGCTCTGCTTCCTGCCACCATGAAGGACAAAAAGGCAATCTGTCTTTCAGAAAGGTTTAGAAACCTCCAGATACAGCATAACATGTCTCTTGACATCCAAGGGATGCAACAGGCAATACTCCCCCACGTCTCTCTCCTTATCCAAGTATGGCAAGGAAATGGACTGATTTAAGTGAAAATTCAAGACTACCTTAGGCAAGAAGGAGGGAACACTACAGAGTTGTATCGTCCCTGGAGTCACCTGAAGGAATGGTTCCCGGCAAAACAAGCCTGCAGCTCAGAAATTCGATGCACAAAACATATTGCCACTAGGAGCACACTTTTCAAGGTCAACAACCACAAAGAAAGGCTACGCAGCAGCTGAAACATAGGGCCCACCAAGAAATCTATCATCAAGTTAAGACTCCACAAAGGAACTGGTAACCGCAAGGGAGGCCAAAGGTGCTTCACTCCCTTCAAAAAATGGGCCACATCAGGATGAGATGATAAGGATTCACCATTCACCGGACCCCTGAAACAGGCCAGAGCCACAACCTGTGCCTTTATTTAACCCACTCTGCAAAAATTCCAAAATGAGTGGGATCTTAACTGAACGAGGAAGAATACCTCAGTCCTCACACCAGGCCTCAAACACTCTCCAAACCCGCACATAGGCTAAGGAGATGGAGAACATTTGAGCACAGAGCAAGGTAGCAATCCCCACAGAAGAATATCCACGCTTTAACAGACGAGCACTCTCAAGAGCCAAACCTTAAGACAAAACAGAGTTGGATCTTTGTGAAGTACGGGTCCCTGCTGCAACAGATTGTTGTGCGGCGGAAAATGAAGGGGGTCTCCACCAGGAGTCTTCACAGATCCGCATACCATGGTTGTCTGGTTCAATCCAGTGCCAATTGGGGCACATCCCCCTGTGGCCCTCGATTCTGCGGACTATTCTGCCCAACATGGGTCAAGGGGGAAAGGCATAAAGCAGCTTGTCTTCCGGCCAGACCTGCATGAGAGCATTGATGCCCAGGGACCACGGATCTCTCCTGTGACTGAAGAATCGAGAAACCTTCGCATTGAGAGAAGTTGCCAACGGGTCTAAGAACGGAAGACCCAGCGATCCACTATCAGTTGAAATGCCTCATTCGACAACACCCATTCTCCTGGATCCAGACTCTTTCTGCTGAGAAAGTCTGCTCTTATGATGTCTTTTCCTGAAATGTGAAAGGCTGAGATCATCTGTAGATGTCCTTCTACCCATTCCATGAGTTGGTCTATTTCCTGCGACACTTGCTGGTTCTTGGTTCCTCCCTACCGATTGATTTAAGCTACTGTTGTTGCATTGTCAGACATCACCCAGACTGCTTAATCTTGCAGTCTGTTGCTGAACTGCAAGCACATTAACCGGACCGCCCGGGTTTCCAGGCAATTGATGTTCCAGAGGGACTCCAGCATTCTAGGGTCCTTGAGCCGTCCATCTGGCTCATGTTGAAAAATTACAAGTGCACAAAATTATGTGCAAAAAAATTAGGTACCCCAGAGTTAACACCGCAAAAACACATGCATAAACTGTGCTCCAAAATCTGGGCACATCACCAATTACTTAAGAGATATGCGCACAAAGTTCGCGCCCAAAGCTGAGCGCACAACGCATGCACAGAGCTGGATGCCCTGCACACACCAACATTTCTGAGGAGGGCAATGAACACGTACAAAAGCGTGCAAAAACTTCACCGTGGCCTACCACGTAGGAAAAAAGCCTAATTGCAGGGCCTAGCCACCCAGGCCACTCAGCCCACTAGGCTGCCCGGTTCCCCCAAACCCCAGCGGGAGCGGGAATGAAGGTTGGAATGGCACGCTGAGCTCAGAGACCAGAAGAAGTTCTGCAAAACCCTTCTACAAGGTCTCAGCCTTTTTTTCTTTTTTTTAAGCTTACCTGAGCTCAGCCCTTACCGGCTGAGTTCAGAGATGGTCTCCAGCTGCAGGGGGAGAAGGCATAAGCAGTCACCACCGCAATCGGCCTTCTGCACCTGCTGCCTTTAAGCTGTACAATCAGCTAAATCCACACCAGGAAAACCAGCTACCGGACCAATGCACTCATCTGAGGGACCACGGCAATCACCTCAGGAATTCTCAACTGGGGGAGGGACCATCTGGTGTCACCACAGGAGAGCAAAGCTTTTTGTTTTTCTCTTTTAAATTCTCCTTCCAAAATCTGAAGCAATCCCCATAGGGAGATGCACATCCACCATCTGCTGGAGATGGAGAATACTGGCAGGCTGAGGTCACTGCAGGGACATGTATACTGTGACGTCAGCTTTTTCTGTCTCCATCTGCTGGCAGGGGAGCATAACCCACTGGTCCTGAGTCCATCTGTCTACATGCTAGGAAACCTGCAATTACCAGCACTACCCAGTGGTTCAGGGGGCAGGGTTCCAGGAAGCCACCAGTCCTGACAGGTAAGCAGTGCCAAACTTTCTGCTTGTTTTACCAGAGTCAGGCAGACATGTGTATAGCAGATAACTCAAGGGAGTGGATCAACGTACAATAAAAATTCTAATGCCTCAGATTTGCCTAATTTGTTTGAGGTCCCTATCAAAAAGTAAATTCTCTCTCTCAGTAATGCCTCCTAGTTCTCAACAAGCTCAGATCTGGTGCTCCAAAATAAATTGTTTCTGCAGGGTATAAACTGTAATGGAGCAAATAGAACAGAGTCTGCCAGATATCAAACTGTAAATCCCAAGGGCAGAAAACAAATTTAAAGTGGCAGGTTGGATTCTGTCCATGCTGGTAGCAGTATTTGCGAGGTAAACATTAACAAAAGTAAACAAACACAGAGTTTGAGTTCTCCTAGTGATGTGTTGAAATTGATGTCTTTACTCAGGCATGCATAACTACACAGTTCCAGCCTCGAGCCTGTCTGACCTCAGGAGCCTCTTATTAAATAATTTCATGAAAGCAAAATAGGAAACACCGATTGGAGCAGAGACGCAAGAGCTAGTAGATAAGAAATTGTGTGTCTAAGCACAGATTTCAGACCAGTCTGCTCAAGATGGCGGCTGTTCAGAATCCATAGGGATGGACAGGATATTCTACAGGCAAGCTGTCAGTGCTTAAGCCTATAACTGGGAGCTTTAGATTTCCAGTCACCTTGCGATTGTTGTGGAGTAGCAGATGGAGAAGGGATAGAACACACACAAACTTTCCCCTCTCTCATACACAAACTCTCACTCAGGTACCCTCTGCTCATTTTCACACACATTCTTATTTAAGTCTCTCTCCTCTCATTTTCCGTCATACACATGTTCTCTCACTTCTACACACATACACATCATTTTTAAAACTAAACAGTAAAAAACAAGAAATTTTGTTTTATTTTCTATCATTTTTTTGTGTGCACTATTTTCAAACATGCGCATTATTCTAACAAACATCCCACCCCAGGGGTCTCTGGAGAACCCCCATTCCACCCCTCTGTTGCCCCTGGAGATGGCTGAAATTCCCCCAGGAAGGGTTATATTCAGGAAAAAATACCATCACAGGTCCTGCACCCATCCCCTCCCCTTTGATTTAAAAAACAAAAAAAAAAAGGTCCCTAGGAGCCAGACCACCCATCGCCCACCATCCCAACCCTCCTTGACTTTCCAAAATCTTTTGGAAATTGGCAGCCACAAGGCCCAGAACATAGGAATCACTCCGGGCCGCCACTAGACCACCAGGGAAGATTTGGTAAGTCTGGGGGAACTCTGGAGGGTGGACTTGGATGGGTGATGGTAGTCTAACTCTCGGGGGGGGGGGGGGGGATATTTTTTACCAAAGCAGGGAAGTTGGGGGTTTAGGAATTTGGGTGAGCCTGTACAGGGTTTTTTTCCCCCTAAGTTTAACTTTTCCTGTGGGAGCTTCAGCCACCTTCAGGGGTGGCAAGAGAAGTGGGACAGGAGACCTCCGAGACCCCTGGAGTGGGTTGTTTGTCATGGCAATTTTCTTTTAACTTTTTTATAATGTGCTCTATTTCTAAATAGCGCACACTATTTTCCAAAATAAAAAAAGGAAATCAAAACAAAACAAAAAACTGAAAATGTTACAAAACAAAGCAAAACAAAAAACAAAACATTTCCTCTGCACTCCCCTAATACTAACGTTCAAATACATGCCCACACACACAGTCTCTCACACGCACATGCCCACACACACTTTCTCTCACACATATACCCAACTCACTCATACATGCTTGCTCTCACTTCTCTCCCTCTCATACCCATGCTCACTCATCTCTCTTCCTCTCCCATACACACACACTTTCTCTCTCTTTCACTCACAAAAATACTCACACATTCTCTCTATCCTCAAAAGTAGCAGCCGCCTCCTCCTTCGGGCCCATCATTATCCCTGGTTCTTCTTTCTGCCTGCACAGGCCCACGCAGGATACTTCAGTACCTGGAGTTTTCAGTGTTTGCTTGGAGCCTCTGAGCCAAAGTTAGAGAGCTCCTAGGGTCAAGTTAGAACTGAAAACCTGTGGGTGGTTAGCTAGGGACTAGGTTTTCTCTTAAGTTGTAGATGTATTTAGGTGGTATTGAGACCAATGAGCAGGTGGAATGACTGATCTTTAGAAGGATATTTTTCTACTCCTTTGGGGAGTCAGTTCCTGCTCCAAAGAATTTAGTCTAATTCTGAGGCCAGGAAGATTAAGAGGTCAATATTCAAAACCATTTAGACGGATAATTCATAAGTTATCCGTCTAAATGACAAGTTTTGAATATTCCCCTTTCTTATCTGGCTAAGATTTAGCCAAATAAGTAAGGGGCGTGTTGGGAGCATTCCGAGGCGTAGTTGACTTAGCTGAATAATTTATCTGGCTAACTCTATTTCTAAATAGTGCACACTGGAGTTAGGAGGATAAGTTATTCGGCTAACTCAAGAAAGTGCCTGAGAGCAGGTCTAAAGTTATCTGAGAATGTGTTCCCCCCCCAATGCTACACACGAACACTTCCAGCTTGTATCCCCTAGCAGTGGCATAAGCACAGGGCCTGGGTCGCATTAAGCTGCTCCCATGACCCGGGCTGAAGAACTTTGTGATTGAAAGTACTGAGAGAGTGGGAGGGCTAGGGTTGCGTTGGGATGGGGGTGTGGAGAGGGAAGGGAGGAGTGGTGCCCTGGAAGCAACATCTATTAAGAATGTGCCTTCACTCAGGAGTGGGCGAGGGTGGGGTTAGAGGCTGGCACCACCCTTTTATTTTATTTTTCTGGAAATGGAGTTTTGAGGGGGGGCTGCAGACTCAGCCCAGCAAGCCAAGCACTTGGAGCTCAGGAGTGGGGGCCAGAGAGAGGAAACTGTGACAGTAATGGGGGACTAGGCCCACAATCTGGCTATATTCTTTTGAACCTAATAGGATATTTTTTGAATATAGCTGGTTAAGGCTAAATTTATCTGGCTATCCATACCTGGATAACTTTACATTAACCAGCAATATTCAAAAATATCTGGTTAGGTATATATTTATCTGGCTACGGTTTGCCCGATAGCTTTAATCAGGGATATGCGGCAGGATGTTTATCCCACTGAATATGCCAGATAACTTATCCAGCTAACTTTATAGCAGCTGCCAGATAGCCAGATAAATCAGTACTTATCCGGCTGTCTGGCATGGATTGCCACTACTTAGCTGGATAAGTACTTTATCAGGCCAATAGTGGTGAACCATGCCAGATAGCTGGATTAAGCACTAACTTACCCAGCTATTTGGCAGCTGCTAACCACTATCAGATAGCTGGATAAATCGGCAGCATCAGTGGCAGTATTGACTACCAATACTTACCCAGATAATGGCCTGTCAATGATGCCTCCCCCTCCTTCCCAAGTTAAATGTGCATTTGGTCTGTGTCGAACGCACATTTTAAAGTTTATGCACGTTTTAAAACTCCCGATGCATTTGCACATAGTATTAGCTTTCTTACATAACATAGTAATAATGGCAAAAAAAGACCAAATAGTTCATCCAGTCTGCCCAGCAAGTTTCATATGGTAGTACCGCCACTCCGTGCAGGTTACCCCTATATTTCTGTTAAGTGTAGTAACTGCCGTGCCATGCTAGTTACTCCCATGCTTTATGTTAAGGATAGTAATATTTACAATCAGACAACACACCTTGAACATGCTTTGCTTTTGGACTTGGCCATTGAAGCAGTCCTACTGTATCCTGGACCGTAAAAGTCGTGGCCCAGTGTTGGCTGTTGTCTGAATCCAATTCCCATTTTTCCCCCCCAATGTCGAAGTGGAGAGCGATGTTACAATTGCACCAAAAGCATCAAGGCTAATCAGTTAATGGTAGCAATCCCCATGCCTTCTGATTAAGGGTAATAACTGCCACTCCATGCAGGTTACTCCCATGCAATTTTTTCTTCATTTCCAACCTCTAATCCCTAGGATCCACAGTGTTTATCCCAAGCCCTTTTGAATTCATTTACTGTTTTCATCCTCACCACCACTTCAAGGGCATTCCAGGCATCTACCACCCTTTCCATAAAGAAATATTTCCTGACATTGGATCTGCATTGTTCTCCATGGAGCTTCATTTCGTACATCATTAATAGTTCTATTATTTCCTTTCCAACAGAAAAGGTTTGAAGTTCGTGCATCACTTTCAGGTATCTGAAGGTCTGTATCACATCTCCCCTGTAGCTCTTCCAGGGTATACATATACAGATCCTTCAGCCTGTCCTCATAAGTCTTCCGATATGGACCCCACCCATTTTGGTCGCCCTTCTCTGGACTGCCTCTATCCTATCTCTATCTTTTTTTAGATACAGGTTCCAGAACTGAACACAGTACTCCAAATAAGACTTTACCAAAAACCTGTACAGGGGCATTATCACTTCTTTTTCCTTGCTGGTTATTCCTCTCTTTATGCAGCCCGGGCATTCTTCTGGCTTTAGCTGTTGCCTTGTCATATTGCTTTGCCACCTTCAGATCGCCATACACTATCACCCCAAAGTCCTTCTCCCATTCCGTGCACATTAGTTTTTCACCCCATAGAGCTCTTTTGGATTGCCGCACCCCAGATGCACGACTCTGCATTTCTTGGCATTGAATCCCAGCTGCCAAATGTTCAACCACTCTTCAAGCTTTCTTAAATCACTTTTCATTCTCTCTGCTTCTTCAGGTGTTTCCACTCTGTTGCAGATCTTAATATTATCTGCAAATAGACAAACGTTACCTTCTATCCCTTCCTCAGTGATGCTCACACAGATGTTGAACAGAGCCGGACTCAAAACTGATCCCAGGAGCATTCCACTTAATACTGTTTCCTCTTCAGATTACTATTACACACTGTCTCCTGTCAGTCAACCAATTTGTAATCCACGCCACCACCTTGGCACTCCCTCCCAAGCTTCTCGTTTTATTCACAAGCCTCCTGTGTAGGACTGAATCAAAAGCTTTGCTGAAATCCAAGTAGATCACAGCAAGGGCTCTTCCTCAATCCAATTCTCTAGTCACCCAACCAAAAAAAGTCAATCAGATTTGTCTGACAGGACCTTCCCCTGGTGAATGCATGCTGCCTAGGGTCCAGCAACCCACCAGATTTTAGATAGTTCACTGTCCTCTCCTTCAGCAGAGTCTCCTTTAATTTTTCCATCACTGAGATAAGGCTAACTGGCCTATAGTTTCCAGCCTCCTCTCTGCTCCCACCATTGTGAAGCGGGACCACAATCGCTCTTCTCCAATCTTGCTGCACCACTCCCGTTTCCAGGAGTTCAAAAATCTTTTAAAAAGAGCGCTAAAACCGGGGGCTGAAGTCAAACGCACATTCTAATGCTCAGCCACCTGCACCAGCCTGTTAGAATTTTAGCTCTCACTCCATTCTATTGTTATTGGTTAAACATTTGTTTGCATGTGACTCCTGAGTTTCTGGTTGAGCATCATTGGCCTAACTATATTAACTTCATTTTCTTATTCTTCACGATGGCTCTGGTTAATGGTTACAACTGACTGAAGTAGCAGCTTAGGCTATTAGAATTGTTTCCTCTTCTTTGTTAAAAAAAATATATATTTAAACAGTGCAACAATATTGGGTGTGTGTACACAGAAATCTGCAGCAAAACCAAACCAGAGCATTGAACGATTTTCAACTTGATGGATAAATATACAGAAAAAGTTATATCATATAGTTTAATGTTAAAATGATTAGTAAAATAGACAGAAAGGGCAACATTTGCCATAAGTCTGATTTGCAGACAGCTTGCGAAATGCTGCGGGCTGGCTGCAAACTGCTGTGGATTCAGCCAATGTTGCCATTTTCTGCAATGCAGCCAAAATTGTGCCCAGTATAACTCGTAACAATGCAGAAAACCTTTGTTCAGTTCTTAAACCCATCCTCCACCTCTTGGGCTGGCTAGGGCTGAGGATGCTATGGAGGCAGCATTTGCAGGTCCCAGGTGGAGAAAATCTCAGCCGTAGATTTGTGGTAACACTTAGTAGCCAGACGTACGGACGCAGGGTGCAGGCATATGGGTTTCCTGAAGAGAGACACAGTCTGTGGCCTCTCGTCAAGGACTGTTCCTTTGACATCTGGGCTAGTGTGGGGCAATAGGGATTGTATAAGAGTAGGGCAATCCCAGGTAAATGCAAATGAAGGCTCGTGGTGCTGCCACCACGTTTACATTTCAGAATAGGCACACAAAGCTGTGCCTAGGATGGAAAAAATCTGGGGTTAGTACAAAGAGAAAGATTTACTACCTCCAGTCATGTTCTGTCCCCCCTGCTTCTGGTGGTTATTTATTTTATTTATTTATTTAACGTTTCTTTTATACCGATGACCGTTTGCACATCGCATCGGTTTACAGTGAACACAAACCATTGGGCAGAGCCCTTACATAAAACAGATAATATAGTGAACTAGGCAACGTATAAATAATGTTTGGGAGGAGCCCTTACATAAAACAAACATCCATGATTAGATGCCATGGGTATATGTTAAGTAATTGAACAATAACAATAACTATATACAAAATTAGTGCGCAGTACAAAATCGAGAGGCAAAGAGGCGTTCATACCAGGATATAGGACCAAACAGTAAAGATGCCATGGCCCACGCACCTGTTATGCAGTCCACTGAGCTGAAAAACTAACTAATGCCCTGCTTTGTTCATATTCCCTCATGTCTCCTTTCTGCGGTTCAGACCCACTCAGCAAAGAGAGAGCAGTGCTGATGACTTTGCACTTCTAACCTGTTCTTCCTGCCACCAGGAGATCTCCCCATGCAGCTGAAAAAGCTGTTCTGCCAGTACTTTTCCCTCCCTTGCGGTTCACAGGAAGAGCAGGTTAGAAGTGCCATGCCACTAATATTGCTTTCCTGCCAGCTAGGGCCAGGTTGAAGGGAGGGAGAGAAGGAGGGCTGGGGAAGCAGGAGCAGCAGCTTTGAAGCTCTGGCAGAGGGAGATAATGGACAAGAGAATTTAGTGGGGGACTTGGGTGGGTGGGAACTCAAACTGGGAGGCACAGGAGAGATTCTCGTGATTGGGGGATGATGGGTACTTATGAAAGCAGGGACATAAGATTTGATGGGATGGAAACAGTTGGGACAGCAATTGGTTGGGTGGGGGGATATGAGTGGGACTGTGAGATGGGGCTGGGGATGTGAGATGGGAATAAGAGATGAGGGATGGGGTGAAGGATAGGAGGGAGTTGTTGAGAGATGGTGTGAAGGACCTGGAAAGCTGGGAAGGGGACTGGAGAGAGTGGAAAAGGGCTGGGCACTGTGGAGAAGATGAGAAAGGAGTTAAATCTGGAGGGAGCAGTGGTGTGCGGTGACGTTCACAGCAAGGGATTCAGTAAATGCATCCCTTGGTACAATCATCTTTTCTTCTCAACCAGCCTCTGGCATAATTGTCTTACATCTCACCCCTCCCCCTGGCATAATCACCTTCCTTTCCCCTCTCCCCTCCATCTGCCTGGGGAAGGAGTAAAAGAGAGCGAATGGAAGCTTGTCAAGTAGGGGGAGCCAGGTGAAATGCTGCTGTGCGTGTATTTATTTTGGGTGAGAGAAGTCAGAAAACGGGTTTTATTTGCTGTGAATTTTGAATTTTTGTGACCCTAGGGATTCAGAATACATTTAAAACTCTTGAAAGGGGTACAGTAGTCATGAATGTTTGAGAATCTTTGCTCTACTCCTTACATCAAGATGCTCCTACTAGGAGATGCAGAAACAGCTAGAAGAATACATCGCCTTGTCCCACATGCAACAGACAGACTGACCTTCATCAAATACAGAATGAATGACCACAAATTAGAAACAGAAACACGGGTAAACTGCCTGGAAACCCCAAGAAGCCAGACTCTGACTGCAATGCACCAGAGAAATACAAACAGAAATGTATTTCCTCCTATATACCATATAGAAATATTCAGAGAGGCACATTTCTCAAAATAACTGAGAAAATCAAATTATTCTCACTTCTCATCCTCTACTCAGAAGCAGCAGCTATAGCTCATCCTCCGAGCCCCACCATGTTCCCTGTAATCTCTCAAACCCTCAGCTACCTAGCATTCTCACTCTCAATCCCCTATTCCTTGCCCATCCCTCCAGAATCCCCAGCACTCTCACTCTCTCAGGGCCCCCCGAGTCCCCAAACTCCTTCTCAGCCCCATGACCCCAGCACTCTCACTCTGTCAGCCCCTCAGATTCCTCAGCAGTCTCATTCTCTCTCAGCCCTGCCAGAGTCTGCAGACTCTTACTTATAACCTCTTCTCTCCTTCTTCCCAAGTCCCCAGCAATCTCACTCTCAAATCTCCCCCCACCACAATTCCTTCCCCAGCAATCTCACTCTGAACATCCCTCCCCCCTCTTCCCCAAGTCCCCCACAGTGAGCAGTCTGAACTTCTGCTCCAGTCTCTTTAAGAGACCAATGTTCCAGAGGGGCCTGGGAGATCCTTACGCTGGCCCCGCTATTGCTGTGGTGCTGCATCTTCTTTTGCCTCAGCCTTATGTTCTGCATGGGCCGCATGACAGAACCAGCATGGCCTGAAGGGAAGCCCTGCATTAGGTAGCAAAGCACGTGGGATTCTTGCTTCAGACAAAAGTACTCGCCCGCCTTCTGCCCTGTGTTGTACTACCCAGGCTTGCCAGGTTGTCATAAAAGAACAATGGCTATTTTCTGGAAAAACAAGTCCAAAATCACATGAGGGAAAAAAACAAACAAAATTAGATGAAATCAAAATGGTGTAGAACAAATAAAAAAACCAAATACCATTACAGGTATCCATGTCACATTATTTGTTACCTGTAGTCAGCAGGTATGGACAGGCTTTCTTACAAAGGTGATCTTCTGCAGGGAGAAGAAATAAAAAAACAATTAAATGAAATAAAAAATAGTGTAGAACAATTCAAAAAAACACCAGCCCCTCACACTTATTCCCCCCTCCTCACCCCCTCCAAGTACATCCATGGCCCCCCTCACACTCATTCCCTCCTCCCTATCCCCTCCATGCACATCGCACACTCATTCCACCCCTCCTGATACCTCTTCTCTTTGACTGAGGCCAGCTGAGTGCTACACTCTCTTCAGCGTTCAGTTCTGCTGTGCTGCATAAAAGCCTCCTTGGTCACCCAATGCTGTTGCTTGCTGTGCAGGGTCTGCCCCACATGCTCCGGAGAGCTTTGCAGCTCTGGCTGGCTATGCTGCTGCAATAATTTTGTGTGGGCCTGCTATGGACAGGCCTCATCGGCAGCAGCAGCCAATCACAACAACAGCAGGGCAAGAGTCCCGCCCACCAAGCCCAAAAAAGGCACAAATGGAAGGAAAAACCCCCAATAAGAACTGATCCGCAAAAAATTAAAAAAGGTGAATCATTAGAAAAGAAAGCCCAAACTTGTGGGAAATAAGCAAGGTTGGCAACACTATGGTATCTAAGCCGACATCATTGGTAATGGGCCTGGAAATGCTTATCCTATTGGCTGCACCCCCATGCTGCTCGGCTGCTTGCTATTGGCCCCTTCATGCTTTGCCAGCTTCCATTGGCCCTGCAGCGCCACCTGGTAAAAAGGAGCAAAGAGCTGCACCCCAGGCAGTGGTGATGACTCTGCTAAAAAAAAAAATTATGGCCAGGGATTCAGTGAATCTCTTGAAGGCCCTGATCGCATGCCACTGGAGGGGAGGGAGCTAAAGAGGGGAAAGAAAGGGGAAATGGAGGCAGAAGGAAATGTGAGCAGCAGGGAAGTTGCTGGGACTGGTAAAGGGATGAAAAGCAAAGGAAAGGAAATGAAGAATGAATATAGAGAAAGGGGAAGTTGGGAAATGGGTGAAAGACAAGGAGAAATAGGCTGATGAGTGAGAGAAAAAAGGAGAATGGGAGAACTGGGAAGAAGATAAGAGTTGGAGATAGAGGGAAACAGGACTGGGAAGGACAATGGTGATATGAAACGGGCAGTTGAAAAGGTGGAGATGGTGGGAATGCGAGCAAAGATGGGGACAGGTAAGGGAGGGTGCAAGACTGTAAAAGCTGTGGAGGGATGGTGAGGATGTTTGTCAAGTGGTTTTCATTGATGTTCTAGCAGTCTCCTTCTGCTCACATCTGAAAATGCTGCTGCTAAACTTTCTATGTCAAACACCTGCTTACTGGGAATGAAATCTTGATGTCTCTGTAATGCCCCCTTGACCCGCTTACCTCGCGGAATGCTCCTGGGTCCGGGACTGACCCGGCAGGAGCCCCCCTAGGGCAGACTCCGTCGGTCCTCGGGTTCTGGGTGCCTGGTGCCTCCACCTGGAGAAGAAGGTGTTAGTGGGTGGGATTTCCCTCCCTTCACCCCAGGAAAATAAATGGGACTGTGAACAAGGCTAACAGTGTGTACAAATATAAACAGGTTTATTAAACATTATACATTTCTATATGACTATGTACATTGCTAATAGGATAACAAACAGCAGACTTATCTACTCATGGTTAGTAGTCTCAGGCCATGCAGCTATATACATTTCTACAAGATAGCAAGAACATTTAATATTTGACTATTTGGGGTTCTTGGTCCCCACAGTATACCACCCTATAGAAAAGGAGGGACCTCTTGTGTTCCCACAATCAAGTATTACTATCCCACCCCCTTTTTTTTCCAAGACTCACCCATATGAAAAGATGCAACTGGGTTGGTGGGCAGTGCTGGTCTCGGGGAGAGCCCATTGTGTCTAAACCACTGCCATCTCCTCTGTGCTACTTCCACTCTGCTGACAGGTCTGGTCCTCTTCAGGTCTAGATTCTGCCTCCGGTCTGATGCTGGGGTTCCCACCCTCCTGGGGGGGACCCAACTCTGCCTCTGGGTCTGCATCTTCCTGTTGACTTTGGGTTGTGGTGGGATGAGCTCCCACCAGCCTCCCTCCTTGGGGGGGGGGAGGAGCGGAAGTTGTGCACAGGCATGCACACATACAAATAAAAACATGCGCTTCTCTCCTTCTTCAGCCTGTGGCCTCTCTCTCTTTCTTCAGCCACCACTAAGTTAAGCTCCGCCGGTAGCCCTGCGGCCTCTCCTGCTGCCACCGGCCCGCCGCCCCCTCCCCCTGGGTGTGCCACCACATGCAAATGCACATTATGCACACCCGGTCGCGCTGGGCCTGGTGGTCTGAGAACTAGGTATCCAAAGGCTTCTGACTCCTTTTGTTAGTCAGGGTGAGAATATGTTTTCTTCCTAGGACTGTTATTCAGTACCCTTCTCTCACAAATCTCTCTCTCAAACTTTTTCAGTCAAAGTTCTGTAACTTAGGATTTTTCTATCCTTTTTTTTTTTTAAAGTGATGTTTCAGCGTTTCGCCGACAAGGCTTCATCAGGGCATAATTATATGTGCCAGCGTTCTTGTTTCTTTGAATCGGAGTGAGAGCAATGAGCTATGAAATAAGATATTGCTGGATTCCTCAATATAATTATGCCCCGATGAAGCCTTGTCGGAGAAACGCTGGCCAACATCAGCAATTTAAGCGGAATCTGTGGACTGGAATGGACATTGTCATGAGTTAAGTCAAGTTTTCTATATAGAAAAAATTATCCCTAAAAAACTTTTTTTGGAATTTTTGAATAAAAGGAGGGGGGAGGTTTTTTGACTGATGATTGGAATGACTGTAGCAAGTACTTAAGTTCTTTAACTAGGCTTCCTATTACTCTGAGGTCTTTTTCCTCCATATCACGAATAGTTGGTAGATCTGGCACAGATAATTGCAGGGATTGAAATTATTTACCTTATAGTGAAAGTATTGTCTTTATGGTTTGCGTTTTTCAACTACTTTCACTGGCTTGACGTATTTGGAGTTATTCTGTTCTTTACAACAAACTGATATGTTTTGATAAACCTGTGGTTTCTCTTTATATTTATTTTTTTCTCCAATATTTATTCTTATTTAGCAGCTAAGTAAGTCTGCCAACATCCACCTCATATCCATTCTTCTATTTATTGCTTATCCTCTGGAGCTGATATGGGTTAGTTCATGACTGCACATAAAACCCTGGAATCCTTTTGGCACAATTGTAGGCAGTCTTGTGCTTTTCAAGCCGGCATTTCCCTCAGACTGCACTCCATCTTGTCTATAAAGGGCCAGATATATGACTCCCTTACCTGGCAATCTCTGTTGCCGCAATTAATACTGGTATGCAGGAATGAAAAGAGAAGGCCTTACAGCATGTAATGTTTACCTTAGCTGTGGCTCTCCCAGCTTTGACTGGTCCAAAAAGAGAACCTCGGGTAATGTTTGTTGAAATATCATTTCAACGTAGACAACCTGAAATCTGGCTATAGTGCGCACAAACGAATGGATTTTAAATCCCCCCCCCCCCCCCCCGCATAAAATCCAGCCTTTACGTGGGCCTGGAGCGGGGAGGGGCGGGCCGGGACAGCGCCATTCCTCGCTCTGCTGGCGCACGCAAGTTACTTCAGGTCAGGCCCTGAAGTAACTTGCGAAATAAAAGGTTAAAAAAAACAAAAAACAAAAAACAAAAGGGGGGGGTTTAGAGGGTGGGGAGGAGAGGGAAAGGGGAAGGGAGGTTAGGGTAGGGGGTAGGAAAGTTCCCTCCCAGTCCGCTCCTTAATTAGAGTGGACTGGGAGGGAACTGGGAAGGCCCCGATATGTCGCCGCGCAAAAGTTGCCAAATTCGATCCCCCCTTGCGTGCACTGCCCTCGATTTGATAAGGTGCGCGCACGCATATTATAAAATCGCGTGTCCATGTGACACGGACACGCGCTCATATTTTTTAAAAAATCTACCCCATATTATGTATATAAAATATAGAGCTACTTACCATAGATAGGAGAAAATAACTGTTGAAAATGTTTGAAGATGTTTCTGAGTGCTGTGTTGGTGGCTGCATACATCTACTCTGTTGAATCTATCAGAGAACATTTCTTTGGGACGTGAGTTTCAAACAAGCCTACGAGAGTGTCTCCAAAGAGTGAACATAGAATTTGTTGTATCTGCTGATTTTTTTTTGGTCAAGGGAAGGGAAAAGTGTGGGAGGAGAGAGGGATTTTCCAGTTTGATGGCCCAGTGACCATGGCCATGTGAAAGATGGCTCTCAGGACAGCAGTACAGGCTACAAACTTTGCACAACACTTCCACCACATTGTTCCCCTTTATCTCTGAATTGTTTTTGCAAGTGTTGCTTATTACATTTCAGCTCTCAGTTCCACGCAGGCTGTCACTACTTCCTGGACAAACCATTAAAATGAAAGATACCCTGGATCAAGAAATAGTAAGAAGGGCTTCTTGTCCAGAGGTGCAACCATTCTGTACAACTAAGAAAGAGGATCCACCAAGTGACGACTACATTGATGTGATCAGTGGCATGCCATCGTAAGTCCAAGCTGAGTCATCTTAACTTAAACCAAAATTAGAAATGCATGTTCCTGCCCTTTGTTACATTACATTCACTGCTTATGCTTTTATGTATGTTTTCAAATCAAATAAATTGCAAAAGGAGAGAATTAGTTTTTTGCTTCATCTTCCAGATTGCTATGCATATTCTTTTCTATTCCTGTCCCATCCAGTGATTGTAAATGGTGATATTTCTTGACTATTTACTCACAGTAACAGAAAAAAAACACACAGGGTCTATTCACTGAGGATTTTCTGTCTTCGGCAAAAAATGGTATTTGCTCACTTACAACAAGTCTTTGAATTGCAAAGGCATTGGAACATAAGTATGCATTTCTGTGCTCAAGTGGACCCATTTACAATATATCCCCAACTCATTAGGAATAGAACAGGTTAGCAATGGAACTAAGAATCTCAAAACATACTAAATAATTAGTAGATGTGTTTAGCAGTTAATAAAGGTATGGCAATAATGATTTCTTTAATTGTACTTGACAGTGTACAATATGGATGTGCATTCATTGCTCCATTCATTTCATTAGTTTTGTATCTCATGAACCTACACGCACGCATACCATCTGTTATGGGCACCTACCTTCTGTTTGTGAGATATGTGCGCACTGCCAAAATGAATGAAATGAATGGAGCAACAAATTCACATCCCTAGTGTGCAACCTTTGCTGTTTTAAATTTTTTATTCTTTTCACTCTGTCTATGATGTGCATGCCTTTTTAGATATTTTCATTTTGTTGGGAACTTATTTTTCAGTTTTATTTATTGAATTGTATTTTTATTTGTTGCTTATTTATTCTAATTTTGCAACCTTTTTACTTTAACTTTTATTATTTGTATTACACATTGTTTTGATTTATTGTAAGAAAGGTTATTAATCAAACCTAATAATAATAAACTAAATTAATTAACAGCATATAAAGCAGTTCCTGAGATGTGAGTGACATAAATGAAGAGGACGATATTCAAAATCCATTTAGAGGGATAACCAGCATATTTAGAGAATTATCCAGCTAAATTCTAGGTGGATAAGTCAGGGGCATTCTTGGGGTGGGCAGGAGGTGTTTTGGGGAGGAGCAGGAGTTAGCAGATAAGTTAACTGCCTAACTCTGCTATTTGGAGCTAGCCGGTTAACTTATCCAGCTAACTCTGGTTGCGCCATTGACCTGTCCTAAAATTATCTGGATAAACTTATCTGGCTAACTTTAAGATAGCTGGACATATTCATGAGTGCAACCACTTCACTGAATATACCCTGCTAGTTAGCCAGATAAGTTTATCTGGCTAACTAGCTGAGCTTCTCAACGGCTGAATATTGTCCCCTGAGAATAAGTATTATCACAGGAAAAAAACAAAGATTTGTAGGTATCCTCATACAAAACTCAGTAAAGTCTATGGCTATCCAAACAAAATGAAGGTCTCTCAAATGGCAGCAGAGTACATAACTAGCAAATTTACCCACAGGTATGCCAAAGGCATGTTCTTATACCCTAGAGTTCTGTATCAAAGAGAAAAGCTGTACATCAAGAATGGTTGTAAGAGAATAACAAACAATGTTGATCAAATGGACTGATAGAGCCTGCAAAAAAAAAAATAGCAGTATAAGAAACCAAAATATAAATTTATATAAAATAATACGCACATACTTTTGATGTTTATGAAATAGTATTTGCGAGAGTAGAAGCTACTTACATGAATATATGGTATATATTTTTTTAAATTTAATCTTTATTGAACAAAGTATATGCACTCAAATGTCAGCAAACAGTAACATGGAATAAACATTCTCTCCCCCCCTCCCAGGCCCCATATAGAGAACATGGGGGTTGGTAGAGGAGTAACACCAGGAGCAATAAAATCAGTTCAAGGACACAATATGTTTCTATATCTTAATGTGTGTGTCTGTGTGATTTTTTTGACAGCTTTTATGGGTGTGTATATCTGTATACATATATTATGGTCCATACACATAGACCTTGTTTGTTTATTCACTTTTCAGATTCCATCTCTACTGGGTTTTTTTTTAACACGTGAAAAAGATAAATAGCTTATACTGTTGCTAGCTTGGGAAACTGTCATGCTTTTTTGACAATTTTGGCAGGATTAATGGCATTTTGAAAAGAGTGTGTGTGTGTGGCATATTAAGGCTCCGCTCTCAAAATAAAAATGCAGGGATGGTAGCTTTCAAACCAGCACATATGGGCACACATATGGGCACACATTTGTGCACGTACATCAGCCCTCACCAGGGATGCAGCTATTTTATCACTTGCAGCGTATATGTGCGCATGTTGTAAAATAGCCTGGCCGCACGCACATGTGCACCAAATTTTAAGTGGGCACACACATGGGTGCGCAAATCTCGCTTCTACCATAACGCTATTTGATAAATGACCCTGTGAGTAACATCAAGCTAGATTGAGAGAACATTGTACAAATCTCATCTTTGTGTGAATTTCCTCCCTCCAAAGGACATCAAATCTTCACAACAGTGTACTGTTCTGTTCGTACATCTCACTCTGCATGTAAATGTGGCCCCTAAACCTTACACTACTACCTTGTGCCTAAGGGACATCCAATTTGGGACAAACTCTGGGGGAGATGCTGTACTGAATGGTTTGTTCTTTGCAGCTGACTACCCAAGGACTGGGACCAGGAACATCTAGTGGAGACCCCAAGGGTGTCTCTACACAAGCAGGTCCAGTTTTAGCTGAATTCTCTCATCTCTTCCATACAACACAGGCATTCTCAGCCTTCAGAGCATGTTATGTACTTCTCCTGTAAAAAAAAAAACATAACACAGGAGAAGCACATAACATACTACATGAAAACAACACATACCCCAACCCATTAAAGATCATGAGCCTTTATGGGTTGGGGTATGTACATCTTGGACTGTTACTCACAGGTCTTACATGCTTGCTCGCATAATTTTTTCTTTGTGCTATATACAGAAATACCATGCTAATACTGGTGCTCAAAAATTGATTTTAAAAAAGAATAATTGTTGCTCACATGAAAAAACAATTTGCACACAACTGGTCACTCCTTAGAGGGAGCATTGGCCCCCGGAACCACACCTCAAACACAGTCTTTTAAAGTTCTGTCTCCCCAAGCTGTTATTTCATCTGAGTGTCCATGATTCCCTGAGCGGAGGGGAAAAATTCTCTTCTAGGCCTTGCATGTTGCATTTGGTAAACCCAAGTTAAAGTCAGTTGTAAACAGCATTGATAATCACAGCAGTAGTAATCATGCTGGAAGCATTAAATGGTTTCCAACATAACGTTTACTGATGAATGGTGAAAGTGATGAAAGATCTTTACAGTTTTAATTGTTTCAAATACGATGTTTCTACTACTTCTATTACTACTTAACATTTCTGTAGTTCTCCCTATCGTACACAGCGCTATAGAAACATATAAGAGACAGTTCTGCACAACAGATCTAATCAACACAAAAATACCTGGGGAGTTTCATATAGTAGGACAATGGTTGAAATGAGTTAATAAGGCTGAAAGCGAACAATCAGGCTTAAGATTTAAAAGCAGTCTAAAAAATGTGGGCTTTTTGATGGAATTTGAACAAGGCAAGAGAGGGAAGATGACGCACCAGCTCAGGAAGACTATTCTAAGCACATGGTACAGCCAAATTGAAAGCACGGAGTCGGGAATTGGCGGTAGAGGGGAAGGGCAGAGATAGGAGTGACTTGCCTGATGAGTGGAGTGCATGAGGAAAGGTGTAAAGAGATAAGGGAGGAGAGGTAGTGAGGTGCTGCAGAGTGAAGGCTCTTGTGGGTGAGTAAGAGGAGCATGATCTGTATGTGGGAATAGATAGGGAGCCAATGCAGTGACTTCAAAAGAGGGGTTTATATGGGTGTTGTGACTTTGGAGAAAGATAAGTCATACAGCTGAATTTAGGATAAATTGCAGTGGAGAGAGATGGCTCGCAGGGAGATATGTGAGAAGCAGGCTGCATAGTCTAAGCAGGAGGAGATGAGAGAGTGGATAAGAGTTCTGATAGTGTCTTCAGAAAGGAAGGACTGGATTTTGGTAATGTTACAGAAAAAGAAATGGCACATTTTAGCAGAGTTTTGGATATGTGTAGAGAAGGAGAGAGGAATTGAAGAAGGGACTGGGAGGATGACCGTGTTATCCACAGAAAAAAAGAAAGGAGGAAGCGGGGAGGTGGGCTTGTTACAAATTTAATTCTGTTTAATAGATTTGTGACCTTCCTTCGGTCAAGCAGAATATATTGCTGGCTCCATTAAATTCCAATTTATAAGTTCCATTCCTTCTCATTTACAATCAGTTTTGGTAGTTGATAAACTCCCTCCCAATTGATAGGGAACAGTCCTTTTAGTCAAACTGATGATATCACAGATGCAGTCTAAATAATTCACACGTATCCTGAAGTTCTTCTCTTACTCCCTCTCCACTGATGATACCTGCTGGGTTCCCATCTTACTCTGCTTCTCCCGTCATCTCCAGCACATAGTAATGAACTTAGGGACAGATCCAAACTGTCTCCTCTTTTCACCTCTATTTCTCATTCCTTCTGCCTGGAATGGATGAGAACCCACTCCTTCCCCAGAACTACTCACAGTCCACCCATGTTCTCCGGCTGAGAAACACCTTTAGTTTACATACACTGAGCCTTTGGTTGAGTACTCATGCATGTCAGAAAACAATAGATGCAAAAAGTGAAATCAAAGTATGAGTTGAGCAGAGACAAAAAAACCCTCCCATCTCAAGGAACAAAAAGGGTTCCAAAACATGATCACTAACTGAGCAAAGGCTCTCTGAACCCAAGTCTCACTCCTAGAGACCCAGAAGTCTTCCTCCTTAAAAATAAGTAAAACCAGGGAACAGCTATGGACATGTTGCCCCTGGAAGGGTCAACTAAAACTTCCATGCCTTAAGATGGTGGCAGGGGTTTATACATTATAAGAGCACACCATTCTAAGCTTACATATGAGGGGAGCTTCCAACTCACATTAACCACCTATTTATTACCCCATAACAATAGAATATTTCTTCTTGTTTCTAGTAGAGATCTGGTAGGATCTCTACATGTATTACAAATTCTTGGACGTGTCTGAATCCATTGTTGTCTAATACACTAAAAAAAAGAAGTTGAATAAGGAATCAGTGTATGTCAGATGTTTGTTATGTGCTTCTTTTAATAATCAGTTTAAACATAAAAAAAAGTTGAGAATCTGATGTGTGTAAAAAGCATAGCATGCATGTAGAAAGTATGCAAGAATATATTACCATACTGGATCAGATTGAGGGTCCATCAAGCCTAGTATCTTATTTCCCACAGTGGCCAATCCAGGTCACAAGTATTTAGCAAGCTCCCAAACAGTAAATAAACCCATGCTGCTATTGCACAATGATATGTAGTGGCTATTTCTTAAGTTTATTTGGTTAATAACAGTTTATTGACGTCCTCTCCAGGAACTTGTCCAAACCTTTTTAAAACCCAGCTATGCTAACTGCCGTAACTGCATGAGAAAGCATAAATAGGTCTGAAAAAAATATAAGAGGTCTAGAATAGGATAAGAGAGACAGTGTAAATTTTGCATGGATAATGTAGGGATCAGGATAAGTCAAAGCAGTTTGTAAAAGGTGAGTGCTCCAATTCCAAGCAGTAAAAAAGGGCCACTGGCTCTTTAAAAGTGGATTTTGCATAGAGAACATTGCCCAGCATTTAAAAAGAGCAACAGGCTGCTAAAAATTGTAAGGCAATACTTGATAGATTGAACTAAGAAGTTTTATTCCAGTTAGGTTTCCTATTTTTCTCCAAGTTTAAAAAAAATGTTTAAAAATGCCAAAATTAGCCCTAGTAGAACAATGGGAGTCAAATGGCAACAGCAGTGTTCTGGGCTGGAATTCTGCCAGCCTCTAGTAGGCATAAATGTATTCAGTTCTGAGGGATGTCAGAGATGAATAAAAGGTGTGTCCGTATATGAGTGCTTATAGATAGGTCTGTGGGTGGAGTGGAGAGAGTAAATAGAGCATCCGCAGTAACTCTTCCTTCTGTGCTCTCTGAATATCTTCCAAGTCATGGCAAATATTTTTTGTTTTCAATGAATCTCCTGAATATTTGCTTTCACAATAGTTGCTATTCAAGTTTTTGGGTTTTTTTTATCACTATTCATTCTGCAGAAGCCAAAACAAATTTGAATGAGTCAACCCCATAAGTGCTAAGGAAAATAAGACAGCATAGACCAAAAAAAAAAAAACAAATCCCTCTAGTCTTGAAGAAAAGGTTTTAGGTTTTTTTTAGTTTGTCATTTTAAGTAATATTTGATTGAATGCATGTACAATCTCACAGATTTCCATGGGTACCCAACTCTGGGTCTTTACTTCTGAGTGTAGCCCAGTGGTTAAGATAAAGAAGGGGGGGAGAATAACATTTTTTTGTTATATTTAATAGATAGGAAAATACTTTAAAATTAAAATTTATGGTAAAATTGGCTATCATAGTATAAAGTTCCAGGCTTCACATCCCCAGCTTTCAGTAAAAGATGGCAGCTGATTGGGGCTGTCATAGCCCATGCTGGAAGAAAGGAGCTGCTGAAAACTGTCAGTGTACCGTATCCACGGTAACCCAAGTGCTTCATGCAAACCTGACAAGACAGATGTTGCAGTAAGAACCCTCAGAGTGACAGTTAAGAGAGAGATTAGTAGAAGGGTTTTGTATGTCCCAGCTCTACCAGAGCCTGCTCAGCCACTTTGGAGAATAGTATAAAGCACAGAGAGGAAGGCACACACTATATAAGAACATAAGAAATTGCCATACTGGGTCAGACCAAGGGTCCATCAAGCCCAGCATCCTGTTTCCAACAGTGGCCAATCCAAGTCACAAGAACCTGGCAATTACCCAAACACTATATATAGGTTGTATGAGTTTGTATGTGTGAATGTCAACGTATTTTCATTGTTACAGTGAACTCCAGGTAAGAGAATAGAGTCAGTTAATTTGATAAGAATAATAATTATAGCTGCGATAGTAAATTCATGTACTGCCTGAGCCTGAGGAACGTGATTGTGAAGTGAATTTAAGTTCACATAAGTAATACCACTGTGTATATATCTGTCATAGTTCTGTTTCTCAGTATCAAGAGGAACAGGAGAAATTAAAGTCCAAGAGAGGGGTTTATCTCCTGAGACAACACTTACTATATGGTAATAAGATTCATGGTTCAAACAGACAGCTTCAGAATTCTGTGACAAGGCCTCTGATAAGCTAAAATTGGGTTTAAGGGCCAATTTTCCTAATCTTCTGGTCCAGTGGCTGGTAAGGTAAATAAGTACTAACATTACACTGCAAGAGCTGTACTGAAAAGGGAAAAAAGTATAGAGTGCATTATTTTACAGCAGCATTCCCCAGTGTGAGAATATTATGTTGACATTAGGGAAAAAAAATCAAACACTAGAACAGAGTAATGCTCAGCGTTTAACACTCAGAACAGTGAGTGTGCTTAGAATAAAGAAATAAAACACATAAGAGCAGTAGTGTGATATCATACCTGTGAGCAAGTTTAGGGTTGCAGGGACCTGTCTGCTACAGGACACTTCCAGTTCATCTCCCACTTCATGTCACGATCCTAACCTCGGGAAAAAGATAACGTGTTCTCAGAAATAGAATCATTTATCAGATTTGGCAGGATTTAACATTAGAAAATAACAACAATTCCTGTCTCTAACATCCTGGCCACTAAGCCTCAGTTTTCCCTAAAGAAAGTTCTGTACCATGGGCGGTTTCAAACTTGCCATAAACCTTATCCTGCTTAATATGTTAATACTTATGGCTAACTTACTTACCCCCTGGTTCCAACTTCAGGCGATATCCCTCTGCTCACCTCCAAAGCAGACGCCGGCTGGAGGACTGGAGAATGTGGGCAGGGGATAAGACTTGCTTTCTGGGTTTGGTACTGGCACTGGCAGCAGTCCAGGAAGGAGACTTACTTCTGGTTGTGATACTTGCCAGGCTGTCTGGGGCTTGCTCTCACCACTCACCATCTCAGACTCCGTGGAACTCTCCGAACCTGAGCAGGTTGTCTTCTCTACCTGGTCTCCTAGCCACACCTAGTTTCTCCCTCTTCGATAGAAGGGGGTGCTGGTCTGCTTCTTTTGCTCTTTTGCTCTTCTGGTTCCTTTTCTTTCAGGGGTCATTTTTCTGGTTTTGCTCCCCTCTTTATTTGCCTCCCCATCTTATACTTTCCAGCTGATAAATATGCATAAGCTCATGCATAATCAGGTGGTGGGTGGAGGGTCTTTGTCACATTGCAGGTCTTTTTCCCCCTTCCCATTTCTTCGGGGGGGGGGGGGGAGAACTGCCACAGCCAGTGTTTATCTCTGTCTCAAACTGCCCCCCCCCTTCTTCCAAGGGAGGGGGTCCTTCTGACCTCTGGACTCCCTTGGCTGGTCCATGACTCCTGCTTATGAGCTTAGCTGCTGCATTGTCTCTCCGCCTTGGTTTTTATTTACACAGGAGCATACAAACAGGCAGATCTTGATAGCATCCTTCAGTGTAAAGTTCTCATCTGGGTCACTTTCACCGTGACACTGACTTGGTCTGTCAATATTTGTCTGCATACGTCTTTAGCTATTATGATTCATATTTGGTGCTTTCAGTAGTAAAACATGGGATATCTCCCTACATACCAGTACTGCAGGAAATGAGATAAATCTATAGCCTCAAGAGAAATATATTTACAGAAACTGACTCAGCCTTATACCACCTAAATACCTGGCCTGAGAAATATTAAGCTGGAATCAGTGGGGTAGATTTTCAAAGGGTTGTGCACGTAAGATATGTGCGCAACCCTTGAAAACCTCCCCCTGCGCGTGCCGAGCCTATCTTGCATAGGCTCAGCGGCGCGCGGAAGTCCCGGGCTTGCAAAAAGGTGCAGGGCGTGGGCAGTCCGGGCCAGTCCGGGGGGTGGGGTGGGGTGTGGCCTAGCCTCCAGGTACAGTGGCATTTGCCGCTGTGCCCGGGATCACAGGCCGGCTGTTGGCTGGTGCACGTAACTTCTTCAACAAAGGTAAGGGGGGTTCTAGGTAGGGCTGGGGGACGGGTTAGATAGGGGAAGGGAGGGGAAGGTGCGGAAGGAAGGTTCCCTCCGAGGCCGCTCTGAAATTTTGGAGTGGCCTCGGAGGGAATGGAGGCAGGCTGTGTGGCTTGGCATGCGCAAGTTGCACAATTGTGCACCCCCTTGCATGCACCGACCCTGGATTTTATAACATGAGTCCATCAAGCTAGGTTAAGAGAACATTGCACACATCTCATCTTTGGGTGAGTTTCCTCACTCCAAAGGTCATCAAATCTTCACAAGAGAACACTGTTCTGTTCATACATCTCACTTTGAATGTCAAAGTGGCCCCTATCCCCTGCACTAATATCTAAACCTCACCTCGAGTTACTAGGTGGGCCTCCCATAGAGAAATAAATACCTATCTAGCATGAAGGCATTATGGCTAATCTCTCACTCTCTCAGCTTGGCATTATCACAACTGAAAAATTCCCTCCCCTTTTTCTCATTTGCATCGCACCAAACGTTATGGTGCTTTCGCATGCGAAAACGCCATATAGCACTTTGACAAATGACCCTGTTAGCTAGCCAAGTTCAACAAGACTCCTGGACCATAGCTTGAGGTAACTCCATTAGTTCACTTGCAGAAGATGTTTCAGTGCCAGTATAATTAGGAGCACATTATTTTTGTTAAAGTTTAGTTAGGCACAAAGATAAGCAAGGAGACTATGTGTCCCAACTGGATCAGGTGTATGGGCCCCTTTAGTTGCTCAAGCTTCAATGAGTATAGGGGACACTTTACATTCAAGCATTGCTAGTTTCTTGCCAGTACCATGTTTGTTTAGCGATTACATCCCGGCATGTTCATGTTTTTCCTCCATTTTCATATCTCTTGTCATGCAGGTGCTTCTATCAAGTAACACGGAAAGAGGCCGCAGACCTACTGGAAACTAGCCAATCCAACGGCAATCTGATTCTGAGGCCTTGTGGTGATAATCAGAACTACTCAGTCACCATCAGGGAACCCCTGGAGTATGTTCAGTTTCTAATGTTTACCTAATTCAGATCTAACCTTTCCCTAATGCAGGATTTCATGCAAACTTTGCCAGAAATTATACATAAAAGGAGTAATTTTGTAACATTGTGCAAATTGTGCATAATGCACTCACAAATGACAGTTTTCAAAGCAGACTTACATGCATTAAGTCAGTTTTGAAAAATATCCCAGCAAATCTATCTGCATGCCCTTACAGCTGCTGTTTAGTGTGTGTGAAAATATTTTGGAAAAATGTACTCACGTGCTTCAATTTTGAAACATATGCGTGTAAATCTAAATCCCTCTCCGTATCAGCCTCCAGGAATGCCTCTGCTCAGAGTAAACGATTGCTTAAATAAGACTTACATATTGGATGAGCAATATTTTTTCAGACCTACTTCTATAGTAAAACACTATTTTAGCCATAGGCATCTGAATAGGGTGGGCCACACGGACCATGGCCTGACCAACATTTGGCAACATTAGGGATAGACACTCAATATTAAACAATAAAGAAATCTGCAGGAGCAGCCAGCTCCCTTCCCCTCTCAAAACCTCCCCCCCTGCTGTCACCCCAAAATAAAGCCCTCCCCCTCCAGCAGGGCACTATCCCCTGTCCCCGTTAGCCCATCTGCAGGTTTAAATGGGGCAGAAGCGATCTTGTTTCTCCGGCCTCGCTGCCACTGCTCCTTGTAAGCTATGGGCATGTGCTGCTGCCATAATCTCTGCTTCCCCTGGCACAGTATTGACCACAGTGACTCCAGGATCCTTTTTCTGGATCCTTTTCCTGATTAGGGCGTAATGTAATTCGGTGCATTTGGTAGAGCGTACAGTTTTACCTGTAGTTAAGTACACAGTTTATTTTTGGGGGTCTTTTTTGCACAAACTTTACTCTCAACACAGCCAGGAGCTTTGCACTCAAAAAATATTGTGTTTAGAACTCTACACGCTGCTTAGTGTCCTCACATGGAAATCTCGGGCAAATGAAAGCATTAATTATTACTAGAGATGTGAATTGTGTCCTCGATCGTCTTAACGATCGATTTCGGCTGGGAGGGGGAGGGAATCGTATTGTTGCCGTTTGGGTGTGTAAACTATCGTGAAAAATCGTTAAAATCGTGAGCCGGCACACTAAACCCCCCTAAAACCCACCCCGACCCTTTAAATTAAATCCCCCACCCTCCTGAACCCCCCCAAATGCTTTAAATTACCTGTGGATCCGGCGGTGGTCCAGAACGGCGGCGGTCCGGAACGGTCCCCTCAATAGAATCGTGTTGTCTTCAGCCGGCGCCATTTTTCAAAATGGCCACCGCAAAATGGCGGCGGCCATAGACAAAAACGATTCGACGGAGGAGGTCGTTCCGGACCCCCGCTGGACTTTTGGCAAGCCTTGTGGGGGTCAGGAGGCCCCCCCAAGCTGGCCAAAAGTTTCCTGGGAGTCCAGCGGGGTTCCGGGAGCGATTTCTTGCCGCGAATCGTTTTCGTACGGAAAATGGCGCCGGCAGGAGATCGACTGCAGGAGGTCGTTAAGCGGGGGTTCCGGACCGCCGCTGAACGACCTCCTGCACAGTGGTAGTGTTAGTCTATGTGCAGAAGCTGGGAGTTGTGGGGTCAAGACCTGTTAGTATTTTATGCAGGTGAAACATGCTTTGTGTACAAAAACCATGTTTTATGTGCTCAAAATGAGATTTATACATACAAAAAGACTTTCTGCACAGAAAGCATTGTGTGCACATAAACCATTTTTCCTGCGCATAAATCATACTTTGCTGTGTACTGTGTGCACATTTTACAGTTTATGTGCACTTTTTAATTCCTGATTCATTAACTTACCATTAGCTTACTGCATCATTGGGAGTTTTAAAAAAAATTAGTTTGTGTGAAGAAACTGTGTGTTGAATTTCAGCACAGAGTTTTAACTCTCACCTAAGTACATTTGCCCCATGGTTATATTAATATCCAAAACAGCCTGATACTTGTATTCCACCACCCCATCCCTCCCTGGGCCCATCTCCCCATTACAGCCCCCTATTTCGGTGTTAGGGAAAAATTGGTGCAGGAACACACTCAATCTCAGGGCTGAGTCCCAGTTTCTCTAGCACTAGTCCTTTCAACCCCAGGGCATAGATTTTCACCAGTGGCGTACATGAGAGAGGGCGGGGAGGCCAACGCCCCTGGGTGCAGGGCCATGGGGGTGGCACTGATGGACGATATAGGAGGCCCATGCGGCCACCAGTGGACCTCATCCCATTGGTGGCTGAGCAGGGAAGCATGCAGTTCCTATGCAGTGTCCCAGCCACTGTTCTAATCTGTGTGCATACGTGGCTGCACACTTTTCTCGCAGCCACATACAGCAGGAAGATCAGCAGGGCCATAGTGGAGCTCATCTTACCACGGCCCAAAGAAAACAAGTATCCTTCAAAACTCCATGTGCTCCTTCTCCTTTCTGCCCGCGCAGCCCTGGAGTAGCGTGGGCAGGAAGGAGGAGGAGCATCAGCTCATGTGCAGGAGAGCAGCAGCATTTGTGGCAGGACCGTTGTGGATCCTAACTTGTGGCAGCCCTAGAAAAGGAGGCCCATTAGCAGGGTCACTGCAGATCCCTCTTCATGGCGGCCTGAGATGATCAGAGCCACCGCGGAGAGCATTCCACGGTGACCTGCGGAGCCCCAGAGGTGAAAGTGAGGCTGAGGCCCTGTAGAGTGTGTGTGAAAGTGAGTATGTGTGTATGAGAGTGAGAAAGATTGTATATGTATATGAGAGTGAGAGAGAGTGAGTTCAGAGACTGTGTGTGGGAGTGAGAGCCCATATGTTCAGGGAGAGTATGTGAGAGCCTCTGTATGTGTGTGAGAGTTAGACCATGTGTGTTTGTGTGAGACAGTATGTGAGAGTGAGAGAGCCTTGTGTGTGAGACAGCATGTGAAAGTCAATGTATATGGATGAGGGACAGCATGTGAGAGAGAGCTGTGTATGTGAGAACATGAGAGAGTTAGAGCCTGTTTGTGTGTGTGAGACGTGAGAGTGTGTGTGTGTGAGACAGTATGGGAGAGTGAGAGCCTATGTGTGTGAGAAAAAATGTGTGAGTGAGAGCCTGTATATTTGTGCATGAGAGACGGTGTGTCAGAGTGAGAGCCTGTATGTATGTGTGAGAAACAGCGAGTGAGAATGAGAGCCTGTGTGTGTTTGAGGGAGGAAGGGAAGACGACAGGTGGAGAGAGAAGAAACAGATAAAAAAGTGACCCTGTAAAAGGAGTTGGTAAAAGACTAAGAAAGGGAACATGAAAAAAAAAAGCCTGTGACCAACAGATTAGAAAACTAAGATCAGACATCAAAGGTAAAAAAAGAATTTTGAATTTTTAGTGATTGGCATATGTTATCTTTGGGAATATGCAAGAGTAGCACTTTCTCTATGCTGATCTTACAATGCACGAGATTAGCATTTCTGCTTTCTGCACATGCTCAGCCCCAATATATAGGGCCAAGCTGACCAATCCCAGCCTTGAGAGTGGGACATTTCTAGGGATGCTCTAAAAAAACTGCAAGTCCCTAGTATTGGTCAAAAAGGGGGAAAAACTGGTAAGGGATGGGAGTATCTCTTACATTGGTATGACCTGACAGAGAACTTGTTCTCATTCTTTACTTCTGGCCGCCTTCTGCAATTCTCCCCCCCCATTCCCATTCCCATCATCAAGCATCTCCCTCAACATATTGCGCTAATATTAAAATACAAAAGCTTAACATCTAAACCCTAGGGAACATGGAGCAGTAGCCCTGTTGTGTTCTTGGCCAGCAAGTACAGCCAGGCCATCTTAATAAAGAGTACAATATTACAGGCAACAAGGAACATAACTGAGAAAAAAAAAAGGCGTAACAGCACTCTTTTCTGCTCCGCTGCCACTTAGCCAAATAAGTACGGACATCCACGGTTAGCTGCTGCCACATAACCAGAGAAGTCAATATTTATCCACCTATTTGGCGTGGGTCGCTGCTACTTAGCCGGATAAGAACTTGTCTGATTAAGCAGCGGCGAACTGCACCAGATAGCCGGATATGTACTGACCTCTCCAGCTAACTGCGGCCAGGTAGCCGGATAAGTCCATACTCATCTGGCTAACTGGTGGTGGATGTCAGATTGAAATCTTCCATTGGCGGCTCCCTCACTCCTCCCCTCCGAATGCAGGTTTTAACTCAGTAAGTGCACATTTTAACTCCTGATGCATTAGCATACCATTAACTTACTGCATCAGGAGTTAAAGAAAAAAGATTAGCCTGCGCTTTAGGGCACTGTGCGCTGAATTACAAAACACAATTTTTACGCATGAGTTTCAGCTTCGGCCTGATAATGACTGAACAGAATTTCTGATTGATTGTGGATACTACTACTTGCTGTGTGGTCTTTTGAAATATTATACAGTGCACACAGAGTTCAGCCTTCTTCAAAGTCCACTTCCTCTGCAGATTTTATCAGATACCACAGATGCCAATCTGAATACCCACACAAAAGTGGTTTTGTAGCTGAAAAATATGCGGGTGATTACTAGTAAAAGATACAAGTGCCGCCTTTAATTCACAACGTAATATACCGAGCCACGCTGAATTAAAGATTTTTACCTGTTTATTTCAGCACGCCATCCATAAAACACTACAAGATCTTGTGCAAAGGAGGAAATTATTATGTCATAGAGCTCAACAAACCAGTAAGTATCTCCGCGTTTACAGACATTACACACCAAAATATTAACAAGGATGGTCCTTTGAAGGTTTCAGAAGCTAAAAGGAATACTGGAAATGGTTTCCTTAATTAGAGCAAACCTGAAAAAAATCAATTAGTTTCCTCTCATTAGGAATCCTTTCATGAACCCCCATTAGCAGTTAGTGACAGGGTAGCGTCAGTAATAGTAAAATGGCATGGTGCTGCATACCTAACTGCCTCAGTGCCCTGGCGACAATTCTGATTTGTTCTGGTATGCGGCAGTTCAAAACAGCCAAGAGCAGTTTTACTAATCCTGCTTCTCTGTTATCTGTGACTCACTCCAAGTAATTTGCATCATGTAAATATGTAAATATGTTACCTCTCGAGTTATTGTTACTTCTTTATTTCAATTTTCAGGCTCCCCGCCCTCGAGTTTCTACTGTTGTCCCTCTCCCACACCTGTTCATTGTATTTTCCACCTACTGTTGAGATGTAAACCGATATGATGTGCATTCTAATGTCGGTATAGAAAAGCTGTTAGTTTAGTTTTAGTTTAGTTTATTAACTTTTATATACCGTTACATCAGACAAGCCTTCACAACGGTTTACAAGGTAAAAAACACAAACAGTAAAAATACAATGTTTTATAAAATGATAGTAACAGCTAAAAAACTACAAGAAAAAGATAAATAATTAGCTGTTAAGAAAAAGATAAAATCAAATAAAATCACAAACAGAATTAAAATCAAACACAAAATAAAACAATAAATAAAGTAAAAGTCCTAGCAGATAAGCACATGTTATAGACTGGAGTTTTGCAGCCCATTTCTACATAATCATGCCCTGTACTGACGATTCATACTCTGCAAATGCACATTTGTTAAATAAATAAAATACATAAATAATCCACATTTTGTAATGGTAGGTTTGCAAGTATCCCAATCGGCTGGAATAGTGTCATACGAGAGGGAATGTGCAAGGTCGAGATGGGGGGTCCTGAAAAAGGAGAAGAAACACTGTTGATAATGATACTTATTTTATTATGTATTTTATTTGGATTGTAAACATATACAGAACAGTAAAGGAGAAAAACAAACGTAGAGCCCATTAATGAGACTCTACTGCAATTCTGCCTTGGATTTCCAAGAACGTCAGTAATATGATGAAAATGCTCAGTGTAATTACAGGCTAAGTTTATGGTGGTAGTTTTTCACCTGTTCTGCAAATATAAATCAAATGTGTCAAAGCAGCATTTTCTTGTATATATATATCAGTGCGAGGTTTAAATTATTTCAGTATTTACTCAGTTCTGTAGAAGACCTGACACCGAAGAGATTAGCCTTGTGATATATCTTTTTGTCACCTAGGTTACACTCAAGGGCCTTGATAAGGTTGTGGAATACTTTGTGAATGAAACCCGAGGGAGGCTGAAACCATTCATCTCAAATGAGTATCACACACAACTTGGTATGGAGACCATCTTGTTTGAAAGTTTAAGTACTTCTGTCTATGCTATCCTTCATTACTGTTAGGGGTAGTAGCTGCACAGAGTGGCAGCTACAACCCTAACAGAAGGCATGTGGATTACTACCCTTAACCAATTTGATTTCATGATTTTTATGCCATTGCAACATTGCTCTCCACTTTGACGGCAGGGGGAAAAAAAGGGAATTGGATTCAGACGACAGCCAATGCTGGGCCCTGTCTTTTACGATCCAGGGTTCTGGAGATATTAGGGAAAAAGCACAGAACTGCTTCTACAACCAAGTCCAGAAAGCAAAGCATGTTCAAGCAGCATTATCTGAATTATCAAGAAGGCTCCTCACCCTGTAAAAATGTTCTAGCAGTAATTTTTTTATAGGTTTGACAGTTACTTGGTTTTGATTATTAATATTATTACTTATAACATAAGACTCGGTGGTAACCTGCATAGAGTAGCATTGCTACCATAAGAAACTTGCTGGGCAGGCTGGATGGACCATTTGGTCTTTTTCTGCCATTACTATGTTATATTTTAGGGAAGAAATAATTGAAGAGATGTTGACTATACAGGAAATCAGAATTCTCTCTCACAAACTATGCATCTCCAGCACCTATACCGCCCATCTCAACCTCTTCATGTTACTTTGTGTGACTTTAGAATGAGAACTGTGATTTCAGTGCGGAAGCAATAAAACAGCTGTAAATATTTAGTAACTCAAGGTTGGCACAGTGGATACTTCTAAATACCCATGGGACCACAAACATTTTCAGAATTATCCTAACATCTCTTTTTATTGCATACTCTCCAAGCTTATCCATCTCTTTTTTTGTGTGTGTAAATATATTTATTGGCATTTAACATAACAATATATATCAAACTTTTTTCATAAACCAATCATCCTAATTTTATATTCCCCAGCTCGCCCATCCCAACTTCTACCCATTGTCCCAACTTCCCTTACGGGAGAGAATATTGGTCACAGGACAATTCAGTATCATCAGATCCAGTAACATCTTCCACCTCTACACAAAGTTGACCATCCTGAAAGTAAAAGCATAAATAAATGAATAATGGCACAACCAGTACCAATATTAAGGGCATTCTCTTTAAAACTGTAGAATTATTAACATATCGGAGAAAATTCTTTTTCACTCAACGCACAATAAAGCTCTGGAATTTGTTGCCAGAGGATGTGGTTAGTGTAGTTAGTGTAGCTGGGTTCAAAAAAGGTTTGGATAAGTTCTTGGAGGAGAAGTCCATTAATGGCTATTAATCAATTTTACTTAGGGAATAGCCATTGTTATTAATTGCATCAGTAGCATGGGATCTTCTTAGTGTTTGGGTAATTGCCAGGTTCTTGTGGCCTGGTTTTGCCCTCTATTGGAAACAGGATGCTTGGTCTGACCCAGCATGGCAATTTCTTATGTTCTTATGTCCCCTGTCCACATAGAACCCTCAAAGGCAAATTTTATTTTGAATATCTTTTGGTAGGCTATCTATATACACTCCCCATATCTCCAAAAATACTTTAGAACACCTCTGGAGCTTAGTTAACTAGGTCTTATAATCCAAAAAGAGCAATTCCACCAGCTCTCTGGTCCAGAACTCCTTTGTGGGGATCTCTTTTGAAATCCATTTGACCAATATGCATCTCTTAGCAATCACCAACCCTTTGACCACAAATCTCATATTCCCTGTTCCAGCACAAACATTTGCCAAAGATAGCCCCAACAAATATACCGAAGTCCTCCTAGGCAAATAAACATGCAGTAAATTTGACATTGTCTTTAGAATTGTCTCCCAAAAACGTTTCACTGCGAGACATTCCCATAAGTTATGATATAGTATGGTGTGTGTGTTGTAACATTTTAAAGATTCTGGAGATTTAATTATTCCCATCTGAAATGCTATACATCTATATATTCTTTCTCCTGTTACCTCCCATTCCCTTTCCACCTTCCTCTCTCTCCCCCCTATCTCTTCCAAGAAACATCCCGTAACCACTCAGGATATGGAATTGGGGATGTCACCACAAATACGTTCGGGTGCCGTTCCCTTCACATTTCCCCTTTCCCAGGAGTATCCTTATCAAATAAACTCTAGCTAGGCTAAACTTATGACACTTTAACTACCGTAATCCATTTCTTCCCCATGCTTATATAACCACAAATAAATGATTTCAATAGAATGTATTCAGCAAAACATTCAAGGCAATTTCTTCTCAGAGCGTATTCTCCCTGTTAGCAGTTCCTCCAAGGACTGGTGTAAGTTCCTCCTGCCTTTTGTTCCTTCTGGGACCTATTGTTCTGATGAAAAAAGTCATCTGCCTTTGGGGATTTTGAGTAAAAATTCCAAAGGGACTTGTTATCACTCTATATCAACCTCATTCAACAGTAGACTCTGGGAACAGAACACAAAATGCCATTTTATAAGATCACCAAACGATGGGAAAACACTACCTGTTCTGATAGGTCATAGCTAACCAAGAGAAACATATTCGGTATTCCTCAGAGAATCAGGTGTGTAATTAAATAAAGCACATTTATAAGAAAACTGAAACGTGTAAAAATACTGAAGCACATTTATGTCACAGCCTGTTCTTTTGGGGACAAAGAAGTATGGTGTTTGGGCAGTGCCTTACTTCAGAAAGGCTGGGTGTCCTGGAGGGAGCATTTTTCTATCCTGATGCAGATTAGGATCCAGGATTGGGGCTGAAGACCAAGATCCAAGAGCCAAGCACCAGACCAGAACAGGAACAGGAACCAGGAGCAGAACTGAAGGCCAGATGACAGGAAATCAGAGTGTGGGCTGTCAGGTTAAAGCCTCTTATATACAGCTCTCAATCCAGGCACACCCAATGCTGGTCCAACAGGAGCCTCTGGAGTTGGGCTTCCCTAACTTTGCTTTGCTTAGTATTTTCTACAGGATTATTAGCAAACCAGAGTCCCTGTGGCTCCACTGCAAGATCCCTTATCCTCAACTACCAGGGCCACAGGTTTAATCTCCACTGCCCCTACCTCCATGGGTGGCCTCCAGACATCCTCAAAAAACCTCCAAGATGTCAGAGACAACCCTGATGGGCACAGTTCAGAGTGAGCATGGGGCCAGACCCTGCCAGGCTAGAAGCTGGAACAGAACCTGTCTGGTGTCTGCTGCTAAAAGTGCAAGATCAGCTGTTGCTGACTTCACTATTGCGTGGACTGGAACTAGGATTGACAAGGCAGCTGACACAAAGTTCATTGGTATCAGAGCAGGCACTAGAGCTGTAGAGACAGCTAGTACTAACTTCACTAGTGCATGGACAGAGGCTGCTGGGATAGCCTGGCTGGAATCTTTAAATTTGTTGGCACAGCTCGAAGCAGAGTGTCCTCACAAGGACAGCTGGTTTTCCCTGAGTGGAGACATTGAAGGAGATGACCTGACCTGGATAGCGGGTGCTGGACTTCCCTGGAGTAAAATCTTTGGCACTGCAGCAGACAAAGTCTGGTACGGAGTCTTGGAAAATGCTACTGGTGCATCCTGAAGTAAGGTTTTTGGTTTTGGTGGCACACCTGGAATGGAATCTTTGGCTCTGCTGGCACAGCATAAAATGGAGTCTGAGTTTGCTGGCGCAGCCTGGAGTGGACTTCCCAGCTGAGCTTGCTGCTAAGGGTCGAAAGACCAATCTGTAAAACTGGCAACAAATAAGTGGTCTTTTAAACTATTGGAAATCCTGGCCCTATAAAATGGAGTCTTTGAAACTGCTGGCCGAGTCTAAAATGAAATCTTTGAATTTACTGGTACAGCATGGAACGGAATCTGTCAGTTTGCTGGTGCAGCCTGGAATATACTCACCAGAGGAACTTGCTGCAGTGAGTCTAATGCCCAGTATATAAAACTGGTAATAAAGGCCATGGACAATGTTCCCTCAAATTTTTGAAAGGCTATGTGCATAAAAAATTTCTTTTGTGCAACTTTTTATAAGTTGAGTTCAAATCTGTGCACTACAAGCCAGTATAATGCAAATATCATCAGGATTTCTTGTGCACACTATATTTTGCCTTGTGTGCAGGGCTCCATGAACTGTGTGTGCATTCACATGTGCACAGCTTAGAGGGAACAGTGGCCATGGAGCTCTTTCGGCCTAGCCTCAGATTTGGGCCGGTCCAAACTGTCGTGACTGGCTCTGCTGAGTCCAGACAAGTATAGTATAGTATAGTGTTTGGATAGAGAGCGGCTGAGTGTCAGAGAGAGCATTCTTTTGCCCTGAAACAGAACAGGATCCGAGAATGGGGCGAAAGACCAAAATCGGAGCTGAGGACCAGGACCGGAACAGGAATAGGAATCAGAAGAGTAGCCAAGCACCAGGATCGAAGCAGGAATCGGAAGAAGCAGGAACAAGGCCAAGTTACAGGAACTCATACAGCAAACTCTGTGTGGGCTGTTGGATCCGCAAATGTGTGTCAGGCTAGAGCTCCTTATATACAGCCCTCAGTTTGGGACAAATTTTACCTGTATAGAATAAATTGCATGGGCATCTGATGATGTAAATCAACCATGCTGAGGCACGTGTAGTAGAAAACTTCAAAGGCAAATAAAAATTATCAGTAATCCAAAAAAGACTGTGGACATACTGAACATCGCCTACATGGTTGATGTCCACAAATAACCAATGGTAAAGATGTTGATGAATCAAAAACCTAAAATTAAACAAATTAAAAATTACAATTAAAACTCCTCAAACTCACCCCAACTGTTAATTTCCCATCTGCCATAGCCCAGCACAGAAAAAGCTTCTAACCCACTCTTACCCAGTCATCATAACACAGCACGAGAGAGTATTTCTGCTCTACTCATGTAATCCCCCTTTTACCACCACAGAGTACCTTCTTCTCCCTTCCCCAAAATTCACCTGTCTGTCTGGGAACAACCAAGTTTCACTTTTTTCCTAAAAGCCAGGTAGTTTGGTTTCAAGCTAATGTCTGATGAGGCTGAATTCCACAGCAGTGGACCTGCTATGGGAAAAAGCTCTCTTACACTAAGTTATCTTTTGCATCTTCTGTTTAGAAGGATCCCGTAGTAAAACACCTTGGGGTGAGCGTAAATTGTATCCTGGGATGCAACTCCTCAATTTTTCTAAGAACCTAGGTTCTGACTCCTTAGTGGCCTAAAAAATCAAAATCATCATCTTGAATTTCACTCACTGTGTCACAGGCAACCAATGTAAGTGATACAAAAGCAGTACAACACTAAATATACGAAGACAACTAAAAATGATGCTTGCTGCCATATTCTGCAATACTTGTAAGTGTTGAACACTTTTGTTTGGAAGTTCTGCAAACAAACAGTAGTGTAGAAGCCCGCAGACAATTCATCACTCATCTGAATTTGAAGAAACTGTTGCATTCAGTGGTGCATGGGCTGCTCCCATAAACAGCCTCTCTTACCTCCCCGGCCAGACTGGCTGCACTGCCTCTCAACACAGCAAAATTCCGCCAACTCACCACATGGCAGGACGATATGGCGAGGCGCTGCCAGTCATCACGCGACAAGATACTGCCAGCCTCAACTATCCGCGCTCCTCCTTAGGTGCGTGCGCACCCGACATTACCCTGTTTAAAGGGCCTGTGGCAGGAAAAGTCTGCGGTGCCTCCTGTTGACCTCATATGCTCAGCCCTATAAAGGGCCCTCTCTGTCTTTTCCTCACTGCAACAGGGCCAGCTACTTCATCTTCAGCCTGCTCTATTCCTGCCTTGCCTGTCTGCCTCAGCCTTATCCTTTTCTCTTCTTCTCCCTCTGACGAATACCTGGTTTGATCTTGTCTGGGCTCTGGATATGCCTGACTGCTGCCTACCTTTGACCCTTGTCTGGACCTCAAATTGTCTACCCGCCACCTGCCTACGACCTTCACCTGACCTTGCACTACGTCTCCCATCATCAGCAGAGACCTTCACCTAAGTTCTGCCAGCCCTGGCACCTAAAGGCTCAACCTGAGGGGAATGTGGGCTGGTATAGGTGAAGTCCATGTCTGGTCTCTGCTTCACCTGGGTCCGCCTGCTGATGGCAAGAACCTGCAGGGCGGCCAAATGTCACCTCAGCCCAAGGGCCCACAGACACAACAGAAACATCTCTGGCCTACCACAGAGATATAGGATTCCAAACTGAATAGCACATCCAACTGGATTCCTAAATCCCTCACCTTTCCCAAACAACCTTTTATCCATCTCATTCATCTTAAGAGCCAAAGGTGGTACTACTGTACCTTTTGCTGTTCTCCAAAGCATTCCAATTACATCACACTGCTCACATAACCCATTAACCTCAACTATTAAAAGCTGTCCTGTTTCTTTTTCTTCTGTCACTATCAACAGGAACATCAGTTCCAACAACACTAGTGGCATCTAGCTGCACATGAATGAGAAAAGTTTAGAACTTGACAAATGCTCCTCTAACTTGGCATATGACAGACAGGGGCGGTTTGGCCTATCGGGGGATCGGGCATCCCCCGGTGGGCCGATCGCTCCAGTCACGTGGTCTGCCGTGCGCGGCCGTGACAGAGCCGCGCTGAGCAAACCACGTGACGTGTCCTGGGCCGGCCTGGGCGGTGAATATCTGGGCCGGTCCGACATCGTGAGTCCGCTGCTGATGACAGACCACTTGATCTGTCAGTCTGAGTCAGCAGGCATGCTGTTTTCAGATAACAAATATAGCTAGGTAATGACTAATATAAAAGCAAGTTTGCTTACCATAAACGGTGTTTCTGTAGATAGCAGGATGAATTAGCCATGCTGTCATGGGATCTGTCAATCAGGTCCGGGAGGCGGAGGTTTACAAAGCAGAGATTTGGATTTTAGCTCTCTGCAGCTGCGCGTGTGTTCCCGCGCAGGAAAGTAACAGATTCTCCTCAGTCTGTGATTAAGCTGTAGTTCGGAAAGACGGTGACTGCCAGGGAAGAGGGTGGGTCAGCATGGCTAATTCATCCTGCTATCTACGGAAACACCATTTACGGTAAGCAAACTTGCTTTTTCCCGTCGATAGCAGGGCTGAATTAGCCATGCTGTCATGGGAGTCCCAAGCTCCCGATCACGTTGTTTATGGTGTATATGTTTGTACGTGATCATAAACAGTGTGGCATTCACCGTGTACAAGAGGATAGAGATTGGAGGATTGAGTGCCCTATCTTCACATCAGTGGCTGCTTGTTGATCAAGGCAGTAGTGCGATGTGAAGGTATGGAGCGATGACCATGTAGCTGCCTTACAAATGTCAATGGGTTGTACATGTTTAAGGTGTGCCAAGGAGGCCACCACTGCTCTAACTTGGTGAGCTTTGGGAACAGAATGTAGCTTTAGGTTCTGTTTGTTGTAGCAGAACTTGATGCACTGTGCTATCCAGCTGGAGATGGTGCGTTTAGCCACCGGTAGTCCAGGTGCCTTCGGGGCGAAAGAGACAAAGAGTTGAGAAACACGGGAGTCCGAGTTTGTTCTTTGTTTGTAGTATGCTAAAGCTCTTTTGCAGTCTAGTGTATGCAGTAATTTTTCCCTGTCATTTGCATGAGGTTTAGGGAAAAAGATGGGTAATTCTATGGTTTGATTGAGATGGAATTGAGAAACCACTTTTGGTAGGAAGGACGGGTGAGTTTGGAGAACCACTTTTTGGTGATGAAACTGTAAATACGGAGAATAATGGACCAAGGCCTGTAATTCACTGACTCGTCGTGCTGATGGCATTGCAATTAGTAACACCACCTTCCATGTGAGATATTTAATATGTGATGAATCCATGGGCTTAAACGGGAAAAGCATAAGCTGTTCAAGAACTCTGTTGAGGTTCCACGGAACTGGAGGTTTGGAGATCGGAGGGCGAAGGTGAGTTAACCCCTGGATGAAACGAAATAGTAAGGGGTGATTGGATATAGGAATATTGTTAACTGTTCTATGATATGCCCCTATGGCACTGAGATGAACTCTAGTGGATGAGGTTGCAAGCCCAGCTGTGTACAGTGTATGTGGATAATACATGAGTAACTCAGGTGAACAGTCTAATGGTGGTACACCGTTAGAAGTGCACCAGGTGGAGTATCGTTTCCATTTATAACTATAGTTTTTCCTTGTTGAGAGTTTCCTGGATTCTAGCAAAATGGATTGTGCCGAAGTGGAAACTCCCTGTTCTGTTAAAAGGAGCCTCTCAATCTCCATGCTGTCAAATGGAGAGATGCGTGTAGTGGGTGTAGAAGTGTTCCTTGATCTTGGAAGAGAAGATCTAAGCGATTCAGTAATCGAATGGGGTCCGTGTTGGACAGTCGGAGAAGGAAACTGTACTACGGTTGTCTCGGCCAGGCTGGAGCTATCAGTATTAGAGATGTGAATCGGAACTGAAATCCGAACCGATTCTGGATCCGATTCACATCTCTAATCAGAATCAGTTGAGCCTTGTCTGTTATGCACTTTTGAATTGTTCTTGTTATGAGTGGTATGGGAGGAAAGGCATACAGGAGGCCTGTCGTCCAGGGAATGAGGAAGCCATCCTGGGCGATCCTGAACTGCCTTGGTCATATTGAGCAGAATTTGGGAATTTGAGCGTTGATCTCTGTTGCAAATAGATCTATCACTGGCGTCCCCCATTGCATGAAGATTCCTTGGGCAATCTCCGAATTGAGTGTCCATTCGTGAAGATGAAAGATGCGACTGAGCCTGTCCGCTCTTGTATTTGCTACTCCTGGTAGATAGGTTGCTTGCAGATGTATGCAATGTTGGTAAGCATGTTTGAAGATTGTCAGGGTCTCCTTGCAAAGGGGCCATGAACCGGACCCTCCTTGCTTGTTGATATAAAACATTGCCACTTGATTGTCTGTGTAGATCATGACTCTGTGGCCCTTTAAGTGATCTTGAAACACTTGTAATGCATTTCGAATTGCTCTGAGCTCTAATAAATTTATCTGCAGGGTCTGCTCGGAGATTGTCCATAACCCTTGTGTTATGGACCCAGCATGGCAATTTCTTATGTTCTTATGTGTTTCGTAACTCTCGAGATGTGCTCCCCATCCCTTGCGAGATGCATCTGTGGTTAAGACTGCGTTGTGAGGTGGAGGACGAAAGAATTGATAAGACCTGTAAGGCCTATGGTTATAGGATTGTCTACGTGTAGATCCCACATAATGACGCGTGGTCGAGTAGTGAAATTGTGACGTTAAGGATTGGACTGCTAAAGCTTTCTCCTTTAGTTTTCCAACTGTTTCTTGAAACTGTTCCCCGAACAGGTTGTCTCCTGTACATGGGAGGTTCGACAGCTTCTCATGTAAATCTTCTCGTATCGTACTAGAGCGTAACCATGCCATCCTACGAGCTGCGATGGCTGTCACTGACGCCCTAGAAGATGTATCAAATGCCTCATATATTGATCACAGAAGGTGTCGTGAACACTCCTCCATATCATGAAGAGGCGGTAGTACCTGATCTGCCGTCGAAGAAAGCATACCTTTTGTGGATTGTATGCACTCATATAGGTATTGTACCATGTAGAATTGATGGTGCATAATGCAGGCATTCAACATTGAGTTGTGATACATCTTCCTGCCAAAGTCATCTAAACACTGGTTGTTTTTGCCCGGTGGATAAGAGGCATGCGACTTTGCTTTTTTGAATCTTTGCATTGCGGACTCTACTACAATTGAAGCATGTGGTAGTTGTGGGATAGAGTAAGGCAATGTTTTTCGCATACAGAATTTTATATCCGTTTTCTTGGAAACCGCTGATAGAGAATAAGGTGTTTCCCACAACTTCTTTAAGACAGTATGTAATAATTCGTGTGGTGGGAGAGATGTTGGTTTTCCCGGAGCATCAAAAATCTTTAGAAGACCAAAGGTTTCTGATCTAGGGTCTGTCTCCTTTTGGACCTCTAGATGTAGTATTGTGCCCAATTTTTCTAAACATTTTGGATATGTCAAGTCGTCTGGAGGAGAACACAGGTCCTGTGATTGTTCCTGTGGATCTGATGGGAATCCAGTAGATGACGATGGGGACATTTGTAGAGACAGAGAATCTATAGGTGTATATTGCTGTTTAATTGGTGAAATTGGTCGTTTCGTCATTGGGGATGCCGGAGGCTCCACCAACGGTTCTCTGGAAGTATGTATACTGTGTTGGACATCTTAAAGGATGATTGAAGAGTTTCATAAAACCCCGCTAATGACTGGGACAATTGAAAAAATGCCTCTTTCGTTTGAGGAGGCATTGCTGAACGACCAGAATGTTTTGGTAGTCCACCTGTTTTAGGTGGTACCGTAGGAATGTTAGGGGAAACAGTTGGTACATCATACTTGTTCCTCATCTTGTCCTCTGTGGTCCTAACAGAATTATCTGAGGACACAGATGCAGCAGAGGAAGTGATTTTTATTAATTGTCTATGAGATAAGGAATCTACACTTCGTGGGTGATCTAGAAGTGGAAGGGCTCACTGCCCATGTATTTCTCGTCTTTGTCGCTTTTTAATGTGAGTGACGCAATCGTCTATGGTGATGGTGTGATGAAGATCCTGTGTGGGTTTCATTTCCCGACAGTGATCGTCTGATTCGTCTTGACTTCACCTCTGTAGGATTAGAGTCTGAAGAGGTGGAATGAGGTACATCTGGAGACTGATGTCTTCGTTTTACCCTATGTGATATTGAATGATATGTTTGTTTGGACTATTGTAGCCCACTGTGCGTCGATCTGTATGCTGTCGAGTGCGCCAATGTCTTCAGGGCCATGTGCATCGATGTTTGTTGTAAGTTGCACGCTTATACCGACTTGTGCGCATAAGTCATCGACGCCGTGCACGCAGATGGTGTCGGCGCAGTTGTTTTCGGCACCGAGTGCTCAGAAGTCTTCGGCGCCATGTGCACAGACTTTTTCGGCGCCTTATGCGCAAATGTTTCCTGCATTGTGCGTGCCGGTATCTTGTGCGCCGATGTTGATTCGGACACAGAAGTGTTATGCGCCAATGGTGATTTGGGCGCAGAAGGTGCTTCAGGCACATAAGTTGTCAGCGCCGTTGCTCTTTCGGTCCTCTCGGATCCGAAGGCCTATGTCGGCTCGGTAAGTCCTTACCTTCAAGCCTGGAGGGTTGAGGATCCCACGATGACACTCTTTTTTGTGACGGAGCCGCTGTTAACGAGGGACCCGGTGAAGAATGAGCCTCTGATGGCTCGGAAAAAGTGAAAAGTTCAAACATCTTGTAGGCCTGTTGTTTTTGGGCTCTTGGGGACATACGAGCACAAAATCACAATTTTGTAAATTATGCTCTGGCCCCAGGCATCGGTAGCATTGGTCATGGCCATCCGTGACCGACATTACCTTGCCACAGGCACAGGGTTTAAACCCTGGCTTTTTTGACATTTCAAGAAAAATAAAGCTGAGGAGAAGTCAGCCCCACGTGCGATCCCGCTCACGGAAAAAACAGATTGAGGAGAATCTGTTACTTTCCTGCGCGGGAACACACGTGCAGCCGCAGAGAGCTAAAATCCAAATCTCTGCTTTGTAAAGCTCCGCCTCCGGGACCTGATTGACAGATCCCATGACAGCATGGCTAATTCAGCCCTGCTATCGACGGGAAAAAACAAGGACAATTTAAAACAATATTTTAGAATAAATTCGATGGATAAAATCTTATCAATGTTTAATTTTCCTCCAGGTACGTTCATGTCAGAGCAGGAAAAAAGAGAAGAACACGTTAACAACCTACCTCAGATGAACGTGGCTCCAATGATAAGCTCTGTGCTAGAAAACACAGCAACACAGAATCCTGGAAATATCTACGTGAATGGTGAGAACAAGATTTTTTCCTGGTGATTTCCCTGTCTCTCCTGCCCTGCTGTTCCACATGTCAAAATGGTGCCACTGGTGAACCCGAGGGATGTGTTTTATGTTGTATGGTTCAAGCCTCAGGCATTCTTGCAGCCACTTTGACATACTGGAGGGGACTCCTGGAGGCTGGGAAGGCCAGTGTGATGTGGGTTGCCTCCATTTTTTTTAAATTAAAAAGAAAATGCTGCTCTGTGCCTGCTTGGGAGCATGAATACTATGGACCCACAACAGAGAAAGGGGTGCAGTGGGAAAAGTTACAGGGGGACCTTGGGGGGAGGCCAGTAAGAAAAAGAGTAACCTAGTGGTTAGAGCAGCAGGATACAGATCAGGGAAGCCAGGATTCAAATCCCACTGCTGCTCCAAGCCATTTTACCCTTTGTTGCCTCAGGTACAAATTTAGATTATAAACCCTCTGGGGATAGAGGCATACCTATAGTACCTGAATGTAATCTGCTTTGGTGTCTCAAAGGTGGACTATAAATCACATAAATAAATACATTTAAGTGGATTTAGTTATTGGGAGGGGTTATGGAGGGGAAGGGTACGTCTGATTGTGGGCTTTTTTATTTTATTTAATTTTTTTTAAAGAAAGTGTTGATTAGTGTCTGGTTGTGTGCAGAGAACTCTGAAGACTCATGGTTCCATGATGGGATAAGGTCTGAGGTAGGAGGAGTTCTGGGGAGTGCCATGGGGGAAGGGGGACATTTTTTGTTGTTGTTTTGCGCCCTATATTTCATTTTGCATAATGGGAGGAGGGTCAGAGTGAGCTGGGGTTGAGCTGGGCTGGTGATAGAGGAGGAAGTGCTGGGGATAGACCAGAGAGAGCAGGGGGCACAGTGTGGAGGGCAGGTCAGAGTATTTGGGGGTTTAAGCTGAGGGGAGGGCTCACATGGGCTGGGGTTGGCTTAGAATATGGAGGTCAGAATATGCTGGGCCTCGGACAGTGGGGGGGGGGTCAGAATGTGCAGAGTTAAGGCGGGGTGAGGGCAGTCAGAGAGTGGGAGGGGAGGGCTTGAGTTGAGAGGAGAGTTGAGTTGAGTTGAGAGGAGGTGACAGTTTGCTGGTGTGTGCTGGGGAAGGGGCTTAGTATGAGATCCCACTTGGTGAGAGAAGAAAAGGGGAAAGGAGTCCTGGGTTGAGATTGAGGTTGGGGATGGGGGATTAAGATGCACTCAGGGCGAGTTGAGGAGAAGGGAAGGAAGGAAGTGCAGGGGTAGGGCAGAGGAGGGTGGAAGGGAGTGCCTTGTTCGGACTGGGGAGAAGGACAGTGAATAGGGGCCTCCAAGGAATTTCAGTGGGTTTCAGCTCGTACAATTATATTTTAACACACAGTCAGGCCGATGCAATATGGACGCATAGAAAACAGGCGCTCAATGCTGAGAGCCCGCTTTCCTAACGCGCCCCCAGCCACCTCTCCTGGGTGCGCGATCCAATATGTAAATGAGGGGTCACGCTAAAAAGGAGGCGCTAGGGAAAACTATACATGCCCAGCGCCTCCTCGGCATCAGGTGCCCAGGAGAGGTGGCTGAAAGTGCGGGTTAGGAAAACGGACACTCAATACGAGCGCCCGTTTCCTCCCGCTACCGGCAATATACACGCACAAGATACACCACCTGGACCATGTATCTTGTATGTGTATATTGGGCGCCCAGACACTGCGTCTCCTATTCTGCCATGCCTCGGTGGAGGTGGTGAGTTACCTCAAGTGGAATCTGGGGGGGCTCACGGCAGAGGAAGAACTTTTGGGTACGCAGGGTGATTCTGCGGATATAGACCCCCCTAAGCCGGGCCCGGTGACTCTTGACTCCCTATGGGAATTGGTAGCCTCTTATGGCCCACATTTTCAAGGGCTAACGAGGCAGTTAAACTCGTTGTCTGGGAAGCTGGATAACGTATCCCAGGAACACGATGTTAAGATTTATGAGAATGCAAACAAGATTACAGAATTACAAACAGCAGTAAAGTCAATGCAGAATATATGTCATGTTTTAATCCAGGATAAACAAGTGGTTAATAGAAGAATGGAACTCATTGAAAACAGACTGAGGAGACTGAATTTAAGAATCTTGAATTTCCCAAAAATAACTGGGGAACAGCCCCAAGTGACATTGAGGAAATATATGACAGAGACACTGAGAATACCATCTGAACAGATTCCATCTATAAATAAGGTCTATTTCCTCCCATTTAATAGAAATAGGGAAGGTAACCAGCCACAATTTGATTTGAGTAATCTGACCGATATCTTGGAATCCTCTACAGAAATATATGAGCGAGCGACCTTACTGGTTTCCTTAATTACTGAAACTGATGTTAGTTTGTTAATGAAATTTTATTTTCAACATATGAGTGAGAGTTTCATGGGACAACGGATCCAAATCTTCCCAGACCTATCGAAGATAACACAGGAGAGGAGGAAGGCATTTCTTTCTATGAAGCAGGAGTTAAATACGATTGGGGTTAAGTTTCTTCTAAGATATCCCTGTAAAGGGGTTTTTACCTTAAATCGAGATGTCTATATATTTTATGCCCCGGAACAGCTTAGGGTATTTATAGACTCTAGAAAGAGGGCTTTTGTAACCTCCTCTCCAAATGAGGAACCGGGTTAAGAATCAGGTTTATGTTTAAAAGGATAAATATGTGCTAGCATAAGAAATGCTTTCTTAATTGACTCCCAAATATTTTCTGTTTTTCCTTCCCCCTTTTTCTTAAAATAAAATTGTGGTCTAAATAATAGATGATGATTTCTTGCATATATAAATGTTGAAAGATTTTTTTTTTTTTAACCTAGATCTGCTTTCTGTGGTTCCTCCTACTGACGATACTAAGAGAAGGAATCGCAGAAAGCAGGATTTTTTTGGGTTTTTTTTTCCAATGAGCCCTTGAGTGCAGTAGACCTTTGCACCAGCCCCAGGCTGGCATAAAATTTTCCACATTGTAATGGGAGCATTGGCTGCACGGGAAATTTTTTAAATCGCAGGGATTAGCTAGCCTTATCTACATCATTTACATGTGATGAGCGCTATTAACTTGGTGGTGGTTTGGACATGCGTTTTGGACAAACTAATTCCCGTATTGCATCAGAGGTTATGGGCACACATCCAAAACGCACGTCCAATCATGTATAAAGTCATGCGCTCGGCTGAGTGCACTACATTGCATTGACCTGAATAAGTGAAGCGCCTCAGCCATTCGGAAGCCAATAATGTTTGATAATGGTAAATAGCTTTTTGGTAACTATTGTGAGGTGGTGGGGATTTACCTCACAGCACTCATTAATGCCTGTCTTCTGATTGGACAAGGATCTCCACTGATTGAAACAACTTGTCAAACAGCAGTATTGGCTACTACACTCTGTCAACTAGATTCCACATTTGAAAATGTTATGTTTTGCAGTCTAAACTGGATTTTCAACTTCTGATTTTATTGCCAGCATTAAACTTTTATTCCAAAAATGATAATCTGCTATTTGCTGCAGAAGTCCCATAAGAACCTTGGCTTCACTTCAGTTTTAGGAGCAGGGGATGCTGATTTCTTATACGCTGCACCTATTAGGAGGGTTGGTCTTAGGTGGGTGGTAAGCAGGGCAATTGCCTGAGGCCCGCGCGCATGGAAAAACTGAATAATGTTATTGAGACAGAGCTTTAGGATGCCTAGCACTACTGGACCCACTGTTTATTTTCTGCTCTGGGCACTGGTGTGTCTAATGCCGCCCTGCCCATTAACAGTGCTTGAAGGGGAGAGCACAAAGTGCCAGGATGGTCCTTAAAAAAATAAAATAAATCGGGGGCACTATTCCGCCGTGCTACTGAATGGACGTGTGAACTTGATGCTCCTGCCCCATTAATCATTTTTGCAGTTCCAAAGCCGCCAAAATCCTAATTTGTGAACATCACGACTTTGCAAATAAACCTGTAAAGTATCTATATGGCTACTAGGAAGAGAACCGCCAATTTGAAACAGTTTTCCTTCCATAACTTGCCGGCAGAACCGACCAGCGAGGAGGGCAAAGACGGCGGACAGCCTATCAATACTGATACGGAGCCATTCTTGTAGGCCGCGGAGGAACTACCCAATATTACCGATGTTAACCTTAATATGCCACCAGATTTTCAAAATTTTCGTACACGATCGGAACGCCGGGAGTGGTTTCTAGAGCTGAGGTCAGATATGTGGCAGCACAAATCTGAATTAATGGCATCCATAGACGATATTCATGAAGACCTAGCATCTACCGGACATCGAGTATATGAGCTAGACACTCGTAGTGAGGCCCACAGTGTTATGCTGAACACACTGACTACTCAAAATAAGTTTCTGACTTTGGAGTTAGCCTCACTTGTTGATAAGATAGAGAATGTATAGCAGTGAATGATCAACAATCACGTGAATCCCACAATGATAAATTTAGGTACAGTGGCAGATTATAAATATATCGATCAGAATGCCAGATAGTACTGCAAGAATATAGTATAGACGCTTGTTATTCTTGACCAGTCATAATAGGCTTCATCGTACAAATCAAATTGCTGGATGATTTGCCTTATTTATAATCATCGGTCAAAGTCAAGAATGGGATATAATTTTTTTTGAAAAATGTTTCATTTGCTATGCATTATAATATGTGCAAATTTGTATAACTTATCTTGAAGACATCGCTGATAGTATTAACCTTAAAGCCGTAGGTTGTCAACATGCCCGACATGGGTCCATGTTTTTAAACATGTTTTGGTCAAGAATAACAAGCGTCTATACTATATTCTTGCAGTACTATCTGGCATTCTGATCGATATAACAGTGAATGATGACATAGATGTAATTGGCATCTCAGAGACATGGTGGAAGGAGGACAACCAATGGGACAGTGCTATACCGGGGTACAAATTATATCGCAATGATAGAGAGGAGCACCCGGGAGGCGGAGTGGCGCTTTATGTCCGGGATGGCATAGGGTCCAGCAGGATAAACATCCTGCATGAGACTAAATGCACAATTGAATCTTTATGGGTAGAAATCCCTTGTGTGTCGGGGAAGACTATAGTGATAGGAGTATACTACCGTCTACCTAGTCAAGATGGTGAGACTGACAGTGAAATGCTAAGAAAAATTAGGGAACCAAGTGCGGTAATAATGGAAGACTTCAATTACCCCAATATTGACTGGGTAAATGTATCATCAAGACACGCTACAGAGATAAAGTTCCTGGATGGAATAAATGATAGCTTTATGGAGCAACTGGTTCAGGAACTGATGAGAGAGGGAGCAATTTTAGACCTAATTCTCAGTGGAGCACAGGATTTGGTGAGAGAGGTAACGATGGTGGGGCCGCTTGGCAAGAGTGATCATAATATGATCAAATTTGAATTAATGACTGGAAGGGGGACAGTAAGCAAATCCACGGTTCTCGTGCTAAACTTTCAAAAGGGAAACCTTGATAAAATGAGAAAAATAGTTAGAAAAAAACTGAAAGGAGCAGCTACAAAAGTAAAAAGTGTACAAGAGGTGTGATCATTGTTCAAAAATACCATCCTAGAAGCACAATCCAGATGTATTCCACACATTAAGAAAGGTGGAAAGCAGGCAAAACGATTACCGGCATGGTTAAAAGGGGAGGTGAAAGAAGCTATTTTAGCCAAAAGATCTTCATTCAAAAATTGGAAGAAGGATCCAACAGAAGAAAATAGGATAATGCATAAACATTGGCAAGTTAAATGTAAGACATTGATAAGACAGGCTAAGAGAGAATTTGAAAAGAAGTTGGCCGTAGAGGCAAAAACTCACAGTATAAACTTTTTAAAATATATCCAAAGCAGAAAGCCTGTGAGGGAGTCAGTTGGACCGTTAGATGATTGAGGGGTTAAAGGGGCACTTAGGGAAGATAAGGCCATCACGGAAAGATTAAATGATTTCTTTTCTTCGGTATTTACTGAAGAGGATGTTGGGGAGGTACCCGTACTGGAGAAAGTTGTCATGGGTAATGATTCAGATGGACTGAACAGATTCACGGTGAACCTAGAAGATGTGGTAGATCTGATTGATAAACTGAAGAGTAGTAAATCACCTGGACCGGATGGTATACACCCCAGAGTTCTGAAGGAACTAAAAAATGAAATTTGAGACCTATTAGTAAACATTTGTAACCTATCATTAAAATCATCCATTGTACCTGAAGACTGGAGGATAGCTAATGTAACCCCCATATTTAAAAAGGGCTCCAGGGGAGATCCAGGAAATTACAGACCGGTTAGCCTGATTTCAGTGCCAGGAAAAATAATGGAAAGTGTTCTAAACATCAAAATCACAGAACATATAGAAAGACATGGTTTAATGGAACAAAGTCAGCATGGCTTTACCCAAGCCAAGTCTTGCCTCACAAATCTGCTTCACTTTTTTGAAGCAGTTAATAAACATGTGGATAAAGGTGAACCGGTAGATGTAGTGTACTTGGATTTTCAGAAAGCATTTGACAAAGTTCCTGATGAGAGGCTTCTAGGAAAAGTAAAAAGTCATGGGATAGGTGGTGATGTCCTTTCGTGGATTGCAAACAGGCTAATAGATAGGAAACAAAGAGTAGGATTAAATGGACAATTTTCTCAGTGGAAGAGAGTGGGCAGTGGAGTGCCTCAGGGATCTGTACTGGGACCCTTACTTTTCAATATATTCATAAATGATCTGGAAAGAAATCGACAAGTGAGGTAATCAAATTTGCAGATGATACAAAATTGTTCAGAGTAGTTAAATCACAAGCAGATTGTGATAAATTGCAGGAAGACCTTGTGAGGCTGGAAAATTGGGCATCTAAATGGCTGATGAAATTTAATGTGGACAAGTGCAAGGTGATGCATATAGGGAAAAATAACCCATGCTATAATTACACAATGTTAGGTTCCATATTAGGTGCTACTACCCAAGAAAGAGATCTAGGCACCATAGTGGACAACACATTGAAATCGTCGGTTCAGTGTGCTGCGGCAGTCAAAAAAGCAAACAGAATGTTGGAAACTATTAGAAAGGGAATAGTTAATAAAACGGAAAATGTCATAATGCCTCTGTAAATTATCTAGCTGCAAATGGAAAAGAAGCCAAATATGCTGGAACTGGTATTCTCATATCCTCTCACTTAACTCATGAACTGTTAGCACAGCATTCTGACCCAGGAGGTCATTGTGTTTTGGTTAGAGTATGCATAGCAGGAAATATATATACACTTTTGTCCTTATATGCCCCTAATCACAAATCAGGGTGTTTTTTCTAGAACGTATTAGGAAACTTCTGGAGTCTCAAGGGGAGGGATCGGTTATAATAGTGGGAGATTTTAACTTCTCACCACGCCCTGATATTGATAACTCTGGCACTCAAAATAGGTTACCAGTTGGCACCAAGAAAGCTTTTCATACCTTGATGGAGGAATGGGACTTGGTAGACATATGGAGGCACTTATTCCCCTCCTCTCAATCATGTTCCTTCTATTCTGCGCCACATAAAACATATTCACGCAATGACCTTCTTCTAGTTGATAAAACTATAGGGGCAAAGATCACCAATGCGGGAATCGATAATATTACTTGGTCCTACCATGCTCCGGTGTGGCTGGATGCTAATTTTAATATAGGTAATAATTGTCAACGCTTTTGGTGATTGAATGAATCTTTATTAAGAGATGATGCCTTCCAAGGGCTCTTGGAAGGCATCATCCGTTGTCCCATGAAATAACTTGGGACTGTTGAAAGGCTGTGATGTGAGGTCTTTTTATGTCCAAAGCAGCCTCGCTCAAAAAAGAAGTGCACTGAACTGCTGGGCAAAATTGCATACCTTGCGCACCAACATGTCTGCACTCAATCAGAACATATCTATCATAAATTGCTTGCGGTAAAAACAGAACTCCAAAGGTTAAATGACAATCAGCTATTACGTGCTCTAGACTTATCTAAACAAGAATATTATGAAGGAGGTGACAAATCAGGCTGCTTCTTAGCACGACAATTGAAAAAACGAACGGCTCAGGGCATATTTACCAAAATTAAAGATGCCAAAGGAGAGATACATGTGAAAGTTGATGAAATTAGGAATTGCTTTAAATAATTTTACTCTATACAGCAAAGATTCAACAATAAACGATCCAGACATAGCTGAATACTTGCAATCAGTAGAACTACCCACCCTTTCCCTGGACCCAATGGAATTTTTGGACTCTCCTATTACCTCTATGGAAGTCTTATAAGCGATCAAAACACTTAAACCCGGTAAGACCCCAGGTTTGGATGGGTACTCGAGTGCCTACTATAGCAAGTTCTCTCATATACTAAGTGAATCTCTAACCGCTCTTTTTAATCATATTAGAAAGGGGGGCTCTTTTTCTATACACTCAAATATTGCAGGTATTTCTGTCATTGCCAAGCCAGGAAGAGACCCAACAGTCTGTGGCTCATATAGGCCTATATCTTTGATTAACTTAGATCTGAAGATTTTGGCAAAAATACTAGCACAGCATCTTAACGGATTTTTACCAACCATAGTCCATTCGGATCAGGTAGGATTTATCCTGCAACGAATGGCAGCGGATAACGTGCAAAAGATATAGATTTAATTTGGTGGGTCAACAAGGAACATCTCCCATTCATATTGTTGTCCATTGACGCAGAAAAGACTTTCAACCTCTTACACTCGTCTTTTTTATTCCAGACCCTACAGCGCATGGGCTTTGGTCCTAAAACATGGAGGTCTATATACTCAATATCTGCATGAATGCAAGGAAATTGTTATAAAATATTTTGGAGGTATCAAACGCCGGAACATCTGCACGTAATATATCCAAATTAATCCCTCTTATGCTGGCGTGAGTGTGAACAGCAAGGGACCTTTATACATATATGGTGGCATTGTGATAGAGTTGAACAATATTGGCAAAATATATTTAAATGGATAAGCAAACTTTTTGCGGTGAATTGCATCCCCTCCACAGCTTCAGCCTTACTCAATATACCTCTTTTAGGTGTCCATTGCTGCTTGATCGCTATTGGCCCAAAATTGGAAATCCAAACCAGTGCCTTCTTTGTTGTTGAAAAATTACATAACTATTGCCAAGTAACCTCTCTCACTGCTACTACGCATAATAGAATTTCCTCCTTTTGAACCATCTGTGGTTCCTTAATGCAATCTTTTTCCTAATGGGTTTTGATGCATTTATTACTCTATATTGGCCTATGAAGAGTTTGTTCTTTGAGGTTAACTTTATACGATGTGTGCTACAAAACCAAAGTAATAGGAGGGCCATCTGTAGTGCATCTCTCATAAAGGGAATTTGTTTTATTTTATTTTTTGTCTATACTCTAAGATTTTGAAGCTGGTGACTTATGATCTAATCCAAGATTAGATCATAATCTCGTCATATTATGCCCTTTTCTGTTGTAATTATCATGCTGAATTGTTGTAATTAGTTTCAGTTTTTCCAATTTGCCTTTTGATTTTGTTTATTCTCTCTTTCTTCTCAAACCTGCACTCTCGTTGCCCTGTTGGCTTTGTTTTTTTCCCTCCCCATCTCCCTGTTCTAATGTATTTTCCGCTCATTTTGTTAAAATGGGAACCGGCATGATGTCTCGTACTAATGCCGGTATATAAAAGCTATTAAATAAAATAAATAAATAAGATGTTTTTTGAATTTTAGATGTTGTTTGCTAGAATGAACAATATGGGATGGGGAGGAGGGTTCTTTTACCATATTAAATAAATGTTATATCATTAGAGAACAATTTGTATTTGTTAATTTTGAAAATAATACAACTTTAAATAATAAAAATAAATAAATTCCACAGTAAAGAAATAAACAAAGGTTCTGCCTTTCTGTAGTTTTACAGTGTACCAGTCCTCTCTTTCTTCTTTGGCTCTCTCTCTCATAGTGGGTATTTTATTGCTCTCTCTTCCTCCTTTCTTCTCTAGTCTCTTTCTGCATTCTCCCCTTTCCCCTTTCTCCTGTGTTCTCATCTCCACTCCTCATTCCTTCTTCCTGGATTCCTCACCCCACCATCCTCATTCAACTACCACCAACAAATCTATGATCCTTTACTTTCACCTCTCTATACCCAGTTCTCTCCCTCTGCCATTATTTTATCCTCCTTCCTGATCCTGCCTCTCTCTCTCTGTCTCTTCTCTGTCACAAGTCCTGCTTCCCAGTACTTAGTCCTTTCTCCCTCTCTGTCCATCCTAGGTCCTAATCCCCAGTACTTTTTGCCCTCTCCTCCTATTTCTCTATTCAGCTTCTATCTTTTTCCTTTTCTGCCATCTCTTCTGACTGCATAGATTTTCTCACATTTTTCAGTTCTATCCCCCTCTCCTACACTTCCATTCCTTTTGCCTCCCATACCCTTCACCTCCTCTATCCTTCCATCTCTGAATAATTTCTGATTCCTCCTTTCCCATCTCTCTACATTTCTTATCCTTTGCCTCTATTAACCCTCCATTTCTTCCATCTTCCCCATCTGCTCCCTGCCTCCTCCCCCAGCATCTGCCCCTTTCCTATTCCCCAGTAGCCTCTCCTTGCTCCCCAGCATCTGCCCATTGCCTGCTCCCCCATTCCTTACTTCAGTCTCAATATCTGCCCCTGCCTTTCCCTCCCCTTGACCAATATTTGCCCCTCCTTCCGCACCGTCCGTCGCCCATTTCCAGCATCTACCCCTTGCCTTGCTTCTGTCCCTTCCTGCCTCCCTGCCCTCCATCCCATCATGCCTCTGCTCCTGCCTATTCCCACTCCCATATCTCACTCAAATTTATGGGGCAGCTGCCCCTTTGATGACTGGCGGACCCACGCTGTGCTGGCACAACCACAAGCAGGTTCTAACATCGGGGGATTTCCTGCTGCTAATCTTGATTATCACCGATCAGACCTAGAAAGTGTCAGTCATCAAGGTATGAAATTGCTAGCGAGTTGCGCGGCAGTGGAGAAAGAGCATCAAGTATCAGCAGGCACCTGCTGCTGTTCTGTGTGCAGCACCACTGCTGGGGATGTGTGAGGGAGTCAAGAGATTTGGCAAGAGAAGTGGCAGCTGCAAGACTGAGCAGCATTCCAGGTTGCCCTGACCCAACTGAACGAAGCCAGCAGCAGATGACACATTAGGCAGGGCTTTCCCTGCTCTTGCATGGGCAGGCAGGAGACTTGGCCACAGTTTGTCTCATTGCAACTCCAAGCTCACTCTTACTCCAAGCTCACTCTTACTCCAAGCTCACTCTTACTCCAAGCTCACTCTTACTGGGGCCGATGCAATAAAATTTGCGGAAAGCGGGCGCTGACTTTTCAGCACCTGCTTTCTTAGCGCACGCAAAGGGGGGCGCCATGCAATAAACAAATTAAGGGGTCGTGCTAGCAAAGAGGCGCTAGGGTCGCTGGCACAACTTTAGCGCCTCCTTGCTAACGCGACCCCGCGGTTACTGGCAGTCTGCCGGTTATGAACACTGATGCCGATAAACTCGACGTCGCTTTTCATAACTGCAGTCGGCCGGTTATGAAAGGCGACACCGAGCATATTGGCGTCGGTCTTCAAAGCGGCCGGCAGAGGGGTTTTTTCCGTTTTTTTTTTTTACTTTAAAAAAAAGTACAGAAAAGCAGTTTTTTCTGCTTTTCTGTACTTTTTTTCAGTGCCCTCAGCTATTAACGCCTGCTCCAGGCAGGCATTAATAACTGAGAGATAAATGTGCATCTGAGATGCACATTTATTTTTTTGCATTTGGAGTGAATGACTAATAGCCTCATTCACATGCATTTGCACGTGATGAGCGCTAACTCATTCACTCCGCGTCGGACACGCGTTAAATAGGAGCTAATCCCCCTATTGCATTAGGGGGTGGATTAGCGCCTATTTAACCCGTGTCCGACAGCGGGTTAAACAGTGCACTCAGCTGGGCGCACTGCATTGCATTGGCCCCAAAGTGAGCTCATTGTTTCAGCTCAAAGGGTTCAGTTTGCCCTGTCAAATGCAGCTCTCAATACTTAAGGTCTTATTTTTCTCCAAAAGGAACACAAACACCATTCAAGATACAACTAAGTGAAAGGTCACAAAAATAAATTGGAAACACTCACCCCCCCCCCCCCTTTTCCATTCATCCAAACATCACCTGTCAAAACAGAAAGCCACAAAAACCACCACCTATCAAATGGGAAACCACAAGACAAAATGAAAAAAGCTACCTGGCCAACTGAAATTCCTCTTCCGTCTGCTCTACCAGTCCCAAACCTATGGGTTATATCCTCTCATCCAGCACATGCAAGCAGAGGGTCTTTTTTTTTTTTTTTTTTTTTAAATATAATGACATTACATTCATAAATGTCATAAGAACATAAGAAAATGCCATACTGGGTCAGACCAAGGGTCCATCAAGCCCAGCATCCTGTTTCCAACAGTGGCCAATCCAGGCCATAAGAACCTGGCAAGTACCCAAAAACTAAGTCTATTTCATGTTACCGTTGCTAGTAATAGTGGTGGTTATTATATAAGTCAACTTAATTAATAGCAGGTAATGGACTTCTCCTCCAAGAACTTATCCAATCATTTTTTAAACACAGCTATACTAACTGCACTAACCACATCCTCTGGCAACAAATTCCAGAGTTTAATTGTGCATTGAGTGAAAAAGAACTTTCTCTGATTAGTTTTAAATGTGCCACATGCTAACTTCTTGCAGTGCCCCCTAGTCTTTCTATTATCCGAAAGAGTAAAAAACCGATTCACATCTACCCGTTCTAGACCTCTCATGATTTTAAACACCTCTATCATATCCCCCCTCAGCTGTCTCTTCTCCAAGCTGAAAAGTCCTAACCTCTTTAGTCTTTCCTCATAGGGGAGCTGTTCCATTCCCATTATCATTTTGGTCGCCCTTCTCTGTACCTTCTCCATCACAATTATATCTTTTTTGAGATGCGGCGACCAGAATTGTACACAGTATTCAAGGTGCAGTCTCACCATGGAGCGATACAGAGGCATTATGACATTTTCCGTTTTATTCCCCATTCCCTTTCAAATAATACCCAACATTCTGTTTGCTTTTATGACTGCTGCAGCACACTGAACCGACAATTTCAATGTGTTATCCACTAAAGATGTGAATCGGAACTGGAATCGGTTCCGATTCACATCGTGAAATTTTTTTTGTGCGGCCAGATCAGGTTTTTTTTTTTTTGTTTGTTTTTTTTTAATTGGCTGCGCCTGAGCCGATAAACAAAAAAACCCACCCGACCTTTTAAAACAGTTCCCTTAGCTTCCCCAACCCTCCCGACTCCCCCCCAAAACATTTGAAAATTACCTGGTGGTCCAGTGGGGGTCCCGGTAGCGATCTCCCGCTCTCGGGCCATCGGCTGCCACTAATAAAAATGGCGCCGATGGTCCTTTGCCCTTACCATGTGACAGGGTATCCGTGCTATTGGCCGGCCCCTGTCACATGGTAGGAGCACTGGACGGCCCGCGCCATTTTTAAAGATGGCACCGGCCATCCATTACTCCTACCATGTGACAGGGGCCGGCCAATGGCACGGATACCCTGTCACATGGTAAGGGCAAAGGGCCATCGGCGCCTTTTTTATTAGTGGCACCCGACGGCCCGAGAGTGGGAGATCGCTCCCTGGACCCTCACTGGACCACCAGGTAATTTTCAAACGTTTTGGGGGGGTCAGTAGGGTGGGGGAAGCTAAGGGAGCTGTTTTAAAGGGTCGGGGTGGGTTTAGGGGTTGTTTTTGTGTGCCGTTGTTCCCGCCCTCCCCCCAAAACGATAAGAAAACCCCATGAACAATTTTGTGGGGTTTTCCTTTCGGTTTCGGGGAGCCCCCGATTTCTGATGACTTTGAAAATATCGTGTAACTATATTGTGTAACTATAGCATGGGTTATTTTTCCCTATATGCACCACCTTGCACTTGTCCACATTAAATTTCATCTGCCATTTTGATGCCAAATTTTCCAGCCTCACAAGGTCTTCCTGCAATTTATCACAATCTGCTTGTGATTTAACTACTCTGAATAATTTTGTGTCATCTGCAAATTTGATTACCTCACTCGTCGTATTTCTTTCCAGATCATTTATAAATATATTGAAAACTAAGGTGTAGCAGAAGTAAAGGAAAGGAAATTAACAGGTAAGAATTTCTCCTTCCTCTTCCTTCCGTTCCACCAGTCTCAAACCTGCTTTGAATCATGAAGGAAGTCCAAACCGGGTAGCAGTTTGGGAGGCCCTTGACCTGAAACGGGACCTCCCCTCAACGACGATATCCCGGGAGACCAATTCAAAAGGGCTTCCGAGTCTAAATCAGCCGTTAGAATGGCTGTAGCTAACGGGAACGGCTCTCCAGAGGCAGGAGACCTTCTGGGCGAAGGTTTTTACATGCCTGTAACCTCTAAAGAGGACATTTTCTTAGTGGGAGGTGTAACTCAAATTAATTCCAGTGATTCTGATTTACCGCAGCAAAGAGAGCACAGACTCCCTTCTGAGATGTGCGTTTCGTGCTGCAAATGCCACAGCAACAACTTTTTTCAGCCATCGAATCAGTGAGCTAAAAACTCAAATACCGAGCGGTGACAAGCAAGCGGTTCAACCAAGCAGTAAGCGTTGGCTTCAAATCTCCTGCCGCTCAAGCCAAACGCTCTACCTTGCCAAAAGACATAGGAAGGAAACAGAAAAAGTTTTGCTGTCTGAGCACGCGTCACTGCAAGAGAAACATCCGCAGGAGCATGGCTCTAATATAATCTGTAGGCCCAGGCTTGGAAATTAGGAAAACGGCTGATTATTAATAAACTAAATCCTTCTATTCGACGAGTCCTGAACTCAAAACGCCCATCCAGCGGCTGGAGGCAGAGAACACTGGCTGGATATGGTCTAAATATGATGTTTATGCATGTGATGTCATTATATTTAAAAAAAAAAACAAACCACTCCTTCTCCATGTGCTGGGTGAGAAGATATAACCCATAGGTTCTGGACTGATGTAGCAAAAGGAAAGGAAAGGAAAGGATTTCTCCATCAACCAGAAAGGAAATCCGCGCCCCCCCCCCCCCCAAAAAAAAAGCAATAGCCCATGTCTGGTAGCTTAACTGGTAAGTACTGTGGATTGGCATAGAGAGGGTACCTGGTTTAATTCTTGGTTTGGCTGGTGAAGAGATTGCTGCCAAGAGAGAAAAATGAGGCTGCGTTCTGTATCCGTCTGGGAGAACAGGAGCAGGTGGTGTGGCCAGGGTCATGTATCTCTGCTTTCTAGATGCATTCCAGGATCGGGGCTGGTATGCCAGCACGTCTGTTTCACCAAGCCCACTGCCAGGAGGAGAAATCTGCTTTTAAACAGGAACTAAAAAAAAAAAACAACAAACAAACCCCAACGTAAACCTATAAATCTCATGTTAAACACGGCATTAATAACTATTACTCCCCAATGCTGAGAGGTGTGTTGACTTTACTCATGTTTTTTTTTAATGCTGTAAATTTAAATCCTAGTCAGAGGTGGGGCAAAGTTTTTGCAGCTAGTATTAGTGTATGAGATGCACACTTTTATAAGCCAAAGTATGCTCCTAACTCATATTTTGTATGCAGAACTTTTGGGAGCACGACTTTCGTGGTCCTGAGTCATATGGTGCTCCCAACTTTTAAGGGCACTTTTCTTTGCAGACAAGCAGGACAGACTCAGACACACAAGGAAAGGGGGGGGGGGGGGGGGGGGGTGACATCGTTTAGTAATGCACCATCACAACGGTTTACAATTAGGCACGAAATAAGTTTGGTTTGGTTTCTAAATTAACTAGAGGGTGCCAATAAATTTCTCGGTTACATATTTCAATAATATACTTTATATGGAAAGTGGATTGGGAATTCCAATTATATGATTAATAGGATAATCATATATGTTTTATACTGTCTGATTCTTAATTTAATACTTAATTATGTGAAAAATAATAAAGTAAGCAATTCAGCTTTTTTTGGGTGACTATTAGCTGTGTGCATGTGTTCTTATTCACTGACCTTACTGGGAAAGGCTTTTTTGAAGAGCCATGTTTTTAAACTTTTTTTGAAGAGTTTTAAATCTTTCATTAGTCTTATTTCGAGAGGTAATGCATTCCATAATATTGGCCCCGCTAAAGATAATGCTCTCTCTCTAACTTGGGTTAGTTTTGCTGTTTTGACCGAGGGTATGTATATCTGCATACCCTGTCTATTCACTTTCTACAGTCTCTTTGCAGCTCAGCAACCTTGGAATTGCAGTTCCAGTATCTGAGGGACTTCAGCCCTGCCGGGCAGCTCACTACTGCCACCTCTGGTGGTTATACTACCTTTCTAATAAAAGATCTGTGTCTGTCTGCATACTCCAGCCTAGCCGGTGGTCCCTCTCGGGACTCCCTCCTGGGGGCACTGTCATCTGCCATCGGCCCAAGGATTCACCTATCTACTTTCTGTCCAGCTGAGCACCATCTCCATTACTCCGTTGGTACAGATTGCCAACTCTGCAGTCTACATCATAACATATTGCCATTCCTTAGCAGACCCTTAGGAGGCAGTACACAACAGATTGCTACCCCTCCCCAAAGGGGAGGAGTAGCAATCAGACTGCCATTCGCATCTGCTAGCTCCTCCCATCCACATAGCAAATCCCATCAGATTGCTAACCTGCTAGCAGATCCCACAACAGATTCCTAACTCCTCCTTCTACAGGAGCCACAGCACAACAGATTGCTAACTCCTCCTTTCCAAAGGAGCCAAAACTAACAGAACATTTCCAAGTTTATTTGACAGGGGAGAATGCCTAGATTAAAGCTCAGTACTTTATGAAGGACAAAACTGCATGGTGGCATAACCCTTCCCAATTTATTGGCTTATTACTGGGCTTCTGAACTAGCTTGTTTAAAAGACTAGTTGGGTGGGAATTTCACAGCTTCCTGGGTTTCTTTGGAAGCTGGTATGGCAGAGGGAGTGGATTTATCCTTTTTATTTCAATTGCTTCTTGCTTCCACCAGGGTTCACATGGCTTTCAGATCGAGGTATATTTTATCACTTACTGAGCAAATATGGAGGGCTTTGTGCAAAGGAATTGGGATTTCACATGAAGGTGTGACTCCCCTATCACTGTTGAAGGATAACCCCAATATATCTGTCTTTACATTTCAACACAAAATGGAAGTTTGGTGGATTATACATTTTAGATTTTGGGTCAGTTGCGTAATGACGACTGGTAATCGTTCGCCTAATTGAAGTCTGAATATGGTCAGAGAGGAATCATGCATATATACACAAGAATCGGATGCTTTGTCCAGAATGGAAGATGTTCAGTGGAGCCTATGTGCGCGCACTAGGGTTAACACTTTTATGCTTGTGGAGGAGGATGGTAAACTGATATCTTTATTATATTATTATATATTATATTATCATTCATTGTAAACCGGTATGATGTGCATAACTAATGCCAGTATATAAAAATGTTTAAATAAATAAATAAATAAATAAATAAATAAATGAATAAATAAATATAAGGCCATTATTCAGTTTCCTGGGGAACAGACCTCTTTTATCTTTGGTTAGACAATGGATTGAAAATTTGGGATTGATGCTGACTGCGACTGACTGGAAATGCACTTGGAGAGCTGCTCACAGTGTTTCAATATGCAGTAGCCACTTGGAATTAATGTATAAATTGGTGTCCAGAACATTTGGTATCCATTATTCTTCATTAAGTTCTCTCCCTCCTCTTCTAGGCTTTGCTGTAGGGGATGTGAGGAAGAGGGGTTATAGTTCCACATGTGGTGGTCCTATTCTTATATCTAGTCTTTTTGGATACAGGTGGTGAAAAGAATTGTTGACATTTTGGAGATCCCCTTTCAATTAGAGCCTGCCTTGTACCTATTGGGATGGTGGCAATGTGTCTCTAAATAAATACTATATTATTGGCAGTTAGATTTATGATAGCCACCTTTTAGAAGGTCACTTCTTCAATTTTGCACTGGAAAAAGCAAGTACATGAAATTGCCCTGACAGAAAAGCTGACATACAAATTGAAAAATAACAGTGCCAGGCGTGAAAGGGTATGGAGAAAGTATTGGGATTACTTTAACAGTCAAAGACTAAAAGGTGCATTTTCAAAAGTTGCATGTGTAAAAAAAATAGCACTTAAGTAAATTAGCATATACTTGAGAAAAGGGGAATTGTGGACTATTTGCGTCAAATTGGTCATTTCCTTCACACGCATGTTTTAAAATGTGTTCCCTTGCATACATAGACTAATTGTTAAAATTGGTTATTTCACTACCGCATGCATGTTAGAAAATCCAGACTTGTATGTGAAAGCCAACACAAGGGGGGGGGGGGAGGGTTGAATGCATCTAAATAACTCTAGTAAAATGTACTCTCATGTATCCCTTTAAAATTTGAAGTACAAATACACGGTTATATCATTTGCGCACACTTATCCGGCTACATTCCAATTTATATGGCAAAGCAGCGCCATTGCTGCCATTTAGACTGACAAATTTGAACTTATTCGGATAATTTTCTTAGACTTATCTGGCTCTCTTACATTCACAGATAAGTCCGAAAAGCACTTCTTAGATGGACAAGTACGGGCGGATTTTCAAAGCCCTGCTCGCGTAAATCCGCCCGGATTTACGCGAGCAGGGCCTTGCGTGCCTATTTTCCATAGGCCGCCGGCGCGCACAGAACCCCGGGACGCGCGTAGGTCCCTGGATTTTCGGAAGGGGGCGTGGCCAAATGACGCAGCGTTTTGGGGGCGGGGCGCAGCGTTTCGGGGGCGGGCCCGGGGGCGTGGTTTCAGGCCAGGGCGTAAATCCATGGATAAAGGTAGGGGGGGGGGTTTAGATAGGGTCGGGGGGGTGGGTTAGGTAGAGGAAGGGAGGGGAAGGTGAGGGGAGGGCGAAAGAGAGTTCCCTCCGAGGCCGCTCTGATTTCGGCCGGCTGTCCAAAATCGGCAGCCTTGCGCGCGCCGATTTTGCGCAAACAAAAGTTCGCGATCGCGCAGTTTTTCAAAATATACCCCATAATGTATTTCATACTTATCCAGCTAAAGGTTGCTACTTTGCTGGATAAATCAGAACTTATTTGGATGAGAGCAGCTACTTTTCCAGATAAGTCCAAACTTGTGTGGCTCATGGTTCTTCAATAGAGAGTTTGTGTGCACATATGTACTCGTATTTTTGGAGGAGTATTGGAGGAGGATGGTAAACTGATTTCTTTATTATATAAGGCCACTTGTATTTTGTAACCTATGCATATTGTATCCATGCAGGTTATAAAATACAGTAGTAAATTTGCATGTGCCCATATGCATGTGTAAATGTGCATACAGAAGCAGTTTTGAAAGTTATATTTATCCTCAGGGATGGTAACTTTAAAAGGAATGCACACGTACGAGCCCACATGCTAGAATTTTAAATCGTCCGTGAAAGTGCATGTATATTATATTAAATAATATGCCTAGCTCCTAATTTTAAGCTGTTACACGAGGAAATGTTATTCACATATGATTCCTTAGGACTTGTTGAATTTTACACATGCAAGGGAACACATTTTAAAACATGCGTGTGTGAAGGAAATTACCAATTTGACCAAGTAGTCCACAAGTTTGCCGACTCTATCTCCAGATCATCCAGACCCCTCTGGCCCTTTAGCATGCACTTCCCCGAGTTTACCCAAACCCCTCACCCAGTCAGTTTTTGGCTGTAATGAGTTTTATTCAGACTTACACCTGATAAAGAGTAAAATTAAATAAGCGCAGGTAACAGCCCTATCTGCGCTGTTTGCTGGTTTTAGAATTGGGATTTATGTGGGTAAATGTTGGCTTCTCCCTGGAATGCCCCTGACCTGCCCTCCCCTTTTTTTTTTTTTTTTTTTTTTTTTTACATGCGCACTGTTGCTCACGCGCATATATGTATGGAATTTACCACTGTTAAAAAGAGTTGCGCACGCTAGGCCTCTTAAAATTCATTTCTAAAAGTTCTTTTTTGTTTATCTTTCACATACCTGCTCTCACTTTATTACTATTAATAATAATATGGTATATAGATTTTTCCATTGTACCAATGTATTTGTTGTATTTTTTTTGAAAATGTGGTTTTTATATTTTGCTGAATAAATAAAAACGTTTAAAAAAACCCTATCTAGCAGTGGTACCTCATCTGAAGAAGGAAAGTATCTTAATATTTCTATACTCAGATGATTGGCTAATATCGAGTAGAACCTTAGAAGTGAAAGTCTCTACCAGTTTATTCGTTTGATTCCTGGTGTCTCTGGGTTTTGTTCTAAACCATGAGAAATTTCACTCCCCCCCCCCCCCCCCCCCCCCGACTCATCACTTAAAGTTCACAGGAGTGCGTCTGAACTCTCAGGATAAAGCCTTCCTTCTTATGCAGAGATTACTAAATTTCTATTCATTGAGACGAAGTATTCACAACCCAGCATCAATACCAGCAAGATCATTTATGGAACTATTGGGACACAGGGCAGCCACGGTGCATGTAACCCCATTTGTTTGATTACACGAGATTCCCACAATGGCATCTCAAAAGATATCGGAATCAATATTTCAAGCCCCTGTTCGCATGCCAACAACTCCCCAACTTCATCAGTCTCTGAAGTGATGGACTCAATCATCCAGTCTTCCTCCAGGTCAAATGTTTCACCCTCCACAAATAAATTAACATTAATGACAGATGCATCATCACAAGCATGGGAGTACATATAGGCAATCTGACCTCAAAAGGAATATGGAGCCTCAAGGAACATACCAGAGCCCTCCATATAAACACACTAGAGCTGAAGGCAATCTTCAAAACACTGAGAATGTTTAAAACATTCATATAGGGGACAAGAGACAATATTATAGCAATGTACTACACAAACAAAGATACAAAGGCCCCCCCCCCCCCCGTCCAGACTGTGAATTACCCCTGTTCTAGTAACATCGTAATGATGGCAGAATCCATTCTGTCCAGCAAGCTTCTTAAGGTATTATCTGCCATGCCATGTGAGTTACTCCCATGTTTAAGGGTAGCAACTTCTGTTCCGTGCAATTATTCCCACGCTTTATGATAACCCATAAAAAATTTACTACTAGCAAATTTTAACTGGGTGCTGAGCCTTCTTGAAAATTCAGATAGGTCTAAAGTGATTTGCTTATGGACTTGGCCTTAGAAGCAGCCTTGTATTTTTTCACTTATGTCTGCATATCAGTACTTCAGACCATAAAAGTCAGGGCCCATGTTGGTTGTTGTCTAAATCTAATTCATCTTCCACCCCTCCCCAACTTGCCATCAAAGCAGAGAGATATCTTAGTTGTGTCAAAAGCATCAAGGCGTATTGGTTAAGGATAGTAATCCCTTGCTTTCTGTTAAGAGTAGTAACTGCTGCTCCATGCGGGTTACCCCCATCCTTATCAGTTCCTCAGACTGTAAAAGTCTGGGCCCGGCCCCTCATTGGTTGTTGTCTGAATCCGATTCCCCTTTTCTCCCTGCTATCGAAGCGTAGAACAATGTTGCAGTTGAGAAATTATATTCACTAATAAATTATATTTACTGGTGTGATTTACTTTCGGGCTCATTGCATGAGTGGGGGATGAGACAAGGTCTCGGTCACCCAATACCACAATCCCGTGCCCTTCCCAAACAACCTCTCACTCTTGGCATAACAAACTAGATACCATCATCACACCAGAATAAACAGCAATTAATCATTGTACTAGTATTGTGTAAGTAGGCCATAAATCCAACCAGAACAATGAATGGGAAAAGAACAGTAGGGACGCATAAGATTCCAATATCTGCTTTAACATTTCACAAGCAGGCAAAAGCAACAATGGGGATGGCCCATTGGCAGGGCAACCAACATACTCATATGGATAATAAAAAATAAGAAACACAAATAGAGAAAGTTCAGGGGGGAAGGCAGTGAAGTAAACTAAAAAAAATGTATCTTTACTCTTGAGTACTCAGAGGAAAAAAAAGTCTGATCCACCTCAATGTCACCAATTTGTAAAGGGTGCACCCCACCCCAAACACTAAATTGTGTAAAAACAAACAAACAAACAAAAAACCGCAATCAAGAAAACGAAGGTGTCTTTATTGATAGTGGAGCTGACTAGATGATAAACTAAATAGACAAGCACTGCAGGGTGTGAGAGACCTCTCTCTTCTAGGGAACTTTCCCCAAATAGTTTACTTGGCACTAGACAGAAAGCTGACCTGGTTTCTAGTCTCTTACAGAAAGACCATGGTCCACCAGTTTTTCTTTCCTGGCCTTCCTCTCTCTCTGGTTCCTGGTTCCAACTGCTGCTGGTATCCACCCTCTCTCTCACAGACTGGAGAAATGTGCCTTTTTTACCTTATGTGATCAGATTCCCAGCATTTCATCTGCTTCCTTGTCTGCTGGCAATGGAGACAGACAAAGATCTAAATGAAGCCAAAAATTTAAAAAGCCTCCAATGGATAACTTATTCAGCTAAAGTTAGCCAGATAAGTTATCCCAGATAATCAGCAGGATAAACACCATGCAGAATATCCCTAATTAAAGATATCCAGCTACCTTTAGCTGGATACATTTCTGTCTAACTGGCTATCTTGTGAATATCACTGGTTAGGTTTAAAATTATCCAGCCAGTTAAATGACAATGAGAGCTAACAAAAAAAAAATTGAGGATCGCGGGCCTAGTGGTCCTATTCTCACCTCCCCCTTCCCAGTCAACGAAAACAAAATTGAGCCACTGGGCCAAGTCCCCACTCCCAACTCCCCCAAACCTCTCAAAGTATTGAATATAAATCAATTTTGAAGGGTCAGTATTGGCCTCTCACCCTTCTACAACCTGCTCCCTGGTTCAGTATAAATTTTATCCCCAGTGAGCTCTCCTTCCCCCCACCCTAATCCTCCTATCAACCCAGTACCATTTGAAATAGCAATCTTCAGCCGGGGTTGCAGTATACCACTACCGTGAGCCCGGCCAGTGTTTCCCGCATTGCCATGTCAGCAACACTGGAAACTTACAATAACAACATTGCTGTGAACAGAAGGAAGACCAAACTACTGCTGCTGTGGTATAATAGTGAGGTGAAAAAGGCAATTAAAGCCTAAAAGACATCTTTCGAAAAATGGAAAGCAGACCGAAATGAGGAAAATAGGGATGTGTATAAGCTCTGGCAAATTAGATGTAAAAAAGTAATTAAGCAGGCTAAGAGAGAATTTGAAACGAATTTTGCCATAGAGGTAAAACCAAGCACATTTAAAGCAAAATCCTGTGACAAAGTTAGTTGGGTTGCTAGATAACAGAAAGATAAAAAGCATGCTCAGGGCGGACAAAGAAATAGAAGAAAAACTAAATGAACTGTTTGTATTTTCTTAGGAAGACTTTGGGGGCATACCCACACCAGAAACATTTTTTGAGGGTGATGATTGAGGGACTAAACAAAATTATTTTGAAACTAGAGGACATTTAAATCAGTTTGACAGACTAAGATGGTTTTCACCTCAGAGTTCTAAAGGAACTCAAACATGAAATGCAGATTTGTTTCTGGTGATCTGCAACATGTCATCTAGAACAGGCACAGTACCTGAAGTCTGGAGTGTGGTCAATGTGATGGCAGTTTTTAAAAAAGGGATCTGGGGTGATCCAGGATCCAGATGAGCTTGACCGGTGAGCTTGATGTCAATGCTGGGCAAAATGGTAGAAGCTATTCTTAGACAAAATTACTGACCAAATACTGTAGATAGACATAGTTTAATGGGGGGAGTGTCAACACGTTTTTTGCAAAGATAGGTTTTGCCTTACTAATTCACTAGATTTTTTTTAAAGGTATAAATCATGCTGATAAAGATGACCTGGTTGATATTGTGTATTTGGATTTTCAGAAGGCATTTGACAAAGTCCCTCATGAAGGACTCTTCAGGAAATTGGGAGCTCATGGGTTTTGGGGCCAGTGTCCTTTTGTGGCTTGGTAACAGATAAAAGACATGGATAAAAGCCAGGAAACAGATGGTAGGACTAAATGGTCCATTTTCCTAATGGAGAAAGGTTATTAGTGGAGTGCCCTGGTCTGTTCTGGCACTTGTGCCATTTAGCATATTCATAAATCAGCTGGAAAAAGAAACAGCAAGTGAGCTGAGCAAATTTACAAAAGACACAAAATTTTTTCAAGTCATTAAAGCAGCAGATTGTAAGAAACTGCAGTCTAGACTGAGTATCTAAATGGCAGATGCAATTTAATGTGGACAAATGTAAAGTAATGCATGTAGGGAAAAAGAGTCAACTATAGGTACATGATTCTGGGTTGCTGGTTAGGAGTCACCACCCAGGAAAAGGACCTCACAGTCCTTGTGGACAATACCTTGAAATCTTGGACTCAGTACATGGCAGTGGTCAAAAAGGCAAATAGAATGTTAGTAGTTAATTGGAAAGCAAAAAAGAACAAAACTGAGATTATTATAAGCCCTTTGTATAGATCCATGGTGCAGTTCTGCACCTTGAGTATTATGTGCAGTTCTGGTCACCACATCTCAAAAAAAGCAGACATAGAAAAGGTACAGAGAAACGCAACAAAAATGATAAAGGGGATAGAAAAGCTCCCTTATGGACAAAGGCCAAACAGATTAGGGTTCTTTAGCTTGGAGACAAGATGACAGAGGGAATATGGTTGAGATTTATAAAATCATGAGTGGGGTGGAATAGATAAACAGGGAACGGTTGTTTACCTTTTCAAATACTTGGATTGGGGTACTCTAATGAAACTAGCAACCAGGAGATTTAAAACATCGTAGGAAGTATTTTTTCATTCCGTGCACAATCGAACTATGGAATCTGTTGCCAGAGGATGTAGTCAAGGGAACTAACAGTGAGGTTCAAAAGAGAGTCGGACAAGTTCCTGAAAGAAAGATCTATAAACAGTTATTAGCCAGTTAGACTGGGGAAGCCATTGCTTATCTCTGGAAGTGAAATAGATCAACTATTGGGGATCTACCGGGTCCTTGTGATCCGGACTGGCCACTGTCAGAGATAGGATGCTGGGCTTGATGGGCCTTCGTCTGATCCAGCATCGCACTTCTTATGTACCTACGCTCTTAAAATTGTCCCTCCGGCCCAGTCCTGATGTCCACCTTGCAAACAGCAGCTGACCCTGGCCCCATTCCTCGTGGCACTCCCGACTGATGTCAGATGTCAGGGCAGGGATACTGCAGCAGCTCATGGCTCCCAGAAGCGCACAGCCCAGGGCAATAGCACTGATTTGGCTTCGCCTAAGGATGTCCTTGCTCGCAGAGCCCTCATTTTATGACCCCCTTGTTCTAGAACTTGCCTTCCATTGTATTTGAATTTCTGTTATATATATATATATATCATAGTCGGGAGGAGAGACAGGGAAAATATATTTACATAGCTGGGAACCTTTTTTAGTTGCAATCTCCTTTAGATTGCTGTTGATTAGCAGAGGAATGCATATCAGCTTTTTATCTTCCACCATTACACACATCTGGCTAATTCACACTTTCTCCCTCCCTCTGCCACTTTTACTCTTCTCCAGGGAAAACCCCAGCATTTTCTTCCCTTTCCTGCTTTCCACCTCACCTTACCTTACATTACAGCTCCCAGACTTGTGTACCCTCAGCAGAATCCCAGAGAATCACAGTTGCAGATGAAGCTGTGTGTGTTGCAACTCCTTTCCTCCATTTTCTCCTCACATGCTATTGCATGCACCGACCGCAGCTATGGCCAGGAGCCAGCATCGATGCCGCACTGCTCCTTCTCTTCCCGACGCTGGTTACGTGGCAGCCCTCCCCGGGCCGAGCCGCACCGCCGGCCCTGTGCTACCACCTTCCTCTCGGGCCAGGAGTATCCCTAGCGCGTGCTTCTCCTCAGATTTAAAGGGCCCACGATGGGAATTGCCCGTGGCCCTTATTGATGACCTCATGGGTCTTCCTCTACTTAAGGCAAGCTCTGACAGTCAGAGCTTGCCTTGGCAACAAGTTCCCTCACTCTCCTGAGCTGCGCTTCAGTGCTTCGTTACTTCAGTGTTCCCGTGATCCTGACTGCCCATGTCCCTGGTTCCTGTGTCCCTGTGTTCCCACCTACCCTCGTTCCTGCCTTCGGACAGAATTTTGGCTTCTGACCTTCTGCCTGGACTTGACTACAAGTACCGCCGCCTGACCTGACCTTCTGCCTGGATCCAACTATGAGTACTGCCACCTTACCTGACCTTCTGCCTGGATCTGAGTCCGAGTATCGCTGCCAGCCTCCTACCTCCGACCCGACCTTGTGTGCTACCACTTGATCATCTCTTCATGGGATCATCTACGCAGAGGCCCACCTAAGTCCAGTCGACCCTGGTACCCAAGGGCTCAACCTGTGGAGGAACAAGGGCTGGTGTTGGCGAAGCTCCTGCTGGCCTCTGCTCCCAGCTCGGCCTTGCCTACCAACAGATGGGGCCTGTAGGAGTGTCTGCCACGGGTAGCACCAACTCCTCCTTGGCCCAAGGGTCTACTCCTCCAACACATGCTGCCTGCAGTATGGGCTCCAGGCTTACCTCTCCTCTCCTATTCTATGAAGCCTTTCTGAAGAGAAGGAGCTGGAGCAGTAAACGGAGAGGCCTGAGCTTTCAATTGATACAAATTCCCAGAATCTCTACGTGTATATATATTTAGATCCCTTTTTAGTATTTGTGGTGCAGAACATGTACCATTTGGCAGTCCTTCTGGACTGCCTTCATTCTGTGTCCTTCCCAAAGTGCAGCCTCCAGAATCAAACACAGTACTCCAGAGGAATTCTCACTAATGATTTCTACAATGTATAATCATTTCTTTTTTTTCTCTCACACACATGCTCCCTCTCTCTAATACACATACACATATCCTCATACAGGCTTCCTCACTCTCTCGCGCACACACACATCACCTTTTTCATACACAAGCTCCCAATCTCTCACACACATACATACTCCTTCACAATCTCCTCATATAGGCCTCTCTCTGAAACCCACACTCAAGCATCCCCCCACTCTCTTACCTCCCATGCTCTCTCTCACATCCTCTTGCTCTCTCTCACTCTCCCCTCCCCTCATATAGGCTCCCTCACTCTGAAACCCACACTCAAGCATCACCCCCACTCTCTTACCTCCCCATGCTCTCTCTCACATCCTCCCCCCTCCCTCACACACACATTCTTTCTCACCGGGGCATTCCTTCTACCCCGTGAGCGAAGCACACTCCGTTTGCGGCACACGGGGGCCTTCCTTCTTCGCCACGAATGGAGCGCGTCCCGTGGCACACGCAGACACGCTCTGTTTGCAGCATGCCGGGGTCTCTGCATAGGGGGGGAATTCTGCGCAAATTCTGCGCTCTGCAGTAGCGCAGAATTCCCCCAGGACTAAATAGTAAGACCGCCTTTCCCTTGCAATACTGGAACTGACAGGCAGGTGTCAACCTAACTCCTGCTGTGCTCTTTAGTTTCTAGCAGCTAGCAATAAACATGTTATTCTGTTGCTTGTATATCCTAACATGAGGTTTGGAATGCATACTCCCCCAGTTTCCAAAAGATAATGTAACACTGTAACACTCTAAAATACTATTGGTTAGGAAGCTAATGCCTTAGATTTTCATTAGTTGTACAGTACCCAGCTCCAGAGTGACCCAGCACAGAATTTGCCAGGAAATCTTAGTATTGGATGGGATGGTAGAGGAACCAGATTTGTGCCAAGGCCCTGCCCTACACACCCTTGTGAGGACAACTTCTCTGAACCTCCCAAGGCACTTCATAAGTACAGTGAAAAGTATTAGCATTACTTGTTTGAATCTTTATTTTACCTGTTGCTGTTTGCAAATTAATTTTTTTTCTGTTCACTGTTCTTGCTGTTTTTTTAAATTAACTTTACTTTGTTAGCTCTGTCCTACAACTGATAATCCCAGTATTTTTTGTATGTGGTCTGTAGGTACAGTTTTAGGAACATGATCCTTGGTTTATGTAGAGTCTCAGTATCCCTAGAAACCACTAGGGATACCTTGCAAGTGGGGTACTTGCCTAGAGGCAAGCAAGAACCCAGGTAGTGAATGGGAGGCTACCATTGTTGGGGTATGTGCACAGGTATAGATGGGCCTGGGCAGTGCTTGGCATGACCTTCCAAGAGTTCGAAAGGTTAACTCTGAGTGGGTGTTAGGAGTAGTGCTAAGGTATTACATGACAGACGTTTACATCCACACTGGATATTTTGCCATAAACCAGAATGTATTAAGGACATAATGCAAATTATTTTGTATTTACATTTTCTTTGCAGGTAATCTTGATGAAGAATTGAAAAACCAACTAGTCAAAAGATGGGAGAAGATAAACGAACAAGAGTTTTCTAAACTTACCCTCAATAAGCCTGAAGACTAGTATTGTACAGACTGACCATGTGGGTTTGCCTAGTTCTAAGGAAGGCTGGTACTATATCTGTCTATGCTCTACATTACTGTGGCATTCTGTTAGAAGAGACTCTGACCTTTTGACTGGAGCACTGCTCTGCCACAGCTTCTGTACCAGGGGCTGGTTGTTGTACAATTAAAGTACTTACATTGTTGAAAATAACAATGACTAAAGGCAAAGTGTATTTCATCTTAGTGGGGAAAAATGATTTAGTTAGGTTGAAAGAGCATTGATCTGATGAATCTAATTATACAAAGATCCACTAAATCTGATTATCTTACAGTTATACTTGTGTACTAAGCCAAGGGAAAGTGATGTTGCCCCCCATCTCCCTGTCCAAGAAATTTGCTATCCATTTGTGGCCAACTTTGTAATTATAGTGAAAAAAATGTCCTTCCTGACCCCCAGATACGATGATCAACTAAATCTTGAATTAGTACTTTCCTTTGAAGTATAATTGTGTGTCATACCCACTGATCCCTTTTGTCTTCTAAAAAACTTGTCCAATGTTAAAGACATTTAGGAGTAGATTTTCAAAGTTACGTGGGCGCGCACACATGGACACGCAATTTTATAACATGCGCGCACAGGCACAGCGGCAAATGGCCACTGTGCCTGGAGGCTCTAACCCTGCCCCCTTCCCACCCCTTTAAGTAAAGCTCAGGGACTTACACGCATCCCAGGGCTTTAGGCCCGGCACGCGTAGGGCTTTGAAAATCCGGCCCTTAGTGTTGTAGCCATTATTTAATCAGCTTGATTTTGTAAGAGCTGTTGGTCCTCAACCCATGCTGATTTTTGCTAAGTATTCCACCTCCTCCTCTTTTATAGAGGCTTTCAGTATTTTCCTTGAAACTGACTTTAATATAATTGGTCACTAGTTAATAGTTTGATACCCTCTTTTGATAATACATTTGCCCTTTGATTATCCTGAAGATCCTGTCCTGTCCTAATTTGTTCATTAAATATTAAGTACAATGATCATTCAAATAACTTGTACATTTGTATATCAACATTATGTAATTATAATCTAGAGTATAATATTTTATGAAATATAAATATTGATTCTATCAAAATGTTTGGTGTGAATTTTGAAGTAATTTATTTACTGTCTTGGCCTCCAAAATACCTCTTCATTTTTTTTCCAGCTCAGTTGGACTCAAGGCTGGTACATGAGCCATTATTTAATATTTACAATTACCCAGGGACTTGCCCCCTCTTTAAAAGACCCTCTGTTCTCCCTGTTGTTAGTCTGGTTATTGTAGTAATGAGTCCTAAGGCCACAAGTCATGGATCACAGGCTTTAACAATAACCGTAACACCCACTCCCCCCCCCCCCCCCCCATGGAACTGTGAATGCTGCCTCTGTAACTTCCCTACCTGATCCAGGGTGCAGAAGACCCAACTTGGGGATCAAACAGGGGACTTTCTCCTTGGCAGTGTGAGTCACTGGCTAGCCTGAATTAATATTTACAGTGCTTCCTCAGTCCTTATGCAATACCTCTTTCTATTCTCCTTTTGGGATCTTGGTACTCTGTGTGTAGAGGTACAGGAAGAATAGAAAAGCCCCAACTGGAGCTGCTCACGCCAAATGGGCTTCTACAATTGACTGGAAAAGAGATGACAAAAAACTTAGGAACAGACCATCAGCAAGGATTCTCTCTGGTTTTCTTGTTCCATTTCGGATAGAAGGAAATTAAAGATAGGGCACTTGAAGATAAAAGGACTGGGAATGGATAAATAATGAACTGGGTGGAGTTACAGCATGACTAGGCCAAAAACTCAATAGCAAGTTCAACATATACAAGCTGAAAACAGATGACTAAAAATAGAGACGAGTTGAAAGATCAGCTAAGAATTGCCATACTGGCTCATACCAAGAGTCCAACAAACCCAGTATCCTGTTTCCAACTATGGCCAATTTAGGTCACAAGTACCTGGCAGGATCCCAAATAGTAGATAGATTACATGCTGCTTATCCCAGTGATAAGCAGAGGCAGTCCTCAAGTCTAGCTGGTTAATAACTGTTTGTGGACTTTCCCTCCAGAAACTTGTCCACATTTTTTTTTAAGACCAGCTATGTTAATAACCATATCCTCTGGCAATTAATTCCAAAGCTTTACCATACACTGAGTGGCTCAAAACTCTGCCCCAAATCCAGGGACCATGATCCTAGAATCAATCATTTATGGAAATTATGTAAAAATGTCAAATGAAAAAAAAAAAGATGTCTGTTAAGTGTGTACATGAACTTTGTGAGCTATCAGTAATTTTTTTCCTTCACCATATTAAAGAAAAAGTGAAAATCAGATTTATTTATTTATTTTTACTATTGAAGATGAACCCGAAGCTAGTGCTACATTAAAATATCCTATGAACCCTGTGACTTTATTAGATACTGACTTTCTTACTGAGGTATTTGAAGATATACAGAGCTAGTTAATTAGCGGATCAGAAGAGTATTGTATGCAAAGGTGAGGTTAATCGTGAATCAAAGTAATCACTAATTCACCAATAAATATGGATCAATATATAGTGCATACCTTAGCGTAAGGATTGTTAAGACATTTTTAAACATAATACTGCTGCATATTTTTTCTTTCCATCTCTAGTCTGCCTGGCACTGATGAGCTGAGAAAAGGCAGGAGACATCTGTTTTTCTAACTGATAAGGCTGGTGAAGGCCAATGTTTGGGAGTTAGGCATAGGATGTCTCTAATGAGCTACAGCAGAACCATAAATCTTGTCACAGTTATGAGTGAAAATTAAACCAACTGCACTTGCAAAAAACCTGGATTAAAGCCAGAGAATTAGAGTTTAAGAATGGCAATTGACAATATTCTTTAGATGACCCATGGACAAGAGCTGGTAGCTAGTGCGTGGGGTCTCCGGGCCAGTGTCCCTCGGTTTTTTCACAAATGTGTTGACTTACACCAAAGGGACTGTGAGGGAGGCATCTTTTCTTTGTATAGATCTTTATCTTCCTTTATTATTGTAACACTATTTGCTTTTTACTACTTCATACAATATTGCTGTGATGCTGTGTGATATTTATTTAGATTTGTATATTCTGCTTTTAGGCACTTCAAAGTGTACATCAAAACAGAATACATTCAGGTACTATAGGTATTTCCCTTTTTGTCTTTACTGATTTTTACCATATTTTGTAAACTGAGTTTTATTTTTACAAGATTGTGCTGTGTGTTCTGTGATGTAATATACTACCATTCCGGCCACTGCTTACATGAAATCTCTCATGAAATGCTGGAGGGAGCTCAAACCCTTACATATTAATCTCGCTAAGCTCTCCAAAAGATAGTTTTCCTTGCCATTGGGGTGATTTTTCAATCACTAGTGCTTGGGAGTGGATAGTGGCAAGCTGGCAGGCTACTGTTTTCTTGTCCTCTTGTTCCTGAGTGAGCACCCAGGACTTCATGTTTTGGGATCTTCCTTTTTGGAGCTGCTGGGGAAGGGACATGAGGGGAGTATTGCGGACTGGGCTGGGCTGAGGAAGATGGAGTCAGGCTGCAGTTTAGAGAGCCTGTGAATTGCAGGTGGTATGGGTATCTTTTCTGCTGAACCTCAGACTGTGGGACATTTTTCCTTGGTTGCTGGGAACTGGAGAAACTGCTTGGGAGTTTGGTTTGTTTTTTTTTTAATGTGGCAGTTTTATTCTGCTCTTTTTTTGTTGGAACCAGGGCTGGGATCTTGTGCCAAAAGCTTTCACTTGCAACTACCAGGGGGACTTTTCCCATATTTAAACCGGAGTGATTTGTAGTCTCTATAAGAACCTCGGTATATAAAAAAATTAAAAATAAATAAATAAATAAATAAATTTTCATCTCTACAAGTATTTTAGCACAACACAAACAATGCACTTATAGGATTTATCAACTAGCTACATATGCAATAGGCCTGTATAATATTGTGTACCATGAATGATAAGCTGTATGAACATTTCATGAAGCCTGGTTTCCTCCTTTTGTACAGAAATTTGCATAAGAAAATGTCTGTGTAATATGTGCATCATTAAATATTAAAAATGGTTTTCCCTATAAGGTAGAAATGAAATGGAATCAGCAAAAACTCACAGGCACTAACCATTGGCAGGGCAGCTTTAAAAAAATACCTGACATCACCACAAAGGGCTCTAACTTCTCTAAGATTAGAACTGAGCTGACCTTTTTCTCTATAGGAAATAAAAAGAAGAAATAGTTCTAAGTATCTGGGGCATTAAGGGCACATGAATAGTGAGAGCTGGGGATCACTGGGTGCTCTATCATCTAACTGAATCAAAGTCATTTGTGGAAAGGACAGAGGCATACAAACCTAAGAAACTCATTATACTAATGGAATCTCAACATAAAACCAGAATAAATAACTGACAGCACAGACGCACTGAAGTGCTAATAATGTTTCTTTCATTAGCTGGTTTACATAAGGCTTACAAATTTAGCAACCATGGAGCCATAACCAATACTCAAAAACTTCCTCACCCTCCATCAGACCTCCTTGCGTGGTTGTGCGAAAGGCTGGTTCTTGCAGTGCCTTGCCTCTTTTTCAATTAATTTGTCCATCAGTTTTTTTCTCTCTCTTCTCAGTTCCTTTGTTCTACATTTTACACCCAGTTTTGTGTCAGATGTTTCAGTCTCTTTGACTAGATATGTATAATCAGTATTTTCTAGGAAAAAAAAAAAATAAGGTGCCAGTACTCAGATGCAGGGCTGTTCTTAGAGAGGGGAGAAAATCAAGGTGATTGGGCACAGCCACCTCCTGCAGTCAGCTTCAGGACCTATGAAAAGGCAGCACTGCAAATATTACATTGGTCTCTAGAACACCTGCAAAAAAAAACAAACCCCAAAACAAAACAAGATGGACAGCTATGGCTCTCTACACAGAAGCTACACACTGGCAAAATACTTCACCTCAGTGACACACACAGAACACAGATCATCAGTAAATAGAGAATAAGTGACCACAAATTAGAAACAGGAATATGCAGATACAAACTGAATGGAAAACCCCCAAGTAGCAAGACTGTGCATTCAATGCAACACTGGAGAAATAGAAACAGAAACGCATTTCCTCCCGTATTGTGCCAGATACAAATATGTCAGATATACACATTTACAGTCCCAATGCTGTTAGAATCACTAAACCACCTTTGTCAGGACATTTTGGGCCCTGACATACCCCCCCCCCCCCCCAAGAATGATAAAGGGCTTGGCAGCTCCAAAACACCACCTCTTGCCACCCCCAGCCCCCCAAACTAGTACTTTATCCTTTTGTTCCTACCCTCCACTCAGCACCAGTATCCCCAACCCTTTCTTGGGACCCCGTCCAGTACCAGCATCCTCTTGCTCAGCATTCCTCTCTCTCCCCATACAGTATCCCTCTCCACTCCCTCTCTCTTTTCTCCAGGGTCAAGTCACACCCCCCCCCCCCCCCCTTCTCTTTCCTACCTAACAGCATCTCGCTCTTTATCCCACCCACAACCTTCCAGCAGGCAGCCACAGACTGAACCCCCAGCTCTCTCTTTCCCTGTAGAGCAGCATTCCCCATTCTCTAGCCAGGCAGCACATTGGGTATCCCCTTGCCTCCTTCTCCTACATCACGGCAGCTCCAGCACAGGCCCATCGCCCTCAGATTGGCTCTAGCAGCAGTGGTTACAGCAGACAGACAGAGTTCCAACCACAATGTTGGGGCCAGCGTGGATTGGCAGCATTACAGCATCGCTTGCTTGCATTCTCCCGTGGGTGGTCATGGATTGGCTGCAACTGCAGCCTGGGTATAACACACAGGGGGGGCCGATGCAATAAATGTGTCAGCTGAGCGTCCATTTCCTGCACCCGACTGTCAAGTGTTTGTTTGTTTGAGGGTTTTTAAAAACTTTTTTCTTTAAGTTTTTCCTCCTGCTTAATATCGCAACGATATTAAGTAGGAGGAAGTACAGAAAAGCAGGTTTTTTCCTGCTTTTCTGTACTTGTTTTTAATGCGCTCAGCTACTAACGCCTGCTCCAGGCAGGCGTTAATAGAAGACAGTTAAATGTGCGTCCAAGACGCACATTTTTTTTTTTTTTTGCATCGGAGTGAATGCCTAATAGCCTCATTCACATGCATTTGGACGCGCGTTGAATATGCGCTACTCCCCTTATTGCATTGGGGACTGATTAGTACCTATTCTACCCGCGCTAATCGGCCTCAGGGAGAGGGGGTGCCACGCCTGTATGTTTACTTTTGGGGCAGTGGTATAAAGTTCAAATTCCAGGCCTCTCCCCCCCCTCCCCCACACACAATAGATGTGAGAGTCAAAGGCTGGGAGGTGGGGGGGGGGGGGGGGGGAGGGAAAGAGCAGGGGGACCAGGAAATCCCCTTTAAGAATCCTAAATAGAAACATAGTAATTGATGGCAGAAAAAGATCCAAGTAGTGTATCCAGACTGCCTGCCAATTTTCTTTTTTAGGGTAGAAACTGCCAGTCCATGCCTTCTGTTAAGGATAGCAACTGCCACCTGATGCAGGCTACCCCTTGTCATTATTTCCATCCTTTAGCCACTAGGGACCCTGTCTTTATCCCATCCCATTTTGAATTCCTTTAGTAGTTGAGCTGAATGGAAATAGAATATAAACTGGAATAAATAAAAAATCTCTTCTAGAAGGGCAATCCATGCATGCACCACCCTATCTGTGAAGAAACATTTCCTATTAAAATACAAAGCACAAACAAATGAGGTGACCCTATAATTGTACACAAAGGGGTAGAGTAATGCAATTATGCGCGGCGACGCATCGGGGCCTTCCCCAGTTCCCTCCCAGTCCGCACCAATTAAGGAGCGGACTGGGAGGAAACTTCCCAACCCCCTAGCCTAACCTTCCTTCCTCTTCCCTGCCCTCCTCCTACCCTATCCTAAATACCCCCAAATTTCTTATTTTATCTTTTGCTTCTGCTTCCGAGCAAGAGAAAGTTGTGCACACCGGTACCCTGCCAGTGCGCAATCCCCTGGCACAGCGGCAAATGGCTGCTGTGCCGGGCACCTCTAGGCCCGCCCTGCCCCTGGACCACCCCGGGACTTACACGCACCCCGGCAGTTTACGTGTGTGGCCAGACCCTTTGAAAATTGGCCCAGCGTGCATAAGCTTTGAAAATCCGGCCCCAAATCTTTAAACATGAAAATATAAATGCTAAAGAATCCAATACTTAAATTTCAAAATGTAAAGGAGTATGGTATCAAAATATAGTGCTAAATTTTGTAAGCCGCTGTCTCTTACCAGCAATAGGCTTCAAATAATATCAGTGTGTAGCACACCAGTTCATATCACATGCCAGATCTCCTTGACAAAATTACCAATTATTTGAAAAATATTAAATTACAGAAAAGATTCTTGAAGAAAACTGCAAAAAAAAAACCAAAACCCCTTATCAGTTGATATTTTTGGCAAGTAGATCTGCCAAACTGTATATGAAATGGTGTGCAAACAAGCGAAACCTTCCAAGTAGATGATTTTACACAGAATTTTAAGTACATATACAAAATAAATTGTTGTTTTTGTTTTTAGTGATTGCAATATCTACCTTGTTACAATCAACCATGATGAGAGGTGATTAGAATTAGTGGTGCATGAAAGATTTGAGACATAATATATATGAATCAGTGCCAAAGATAAAGATCAGGCCTTACATATATTAATTGTGTTGATTTTTCAGCCAGGTTTGGGTGAGGGATATTTTTGATACATGAATTGTTGTACTATATGCTGATATTGGGGTTTTTTTGTCTTAAGTGCATTTAAGAAAAACATTTAAAAAATAGTTTGACTTTATAATCTCAAATGAATGGTCACTGATATGGACCGATGATTACATATGAACCACTGAGACCAAAGGTATACCATAAGTAAATTTGGTCCCTGGGCATGTATGTTATGAAGGTCCTTATATATTTAAAAAATACTTCCAGGAATAGACACCAGTGTTCATGCAAACAATTAAAAGTTTGTGTGTGCAATTACAGGGTCACCTCATTTGTTTTTGCTTTGTACAAGAAATACTTCCTGAAATTCCTAGTTTACACCTCCTTGGCATTTCGTATCATGAGCTCTAGTTGTACATTCTTCTTTCCATTGGGAAAGTTTTGATTCTTATGCACAATTAATATCTTTCAGGAATTTAAAAGTCCGTATTGTATCTTCCTTGTCCCACCTCTCCTCCAAGGTATACATATTTAGATCCTTCAGTTTCATTTCTTAAGTCTTTTGGGGCAGACCCCACATTCTTTTGGATGCCTTTCTTTGGCCTGCTTTGATTCTGAGGGGGTGTTGGGATGAGAAGATGATTTAGCTGACGGTTGAAGATTATTGGTAAGTATTGCTTGCTGGGTAATATTGGGATTTTAGTTTGGGGAGAAGTGAAATTGTGGGGTTAATTAATTTCAATTGTATGTGTACCTTGATTAAAAGCCAGGAAAGGTAACTAATTTCCTTTAATGTGTGTGCATGTCAGATTAAAAAAACATTTTAAGAAATGTAGGTTCTTTAGTAAGAACATAAGAACATGCCATACTGGGTCAGACCAAGTGTCCATCAAGCCCAGCATCCTGTTTCCAAATCAGGCCAAAAGAACCTGGCAAGTACCCAAAAACTAAGTCTGTTCCATGTTACCGTTGCTAGTAATAGCAGTGGCTATTTTCTAAGTCAACTTAATTAATAGCAGGTAATGGACTTCTCCTCCAAGAACTTATCCAATCCTTTTTTAAACACAGCTATATTAACTGCACTAACCACATCCTCTGGCAACAAATTCCAGAGTTGAAATTCAGAATCTCTAGGATAGGATTCTCTGACATGCTCCCTATTCCATGTGCAGGATGCTAGAGCTCTGTGGATAAGACTATGGTGCAGGGAAGAAAACTTTAGTTTTATTAGGAACTAGTAAACATGTTGGAGAAGAGGAGCCTATCCCGAAGTGATAGGCTCCATCTTAACCAGGCTGTAAACAGGCTGCTGGCACTAACCTTCAAACAGAAGATAGAGCAGCTATTAAACAAAAACATGGGGGAAAAGCCAACAGTTGCTCATCAGTACATGGTTTGGAGGGAAGTATCTTCAAATGACACTAAAATAGTAGAGGAGTTAGGTACCCTGATAGAGAGGAGTAGCCTAGTATTTAGAGCAGTGGATTGTAAGCCAGGGTTCAAATCCCACTACCGCTCTTTATGACCTCGGGCAAGTCACCTCACCCTACATTGCCTCAGATACAAAGATTGTGAGCATTCTGGGGACAGGAAAATACCTACAGTATCTGAATGTAATCCATGTTGAAGTGCCTGAAAAGTGGAATTAAGAATATATACCACTGAATGAAGAGGTAAATATAATTGGCATCTCAAAGACCTGCTGAAAGGAGGATAATCAATGCGTCAGTGCTATACCAGGGTACAAATGATATTGCAATACTAGTGTAGATCAACCAGAGTGGTGTTTTATGTTAGGGATGGCATAGAGTCCAACAGGATAAAGATCCTGTATGAATCCTTATGTGTGATGGAGGAAGAGTGTAGCCGTGAATACTTCCATTCACCTGGCTAAAATGAACAGTTGGATGATGAAATGTTAAAAGATATTAGAGAAAGTAATAAATTTGGCTGCACAGTGATGGGAGATTTCAATTACCCCAATATTGACTGAGAAAATTTAACATCAGAACATGGTAGGGATATAAAGTTTCTAGATGAAAAATGACTACTACATGGAGCAGTTAGTCTGGAACAGAGGAGACAAGGAGCCATTTTAGACAATTCTTTGTGGCATGAAGGATTTAGTACAAGAGGCAAAAATTATAGGGGCCGCTAGGTAACAGCAATAATAGTGTGATCAAGTTTGACTTAATGACTGGGAGGATATTAAGCAAATCTACAACTAGCATTAAACTTTCAAAAGAGAGGCTTTGATAAAATTAGAAAAACAGGGGGAAAAAAGGGTACAGCTACAAAGGTTGAATGGACATCAAGCATGGTAATTGTTTAAAAATACCATCTTAGAAGCCCCTTCCAGATATATTTCATGCATTTAAAAAAAAGTGGAAGGAAGGCCAAACAACTGCTGGCATGGTTAAAAGATGAGAGGCTATTTTAGTTAAAGGATCTTTTTTTCAAAAATTGGAAAAAGGATCCATCAGAGAAAAACAGGAAAATGCATAAGCATTTGCAAGTTAGATGTAAAACATTGGTAAGATGGGTTAAAAGAATTTGAAAAGAAGCTGGGCTTAGAGGCAAAAATATAAAAACTTTTAAAAATCTCTTTAAAGAAGGAAGCCTGTGATGAGGTTGGTAGGTCTGTTAGGTGATAAAGAAATATTTAGGGAAGTTAAGATCATTGCAGAGAGACTGAATAAATTCTGGGTTTACTGAAGAGGATATTGGGGACATAACTGTGCTGGATATTTTCAGTGGTAATGATTTAGAAGAACCAATACAATCACTGAAGTTGGATGATGTAATAAGGTAGGTTGACAGAGTAGCAAATCGCCAGGACCAGATTGTATACACCATAAAATTCTGAAAGAACTAAAAAATGAGATTGCAGATCTGTTATTGGTAATTTGTAACCTATGGTTGGGTTCGTCTGCTGTGCCTGAAGACTGGAGAGTAACCCTGATCTTTAAAAAGGGATCCAGGAGTGAACTTGAAAACTAGAGACCAGTGAGTCTGAATTCAGTGCCAGTAAAAATCGTAGAAATCATCGTAAAGAACAAAATCACAGAACATATAGAAAGACATGGTTTAATGGGACACAGCTAGCATGGATTTACACAAGGGAAATCTTGCCTCACCAATCTGCTACTTTTTTTGAAGGGGTTAATAAACGTGGATAATGGTGAGCTGGTGGATGTAGTGTATTTGGATTTTCAGAAGGCGTTTGACAAAGTGCCCCATGAGAGACTCTTGGGAAAATTAAAAAGTCATGGCATATGAGGCGATGTCCAATTATGGATTGCAAATTGGTTAAAAGATAGGAAGCAGAGAGTAGGACTAAATGGTCATTTTCTTCAGTGAATAAGGGTAAACGGTGGCCTGCATCAGGGATCTGTACTGGAACCAGTGCTTTTTAATATATTTATAAATGTTATGGAAAAGTGAATGAAGTGATCAAATTTGCAGGTAATACAAAATTATTCCGAGTTGTTAAATCACAAGCAAATTGTGAAAAGATTGCAGGAGGATCTTGTGAGATTGAAGACTGGCATTTAAATGGCAGATGAAATTTAATGTGGATAAGTGCAAAGTGATGCACATGGGGAAAAGTAACCCACACTGTAGTTACATGATGTTAGGTTCCATATTAGGAGTTACTGCCCAGGAAAAGGACCTGGGCACAGCGGACAATACTTTGAAATCCTCAGTTCAGTGTGCGGCGGTGATTAAAAAAGCAAATAAATTTTAATTAGAAAAATAAATGAGACTATAACAGCAAATTTCATAATGCCTCTGAATCGCTCCATGGTGAGGCCGCACCTGTAGTATTGTGTGCAGTTCTGGTCACATCTCAAAAAAAGTTGCATTGGAAAGAAAGGGTATAGAGAAGGGTGACCAAAATGATAAAGGGGATGAAATAGCTCCCCTACGAGGAAGGCGTGGTTTCGGCCCGGGGGCGTTCCGGGGACGTGGCCACGGCCTCTGGACCAGCCCCCGGACCGGAACATGGAGCGCGGCAGCCGGCCCGGTGCGCGCAAAGTTAGGGGGGGGGGGTTAGATAGGGCCAGGGGGGTGGGTTAGGTAGGGGAAGGGAAGGTGCGGGGGGGTGGAAGAAAAGTTCCCTCCGAGGCCGCTCCGATTTTGGAGCGGCCTCGGAGGGAACAGAGGCAGGCTGCGCGGCTCGGCGCGCGCAGGCTGCCGATTTTGGGCAGCCTTGCGCGCGCCGACCCCGGATTTTAGCGGCTACGCTCGTATCTATTGAAATCCCACGTACTCTTGTTTGCGCCTGGTGCGCGAACAAAATTACGCGTGTGTGCAGATTTATAAAATCTGCCCCTTAGTGTAGCTGAGTTTAAAAAAGGTTTGGACAAATTCCAGGAGAAATCAATAAACTTTATTACCCAAGTAGACATAAATCACCACTATTTATCAATGCTCAACAGCAGCATGGGATCTATTTACTGTTTGGGATCTTGGCAGGTACTTGTGATCTGGATTGGCCACTGTTGGAAACAAGATACAGGGCTTGACTGATTCTCAGATTGACCCCGTATGGCAAGTTCTTATGATCCTGTCTCTATTCTTTTTGAGATGCAGTCCCCAGAACTGAACACAGTACACCATGTAGGATTGCCAATTGGCTCCAGATTTCCAGAATAGATTAATCTGGTCCTGGTTTTACTCCCTTGCATGCAGATACTTAGAAATCTTGTTTTTCTTAGGGAATGCAATAGGGAAATAAGAAAAAGTCCCAGCATACAATGGGGTAAAAACCAGGATTTGACCAACCTGCCTGAAAATCTAGAGACATTTCACAACCCTAATGCCAGGTGAGGCCTCATCAAAGGCTTATGGCTGATATTGCTGCAAAAGGGGAGTGATGACTTTTGCAATCAAGACATTTTGGATTTTTATTCTTAAATTACTTTTGGACTATCTCTAGTCATTGTGAAAGAACAATTAGAGTATGTTGTGTATATCAGTGAAACAAACTAATAAATTTAATGCATTTTGATTTGTATTTTTTAGACAATGAAAAAGTGTACAAGTGTTACAAGGTACTGTATAAATCACTGTAGTTACAGTTATATAAGAGTGTATTAAACAAAGGCACAGGATTTTAAATGTATCAACATTTGACTTGGCCCATTCACACCTATAGCACTTGTAAGTACTTATACCTCATCTGTAACTAAGCATCATTCTTTAAGAGTTAGCCAGTGGCTTTTCAGAGTATTTCTATATAAACATGAAACCAGTTCCATGAACTATACTACTTTGATGCTTAAGCCCTGGGTGTGCACTGCTTACCAATGGTAAATGAAAAAAACCCTAGCAACATCCACAGGCTGCAGTCACATTAGAAGATTTTTAAAGAATGGAATAATGAACTTAAAAGTTACATCTAATTTGTTCTCCAACTTCTGACCTTTATTTCAAGTGCCAGTGTGAATTGGAGTCCCCCCTCCAGAACAAATTTAAATAAACTAAAGGGCTAAGTAGTTCAATTTACCATTTCATGCAGCACTTTATAGTCACTTTACCCTCCATTGCCTCAAGTAAAAAATGATTCTGAGCCCTCTGCAGATAGGGATGTACCTATATTATCTTAACATGCCAAAAGTGGGATACAAATAAAATAAAAATAATTCCAAGGAAATGGTAAAAATACAAGGTAAGAAACATTGGTCAAATTCATAATGGTCAGCTGGCATATTTCTTCTGCCGAAAGTACAGAACATTGACCTGGGCCTATTCAGCGCATAAACACAAAAAGTGGAAGACAGATGGTGTTTAAATTGAGCCTTGCATATAAAACAGATCTGCTGCAACTACTGAGAAATGTACCAAATACAACATACAACATGCATGAAGTTTCAGTCTCCATTTCACATAACGGGTGTTTGAGAAGAAAGAAATGCTGAAATCCAAGCTGGATATTAAACTACATTCTATTCATAAAGATGTCAATTCACCACAGCTTGGGACAGACAAGCTGCTAATAAAAATTGATTTACTGCTATGAGCAAATAAAATAGTGGTATCCAGAGTCTGAAAAAGGAGCAGCTAAAATGCCTTGTGCATCTAAGCAACCCTAAAGACAACCCCCTTGTATAAAGGGTTTTAGGACTGCCTCCACTCTCAGGCATGTAAATACATTATTGGCTTGATTACAATATACATGAGGTTCATGTGACATCAGCAATATCAAGAATAGAGCAGAGGACGCACAGGGAGCATGTTCATGCCACAGCACAATCGAAGAGCGAGAAGGCCAAAGCACTGTCCATACTTTCACTGGCACACAGTCACATTTAAATATGCTCCAAAAGAGTTATAAAGGCCTTCTCCACAGGGAACAATGAGGAAAATAGCAACAAGACAAAGGGCCTCATTTTCCAATATCGCATTGGTAACGCATTAGGGGGCATTACCAATGCAAATGAGGCTTCTTTTGTGCAGTGGGGAAACATCGCGTGCGGCGATGTTTTCGCCATTCGCGAAAACATTAGCTTGCTGGACACTCTACCTGGGCAACAACAAGCTAGGTGGAGAGAACGTTGCCCAAATCTCCTCTTGGAGTGAGTTTCCTCACTCCGACGGCCAGCAAATCTTCACTAGAGACCACTGTTCTTTCCGTAGGTCTCATGTGGAATGCGAAAGTGGCCCCCAACCCCCGACGCTGATACCTAATCCCCACCCCGAGTTAGTAGGTGGCCCTCCCATAGGGATTAAAATACCTGTCTAGGGCACAGGCACTATAGTAAGAGTCTCTCTCTCTCTCTCTCTCTCTCTCTCTCTCTCTCTCTCTCCCTCCCCCTCTCTCCCCCTCCCCCCCCCCCCGGTGCCTGAAACAGGCTGTCCGGGACTATCGTGGATGGTGATAATCCTTTTCTGGCCCGTAGCGCAGTCCATAACGCAAATTTGAGGGTTGTAGTTATTAGCCGCGATAGCAGACGCGCTAACACTGCGGCTGTTTTGCTGCACACGATAAACAGGTTCCCGCTTTACATATGCTCCGTCCCAACTCCGCCCCCTGAATACCAAATAACTAATTTGCATGCGTTAACAGCTGTTAACGCGATTTGCGAATTTATCGCACGCGGTAAAGTGCTTGGAAAATGAGGCCCAAAATTATTAGGAGTGGGCTGGATTAGAGACTGTGATACTGGTTATTTTCTTTGGATCCTGTTAGACCCTACTTTTGATAGAGTGCTGGTAAGTAGTTTCAAGTTCTTCTGCTATCATTGGTGAGGCTTTGAATCCTATTGTCTTGGGTGAGAAGACAGACAATTTCTTCATGAAACCACTGGTATCTATACTCAGAAGAGGAAGCAGAGAGGATCCGAAGCATTGTTTGGTGATCCTTTATGATGTTCACTATTTGACCTTACCTCTTGAAAAGACTGTTCCCAGTGCATGGTAAGCCCGAAGCTTGCACTCCTGAGAATCTGCAAGTATATGGCCTTTGCAGAGGTTCTTCCTGTAGTTTCAAAAACATTATAGGGGATCTGAACTAGAGGTTTGTTTCTCGCACTCTTTTTTTTCTTTTTTTTTCTTCAGAAGGCTATGGAATTTATTTACATCTCAAGGGAGATGGCGAACAAATTTTGCAGCAGCACCAAAATTCTCTGCTAATATTTAATTATGTACAGGTTGTATGAAATTATACAATCATAAAAAAGTAGGGTGATTACACAATGTGAACTTTAGCAAAAATAGTACACAATACGCCCTTAGGGAAAACCAAATTTATTCAATATGCTATATCATTTCATATCCAAAAGCAACAAATATATATTTTATACACAAAGCACTGTGAATTAAAAACTATTCTTATATCATCCCTCACACTATAGCAAAACAAAACACCATTCAAAATATCAGCCATGACACTAAAAATCTAAAACACGTGTCACACATCAAGTATATATAACTAACTGTCCTAACTGTCTGACTAACTGAAAAGTGCTAAAGTGTATTACCACTGTTATGAACATGTTATATAACTATTTAAGTCTTTAGGACTAATGTGTTTGCTGTTATTTACATATTATATATACTTGTTGCGTGACACGCATGAGTGGTTTAGATTTTTAATGTCATGGCTGTTGACTGATATTTTGAATGGTGTTTTGTTTTGCTACTTTGTGAATGAGGAATGATGTAACAATCAGTTTTTAATTCACAACACATTCTGTATAAAATTATATATTTTGTTGCTTTTGGATATGAATTTATTTAGCTATTGAATATATTTGGGTTTCCTAAGGACTTATTGTATGCTATTTTTATTAATACCAATATCCACACTGATATGTAATCACCCTAATTTTTTTTATGATTGACTTATTTAAAAGCTTTTCTATACCGCCTATAAAAATTATAGGTCTAAACGGTTTACAAAATATAACGTACATAATCAAGTTTTAACAAATTAAAACATTAATAGAATAAAAAAACATGTAATTATTAAATAACATTAAAAACAAACATGCAATAGAACAGCATGAAAATCAAGACAGGGAAAACCTTCATGCCCAATGATCAGTAAACACTAGTGAACACATAAGTTTTTACAGCCTTTTAAAATTCTCTTGTATTTGTAACAAGTCAAATTTGGTACTGAGTTCAATAATATAGAGCCTGCTACAGAGAAGGCATGTTTTGGGTACGATCTAGCCTGGCTGTTTTGATATTTGGAATCTGCAGATAATTTTTGTCAATTGATCATAAGTAGCGAGGAGGTTGATATAGACGTAAGAAGGAATATAACCATACGGTCGATGCACTGTGTATTAAATTATGGATGATGGATAATTTATTTATTTATTTATCTATTTATTTATTTAGCATTTTTTATATACCGAGGTATAGCAGAGTCGCCTTCACTCCGGTTTACATTCAAAAAACAACATGTTACATTGAACGATGTATGAAGTTTAAAATTTAAAATTAACGATAAATAGAGACATAACAAGGAGAATGAATATAGCAAGGTAACATATAATATAATATAATATAATATAATATAATATCTTATATTGAATACATTGACAAATTGGTAACCAGTGAAGTTGTTGTAAAACTGGAGTAATATGTTCTCTACGGTTTGTATTGGTGAGTAAATAGGCTGCAGTGTTCTGGACTAATTGAAGGGGATGTAGTGTATGGTTGGGGAGGCCTAAATAGAGTGAGTTGCAATAATCTAAACCAGTCAGTATTAAAGCTTGTAGTATAGAGCAGAAATCTTTCAGATATAGGAGGGGTTTTAGGTTTTGGGGTTTTTTTTGTTCTTTTTTAACAAATGTATTTTATAGAAGGAATTTGTTACTGATGAAATATTGGCAGTCATGGATAGATTGGAGTCTAAAATGACACCTAGGTTACGTGCCCATGTAGAAATGGAGATAGTGATATTATCAAATGTAAATTCCAAAGGGGGAGCACAAGTTGAATCAGGAATAGTCGATAAGTATATTATTTCTGTTTTTGAGGCATTAAGTCAATTGTGAGACAGCCATGTTTTTAATGATTTTAGGTAAAGGTTTACTAGAGAAAATGTATTACTCCAGGAGGTGTTATATGGCAAGATGAATTGAATGTATGCATATATTTTGAATTTTATATTGAGACCAGAGAGTAAATGGCAGAGAGGTAACAGATAAATGTTAAATAAAATAGCAGACAAGGCTGACCCTTGAGGGACATCTGAGCTGGTGTAGTACTAGTTGGAATGACAGTGTCCCAAGTTAACTTGTTGTGGTCTGTGAAATAAAGATTCAAACCATTGGAGAACCGTACTGTTGATACCAATATGTTAAAGATTGGCAAGGAGGATGCTGTGATTCTAAGGTATCGAAAGTTGCAGAAATATTGAGAAATATTAGGATGTAATCTACATTGGAATCTAAACGTTGGATTATGGAGTCAAAGGATGAGAGTAAAAGTGATTCTGTTTTATGTCCTTTATGGAATCCACTTTGATCTGGATAAAGTCTATTATTTTCATCTATGTATTAATTTTGTTGATAGAGTACTACTGGTTCAATTATTTTAGCCAATGTAGTTAAATAGGCAATTGGATGATAGTTTGAAAGATCCATGTGATCTATTAGTTTCTTTTTGGGAACTGGAAGAATAGAGGTTTGTTTCAAGGTTTGGGAATGTGCCAGAAGATAGGGACAGGTTGACTAATTGTGCCAGTAGTGGAGAAATAGATTCTCTGATTTCTTTTAGTAACTGTCCAGAACAGGGCTTGTAAGGGCTATTTAATATTTTCATTTTTGTGAGAATGTGAGTTATTGCGGAAGAGTCAATAGGAGAAAAATCGGAGCAGGAACTGATGGCCGGAGGAAGATTTGTTTTAGGAATGGGAAGATGGTTGAAGTTTGAAGAAAGATTGATAATTTTATCTTTGAATTTGTCAGCTATATTATTGCAAAAAGAGTCTGAAATATGGTCAAAAGATTTGTTTTTTTACAATGGTTAATAATTTTACAATATTGAATAGTGTGTTGCAGTTACCATTTGCTTCATGTTTTTTATCTGCATAATATAATTTTTTGGCATGATCAATTTCCTTTTTATATTTATGTAGATATGAAAAATAAGCATTTTTTCTTTCAGCGAGAGGATTTTTTCCACCAGCATCATTCCAAGTGACATAATTTAACTTTTGTATTGTGCAAAAGTGGAGAATACCATGGGGCACTTAGTCTGAAGGAAACAGTACAACGTTTTCTCAGGGCAAGTTTATCTAGGAAACTAGAGACTGAGTAATTCCATTTCTCAATTATGGAGTCAAAATCTGCAATAGTGTCAATATTGAAAATTGTGGAGATTTGAGGAAGAAGTAAGTTACAAAATGATTCTGGATTAACTTTTTTCCTTGGGAGCAGTATGTAGCTGAAAGTCTTAATTTGAGTTTACCAGCTACCTGAATAACAAAGTGGTCTGACCAATTGAACAATTTGAGTAGTTGCTGTTAGAGATGCATTACCAGGATTATAAAATAGTAGGTCAAGGGTTTGACCTAATCTGTGAGCGGGTTGGCTAATTAGTTGTGACCATCCTAACCCAGATAATGCCTGCTGTCCTGGGACCTAACTGCCCTGGATGAAATCCTGATGATTTCACAGCCATCAGTGTTGTGGCTCCTCCCAAGACAAAAAGGAACAAACTTTCATGGTTAGTGATCATTTGAGCTCTCTTGGAATATAATGAGAAAGCCCAGGCCTGCTTCTCTGACATGGTGAGAAAAACCAATGCTGCAAAATCAAAATGCCTTTAGACAAGAGATGCTTGAGAAAAATGATCAAGTCCTGTCCTATGCCCCATTTCCTGCTGAAAAATCACGAGAGATGGGTGGGGGAGGGAATTCAGCACTGTCAAAAGAATGTAATATTTTAAAGAACCATAATCATGACTAGGGAACTCCAAGAATAAAATAATTACATTTCTGACCAAGGCCAAAATTGCAAAACATTTAATGTGAAGCAGTGGCATTCAAGGTAGGGGTGTGTGTGTGTGTGTGTGTGTGTGTGTGGGGGGGTGTTTCAGTACATGCATACCAGCACCTCCCCGCCCCCCAAAACCATATGGCATCATTACATTCCTTTACTCTCCCCTATCCCCCAATACAACACTCGGCCAGGACAGGTCTGGGGAGAGCCACTGACCCAAAGCAGTACAGCTCCCTATGGAATCCTGCTTTTACACGGGGAACCAATGCAGCCAGAGCTGTTGCAAAAGTATTAGGTGCCCTAGCAAACCTTATAGCCTTGCAACGCTCCCCACACAAAATTTAAAATCAAGTATTTAAACAGATTTTACATGGAAAAGGACTTTTTTCTGAGACAAAAATATCACTTACAAGATGTATTTTGTATTTATATGCATTGCTGTGGTGCTAATCACAAATCCTATCAATCACAAGATGTATTTTGTATTTATATGCATTGCTGTGGTGCTAATCACAAATCCTGCAAAAAGAAAAAAAAGACACTTGGAACGTGTATGGCATTAGCCTATTATAATGTACACGGGGTGTGAGCTTAGTCCTTAAAGACACAGGTACACTGAATTACAATAACAATATAGTAGACCTCCCATACCAAAACAGCACTAGCTGCCAGCACTCAAATAGTTACAATTCTATCTATGAAAAGGCAACACAACAAATATTATCCCAGGCCCTAAAACATCAATACATCTCCTATCAGAAAAACAGGCCAAGCCAGACTACTACAGATCGCTACACAGAAACGATGTGCTAGCAGAATATCTTATCTCAGTCACATGCAGAACACAGACAGACCCTCACCAAATACAGAATAAGGCTGCCCTAAAGTATATTTAGAAACATGCAGGGAAAAATTGTACTGGAACCTTCAAAAAGAAAGACTCTTTATCAAGAAATATAAAGCATTATTCATAATAGTAAATGCATACTAAAAAAGAATATATCAAAACAGATGACAAGAACATCCAATAATTAAAAATGCATATCAAAATTTTTCAAAATTTCCCAAACGCCAATAAAATATTTTGAAACAGCAAATTCCTCAATAATAATTAAAATAAGGATAAAAAAATCCCCCACTCTTCATACTTGAAATTTCAGTAACCCTTAGATTATTGTGGATTAGTTGGGGGTGGAGGTGCACACAGACTTTATAATCTCTCTTATATACAAGCATTAACATGTTCATTCTCACACACACACATATATATGCTCACTCTCAAGCACCCACTCTCTTGCTCCCTTACATAGGCTCACTGATACACACAGGCTTCCTTCACACCCGTGAATACAGCGGCGGCCATCTTTAAATACGGCGGCGGCCATCTTTAAAGATGGTGCCGGCCAGCCAGTGCTCCTACCATGTGACAGGGGCCGGCCAATGGCACGGATACCCTGTCATATGGTAAGGGCAAAGGGCCATCGGCGCCATCTTTATGAGTGGCAGCCGACGGCCTGAGAACAGGAGATCGCTCCAGGGACCACCACTAGACCACCAGGTATGTTTTGGGGGGATCAGGAGGGTGGGGGAAGCTAAGGGGTCGTTTTTAAAGGGTCGGGTGGGTTTTTTTTTTATCGGGCCATCGGCGCCATTTTTGAGTGGCAGCCAAAATGGCGCTGATGGACCGAGAGCAGGAGATCGTTCCCCGTGCCCCCACTGGACCACCAGGTACTCGTAAAAAGTTTTGGGGGGGTTTGGGAGGGTGGGGGAAGGTAAGGGATTTGTTTTATAGGGTCGGGGTGGGTTTACGAGTTTTTTTGGTGTGCCGGTTTTCCCTGCCCTCCCCCGATTTACGATTTTTCATGATAAATTGGGGGAATTTCTATTGTATCGCGACTCTTAACGATTTTTGACGATTTAAAATATATCTGACGATTGTTTTAAATCATCAAAAAACGATTCACATCCCTAGAAAGCACCAGTCCTTTTTTAAAAATGTATAATAAAGCAGTCTTTGTTTGCTAGTAATGTTTTTCTTGTCTGTATTTCAACATTTAAACAGTAATTGGAACTGCTACTGAACAATAACTTAGTGCAATAAATAGAAACAAAAACAAACAAAATAAAGCATATAATGAGGTATATAGCTGTGCTCAAATTATGTCTGGGGAAGAGATGTTAGAGGGAGAAGATTGATGAGGTTTCGGTGAGTTAGTGAAATAGTCATTGGAATGATATTGCATATCCGAAGAGGGGATGCAGTAGGTGTGGTCTGTTGTGTTATCCTATGCCATCTTTCAGTGTTTGGCTGAATAGCCATGTTTTGAGTTCTTTTTTGAAAGTTTTAAGGTTTTCTTGTGAACTCAGGTGTTGCGGTAAGGAGTTCCATAGATTCGGGCCAGCGATGGAAATGGCTCTATTTCTTGTGGAGGACAGTTTGGCTAGCGGTAGTGGCACTTCTAGATGTAGGTTACTTGTTGACCTGGTCGTACGTAGTGACCTGTGTACATGTATGACATTGTCCAGAGCTGTGTTGTCGGCTTTATGAATTGCATTGTGTAGAATTGTTAGAACTTTGAATTCTATTCTTTTGTCTACCGGAAGCCAGTGTAGATTATTGAGTATGGGGGTGATGTGGTCGGATCTCTTTTTACCAGTTAGGACACTGGCTGCGGCATTCTGTAATAACTGCAGTGGTTTTAATGCTGTTTTAGGTAGACCTATTAAGAGTGAGTTGCAGTAGTCAAGGCTGGTGAAGATGAGGGCTTGTAGGACGGTTCTGAATTCTTGGTGATGAAGCAATGGTTTTAGGTGTTTGAGTATTTGGAGTTTACGGAAGCCTTCTTTTGTTTTAGTTGCAATGCGTTTTTTGTAGTTTAGATCACTGTCAATCCAAAAGCCAAGGTCTTTTACGTTATCTTTGAGTTGTATGTGGAGGTTGTCAATTTGGAGGGGTGGTGTGGTTAATGATCCTGAGTTTTTCCTTCTGATTAGAATGCATTCGGTTTTGCTCATGTTTAGGCATAGTTTTAGGTGGTTTAGCATGTTTCGAATTGTATCGAGGTGTGTGGCTGCAATCGACAATGCGTCTTCTAAGGTGGAAGTGATTGGAATGAGGAGTTGAATGTCGTCCGCATACATGTAGTAAGTTATTCCTAGGCTTGATAGGAGTTGGCAAAGGGGTAGTAGGTAAATATTGAAGAGTATGGCCGATAGAGCCGACCCTTGTGGTACTCCTGTTTCAAGGGGGATGGCTTCGGAGGATTTGTTGTTGACGGAGACTTTGTAAAACCTGTTATTTAGGAAAGAGGAGAACCAGCCTAGAGTTTTGCCGGCAAGCCCAATGGTTTCTAGGCTAGCTATTAGCATCTTGTGGTCAACTGTGTTGAAGGCTGCGGAAAGATCGAGGAGGATCAGTAGGTGGCCAATTTTGTTATCGAGTCCTCTTAGTATGCTATTGGAGAGGTTGAGTAGAAGGGTTTCTGTATTGAGATTTTTCCTGAAGTCGTGTTGGGTGGGATGTAGTATTTTGTGGTTGTCAAGATGTTCATTGAGTTGTTTCAGGACCGCTTTCTCAGTCAATTTAGCAAGGAGGGGTAGGTTAGATATTGGGCGGTAATTGTTTAGGTCTTCTGGGTTAAGGTTTTTCTTCTTAAGTATTGGTTTGATTGATGCGATTTTTAGCTTGGTAGGGAGCTCGCCTTCCTCAAGTGATTTATTGATAATTGCTGCAACTATTGGGGCTATGGAGTGGGCGATTTCCTTTAGTTCTCGAGTGGGGATGGTGTCCATGTCATGACGTGCTGGGTTTATTTTTCTCAGCATTTTTTCTGCTTCAATAGGAGAGATTAGTTCGAAATTGAACCATGGAGTTATATTGTTTGTAGATGTATGATTTTCTATGTTAGAGGGGGTGTTGAAGGCATCAGTTATTTTGGTTATTTTGTTCTTGAAGAATATGGCTAGATCTTGGCTTAGATGTTGGGTGGCGGGTTCATTGGAACTGATGTTTTCGGAGATGAGGTTGTTTACTATGTTGAACAGAGTTTTGGAGTTGTTGGTGGAGTTTTTATTTTTTGACCGTAGTAGTCACGTTTAGTGATTAGTATCATTTTTTTGTAGGTGGCTAGTTGCGTGCGGTATCTCTGCTGTGTTACGGGTTTGTTTTTTTGCCATTCTTTTTCGAGTTTCCTGAGGTCAGATTTCATTTTTCTTAGTATGGGGTTGAACCAAGGGTTCTGTTGTTCTCTCTTATTCTTTAGCCATTTGAATTTCTCTGGGTTTATGTTGTTTGCGGTGTCTTCAGTGATTTGAAACCAGGATTGGATAGTGTTTATGTTTGAGAGGTCTAGATTTGCTAGCTGATTTCCAAGTTCTTGTTGGAGAAGATTGGTTTGGAAAGGTGGTCGGTATTTGAAGAAACTTTGTGTTTCGTTAGATTTGGCTGAGTTGTTGGAGTTCATTTGTGTTTTGCATTGTAAGAGATAGTGATCAGACCAGGGGACTGGGCTGTATGAAATGGAAGTGTCAGAGAAATGATCATTAGTGAAGATCAGGTCCAGTATGTACCCGGCTTTATGTGTGGGGCTGTTCACTTGTAGGTTGCAATTTAGACTTGATAGCATATCTAGAAGGGTTTGGCAGTTTTGTGATCTGGGGCTGGCATCAGTATGGAGGTTGAAGTCGCCAAGAATGATCGTCGGTTTTTTCATGTTGATGTTTGTTATTATGAATTCGAGGTGTGGAGAGATGTCATTATCTAGAAGTTTGGGTGGGCAGTATACTAGGCATATTTGCAGGATTTGTGAGTCGAAGAGAGCAATTTTGCCATGTGTATAAATTAGTTAATAAAAACAACTAATAAATATATCAGAATTAACAAAAAAAATGTGTCAATCATGCTTTAAGGTGATATGGAAGTTTTTGGGAGGGATATCTTATGGTTTTATTAAGTCTCATTGATATCAATGCACAGCCTGTAAAATGTTTGATACAGCAACTATTTCATTAACTAAGGAACGTATATTGCAATGAGCTAAGGGTGGGTAAGTTGTCTGGACTCAAGATCTGTAAATGGTTAATCTAATCAGGATGAGACAATGTTTGGAAGGGAAAAAAAAAAGACCAGGATGACAAGACATTTAAGAGAGGCCTTTCATTTGTTTTTAGGATTGTTGGGTGGGTGGGGTGAAGGACTACATAGGGGGGGATGGCTCTTAAAACACATCAGTCTACATTTTTGTAAAGTGCCCCAAGACCTAAGAGGGCATTGGTAACACACTACCTTTCATGAACAAAAGGGGTTGTATATTGTAATGATGTAGGTGCAGATAGTTGTCTGGACTCATGATCTAATCAGGGAGAAACAATGATCAGGAACCATTAAATCACCAAAAGGTTCAACAGACTGCAGTTTTGTGAAAGGGCTTCAGATCTAAAGAGATATTGATAATACACACAAAAGGCCTGTAAATGATAACGCAAGCAAGAGAACTATCTTATTCTATAAGATGGGTAGTTGTAGCAGATGTCCATCACATGACAGAGAGGCCAGGCAGCTTTTTTTTTTTTGTTTCAATACACAGGTTTTGAGGTTTGTTGGTGGTTACGCTCCTAATCATGGTGATAAAAGGGTATAGCCAGTGACCAGAAAAGGTTCAGCAGTCTGGAGTTTGAAACAGAAATGGATTCTTCAAAGAAAGGCGGAAGAATGTGTTTATTAATAAAATGTCACTTACTAAAAGGAGGCAACAAAGAAAACTGAAAGGTGAGTTAATAGTTTTAATGTATATTTTTTAGATATGATTTTAAAAAACAGTAGTAAAAACAGTGTTTGTCTGTTTTATCATTAGAACAGGAAAATATTGCAAAATCAGACACAGATTTGAACATAGACCAACAACAAGAAGAGCCTGGATGCAGTAATGCCTCAGAGAAAAAAAACAGATCCCCAAGACATTTCTGACAATAATACAAATAAAGGTGAGAAACAGTTTTTCCTTAATGTCTATGCCCCAAATGTCTCTCTTTTTTCCTTCATAACAGCCAACGAAGCAGAGATCTATTTACGAAGACATCAAAAGTGTGTGTGACCCTGTGTTTATTTTATTTTGTAATTTTTAGAATGTGAAAATGATGCAAACAAAACTATTTCCAAAAGAAAGAGAAAAAGAGTCTGAAGATGCAGATGAAGGTAAGAAGCATTTTTTATATCTGTACGGGTAAAACGCCAATTAGTTCACAGATGTGTAAAAGAAAAGGTATTACCATGTTTTTTTTTTTTTACAAAACAGACCATGAGCAGCATATGCCAAAGAAATCTGACAAAAGACCATACCAAAAACCAAGAGATAAACAAGAGTAAGAATCTCTACTGTTATAGTTTAAGAAAATTCTTCTTAAAATATTGTAAAATTAATAAAAAAGTATGAGACCGCCCATGTTAATTTTTATTATTATTTTTAATTTTAGACCGTGAAAAGACTACAAAAAGGTCTATTTCCGAAAGAAAAGACGAGAGAGACAGCAACAGACCTGTGCACAGGGAGGAAGTAGAGAAAGAATGTGAAAACATGTTCTTAGATAATTGTACTGATGACAATATTTCAGAGGGGATGGTAAATAATTGTATATCAGGGACCTCTGAAAATGCAGCTGTAGAAAATGAACCGGTTAATTTTGTGCAATTTGTGAGAAGGTGAAACCGTGATTTAGAAAAATTTAATGACGTGCTTTATTCAGAGGAATTTCGTTTTATTAATTTAAATAGAATAGATTCTTTCATAGATGCGCAAAATATTGTGAGACAAGGCATACAGCACGTTCTAAACGAAATAAGCCATAACGTTTCCCCCCATGATTATATACAGATACATTTACATTCTACAGGTTTTCATAATTCTTTGTATTCGGGAAAGTTAGACCCTCAGGATTTGAACGCTGATGATTTCTTAGATCAAGTTAGTAAACTCCTGCAGAGTTAGAGAGAGACACAGTTTGGTGATACATTCCACAGTCATTCTTGTTATAAGGAACAGGGGGGGAGGGTCACGAAGGGTTTTAAGATCTATTCTGTACAGTCAAATCGTGACTGTACAGTCAAATTGGTGACATGAGGGCTGTAAGGCTCCCTGCAAAGCATAGTGCCCTATGCTTTGCAGGGAGCCTTACAGCCCTCATGTCACCAATAAAGCTCACAGATGCAGAGCTAGGCAATTCTTGTCCTTGAGGGCTGCAAACCAGTCGGGTTTTCAGGATATCCTTAATGAATATGCATGAGGGAGACCTGCATACACACTGCCTCAGTTGTATGCAAATCTATTTCATGCATATTCATTAGGGGTGTCCTGAAAACCCGACTGGTTTGCAGCCCTCGAGGACCGGACTTGCCCACCCCTGTATTAGACCATGCTAAAAAACTGCACGCGGAGCTAGGGTGGTCAGAACATAAAAAGGTCATGCTAGATGATATCTCAACATTTGAATAACATTTAGGTATAAACATAAGGGTTGTGCTTTATACAAAAGAATGGGGTTGCTTTAAGACAAAGGACAGGCCTGAATTCCAGAAAACTGTATTTATATTGCTACAGGATGACCATTTTTATGGAATCTTAGATGTAAAAAAGCTCTATGGGGAGCGAAACCTCTGTAAATTTTGCTAGAAGCTGTATAGTCACGATCATAATTGTACATTATGGTGTAGTCTCTGCTTAACAGCAACGTGTATAGACAATGTTGGTACACAACAGAAATGTCCTAAATGCAGATTGTATTGCCGTTCTAAAGAGTGTTTAGAAAGGCATATGGTTCTGGCTTTAAAAAAAGAAGTTGAGTGTTTGCTTAAAATACTGTGTGAAAAATGTGAATCGTACGTTGATAAAAAACATAAGTGCCGGGTCAGACAATGTAAGCTTTGTTCTGAACCCTTGATCGCTGGCGACAAGCATTTGTGTTTTATGCCCCCTATTGATCATGCACAAATATCTGAAAAATATATATTTTATGATTGTGAATGTGTGCAAGAAACAGGCTTTCATGTTCCAAATTATATATATGCAACAGATTTAAACACAAGAAACTGGGAGTTCAAAGGTCTTGAGAGTATTTCTGAGTTTAAGATTTTTTGTGACAAAAAGTTCAAAGGATATACCTTCATAGTGCATAATTCTAAAGGCTATGATGGTTATTTTGTAGTTAGAGAGCTGCTAAAGGAAAATATGGATGTGTGCTTGTTAGCTCAGGGTGCTAGAAACAAAAAGACCTGGTCGATAGAGACCGGCCTACTTAAGAAAACACAAAGGGTTGTATACGATAAAAGGGTGATAAAAGAGTGTTTTAACAAGCTGCCTTATGGATACTGAATTTGTGGATGTGCGCTGGAGGCACCCCTTTTCGTGTATTTCAGTTGGACCGTCAAATAGCAGCAAAAGCTTTTTTGTTAAAAACCTGCTAGATCACGCTGGACGTGCCTGATAATATTGTATGGTGTTATAGTTGCTGGCAACCTTTGTATAAAGAAATGTTGTGTAAATATCCTTTTATTACTTTTATGGATTCTTTGCCTGATACTTTTAATGATGATCAACTGTTTCCAACCAATAAAATAAATATGGTTATTGTAGACGATTTGATGACTTCTGCTTGTAAAAGTGATGAAATCGAGAAAGCCTTCACACAATACGTGCATCACAGAAATCTGAGTATTATATATATTGTACAAAATGTCTTCTGTCAAGGCAAAACAAGCAGAACTATAGCCTTAAATACCAAATATATGGTGCTCTTTAAGAATCCTAGAGACAAGTTGCAAATCGCTATTTTAGCCAGACAGATGTACCCTGGTAAGTCACGCTTCTTTTTAGAAGCCTTTGAGGATGCCACCAGAAAGCCATTCGGATATCTCATCGTGGATTTAAATGCTATGACCCTTGAGCGTTACAGACTGAGGACAAACATCTTTCCACCAGAATGGACTACGGTATATTGTGAAAAAACACAGCCCCTCCATAAAAAAGAAGTGAATATATATTCTCCCCCCACATATTTGTTTTGTGTGTGTCCCAGAGATCATGTCTGCTCGCTTAAAGCGGAACCTAGCCCTTTTAAAACTTTTAGTTCAAGCCTCTCCGCAGCGGAGAAAAGCTATCCTAAAGGCCGCTTCTAATGATTTAGTGGGGGCCATAGCGGAGATCGCATTAAACACTCTGAAAGGTAATGTTCCTTTATCACAACAGCAGATAAACATCTTGAAAAGGAAACGTCAAGCCATAAGGATTCTGGGTGATAAAAGAATAACACTTAAGAAAAAAAAGAAGCTGGTGAAACAGTGGGGGGGGGGGGGGGGGGGTGTTTATCGGGCCTCTGCCAGGATTTGCATTACCACTCATCACGGGCCTTTTGAGCTAAAATACTAATGCAGTACACAGAAAAAATGTATTTAGTGCCTAGTCAACAACTTGATCGTTTGAGAAGCCCTTCAGGTCATGAGGAAAATATTAGAACCACAGCTGCTCAAAGACTCGATGAAGAAATGAAAGGTATACTTCAAAGTTCTGGTATGTCTGAATATGAGAAAGCCAAACGCTATTCAGAAGTGCTACAGCTCTATCTGGTGCTTAACAGACACGGAGAAATGGAAAAAGAAAGAATAAATCTGTATCTACCCCTACAGGATGATACAGCAACATCTGCATTTCTAGAGCACAAAAGCCCCCCAGACCCCATCCTGCAGGAAGTGTTAAATAGCATCAGCATGCACCGTAGAAAAAATGCAGAAGTACTGCTTAATAAACTGTCAAAGAATAAGAACATTGCATCCTGGGAGAGTAATGGGACTTTTGTATACAAGGGAAGCCCTGTAAGTGGCTCTAACCTATTAGACCTGGTTCGTGGAGCTACACAGACCCGTGCTCTTTCACATTGGAGGATACCCAAAGGTTGGGGAGAGTTCATGCAAACCCTGGCAGAATTAAACATGCCCTCCACCATCATGGGTAATCCAGCCAACAGGGATCTGCTGGTACAACTCAAGGAAAATCCTTCTGCGACAACTGCTGAAATGTACACAAAGGGGCGGATTTTAAGAGCCCTGCTCACGTAAATCCGCCCGGATTTACGTGAGCAGGGCCCTGCGTGCCGGTGCGCCTATTTTACATAGGCCTACCAGCGCGTGCAGAGCCCCGGGACTCGCATAAGTCCCGGGGTTTTCCGAGGGGGGTGTGTCGGGGCGGGCCCAATCCACGTGGCGTTTTCGGGGCGGGACGTAGCATTTTGGGGGCGGGTCCGAGGGCGTGGTTACAGCCCGGGGAGGTCCGGGGGCGTGGCCGCACCCTCCGGACCCGCCCCCAGGTCACGTCCCGTCGCGCTAGCGGCCTGCTGGCGCGCGGGGATTTATGTCTCCCTCCGGGAGGCGTAAATCCCCCGACAAAGATAAGGGGGGGGGTTTAGACAGGGCCGGGGGGGTGGGTTAGGTAGGGGAAGGGAGGGGAAGGCGAGGGGAGGGAACGGAGGTAGGCTGCGCGGCTCGGCGCGCACCGGCTATACGGATTCGGTAGCCTTGCGCGCGCCGATCCAGGATTTTAGCGGCTACGCGCGTATCTACTAAAATCCAGCGTACTTTTGTTGGCGCCTGATGCGCCAACAAAAGTACGCCAAATCGCGCTTTTTGAAAATCTACCCGAAAGACTGTAAAGTGCAAAGACCCCCTTCCCCGTAAAAGACGTAAAGTACTTGACACAAACAGATGGTTGAAGGTGTAATTATATCTTTTCAAATAAAAAAAGGCTTTTTAAAATATAGACTATAGACGAGAGTTTTTTGAAAAACAAACCAAACAAGAGAGAGATTGTTTTTATTTAGGATTAGTACAACATTCTTGGTACGGTACACACATCTGGGGACATGAAACAGACAGCAAAAAGATCTAGACATACAATATGTTCTCTGTTTGTTGTTTTTTACAAATTGTAAAACCATTTTGTCATTTTGCAGTGGTTCTTCGGAATACATTTTTAAAATATTTTCAAAAGACAGCCCTTTACAGCGTTGATGTAGGAAAAACACACAATGGTTACCGCAGGTTGTAGATACCGGGTGTTGCAATTGTTTGCTGCTGTATAAAACATCCTCACAATGTTTATTGAAAAAGTTCATAATACTGTTAGGGAAGAACAAGCTATCAGGCTGTTGCCCATAGGACTCAAAAAATTCTCCTGTGCCGTTTTCAGTCACATATATTGCTAACCAGTGTTCTCCAGGAAGGGCATGGGGGTGGGTATTTACCACCAAGCTTGCAGGTTTCCTTTCTATTTGTACATCAGACAGCCAGTCACTGGGTAGGACGTCTACAAAAGATTTTGTAACATACGGATCCTTCTTTAAAATACGGTAGATCTGTACAGTGTTCATCATCTTAGTAATCAAAAAGGGCGTTCCTTCTGTGGTTAATTTCTATCACATTGTCAAAGACACCATACGCAATCATATTCACCATGTGTGGCAAAGCGATGGCAAAACGGATTTCAGCCCGCAGATTACCGGTTTTAATCAAAGAGTAGTGGTCCGTGCACTCTTGGTCGGGCGATAGGTCAAAGGCCAGTAAGTTATAACCTTGGTAAAACTCTTGACGATCAATCAAGAGAGCACTGTCTTTCAAATGTTTACCCGTCACTTGAACCAGCTGCATGTATTCTCTGATACAACAGCCATTATCGAAATCCGGTTGGAGAGGTTTCCCTGGGACTTGCTCACCATCCACATACAGCGCAGCAAAGTTAATATCATAATGTTTAAAATTTAAGAGGTTTTTAGAGTAATTACCGCTGAAAGCGTCATTATCCACAAAGCCCAATACGATAATTTTGGGTAATTGTCCCAAAAAGAGGTTTTCCTGGTTAGACACATGGGCGCCATCCGGTAAGCTAAAGACTTTCAGACTTACACGGTCCACGGCGTACTTAACATTAGCTCTCAGCAGCGCTTCTGCATGCCCCAAGCGCACTCCCGGGGATACTTTCACTCTCCTTACAAAAAGGGCTGCAGATAAAATAAGGAGTTTGTACCTCTCATTGGCATCTCCGCTCATTAAGCAGAACGTATCTTTGTTCCGTATTAGTTTAATTTTCACATCCACGCCATTTATGAGCAGCTTTTCTTGAAAAAATAGATCGCTATGTAAATGTTTCAGATGCTCTACTTTATGGCTAACGGCTGTAAAAACAGCTTTCGGTAAAACCTTTATTACGGGATCCCACGTCTCTCACTTCATGGTTTCCGGCTGTGTCTTTATAAAACAGACCGCTTGTAAACTGTGTTTTGAGAGGACCCTCACCATAATTGAGAAGCAGTTCTAGGAGGGCTCTGTAAGGGTAACAGTTGTTGCTCTGACTAATGAGTCTGTCTCCGAGAGTGACATCCAGCTGGCTAAAAATAGAGGCTATTGGATAGTTCACGAGAGCTACTTTGGCCCCTACATCAAGATCGGACCCATCTTCGTTCACGATTTTACAGGTCAGGTACAGCAACATGTTGTTCAAATCCAGGTAATCCTCGCCATGTCCGGCTATATAAAAATCTAAAGGGGCTGTTTCTGACAAGGCAGATAATGGCGGAATCTCCACATAAACACTTTTTTCTATGCTGGTTTGTGTGGGAGCCAGTTGAAACAGATCCAGTTCTGATTTCAAGCATTCTTCAGACCCCTGATGTACAAAAGCCATAGTTTTTTTTAGAATATATCTTGCTTCTTGGCGGAGAGGTTTCTCTTCTTAGCCTTGCGGTTAGTCTTTTGAGACTTGACACGTTTGGTCTTCTTAGTTTTAAAAGGTTCAGGAGGCACCTGTTGATTGGTTCTCTTTCTTTTAACAGCTCTTCTAATAACCACTAATCCTGATCCCTCCTGCTCCGTGTTATTGTTCATTTTATGCAGAACCGCCGTTGTGACATGGCCCATAACATCTTTGGCGATGTTTTTTGCTGCACTTTTCACATGAGGTTTAACAATCTCAAAACCCCTTCTCAAAAGAGGTATTGCTTTTCTAAAGAGACTATGAAAAATACCGCCTATCCCAGCCCCGTACATGACCAGAGCTCCGTAATACCCCCGAAAGGCTTTCACTGGCCTGTGCTGCATAGTAATTTCTATATGCGCCAGGGTCCCCATAGTCTTTAACCACAAACATTTTAAAAAACAGTTTTCCGGGGTCGCAGGTGTAGCTTAAGGATCACTTTCCCATAGCGAAATGAGATGTGTTGGTTCTGGTCCGTTTTTATTTCAAATGTTATGGTGTCTATGTGCTGCTTGTTCACAGGAACATAATGCGGTTTATCATAAGTAAAGGTGATAAACTCGTCCTTACCCGCTTTAGCGGGAACCCAGCGAAGTAGCTGTACAAAATGGTCTCCCACCAGCTGGTGCTCTACAATATCCGTATACAGGTATAGGGTATTAAACCCTCCTGTGATATCCGTTGGAAATAGTGAGCGCTTCGTATTCGTTTTAACTTCTAGCCCCAAAATGGTTGCTAAGTCAACCCCTGCGGAAATTACGGCGTTGTCCTCTGATTTTAATTTGATTCTTCGGATATTGGGGTCATAGATGATTCGTGGTGCCATGGGTTTGAGGAGACTGCTCATGTCGTGGTTCATTTGATCCGTCAGGTTTTGAACGGTTGCATAATACCCTCTTCGTACAACAAAGTGATGCTCCGTGCTTCCTTCACCCGTGGTGACAACATATTTATGGTCTTCTTTAATATTATCCCATGTGTTCGGGTACTGTATTTCCACCAGACCCACTTCCCACGGGCCCTGTAGGTCCAAAGGTCTAGCTAATTGTGTGGTGAAATTAGAGCTGTTGTTTTGTGGAAATATTCTCACAGAGGTGTTACTAGGCAGCGTTATGTAAAATCCCCCTTCATTCATTTTTTTTCTTTTTATGATACAAGGCCTTTTCAAATCAAATGTTTTGAATCTCTGATGCTTTTATCCAGCTGTTAAATTTTTCGGGCCATCCTCGCCATTTCACAAAGCACTGCTTGTTCTTACCTCTCCCTTTTACCTTTAGAACCTTATCAACGCGGTATATTCTGTCCTGTTGAGGGCTGACTTTCTATAATTCTTCAGGATAAAAAGAACCATGAATGGCTTCCTCACCATAATCTTGTATCTTGTACACTGTTTTCTGCCCCCTGTTTAAGACGTCAGTTATCTCATCTGTCCATGTTTGTTCATAACCTTTTTCAAATTTCCCTTTAGTTTTTGACAGTCTAACATGATCCGATCCCCCTTTTTAAAAAAAGGCTTAGCAGTTTCATGTTTGTTGTTATTGCCATAGATTACTTTCCAGAACCGCAGAGAGTTTGAGGTTGTTACATTGATGGGGCGGGCCTGTATTGTTCTGTGAAAACTGTGATTGTAACTGTTCATAAAAGCCGGAAGCACATCTTCATATCGAAAAGTTTTGCGCGCTGTAAAGTATCGCCACATTTTGGATTTTAAAGTCCTGTTAAATCTCTCCACAACCGCTGCCTTAACATCATTGTTGGTCACAAAATGATGAATGCCTCTGTATTTTAACAAACTCTTCACAGAACTGTTTAAAAACTCTTTACCTCTGTCTGTTTGTATTTTGTTGGGAACACGACCACCTTTAAATATATTTTCAAAGGCCTCGGCCACTTCATGACCTGTTTTTGGTTTTTTTTATAATTTATATTTTATTCAATTTTTAAATTCAAAACAATAAATAAAATTAACATAAAGGGCAATAAACAGTGAACAATTCAGGCAAACTTATTACAAGAAGATTAATACATTCAAAAGTAAATTTGATTGTCACATTTATCCAATAAATGAGGGTCTTTATATGGTAAAGAAAACTTACATAATACAATTAACAAGGAGGAGAGGGGTAGAAATCTTTATTTTTACAGACCTGTTTCTGCTGCTTCAACCTGATTTTCCTTTACTAACTCTTTATCTCTCAAACAAATTTCTAGATGTTGTGGCATACTAAAAATACATTTCTTGCCTTGATAATTAACTAAACATCTACATGGGAACCTTAAATAAAAAGTTGCACCCAATTTAATAGTCTTACTTTTCAAAACCAAAAACTGTTTCCTGCGCACCTGAGTGGCCCTTGAAACATCTGGAAAAACATAAATTTTTTGACCACAAAATAATAGTTCCCTATTTTTTATTTTAGAGATTTTTCAAAAATAAACTCTTTATCCTTTTCTAGGGAAAAAGATACAAGAAGAGTAGCTCTCTTATTTATGATGTCAATAGATTCTTCCAAAAAGTAGACACTCCTGGGGATTGTAGGTCTCCCTGATTCCCAGGGGTGTCTCTTAATTGGAGAGGAAAATAATAGATCTTAGAAATGATTGGGATCTCATTATCTTTATATGCTAAATTTTCCTTAAGATATTTTACAAACATCTCATAAGGAGACAAAAGTCTTGTATAAGGAAAATTTACAAACCGTAGGTTTTTAAATTTTAAACTATTCTCCAAATTCTCTATCTCATTATGTAACACTATATTATCTGAAATATAGTTAGATTCAACACTTTGAGTGTTCTGAATTTTCAATGATAAACTATTTACCTTAGATTCCAATTCAATTAATTTTTTCCCTTGATCTTTAATCATTGATCTATTTCCAGCTACCATAGCTGAAAAGGATAAATTAATTTGTGTTACATTAGTATCTAGTTTCTGCAGCATTCTCCACAAGTCACTCAGAGTAACATTGGTGGCATCTACAGCAGTTGCCTGTATGCCACCAATGTTTACAGAGGGGCTTCCATTTACTCCCTCGATGAATATTCAAGGGTTGTGAAGCTGCTGAATCTACATATACTCACCTACATTTGCAAAACTCACACTTGCTGCTTCATTTTCAATGGGATTGCCCTCCTCTGTAAATCCTGGGGGCTGTGTAGGAGTTGGTCCAGCGCCAGGACTTAAAGAGACATCTAATATGTCTCTAACACTGTCCTCTCTTGGCAAGTTGAGCCTACTTAGATGAGTATCCATCGGACCGAGTCTTAAAGTAGCTGGAGAGGAGGTGATTATCTTGGCCTTCCTCTTGCGCCCCATATATCCCAAAACAATTGCAAAATAAAATATAGCAATCAGAAGGCAATCAGAAGACAGTCAAAGCCAGTCTAAGCCATACACGGGGTTTTAAAGCCCCAGTCCAGCTGATAGTCTCTCTGCAGAAGCCCTAGCTGCAGCAGCTGATTTCAATCAGGGCTTACCACGAGTGCTTGGAGGGCTCCGACTGAGCTCCCTTCTCTCTCCCTTCAAGGCCCTGACCTGTTTTTGTTTTTAGGGTCACAGCCCATGCGTATTTTGACAAAACATCTATCACCGTCAAAATGTATTTGTAGCCTCTGTTATAACCAGACAAGGCGGTCATGTCAACCAGATCTGCTTGCCATTGCGCATCCACATCAGACACTATGGTTTTATTTCTTTTAAATCGTACCCTAGCAGGCTTGTGTAAAGAATAAGCATCTTGTTCTGTAAGCCAATCAATCACCTGTTTCTTGGTCACAGACGGCATACATGTTTTAGCTGCCTGCAAAAGAGGTGTTATACCGCCAAAGCTACCTATAGATCCTGGGTCATGATAAATTTTCTTTAAGATCCGCTGGTGCATTCTTGTTTTTTATATGGCTGTAAATACAGAGGTCTGTTTTTTTTAAAACAAAACTAAAGCCTTGTGTTTCACCATTGCAAACCTACACCCTCCCCCCCCCCCCACTGCTTTCAATTATCCTCTGCTCAGGTTTAGGTCTGGGCAGGGAGGGTTGAGGCATGCGTATCTACAGAGAGGGGAGGAGGGAAGGGGTGTGGGGAAGATTCTCCCTGTCTCTGTGTACCGAATGAGTCACAGCTTCCTGCCAGATGAGTGGTAACTTTTATTGGGGCATGCCTATCTACAGCGAGGGGCTTGGAGGGGAGGGGTGGACTTCTGGTGACATCTCTGGGGGTTTGGCTTGGGGGCTTGAGTGACAGCGTATCCATAGACTACTCCGGTCCCCGGTCTTTGCAAAAAAAGCCTGTCTTTGCAAAGTTTGGTCGTGCCTGTGTGAAAAAATACATTGTCTGCAGTTCACATGTAGTTCCAAGCAATCATTTGTTTTAAAATCCAAATCCTTGTCAACAGAATGAGCCAGTTTTCCTGCCACCTAACAGCTTGTAATTAAAAAAAAAAAACAACAGAGGGTCTAGAAAAAAAGCATATTTCCTGCTCTGTCATCATTAAAAGACGTAAGGATGTTCTAGGAGCGCATATTTTGGGGCTTTTGTATTGTACTTCCGGTGAAATCATAAAAAACAGCCAGTGTCCATTAATTCTGGCATCATTAAAAAAGCGACAGGACCTTTTCTGATGATGTTTTAGGGGTGTGTTTTTGGGGGGTGGACTTCCGATGATGTCATACCCGTGACATCACAGGGAGGGTGTGGCTTGGGGCTGGGGTGTGGGCGGGGCCATCCGTGACATCATGGGGTGGTTTGGGGGTGTGGGAGGGGCTCCCCATTCACTTCTAGTGGGGGGAGGAGCATCGATGGGGTCTGGGGCGGGGCCTTGGGCGGAAGGGGTGTGGCCTGGGGCATGGTCGAGGGTGGGATGAGGCGGGAGGGGGCATGGCTATACCCCATTCACTTCTATAGGGAGTGGGCGGGGCGTGGGTGGGGCTTAGACCGGAAGTGAACACTGATTGGCTGCTGTCATCCTTATCTCACCTGTCAATCCGTTGATTGATCATGTACCCATTATACTACTCACATGGGTTCACAAACTACAAACATTTTCAAAGCTCAATTAGAAAGAGCACATGCTTTGTGAAAAGAAAGCTTTAACAATATCAATGAAACTTTGCATCACTTCATATGATTTTCTCCTTGAAATAAGATGCTCGTTTTCTATTGATTTTCCTACCCCATTCTCTTTACCACACCACTGTCATATTATAAATAAAAATTTTACCATCCCAAATTATTAGAAAAATCTCACATGTGCAGACCATTTTGCAAAATCTTAATGTTTGGGGTTCACCAAGGTCTTACACTGGGAAGACTTCTGTGCACCATAGATTCAAGAGTCCTGAAGAATGCCCATCCTCAAAATTCAAGATAGTTGCATTAGGCTGTGCAGTAACCTAAGTCTTCTCTTTCTACAGGAACTGAAGTTGATTATGGGCTAATTTACATTGCAGGGAGCTCTCCTGCTGGGTGCATCCATTTTATGCAGAAGAGCAGTTCATAACTACAGCATTTCATATAATAGAAAGAACTGGAGAACATCACTGCTGTACTGATGTTAGCAGAACATTTATGTTCTCTACTGCAAACAGGGCTCAGCTAAAACTGGGGTCTAAAATGTACTGCTCCATCATGGCAATACGTACAGCTAGGAGGACAATTAACTGAGTTGAATTCTGAGGATAGAAGCTCTGCCTTTATGGCTTATTTACAGCTTTATGCACTGTTGCAATTTTCTTTTAGTGCCATTCACTGGAAATCAAACCAGTTCACAAACAAAATGGGTTCTACAATACTGTTTTGACTGAATAGCATATAGGAACAATGACAGCTGGAAATGTGCATTTTATCAGACACCATCAGATCTACAAGTAATTAAAAAACCAAGATGTTTGGCCGGAAACACGAACAGATCCTAGATCAGGGATAGCTAACTCCAGTCCTCGAGAGCCACAAACTTTCCAGGTTTTCAGGATATGCACAATGAATGTGCACGAAACTTTGCAAGCACTGCCACCATTATATGCAAATCTTTCTCATTCGTATTCATTGTGGACAGCCTGAAAGCCTAGCCTATTTGTAGCTCTCGAGGACCTGAGTTGGCCACCCGTGTCCTAGATATTTGGAAAATGAGATTAAAACATGGCTTGGATAATGCCCTTTAGACACGTCTTTCTGTGACTTATTGAAAAAACATCACACTAAAAAGTTGTTTTAAGTATTCTGTTGAAGTGAATTAAACATACACAGCAAGGTAGTCATTTGGGAGAATAAGAAAGAATCTTCAAATTACAATGATTCTCTGTACTGCATTATTAAAAATAAATTCAAACCGAAATCCATCTAAAAGAGCTGCTTTTTATTTCAGGAGCATCAGTAGATTAAACTGGAAATAACAGCGGTACACCATATTTTCTCAGCACACGTGGAGTCGCTGCTGCTTTCAGAACCTGTTACATGAAGCTAACAAGTCAAATGGGTCAAAATAGTATACTGTTTTGCAACTGCCAGTTAACAAAACTTTTTCAGCTTCCTGAGTCTTGTTCCACCTCATGGAACTAGCAATTTTCTGCAGCTTGTTTCAGGAGTAAGCAAGTGCACAGAAATATAGCCCTCCAACATTCCACCAGCATATACCTAATGGGTCATGCAGTTTCCATACTGTCAAGATCCGGTCCAGTATGTCTTAAGTCCCTATTACTATTGCTGTAATGGTCTTCCAGTACAAATTCACTGTTTGTGGATTCTCAGAATATTTGTATTGCAGCTATAAAGGTTACTCTTGTAGAATCAGGGACCCTGGAATGTGTCACAACTTGCACGAGTCTTGTGTAATGCTGGGGGGGGGGGGGGCGTTACAGAGCGTATCCCCACATTTTTACAACTGCTTGTGAAAAAACAGGCACACCGAAGAAATGGGAGGGGGGGTTGGGAGAAATCTAGATGCTCAGTTTCTGCTGTTCAGGTTTTTAGTGCAATTCACTGCTGCCTCCCACTTGGTTTCGTTAAGGCTTCACCAAACAGAAATAAAGTACCAATTTTTTTTTTTTTTTGTTTTTCTGCAACTGAGATTATCATAGTTCTTATATGTATGTGGTTCTGAAGTGACTACGGGAAAAGTGCCATCAATTGTCCTCTTTACAAAAGTAATATCTCACTGGAGGCCCTGGCAAGTCTTCATCGCCATCATTTTCTGGAGCAAATGATACTGTTAGATCAACATATTTTTTATCTGCTGAGGGCTTCACGAGCTTGTGCATCCTGCAAAAAGATGGTAAGGGGAAAAATAAAGTGCTATTATTCATCAAGGAAGACATCACCACATCTGGCCACCTCCCTAGCCCATATACATCAAGAAACCGTTCTGTTACTCAAGACCTAAAGACAGATTTAGGATTTCTCTGGAAACCCCAGCTCAGGGGCTATACAAACTCAATGTTTTCTTAGGAACATGTGCTTAACATGAAACAGCACAGGTTGCTGCATAGAGATACCAAAGACCATTGCTGCCTCCAATGTTTCTGACCTGGTTGACCTGATGTAGGTGTGCAAGTCTAGGCCTTTTACCAGTGCAAAGCACTTCTGTTGTGTCATGGGGCCAGTTCCATGACTACCTCTTTTGGCTAAGATTCAAGTGTAGGGTCTGAACTATGAACTCAGGACATTTCCCCCTTGGCCTTTTGGCTGAGATTAAGAACCTGTACAACATGAGGGATTAATGCCATGCCACAGACCAGAAAGGAGACATGATTATGATCATAACTAAAACATGAGGATTAACGTATCTGCTTAAAGAATATCACAAGGACAATTATTGCTACTGTTAAGCAACTGAATTTTATGAGCTGTCGCCTAGCTGTTTCTCAACTTTTACAATAAAAATCAGGTACAAATACTATAAGTCACAATGAAAATATCAGTCATGTATGCTTACTTAAAATTTAAGCATGCATGTTTGTGCTCTCTTTTTTTAATACTCTTTCATACATTGAGTCCACAAGACCACAAACAGGTCTGAATTTTAGGATAATCAAACTATGCAAGCTAATTTGGTTCTTAGATCAAATCTAAGTATATCGCTCATATGAATATTCATTGTGGCTGTCCTGACTTGTTCAGGGGAGCTCAAGGACAGGATTTAAGAACTGCTGCTCTCTCTATATATATTATTTTGCGCTTTGGTAGTTCCTCCTCTTTTTTCACTGAGCTCAACTGGAACCAGTGCTGGGATTCTGACACCATGAGCCTTCAATCACAATTACCCGGGGATTTTAATAGGCTATTTTAATATGCCAATCCTCCCTCTATTTCTAGTTTGGTCATTGCATCAACAGTCCTCAGGCCAAAAGCTCCTTCCAGAATCTTGCATCTTGGGCTATAAATATGGCCACTGGGTGGTTTCCTTGAATAATGATGAGAAATCCTTCTGATCCCTCTTCCCAGGGGCTGTGAATACCTACCTTGAAAAATCTCCAGCCCCAATATAGGACCCTGAACTGGGGGAAACTTCCTTGTGGAAGTGCACAAACACTTGCCACCGAGCCACCAGGCTGACCTAAGAAAGCAGGCTATCTTGTGAAATTCTTATGCTTTGGGAATATTGAAATATACTATAAATATCCCTAAGCAATCTGCACAACTACAGTACAGAAGACTAATAGGGATAGAGAGCCTGCTCACCAATGTAAAATGGGCATCCAAAGACTTTTATATTAAGAGTGCAATGGAATTTAAGATGAACAAAATGGTGCACCTGGCATAACATGTTTTACTTCACTAAACACACACTTAAAGTAAAATATAAAGACAGGACAGGCTGTGGTTTGTGCTAGCAATAACATTCTTCATCACAAACCCATAACACGACACTGCCTTAATGCCATAATGAAATGGGAGTCCTAAAACCAGGCTTTGAAGAAAATTAAACATATATCTACAGTATATAATATAAAAATATTTTCTTTTACATTTTATTATGACTAGAAATGTTCACTTTGTAAAAAGAGGAAAGACTTACTGTGCTTAGTTCCAACAAGAAATGTTTAAGATTAGCTAGGTACATGCTAAAATGTGGAAAATGGATTTTACGGCTCCACAGTTAATACATCTGTCAGCAAACAGAACTGTCATGTAATTGACTGCACTTCTACCCAAGACTAGATAACACACCTGAAAACTACCATTCCTACACTGGAAATTCTCAACTACCAAAGTGGACAAAAACAGTGTCAAAGTCACACCACTTGCTATCTCAGGACAATCAGTTTATAAACAAAATGATTCAGAAAAATACCAACATTACCAAGGAGAGATGCAATGAATTACCACAGTGGTTGCTGGAGATTTACAGCAATAGTCTTTTATATAATTCAGTTGGATTGCTAAGAACCCCCCCTCTATGTTCTGATTTATATTTAGCTCTGGAGTAAGATTTTTAAGTTTTTCATAATTCCTCCAAGCTAGTCACCCCCTACTATTTTGAATTCAGGTAAACTGGGGAGCTCCTATGCTGTGCTTCACCAGAACATGCAGGTCATTGTCACATGTAAGGGTACAGCATGAACAAAGGACTCTGGGAAAGATGTTTAAGCACAGGTGGTGCTGATCACAAGAACTGCTCAGCTCTCACAGCACACAGGTGTTGTGGCCGGGCCTACCCAGCTTTGTGGGAGGGCATTTCTTCTATTATGGCACAGTGTGTGGTGGGGGCTGGCGGCTACTTTCTTTGCAAAGCTTCTGTGTAAATACCTTGCCAGTTACAAAGGAAATAAGTTTGTGTTCTCTAACCTGACTCATTTGGAAGTTTTCCTTAAGAAACTCTGGAGTGATTTAACACAACAAGAGGCATTAAAGCACTTTGTCCCAGTTCTAGTTCTCATAAATCCATCTGTAGTTTCTTCTTGTTTGTACTTACATTAGTTTTAATCGTTTTGCATGTCCAGGCATGACTGGGACATACAGCATTTTGACTCCCTGTACAACCATGGTTGGTTCAATTCCATATTTCTCCTGAGGAAAGTAACAAAAGATATTGCACAATCATTTCTTGCTTTGAAAACTGCAAAACAGTGACATTACTGTGCCCTCTTCCCCACAGTAAGAAAGGAAATCCCATCTCGTAGTGACAACAGAGATTACAAAGGCTTTGGATGACTCTGAAACCTGGAGAAGTTTTTGGCTTTTATAAAATGAGAATGAGGGGGTTGGAGAAAAGGAAGAATAAATTAATAAAAAAAAAAAAAATGACAAGACTGCACATAACCTCCTAATCAGAGCCAGAAAGGCAAACAATAAGCAGTCACCTTGCAGATGAGGATTTACTTTCAAAAATATGTATAAATACTTCAAAAAGTGACCATTCTTGCAACATGCTTATTTCTACAGAGTAGACAGGACCTGGTGGTTTAACATTGCACTTTAAATATGGCACCAGGGACTCAACGTTAGAAGCAGAAATAGGAAATTAATATTCATAGAATAAACAGGTAAAAGCCAGTGACATTTTCTTCCATGTCTCAGGTCAGCTGCCCAGAGCACATGGAAGGAAAGTGTTTCTGCACACTCAGTCACTTCTGGGTGGCTACAGGGTCTCTCCCATGTTTGTGAGGTTGCAGCGAGTACATTCCAGCTCCAGAAATGTGCTTTTCTGCTACCTAATGGACAGAAAAGGATATAGCATACGAAATGAGGGAGGGAAGGAAGGAAAGAATGAAGAGAGTTGAGGAAAAGGGAGGAAGACAGCAGTAGGGGAAAGAAGTTGGATCACAGACTATTAATATTTCAGGAACTGTGACTAAAGTTTCCCATGTAAAAAAAAAGAAAAAAAAAAGCCTTACCTTGACAGCACTAATAAAATTGGAGAGGGTGAAATCTTCTTTTCCATGCACAGTCCATCTATCCCAGATTGTAAAATTTATACCATTTCTGTTAAAGAAAAGTGAAAGAATCTAGGTTTCCAGCATCTTAACATAAAGACAGCTTAAATTATCTAACTAGTAAAGCATTAAAGATTATTGGATACTGTTAAACAAGCAGCATACACATTTTACATAGCACTTCCAGTTAACTATGAAGTTGAATGACTCAATGTAATGGAATAGATATTGTAGAACTGATGACCTAAGTGCATTTTGCTCCATTTGTTTATAGACTGAAGAAAATAATGCTAATAATTATTCCTTTTGAGGGCACTATCTTTGGTCATGCAGTCTGATTTGTTTCCAAAATGGAATTATAGAACCACATGACGGAGCAAAACAGACTAGCTATAGCGTGTTTCTTATTTTCTGAAGAAATTGTTTTTGAATACAGTACACACAAAAAAATCCGTTACTACATATGCTTTCTGTATAGGGATACATCATTGTAACCATGGATCTTAGTGCAGATGAAATTTAGCACTGTAAAAAAAAAAAAAAAAAAGACTGAAGTTAAATTCTTTGGCTCTCTCCTCTCTAAATACAGCGTGCACAGGCAGAGACCGATTTCTGTTGGTCATAGGGAAATTTATGGTCATTGCAGTATTACAGGTCAAACTTAAGTAGTAACAGAACACATAGGAATAAAGGTCTTGTCACTTAGTACCAGATAAAGACACTGTTGTGAGCGATGACATGTTTCTATTAGAGCTGGTAAAAGTTAGGGAGGAAGACAGTGTACAGGTATTACTCATCATAAAACAAATCTGCTATGAGACAACATGAAAATGTATAATCTGTCCCATATAATAATTGGATCACAAAGGGAAATGCTCAGAACTTTTGCTGTCTCTACTTTTGCTCTCTTGCCCTTCCCTCTAATAAGTTCCTGATAGAATTAATAAAGAAAACCAGTTATTCTAAGGACAGTCTTCTTGTGATTTCTGCATGAAAGACATCGCAGACAGGATCACAGATTTCAGGAAGTGCTATTACACAGTAACTATAAAATGTATACAATTTGTCAGCCTATAATATTATGAAGGAAGAGCTTTCAGCTTTTTTTTTTTTTTTTTTTTTACATTTATTGGACTGATCATAGTTTAAAGATATTGACAAGTTATAATAAATTTCCAATTAACATTTTAAGAGAGGACTAGTATAATCAAAATGCATAGAATTATAATAGCAATAATGTTCAGTGCTCCCACATCAACACAGAAAAAAAATGTGAAGGCTTAACCTCTGACAGTAGCACAGCAATCATCCACACAGATGGGTCATGTGACCTGCAAAGCAAGTCTTGAGCAGAGAATTCTTCCAGATTCTGTGTAAAGATTTGTGTATGCTCAGACAGCACTGCTATTAATTAAGTTGTCTTAGAGAACCACTACTGCTATTGCTGGTAACAGTAGCATGGGATCTACTTAGGGGCGTATATTACGCGCGTAACTCTGAAAACCTGCTCCTGCACGCGCTGAGCCTATTTTGCATAAGCCCGGCGATGTGCACAAGCCTTGGGGCTTGAAAAAAATGGGTGGGGTGTGGGCGGGGCGGTCCAGGGGCAGGAAGTGGGAGTGGCCAGAGGCCTCTCCACTGCTGCTGGTCCCGGGGATCGTGCGCCGGCCAAGGCAGGCATAAATTAAAAAATAAAGGTGGGGGAGGGAATGGTTAGATAAGGAAAGGGAGGGGAAGGTGAGGGGGGTGGAGGGAACGAGGAAAGCCATCGGGGGCTCCTCTAGGGTTCGGCGTGCTCAAGGTGTACCCCCTTGTGTGCGCTGACCCGGGATTTTATAACATGCGCGCGGCTGCACGTGCATGTTATAAAATCGGGCGTAGATTTGTGTGCGCCGGGTTGCGCGCACAAATCTACGCCCGTGCGTAGGTACGAATATCTGGCCCTTAGTGTTTGGGTACTTGCCAGGTATTTGTAGCCTGGATTGGCCACTGTTGGAAACAGGATGCTAGGCTTAATGGACTCTTGGTCTGACCCAGAAATGCTGGTGCTTGCCAGTTTACTGAAAAAACTAGCTATCCATGAAGACAGGCTGTGTGGATTCTTGTCCTGCTGCTATCAGAGAAAGATTTACAGAAAAGCCATTACAGTTTCTCAGTTAGCAGAAGACAATTCACGCAGATGGAGTTACCTAGTTAAGAGTAGTCTTCAAATGAATGGAAAAAGACAAGACATGAATATCAAAAGGTGGAATATATTTAAAAAACCCTGTTTTTATTAGAGGGATCCTGTGCCTTTTTTTCAGTCCTTTTAAAAAAACATTTTTTAACCAAGAACATGAAGATAGGACAATAACTATGGCAACCAAAGAAATAGGAAGGGAAGGAATCAGGCTCTAATCTGCAATCAGGTCCTTGTAGGATGGATAGTCCAAGCCATGAATCCTAACAGAATGTATCAAGACAATAGTGAAAGTGACTGTATGGCCAAAATGTCACATTACAGTCTCTAAACAGGAATACTTTACAAAACATGTCGTTAAGGTCTTATCAACAGAAGCTTTCATATGTTTATCTAAAGCAAAACCTTGCAAGACAAACTGATGAAACCTCCTACCCAGTTAGAAATGGTATTTTTTTTGTCAAGAAGTTCAGCCTTTGGATGTTAAGAGAAAAAATCACTATGTGGACTTTCTATGAAATTTAGTTCACACTAGACAGAAGGCAACAACTCTTTTCTGATTAAGTGCGCGACCTTCAGTTTTTCTCTTATGAACACGTAGGTGAAGGAAGAACGCGTCTCATGGTTTTCAATATCATCATTATGCTGCCGATTCCCAGATTTACCTCTATAACCAGAAATTTTGTCAGGAATCCAATCCCAGAACTCAGCCTGCTTGCTTGACGTTGTTGCCTGGATGTGCTACCAAAACCTTAAACTGAACATGGCCAAGACAGAGCTCCTTATCTTTCCTCCCAAGCCCATATCCCCCCCCATTCCTCCTCTCTCTATTTCGGTGGATAACACTATAGTCCCTCCCAGTCCCCTCAGCTCATAACCTTGGAGTCATCTTAGATGCCTCTTTCTACTTTTATACATTTATCCAAAATAATGCTAAGTGTGCCATTTCTTTCTTTGTATCACCACCAAAATCTGTCTCTTCCTTTCTGAATATACTATCAGAAACCTTACCCACTCTCATCATCTCCTGCTTAAGACTATTGCAACCTGCTCCTCATAGATCTCCCAGAGAGCCATTTCTCTCCGCTACAATCTTATCCAAAATTCAGCTGCACAATTTATTTTTTCACCAAAGTCGCTAAAGTTGCTCATTTAACCCCTTCTCAAGTGACTACATTGGCTTTCTATCCATCCCCACATACAGTTCAAGCTCCTCTTACTCCCCTACAAGAGCCTTCACTCTGCAGCTCCTCGCTACCCCTCTTCTCATATTCTCTTTACACCTTTCCCTCGTGCATTCCACTCATCAGTCAAGTCATTCCTATTTCTGCCCTTCTCCTCTTACCGCAAATCCCTGACTCCATGCTTTCCACCTGACTGGACTGAATGCTTGGAGGAGACTTCCTGTGTTGGTGCGTCATGTACCCCTCTCTTATTTAAAACCCACCTTTTTGAGGCTGCTTTTAAATATTAACCACGAATTGTCCCACTTATGGCTTCATTAATTTTTAACCAGCGTCTTAATAAATTAAATTCCCAAAGCCTCTTTTGCCGTGATTGTAAGCTCTAGTGAGCAGAGACTGTCTCTCATATGTTTTTGTACAGCGCCAAGTACATCAAGTAGTGCTGTTGAAGTGTTAAGTAGTAGTAGAAGTGGTAGAATACTTGAAAGACTAATTAAGGTCAAAGTCAGGTATTACCACATCAAAAGAATTGAAGAGAAACAAGGTCTGGCAGTGTATAGGAAAACCCTGTGCATGCTTAAAACTTCTCTAGAAAAGCTCTAGAAGAGGTTTTCAACTACACATGAGACAATTCATGTGATCTACTGAGGTCCATAGTAGCTGGTGGTTATCAAAACTACACAACTCTAAGGAAATACTTTTAAAATAGGATTTACAATAAAAGGGTTTAAAAAAACCCCCAAAATGATTATAAACAAGTTTGTCAAAAAATTCTTCACCTTTGCTACAGAGATTACCCCCTGAGTTGCTCAAGGAGACTGGAGACTATGGGTGGCAGTTCAAACCATCAAGATTCATTTTTTATTCATTCCAATTTGTATTTCATTACTGAGGAGATAGAGTTTAAAGTTTATTTTAAATCTCCTCCTATTTAGCCACTTCCATCCTTACAATTCTAAGGAAATGATGGCACTGCTCTACTGGCCTTGTCAAAACCTCATGTAGCCATCACACTGACTAATGTGAACTATGACTATAACCAGCATATTTTTCTCTCGAGTGCCTACTAAAAATATTGAACAGAACTGGTCCTAGTATTGATCTCTAAGGTATCCCAGTAGTCACACTACCACCATCATAATGGAGTCTTATTGACTATCATGTTGCATTTTCTTGTACAAGCAATTAACAGCTTTCTATCCAAGTCCCAAACTGGCTAGTTTACCATTCTTCTACATGGAAGTGTGTCAAAAATCTTCCACATAGGCAATATCCACTGCACCTCCTTGATCCACTACTTATGTCACTCATTAAAAACTCAGATTTGTGAAGCCAGATTTGGAATCCTGTAATCTACTTGTTTCTTTAGTAATGTTTTCCAGTTTCTTCCACTACTGAAGTCAGAATGATTGACCTTAGTTGCTTAAATCTTGTGTTTCTCATCTTTTATGGAAAGGGACAACATGTGCTTTCTTCCTGTCTCCAAAAATTAGTTGACTAGAACTGTGAGGGGTACAAGTCAATTTCTGGAGTTTTTCCATGCTAGAAACAAGTTTAAATAAAGAAAAATATTACACTATACATGAGAGAAGTTCAACAGCAGCTTGTCACTTACCTTATTTCAGTTTTTCTTACTTCAGTTGTCTCTGTAAACACTATAATTGGAATGGCTAAATTAAGAAAGCAGTTCTTGTAAGCTTCAAAAGGATGATTACCTACAATTTTTATCAACTCCAGTGCAACCTAGGAAAGAGCAAAGACACAGGATTATAGAAGATAGGTAAACTTAGCTTCTCTGCAACAGACATGTCCCTGGAACTGTTTATATCATCAGATCTCAGATTTATACTAGCAAAATTATGCATGGTTTTAAAAAGATCAGACTATAATGGGCTTAGAGTTGTCTGCAAACGTTTAAGCACCCTAAGCCAAATTGTATGTTTCAATGAATCTCTAAGAGAACTGAAGTTGACACAACCTCTACATGGTAAAAAGTTGAAGAAACAAAAAGGTGATCACCAAATATTAAAGGCTTCAAGAATAATATGTACAATGTTAGAATAATATTCTAATGCAGAACATAAGTTGTGAGCTAATGTATATAACCATGCGTGAAAGGATAACAAATCTATCAATGATCTAGATCAGTGGTTCTCAACCCTGTCCTGGGGACCCCCCCAGCTTGTCGGGTTTTCAGGATATCCACAATGAATATGCATGAGAGAAAATTTGCATACACTGCCTCCATAACATGCAAATTTTCTCTCATGCATATTCATTGTGGATATCCTGAAAACCCGACTGGCTGTGGGGGGTCCCCAGGACAGGGTTGAGAACCACTGATCTAGATCATATGAAAAATGCAAAGTCAATGTATCTTCTTGGGAGCAAAATATACTGTTGAAAACAGATTATAAATAAGTTTCTTCAAAATGACTAACCTACTGATTACCACAAGAATCAAAGTTTCAAGATTAACATGAAAAGGTACAAGATTTAACATGAGCATAATGAGGTATCAGCAAGCCTGTGACACACATGGTATATTACCACCACGGCTGGACTTCTCAATCACATCTCTCACGCATCATTGTTTTAAAATTTAAATTGTGGCAACTGTCTTCAAGGACTCCTGGTAACGTGAGATTCTGTGGTCTGGGTCGGAGCACTAAGTTCGGATAAGTTTTGATTTATGAATTTTTATTTTTATTTATTTAATAATTTTTATATACCGAATTTTTCATTCGAACATATCAAACCGGTTTACAGTAGATAAATATTCATTTAAAAATATTTGCATTTCCAGAAGAGAAAAGGAAGTAAATACATAGTTTTATAATATAAATAAAATAAAGAATTAAACAAAATAAAATAGTAAGCTAAATAATCATAAAATTTAAACTGATAGAGAAGCAGTATAGTTAGAGGATAGATAATAAATTCAAAAATATATACATTACTTTGATATACATTCAGTAGTCCAAAATCGTTAAGTAAGTAGCTCTTGGTAGGCTTGTTTAAATAGCCATGTTTTTATGCCCTTTTTAAATAATTTTGAGTCTGTTTCCAATCTTAGCTCCTGTGGAATAGAATTCCATAGATGGGGCCCAGCAATAGAAATGGCTCTTTCTCTAACATTATTTAGATGTGCAATTTTTGGGGAAGGAATTGGTAACAATCCTGTACCTGCTGATCTGGTAGTTCTTGAAGGGGTATGCATTGGATTGTGGTTTCTTTGTGATTGGTTTAACTATTGTGGCTTTTAAGATTTGTGGAATTTTGCTTCAGTAATAGATAGGTTAATTATATTGGCAATCGGTCTGGAGACTATATTGGTGACTGTTTTTAATAGTGATGTTGAAATCTGGTCTATTGGGTGAGCAGCTGGATTCATTTTTTTGATTATACCTTCAATTTCAAGAGATGATATTGTTTCAAAGGCAGTTAAATGGTCTTTAGGGTTACTTGGTAATACAATTTGGTTAGGTTTTTGAGGAGTGATTTTTTTTAGTACGTTTGAAGTCTTTTCCTTGAAAAATTGTGCAGTTGTATTACAGTTGAAAGTACTGTTTGCTGTGGGAGGTTCTATGGGAACAGTCAGGTCTTTTACTTATGAAAACAATACTCTTGGGTTACCCTGATGCAGTCCTTTGGACACAACATTAGCTAATGTTGGACATTTAAATGCAAAGACTGTTGTCGGGGGCATAAGGGTGACTGCTGAAGTTGGTGATGCACCAGAAAATTTGCTGCTGCCAGGTGCCCTAGAACACAATATACTAGCCTACATTACCTTATGAGCACTACTTTCTTTGTTGCAAAATGCCTATCAATTTTGTGCTCACAGCAACCCAATCCTTAGAGGAAGCATTAGCTAATCTCTTAAAATAATTGCCTAATCTATTAACAGCAGTTACAATAAAACATGTGAATGAAAACATTTTCTGCAGGAACATTCAAAACTGCTTTCTGCATACAAGTGAAATTAATAAAGAGCAAACTTCTGTTAAAACAGAAATGGAGATGAGAGGACCCTGATGCCATAAAAGTTTGTGGTACGTGCCATCATTTTCATAGCAAAAATTAAAGTTACACAAGAAGGGGACTTTTAAAATCTAAATAAACCTTCAAACATAAAATAGAAATGTGCCAACAAAAACTGTACTGGAAACCACAAGCTCGAATATTATGCAGTGCATCAAAGGAAAAAAAACATTATTTCTCTCAAAACAAAAAGAAATAAAATCAAGAGATATAAAACACCATAATGTTAAAACCATGCTAATAAAAATAAATGTCAAAACAGCCTACGAACATCCAATAATTTAAAAAATCTTGCATAAATTTAAGAACGTAAGAATTGCCATGCTGGGTCAGACCAAGGGTCCATCAAGCCCAGTATCCTGTTTCCAACAGTGGCCAATCCAAGTCACAAGTACCTGGCAATTACCCAAACATTAAATAAATCTCAAGCTACTATTGCTTATTAATTAATAGCAGTTTATGGATTTTTCCTCTAGGAACTTATCAAAACCTTTTTTAATCCCAGTTACACTAACTGCTGTAACCACATCCTCTGGCAATGAATTCCAGAGCTTAACTATGCGCTGAGTGTAAAAGAATGTTCTTCGATTTGTTTTAAATGAGCTATTGCTAACTTCATGGAGTGACCCCTAGTCCTTTATTATCTGAGAGAGGAAATAACCGATTTACATTAACTTGTTCAAGTCCTTTCATGATTTTGTAGACCTCTATCATATCCCCCTCTCAGTTGTCTCTTCTCCAAACTGATCAGCTCTAACTTCCTTAGCCTTACCTAATAGGGCAGCCGTTCCATGCCACTTATTTTGGTCGCCCTTCTCTGCACTTTCTCCAGTGCAACCATATCTTTTTTGAGATGCAGTGACTGGAATTGCACACAGTATTCAAGGTGCAGTCTGACCATGGAGCGATACAGAGGCATTATGACATCCATCATTTTATTTGCCATTCCCTTCTTAATAATTCCTAACTTTGTTTGTTTTTTTGATCACCACAACACAGTGGATCAACGATTTCAATGTATTATCCACTATGATGCCTAGATCTCTTTCCTGGGTGGCAACTCCTAAGGTAGAACCTACCATTGTGTAATTACAGCAAGGGTTATTTTTCCCTATATGCATTACTTTGCACTTGTCCACGTCAAATTTCATCTGCCATTTGGAAGCCCAATCTTCCAGTTTAACAAGGTCCTCCTGCAATTTATCAAATTTGCTTGAGATTTAACCTCTCTGCATAATTTTGTATCATCTGCAAATTTGATCACCTCATTCGTCGTACCCCTTTCCAGATTTATAAATATATTTAAAAGCATTGGACCAAGTACAGATCTCTGAGGCACTCTACTGTTTACCTTTTTCCACTGTAAAAATAGACCATTTAATCCTACTCTGTTTCTTGTCTTTTAACCAGCTTGCAATCCACAAAAAGACATTGTCTCCTATCCCATGACTATTTAGTTTTCTTAGAAGCCTCTCATGCGGGAATTTGTCGAATGCCTTCTGAAAATCCAAATAGATCACATCTATTGATTCCCCTATGTCCACATGTTTATTCACCCCTTCAAAAATATGTAGGAGATTTGTGAGAAATGCTTCCCTTGGGTAAATCCATGCTGGCTGTGTCCCATTAAACCAAGTCTATCTAAATGTTCTGTGATTTTGTTCTGTATAACAGTTATTTGTTCTAATATTGCTCCAACATTGTTCTAAATTTGTTCTATTTCCTAAAACACTAATAAAATATTCAAAACATCCAATAATTAAAAAAAAAAAAAAAGGTTCTTCTATTTCCCAAAAACCCCAAATTTCAAGACAATAGAAACATGAAATTATACCCAATAATTAAAGCTAACAAGTTTTAAAAAATCTCCTGCTCTCCATACCAGGGATCTTTTGATTTCCCAAGAGAGTTAAGGTCCCTCAACCTATTTTCTCTCTCTCACTCAAACATACTAACCTTTTTCCTCACACTCACTCTCTCATATACATGCCAATGCTTTCACACACACTTCCCTCTCTCTTACACACACATTATGTACATGTGCACGTGCATGTGAAATCCTGTGTGTGACTCACAGGCTCTCATAGGCATGCGTTCACACACACAAACACACATACATACACACATGCTCAAAGATGCACAATATACACAGGATCTCACACAGATATGCTTGCACATATGCTCTCACGCAGACACCCATACCGGCTCTCACCCAGACACGCACATAGGCTCACAAGTTCTCACACAAATATACACATGCACACACATATTGCCTCTTCTTTGCTTTGGGCCAAGGTGGGATGGGTTCTACCATGGCCCTGCCGGCCTTTTCCTCACTTCGGGCCATGGTAGAATGGGCGCCACCATGGCCCCAATCTCTTTCTCACTTCAGGCCATAATGGGATGGGCTGCGCCATGGCCCTGTCAGGCTTCCTGCACTGAGGGGTGAAGGAGCTATGTGTGCCCATGGGAAAAGTTGTATACACGTGCAACTTAGAGGGAACAGAAGGGCGGGCAGCATACTTATTGTTCAGCAGGGAGAGCCAGAGAAGATGCAATAGCTTCCCAAGTTGCTGGTGTCTGTGCATTATGGGGCGGATTTTCAGAGCCCTGCTCGCGTAAATCCGCCCAAAACCGGGCGGATTTACGCGAGCAGGGCCCTGCGCGCCGGGAAGCCTATTTTACATAGGCCTCCCGGCGCGCGCAGAGCCCTGGGACTCGCGTAAGTCCCGGGGTTCTCGGAGGGGGGCGGGCCCGGTCCTCGCGGCGTTTCGGGGGCGTGTCGGTAGCGTTTTGGGGGCGGGTACGGGGGGCGTGGCCGCGCCCTCCGTACCCGCCCCCAGGTCGCGGCCCGGTGCGCAGGAGGCCCGCTGGCGCGCGGGGATTTACGCCTCCCTCTGGGAGGGGATTTACGCCTCTGGGAGGCGTAAATCCCCCAACAAAGGTAAGGGGGGGTTTTAGACAGGGCCGGGCGGGTGGGTTAGGTAGGGGAAGGGAGGGGAAGGTGAGGGGAGGGCAAAGGAAAGTTCCCTCCGAGGCCGCTCCGATTTCGGAGCGGCCTTGGAGGGAACGGGGTAGGCTGCGCGGCTTGGCGCGCGCCGGCTATACAAAATTCATAGCCTTGCGCGCGCCGATCCAGGATTTTAGTGGATACGCGCGGCTCCGCGCGTATCTACTAAAATCCAGCGCCTGGAGCGCAAACAAAAGTAGGCTATTCGCGCGCCTTTTAAAATCCGCCCCTATGGACGCTATGCCCATGACTTGTCAGATAACTATGTTAGGATGCATTGTCAGTATTTTTCTGATATCAAGTTTGAAGAAATGGGGGCATTTTAATTACAGTAGAAAATACAACTGAACTTTCAAGATTTTTATTTGCTTAAAAATATATAAAAAATTAGAGACCATTAGGAGGTAATATGATCAAGAAATCTGAACATGATAGCCATATACTGCGTGCGTCACAGGCTTGCTGATACCTCATTATCCTCATACTAAACATTGTGCTTTTTCACATTAATCTTGATACTTTAAAACTTTGTTAATGTTACCAATACTACAAAAATCAAACATTTTTTGTCTATTAACCTACACATTAGCCACTACCCTTATGATCAGCGATTCTCAACCGGTGTGTCGCGACACATTAGTGTGTCGCCAAGCACCGGCTGGTGTGTCGCGTGCTCCCGGTCTCTCCCGCTGCTCTTTCTTCCCTGCTGCCGTTGCCGCCGGGCTATCAGAACGTTCAAGCCCAGCGGCAACGGCAGCGGCGCTAGAAGAAGCTCTGGCACCCGTGGCTGACCTTTTTTTCTTCCCGTGCGCCACCCCCCCCCGTGACCCGGAACAGGAAGTGATACGCGGTGCGCGGGAAGGAGAATGAGCTGGCCCGTGCCGCGTGGAAAAGTAGCAGCGGCAGCAGCATCGGCCCCCGAGCAATTGAAGCAGCCGGAAAGGAGACAGCACCATGAGCCTCCCGCGGCCGATGGGATTCTTCTTTCTTGGCCTGCGGGGGCTGGAGGAGGGGGCTGCTGCAGCTACCATTTGTGCTCGGGGGGTGGAGGAAGTGAATGAGAGAAAGAGAGAGACAATGAAAGTGACTGCTCAAGGAGATGACTGATGTGTATGTGAGAGTGTGAGACAGTCAGGGATGTGACTGGTGTGTGTGTGTGTTTGTGAGAGAAAAAGCATGGAAGTGAGAAATCTGGGTATGTGAGAAAGCATGGGAGTAAGAAGCCTGGTGTTGTGGGGGGGGGGGGGGTGAAAAAGCATGGGAGTGAAAAGCCTGATTATGTGAGAGAGAGCATGGGAGTGGGAAGCCTGTGTGTGTGTGTGCATGCATGAGCGAGAGACTGGTTGGTAAGGTGACTGTGTGTGTGAGAGAAAGAGACTGGTGTGTGTGAATGTGAGAGAAAGAATGTGATTCAGGGAATGAGAAGCCTGTGCAGTGGAGAGCGAGCATGGAAATGAGAGAGAGATTGGTGTGTGTGTGTGTATGTGTGTGTAACAGAGAGAAAGTGATTATGGGAATGAGAAGCCTGTGCATGTGGAGAGAACAAGCATGGGAGTGAGAGACTGGTGAGGGTGTGTGTGTGTGTGTGTGTGTGTGTGAGACAGAGAAAGTGATTATGAGAGTGAGAAGCCCGTATATGTAAGTAGAACATGGGAGTGAGAAGCCTGTGTGTGTGTGTGTGTGTATGGCATGAGAGAATCTGTTCAGGAAGGTGACTGGTGTGTGTGTCAAAGACTGGTCATGGGGGCATGACTAGTATGGTGTGTGTGTGAGAGACATGGGACTAAGGAAGAGGATCATGAGTATAGAGCTTAGCCCAGGGGTCGGGAACCCATGGCTCGCGAGCCAGATATGACTCTTTTGAGGGCTGCATCTGGCTCGCAGACAAGTGTCGCCACACTTTCCAGTCCCCCACTGACCCAGCTGCTCCCCGGTCCTCTTCCGCCCTGGCTTAAAATGCTGTCAGCCCGGGCGGAACGTGGCAGAATAGCTGGAGTTGGCGGCACCGGCATGCTCTCTTCTTCCCGCCGCCCCCCCCCCCCCCCCCCGCGGCCCGGAAGAGGAAGTGGAGAGCATCAGGTGCGTGCGCGGGAAGAAGAGACCGTGTGGTCTCTTCTTCCCGCCCCCCCCCCCCGCGGCCCGGAAGAGGAAGTGGAGAGCATCGGGTGCGTGCATGGCAAGAAGAGGCCACGCTAGTGTGGTCTGCGTTGGTCCGACGAAAAGAAGACTGCAGCGCGGCTCGGAGGAAAATGAAGAGCTTCAACCGCGGCCGATGGGACTCCTCCTCCGCGAGGGCTGAAAATGAAGGAGGTTAGCGTTGGGAGGAGGCTGCTGCTGCGGGTTCCCGGGGTGGAGGTGGGGGAGAGAGAGTGAATGAGCGAGCAAGCATGTGTGTTTGAGATCCTGTGTGTGTGAGTGAGAGATTGCATGTATGTGAATGATTGAGAGCCTGTATATGTGAAAGAGAATATGTCTGTGATTGAGAGCCTGCCTATGAGAGAGAGAGCATGAATATAAGTTTACCATTGGGAACCTGTATGTGTAAGTTTGTGATTGAAAACCTGTTTGTGTGAAAGAGTATGTGTGTATGATTGAGATCCTTTGTGTGTGAGAGAAATCATGTGTATGTATGATTAAGAGCCTGTGTGTATATGTAAGAGAGATCATGTGTGTCTGTGTGTGATTGAGAGCTGGTTTAGGTGATGGAGCAAGTGAGTATGTGATTGAGAGCCTGTGTTTAAATGAGAGAGAGAGACCATGTGTGTCTGTGTGTGATTGAGAGCTGATTTAGGTGAGGGAGCATGTGAGTATGTGATTGAGAGCCTGTGTGTAAATGAGAGAAAGAGAGGACATGTTTGTAAGCATGTGAATGAGAGTCTGTGTGTGAGAGAAAAAGACAGCATGTATTTATGTGATTGAAAGCCTGTGTGTGTGTGTAAACGTGAAAAGATAGACAGCATGTGTGTAAATGTGTAATTAAGAGCCTATATAAGTGAGAGAGAAAAAACATGTGTATATGTGAGTACTGAGAGCATGTGTGTATAGGTGTGTCATTGAGAGCCAGTGTGAGAGAGAGCGCTGGTATGTGACTGAGAGAGGAGAAAGTTCCAAGCAAACCACCCCGCCTCCTGCTAATTCAGAACAATCTCAGGACACCAGGATATCAAACGTTCCCAGGTATGCAGAGCAAAAAAAGTTTTGTATCCTTATTATTTTTCATTACTGGGTCTTTGTGTCTGCTATTTTGAAATATTTTGTTGGTATCTGGAAATGTTTTATGAGTTTTTAATTATTGGATATTCCACTCATCAGCTGTTTCGAAATATGTTCTTTTTGTTAGTACAGTTTTACTGCTGATGATTTTATATTTCTTGATATGTTTTATAAGGATAGGTGATGTTTCTTTTTTCCTTTGTTACACTGCATACAGAGACTCTGGCTTGTTGCAGTTTCCAATTCAGTTTTTTCTGCATGCTTCTTGTTATGCGTTTTGGTCTCTTTATTCTATGTTAGGTGAGGGACAGCACGTGATTCAGGTGAGGTTTTCTGCTGGCGTGTAGTTTCTGTGTAACACTCTATAGCAGCCTGACTTGGTCCGTTTTCCTAATAGGAGATGTATTGGTGTCTTAAGGCCTGGTGTAATATTTTCAGAGACTTATTGTACTTTAAAAGTGTGATCTTACATAAAATGCACACATTTACTTGTATTTAGTTTTAAACATATTGTATGGCTCTCATGGAATTACATTTTAAAATATGTGGCGTTCATGGCTCTCTCAGCCAAAAAGGTTCCTGACCCCTGGCTTAGCCTCTACTGCTGCTTCTGCTGTGTGCTATGGCCTGCATGGAAGAGGAGTAGGAGAGCTGCTGGAGGGGGTAAGTAAAGGTGGCTTTTTAAGTTTATTTTTCTTGATTGACTGCCATTTTAATTATTTAATATTATGTGATGTGTCTGCTTTTTTTGAAATATTTTATTGGTGTTTGGAGAATTTTTAATAGTTTTTATGAGTTTTTAATTGTTGGATGTTATTCTGTTCATAGCTGTTTTGAAACATTTATTCTGCTTATTAGTATAGTTCTACAATTATTTCTGTGTGGGGATCTATAGCAGCTTGCTAGTTCTGTTTTCCTAATAAGAGGTGTATTGGTTTTTAGGGCCTGATTTAATATTTGTAGTGTTGCCTTTTCATAGATAGGGTTGCTCCTGTTTGAGTGTATTTCATAATACAGGTGTAACTGTGTGCGGATTAGTTTATGTGCATTACTACAGATCCTGGGAGTATGTTAGGTCGGTTCTGTGTCTGTTACCGAGATGAGATATTTTATTAGCATGTAAGCGTTTTATCAGTCTTTGTTGTGTTTTCTCAAGAGGACATGCATTGGTGGTAAACTGCTGTCTTTTCATAAGTAGGGCTATTGAGCCTGGAAGTAGAAGGAGTTTGAGTTGCTGTTACTGCGATGACACCAGAACCAGAATATCTTTTTTGTAGGGTGAGTTGTATGGGGAATGTCATAATTTTGCTTTACATCCATTATTGTGGGTCAGGGGGGTTCCCGTGGATGCAAACTGTACTTTTACATCTAGCCCCGTGACGATCATGGGTCAGTGTGTCACGCATGTGAGAACCATCTGTCAGGTGTGTCCCGACAGAAAAAAGGTTGAGAACCACTGCTTATGATGATGCCCTTTAAATAAAAAGAATTGAAAAATGATAAAATAATTCTTAAAGTCAAATGTACCAAAGAAACAAATGTCACAGGTGTCAGAGCTAGAACTGTACAAATGTGTAAAACTTTCTGAATATCAAATGCTGCCTGTTGTGGTATTTTTGTATATAAAAATTCAGTGTCCAGGGTGACCAAAAAAAAAACCCAACAACCGATAACAGATAAAATGTTTGAAGCAGAGATTCATTGTTGCTATGAATCAGAGAAATATGAGCACATTTGAGGAACACGAGATTTTAACAATTTATCAATATAAATGGAAAGAGGTTCGAAAACAACCATTTGTGGATGCCCTAAGAAGAATGTGTATTTTTGGAAGATTATGCAATACCAGAATTCAAGGCTGTCAGACATGTAAAAAAAAAATTTCTCTGTTGGTAAGATATCCTTTCTCCTTTTCAAATTCTAACAAATCTCTCTCTTGCTGCAAATCACCTGTAGGATCAGCTTCTCGATGTTTTTAATATTCACAATCTGATAACTGGTGTTCAACTTCAGCCACTTACATGGCATAACTGACACCACCTATATCAGCAAGTTACACAAGTCAGGATTTCCACTCATATATAGATTCCATCTCATACAGAGTGAACGTGAACATACCACCAGATCAGATTTCTGTTTGTCCTAGTTCACTAAGAACTAAACACTTAAAACACAATAATTGCTAGATCTTCAAGACCCCTTGTGGTGTATCGGGAAACCATCTGGACTAGGCCACCACAAGAAAAATACCAAAGAATTTTTAAATGAGATTATTCAGACCTTATGTCTGTATCTGTGTTCTAGAATGAGAGTAATAAAGATATCAAAGGAATGAACAGTATGCTTTAATCGTATGCATCTAGATTGGCACATACATAAACACTTCAGCATGTTTTGAAAAGTCATGACTTATCCTCTTGCACAGAGGGTCTTCTTGCCAGGAGGGAAGGGATAGGACCCAATTATTAGAAATGCAGATAATTGTGGGGTTGGTGGGTATGAGGATTGCTTGGTAACTTGCCTACCTGGAGCGAAGGTGGCGGCAGAACTTACACATCACCTAGAAAGGATTTTAGAGGGTGCTGGGGAGGAGTTGGCTGCCATGGCACATCTGGGTACCAATGACATTTGAAAGTGCGGGGGGGGGGGGGGGGGGGGGGGGGGGGGGGGGGGCGCGGAGGTTCCTATATTCAATTTTAGGCTTTTAGGTGAGACACAAATCCAGAACCTCCAGGATATCATTCTTAGAAATGTGTACAGTTCCACATATAGAACTCAAGAAGCAGGTTAAACTCCAGAGTCTCTAAGTGTGGACGAGACAATGGTACAAGAGGATTTTAGATTTGTTAGGAACTGAGGAACACAAATATAGACAATTTTGATAGTCTCCATTCCTCTCCAAATAATTTCTAACATTTTATTTGCTTTTTTTAAATAACCACAGCACACTGAGCTGAGGATGTCAATGTACTGTCCACAAGGATTCAGACATCCTTTTCTTGGATGGCGATTTCAAATATGGAACCCAGCATTTAGGTGGAATCTTTTTCTTCCTTTGTGCATAATTTAACACTTGTTCATATTAAATTTCACCTGTCATTTAGATGACCAGACTCCTAGTTTTACAAGGTGCATCTGCAATTCCTCAGTTCTACTGCTATTTCAATTACCCGAATACTGAATGAGTAAATATCTCATCCTGACATGATAGGAGATAAAATTTCTAGATGCCATGAATGACTGCTTCATGAAGAACACAGAAGGGAACTACTTTAGATCTAGTTGTCAGTGGAACACAGGACCTGGTATAAGAGTAAATAGTGATAATGTAATCAAATTTGAAAATCACCGCAAAGAGGATATTAATTAAAATTACTTCAAAAGCATTTAATGTTAACAAGGGAGGCTACCATAAACTGAAGAAATGAGTTAGAAAAATAAAAGCAGAGGTTGCAAGAGTTAAATGCTTGCAAGAGACTTGAACGTGGTATTTTCAAACAATCTTAGAAGCCCAAATAAAATGTATTCGATGTATTAAAAAGGTTGGACTATAATGGAAGGCAGCTCCTAAAGAGAATAAGAAAGAACATAAGCTCAGGTGTGTTAGTATAAAATAGTAATGAGGCAAGTCAAGAAAGAATTTAATAACTTGCCTTAGAGACAAATTAAAAAGGTTTTCATGTACATCAAAAGAAATAAGCCTGTGAGAGAGTCTGTTGGACCACTAGATCAATGGTTGTATACAGGTATGTCAAGTGTCTTGCAAGGTCCTGGGAGGTGTGTTGCAGGGCCAGTAGGAGGCTGATCTCTCATCAGTCCAGTTGGGAATTGGTTGACTTCTCCTTTATTGGGCCTGACAGGAGGCTGTTTCCTTCACCCAAACCTGAGCAAGACATCGCCATCTCCTCCTCTTCTGGACTCAACGGGGGACCAGACTTTATCTTCCTCCACCAGGCTTGGAAGTGATGCTGCTCTTGCTCTCTACACCCTGTAGGGGGTGGGGGGAAAGGTGATTGATGATGTTGGACAGAATGGAAGAGAGAGGGAGCGTGGGGGCTGCCGATCAGGTAGGGATGGGAGAGAGAGGTTCAGGGTAGCTGGGCAGGGAGGGGGAGAAGGGAGGAAGGGTGGCAGGGAGCATAAGGAAGATTATGCAGGGGGGGGGGGGTCAGGAATGCTGGACAGTAATGTAAAGGTGATGGGATGATTGAATGGGAGTAACAGAGATGAAGTACGATGGGGACATGGAGAGGGAGTGTCGGGCCGCAAGCGCCATAATTGTCAGTTTTGGGAATGTGCTTTTCTTTTTGTTTAAGTTTGCTTGGTTTAGGAGGAAATCTATATCTGTTTTTAGTTCTCTAGCCTTGCACTACATACAGAGAGACGTTTTGGAGTTTCCATTCTCGTTTTTATCTCCACATTTATAATTTATGGCCTTTTATTCTATATTTGTTGAAGGTTGTTTCTGTGTGTGTGACGGGGTGAGGTGTTTTACTAGCATGTAGGCATATTTATTAGAAACATGATGGCATAAAGAACTGTATGGCCCATCTAGTCTGCCCATCCATCCAATTAATTTAGCATTATAATTCCTATCACTTCCTTAGAGATTCCATGTATTTATCTCATGCTTTCTTGAATTCAGATACTGTTTTTATTTCTACCAACTCTACTGGGAGGCCGTTCCATACATTCACTATCCTCTATGTAAAGAAATATTTCCCAAGATTACTCAACCTCATCGCATGACTCCCGCATTCTAGAGCCTCCTTTCTGATGAAAAAGGCTCACCTCATGGAAACCTCTAAGAAATTTGAATATCTCCCCCATCTTGCCTTTCCTCCAGGATATACATGTTAGATCTTTAAGTCTATCCTAAATATGCTTTAAAATGAAGATCCATCCTGTTTATATCCTTTTGAAGGTGCTGTCTCCAGAATTGTACATAGTATTCCAAATGAAGTCTCACCAAGGACCTATACAGGAGCAATATCACTTCTTTTTTTCTGCTGACCATTCCTCTCCCTATGCAGCCAAGCATCTTTCTGGCTTTTACCATTGCTTTAAACATCTGCTTGGCCACCTTAAGATCATCAGATACTATCACCCCCAGATCCCACTCTGTGTTCAGAAGAATTTCACCTCCAATACTGCAGCTTTCCCTTAGGGTTTTGCACCCTAAATGCATTACTCTGCATTCTTAGCATTAAACATTAGCTGCCAGACCTTAGATCCTTCCTTGAGGTTTGCTAGATCCCTCATGTTTTCCATACCTTCCTGCCTGTCTACCTTTTTACAGATTTCATCACTGGCAAAAAGACAAACTTTTCCCAACGATCCTTCTATTATGTCCCTCACAAAAATGTTGAAAAGAATCAGTCCAAGGAGACACACTGCTAGTAACACCTCCCTCCTCAGAGAAAACTCCATTTACCACTACTCTGTCAACCTCCCGCTCAGCTAATTTCTAACCCACTCTAGGTTCCATACCAAAGGTGCTCAATTTATTTATGTCTTTTGTGTGGAACTGTGTCAAAGGCCTTGTTGAAATTCAAGTACACTACATCTAGGCTTTCCCTTGATCCAACTCTCTGATCACCCAATCAAAGCAACTGATAAGATTCATCTGACAAGATTTACCTCTGGTAAAACCATGCTGCCTAGGATCTTGCAATCCATCAGATTCCAAAAATTGCACTATCCTCTGTTTTAGCAGTGATTCCATTAGTTTGCTCACCTCAGAGTTCAGACTAACAAATCTTATCAAAAGAAACAAAAAGATGGGTGAACAGTTTATGGGCTTCTGTATGCTCCAGACAGAAGGCTAAGGCTCTCTTGCAATCCAAACTGTGCAGTGCTCTTTTGCCTTGGTGCGAATAGAGCCTGGGAAAGAATACTGGCAGGACGATTGACTGATTAAGATAGAATTCAATCACCACCTTAGGCAGGAACATAGGATGCGTACGCAATACCACCCTGTCATGATAAAACTTAGTATAAGGTGGCTAATTCACTAAGGCCTGGAGCTCGCTGACCCTGTGCACTGAAGAGACTGCCACCAAAAATATGACCTTCCAGGTCAGGTACTTCAGGTCACAGGTGCACAGCGTCTCAATAGGAGCTGTCATCAGCTGAGCTAACACCACGTTGAGGTCCCAAGACAAAGCAGGAGGCCTTGCGGGAGGTTTCAGTTGAAGCAGGCTCCGCATGTCATGTACAATTATAGGATGTACAGAGATGGGCGTACCATCTACACCATGGTGGTATGCGCCAATTGCACTAAGATGAACTCTGACGGAGTTGTTTTTTTAAGCCAGCCTCCAAAACATGTATAAGGTAATCTAGCATTTTTTTACAAGTCAAAAGTCAAGTTTTTAGAGCCCAAACTGTGAGGCTCACTGCTCTGCGGAAGACTGAAGAAGGACCCCCACGTGGTACTGGGCCTGCTGGGCATGCTCAGTGTGCCTAGTCAAAGTTTCTAGAAACTGACAAGTTTTCCGCATCTGGCTCCATCTGATGTCACCAGTGTGTGAGGGCTACCATCCTGCTTGTCCTCGGAGAATGAAAATTATAATGCTAAATTAACTGGATGGATGGTCAGATTGCCTAAGCTATATGGTCTTTTTCTGCTTTCATTTTTCTGTGTTTCTAGGATATTCCTCCCTTCAAGCTTAAGAAAGTTTGGGTGCAATATTTTGGGGCTCATACATTGAGATATCCTAAGATGTTGAGAATGAGCAGTAATAGGGATTTGTATTTTGTCATCTTAGCTAGGCCTTCAGTTATGTTTCTGATTTTATGACATTCAGCCTCCGTGGGGCAGAACGTTTAACAATTCCAGGGTTCCTCATTGGTTAGAGGGCCTCAGGAGGGATGTCAATCCAGGAGATGAGCTGTGGTCATTTGTGTCCTCTTACCTTAGGAATAACTTTCTTCGCATGTCTATCATTTTCCTACATGGTAGTTTTAGTGTGCTTTTAAGTCCTATCTGTCAGGCATACTGGTGTAGCAGGCAAAGTGTAGATTTTTAAAACTGTATGCCTTTTACTCATATCTCTATCCTTTGTACCAGACTGTGCACTCTGCTGTCCTTCCAATTACCCTATATTGTTTTGGATGCAGGTTACTGTTGTATATGAAGAAAAACACTGTGTATTCAAAATTTTAATTCTGAAATAGCTATAACCAGTCCTGCCTTTTGTTACATTGTCTATTTTCTCTTTTCTACATCTTATCTTTCTCAGTTATGTACATATATGTAACTGCTTCCAGCTCTTTCTTCAGCATTTTTATCATCTACATTTCTGTAGACAGATCATGCAATTTCCTTAATAAAGGGCCTTATTCCTCCAGGCCAAGTTTTCAACCAGATGACGTGTGCTTCCCCTGGACTATGACCTTCTATGAAAAGATGGTCCTTTTAGATACAGAGCTGTATATGCAGCCTACACTCTTGTTTTTCATCTTCTGGATTCTGTTTTGCTTTGTGATTGAAATATAACTCTACAGAATTCTATTTGTTTTTTCTCCCCCATTTATAGTTGCACTATGACAAGCTGGTTCTCTGATGAAGGAACCAGCCAGGCAGCATCAGCCCTAGAAAGAAAAAGCCCCAAATGATGTTGAATGGGGTCCAGCAACTACCATTTGAGAACTACACCACAAGAGAGGAGCCAACAAAATTTTTCTAAAATTGAGTATTTTTAATAAAATGTGTTTTTTTTGTATAATTAAGCTATGGAGTCATTTTTTGTAGACCCAGCTGTATGCAAGCATGAACATTGCAAAGACTGAAAATGTATGTAGTATGTCCAATTTATGTATATTTGGGCCGGGGAGAAAGGGCAACGTCTAGGCTGGAGGGGTTGGGAGCCACAACATTGTTAGGGGTGACACCTAATGGCTATATTTAGAGCTCATGATATTGGGGCTCTGGAAGGAACCTTGATGCATGGCTCAAAGCCTCAAGACCAAAGGACAGCTCAGGGAAGGGGGTCTATTAAACAGAGAAATTTCTGGGTACTCGTGAGCAAAGGCTCATGGTGCCAGATTCCAGCTCAGATTCCAAATGAGCTGAAAGAAAAATGAGAAAGGCCAATTAAAAAAAAAGTAAACAGAGTTGGGCAGGGATATAAAATAGGATAAAAAGTTCCCTAGGTAGTTGTGAATTAAGGCCCATGGTACCAGATCCAAGCCCTGGATCCAACCAAGCTGGAAGCCCAAAAGGAGCAGGAGGAAACTGCTAGGCTCACAAAAAAATTGAATACACAATCAAATTGTTTTATCCTTTACTTGATATTCTACCCAGGAGTCATGCACATTTTATTTTCTTCGTCACAGTCTTTCCAACAAGGTCAATCCAGTCATTTAATTTGGAAGAAAAATGAGCATGAGTTTTGATAACAGAGCTTACCAAACCAGATACAGCAGCAGTGGAGGTTGCTATGGCAGGAATAATTTTCCCAGCGATTCGCTTTGTTTTGAGCCTGTCTGCTGGTTCAATGTTGTACATCTTGGCTCTTAGATTGGAAGCAGCAGTGATGAAATCAATATGTCCATTGGTGTCGTCATCTTTTTCAAACAGCAGTGGTGTCATCTGTAAGTCGCCTACCCAGGAAAACCAACAAAAACACCAGTACATTATCTCACTCATTCAGGGTGTGAAGCATATTATATTAGAATTAGTATTTTATCCACAGTGGGGTCTGACCTTCTGTTGCTTGGCGCCATTTTGGGTTGGGCAAATAAGTCATTGAAGCAACTAAATGAGATAACCCACTTTAACAGCAAGCTAGACTAGAAAGAACCAAATGCAATCAACATGCTGTTATAGTAAACAAGGAGCACCAATAATTGTTATGACAATGTTTGTTCTCTCAGGTATCTTACTGTAATTCTACACACAAGTTTGTTGACAGAGTCCATTCAAATTCATAACCATAGCTTAAAAAAAAGAAAAAAAAGAATCCTAGCAACCTAATATGGTTACTACTCAGCTGTTGAAGTCCATGAATGTGCACAAGTCTTTTTCTGGCATCTTTTAAGACTTGGGAAATAGGTTCACTAGCATGGCCTGCTTTGGAGAGTGAAAATAATTAGCAGCAATAGGCCACCAGAGACAAACACCCTATTACAGCAAATAAAACAGCAAACAGATTCACTGGCATCAGTGCAGTATATTAAAATCATTTCCTCATTTAACTGGGATACTCAAATATCTAAATGCTGAAAAGAACCATCTTTGATAAGGTATGTTTGGGAAAAACGGAAGCCAAAGCCACGGCACAGGTAAAAATTGAAGCAGCAAGATACTAGTATTGTTCTTGAAACTTAAGTGTTGGTTAATATACAGGAGCCAAATGAGCCATGCCGATGTCTACCTCATCAGAAATTGAACATCCATCTTTCTTATATTCTCTTTCCAAGTCCTCTTCCTCTCATTACTCACTGTGCCACTTACTAAGGGATAACTTACTACTAATTCCGTCTAAGGCACTACCAAATACATGCAGCACTGTATAGACACACATAACAGACCATCCCTGCTCCATGGAGCTTACAATCTTGTAAAAATGCATGGAAGAGCAAGAGATGTTTGGAAAGATTTTACTATAGTAAACATCGTTAAAATCAACAAAACTATGCAACCAGGATTTAAAATGTCAAAATAACCTCAAAAATGTGTTTTTTACAGGCAGGATTTCAATCATGGCCAGAGAGGGAAAATGATGCATCAATCCACGATGGCTACTCCAGTCAGATAATGGAGCAAGATGGAATATAGAGGAGAACATAGATAAGATCAGCTTACCTAATGAAGGGATTTTGAGAGGAGAAGTGTAGCAGAAGACAAAGGAAAAAAAAACACATGAGGCATTGCAGAGTGAATGCATATGTAGTTGAGCGGAAGCAGCTTGAACTATACACAGAAGCAGATGAGGAGGAGCGCGATATGCCCATGATAACAATGGAGAAAGATGAGTTGTGCAGCTGAATTTTAAAGTGTGTGTAATGGAGACAAATGGTTCCTTGGGAGGCCTGAGAGGAGCAGGCTATTTATAATAGTCTAAAGTGGGAGGGTGCAGATAAGGGTTAGTAATGTGCCCAGAAAGGAAGGCATGGATTATGGTGATGTTAAAGTGTCAAATCAATGGAATATTTTCTTACTTGAAAAGGGAAGTCCATACATGCATAATTTATTTAGAAACATTTGCTAAGGTAGCTAGAAAGACTAACAAATGACTAACATCCAAGAATAGTTGGTATTGGCGTAGTCACACACTATTGCCTTATCGACAGCAGGACCCCATCAATGGAATGCGTTACCCCCGGATCTCAGACAAGAACCTTGCACATCTGCTTTAAAAAAAAAAACTTAAGAAAACTTGGCTATTCAGCCAAGCCTTTCCGGACATGTAATCTTCCCTCACCTGCAACTTCTCTTTCACAAGTAAGCTTTCCATTCAAATTCCGTCCAGTTTATTATCTCCGTTGTTTTATCCAGTTTTCATCTCACCTGTTCTGAGATGATCGGCATTGAGTTATCATATAAAAAATATGTTATGTTATGACCCGTTTTACTGTTATTAGCCACCTCTGCACTTTGTATCGCCCTGAGCGAACGTTTTTGTTGCATTGTAAACCGTTGTGATATGTACATTTTTACAGGAACATCAGTATAGAAAAGCTATAAATAAATAAATAAATATTATTGCTGTTGGATCACATTTGTAACTGGATTCTGCCTGCTCTTCTTCTACACAAAGAAGCATTTTTTAAATACACTGCATAAGTTCTAACAAATCAAGTAATGCATATATTAGCATGTGATCCACAGCACAGGGCAGCCAAGATGGCAGAATCAAAGTCATTCCAATTATTGAAGTCCAAATCTCAGTACAATAAAGTTGCTGAACTGTAACAGGCGTTTTCTGAAGTCAGCAGTTCAGACCCAAAAATGGGTTACATGGCCAGGATTGTTGCTGAACAGACATTCGTTCCACAGCTCTGACAAAAAGTTGAAAGATCTCTGAGTATGCACAGTTCCCCTGTTGCCACTCTCACTTCTAAGAACAGAGCTTTCACTGGGGGCAAACAATTCTAAAAAGGGAGGGGTTGGAGAGCATTCGGAGAACATCTGTAAGAGGTAAACACGGCTTGCTTTCTTCAAAGACAAGCAATTCATTGTAGTCACCAAGTATGATTCTCTAGCAAAGGGTTCTCTCCAAAAATAAGCACACCCCCCCCCAAGGCTGCCAGAGGGTGGGAAAACACATTAAGCCTCTGTTCATATTGAACCAAGGCTAATCAGATGGTAAAATGTCCTTGAATTGAGATTTGTTTCTATGTGTTTGGCCCTACCATTTATAATAGTGGAACAGCTAGACCTAGCTCCAAACTATGTTATCATAGGTCCTTCGGGACATATTTTACATTTCCACTTTTCAAAGCTGACAAGTGATTTTTTTATGGATGGTTAAGGAATGTAAAGTTAGCAGTTTTCATAAGAAATCCATGTATGTGTGTCTCCACCTCCCCCAAACCTATAACTCTGAAACTGAAGCACCCAGCCACCGTCACATAAGCTAGGGAGGTGGATCTCTTGCAGGCCCATAAAAGCATAAAAACACTTTATTGGAATAATCTCTCTTTGGTAGATGAGACCTGTCAATAGACAGGCTGTAAGACAAAATGGAGCTGGATCCACACACTACTGGGCCTCGTACCAGAAGACTCCTACTCTGTGGAAACCTTAGGGGCTCTCCTTCCTTGATTTTCATGAGATCTGCAAAGTAAGGGTATCTGGACAAATCCAGCACCACCAGAATCACTAACTTCCATACTCAGGCTATTTTCTGCAGGACTTGCCCGACAAGATGTCATAAAAAACAGACAAAGTGGTTGTGAAGAGGCCATGGCAGAGTTAAGGTATGCAGACCCTCAGAACATTCTTCTCTTCTGCGGCTGAACACCCTGTCACCTTGGAATTTCTCCTTGTTGCTATTAGGTCCTTAATAGGCCTTACCTACCTGGCCACAATTAGGGCAAAAGCCATCTTTGAAAGTTCCCACTCTCCCTAATCCAGGGTATGTTGACTCAAGAAATCCGCTCAACTTTCTCTTGCTCTACTATGTGAGCTGCCAACAGCACCTGCAAGTGCTGTCTTGCCCAAAGAATAAGGAGACCCACTTCTCTGGCCACTTGAGAGCTTCTGGTTCCACCTTGATGATTCATACATTGCTACTGTATTGCCTAAAGGATTTGCATGGCTTTTCCTGAACTAGCTGAATAAACTCTTATGGCTCTCGTTTCCAATCAACTGATGGACCAACTGGCCTCTAGAGGACTGCATGTCCCTACACCACGTGATCCCAGTAGTGAGCTGCCCAACTGAAAAGGCTGGCAGTGGTTCCTACCTTCACATATGATGGGGTCTCCAGATCCACTCAAGCTGCCATGTTCTTTGAATCCAGCCAACAGAACAGACTGTTTTGTCTAAGATGAAAGTGGGAGCCTTGTCGAATATACCTGGGTCTGAGGCAATACCAGACAGGAGAGATTTCTGCAAGGGCCATATTTGTCCTTGCCCTGGTCACCAAGTCCAGAGTCACTGCCATCAAATTCAAGACTTGCAGGTAGTCCCATACTCTGGAGCTCTGATGCAACAAAGTCACATACTTAATCCTGAATCTTGAGAATTCTTTCTGCAGTCATATATACTTGACCATTTCTTGTCTTAAAGTGGCTCTCAGATATTCCAAAAACTGAGTGGTTCCAGCTGGTTCTTTGAAAAGTTCACCATCTAGTCCAGCTCCTACAAGAACTGTATTGGTCTGGCAGTGGAAGCCCGATTATCCTCCCATGTGTTTGCCTGATAATCCAATTGTCTAGGTAAGGATGAACTGGAACACCCTCCTGGCATAAAACTACCACCATTATAACCATTACTTTGGAGAACGTCCTGGGGGCTATAAAAAGCCCCAATGGCAAAGCTCTGAACTTGAACCTCTGATCATTCTCCCTGAAGGCAATGTGATCCTTTGATTATTCTTCCGGATGGGGATTTGAAGATAGGCCTCTGTCAAAGCCAGTAAAATTAAAAACAGCGTTTCGCCACCATCGTGACCGACCTCATAGGTCCCACTCAGAATCGAGACAGCCTCATTTCCCTGCTTACCTGCTTCACATCCAAAATTGGACAGATGGGCAGACTGGAAGGACCATACGGTCTTTTTCTGCCGTCATGTTTCTATTTAAAATGGGCCGGAAGGTACCTTCCTTCTTGGGAACAACAAAATAAACTGAATACTTTCCTTGTCCCTGCTCCCAAGTGACAGACACTCCACAGTCACTTGAACAGTCTCTTTAGTTGGGAGTGATGGAGAACAGCAAAAAAAAAAAAAAAAAAAAAAAGCATCAAATAAGGTGGGAAAATTTCAAGGCGTAACCATCTCTGATGATATTCAGGATCCACCTGTCCAAAGTGATTTGAACCTTCCTCTGCTAGTACAATGCCAGGAGCCTCCAGAACATCTGGAAACAGGGCCATCAAGCTTTCACTGGGAACTGTTTCTACTAGTTCTACCAGTGGTTCCATCTTTTGTATCTCTTTTGACCACTTGAAAGGTCTGTGACCTAAGAAATGGCTGGCTCTGCTGCAACACTGAGGATCTCTTGGGATGATATTTTGACTCCCTAAAATGGGCCCTAGTTGGTTAAGTCTGAAAAGAACCCTTAGCGCGATCCTCCAGAAGTCTGGATGACTTGGAATCTTCCACCCTATTCCTCAAAGTAAAATGTGAGTGGCCACATTCTTCACCAATGCCTGGACAAAGTCATAAGCAGCATCCTCCAAGAACCCTGTGCCCACTGCAAGTTGTCCACCTCCTCCAGGTACACACTATACTCCTGGAGTTGCTGAGTCTAGTGCCAACATGCCCTAGTTAGGACTTGATCATTCAATCTTGAGCAATTTTGCACTCCGTAACTTCATCCACAGGAATAGTAGTATTCCTAGTGACAAAAACACACAAATGCATTCACACGCAGAGCTCTCAGGTTTCCAATTCCTTCAGGCTTGTGTCCTGAGGGACCCATTCCTCAGTAACCAACTTTGTGAACATGTAATATAAGGGGACAGCTATTACAGATTTCTAAAAAGTGCTCTGGGAGGCCTTAAAAGGGGTCTGTTCATTTGGAGGTTCACACCTTGCACACAGAGCCACAGTGAGGTTTCTTATGCCTGTCAACTCGAACTCCTGCCACTCTGCTTTTCTCTTCTCCTTGACTATTTGATATGCCCAGAGATCCCAAGGCACAAACAATATGAGGTAAACTCTTATTAAAAGAGGGAATTAAAAAGTGTGCTTGCTCCTGAAGAAAACTGTCTCTCCTCCCCCTAAAATTACCCATTGCCTCTATTTAGGGGACCCCAAAGAGGTTCCAGATTTAATAAACTGTCTTTCTCCAGATCCCAATCCAATTATCTCAAGCATGCTTCTTAGTTGGTTAGTTCACCTTTGGAGAGGAGACCAGAGAGTTAAGACACATCAAGATTTACACCCTGCTTTAAGGAAGAGCCTGGATCCACAACAATATGAACCCCAATGAAAGTGGAGAGGCAGAGACCATGGAAAGGAGCTCTTAGAGAAGACCAGATGTTCCCCAAATGGACTCTGAGCGGAAATGACCAAGGTAGTTGCCCCTCACCAGAGGGGGCAGTGATTAATACAGGAGTCATCTCCCTTCTATCTACTGAATCATGCAGCTCTAAAATGGCTGCCATTCTCAAAAGGTGCACAAGCACCGGAAACTGCTTGTCATGTAGCAGTCGCTGACCCCATATTCAGTGCAGTGGGAAGGAGAAGAGCGAGTCCCTCCTCCTTCCTCCATGTCAGTGTGACAAAGACCACTGCCTCCTACTTTGGAGAAGTGCAGGCCACAAACCCCGCAGGGTCACCATACTCCAAGTCACAGAACTGGACATGCCTCCTCATCCCCTGCAGCACGCACCCTACTGATGCAGCCCAAAGCGTCTCTTGGTTCAGGATAGCTCTTACTCCTCTGTCTACTCAGTAATATTTTCCTACATCTAAATGCAAACTGGGACAACCACAATGGGCCCATTGTAGTTGTACCAGTTTACATTTGGACAATGGACTTCAGAAGCTAAGTATCAATTATTTCAACATTGCTATGTGAAAACTGACTGTTGGCATCATGTATTTGAAACTGAAAAATAAAATATTTTACACTAATTGTTTGAATTGAACTGGAATATAACATTGGGTGGTTGGCTTTGGTAAAATTACATGGTCCGAAGCTCCATGTTTGATGCCTCCACTTTTTAAGCCTTTATATTAAGGTATATTTGTTATTGAAACTTTTTTTGTCATAGTTTTTCCACCCATGTCTTTTTTTTTTTTTTTTACATGGTTTCATCACAGCCACTAGCAACTGTGATCAGACCTAATCTCAACTGGTTACTTGCTTTCAAAGAGGGCAGTTGCACAGAATTTTACATTTTTGTGCATAGAAACCCTCCAGGACTATAATATTAACCTTTTTGCTGACAATTTAATGGAAACACAAAACTGAAGAAACATAACAGCTGTCCATAAAATATTCAGCTCCTGAAGTAGTAGGCTTTTATGGCTTAAGGGTTTGCAGTGGTACTTATGCTTATTTTATCTGATAAACAAAAATCTAGGAGAAATTGCTACTTTTGCATTGTTAGGATTCTTCCACATTTTCTTGCAGGAAGTTGCTGCTTTATTTTTTCTGCGACTTCTTTTGACAGATTAAACTTCAGATATTCTATAATGGTCAAAATAATCTAATCATAGTCTTTGAATAATTTAAAAGGTAATACAGAAAAATTATTCAACTATGCAGAGTTTTAAATATTTTGAGCAGAATTCTCCTAGAAGTATACTGTAAGTGTGTCCCTTCCACCCTATGTGAAGGGCTGTATGAGAGAGGGGTTAAACTCTTGAGTGGAGGGCTGGGGTATGTAGATAGAGTGGAAGAGGTTGAACCTGGAGCAAGAGGGGGGAGATGGAGTGTGGAGGAGTTTGAGCCAGTGGAGTAGGGACTCTTGCTCCAGGTTCAACCTCTTCCACTCTATCTTCATACCCCAGCCCTCCACTCAGAGTTTAACCCCTCTCTCATACAGCCCTTCACATAGGCTCCTTCTCTCTCACACACACAAACATGCACCCTCATTCTCTCATGCACACCCCCCACAGGCACACTTCCCCTCTCTCTTACACACGTTAGCAGGCTCTCTTGTGCTGACATTCTGGACCGCTGTCGTTTTCAGCTGCAGCTGGGATGGGCTCTGCTGGGCCTTGCTCCAAATTCTGCGCAAAATATGAAAATTCCTCGCAGGAAGGGAATTCTGTGCATATTCTGCACTGTGCAGATGTGAATTGCCCAGGAGTAACATTATGAAAAGCTGCAATAGCACATGGACAATACTGAAGGCTACTTTAGTCAAAGTCTGATTGCTGTGGTTCCCTCTGAGAACACCATAACTGAATCCTGTGAAATCACACGGGTTCTTAGTAAGTCATTCAACACTACTTACACCACAGGTAATTTGGCAACTGAGGCTTTTTTTTTTTTAATCTAGATAAAAAATCTTCCTACAAGAAGAATTTCAGTATATTCAACTGACAGAAATCTGGCAATCTGAATTAGATTGCAAAATTTCCAGCTAGTAGGTAGGCCTTGGTTTATTATATTTATTTTGATACCGGATAGGCACATATTTTGATTTATATTACTTTCAGGCACTTCAACGTGGATTACATTTAGGTACTATACGTATTTCCCCATACCCAAAGGACATACAATCTATGTTTATACCTAAGGCAATGAATGGCAAAGTGGCTTGCCCAAGGACCCAAGAAGCAGCAGTGATATTTGGAATCCTGGCTTCCCTGGTGCACAGTCCACTGCTCTACCAGGTTACATAGGTTAGCTGTTCATTGGTTGCATTATCTCCTAACAGAAATTCATCTTAGGGTAGCCCTGAAAAGTTTCCACAGCCAAGTTCTACATCGCATTCAGGTAATATATACAAAAGTGGATTCTGTCAGTAGATTCTGTGGTTTACTTTGCTTTCTGTGAATTTTAATACACAGTTACCTATACAACAAACATTTTTATAACATACAATATACATTTACATTTCAAAACCTTTGTCAGACAATAGAATCAAATTTTGTAAGCTTACATTTTGTTGCTTCTCCAGAGCATATAATTTTTTCCAACTGGATCACGGCATATCTCTCATCTTCGCTGCTTACTGGGATTTGGTCCGGTTTCCGTGCAGTTTCATCTGTTTGCACAATCTGTAAAATTATACAGCTGTCAAACACTTGCAGCAGACAGAGGAAATCATGAGGCTAGCATGTGGATAGGTACTTTGCAACATCATGGTCAGGGATTCAATCTATTTTTAAGAAAGTTAAATGTACTGTGTAACACCTCGTACTGAATATATATAGTTGTTAACCTCTACAAAGTCTTAACTATGGGACTGCAAATCTGTATATTTTTTGAGTGCTGCTGCAATAGGCAGGAAAGTTATGGAAATTTCACTCCTCTAGGACACAGTTTTACTCAGAAACTAGGACATAGTATCTCTTCTAAACACAAAGACCTTTAATTATTGCTATCTGCAAAAAAAGAAAAAACTCATTGTTCACAGTCCTAACTAATGGCAGTATGAAAGAAAGGATGGGGCATACAGAAGCCAAAAATATATTTTAAAATATCTTACTCACTTCATTATACTGTGTTTGAAGTAACACTTAGTACCCCATCCCACTCTAAAGTTAGTTATATATTTTATTTATTTATTTAAAAGTTTTATATACCGCACAATGGGGTAGAAGTCTATCAGTCTAGGCGGTTTACAAAATAATACATTCACAGTTACAACAATACATCTTACACAGAAACATACAAAACTTAAAATACATTATGATGTTTTGTTGATAAAATATAGTACATTATGTAGTGACCTTATTGTAAATTATATGCACGCATGAGCTAACTGAATATATAAACTAAGTCAGTCAAACATTACACAGAAGGACAATCCCAAAAACTTAAGATCCCAATACTCAACAGGATCATAAACCTGCCACACTAGTTAATTCTCCTACTCTCAGTATGTCCTTAATCAGGAATCCTCAAAATATGCAAATAACTCTAACCCCCATCTCGACAGAAGGTCTAGTAGTGTTACAAAAATTAGTAGTAACAGCAAAATCCTATAGCTTTCCAGAAAAGGTTATACAGTGCATTGTAAATTTTCACAATCTTGTACATTTTTTTCACATTCTGATGTCTAAAAAATACAAATCAAAATACATTAAAGTAGAAGTTTCACTGATCTACATGTTATTCAAAAAGGTACAGATAAGGAAATTCAAGGTGTTTGAATCTCCCTTGGCGCACTGTGGGGTCCATCATTGTAAAGTGGAAACACCTCTGCCGCAATCAGGCTGCCCCTCCAAATTCAGTAGTTTCAGATTAAGGAAACTGCTGCAGGCGGTCACTGAGAGGCCTGAGATTACTTTTAAAAGAACTACAGAAGTCTCTGGCTCAGAGTGAGAACAATGTTAATTATTCAACAGGTTCAAGATTACTCCACAACCATGGTCTATATGGGAGGGTGGCAAGAAGGAAGCCACTGCTGAAGAAAAAAAACCAAAACATATGATGATGTGCATAATGTTTGCAATGAACACACTTAAGGGACACTGCACACAGGTGAGATAAGGTTTTGTGGTCTGGTGAAATCAAAGTGGAGCTTTTTACCCAATGCTAAGCAACTTGTGACAAAGCAAACAGCACAACACCCTTCTAATAACATCCCTACAGTAAAGCAGTGTAGTGGCATTATGTTGTTGGGATGCTTTGCAGCAGTGGGAAGGCTTGTGAGGATCGAGGGAAAGATGGCTGGTACAAAGTACAGATGGAGGAAAACATGTTCCAGTCTGCCATAAACCTGGGAAGAAGATTCACCTTATGACTTGATGCTTAATGTTTTATGTATTTTACTGGATTCTATGCTGCTCTGGAACCTGCTTAGCACAATGTTATAAGTGGGCAACACACATTTTAAATAAATAAATAAATAAATAAGTAAATAGCAGGACAACAATCCTAAGCACAAAGCAAAAGCAAGAAAGGTTCAGCAAATCTAAAGCCAATGACCCCGAGTAGCCCAGTGCAAGCTCAGATCTGAACCCAACAGAAAATCAGTAGTAAGACTTGACTGCAGACCACAGATAATCCCTTGCCAGCTTGATCTCTTCTGTCAAGAAGAATGGGCAAACACTGTACCATCCCACTGTGCAAAGATGGTAGACACTTATCCTAAATGACTCATGGTTATTACTGCTGCTAAAAAGGCTTCCACCAAGTATGGAGTCAAGTGGGTATGAAAATTATGTAACCAAGACTGGGTTTTTGTTTTATTCTTAATTACTTTGGAACATTTCTACAGTTTTTCCACAATGCAAGCACACAGTATGTTGTGTAGATGCATTTAGATTTGTATTTTTTTTAGACTGCAGAATGTGAAAAATGTACAAGGGTATGAGGACTTTGAGAAGGCACTGTAGTACACTGAAACACTGATGTTTACCAAGAACAATGGTGCACACTGAATATGATCTACTTGAAGCCCGCTGCTGATACTGGGCAATTTCATTCACTTGGTTTATATTTCACAGATCTTGCTATGATGCTGTGTTGAGTCACTTGTCAGGGTTCTGTATTCTTTCATTTGCCTCTTCATTAATGATTAATTGCATTAATATGGAACAAGTTAAGGAGGGCAGGGAAGTATACTCAAGACTAACATACAATCTCTATGAAAAATATGACGTAAAATACCCCTAACAATTTTCTGCTTTCCATATCTGGTTCATGGGGGGAATTAATTTAGCAATCATAACTTCTAATGAAAAACTGTCTGATAGAAGTAAAGCAAATGTTGCTTACCTGTAACAGGTGTTCTCACAGGACAGCAGGATGTTAGTCCTCACATTTATTTATTTATTTATTTATTTATAACTTTTATATACCGGCATTCGTAAAAAAAACATCATGTCGGTTTACAGACAACTGAGAAAGGAAATTACAATGATAGATGGAGGAAGGATAGGAAGTTAAAAGGTGACAACTTTACTGTAGAGCCAACGGGCGCCACAGTTATTAAATGAGATTACATGTGGTTAACCAGGTTGGACATAAATTAATTATATACAAGAGGCGACAGAGTGGGGGGGTAGCGCGGGGTGGGGGATGAAGCGCATGGGGGAGGCGGGGTGGGGGTAGGAACTGTACAAGGGGGCAGGTGGTGGCGATGGGAAGGAGAGGTGGTGACTGAATATCAGGAAGCCATAAAATGGATGGGGTGGTGAGGGAGGGAGGGTGTGTAGGGGGGCGGGGGGACACTGTACTAGGGAGAGGGAAATAATGAGTGTTGAGGAGAAGTCAAATGCTAGGGTTGAGAGGCGTTGGGATAGGCCTGTTTAAATAACCAGGTCTTGATTCCTTTTTTGAATTGATTAAGTGAAGGTTCTAGTCGGAGCTCGGTGGGGAGGGAGTTCCAAAGGGTGGGGCCGGCGATGGAGAAGGCTCTCGCTCTGGTGTTTGTGAGGTGAGCAATTTTGAGTGACGGGGTGTGGAGGGTGCCCGCAAGGGAGTTTCTGGTAGGACGGTTGGCCTGGTGGAAGTGTGGCATATCTTCGATCCAGGGGGAGTTATTTTTATATAGCGTGTTATGTATGATAGTAAGTGTTTTGTATTGAGAGCGATAGGTGATTGGTAGCCAGTGGAGGTTTTGTAATATGGGAGTAATATGATCAGTCTTTCTTGAGTTTGTAAGGATGCGAGCCATGGCATTTTGTAAGATTTGGAGGGGTTTGATTGTGGAAGCTGGAAGGCCTATTAGCAGTGAGTTGCAATAGTCAAGTTTTGATAGTATAGTGGTTTGCATAACGGTACGGAAGTCATGTGCGTGGAGGAGAGGCTTAAGTTTTTGAGGGTTTGGAGTTTATAGAAGCCCCCTTTTAGGAGTGATTTGATGTGGGATTTGAAGCTAAGTTGTGTATCTAAGAGAACTCCTAGATCTCTGACAGTGGACGGAGGTGTGAGATTTTGTGAAGTGTTCTGTTGCAGTTGGTGAATGGATAAGCTGGGTTGATTAGTAATAATTAGGATTTCAGTTTTTGAAGTATTGAGTGCAAGGTGTAGGTTGGAAAGGAGGGCGTTGATAGATGTGAGGCATGTCTCCCAGAAGTGCAGGGTTTCGTTGAGGGAGTTTTGGATGGGGATAAGTATTTGTACGTCGTCAGCGTACAAGAAGAATTTTAGTCCCAGTTTGGATAATAAGTGGCAAAGAGGGAGAAGGTAGATGTTAAAGAGGGTGGAGGAAAGGGAGGAGCCCTGGGGTACGCCTTGTGAAAGAGGAATGTGTGTGGATTCGGATTTATCAAGTTTGACTAAGTACTTTCTGTGGTCAAGGTAGGAGGAGAACCATGATAGGGCTGTGTTAGAGATGCCTATCTCTGCTAAGCGTGATATTAAGATTTTGTGGTTCACCGTATCAAAAGCTGCTGAGATATCTAAGAGGGCTAGAATGTATGATTGGCCGTGGTCCATGCCTTTTAGGATGGTGTCTGTTATTGCAAGTAGGAGCTTTTCCGTGCTTCGGTTTTTGCGAAAGCCGTACTGGGCGGGGTGGAGGATGTTGTTATCTTCTAGGAAGTCGGTAAGTTGTGTGTTGACCACTTTCTCCAGAATTTTAGAAATAAAGGTAGGTTGGAGATGGGCCTGTAGTTTGCTGGATCATTTTGGTCGAGGGTGGGCTTTTTTAGTAGGGGCTTTACGATGGCGAGTTTAAGCGGGTCGGGAACCGTCCCGAAGGTAAGGGAGCAGTTTATGATATCCGCTAACGGTCTTGCTATGACGGAAGGGATAGTGAGGAGGAGTTTAGATGGGATGTTGTCGGCGATGTGGGTGGCTGGCCGCATCTTTTTTAGGATGGCGTTGACTTCCATCGTAGTGGTGAGATCAAGGGATGTGAGGTTAATGTTGTTGGTGGTGGGTGGGAGGTCGATGTGAGTGGGTTTGGGGGGGAGACGATTGAGAATGTTGGTGATTTTGTTTTTAAAGTGATCTGCTAGTTTATTGCATTTCTCTATGCTATTATCTTCCTGGGGGGAAGGAGTGGTGGACTTTGTGAGTTCTGCTACATAGGAGAATAGGGCGGTAGGGTTGAATTTGTAGCTGTGAATTTTTGCTGCATAGAAGTCACGTTTGGCGTGGAGTGTTGCTTGTCGGTATAGGTGTAGGGTGTGTTTGTAGGCTACTTTGAGTGTGGGGGTGGGTTGTTTTCGCCAGGAGCGTTCTTTGGCTCTAAGGTCTTGTTTTAATTTTTTGAGTTCACAGGTGTACCATGGTTTTCTTTCTGTTTGGTTGGGGTTTATTACTTTGTGGATGGTGGGGCAGATGTTGTTGGCTATGTCAGCAGTAAGCTTATCCCATGACAGGAGAGCATTATCTGGGTTGGTGAGGTCGAGGTTTTCACTTACGTTATTGAAGGCTTGGGAGAGTTCTTCTGAGGAGCATGGTCTATGGTAGGAAATTGTCTTTTTGTGTGATTTGGTGTTGGAGGCATTTATGTTGGTGTTGATGTTGAGCTGGGCGTTGATGAGGCAATGGTCGGACCAGGGGATGGGTGTGGTGATTGGTGCATGGGGTGTAGAGAAGCTAGTATTAGCAAAAAGGAGGTCGAGTGTGTGCCCAGCTTTGTGCGTGGGATTGGTGATGAGCTGTTTAAAGCCCAGGGCTTTGAGAGAGACAAGTAGGGTTTCGCAGGATGTGGTGAGGGGGTGGATGTCTACGTGGAGGTTGAAATCTCCGAGTATTACTGCTGGGGTGTCTGGCTTTATATTGTTAGTAATGTATTCAATGAGGGGGGACGGGTCCTGTTCCAGAATGCCGGGGGGGGCGTAGATGAGGCAGACCTGCAGGGTTTTAGATTTAAAGAGCCCAATCTCGAGTCTCGGGGGGAAGGCAGCCACCGCACTGATATGCATTCTGATGGAGGAAGTTTTTAGACCTGATTCTGACAAGTGCCATGGGTGACATCGCAGGATGGAGTCCAATCACGGAACACTTTTGTCAAAGTTTCCTGAACTTTGACTGGCACCTACTGAGCATGCCCAGCATGGCACTAAACCTGCAGCCTTCAGTCTTGTTTAAAGCTACAGGAAGTGCCAAAAAATAAAATAAGAAAACGTAACAAACCCAACACCGCGGGGTGGCAGGAGGGTTTCGTGAGGACTAACACCCTGCTGTCCTGTGAGAACACCTGTTACAGGTAAGCAACATTTGCTTTCTCACAGGACAAGCAGGATGGTAGTCCTCACATATGGGTGAGTATAGAGCTGAGGATGTCAGAGAATTGCCCCAACTGTACCCAAGATGTGCAAGAGGCACAAGGACTGGGGTGAAATTTGGTAGAGGGCATCCTGAACCCTAACGGAAAGGTGGAAGGGTGTTGGTACGTCAAAGTTGTGAAAAAGTTGCGCAAGACAGACTGGCCGAAGATGGAATCTTGTCTTCCGGCCTTGTCTAAGCAATAATGGGCTGTAAAGGTATGGAGAGTACTCCAGGTAGCAGCCCTGCAAATGTCAGGAAGCGGCACTGAGCGTAGGTGTGCTACTGAAGTTGCCATGGCCCTCACAGAATGTGCTTTAACACGGTCTTGAAGTGGAATGCCTGTTTGCTGATAGCAAAAAGATATGCAGTCCGCTAACCAGGAGGAGAGAGTCTGCTTACCCACAGGCTTCCCTAACTTGTTAGATTGGAAAAAGACAAACAATTGAGTGCTTTTCCTGTGGGCAGCTGTTCAGTCTAGATAGAACGCTAGAGCCCGTTTACAGTCAAGGGTATACAGAGCCTGTTCTCCTGGATTGGAGTGGGGCCTGGGAAAGAAGGTAGGTAGTATAATGGATTGATTAATGTGAAACTCCGATACTACCTTAGGTAAGAACTTAGGGCAATAACTCTGCGAGCAGATGTTATTGCCAAAAGAAAAATCACTTTCCATGTGAGATAGCGAAGATCACAGGATAGGAGGGGTTGTACCGACATAGGACCGTCCCAGACACCTTTATGGAAGGCAGCCACCGCACTGATATGCATTCTGATGGAGGAAGTTTTTAGACCTGATTCTGACAAGTGCCATAGATAGTCTAGAAACTTTATGGTGGAACAGGTAAAGGGATCAAGGGATTGAGAAGAACACCATGACGTAAACCTGTTCCATTTGTAGAGGTAAGACTTTCTCGTGGAAGGCTTCCGTGAAGCAATCAAGACATGGGAAACTGGCTTCGAAAGGTTAAGTGGCTGAAGAATTAACCTTTCAACATACAGGCCGTCAGGGACAAAGCTTGAAGATTGGGGTGGCGTAGGCACCCGTCGTTCTGAGTGATCAGAAGTGGGTCCGTTCCCAAGGGAATGTGCCTGCGAATGGAGAGATCCTGAAATATTGGAAATCACACTTGGCGAGGCCAGTGAGTTGCTATCAGGATCATGCATCACTTGTCCTGACGTAACTTCACGAGAGTCTTTGATAGAAGTGGAAGTGGAGGGAATGCATATAGGAGAGTGGTTGACCATGAGAGGGAGAACACATCTCTTGGCTGAGAGTGTTGGCTGCGAGTGAGAAAGCAGAAGTTCTCTACTTTGCGGTTTTGAGGTGACGCAAAGAGGTCTAGGCGAGGATAACCCCAACGTTGGAATATTGAGTCCGCTATTGTGGAGTTGAGGGTCTACTCGTGCAGATGGAAAGCGCGACTTAGTTTGTCCGCCAACACATTGTCCACTCCCGGTAAGTAGGTGGCCTTGAGGTACATCAAATGGGAGAGGGCCTCCGCCCATATCTGTGCAGCTTCCTGACACAGTAGGAAGGAGCCCGTCCCTCCCTGTTTGTTGATGTACCACATGGCCACCTGGTTGTCCGTCTGAATCAGTATGCCCTGATTGGAAAGGTGATCCTGAAACACCCTGAGAGCATATCTGATTGCTCGCAGCTCCAGGAAATTGATTTGGTGTTTGGCTTCCTCTGGAGATCAAGTTCCTTGTGTCTACAAATTGGCGACATGGGCTCCCCAGCCGAAGTTGGAAGCATCGGTGGTGAGAATTATTTGAGAGTCTGGAGCCTGGAAGGGCAGGCCTTAGAGGAGATTGATCTGATTTTGCCACCAGGTTAGAGACTGATGAAGTGAGTCGGTGATGTGGACAGTGGTCGATATAGGTTGGACGGACTGAGTCCATTGTGACCTTAGAGTCCACTGCATGACTCTCATGGCCAAGCGGGCCATTGGGGTAACCTGTACTGAGGACGCCATGTGTCCCAGCAGGATAAGGAAATGGCGTGCAGTCGTGCGGTGCTGAGACTGTAGCTGGTGTGCGAGAGATGAGAGTGAGAGCTCGCTGTCGAGGCAGAAATGCCTTTGCCTGCAAGGTGTCCAAGTCTGCCCCTATGAATGATAAAGTTTGAGATGAGACTAAGCAGGATTTCGCGTAGTTGATGAGAAATCCTAGCAAAATCAGAGTGTGTAAAGTAAGATGTAGGGACGACAGAGCAGCTTGCTGAGTGGAGCCCTGATCAACCAATCGTCTAGCTATGGGTAGACATGAACACTTTGAGTCCTGAGGAAGGCTGCTACTACTATGAGGCACTTGGTGAAGACTAGTGGTGCAGATGCCAGGCCGAATGGTAGTACTCTGTGCTTGGGGCCTACCAGAAATCTCAGGAACCTGCGAGGAGATGAAGTTATCGCAATGTGTGTGTACGCATCTTGGAGAGCAGAGCCAGTCTCCTTTTTGCAGAAGAGGAAGGAGGGAACCCATGGTTACCATCTTGAACTTTTCTCAGTGGAGGTACTTGTTGAGGGCACGTAGGTCCAGAATTGGATGAACGCCGCCTGATTTTTTGGGGATTAGAATCCTAGGCCTTGATGGGAGCAGGGCACTGGCTCTATTGCTCTGTACTGGAGGAGGAGGGAGTCCTCCTGCTCCAGGAGTAGTGAGTGGTCGCATGTTCTCCACGTCAGTAGAGGTGGGGAGTCCGGTGGGATGGAGAGAAAGTTCAGGTGATAACCCTGAAAGATTATGGCAAGGACCCACTGGTCTGAAGTGATTGTGTGCCACCTGTTGTTGAAATGGCACAATCGACCTCCCACTGGTATCTGAGGCAATGGAAACTGGCTGCTGCTCTCTGGCTGAGTTGCTGCTTGTGGCTTTTGTTTATGAGGTTGACGAGACTGGGCCTTTTGGAAAGGTCTCGTAGAACGAGTTCTAGACGGTGGTGGACAGGACTTCTTTGGACGGAAGAATGACTTTTTAGTATCCTTCCTGAATGGCTGTTGGATGAATAGCCAGAGGGCATCAGAGAGAGCTGGCGAAGGGTCTCATGATGCTCCTTGAGTTCCGCCACTGTCCGCTGAATCTGTTCGCCAAACAGATTGTCTCCTATGCAGGGCAGATCAGATAATCTGACTTGTACCTCAGGGCGCAAGTCTGGAGACTTAAGCCAGGCCCATCTTCTTGCCAAAATAGCAGTTGCAGATATCTTCGACACCACTTCCAGGGTATCATAAGAGGATCTTAATTCAAGCTTCCCTGCCTCAAAACCCTTGTGTACCAGGGTTTGAAGCTTTTCCTGGAATTGCTGAGGAAGGGTCTCTGCAAAGTCCTGTATCTGCTTGAATAAGAGCCTGTTGTACTGGGTCATATACAGCTGGTAAGAGGCGATCCGAGAGATGAGCATTGATCACTGGAAAATACGCCGACCAATGGCATTCAGGAATTTCTGTTCCTTACCTGGGGGAAAGGAAGAGTGGGGTTTTGATCTTTTTTGCCCTCTTTTGGGCAGATTCTACAACCATAGATTGCTGATCCAGCTGAGGTTTCTGGAATCCTGGGGCTGACTGGGCCATATAAGTGGTATCAGCTTTTCTGTTGACTGGAGCCACAGAACCAGGGTGTTCCCAGTTCTTTTTGAGGAGATCCAAAATAACCTGGTTAATAGGGATGGAGGTTATTTCCTTGGGAGCATTCAGGAATTGTAACAGCTCCATCATTTGATGCCCGTCATCTTGTTCAATCTGCAATAGGAAGGGAACCAATTCAGACATTCCCTTCACAAAATTTATTTATTTATTTATTTAAAGTCTTTTCTATACCGTCGTTAAGCGGATGCCATCACAACGGTTTACAATAGGGCACAAAAACTGTGTTGAATACAGTTTCTGGAATTCTAAACTCTTAAACAGATGCCGTTAATTTACTGTAACAAAGTTTCATTAAAAAAAAAAAAATTAGTTTGGTGAGTGTTATAAGTCATGTCCAGTTTCCTCTTATTTATGAAGGATAGGTCCTCTGGAGGAGAACACTTCCTGCTTTCAGTAGGAGAAAGTGGCGATGGCAAGTCATCGGTGTCTGGAGATGAATCATCAGTCCAGGTATCATAGGAATCAGTACCTGTCCCCCTAGGAACCTGAGAAGGACGGGAGAATTCCTGAAGGTCCTGGTCTAGGCTCTGAAGGCATTGAGGGAAGAACTGGAGGCACCGATGAAGGCATCGAGGGCACCGGTGCAGGCATCGAGGGCATTGATGGATGGATCATTGGCGCCGATGGACGCATCGGCATCGATGGTTGAGGCATCGGCAAAACTCCTGATGGAGGAATGCGGAACGGTGTTTCTCCACCCGATGACAGGGTAAGCGGGGAAGGCACCGGAGCCATCGGTGACCCAGGATCCATTGGTGGAAAAGCGGCTATAAGCGCGTCCATCTTCGAGAGCAGCGGTGTCAATGCTATCGGAATGGGATCGATGGTCGGTTCCACGGCCGGCACAGATATTGGTGCCAGGGGAACTTGGAGCCTGTGCATCGCCTTATCGATGGCCTCCTGGACCATCCGGTCCAGTTCTTCACGGAGACCGGGAGCAAGCAGCCCCGGCTCCGGAAGGGAAGAAGGAGGCAGAGGCATAGCCGGAGGGACCACTGTTAAAGGCGGAGTTGCGGCTCCCGATACCCGTCTGGGTGAGAGTTGCCTCGGTGACCTAGTCGCAGAAAGGGTTGATGCCTTTTCTGGACGGGTTTTTTCAGGTTTAGTGCCATGCTGGGCATGCCCAGTAGGTGCCAGTCAAAGTTCTAGAAACTTTGACAAAAGTGTTCCGTGATTGGGCTCCATCCTGTGATGTCACCCATATGTGAGGACTACCATCCTGCTTGTCCTGTGAGAAAAAAATGACTACTGACAATGCAAAAAACTTTTTTTGTTGGAGTGTAAGGATTTTCTTAAGAGGAATTTAGAACTAAAGAAAAGGCTACTGAATGGATAATCCTACATAATAAGGAAGGGAAATTGATTTGTACTTGAGATCCTGATAATAAATGAACTTGAAATATAGCACTGTAGAAGATTTCTGAAGATTAGTCGGAAGGACATAACCTCATACAAAAGTGTATGGGATGAAGGTGAAAGAATCCTATTAAATGATCTGGCCTAAAGGAAAATGAGATTTCTTAGTTATGAACACATAGGCTATGCTCACAAATTAATTAATAGTGGCTAGAAAAAAAAAAGGAAAAGCGAGCAAGTCCAGGGAAACATGAAAAATGGTTAAGATCTGGTAACATGGGGTGAAACACAGGGAAGCAGAATACAGACAAAACTGACGCACCGTAGATGCCCATCTTTATACTGAATATGGCAAGTGATGACGATTTGTGCAGCCAATTCTACTAAACAATTCCCCTTGGCCAGGCAAAAGCCCACAGCTCCCCTCACATGTGAAAAACATTATTTCATGATCAACTTAGACCAGGGGTCGGGAACCCATGGCTCACGAGCCAGATATGGCTCTTTTGAGGGCTGCATCTGGCTCGCAGACAAGTGTCGCCACACTTTCCAGTCCCCCACTGACCCAGCTGCTCCCCGGTCCTCCTCCGCCTGGGCTTAAAATGCTGTCAGCCCGGGCTGAATGCGGCAGGACAGCTGGAGTCAGCGGCACTGGCGTGCTCTCTTCTTCCCGCCCCCCGCGGCCCGGAAGAGGAAGTGGTGAGCATCGGGTGCGTGCGCAGGAAGAAGAGGCCACGCTAGTGTCCGACGAAAAGAAGACTGCAGCGCGGCTCGGAGGAAAATGAAGAGCTTCAACCGCGACCGATGGGACTCCGCCTCCGCGAGGGCTGAAAATGAAGGAGGTTAGCGTTGGGAGGAGGCTGCTGCTGCCATGAGTTCCCGGGGTGGGGGAGAGAGAGAGTGAATGAGCGAACAAGCATGTGTGTTTGAGATCCTGTGTGTGTGAGTGAGAGATTGCATGTATGTGAATGATTGAGAGCCTGTATATGTGAAAGAGAGTATGTCTGTGACTGAGAGCCTGTATATGTGAAAGAGAGTATGTCTGTGATTGAGAGCCTGCCTGTGAGAGAGAGAGCATGAATGTAAGTTTACCATTGGGAACCTGTATGTGTAAGTTTGTGATTGAAAACCTGTTTGTGTGAAAGAGTATGTGTGTATGATTGAGATCCTTTGTGTGTGAGAGAAATCATGTGTATGTATGATTAAGAGCCTGTGTGTATAAGTAAGAGAGAGATCATGTGTGTCTGTGTTTGATTGAGAGCTGGTTTAGGTGATGGAGCATGTGAGTATGTGATTGAGAGCCTGTGTTTAAATGAGAGAGAGACCATGTGTGTCTGTGTGTGATTGAGAGCTGATTTAGGTGAGGGAGCATGTGAGTATGTGATTGAGAGCCTGTGTGTAAATGAGAGAAAGAGAGGACATGTTTGTAAGCATGTGAATGAGAGTCTGTGTGTGAGAGAAAAAGACAGCATGTATTTATGTGATTGAAAGCCTTTGTGTGTGTAAGCGTGAAAAGATAGACAGCATGTGTGTAAATGTGTAATTAAGAGCCTATATAAGTGAGAGAGAAAAAACATGTGTATATGTGAGTACTGAGAGCATGTGTGTATAGGTGTGTCATTGAGAGCCAGTGTGAGAGAGAGCGCTGGTATGTGACTGAAAGAGAAGAAAGTTCCAAGCAAACCACCCCGCCTCCTGCTAATTCAGAACAATCTCAGGACACTTGGATATCAAACATTCCCAGGTATGCAGAGCAAAAAAATGTTTGTATCCTTATTATTTTTCAATACTGGGTCTTTGTGTCTGCTATTTTGAAATATTTTGTTGGTATCTGGAAATGTTTTATATGAGTTTTTAATTATTGGATATTCCACTCATCAGCTGTTTCGAAATATGTTCTTTTTGTTAGTACAGTTTTACTGCTGATGATTTTATATTTCTTGATATGTTTTATAAGGATGGGTGATGTTTCTTTTTTCCTTTGTTACACTGCATACAGAGACTCTGGCTTGTTGCAGTTTCCAATTCAGTTTTTTCTGCATGCTTCTTGTTATGCATTTTGGTCTCTTTATTCTATGTTAGGTGAGGGACAGCACGTGATTCAGGTGAGGTTTTCTGCTGGCGTGTAGTTTCTGTGTAGGACTCTATAGCAGCCTGACTTGGTCCGTTTTCCTAATAGGAGATGTATTGGTGTCTTAAGGCTTGGTGTAATATTTTCAGAGACTTATTGTACTTTAAAAGTGTGATCTTACATAAAATGCACACATTTACTTGTATTTAGTTTTAAACATATTGTATGGCTCTCATGGAATTACATTTTAAAATATGTGGCATTTATGGCTCTCTCAGCCAAAAAGGTTCCTGACCCCTGACTTAGAGCTTAGGGCAGGGGTGCCCAACCGGAGACTCATGAGCTGCATAAGGATTTTTAGAGCACAAACTGCAGCTTGCAAGAGAAATCTGGTCTTTACCACTGACCGTCTCTGCCTGTTGAACGTTTCAATCCTTTCCCTTCTCAGTAGCCAGCTTGTGGGCAGAAGATCTAAGTTTACAACGTCTGTCACAGAAGGGGGATGTTTGCAGTGTGCAGGAGTTACCTGTCTTGATGGCCACATCCTCTCCACCCCAACAAAAGAAAGGTGGCGACTGAAAACAGGTTTGGCTGGGCCAAAGAAGTTGTTCAGGCCGCCATAGAGTCCATCCTGTGGCAGCCAAAGAAGCCAGGCCACTGCGGAACCCATCCCACTGCAGCAGAAAATGAGGCACTGAGAGAGTACCTGCCTGCCTGTGTTTGACAATGAGTGCCTGCCTGTATTTGTATGTGTGAGAGAGAACGAGCCTGCCTATGTCTGCGTGCATGCGAGAATGCCTGTCTGCATGTGTGCTGGCATGTGGGGAATGTTTGAGAGAATGAACACATGTAAGGGTAGGAGTCTGAGAAAAAGAAAGGATAAAAAGACTGTGTGGCCCTCCTCCCCCCAATCCACAACATTCTCAAGATGACTGACCATCAAAAGATCCTAGGTATGGAGAGCAGGAGATTTTTTAAAATCTTTACTAGTTTTACATTTTTGGGTGTTATTTGATATGTCTGCTTTTTTGAAATATTAAAACAGTTATGTGAGGTTTTTAATTATTGGATTTTCTATTTGTCAGCTGTTTTGAAATACATATTTTTAAATTAGTATGGTTTTACTATTATGAATGATTTATATTTCTTGATTTTGTTTTATGAGGAATGGTGGTGGTTATTTTTTCCATTGTTGCATTGCATAATACAGTCAGGCTTGTTGTGGTTTCCAGGTTAGTTTTTGTCTACACATTTCTACTTCTACTTTATGGTCTCTTTTGTTCTATATCTGGTGAGGGTCTGTGTGTTCTGCATGTGTGAGGTATTCTGCTAGCACAGGGGTGGCCAACTGGCTGTGGCATCAATGAGCATTCTAGAGAGTCTGTATACCAATTGCAGCAGTACTGGGGCAGGGGGAGACACTCATTGAGTGAATAGTTGCATAATAGTGTGTGTGTGTGTGTGTGTGTGTGTGTGACAGCAAGTAGGCCTTTTCTTGTGTGTGTGTGTGGTGGGGGAGGGGGGATGGAGGTCATCCCTTGCCAGTCCATGAAAGGCATGGCGGCTCTCTGCCTCTATGAATTCTGGTTATATAGCTCTTGACGTGTGAAAGGTTAACTACCTCTGCCTTTTGGGGAACACTTTACTTTAACTGGACCATGACATTCTATGAAGCTATTGTCAAACTAACTGGAGAAAGTATCTTTTCACTTGGCGTATAAATTAAACAAACTGTTGAACTCATTGCCAGAGAATATGGTGAAAACGTTTAGGCTAGCTGGGTTTAAAAAGGGTTTAGTGAAGTCCATAAACCCTGAAGATTTGGGATAGCCACTGCTTCTCCCTGGTTATGAGTGAGGAGGATTGGACCTATATTTTGAGATATTGCTGGGTACTTGTGACATGGATTAGCCACAGTCTGAGATAGGATGCTGGGTTTGTATATTTCATCTGACCTAGTATGGCATTTATGTATCATTTGACTTGCTACTTCATATTCATAACTACACCAGCACATCAAAACATTTTCTCTCCAATTACCTCTGCAGAAAAGCATTACAGAATAGCAACAAAAAATCACCAAGAGACAAACTAAAACTTTATAATAAAAACATACTTTGTTAGATGGTATAAATTCTTTAACTGTTACTTCTGATAGTATTTTCTGTATAGCTTCTTCTGTCATGTCCTGTTTAAAAAAATAGACAATTTCATGAATAATATAACAAGAACATCAGCAAAGGTTTTCTGTTTTGTTTTTTTGTTTTTTTTTTAAAGTTAAGACTCCCCATCATAATCAGGAATACAAACTTAATTGAAAAGAAACAAATATAAATGATTCAAATGTTACATTTTAAGATAACTTTAGTGTAAAATTCTTTTTATGGCCCAAACTAATTTACCTAAATGTTACTTATGAGGTTATGAATTCATTACCAGAATTTAATTTTAAGTTACTGAAATATGAAGGTGCTTACAGCAAATTAAATTCAGTGCATTTAGAGATCTTAAACACTAGTTTTGATTTCTTAGAACTTAAAAGCTATCCAGGAGCTATTTTCATTATGAAAATAAAACAATAAATGAGGGATCAACAACTATACTGTAAAAGCACAGTTACTAAAAGCAGTACAGTTCCATGCTAAATTAATTTTATGCATCAGTCACTTAATCACTGAAATATAATACATGAATAGCTACAAGCAAATTAAGATAATCCAATAATCACACTGATGTTAAGTGATGGAGGCAGAAAATTCTTTATGATTTAATGTTGCATTCTACGCACAATCTTGTTTTTCAGTGAATAGCAACAGCTCTAACTTCACTCCTATGAAAGAACAAACTACAAGTAATGACAGTGTAATATATGAAAACCAATGCCTGAAGAAACTAGGATGATGTCTGCTATGTCTAGGTTTTATATACAGTTTTCTCTAGGGATGTAAATCGTTTTTTGACGATTTAAAATATCGTCCGATATATTTTAAATCGTCAAAAATCGTTAGAGGCGCAATACAATAGGAATTCCCCTGATTTAACGTCAAAAATCGTAAATCGGGGGAGGGGAAAGGGGAGGGCGGGAAAACCGGCACGCTAAAACAACCCTAAAACCCACCCCGACCCTTTAAAATAAATCCCCCACCCTCCCGAACCCCCCCCAAATGTTTTAAATTACCTGGGGTCCAGTGGGGGGGTCCCGGTGTGATCTTCCATTCTCGGGCCACAGGAACCAAAATGGCCGGCGCCATTTTGGTTCCTGTTCCCCGACGTCACGAGCGCAGGAGATCGCTCCCGGACCCTTGCTGGACCCCCAGGGACTTTTGGCCAGCTTGGGGGGGCCTCCTGACCTCCACAAAACTTGCCAAAAGTCCAGCGGGGGTCCGGGAGCGACCACCCTGCACTCGGGCCGTATTGCAAAATGGCGCCAGCCGTATGGCCGTATTGCTGTATTGCAAAATGGCGCCGGCCGTATGGGGTGGGTTTTAGGGTTGTTTTAGTGTGCCGGTTTTCCCGCCCTCCCCCAATTTACGATTCAAAAAAAAACAAAACCGCGACGATCAGATTCCCTCCCCCCCAGCCAAAATCGATTGTTAAGACGATCGATCACACGATTCACATCTCTAGTTTTCTCCATTTGTGATTAAATACCCTACTCTAACAGGAAATAAAATGAACCTAAAGACTGCATAATTTTTGGTAACTGAAAGGTGTGACCCTTTCATAAGGGTCACAACTGCCAATTCTTTAAAAAAAAAAAAAAAAAAAAATTCTCTCTTTATCCAGGCATTTATGTTACATATGAATCAGTGTGATGCTTGTACAAGGTTCTACTGGGGAGGCTGCAGCTCATCTGCATTTATTTATTTTTTTTATTTAAAGGTTTTTATATACCGACATTCATACATTATATATGGACATTCATACCGACATGCATACATCTCTCAGCTGCCATGGTTGTGAACACCTAACAATATTTCAACCTAGTAAGTTTCCCCACTCTCATGTTCCTTCATGCATCATGAGATCAGTACATTCTGGCTACATAAATCAATACAACAAGAAAATTCAATAAACTTAGATCAGCACCATTTCTTTTTTTGTTAATTCTCGGAGGGCTAGAAGCATTTTGCACTTAGCGCACACTTAAACCTCTCACCATTCTAGTTAATCATACATGTGGTACTCAGTGCAAAAGACTGGAAAACCTTTTGGATTGCTCTGAAAGGGGAGGTGCTGCTACTAGGGGATTTCAATCTTCCAGATGTTGATTGGGACATCCTAACTACAATATCTTCTAGAAGCAGAAAGATCCTGGAGTCTCTGCAAAGAGAACTGTTCTATCACCTGGTAACAGAACCCACACGGGAGGGGGCAATACTGGACCTGGTGCTTACCAATGGGGACAGTATTTCTGATGTTGTAGTGGATCATCATAAGAAAGCCAATGACTATCGGATGGTGGGCTTTAATAGGACGCAAGAGACTAAGGATCATTCTTAGACAAATATCCTAGACGTCATGAAAACTAACTCTCAAAATGAGGGGAGTACCTCAAGGAGTTGTTAGCTGCATGGAAAAATCTAGGGGAATTAGAAGGGCAGTGGGCAAAACTAAAAGGAGATATCATTAGGCAACTAATCTTTTTGTTGGGAAAGTAAATAAAAGGGAAGAGGAAAAAGAGGCAATTATGGTTTTCTAAAGAAAGCCGAAAAGGTTACCATTAAAAAAAACTACAAGAGATCACAGAAAGAAGGTCGACAGGCGAATATATCTGGAAAAATTAAGAGAAGATGGGAAAGTAGTCAGGAGTGTAAAAATTCTAATAAAAGAAAAAAACAGCAGATATGGTAAAACGGGAAGACAAGTCTTTTTTAGATATATTAGTGATAGAAGGAAGTGAATCTCATTTTGAGAGACTCAAAGGTGAAGGGGAAGAATATGTAGAAGCTGAGGAGGAAAAAGCAAAATTACTTAAATATTTCTTTTCAGTGTTCACTGTGGAAGGTCCTGGAGCAGGACTACATAAAACAAATAGATTTTCAGAGCAGTGTGTTCGTGAGGAGCTAACTAAACAAAGTAAATAAGGCGATAGGGCCAGATGGGATACATCAGAGGGTACTAAAATGTTTAATGCTTCTTCTGGAGTATTTCTGAATGACTGGAAAAGGGCTGATGTGGTTCCTATTCATAAAATTGGAAGTAAGGAGGAGGCCGGGAACTAAGGCCGGTTACTCTGACCTCTGTGGTGTGAAAATTTAATGGAATCACTACTAAAAGAGAGGACAGTACAATTTTTGGAATCCAATGGATTGGAAAATCTGAGGCAGCATTGGTTTTACCAGACATAAATCTTGTCAGACGACTCTGATCAATTGTTTTTGTATTGGGTGACTACAGAGTTGGATCAAGGGAGAGTGCCAGACATAGAGTACTTGGATTTCATCAAGGTATTTGACACAGTTCCACACACAAGACTTATAAATTGTGCACCTTTTGTATGGAGTTCTCTCGGGGGGGGGGGGGGGGGGCATTTCTAGCAGTGTGCCTCTGGGATTGGTACTTAAACCAGCTCTTTTCAACATTTTTGTGAGTGACATAACAGAAGGATTACTGGGAAAGGTTTGTCTTTGAATTAATGACAGGAAGGGGGACAGTAAGTAAATCTACGGCTCTAGTGCTAAACTTTCAAAAGAGAAACTTTGATAAAATGAGAAAAATTGTTAGAAAAAAACTGAAAGGAGCAGGTACAAAAGTAAAAAGTGTGCAAGAGGCATGGTCATTATTAAAAAATACCATCCTAGAAGCACAGTCCAGATGTATTCCATACATTAAGAAAGGTGGAAAGGCGGCAAAACGATTACCAGCAATGTTAAAAGGTGAGGGATATAATAGAGGTGTTTAAAATCATGAGAGGTCTGCAATGGGTAAATGTGAATCGGTTATTTACTCTTTCGGATAATAGAAGGACTAGGAGTTAGCATGTGGCATATTTAAAACAAATTGAAGAAAATCCTCCACCTCATGTCTTAGCTGGAGCTATATATCCTAATCCTGGTGCTTGAAGTCAATTCTTACCCAGTTTAAACAATCTGTTACCCCACAAACCTTATACCTATCCTCTTCCCACTCTCATGTTCCCTATGATATGCTAGTTTTATTTGCAACAAACTTCCCTGCCTTCCTACCACCTTCAATTTGATAGAGCTAGCTTTCCCCATTGAGAAAACTCTGCTTCATTTTCTGCTCTCTGTCATGGAGGTTATGTTTTCTTCCATACACTGCTTTCTTTGGTAGGCTGCTCTGGCAGATTGCTAATCCCCCCCTACAGGTTTCAACCCCTTTTTCCTCAATACCACGTTTTTGGAACCCCAGTCCTTTCACGTATTCACTCCACTATCTATGGCTAGCTATCATCTATCAATTCCCTGATAAATCCTATCCTTTTCTTTAGTAGACGTTTTCTGACTTTCCTTCTTCCTTGAACCATTTCCCATTATTCCTGAAGACCACTGACACTTATGCCTCAAAGCTCCTTGCCTTAATCTAATTTGTTCTCCAACTATGCTCTACAACCCCCACTCAAAAACTTGGCCACTGCTTCAAATTAGTGCTCTCTTATCTGCTCCACCATTGTTCTTCCCCTCTCTGACCATCATTTGTTAACTTTCGCATTTAACCACTTTCCTCTGTACTCTCATTCAATCATAACTAACATTTTTGGCATCTCATGGCTATTGATCCTTGCATCCTCTCCTCTACTGTCATCTCTGCTCATAGGAACATAAATTATGCCATACTGGGTCAGACCAAGGGTCCATCAAGCCCAGCATCCTGTTTCCAACAGTGGCCAATCCAAGTCTTAAGTACCTGGCAAGTACCCAAATATTAAATACATAAATCTCAAGGTACTATTGCTTATTAATAGCAGTTTATGGATTTGTCCTGTAGGAACTTATCCAAACCTTTTATAAACCCAGTTACACTAACTGCTGTAATCACATCCTCTGGCAATGAATTCCAGAGCTTAACTATGCACTGAGTGAAAAATAATTTTCTTCCATTTGTTTTAAATGAGCTATTGCTACCTTCATGGAGTGTCCCCTAGTCCTTCTATTATCTGAGAGAGTAAATAACGGATTTACATTAACCTGTTCAAGTCCTTTCATGATTTTGTAGACTTCTATCATATCCCCCCTCAGTCATCTCTTCTCCAAACTGAACAGCCCTAACTTCCTTAGCCTTTCCTCATAGGGCAGCTGTTCCATCCCCTTTATCATTTTGGTCATCCTTCTCTGCACTCTGTCCAGTGCAACTATACCAGAACTGCACACAGTATTCAAGATGTGGTCTCACCATGGAGTGATACAGAGGCATTATGATAACCATCATTTTATTTGCCATTCCCTTCCTAATAATTCCTAATATTCTGTTTGCTTTTTTGATCACCACAGCACACTGAACAGACGATTTCAATGTATTATCCACTATGACGCCTAGATTTCTTTCCTGGTTGGTAACTCCTAAGACAGAACCTAAAACTATGTAACTACAGCAAGGGTTATTTTTCCCTATCTGCATTACTTTGCACTTGTCCACGTTTAATTTCATCTGCCATTTGGAAGCCCAATCTTCCAGTTTTGCAAGGTCTTCCTGCAATTTATCACAATCCGCTTGAGATTTAACTACTCTGCATATTTGTGTGTCATCCGCAAATTTGGTCACCTCACTCATCATACCTGTTTCCAAATCATTTATAAATATATTAAAAAGCACCAGTTCAAGTACAGATCCCTGAGGCACTCCACAGTTTACCTTTTTCCACTGTGAAAACAGATCATTTAATCTTACTCTCTGTTTTCTAACTTTTAACAAGCTTGCTCCTCCACAACCTTATCAGTCTGTTGATAAGATCCTTTTTTACTGCAGTAAGCTCTACTCTACTATGGACACTTGCCCCACCCTCTTCCCCATCCTGTAAGATGTACTAAACCCCAACCTTAGCTCATAAGATTATGCTTCTTGTGTTCATGCAGCTGATCTGCAGAGTACCTCAGGCTAACAACCCCATTCACCTTCAGATTTCAAACATTTCAAATTCATGTCCAACTTCGTTTGCTATTGCACTCACCTAGTAAATCTATAAAGTCCCTTTAACAATAGCTATGACTCCAACGTTTGCTCTCTTTATCACACTCATCTTCTGCTTCAAATTGCTTCCACCTCCAAACCCTTCACATGCTGCCGGGACTATGACTGACTTCTTCCATAAGGCTCACAAGATTAATCTTTTCTCCACTAGGTCCCTCTACCTCATCCTTTCCCCTTACATCCTGCCACCCTTTTACTCTTATAAAGTTTAAGAGAAAACTGCTCATCTCCTCTCCTCCTCCAAACTCACTAATTGCACCTCTCACGCCATTTAATCGCACTTTCAGTTTGGAGGATCCTCCTCCACAGCTATCGCATTATTAATCAGTGTGCCTCATGGCCTGTGTCCTCTTATACTTTTGTGGAGCTTTGCTCTCCTCCCATTGAAGTAAAATTTAAAACCTGCGCGAGGGCGCACATGTGCGTGTGTTTAAGAACATAAGAAAATGCCATACTGGGTCAGACCAAGGGTCCATCAAGCCCAGCATCCTGTTTCCAACAGTGGCCAATCCAGGCCATAAGAACGTGGCAAGTTCCCAAAAACTAAGTCTAGTAATAGCAGTGTCTATTTTCTAAGTCAACTTAATTAATAGCAGGTAATGGACTTCTCCAAGAACTTATCCAATCCTTTTTTAAACCCAGCTCCACTAACTGCACTAAGCACAACCCCTGGCAACAAATTCCAGAGTTTAATTGTGCGTTGAGTGAAAAAGAACTTTCTCCGATTAGTTTTAAATGTGCTACTTGCTAACTTCATGGAGTGCCCCCTAGTCCTTCTATTATCTGAAAGAGTAAATAACTGATTCACATCTACCCGTTCTAGACCTCTCATGATTTTAAACACCTCTATCATATCCCCCCTCAGCCGTCTCTTCTCCAAGCTGAAAAGTCCTAACTTCTTTAGTCTTTCCTCATAGGGGAGCTGTTCCATCCCCACTTTATCATTTTGGTCACCCTTTTCTGTACCTTCTCCACCGCAACTATATCTTTTTTGAGATGCGGCGACCAGAATTGTATACAGTATTCAAGGTGCGGTCTCACCATGGAGCGATACAGAGGCATTATGACATTTTCCGTTTTATTCACCATTCCCTTTCTAATAATTCCCAACATTCTGTTTGCTTTATTGACTGCTGCAGCACACTGAACTGACGATTTCAATGTATTATCCACTATGATGCCTAGATCTTTTTCTTGGGTGTTAGCTCCTAATATGGAACCTAACATTGTGTAACTATAGCATGGGTTATTTTTCCCTATATGCATCACCTTGCATTTATCCACATTAAATTTCATCTGCCATTTGGATGCCCAATTTTCCAGTCTCACAATGTCTTCCTGCAATTTATCACAATCTGTTTCTGATTTAACTACTCTGAATAATTTTGTATCATCTGCAAATTTGATTACCTCACTCGTATTTCTTTCCAGACCATTTATCAATATATTGAAAAGCATGGGTCCTAGTACAGATCCGAGGCACTCCACTGTTTACCCTTTTCCACTGAGAAAATTGTCCATTTAATCCTACTCTCTGTTTCCTGTCTTTTAACCAGTTTGTAATCCACGAAAGGACATTGCCACCTATCCCATTACTTTTTACTTGTCTTAAAAGCCTCTCATGAGGAACTTTGTCAAACACCTTCTGAAAATCCAAGTACACTACATCTACCGGTTCACCTTTATCCACATGTTTATTGCCTCCTTCACAAAAGTGAAGCAGATTTGTGAAGCAAGACTTGCCTTGGGTAAAGCCATGCTGACTTTGTTCCATTAAACCATGCCTTTCTATATGTTCTGTGATTTTGATATTTAGAACACTTTCCACTATTTTTCCTGGCACTGAGGTCAGGCTAACCGGTCTGTAGTTTCCCGGATCGCCTCTGGAGCCCTTTTTAAATATTAGGGTTACATTAGCTGGTTTGCTCACACGAACACAGCGATTTTATAACATAGATGCATATATGCGTGTATATGCGCATGTGTTATAAAATTGGCTATACGTGTGTATATATGCACACGATTTTATACTGACGCATGCATCTGCGCCCATATAGCGACTCGAGTGCATAAGTGGGGGGAATTTTAGTAGCTATGCGCCGATGCAATTACTTATTACCCCAGTTTGTTTCCAGTTCAACCCAGTAAAGGAGAGGACTTCCTAAATCACCTAGCTAACTTGCTCCCCCCCTTTTACCCTATTAGCCCCGAGCCTTAAAACCCCACTGACTAGCCTAGATTTCTTTGTTACATAACTTACACGCTGTCCACAGCAGAAGTAAAGTTAGGCGGTAGGGGACCCTGGTGCACGCTTATATGCAAAAACACGCACAGACTTTATGGTGAAGTTCCGCTCATGCCCTGCCCAGACCATGCCCCGGCTCTTTTATTGAAAAAAATATTTATGCACATACCGGGAGATACTCGTGTACCCGCGCAGGTTTTCAAAATCCACACGGTATGCACCAGGCAGAGTCATGCATAGGGCTTTTAAAAATCGACCAGATGGTTTTCAGTACTTTTTTGTTTACAACTCCTAGATTTCTCTCTGTACTAGAGCCATCACCCAGAATCCAGTACCTATCTCATCCTAACTATTCATCATCAGTGACTGGATGTTCCACCAAAACCTTAGGCTTAACATGGCCAAAACAAAAAAAAAAAAAAATTACCTTTCCTCCCAAGCTCACTTCTCCATTGCTTCTATTGCTGTAAATAACACTTATGCTCTCAGCGCTTACAGCCTGCATCCTTGATGTCATCTTTAACTCTTCTCTGCACATAACATTTTAGTGCTCTTCTATCAATAAAGCAAATGTTGCTTACCTGATGTAACAGGTGTTCTCACAGGACAGCAGGATGTTAGTCCTCACAAATGGGTGACATCGAGGATGGAGCCCACCACGGAAAACTTCTGTCAAAGTTTAAACAGAACTTTGACTGGCCCCTACTGGGCATGCCCAGCAAGGCACTGACCCTGCAGCCAGCAGGGGTCTCCCTTCAGTCTGATTTTCAAGCTACAGGCAGTGCCTAGAAAGTAAAAATAAAACGAACCCAACACCGCGGGGAGGTGGGCGGGTTTCGTGAGGACTAACATCCTGCTGTCCTGTGAGAACACCTGTTACATCAGGTAAGCAACATTTGCTTTCTCACAGGACAAGCAGGATGGTTGTCCTCACAAATGGGTGAGTACCGAGCTGAGGATGTCCCGACTTGCACCAAATGTACCCAACGGTGTGCAGCAGGCACAACAACTGAGGAGAAATTTGGGAAAGGGCATCCGCACCCTACCGGGTAGGTGGAAGGGTGTTGGTACATCAGGTTGGAAAAAGGTTACGCAAGACAGATTGGCCGAAGATGGAGTCCTGTCTTCCAGCCTTGTCCAAACAATAGTGGGCTGCAAAGGTATGGAGAGAACTCCAGGTTGCAGCTTTACAGATGTCAGGAAGCGGCACCGATCGAAGGTGTGCCACTGACGTCGCCATAGCCCTCACAGAGTGTGCTTTAACACGGTCTTGAAAAGGAATGCCAGCTTGCTCATAGCAAAAAGAAATGCAGTCCGCCAACCAGGAAGAAAGAGCCTGCTTACCCACAGGTTGTCCTAACTTGTTAGGATGGAAAGAGACGAATAATTGAGTGCTCTTCCTGTGAGAAACTGTACGGTCTAGGTAAAAAGCTAGAGCCCGTTTACAGTCTAGGGTATGCAGGGTCTGCTCTCCAGAGTTGGAGTGGGGCCTGGGAAAAAAGATAGGTAGTACGATAGATTGATTGATATGAAACTCCGAAACTACCTTAGGTAAAAATTTAGGGTGAGTGCGGAGTACCGCCCGGTCCTGCAGGAGCTTAGTGTAAGGCGGATAGGTAACTAGGGCCTGTAATTCACTAACCCTGCGAGCTGAAGTAAATAGCCAAAAGGAATAACACTTTCCAAGTGAGATATTTAAAGTCATAGGAGTGCAGAGGTTCGAAAGGAGGTTTCATAAGACGACCAAGAACCAGGTTAAGGTCCCAGGATGGGGCCGGAGGACGCAAGGGCGGCTTTAGATGGAGTAAGCCCTTAAGAAAGCGTGTTACTAGGGGTTGTACTGAAATAGGATTACCCCCAATACCCTTATGGAAGGCGGCTACCGCACTGACATGCATTCTGATAGAAGAGGTTTTAAGACCTGATTCAGAGAGATGCCATAAATAGTCCAAGAATTTGGAGATTGGACAGGAAAGGGGATCAAGGGACTGAGAAGTGCACCATGATGTGTACCTTTTCCATTTGTATGAGTAAGACTTTCTTGTGGAAGGCTTTCGTGAAGCTATCAGGACCCGAGAAACGGAATCTGAAAGGTTAAATGGTTGAAGGACTAACCTTTCAACATCCATGCCGTCAGGGACAAGGCTTGGAGGTTGGGATGGAGGAGGCATCCGTCGTTTTGAGTGAGCAGATGCGGGTCCTTTCCCAGAGGAATGTGCCTGAGGATGGAGAGATCCTGGAGTATTGGAAACCATACTTGGCGTGGCCAGTAAGGTGCTATCAGGATCATGGTTCCTCCGTCCCGGCGTAGCTTCACGAGAGTCTTTGACACAAGAGGAAGTGGAGGGAATGCATAGAGCAGACCGGTTGTCCACTTGAGGGAGAATGCATCCCTCGGCCGAGAGTGCTGGCTCCGAATGAGAGAGCAGTAATCGTCCACTTTGTGGTTCTGAGGGGACGCAAAGAGGTCTATGCGGGGAAAACCCCACTTTCGAAACAGAGAGGTCGCTACGAGAGGGTTGAGTGACCACTCGTGTGGTTGGAAGACACGGCTCAGCTGGTCTGCCAATACATTGTCTACTCCCGGCAGGTAAGTGGCCCTGAGGTACATAGAGTGGGAGAGGGCTTCCGCCCAGATCTGCGCAGCTTCCTGACACAGAAGGAAGGAGCCTGTGCCTCCCTGCTTGTTTATGTACCACATGGCCACTTGGTTGTCCGTCTGGATTAAGATCAGCTGATGAAATAGATGATCTTTGAAAGTTCGGAGCGCATAGCGGATTGCTCGAAGTTCCAGGAAATTGATCTGGTGTTCGGCTTCCTCTTTGGACCATAACCCTTGGGTTTGGAAGTCGTCCACATGGGCTCCCCAACCGATGTGAGAAGCGTCGGTGGTTAGGATTACTTGCGGATCCGGTGGAAGAAAAGGTAAGCCCTGAAGGAGGTTGACCTGAGTCGTCCACCAGGTTAAGGATAGGCGCAGCGCTTGTGTGACTGTGACTATGGAGGACAGAGGCTGAAAAGCTTGAATCCATTGGTGTCGTAGAGTCCATTGTGTTACTCTCATGGCTAGTCGGGTCATGGGAGTGACTTGAACCGAGGATGCCATGTGTCCTAGGAGAATGAGGAACTGGCGAGCCGTGGCAGTGTTCTGAGACTGGAGCTGGCGAGCCAGGGATATTAGGGTGTGGACCCTCTGAAGAGGAAGGTAAGCCTTTGCCTGTAAGGTGTCCAAGTCTGCCCCAATGAAGGATAAGGTTTGAGACGGGACTAAGTAAGATTTCTCGTAATTGACAAGAAACCCTAAGGAAAGGAGTGTTTGAATTGTCAATTTTAGGGAGGATTGAGCTATCTGTTGGGTGGAGGCCCTGATTAGCCAATCGTCCAGGTAGGGGTAGACGTGGACACCTTCCTTCCTTAGGAATGCTGCTACCACTACGAGACATTTGGTAAAGACTCGTGGGGCAGAAGCCAGACCGAAAGGTAGGACACGGTATTGATAATGGTCGTGGCCTACTAGAAACCGCAGATATTTGCGATGGGATTGTGTGATCGCAATGTGGGTATAAGCGTCCTTGAGGTCGAGAGAGCACAGCCAATCCCCTCTTTGTAGCAGAGGGAGCAGCGCGCCTAGGGTTACCATTTTGAACTTCTCTTTTGAAGGTATTTGTTGAGGGCTCGAAGGTCTAAAATGGGACGTAGTCCCCCTGATTTCTTTGGTATTAGGAAGTATCTGGAATAGAATCCCTTGCCTCGTTGAGAGGGAGGAACGGGTTCTATAGCATTTGATTGCAGAAGAAGAGATACTTCTTGTTGTAATTGAGCCAAATGGGTGGATAGACTCCACGCTTGAAGAGGCGGGGAGTCTGCCGGAAGAGTTATGAAGTTGAGGTGGTAACCCTGTGCGATAATTGTTAGCACCCACTGATCTGAGGTGATCTGCAACCAAGGTTGTAGAAAATGGTACAGTCGACCTCCTACAGGAATGTCTGGAAGAGGGGTTTGGCATGTGTTCCCTACAGGGGAGTCAAAGGCCAGCCGCAAGCCCAGGAGGAGGGGCTACAGTAGGCCTTTGTTTCCTAGGCTGACGCGGCTGAGGCCTAGTAGAGGATCGAGCTGGACGAGGCCTGGCCGATGGAGGGTAGTAACGGCGTGGCCGAAAGAACGACTTCTTAGAGTCCTTCTTAAGTGGTTGTTTGGAGGAAACCTCAGACGGAACAGAAGAAAGTTGTTTTAACGTCTCATGGTGATCTTTTAATTCAGCTACAATTTGCTGAATTTGTTCTCCAAACAAATTGTCCCCTAAGCAGGGTAAATCCGCTAAACGATCCTGGACCTCTGGGCGACGGTTGGATGACTTTAACCAAGCCCAACGTCTGGCCGAGATGGCAGTAGCTGAAACCTTTGTGGAGGCATCGAAGATGTCATAAGCCGTTCTGATCTCGTGCTTCCCCGCTTCAAACCCTTTGTTAAGAAGGGCCTGAAGCTGTGGCTGGTATTGGTCAGGTAATGTGTCAGCAAAATCTTGCATCTGTTTAAGGATGGCTCTGTTATATTGCGTCATGTAGAGTTGATATGAGGCTATGCGAGAAATCAACATAGCTCCATGGTACACTTTCCGTCCCACACTGTCCAGGAATTTATTGTCCTTGACAGGCGGAGTGGAGGAGTGTGGCTTTAGACGCTTGGCCTTTCTTTGTGCGGACTCAACCACAACAGAGCGATGATCCAGTTGAGGCTTTTGAAAGCCTGGTGCTGACTGGACGAGGTATGTGGAGTCAGCCTTCTTGTTAACTGGTGATACAGATGAAGGAGATTCCCAGTTTTTCTTTAAGAGATCGAGAAACACCTGGTGAATGGGGATGGAAGCGATGATTTTTGGAGCGTCCAAAAATTGAAGCAGTTCCATCATCTGGTGTCTGTCATCGGTCTCAGATTGCAGCTGAAAAGGTACAATTTCGGACATCTCCTTTATAAAATTAATAAAGGAGAGATCCTCTGGAGGAGATCGTTTTCTACTCTCTGTAGGAGAAGGCGGTGATGGTAAATCTGTGTCAGAAGATGTATCATCACCCCAGGTATCATAGGGATCACTTGGGGGTTGAAGCCCCGATGGACCTGGTTGAGGATCCGAAGGCATCGAAGGAAACCTTGGAGGAACCGGTGGTACAATCGGCACTGGGAACGGCATCGAGGGTTTCGGTGCTGCCGATGGAGTCGGTGCCGGTCTTGGAATCGATGGAGCCGAAGGATAAATCGGTGGAGATATACGAGAAGGCACCGATGGGACCACCCCGGAAGGGGGAATCAGGAACGGTGTTTCTCCCGCCGATGAAAATCCAGTCGGAGACGATGGCGCTGTCGGTGCTACTGGAATCATCGATGGAAGGGCATGTACAAGTGCTTCCATACGTTGTAGTAGCGGTGCCAGCGCTTCCACCAAAGGTTCGGTGGTCGGTTCCTTCCTCGGTGGCGGAGTCGGTGCCGGGGTCGATGCCGGCGCGGTGCCGGAATCGGTGCCGGAGACGGTGCCAATGGAGGTTGGAATCTTTGCATCGCTTTCTCGATGGCCTCCTGGACCAGCCGGTCCAGTTCAGCCCGGAGACCAGGGGTAACAATACCCGGCTCGACGGGAGAGGGAGGCTGAGGCAGAGCCGGAGGGACCACCGTAACCGGTGGGATCACGGCTCCCACACCCCGAGAGGGTGAGGGTTTCCTCGATGCCTGCGAACGAGACGTGGACGGTGCCAAGTCTGATCGAGGCCTCTTAGTCGGTGGTTCGGCCTGTTCAGAGGTCGATGACTGTGGATCCTCGACAGGCCGAGACTTGTGCCGTCGATGGCGATGCTTGTCCTTCCGGTCTCCTCGCCCATCCGGGGAGGGGACAGGAGTCGACGGCCGAGAAGTCATCGATGGTGGCCGGTCACCGGAGGGTTGACGATGGTGGTGCAATTTCGACGGTGCCGGTTCCGATGACGTCGATGCTATCGATGGCGTTGGGGTGGGTGCATGGAAGAGGAGCCCCATCTTCTCCATCCTGGCCTTGCGACCCTTAGGTGTCATTAGGGCACATTTGGTGCAAGTCAGAACATCATGCTCACTACCCAAACACAAAACACAAACCCTATGGGGGTCTGTGATTGACATAGTCCGGGTACAATCTGGACATCGACGGAACCCCGTCGCCATGGCTTAAGGCCAAATTTAGTCGCGGGCTCGGTAAGTGCCAACAGGCCTCGAGGGCCAAATTCGACGGTAGTCGAGGAAAAAAGGCAAAAAACTTACCGGTTTCCGCGAAGGTGACAAAAATTTGTCGAAGGGAGACCCCTGAGGGGCAAATTTTCTTCGAAAAGAAAAGTACCGAATTCCTGTCAGGAACGTGGTAAGGGAGCTCCTTTCACCGCGTGGCAACTGCTGCGCGGAAAAAAGAAGACTGAAGGGAGACCCCTGCTGGCTGCAGGGTCAGTGCCTTGCTGGGCATGCCCAGTAGGGGCCAGTCAAAGTTCTGTTTAAACTTTGACAGAAGTTTTCCGTGGTGGGCTCCATCCTCGATGTCACCCATTTGTGAGGACAACCATCCTGCTTGTCCTGTGAGAAAATGTGTCCCTTCTTTCCTTAACTTCAAAAACCTATTTGCTCTTTTCAACTTCTGCTTAATACTAGTATAACTTGTTCCTCACAAGTCAACCACCGAGTCAAAAAAGGCAGCTGAATTTCAAATCTTCCTCCACAGTTGACACTGTCCTATAAGCCTTCACTTTAGTCAAAGGTGATTTTAATGTAAATATTAAACAAATGCAAAACAAAAACAAAGTGATACACTAATATTTAACATGTTTAGCAATTTGTAAATTTTATTTTTTATACTTATTACAATCCAATTCATTTTATTTTTTCCTTTATTATTTTCTACAATCTTTGCTTTACTTTTGCTAAAAGTTTCCATATTCTAATCCTACCTTAAAACCAACATTTTTGAAACTGCTTTTAGTCAAACTCTGGTCATAGCTTTGCTGATTTTAATTATGTTTTCTATATTAAATACAAAGACAACAAAAACAATACTTCAGGAAAATGTATCTTAACTAAACTGTAAGCACCATAAAAAGTGCCATGGTGGGTAGACCAAGGTCCAAAGCCAACATCCTGTCTCTGACAGCAATCTGGGTTACAAGTATCTAGCAAACCCCCAAATAGTTGAGCTATTTCTTGTATTTCATGCCCAGGGATACATCCTAGTTTTCCAGTCTACCGGTATAATAACTGTTTATGAACTTTTCCTTCAGGAACTTGTTCAGTTCTCTTTTGAATCCTAGTAAGTTAGTTACCTTGATCAGTCTCTCTGGCAACAGATTCCATAGCTTTATTATGTGCTAAGTGAATGAAAAAAATACTTCCCACAATTTGGTTTAAATCTGCCAGTTACTAGTTTCATGGAGTGTCATTTGAAAAGGTAAATAACCGCTTCCTATTTAAAGATTTCACCCTACTCAAGATTTTATTAATCTCTCAATCTTTTTTCTAAGCTAATGAGCCCTAATCTGTTTAGCCTCTCTCCATAAGGGAGCTTTTCCATCCCCTTTATCATTTTTGTCACTCTTCTCTGTACTTTTTCTATGTTCGCTATGTCTTTTTGAGATGGGGCAACCAGAACTGCACACAATACTCAATGTGCAATTGCACCATGATCTATACAAAGACATTATATTGTTAGTTTTGCTCTCTATTCCTCTCCAAATAATTCTTAACATTCTATTTACCTTTTTGACTGCTGCTGTACACTGATCTGAAGGTTTCAAGGTATTATCCATAAGGACTCAAAGTCTTTTCCTGGATAGTGACTCCTAACATGGAACCAAGCATCATGTGCCTGTAATTGGGAATATTTTTCCCTATGCGCATTACTTTGCACTTGTCCACATTAAATTGTATCTGCCATTTAGTTGCCCATCTCTTAGCCTCACAAGGACCTTCTGCAGTTCCTCACAATCTGCAGTTGTATCTTAAGTGTATGAGTGCAGTGCTATGTCATGCCATGGAAATCAGTAGTAATTGTAACATGGATCAGCAGGTTCACAATGGTGTGGATCTTTCAAACATCTCATGAACACTAAGATTCTCCTATATAATTCAGGCTTTTGCTTCATTCCTGATGGAACATTTAACATATTATCCTACCAGTCTTGCTTGCACTTCTGCTTTAAAATAATGTATTAAAGAAAGCTGTATTTGGATCAATTTGGATATGGTTCTCCAAGCCCTGCACTAAGCCTCCAATATAACCGAGCTCATCACATTGCACTTTACCCCATTAAGCCATCTTCATATTACAAATCCAGCACCAACTGTGTTGATAATGGATAATCTTGGTTACCCAGCTCCTAGTTTAAGTCTGTAGTGCAGACTTTGTGTAGGAAAAAGAGCAGAACAGTTGAAGAAGGTGTTGAAGGAAAGGGTATGCACACAATTTAACTCCTAAGGAAAGGCACATATTTTTTCTCAGAGTTTTCCCACTGAAAGATTGATTCAGCAAGAGGATTAAACCAAGCCAAGCCTCTCAGAAGAGGAATGGAATCCGTCAAGCTTCCATCTGACAAAATGATTGCTAACGGTGAACATACTTAAGTACTCTTTGAAGACTGTTCAGGAAAATATTTATCAGATGTGTAAAAAAGGACATAAGTACCTTAAAAAATATACTAGTTTGATTTTAGGTAACCTCTCGCCATGTAATCTTTCATAGGGCTGAACAGTGCACAGTTTAAGAAATTCTCAAGTAACCCAGCACAGTTTCTCACATATTAGAGCAGATACTACAAAGATCATGTACATTTTTATACGGTATCTTCAAAACAGCCCAAGAGCTCAATATCTATGAAATAAAATTACATGTAATTGCATTCTGAGGATCTCTAATGATAATTTCTGCAGAATTTTCCTCCCTCCTTATCGCCCCAAAGATTACCTTTTCTGTAACAGCGATGCGATGCACTGCAGCAAACAGTTTGGCTGAGCTTAATATAAAATTGATGTGTCTGTAGATACAAAAAGTAATTGAAAAACAATAATTAATATACTGATGACATTACTGGAACTGTTTTTTTAAGGATCATTTTAGATATAGAAACATGGCTACAGATTACATCAACAGTAAATGCATTTGGTCACCTGAAGTACTACTGAATTAAAGACTTCTTCAACAAAATTGAATTGTTTTACCATCAATTACACTGGGGAACAATTTTTAACATAATTCCTGTTGAGTTCGATTTTTCAGCTGTTTTAGTCTTAAATAGGCATGCAGATTTCAAAACTGCAGTTAGTTTTCTTCTATCACATCAAGTTTTTTCTCTACAGCCTATGCTTGGTTGTCATTCAAAAACCTTGTCAAGGACTTTCTTGGAAATACATGAGCACAGAATTACACCAAAATTGTCCAGAAACTCTTGGAGAGCTTCAAAATGCTTCACTGCAACATGAGCATCAAGGTGCATTTTCTGCATAGCCATCTTGCTGACTTCCCAAAAATAATAAAACCATTGCAATCAAATGGAGAAATTACTTACCTGATAATTTCGTTTTCCTTAGTGTAGACAGATGGACTCTGGACCAATGGGTATAGTGCGCTTCTGCTAGCAAATGGCAGACTGAGTCAGATTTCAAAGCTGACGTCACTCTAGATATACCCCTGCAGTAACCTCAGCTCTTCAGTATTCTCTTCGAAAAGCCATTGTGGATATATCTTTGCTTAAATAACTTGATTAAACTTGATTAAAACTTGAACGGGTTCAACTAATTTCCAAACTGGAGACCGCCAGTGCCCTCAACCAATTAACGCCGACACCAGATAAACTGTGGGTGTCTTGAATTAGGGGTAGGCCGCGGCTTACCCGTATTTGCTTAGTCTCGAGGTTTCCTATCCGAGATTCTCCTTTTCTGGGGCAGCCGTGGACGGGATGCTGAGTCTATCTGTCTACACTAAGGAAAACAAAATCATAAGGTAAGTAATTTCTCAATTTCCTAGCGTGTAGCCAGATGGACTCAGGACCAATGGGATGTACAAACGCTACTCCCAGACAGGGCGGAAGGCTGCCCGTGGCCCACTTAGTACTGCCCTTGTGAAGGTTGTGTCTTCTCAGGCTTGAACATCCAGGCGATTGAACCTGGAGGTGTGTATAGAGGACCATGTTGCCGCCCGACAGATCTCGGTGGGCAACAGTAGCTTAGTTTCTGCCCAAGAAACTGCCTGGGCCCTTATAGAATGAGCCTTACCCTGTAGTGGTAAGGGCTTCCCTGCCTCTATGTAGGCTGCCTTGATTACTTCCTTGATCCAGCGGGCTATGGTCTCCGCGAGGCCGCTTCTCCTTGTTTCTTCCCGCTGTGAAGGACGAACAAGCGGTCCGTTTTGCGCACCAGTTCTGATCTTTCCAGGTACCGTACTAGGAGTCTGCCGACATTTAGATGGCGAAGAAGGCGTGAGTCTTCTGAGTCCTTATGTTCATCCGGAGATGGTAGTGAGAAGATTTGGTTCAAGTGAAACTCGGAAACCACTTTCGGTAGGAAGGAGGGGACGGTGTGCAGCTGTATGGTTCCAGGCATGAACCTAAGGAACGGTGCATGCAGGATAGTGCCTGTAGATTGGAGATGTGACGAGCTGAACATATTGCCACCAAGAATACAGTGTTTAATGTTAAGAGGTATAGTGACAGACCGCATGATGGTCTGAAGGAATCCCCAGCTAGGAAGTCTAATACTAGATTGAGATTCCATAGATGATTCAGCCACTTCAGGGATGGTCGGAGTTGTTTAACCCCTTTCAGGAAGTGGGTCATATTCGGATGTGTTGATAGCTGGATACTGTCCACTTCGACTCTGAATCAGTACAGTGTGGCTACTTGGATCTTGAGGGAGTTGAGTGACAACCCCTTCTTCATACCATCCTGTAGGAACTCCAGAATTATGGGAATCTTGGCTGTCCGCAGGAGTATCCCGCGGTCCTCGCAACAGGCATCAAATGCTCTCCAGATCCGTATGTAAGACAGGGATGTGGAGAACTTGCATGCTCGGAGCAGGGTGTCAATCACGGCCTTTGAGTAACTGCGCTTCTTCAGGCGAATCCTCTCAAGGGCCAGACCGTAAGAGAGAATCAAGCCGGATATTTGTGGAGAATCGAGCCCTGTCGGAGAAGGTCCCTGTGTGGAGGTAGGTACAGAGGGTTCCCCGGAAGGAGTCATTGCATGTCTGCGTACCATGGTTGTCTTGGCCAATCCGGGGCCACTAGTAGAACTAATCCCCTGTGATATTCTATCTTGCAGATGACCTTATCTAGTAGTGGCCATGGGGGGGGAAGGCGTACAGTAAGTCTTCCTCTGGCCAAGTCTGGACGAGACCGTTGATCCCTTGGGAGTATGGCTCTCGTCTGCGGCTGAAGAACCTGGGAACTTGGGCACTGAGACGGACAATGGAACAAGGAAGAGGCAAAATGGAACATAAACCACCTGGAAGCTCGAGCAGTCAGACTAGCATGCCTGCGATTCAGCCACAGACTCAGAGGCAAAGCGATCCATGGCTGGGAGGCCCCAGCGATTTACTATCAGTTGGAAGGCTGTGTTTGACAGCGTCCATTCTCCTGGGTCCAGGCTCTCTCTGCTGAGGAAGTTTGCTGAGATGTTGTCTTTTCCTGCAATGTGGGAGGCCGAGATTCCTTATAGGTTTATTTCCGCCCATGCCATAAGAGGATCTATCTCCAGAGACACCTGTTGGCTCTTGGTTTCTCCCTGGCGGTTGATGTAAGCAACCGTTGTCGCGTTGTCTGACAATACTCGAATCGCTTTGCCTCTGAGTCTGTGGTTGAATCGCAGGCACGCTAGTCTGACTGCTCGAGCTTCCAGGCGGTTTATGTTCCATTTTGCCTCTTCCTTGTTCCATTGTCCCTAGGCCGTCAGTTCCTGACAGTGGGCTCCCCACCCTTGCAGGCTTGTGTCCGTGGTGAGCAAGGCTTACTCCTTTGCTTAGGTGGTCTTCCTGTAGCCACCACTGGAGCTGAGAACGTACCTCTGCTGGTAGTTGGAGGTGAATTGAGTAGTCCTGGGACAGTGGGTTCCACCGTGACAGTAAGGAGCACTGGAGCGGTCGCATATGGGCCCTTGCCCATGGGACAACCTCCAGGGTTGATGCCATGAGGCTGAGGATTTGAAGATAGTCCCATACCTTGGAGCGTGCATTGGTCATCAATAGTTCTAATTGTTCCATCAGTTTCCTTCTCCTAGGAGGAGGGAGGAAGACTTAGTTCTGTTTGGTGTCAAAACGGGCCCCCAGGTACTCTAGAGATTGAGAGGGCTGTAGAATGCTCTCTCTTGTGTTCACGACCCAACCGAGTTCCTGCAGTAGGCTCTTGACTCTGCTGGTCACCTGCTGGCTCTCTTCTGAAGACTTTGCCCTGTCCAGATAAGGGTATACCAAGATCCCTTCCTTCCTCAGTGTTGCCACCATGACCACCATGATTTTGGTGAAAGTTCTGGAGGCGGTTGCTAGGCCGAAGGGTAGCGTTCAGAACTGGTAATGGTGACCCAGTATTGCAAAGCACAGGTGATCCTGATGGACTGGGATGTGAGAGGTCCAGGGAGGTTAAGAGCTCTCCCAGTTGTACTGCCATTATTATGGAAACAAGGGTTTCCATGCGGAAGTGTAGTACCCGCAGATGATGGTTGACGTTCTTGAGATCCAAGATGGGCCGGAAAGATCCTTCCTTCATGGGAATGATAAAATAGATGGAATAGCGCCCTGTATATTGTTGGGGCGTGGGAACCGGAGTTATTGCCTTCAGACTTAGTAGCCTTGCTAGAGTGGTTTCTACTGCCAGTCTCTTGGTGTGGGAGTGGCAGGGTGACATCATAAATTTGTTCCCAAGAGTAACCTTCTCGAACGATGTTTAGTACCCATTTGTCCGACGTTATCTCGACCCATCTTTGGTAGAAGAGGGCAAGTTGACCCCCTATCTCCTCTTCCTGTGGATGGGTTGGCCCATTCTCATTGTGGAGCACAGCTGGAGCCTGCCCCCGGGCCTGCTTCCCTCTTGGTCTCTCGGTTCTGAAAGGGCTGGGACCTTCCGGAGGGATGAGGTGCATGAAACTGTGAGTTCCTATAGGGTCTAAAGTGCTGCGAGCCTCTGCCCTTGGTTCTTCTGGGGGAGGGATGCTGAGATCTTTTATTCCTATCTTCTGGTAGCCGAGGCACTGGGGATTCGCCCCATTTGCTGGTTAGCTTTTCCAATTCGGTTCCAAACAAGAGAGATCCTTTAAAGGGCATTCTTGTGAGATTCGCTTTAGATGTCGCGTCCGTAGACCAATTCTGTAGCCATAGTTGTCTTCTGGCTGTCACTACCGAGGCTACGCCCCTGGCTGAGGTGCGCACGAGGTCTGAGCTTGCGTCCTTCAGGAAGGCTGCTGCAGGCTCCATTGTCTCACTGGTATACGTTCCAAAGTTATTTGCCTCTCTCTTGAGGAGCAAGCAGGAACGTGCCACCAGCGTGCAGCAGGAAGCAATCTGCAGTGTCATTGCTGCTGCATCGAAGGCCTGCTTAAGGATGGATTTCAATCGTCGGTCCTGAGTATCCTTCAATGCAGCCCCTCCCTCAATGGGAATTGCTGTTCACTTTGAGATGGCACAGACCATAGCGTCCACTTTCAGGAAATGCAGGCGTTCCTTGGTCGCTGGCTCTAGAGGATATAGAGCTTCCAAGGCCCGACCCCCTTTGAAGCTGGCCTCCAGGGCATCCCACTCCAGGTCAATCAGTTGCTGGATGGCTTCCATCATTAGGAAGTAGAACAAGGCCTTATGAAGGGACACCAAGATGGGGTTCTTCTTTGGTTCCACCATAGATTCCGTGCCTGGAATACCCAGCGTCTTCAGAGTCTGGGAAACAAGGGCTGGTAATTCATCCTTGTGGGCTCGATCTTCTTTTTGTTTCTTCTTTGCTGTAATTCTTAACACTATTCTAGTTGTGGGATAGTGTCCACATCTGCTAGGAGACAGAGATACTGAAGAGCTGAGGTTAATGCAGGGGTATATCTAGAGTTACATCAGCTTTGAAATCTGACTCCTTCTCCCATCTGCTAGCAGAACAGCACGTAACCCACTGGTCCTGAGTCCATCTGGCTACACGCTAGGAAACTGATTTTTAAGCTCTTTTTATTTAGCATCTTTAAACTGAAATCCTTTTCTTTAACCTAAAGAGTTTCCAATATAAAGTTTCTCTCCTTAACTACTTTCCTTCCTTACTTGAAAATCCAAATAATTTACAGAAAGTTTAATCTTCATTCATCCCAATTCATGAATTCTTTCCATATTTCTCACTGAGAAAAAGATGTGATATTTAACAGTCGTACAGGTGGGACTATAATTATTCTTGTCTTTTTGTTGGCTGGTATGCCTTGTACTCCACCCACATAGCAATAACCAGATAATGGGAGGGGCTTTAGATTGCAACACTGAATCATGATTCAGTGCTGCAATCTGGGTGTGGTTTTGTTAAAATTTAACATTAAACAAATAGAAATATATTTTTAGTTGCATTTGTACCAAGTTGTAACACCTTTTATAATTGACATTAATACAATCATGGGTCCTACACTGCATTACTGTTGTGCAATGACTGGGCTATGAATGGCGACTCTGCAACATCCTCCAGGGACAGGAAGGCCTGACCCGGCCATAGAACCCAAGCGCTCTGCATGGCAACACTTACAACTGAGCCATCAAGCTGGACCATGGCATGCATTTTAATAAGAGTCTTCACATTGTGTGGTATCAGTGCGCCTCCATGCATGGAAATGCTTGCAGTATCAGAAGAGTGCCATAAGAGGAAGCACACTTCTGCAGTGATATTAGAAGCCATTCCATCACTGTACCATGTTAAAAAATATAAATAAGGACCGATTTTTAAACACACATACCATTTCCAAAAATCACAACCTTCCATGGTGATTATAGACTTTCATTTACTATAATCTTAAAAAAAAAAACGAAAACAAAAGACAACTCCCCCCCCAGAAAAGAAAAGAAAAAAAACACACAGTATAGCAGGTCCCCTTCAAATGAAAGAGACTCTGCCTGGTTATTTCAGATTAGGTTAACTAACAATGCATAACATTTAGTCCTTCGCATTAAACCTTATCAAATAGAAAAGCAGCAGCCTAAAAAGAATATTGTATTCAACTGTTTTCTTTTAAAATAACCAAGCTGCAGAATGTGTTTCAAGTTCCATACTGACATGTTTTTATGCAGTAAAAACTAAGCATGATTCACCAAGGTTTTTGTTTGCCAATTAGGTGGCTACCAGCAACCATCCCAGCATCTTTTTCATGTACGCTCCATGCACCAAAATACTTACAATGGGTCATTAAGTTCAAACTGTATTGCAGAAGGTGGCCTCTTTGGTGATTGCCAAAATAGACCTAGCAGTTAAAAACAAAATTTTGAACAGTTAATATTAATAACTGCTTGGTGATTTTTTATTACATTTTAAACTTACAAAAAATGCTGCTTAATATTCCTAAAGACTAAAAGCCATACTGGTAAACAACCAAGTGAAATCATGCTTATGCATAGAATTTTTGACACTTCAATTCTGACCAGATTGCAAAAGATCTCTTTATTGAATGGAGGTCATCTTTAACAGGCAGATGCCAGACCCATGCTCCACGTTCCCTCATTTGGGTCAAATTAGTGAATTTTCGGTAAGTTATCATGCTCCTGGACACATGGATGGATAGATAATATCACTATGGCACTTTCAATCCTAATTGAAAAACATTAGCGCCCCCCCCCCCCCCCCCCGTATAACTGTTATCCTTGACAAGGTCTTTACACAATATGTTTGATTCTTTCAGCAGAAAAGAAGCACAAAAATCTAAATTTTATTTTTGTCATTTTGCCTATGTGGAAGCTCATAGAAATGTTAACATTAAATGAAGAGATACCAATTTATTCTTGATATGGTAATCCATAAAGCATACTGAGATCCTGTTTGAAGTAAAAGCATTGAATAAATAAATTAAAAAAAACAACCCAGTAATTTCAAAGTAAAACATTTTAGAAATCACTTTGAAATACCCCATCCATGAGTAAACTGTTCACAATGAGTGATCTGTTCTAATTTAACTCAGGCACAGGTGTGATGTACATTTTTTTTTGCCCAGTTTTCTTCTTGCTTCTTTGGGCATCCAGATCAAGTGGAGCCAGCCTCTGCTAGGCTACTATCCCAAAAGCCCTCATTCACAACCACCCAGGGATTTTTTCCCTACTTTATAGCACCCTCCCAACTCACTCAGTGCAGTGACAGTCCTTGGCTGGAGGTCACACACCAGGGCTTCCTCTGGATCGCTGCAATTGTAGGCACTACAGCGGAGCACCATACCCTACTCCCTCCATGGCCTGTGAATGCTGTTTCTGTCAGTCATCCTGAGAAATGGGAAGTCCTGACCTAGTAATCAAACTCAGATCCTTTGCATGGCAGGAGACAGGAGGAAAGAATTTAAAATATACTGCGTCATACTTACTTCCGTCTTTTAATCGTGTATCAAGTGGGAAAGAGTGTAGAAGCTGAAGAGCCTGAAACAGAATAAGCAGAGTGGCATACATGTATATTAGCGCCCTGAACAATTCATAACCGTTTCCCACTTCCACTCAACACCAAAACCCGTGCCAGCTAAACATCACCCTTCAAGCACAGTAAATGAAAATAAACAAAGCACAGCAGTGTTTTCATGCAGCCGGGCTGGAAACATTTTGAGGAAAGTGCTAACTGAAATTTTAGAAGCCAGAAGGAAAAGATTATTTATGCTTTGTATATTTTCATATGTTTTTTAAAATCAATTTTAAATGTTGTTTATTTTCTTGTTGTTTTTTTCTAGCTCTGCTATATGCCCCTTTCTAATACACACGGCAGCCTTTCTTCAAGTGTCATGGGACAGAAAAATAAAGGTCTAGTGCAAAAATCCTTTCATGTTCTGTGAACTAGTAAGCAGGCGGCAAAGGAAAACCTATTTAAAATTTAGCATGAATTTTTTTATGTTTGGTATGTAGACGGATCTTTAACACAGCCATAGTTGTCTGACAGAGGTCAGTATAAAGTACTGAAAGTCATGCAATTTGAGGACAACTGGAAAAGATATTAAAGTCACTCTTGTTGCCAACTGTCATCTGCGAGAACTCCCTCACCACTTCTCCCCTAGACTTTTCCTTTCGTCACTACATCACAATGTTTCCATGGTTCTTTTGTGACAGCCCATTAGGGGATAGGCTCCATAGGTCACAGCTACTGCTCCTGCTGGCAGTTGTCCTATAGGGGGAACGATGGCCACAGGACAACTTCTGCTTCTGACGGTGGTTGCCAGGTAAAGGATAGGTCCTGCAGGTCATTGTTACTGAGTTGCTCCTGCTGGTGGCTGGCAATAAGTGGAGAGGACAGCTGGCTATATGAGCAGGCAGGTACGCTGCTGCTTCCACCTTCTCCTACAGCCAACTGGTCAGATATTGACTTTGGGGGATCAATAAATCACGGGAAGAGGAGATAGTAGCAGTAGTGCAGAAGACAAAAGCTTCATGTGTGCCATCTGGTTCTGTAGTAACTCCTATATAAATTTTCAGAAAGAAAACCCAACTCCTTTTGGTTTCAAGACACTGACTAAATTTCTGGTACTTGCAAATGGGAAACCTTTCTATGACTTCTCTAGCATAAAGAGATCTAGATTTATCACCTCTTACTCAATCTACTACTTTAGGAAATTAAAAAAAAAAGTATAATCTTGATAAAGTTTAAAATATCACTGAAAAGGGTCTAAATCAATTTAAAAGCTTCAGAAAACAAGAAAGCCTTAAACTGCTTCTTGAAAGATTTTACACAATTTTCTTTTCATATTAATTCTGGAAAGCTTATTCCAGAGAACTCGAGCCATAGTTATAAACATTCTATCAGAAGATTCATGCAACTTAAGCATTCTAGGATTAGGAATATCAAGTAAACATTTATCAGCAGATTGCAAGGCTCGACATGGTCAATACAGTTTCAAAATAAAAATATACGGTGAGACGTCATTATTCAGTGCTTTATTATGCGCTAACATTAAGATTTTTAACCGATTTCTCCATACAAATGGAAGCCACTGAAGTGAAGTAAGTATCCGAGAGATGTGGTCATAGCGTGATGTTCCTGTCAGTATTCTAGCTGCAGTGTGCTATATCTGAAGTGATTTAATGGTATACTGAAGAAACCCCAGATAAATGGAGTTTCAATAATCCAGGCTCATCAAAAGAAAGAGCCTGGAGAATCTTTGGAAAATCAGAAATCTCAAATATAAGAGCAAAGGCGGAAATGGGTCACACAACTATTAGGATCAAGGATGTCAAGTACCGGTTTTGTTAAAATTAGGAAGTATCATAAGGGAGGCACTGAAGAGTGGGTGTCAGGGGTCTTCACCAGCAGGGAATGAACTGGGAACAGCACTATCTAGCAAATGAAAAAGGAGGTGGACCAGGGATTATGAAAGGCTGAAAAGAAGACAGGGAGGATAATGATAGATCTTGCAGAATTTACAGTTCTGCGGGTGCTGCAAGCTCGTTTTCAAGAGAAACTCCTTATAGGCACAGAAAGCATACGTTCTAGCATATGTGTTTGTTGTGCCTGCTTCAGTGCAAGCACAAAATACTCAGATTTTTTAAAATAACATCTTGGTGCATACTTTCCCTCTCCCTCCACAGCATGCACAAGGGCCTACATGTTTGTCCTAGACTAGAGGGGCATATAATTGTCTCCAACACCTAAAAAAGGTCTAAATCAGAGTTTTCCAAACTGGTCCTGGTGATCGCACCACCAGTCAGGTTTTCAGGATATCCCCAATAAATATGTATGAGACGTTTGCATATACTAAGTATCCAATGCATGCAATCTCTCGTGTATATTCATGGTGAACAACCTGAAATCCTGACTGGCAGTAGGGTCACTAGGATAAATTTGGGAACACAAGAAGTTGTCATACTGTGTCAGACCGAGGATCCATCAAAACCAGATCCTGTTTCCAACAGAGGCCAATCCAGGATACAAGTATCTGTCAAGTACCCAAATATTAAATAGATCCCATGCTACTAATGCCAGTAATAAACAGTGGCTATTCCTTAAGTCAACTATTCCTTAAGTCAACTGATTAACAGTTTATTGATTTCTCCAGGAAAATGTCCAAATCTTTTTTAAACCCAGCTAAGCTAACTGCCTTAACTACATCCTCAGGCAATAACTTCCAAAGCTTAATTATGCGTTGAGTGAAATTGTTTTCCCCAATTTGTTTTAAATGTGCTACTTGCTAACTTCATGGAGTGCCCTCTAATCCTTCTATTATACGAAAGAGTAAACAACCAATTCACATTTACCTGTTCTAATCCTCTCATGATTTTGTAGACCTCCATCATAGACCCCCCGCCCCCAGCTGTTTCTTCTCAAAGCTGAACATCCCTAACCTCTTTAGCCTTTCCTTCACAGATGAGCTGTTCCATTCCCTTTATCATTTTGGTTGTCCTTCTCTGTATCTTCTTCAGTGCAGCTATATCTTTTTTGAGATGTGGCAACCAGAACTGAACACAGTACTCAAGGTGCGGTCTCACCATGCAGCGATGCAGAGGCATTATGACATTCTCTGTTTTATTGACCATTCTCTTCCTAATAATTCTGCCATTCAGCTGCAACAATGGGCCCCTCCAGCCTATAAGATTCATGTCCAATGTGACTACTATCCATTTGGGGTCCTTTGGGTTATTTTTGTGGACAGATCCCAAGATCTTTTCCACCACACCAGTTTCTCCTTCACAGTGGGTACTGGAGGAAGACAGAGGACCACCAGGACAGAAGAAATCTCTGAAGAGGTCACATATAAGCTCTCATTTATGGAACAAGATCTAATACCATGGACCCTAGGAGCTGAAAGTAATCCCATACTCTGGAGGCTGTCTATGATCAAAAAACATTCACCTGAGTCAACAGTTCGACTATTCTCTCGTGAGTCAAGAAAGCAACCTACTTGTGTTGAAAATGAGTCTCTGAACCCAAACCATTCAATAGTGCACAAAATCGGCTGAGACTGACCAGGCTTTCTGAAAAGATTTGGCCCAGATGAGTCAGTTGTCTAGTTATGGATAGATTAAAATCCCTTCCTTTCACAGAAATGCTATAATCACCACCATTACCCCTTTGTAAAGGTTTTTAGGACCATGATTAGTTTGAAAGGGAGTGCACTAAATTGAAAATGCTTCACCAGAATACAAAATTGAAGGAATTTTTGTTGATTTTCCCTGATAGGAATTTCCCTTCTGGCTGCCACAATAACAGAACAAAGTTTCCAGATGAAAGTGAGGGATCCAGTAGCATTTATTTATGCCTTTGAGGTCTAGGATCGGCCAAGAAGGATGGACTTTCTTTGGCACTATAAAGTGAACTGAATAGCGACTGAACACTTGTTCTTCAACTGGAACAGGAATCACTATCTTCAGATCTTGAAGCCTCCAAAGTAGCAGCCCTTACCACCACTCCTTAGAATATCTCGCAGGGAGAGTTATAAATTGCAGATTCTACGGAATACTCCTCCTGGACAATTCTGGCCCCCACCGGTCCAAAGTGATGTGGATTCACCACTGTTTAAAAAAAAAAAAAAAGATGAATGCCTACTGGGATCACTTGGGAAGAGACCCACAGAATCCCACTCGATAGCCCTTTCGGACCTGCCATCTGGGAACGGCAGATGCAACAGAACGGACAGAGGTCGAGGAAAGGTGATAGTACTGGAACTTGGAACAAGATGAGGATGCTTGGAGACTTGGACGAGATGAGGATACTTGGAGACTTAGACAGATACTGCCCCTCAGGGCACTCTATACAGCCCCATGTCGGCTGGTCACAGACCACCCTGTCTCACTGCGTACCCTACACAACCTGAAGAGGCTGGTCACGGACCACGTGAAGAGCGGGACATGCTCAGGACTGAGACTCAGGACGAAGGAGTGCTCCGGGCAGCGCTCAAAGGAGGATCCGGCTGGAAGAGGACTCCAGTGACCGGAGATGGACACTGGATCAGAATTGGATTTACTCCCAGGAAGGTCGGCTGGAGGTGAGGTCCGGCGGGCAAGGCAAGACTTTAACCCAGAGCTAGGAACTAGAGGATCAGGAACGACCGAGCACAGGAACAGAGGAACTGGATCAACTAGAGACAGTTATCGAAGAACTGGACCATCCAGGGTCACCTGAAGGCGAAGGCATCGGGGACACCTGAAGGCGAAGGCATCGGGGACACCTGAAGGCGAAGCCATCTGAAGACAAGAACATCTGGGCATCTGAAGATGAGGAGACAGGATCAGACAAGAGACCAGGAACTATGGACGAAGTCTAGACGAAGGACCAGGCACCACAGATGAAGACAAGGAAATTCCCATGAAGAACGGAGTGCCTTGAAGAAGCTGGAGACGATGAGAAATCCAGGAGTGGACTGGCTCCTTGCAAAGGTGCTGGAGAACTGGCGAAGGGCCCTTTTATAGGGCAGAAGTGGAGACACCTGGATGACGTAATCAGACAGGGCCACGGGGCCTTTAAATAGGCAGGATAGGGGTGGCCACACGCCTAGGAGGCAGGACCATGGAGACCGATGTCCATGCCACGAAGAGGAAGCAGGGGCAGCACCAGTTCGCAAGGTAGGACCTGGCTTTGGCGGCTCCCAGGCCGCTGGAGGAATGATGGAGGCGGCCACTGAGCCGCGAAGAGGAGGCTGAAGGCGGCGGTCCTGCCCACGCAGGGAAGAGGGAGAGAACGGTGGCCTCAAGGCCACATGGAAGCAAGGCTGCCAGCCTGCTGTGCAGGAAGATGGAGTGGGCAGTCTCTGGGCCACAGAGGCTGAACAGTGGTGGTTCAACCATCGCGGAAGACAGGCAGCAGTCTCCAGGTTGCAGAGATGGCGTCGAGGGAGACTGGTGGTGGAGGTAAGAGGCTGCTTGCGGCTAGGCCCGCGAGCAGCATCGCAACAGAAATGACACTCTATCTTCCGTTGGTAAAGGTTAAAGTTTGTTAATAGCCTTACCCCCTTTGAGACCATCTTCAGAAGTCTCCCACTTCATAATGACCATCCGCTTTAAAAGGCCCATGAAGAGGGAATATTTTTGCCGACTGCTTAACTCCCTCATTGATAGGATCTCCATTCTGGGGACTCCTTCACTTGAGGTGGTAGACATTTGGAGACAAAAGACTACCTGAGAAGAATCTTCACCCTCAGATGACAACTCTCCCTCCTCCAAGCAATCAGCCAGGCTCACAGTCTCAGTTTCCTTCTCAAGGTCCCTTAGGGACCATAGAGGGGCATCGGAATCTTTCTCCTGGTCCAGAACTTCTCTGGACAGCCTTGGATACTTCAAGAAGCTGCAAGAGGGAACCGCAGTAGTAGAGAGAGAAAGTTGGAGACAACCAGTCCAGAAGCCAAAAGGTCCCCTATAACCCTCAGTAGCTCCTCCACTCTCCCATGGATCCATTCTGAAGTGCAACTACCACTTGGTGCATGACTCCAAGCAATCTGGAGAAATAAATCCTGCTACTGACAGACTGCAATGGAGCTGGGGGCCCAGTCCAAAAGCCCCACAGATTTTCTCAGAGGCCTCTGCAGATCTCCTCTATGCAGGAAAGGAAAAATGGAGAAATTACTTACCTGATAATTTTGTTTTCCTTAGTGTAAACAGATGGACTCAGGACCAGTGGGTTATGTGCTCTTCTGCTAGCAGATGGGAGACTGATATACCCCTGCAGCGACCTCAGCTCTTCAGTATTCTCTTCGAAAAGCCATTGTGTACATAACAAATGTTCCTCTAAACCTTGTACATACTTTATCCCTCTGTATCTTTGTTGTCACCCTCCCCCTGCCCCCCTTTTGTCACGCCTAACCCTAATTCCTCCCTCCCCAGTTTATCTAGCTATTTGCTCTGTTACTGCATTTATCTTGCATACTGTTCCTTGTAAAGGCAATGCCTATATATTTATTGGTTGTAAGTTACTTGTAAACCGACACGATGTGCAAACGGCTGTCGGTATATAAAATCATTTAAATAAATAAATAAATAAATAAATAACTTTATTAAAACTGATTAAATTTGATTCAACTGATTTCAAAAACTGGACCACCAGTGCACTCAACCAAATCAACACAGACACTGGACAAACAGGCAGTGTCTTGAACTAGGGGTAGGCAACAGCTTACCCGTATTTGCTTAATCTCGATGTTCACTTTCCGAGGTCCTCCTTCTCTGGGGCAGCCGTGGGCGGGATGCTGAGTCCATCTGTCTACACTAAGGAAAACAAAATTATCAGGTAAGTAATTTCTCCATTTCCTAGCATGTAGCCAGATGGACTCAGGACCAGTGGGATGTACAAAAGCTACTCCCGGACAGGGCGGGAGGCTGCCCATGGCCCACTTAGTACTGCCCTTGCGAAGGCTGCATCTTCTCGGGCCTGAACATCCAGGCGGTAGAATCTGGAGAAAGTGTGTAAAGAGGACCACGTCGCTGCCAGACAGATCTCGATGGGTGACAGCAGCTTGGTTTCTGCCCAAGGTACTGCCTGAGCCCTAGTAGAACGAGCCTTAACCTGTAAGGGTAAGGGCTTTCCTGCCTCTATGTAGGCCGCCTTGATTACTTCCTTGATCCAGCGAGCTATATTCACCCGCAAGGCCGCTTCTCCTTGATTCTTCCTGCTGTGCAGAACTAACAAGCAAGCTGTTTTGTGCACCGGTTCCGATCTTTCCAGGTATCACACCAGGAGTCTGCCGATATTTAGATGGTGAAGAAGGCATGAGTCTTCCGAGTCCTTATGTTCTTCCGGAGATGGTAAAGAGATAGCTTAGTTCAAATGAAACACGGATACCACTTTCGGTGGGAAGGAGGGAACGGTGCACAGCTGTATCGTTCCAGGAGTGAACCTAAAGAGCCTTTCCCGACAGGATAGTGTTTGTAGTTCGGAGATGCGACAAGCTGAACATATTGCTACCAGGAATACAGTTTTCAATGTTAAGAGGCGTAGTGACAGACCGCACATTGGTCTGAATGAAGCCCCCGCTAGGAAGTCTAATACCAGATTGAGGATCCATAGGGGCACCGGCCACTTTAGGGGTGGCTGAAGCTGCTTAACCCCTTTTAGGAAACGGGCGAAATCCGGATGAACTGATGGACTGATTCCGTTCACTTCGGCTCTGAAGCAGGAGAGGGCTGCTACTTGGACCTTGAGGGAATTGAGTGACAACCCCTTGTTCATACTGTCCTGTTGAAACTCCAGAATCATGGGGACCTTGGCCGTCCGTGGGAAAATCCCACGGTCCTCGCACCAGGCTTCGAATATTCTCCAGATCTTGAGAACTTGCACCTCGGAGCAAGGTGTCAATCACAGCCTTCGAATAACCTCACTTCTTCAGGCGAGTCCTCTCAAGGGCCATACCGTAAAAGAGAATCGAGATGGATCTTCATGAAGAATCGGGCCCTGCTGGAGAAGGTCCCTGTGTGGAGGTAGGCACAGAGGGCTCCCCGCAAGGAGTCTTTGCATGTCCGTGTACCATGGGCATCTTGGCCATGGTACACGGACATGTACTATCTTGCGGATGATCTTGCCCAGTAGTGGCCATGGGGAAAGGCGTACAGTAAGTCTTCCTCTGGTGAGGTCTGGACGAGAGCGTCGATCCCTTGGGAGTGTGGCTCTCATCTGCGGCTGAAGAACCTGGGGACTTGGGCACTGAGAGAGGTGGCCAGTAGGTCCATGGCTGGGAGGTCCCAGCGGTTTACTATCAGTTGGAAGGCTGTGGTTGATAGCGTCCAATCCCCAGGATCTAGGCTCTCTCTGCTGATGAAGTCTGCTGAGATGTTGTCTTTTCCTGCGATGTGGGAGGCCGAGATTCCTTATAGGTTTACCTCCGCCCATGCCATGAGAGGGTCTATCTTCAGAGACACCTGCTGGCTCCTGGATCCTCCCTGGCGGTTGATGTAGGCAACAGTTGTAGCGTTGTTCGACATTACTCAAATCGCTTTGCCTCAGAGTCTGTGGCTGAATCGCAGGCACACTAGTCTGACTGCTCGAGCTTCCAGGCGGTTTATGTTCCATCCCGCCTCTTCCTTGCTCCATTGTCCCTGGGCCATCAGTTCCTAAAAGTGGGCTCCCCACCCTTGTAGGCTCGCATCTGTGGTGAGTGCAATCCAGTTCGGTGGGGATAGGCTTACTCCTCTGCTTAGGTGGTCTTCCTGTAGCCACCACTGAAGCTGAGAACGTACCTCTGCTGGTAGTTGGAGGCGAATTGATTAGTTCTGGGACAGTGAGTTCCAGCGTGACAGTAAGGAGTACTGGAGTGGTCGCATATGAGCCCTTGCCCACGGAACGACCTCCAGGGTTGATGCCATGAGCCCAAGGACTTGAAGATAGTCCCATACCTTGGGGTGTGCATTGGTCATCAATCACCATAATTGTTCCACCAGTTTCCTTCTCCTTGGGGGCGGGAATAAGACTTTGTTGTGTTTAGTATCGAAACAGGCCCCCCTCCCAGGTACTATAGAGACTGAGAGGGCTGCAGACTGCTCTTGACTGTGTTCACGACCCAACCAAGTTCATGCAGTAGGTTCTTGACTCTGCTGGTCACCTGCCGGCTCTCTTCCGAAGACTTTGCCCTGATCAGCCAGTTGTCCAAGTAAGGGTGTACCAAGATCCCTTCCTTTCATAGTGTTGCCGCCATGACCACCATAATTTTGACAATGTTCTGGGGGCGGTTGCTAGGCCGAAGGGTAACCCTCGGAACCGGTAATGGTGTCCCAATACCACAAAGTGAAGAAAACGCTGGTGATCTTAATGGACTGGGATGTGAAGGTAGGCTTTGGAGAGGTCAAGGGAGGTTAGGAACTCTCCCGGTTGTACTGCTATTATTACGGAGCGGAGAGTTTCTATGCGGAAGTGTAGTACCCGCAGATGACTATTGATGTTCTTGAGGTCTAAGATGGGTCAGAATGATCCTTCTTTCCTGGGAACGATAAAATAGATGGAATAACGCCCCGTATTTTTTGGAGGCATTATAGTCTTCAGACTGAGTAGTCTTGCCAGAGTGGATTCCACTGCCAGTCTCTTGGTGTAGGAGTGGCAGGGTGATATAATAAATCTGTTCCGAGGAATTCTGCAAAACTCCAGAGAGTAACCTTCTTGAATAATGTTTAGTACCCTTTTGCCCGACATGATTTTGACCCATTGTTGGTAGAAGAAGGAAAGCCGACCCCCTATTTCCTCTTCCTGTGGATGGGTTGGCCCATTCTCATTGGAAGCATGGTTCGAGCCTGCCCCCGGGCCTGTTCCTCTCTTGGTTTGTCGGTTCCGAAAGGGCCGTGACCTTCCGGAGGGGCGAGGTACATGGAATGATGAGTTCCTGTAGGGTCAAAAACGTTGGGAGCCTCTGCCCCTAGTTCTTCTGGGGGAGGGGCATTGGGATCTTTTACCCCTGTCTTCCGGTAGCTGAGGCACTGGGGATTCACCCCACTTGCTGGCTAACTTCTCTAAATCACTTCCGAATAGGAGAGATCCCTTAAAGGGCATTCTTGTGAGATTTGCCTTAGAAGTTGCATCTGCCGACCAGTTCCGCAACCATAACTGCCTTCTAGCTGCCACTACCGAGGCTACTCCTCTGGCTGAGATACGCACCAGGTCTCAGCTTGCGTCCGTCAGGAAGGCTGCAGCAGGTTCAATCGTTTCATCGGTATACGTTCCGGAATTATCTGCCTCTCAATAGGAGCAAGCAGGAACATGCCACCAGCGCGCGGCAAGAAGCTGTCGCGTTGAATGCTTGCTTAAAGATGGATTCTAATCGTCTATCCTGAGTATCCTTCAATGCCGCCCTCCCTCCACAGGAATGGTTGTTCGCTTCGAGATGGCGCAGACCATGGCGTCCACTTTCGAGAAACAAGGGCAATCTTTGGTCGCTGGTTCCAGAGGATACAAGGCTTCCAAGGCCTGACCTCCTTTAAAGCTTGCCTCCGGGGCATCCCACTCCAGGTCAATCAGTTCCTGGATGGCATCCATCATTGGGAAATAGCATGAGGTCTTACGAAGGGATACCAAGATGGGGTTCTTCTTTGGTTCCACCATAAGGTCTGTGCCTGGGATCCCCGAGTCTTCAGGGTCCGTGAAACCAGGGCCAGTAATTCATACCTGTGGAAGAAGCGAAGCATTGTTCTGTATGGTTCCAGCCCTGGAGGGATTTTCCCTTCCTCCAGTGAGGCACCATCATCGTCAGAGGTGTCAGAGTCCCTATCAGCAAGATTCTTGATGAGGTGAGGCATGTCTCGTGGCACCCAAGCAGGGCTGGGAGGGTCAGGTGCTCCTGGCTGGGGTTGGACCTGGGTCGCAGCCAGGGCTGATTGCTCATAAACGAAGGCTTGCAGTCCCTGGAAAAATTCTAAGCAGGAGAAGGCCATGGGATCCATGTTAGCCCCAGGGGGAGTCTGAGCAGGAGCCCCTGAAATGCCCTCTTGTGGAGATGCCATTTCAGAGTTACATAGGTCCAGGGTGCTATCGTATGTAGTAGTTCTGGACCCATCCTCAGACTGTGAGGGACCAGGCTTTGGAACCCCTAGGGCTTCTTCACAATGATGGCACAGACAGGACTCCAATTCAGGCTGTGCGGCTCTGATGTGGCAGGCTGTACAAAAAGAGAATGCCTTCTGAGCTTCTTGGATGCCGGTGCCACTGCCTCTGTATATAGACGCACAGGTAATGCGTTTCAACATGCGCGCAGTTATGCGCGTGAGCACTGTGCGCGCATGTAGTTCTGAGTGAAGTTGTGCGTGTAGTTATGCGCGTGATGTGTGCGCACCTATATTGGATGCACACAAGTTGGGTGCATCGGCTGTCCGGCCTGCCCCGCGCGTCCCGCTGGTTGAGAAGAGAAGATGGCACCGACGCTCCCCTCGCGTAAGATGGCACCCCCAAGGGTCTCCACGTGTCTGGACCCCTGCACCGGATTGGGACATAACCCAACCAAGGCTGCTCAACCCGATCGGTGCTTCCTTCTTACCTCGCCGGAAGAAAACGGAATCGGTACGGCAATCTGAGCCCCAGAGACCGGAGACCTTAATTTAAAATTTTCTGCTTACCTGGCCTCGGTGCTTACCGATCGTGTACTGGGATGGTCTCCAGCTGCGGGAGGAGAGGGCTTTAGCTTCACCGCCGCGCTCGGTTGTGCACCCACTGCCTTTCAGCCACTCTGGGGGCTAAGTCTACGCCGGGAACTGGCTACCGGACCAAGGCACACCTCTGAGGGATATTGAAAATCACCTCAGGAATTCTCAACTGGGGGAGGGAGCTTAGGTATACCACAGGAGAGCGGGGCTCAATCTTCTTTAAAGTAAAGAATTTTTCTTCTTTGTTGTAATTCTTATCACTGTTCTAGTGTGTGGGATAGTGTCCGCATCTGCTAGGAGACGGAGAGATACTGAAAAGCTGAGGTCAATGCAAGGGTATATCTAGAATGACGTCAGCTTTGAAATCTGCCTCCGTCTACCATCTGCTAGCAGAAGAGTACATAACCCACTGGTCCTGAGTCCATCTGGCTACACGCTAGGAAATGGTGGCTTTTCTCACCTGTCTCCCTGGGCAACCTAAAACTGTTCAGCCTCAGCTGGGGATGCAATGGATGGTTCCGACATCACCTCGCAGACAAGGAAGAGCCGAAACACTGCAATCAGGCATCCCTCACATTCACTGCAATGGTAACTGCCTGGCATCATAAGCCACACTACTTCCTTTGGTCAATATGGTATGCCCTAGAACACGGGTGCTCAAACTGATTTTATGGGCCCCCCCCAGCCAGTCAGGTTTTCAGGCTATCCCTAATGAATATGCATGAGATTTATTTACATGCATTATTTTATTTATTTATTTATTTGAGGCTTTTATATACCGACTTTCTTGATACAAATCAAATCAACTCGGTTTACATCGAACTAAGCATAACTATAACCAACCAATTAACAAGAGACAATTTAAAGGAGCATAAAGTTACATTATAACAAGGATGCCTTAACTGGGAGAAGGAAAAAAAGAGGGGGAGAATGAAGATAAATTACTATATACAATAGAATATGGGAGGGAGGCAAGGAGCCGACCTCATGATGACTTGTGAACATGATTAGCGTTTGTTTATTTACATAAGCGATATGATAGTTCTAAATCTCCTATATATGCAAAATATCTACTGTATATGCTATCTCCTGTATATGCAAAATATTTCTCATGTATATTCATTAGGGACATTCTGAAAACCTGATTGGCTAGGGGGGCCCATAGGACCAGTTTGAGCACCCCTGCCCTAGAATAAGCACCCCCCCCCAGCTCCTTTTCTATAGAAGGTCATACCCCTCACTTATAGCTCTGGTGAAGGAGCGGAACTCTGACTGAAAACTGCCTCCAAGATCTTCGCTTCCCCTGGAGCCACTGAAAGCTGCTTCTGTCTTTTTTTTTAATTATCAATACTCCAGAGAAGTGAAGAGCCACAGAAAACACAGATGGTCAGGGGAGGAGGGAAGGGTGCAGGGAGGAGAGAAGGGTGCTAGGAGGAGGGGGAAACAAGAAGAAAAAAATGGAAGAAAGGAACAGTGAGGCTTCACTGAAAGGCTCTCCTGCACCCTTTCTGATTCTGGGGGCAGTAGGGAGTGTTAAGGCCTGCTCAAGCAGAAAACCCCTTGGTAGCCTGCAGAGGAATGCCTGCTCCACTGGAAAAGACATGCCATGCCCCAGGAGACAAGAAGCCACTCTACCACCAGGAGCAAACATTCATAGCCAGAGGTCCCCTGAAGGGATTCCTGCCTCAACCAGAGGTGTCCTGAACCAATCTTGGGAGCCTAAAATCCTACTGCACCAGTTCAGTCTGCACTATCTGTGGGAGACTGAGAATACTGGCATCTCTCTGTATTGCACTGGTATTATAACAGTTGTGATGATGCAGGAAACCTTGCGTTCTGTCTCCATCTGCTGGAAGAGTAGCATAAACCCATGCATCTGAACTGGTGAAGCAGCATAAGAAAGCTCACTGACATATTTAGTATACAATGAGATTATAATTATTTAATTACTGCTTTCTAATACCGACCTGTTTTGTAGCCTATACAGTATTTAGAGCAAGATCCCAATATTACATAGCTTAAGAAACTTACCTTATGGTTAAAATATTTTTCAAACTTTATTCTTGCCAATTCCACACACTGTGACCAAGTTCTGGGTCTTCTACTTAATGACTTTATAACTTGAAAGCAGCCTTCTAAACTTTCCCCGGATTGTATTCTCTAATAGGAGACAAACAAAGTCAATTAAAGGCAGCTGGACAGCAGGGTTTTACGGCCATTATTTGAAAACGGCTATCCAAGAATTAGATCACAGTTTCTTAGGTTCGACATACAGCAGTAATATCTCTTTCCCACAACTAATTTATGGAAGCCTTAAACTCTTAAGATAAATTGCTATGATAAATAAGACAACCTGTATTTACTCTTAAAAAATCATTCTTCCATGAAAAACTGAAACCTCGTTCCTCACCCCAAATAATTCTGGTGCACTTTATTTTAAATGCAAGAACGTGAGGTGTTATTCCAGGACATTTCATAAGCATATGACTGGGATGTTACTAGACTCCTCCTCCCCCCAATTACATTTTGTAAAATAAATTCATTGTACAGTATAAGTTCATAGGTGAAGTCCTTGCTAGCAATCTTCTAAAACTAGGAGACACTGTACATCAGTTATAAAAGAAACCTAATGGACAACATATGCAATTAAGAGACCCAATTTTATTGCCCTTCTCTGCTAGCAATTTTTCTCAAAGACTTATTTTTGTTACATTTGTTGCTTACCGATTAATGAAAACATCTCTGTGGCCCCCACCACCTTCCTCTTAGGCCCCAATCTACCACCTTCTCCAGAGACCCAATCTGCCACTGCAGTCCCCCTCTAGCATTCCCCTCCCACTCTCTCCTGTGCCCTGATCTGTTACTGACATCTCTTCCACTCTTCCCTCTCTGGTCCCTATCTGCCAATACGGCTACCTCTTCCCAGTAATTAGTTTGTGTAGCTGTACCCATCGTACTGCTATGTCCAAAAATGACATTCCTGAATTCACCTCCATTTAAAAAATACACTTCAAAACTTGAGCTTCAATTCATAACAGTTCATTTTAACTAATCATCTTTTCTTTCTTTCTTACCTGTAGCACTTCCTCTGCAGATGGATACGCTTGCCAAAATTTGTTAAATAGCGATGGCTTGTGACAAAATGCACTTTCAAACTACTCAAAGAGAGAGGAAAAAAAGTAAGGTAAGTGTGTGTGGATTTTATAGCACTTTTCACGTTTATCTTTAAATCATAGGAAAGGCATCAATAATGTACTTTTGTATATTTTTAGCCATTGATCAGGTTACAGTGAATTTCATTAGGGTAAATTCCAGAAACATGGGTAGCCTTATCTGGTCTATCCACATTAATGAGTTATATCTTTGGACAGACAGACCGAACTATAGCCATGTGTGCATTCAAATGTGTTAAAAAGCACTAAAAATCAGAATTAAAAATCTATTTTCAACATTTTGGGATTGTGATGTTAGAAGCATAAAGAGGCACTCACTTTATCTCTAGCCCACTGTATGGTGTGTTCGATAAAAGCTGGAAATGATTTTAAAGTGCAAAATGGTATTTCTTCTTCAGGAGGATCTCGCTGTTAAAGGGGAAAAAATGTAAAGGGTTGTAATTTACTTGAAAAGAAAAGCAGACTTATTAATCTAAAATTTCATGAAAATATATTTCCACCAAAAACAAAGATCAAACAGTGTACTTAGAAGGGACCAGGAATCCAATTAAGCACAGGAATAATTTTTAAAATAGCATTTCAGCATACCCAGCACACACTGAACTGTTCAACCATGAATGTATTGTGGCTCTATGTCCTGTGGAGGAAAATACATATTTTTAAATGATGAGCTCTGTAATTCTTTTTAGTAGCTCAGACTCCTGCTCAGAGGGAATCAGCCTGGCCCAGGGACCAGCTGCATGCTAAGATAAAACTGACAAACTTATGAACCTAGTTACTATAGTCTGAAAAGGTATCTCCTTCCTTTGAATAGTGTATTAATGATAGATAATTAAACACTGCCTAGCATGAGTGCTGTCGCAGACATGGAGATTATGTAGTTTCCTGTTTTCTTCTCTTTCACTCCAATTTTATAACATGAATGTTACTAGCAGCAGTTTGCCATCTTTAAAAACATAAGAAATTCCATGCTGAGACAGACCATTGGTCTTTATCAAGCCCAGTATCCTGCCTCCAACAATGTCTGGGGCACTTGGAAGAACTCATCAGATCCAAATAGGAAAGTGCATTCCATATTGCTCACTCCCAGAAACATGAAGACACCCAAGTCTATCTGGCTAAATTTTGTATTGACCTATCCTCCAGAAACTTGTTCAGACCTCGTTTACACTCAGCTATACACTAGACTCCACCATACTCTCTAGCAACAAATTCCATAGCCCAGCTGTTTGCTAACCAAAATACTTTGCTCATTTTGATTCATAAGAATTTAAGAACATAAGAATTGCCATACTGGGTCAGACCAAGGGTCTATCAAGCCCAGTATCCTCTTTCCAACAGTGGCCAATCCAAGTCACAAGTACCTGGCAAGTACCCAAACATTAAATAGATAACAAGATACTTGTTAGTTTCATGAAATTTCCTCTAGCTCTAATATTGGTTGATAGAATAAAAATACAGCAGGTAGTCATTTTTCTCTTCATAATGTGCTAAAGCTTGAATTTTTCTCAAAATGCTCCTTTTCTCAAAGTTGAGCATCTCATCAAAAGGACACAACTTACTACAACAGAACAAGAAACCTGACAAGAAATTAAAGTGACATCAACAACGGTATGAAATGGACATAAGAATATGGAGTACAAATCCATCTAACATATGGTGGCACTGTCAAAATTTACAGTTTATACAAAGCTGACCAGTTGCAGAGTTGTGTCAAACTGCTCAGCCTTAAATGTATGATGAAAAAGAAGATTAGAATGTTAAAGGAAATTTGGAGAAAAATTCCGGCACCGATGAAATTACGAAGTATGACAAACCTTATAAAAATTCAGATGCCTCTCCCTACCTGGAATACATAAAATAATAAATAAGATTCAATCTGGGATTGAATCTTATTTGTGAGAAAACCTCAAAGTGCTAGGAGTTTTTGGGGTGAGAAAGGGGGGCAGGAGGGAGCCCCTATATATTGAACATATCAGGTTATCCTTATAACAGAGTTCTGTACTTTGTAAAACAGCATAAAGTTAACCTGGTTTGGTTATGAAGTCAATGGGATGGCTTCCTTGTCTTGTTTCGGGATATTGAACATTGTCGCAGATTAAAGAGGTGAATGGTAAGTCAGTGAAGCAGGACAGAAGCAGCTGTTATCAGATACACTTAGCACAGTTTGCAGGAACAAGAGTTGCCCTTTTTTCTGCACACATTGCAGCGTATTGACAAGGTGCGATTCTGTCCAGCAATCCAGCTGGATTAGACTTGCATGAGACAGCAGATTTCACAGAAGTAGCTGCTTCAGAAAGATATAAAACAGCTTTTAGCAATAATAGTAAAAACTATTGGGTACTATGATTTTCTAGCAAATATTCTCTAGTTCTAAACAATTATCCATCTTGCCATTTTTCTAGTACTACAGTATGAATTTTGACATATTGCATATTTAGAATGACTAAATCTGGGGTGAGCAATCGTTTTTTGCTGGGGCCACATTACAAGTTATCAAGTGCAATGCGGGCCGGAGGGTGGGGCGTGTCAAGTCAGGGCGCGGCCTAGACACAGCAATCAAATCTCTACCAATTGCTGCAGGCATTTCAGTATCCAGAAGGCTTAAGTGCCATCATTTTTAGCACCCAAAGAGCCCCTTCAATCATGGATCCCAGCTTCTACGAAAATTAGAAAAACCTTCAACCCAACAGGTACGAGGTGTTTTCCCAGCTAGCAGACTACCTCACCTCAGTCACAAATGCAGGCCATAAAGAATAAATAGTAAGGTGCAGCCAAAACAGTGGACTGAAAACCCTAAAAGCCAGATATACGCAGTGCAATAATGCAAAAAATAAATATTAACATTCCTCATAAAACAAAATCAAGAAATATAAAATCAATCATAACAGTGGGGAAACAAACCATCAATGATAAAAAGCTATTTCAAAACAGATGACAAATAGAACACCTAATAATTAGGAATAAGGTAAAAAAAACATTTAAACTTTAAATATTTCCCCAAAATCAAATATTTCAAAACAGCAGACAAATACCCAATAATTAAAACTAAGAATAAAAACAATTCCCCCTTTTCCATACCTGAAAACTTAATTTCCAGTCACCCTGAGATAGTAGATTTGGATTAATATTGGGGGGGGGGGGGGGGGGGGAGGGGAGAGAGAGAGTAGGGTACACACAAACGTCCTCCCTTCTCTCTCATATACACACAAATTCATTCAAACACACACACTCATGCCCCCTTCTACCCTCTTTTTCTCACCTCCCTCTTCTACTTCCCTCCCTCCCTCACCTTCAGTCATTCACCCTCCTTCCCTTTGTCACAACTCCCTCCCCCTCTTCCCTTCCATCTCTCACCCTCCCACTCAATCCCATCTTCCCTCCCACTCACTCCTCACTTCCACTCACCCTTTTCCCTTGCTTCATTACCCTTCCCCTCTCAGTCACTCACCCCTCATTCCCACGCACCCCTTAGTCATGCCCTCCCACCATCTCCCTCCCATCCCATTCCTCCTCTTCCCTGTCACTCACCCTCTTGTTTCTCATTCTCACCCCTTCCTACTCAGTCACTAGCCCCTTTCTTCCACCCACCCACTCATTCCCTTCCCTGACACTCACCCTCTCCTTCCCACTCATTCATGTCCCTTCCATTCACACACTCACCTTCCTTCCCATGCTACCCTCATTGTCCCTTACACCTTACTGGCGCACCAGGTCTTTCCTCTCCCCCGTATACGTTACGATTGGCTCTTACAGCAAATGTAAGAGCCAATCACAATCCTTATACAGGGGAAAGGCGGGCAGGCAGGTGAGCGACTGAGCCGCATGGCATGCTGAATAAAGATGTGATAGGTTTGCTGTATGTCTTCGCCTGTCCGCTTACCCTCTCCAGCCCTTCGGGTGCCATCGGCAGCAAATGCCAAGTCCCAGCGTCATTCAATGAGGACTGCATGAGCCTTTGCTGATAATGTTGGCACTCAGCAAACATCATGGGCAGCACCTAACGTTAATTTTAAAACATTTGCTGGGCTGGATAAAAATCACTGACGGGCCTGATTTGGCCCATGGGACATTTTGCTCACCCCTACTCTAAATAATTGTGTATTGTGTGCTTGCTATAGTGTATCAACAATTTTCAATAAAAACTGCTTCAAAATAAAAAAAGTTTATAAAAGTAAAAATGTTTACTGATGCTCTCCACAGAAAGACAAAATTAGACACGTGTGGCAACATCATTGAATGGTGCTGAAATGGAAAAGCTCTCAGAGGTCAAAAAAACCCAAAATGTTTTCAGTGTCTGCAAAGTGTTCCTCAGTCTTTCTTGCAAGCTAATGCATAGCATGGATAGCAGCGTCGAGCCAGTCCGGGAACGCCCGAAGACTTGCAGAAGAAGAACGCCGCGGCAGCCAATCTTCCCACTGTCGGAGAGGGAGGCGCCAGAGAGGTAAGGAGGGCGGAGAGAGGGCATCGGGCACCGGACACAACAGTAAGGACTTACTGGAATCTAGATAGGCTTCTGTAATATCTTTAATCCAAGGTGTTATCATAGCTTTAGTTGCCGCCTGATTTTTCACACTCCACCATACAGCATAAAGAGATGATCAATCTCTTAAAAGCATTAATGACCTTGAGATATCTCAAAAATAATTTTCCTCACATCCAAAGCCTGAAGTAACCTACATTCAGCCAAGTTTGTAAGCTTGCTGAAAGAAGGTAAACTTAACAGTCCAATTCAAATGAACAGCTCTGCCCACTTTCAGCACAAAGGAAGGGACTGTAGAAATCTTGACCATATCTTTTGTAAATCAATATAAAAGGTTCTCTGCAAGAAAGCGCTTGCAACTCTGAAATTCTTCTTTGAACAAATGGCCATTACAAAAAACACTTTCAATGCTTCAGTGAAATGTTCCCAATAGGCCCAAACTGCCAAAAAAAAAAAAAGGACAAAATCAAATTTAGGTCCCAGGAAGGTAAAGGACCCCTTAGCGGGGGCCTAATATACTTGACATCTTTTAAAAAAATGAGACAACTGGATGAGAAGACAGGGGTCTACCAAATATGTATCTCATATAGCATGCGAGAGCTGCAACCTGCACTTTCAAGGAATTAAAAGTCAAACCCTCCTTGGAAAGACTTTCCTGTTTAAAAAAAAAAAAATTTACTGGCACCAATGCTTTAGGAGGGAGTACACTCTTCCGGAGCACCAATCCTCAAAAACTCTTCAAATCTGTATATAAGCTAATGAAGCAGAAGTGTTTCTAGCCTTTAAAAGAGTGCTTGCTACAGCCTGAGAAAACTCTTTTTTTCAGTAAACAAGTGCTTTCAAGGGCCAGGCCATAAGAAAAAATTGATCTGGAACTTCATGTAGAACCAGACTCTGCAAAAGCAACTCCCTGTGGGAAGGAAGTCTCAAAGGTCTTCCTTGTAACAACCACATGAGGTCTAAATACCAAGGCCACTGTGGCCTGCCTAGTGCTACTAGAATTACCAGCCCAGGATGTTCTAAAAACCCTGTTTGTTCCTGGTTATGCCTCTTTTGAAGCATCCCAGCATCACTCTGGACTTAGCTATCACCATATCACACTGTTTTGCCACCCTCAGATCATCAGATACTATCACCCCAAGGTCTCTCTCCAGTTTGTGCTCAGTCTTTCATCCCCCAGCAAATATAATTCTTTCAGACTGCAGTACCCCAAAATGCATGACTCTGCACTTTTTGGCACTGAATCCCAACTGCCAAACCTTCAAATACTTCTCATTCTGTCTATTCCTTCAGGCAAGTTCACTCTACTGCAAATGTTAGTGTCATTTGCATAAAGACAATTTTACCTTCTAATCCCTCCGCAATATCGCTCAGAACTGATACTTGCGGAACTTCACTTATTACTCTTCTTTCTTCAGAACAGATTCCATTTACCATTACTCACTGACGTATGTCAGTCAGCCAATTTGTAATCCATTCTATCACCTTGGGACCCACTCCCAGGCTTCTCATTTTATTCGTGAGCCTCCTATGAAGGACCATATTAAAAGCCTTGCTGAATCCACATAAACCACATCGAGTGCTCTTCCTTGATCTAATTCTCTAGGTTACCCAATAAATAAAAAAAAGATTTGACAGGACCTTCCTCTAGTAAAACCATGTTGTCTCAGATACTGTAACCCACTGGATTGCAAGTAGTTCATTATCCTGTCCTTTAGCAGTCTCCCCATCAATTTTCCCATCACCAAAGTAGGGCTAACTGGTCAGTAGTTTCTAGCCTAATACATAACCGCCTTCTCCAGTCCTGCAGCACTACTCCCATCTCCAAGGATCTATTCAACAAGTCTTTCAATGGACCCACCAGCTCCCTGGGATGAATCTCAGCCAGCCCCATGGCCTTCTCCACTTTCAGTTTTCCTAGTTCCACTTAAAACACTCTCCTCTGTACATAGGAATATATCATGTCCCCCAGAGAAATCTAAGATCAGCCAACAAAGCTCTACTAACCATTCCCTCTGTAAAGACAGCAAAACTGACGCAAGTAAGAGAGAGAGCACTATCCCTAGCCGGTCCAATATTATGGAACACACTACCACTCGAAATAAGACTAATGAAAGATCTAAAACTCTTTAAAAAAAGCTTAAAAACGTGGCTCTTCAAAAAAGCTTTTCACAATGAGAGTGGAGAGTAAGGAATACTAGCGGACAAGAAACAGAACTCCGGCACACTGTTAAAAGTCAACAAATACAGTTATCCCTCCTTTATTATTTTTTCTCATACCTAAAGATTAATTTAAGAGTACAGTATTCTCATATGGATATCCTATTATTCATATAAATGGAACTTTCAATCCACAATCCAAATAGCGTATATTATATGAATCATGTAACCGAAACTTTATTGGCACCTACTTTATAATCCTAATCAGACTTATGTGCCTATTTGTAAACCGTTGTGATGGTATACTACTAAACGACGGTATAGAAAAGTTTTTAAATAAATTAAATAAATAAATAAATATCTACCCCCCTGTCATCTGTACTCTTGCTGGCCAGCAATGGTCCTTTAATATATTTCTTAGTGAGAACCAAACAAGTATTTTTTAAATATTTCTGCTATTTGTCTTTCTCCACACCTTTCTCCTCTCAGTCTTACAATAGCACCTCTGGTCTTCTTCCTTTCTCTGATATATCTGAAAAATGTTTTGTCACCATACTTCACATCTTTGGTGATCTTTTCTTCCATTGAAGAACATATGCCATACTGGGTCAAACCAAGGGTCCATCGAGCCCAGTATCCTGTTTCCAACAGCGACCAATCCAGGTCACAAGTACCTGACAATTACCCAAAACTACTATTGCTTATTAATTAATAGCAGTTTATGGATTTTTCCTCTAGGAACTTATGGAAACATTTTTTAAACCCAGTTACATTAACTGCTGTAATCACATCCTCTGGCAATGAATTCCAGAGCTTAATTATGTGCTGAGTGAAAAAGAATTTTCTTCGATTCGTTTTAAATGAGCTGAATTATTTCCTTATTTCCTTCAGCTTCACCAGATATTCTTCCCTGTATTCCTCTTTTTGAGTTCCTTTGTACTTTTTGAATGCCGATCTTTAGACTTTATTTTCTCAGCCACCACCTTGAAGACCCATATTGGTTTCCTTTTTCTCTTACTTTTATTTCCTTTTTATTTTTACATAAAATGTTGGTCAGCTTGTTATAGCTTCTTTTAATATGAACCGCTGCTGCATTTCACTTATTTCCTCCCAGCTTTCTAGCTCCTCAAGGTATGTTGCTATTTTACCCAAGTCTGTGTTTTTAAAATCCAGGACCTTGATCTTAGTGTGACTTTCCTCCCTCTTGGCCGTTGTATCCAAACATACCATCCGATGATCCCTAGTACCCAGGTGGGCACCTACTAAGACATTTGAGATACTGTCTCTATTTGTGAGAAGCAGATCCAGTAGTGCTTCGCTCTCATGGGTTCAGTCACTATTTGTCTGCACATAGCCCGTTGAAAGGTATCCAACATCTCTCTACTTTTTTGCAGATTCTGCAGCAGGCATACTCTAATACAGAGGTTCTTAACTGATGTGTTGCCACACTTCCCGGTCCCCCGCTGCTCCCCCTACCCAAGCGAAATAGGTCCTCCGCCCGGGCTTAAAATGCTGATAGCCCAGCAGAACATGGCAGGACAGCTGGAGTCAGTGACACTGGCATGCTCTCTTCTTCCCACGCCCCGAAAGAGGAAGTGGTGAGCAGCAGGTGCAGGTGCATGTGCGGGAAGAAGAGACCATGCTAATGTGGGCAGCATCGGCCCGAAGAAAAGGAGAGAGGCGCGGCCTGAAGGATGAGCAGCGCAGCTCGGACTAAAATGAGGAACGACGTCAACCCTCACGGCCGATGGGACTCCTTTCTCCACGAGGGCTGAAAATGAAGGAGGTTGCTGCTGCCTTTAGGGTTGGGAGGAGGCTGCTGCTGCCGCTAGTTCGGGGGAGGGAGGGGAAGAGTGAGTGAATGAGCAAGCATGTGTGTTTGAGATCCTGTGTGAGTGAGATAGCATGTATGTGAATGATTGAGAGCCTGTATATGTGAAAGAGAGTATGTGTGTGATTGAGAGCTGGTTTAGGTGAGGGAGCATGCGAGTATGTGATTGAGAGCCTGTGTGTAAATGAGAGAAAGAGAGAGAGCATGGTTTGTAAGCATGTGAATGAGAGTCTGTGTGTGAGAGAAAAAGACAGCATGTATGTGTGTTATTGAAAACCTGTGTGTGTAAGCGTAAAAAGACAGACAGCATGTGTGTAAGTGTGTAATTAAGAGCCTATACATGAGAGAGAAAAAGCATGTGAGTGATTGAGAGCCAGTGTGAGAGAGAGAGAGAGAGAGGAAAATGTTGCAAGCAAACCATCCCTCCTCCTGCTAATTCAAAACAATCTCAGGGCGCCTGGATGTCAAACGTTCCCAGGTATGCAGAGCAAAAAAAATTTTCTGTCATTATTTTTTTTTATTACTGGGTCTTTGTGTCTGCTATTTTGAAATATTTTATTGGTATTTAGAAATTTTTTATATGAGTTTTTAATTATTAGATATTCCATTCATCCGCTGTTTTGAAATAATCTGTTCTTTTTGTTAGTATGGTTTTACTGCTACTGATTTTATATTTCTTGATTTGTTTTATAAGGACTGGTGATGTTTCTTTTTTTCCTTTGTTACACTACATCAGGGGTGGGCAGTTCCTGTCCTCGAGGGCCACAAACCAGTCTGGTTTTCAGGATATCCCTAATGAACATGTATGAGAGAGATTTGCATGCACATCTATGTCATGCATATTCATTAGGATATCCTAAAACCTCGACAGGTTTGTGGCCCTCGAGGACTGGAATTGCCCACTACATACAGAGACTCTGGCATGTTGTGGTTTCCAATTCAGTTTTTGTCTGCATGCTTCTAGTTATGAGTTTTGGTCTCTTTATTAAGTGAGGGTCAGACATATGATTCAGGTGAGGTTTTCTGCTGGTGTGTAGTTTCTGTGTAGGGCTCTATAGCAGCTTGACTTGGTCCATTTTCCTAATAGGAGATGTATTGGTGTCTTAAGGCCTGGTGTAATATTTTCAGTGTTGCCTTTTCTTAGGTAAGGTAGTTACCTTTTAAGTGCTGGAAATTGGTGCTGTTTTGGTGTGGGATGTTTACTATTTATGCAATTTCTCTTCAGACAGAATACTTATCTTTCCCTTGTGTCATTCTTAACAATAAAAATAATACTGGACCTTTATTTTTTTTTATTTCCGCTGTGAATTGTAGTGAGCAGTGGTTCACACATGTGAGCGTGGACTGTCAGGTGTGTCATGATGGGAAAAAAGTTGAGAACCACCATCCTAATACATATCAGTCAGATTAAAATCTCCGAGCAACACTTCTACCTTCCTTCCCACCCTTCCTTTCTCTGATTAGAAGAGGCTACCTGGCTAAGTCTACCTGCACAGAGCATCCTCCCAGAGCTATAAAAATCACTGCCCCGTAACCTCCCTTGAACTTTAATGTAGCCACAGCAAAGTTTGGACTTGTCTTTCCTTGTACTTTCCTCAGATTACAAGCTGTGCACAGCACCATTTTCTTCCCTCACTCTGCAGCGGCCACCATTTCAGAGTAAGCCTCCACCCTGCAAGAGTCCACAGATTCAGTGACTCACCCAATCCTTTAGCCCCGACAATTCAAGCCAGGTATCCCAGACAGCCATCTGTCTGGCTGCACTGCTGACTTTTCTATTTTTTTTTAAGACTGTTTTTGCTCCTTTACAACTTTAAAGGAGAAATTCATAAAAAAAGGGAATAAAGGACAAATATTTATTTATTTAGCGTTTTTTATATACCGAGGTATAGCAGAGTTGCCTTCACTCCGGTTTACATACACAAACAACATGTTACATTGAACGATGATTGAAATTTAAAACATTAACAATAATGAGAGATGACATAGCAAGGAGAATGAATAGAACAAGATAACACAGGGTAGAAACCCTGAATAACTGAACAGAGATATCTGGGAACATCATGAACAGGGGCATCTGAATCATGAAACAGGGGGAGATTGACCAAAGGGGATATTGAAAGATAGCAGGCTATGTTAATACTTTAAGATAGCAGGCTATGTTAAATACTATAAAGTCATTGAGTGCTGTCTTTAAAAGATTGGCTGAGTAGCCAGGATTTTAGGTCTTTTTTGAAGGATTTTAAATTTTCTTGATTGGTGAGGAAATGCGGTAGCGAATTCCAAAGCTTTGCGCCAATAATGGAGAAGGCTCTGTTTCTGGTGGAGGATAATTTGGCCTGTGGAAGTGAGGGAATCACTAGATGAATTTTACTAGTAGTTCTTGTTGTTCGTTGAGAGTGATGTATGTGAATGATGTCATCAAAGGCAGTGTAGTCGGCTTTGTATATTGCTTTGTGGAGTATAGATAGAACTTTGAATTCTGCTCATTTTTCAATAGGTAGCCACTGTAATTGGTTGAGAACAGGTGTAATGTGATCAGCTTTTCTTTTGCCTGTTAGTACTCTGGCTGCAGCATTTTGAAGAAGCTGCAAGGGTCTCAAAGAAGATTTTGGAAGGCCGATCAATAGGGAGTTGCAGTAATCCAAGCCGGAAAATATGAGTGCTTGTAGGACGGTTTTGAAATCATGGGGGTGAAGCAGAGGTTTTAGGTGTTTTAATATTTGAAGTTTGTGAAAGCCTTCCTTTATTTTTGTAGAGATGTGTTTTTTGTAGTTTAGGTCAATGTCTAACCAAAATCCCAGGTCTTTAACGCTCTCTTTAAGAAGGATGAGGGACTTGTCAAAGTGGAAGGGTGGAATTGTTTTATGTCCTGGAATTTTTTTGGCGATTAGAATACATTCGGTTTTTCTCGTATTTAAACATAATTTAAGATGAATTAGCATGTTTCTGATTGCATCCAGGTGTGAGGCTGCTTTTGACATAGCATCTTCAATTGAGGAGGAAATTGGAATGAGGATTTGTATGTCATCGGCATACATGTAATACGTTATGTCAAGTCTTGATAAGAGATGGCATAGAGGGGTAAGGTAGATGTTGAATAAAATGGGTGAAAGTGCTGATCCTTGTGGCACACCTGTTTCGAGTGGGATGGGGTTCGATGAACTGTTGTTGTGAGAAACTTTGAAGTGTCTGTTATTGAGGAAGGATGTAAACCAACTAAGAGTTTTGCCAGCTAGCCCAATGGATTCGAGACAGGAGATAAGAATTTTATGATCCACTGTGTCAAAGGCTGCAGAGAGGTCTAAAAGAATCAGAAGGTATCCTTTTTTGTTGTCAAATCCTCTTAGGATGGTATTGGAAAGGTTAAGTAGGAGGGTTTCAGTGCTGTGGTTTTTTCTGAAGCCAAATTGGGAGGGATAAAGAATTTTGTTATCGTCTAGATGTTCGTTGAGTTGTTTCAAAGCCGCCTTCTCTATCATTTTGGTGAAGAAGGGGAGGTTGGAGATAGGGCGGTAATTGTTTAGGTCTTCTGGGTTGAGGTTTTTTTTCTTTAATAAAGGAGTGATGTGGCAATTTTTAACTTGGGAGGCAGCTCTCCTTCCTCGAGCGATTTGTTGATGATTGCTGAAATTGTTGGAGCTAAAGGATAAGCAATTTCTTTAAGTACTCGGGTGGGAATGGTGTCAAGTTTGTGACGTGCAGGGTTGATTTTTTTCAGCATTTTTTCTGTTTCTAAGATGGAGATAGGACTAAAATTGAGCCAAGGAGAGATGTTATTTGTTGATGTTTGAAAGTTGAAGCTTGAAGTGGTGTTGAAGGTATCTATTATTTTGGAGATTTTGTCCTTAAAGAAGATGGCTAAATCTTGGCTTAGGTTTTTTTTGGTAATTGTTGCGTTGGAGATGGATATATCGGAAATGAGGTTATTTACCAAGTTGAATAAGGATTTGGGTTTGTTAGAGGAATTTATAATTTTATAGCCGTAGTAGTTCTGTTTTGTGTTTTGAATTGATTTTTTGAGACCGCTAATTGTGTACAGTATTTTTGTAGTGTAGCAGGCAGCTTGTTTTTTTGCCATTCTTTCTCTGTTTTCCTGAGGGCTGATTTCATATTTTTTAGGGTGGTGTTAAACCAGGGGTTTTGAATTTCATTTTTGTTCTTTAGGCGTTTGATCTTCTCCGGGTTAATGAAGTTAGCGGTTGTTTCAGTGATTAAAGACCAGGATTGGATAGCGTTATTTATGTTTGATAGATCTAGATTCGCTAGTTGAGGTCCCAGCTCTTGAAGGAGAAGATTAGTTTGAAAAGGAGGACGGAATTTGAAGGAGTTTTTAGACGAATTATTATTTGTAGGGTTGTTGTAGTTCGTTTGAGACTTGCAAAGTAATAGATGGTGGTCAGACCATGGAACTGGGTTGTGAGAAATGGACGTGTTCGTGAAGAAGTTATTGGTGAAAATCAGGTCAAGTGTGTGACCTGCTTTATGAGTGGGGTTGTTCACTTGAAGGATGAAGTTTAAACGTGAAAGCATGTCAAGTAGGGTTTCGCAGCTTGGAGAATAGGGGTTGGCATCCGTATGTAGGTTGAAGTCACCAAGGATGATAGAAGGTTTTTTTATGTTAATATTTGAAATAAGAAGTTCAATGAGCGGAAAGATGTTGCTGTCAAGCAGTTTAGGTGGGCAATATACAAGGCAGATTTGCAGATGTTGGGAGTCGAAAAGAGTAACTTCAAATTGTTTTGGGAGGTTATGTGGGATTATTTTCATTGAAAAGTGTTTTTTTTTATAATAAGTAGCAGGCCTCCTCCTCTTTTGTAATTACGTGGAATTGAAAAGGTATCGTAGTCATTGTGGATAAGGTGGTTCAGAATTACTTGATCGTTGTTTTTTAACCAGGATTCAGTTATGGCAAAGAAGTCAGGGTTATTTTCTTGTAGTATGTCGGAAATTAACACGTGTTTCTTTGACAAGGACTGAGCACTGATGAGAAGGAAGGTGAGACAAAGTAAGTTTTTGTTGTTTTTCAATAGGAGGATGTTTATAAGGTGACTGTGTCTGTTTTGGAGATGAGGGTTGGAGAATGTCACCATCTTTGATTGGGTGAGGGAGAGGAAGAGTGGAAGAGAGGAAATCGGGTGAAGGGTACAAGGGTACAAGAAGTTGAAAGAGACTGAAAGGTCCGAAAAGTGAATGCTGGAGGTTGAGTGCGGTCCGAGAGGTGAATGCTGGAGGTTGAGAGTGGTCCGAGTGGTGGATGTTGGAAGAAGAGTGCAGTCCGAGTGGTGGATGTTGGAGGTTGAGTGCAGTCCGAGTGGTGGATTTTGGAGGTTGAGTGCAGTCTGAGTGGTGGATGCTGGAGGTTGAGTGCAGACCGAGTGGAGGATGTTGGAGGTTGTTCTATAGATTTCAGGAGGTTGAGTGAGACTGAGTGAAATCTGAATTGATGAATGCTGGAAGATGAATGATGCTAATTGAAGATTGATCAATGAGTGCAGGGAGTTGAATGACGGTTGAAATGAAGTCAGGATGATGAATGTTAGAGATTGAGTAAGGCAGGAAGAAGATCAATTGTAGAAAATTGGGGTTGGGTGAGATCCGAGTGGGAGTCCAGTATTTTTATTTATTTATTTTTTTCCCTCGGACTAGATTTTTTGGATATGCAGAAGCGTCGCTGTGGGCTGAAGCTTAGATTTAACCTAGAATTCCATAAAGAGATATGAATTTGTGGGTTACCTCAGAGGGTCTTGATCAAAGGAAGAGCGGGTTCATATCCCGTTTGTAATCGATCGATTCTTGGCAGATGGAGGGGTGACTGAGGTCAAGATTGGGAGATGATTTTTTCCTTTTGGTTTTTTTTTTTTTCTCTCTCTTTCTTCTTCTTCTTGGACTTGGACTCAGTGGCTGCACGAAGGGGCGCACAAAGGGGCCAGCCCCTTTGTTGCGCACCTTCGGCGCGCAACGCAGGCGCATGGCGCCTGCAGGTTGTTTAATTTAAATCTCCCTCTCCGCTCCCGATTGATTGTCCCCTGGTTGGTGGGCGGGTCCCAGAGCCGCGTGGATGGGCGGCGCGGCTGGCTGGAGGCGCGATCGGTGGCTGGGCTCACTGGGGGTAGGGGAGACAAGAAGGCCTTACCCCGACGGGTCTGGGCGCCAATCGCGCAGGCCTTCACTCCTGTGAGCACAGCAGCGGCGGCGGTAGCAGCGGCAACGGAGGTCAGGATCGCTCAGACGCGGCGCCTGCAGGTTGTTTAATTTAAATCTCCCTCTCCGCTCCCGATTGGTTGTCCCCTGGTTGGTGGGCGGGTCCCAGAGCCTCGTGGATGGGCGGCGCGGCTGGCGGCGTGATCGGTGGCTGGGCTCGCCGGGGGTAGGGGAGACAAGAAGGTCTTACCCCGACGGGTCTGGGCGCCGATCGCTCAGGCCTTATATAGGAGATATAGGAGAGGAAGAGACAAAAGGAAACTAGCATAGCACCCTAACCAGGCTCTGCTCAACTAAGGGAAAGAGTACAAGGTTTTCACCTTAGAAGCTACCTTTTTTTTTTTTTAAATTAAATCTCCTTTCTGAGGGAGAAATAACTTGTTGTTCTGGTTGACTATAGCAATAAAAGATGCAACTAGAAATCAACGTGGAAATTTGTTTGTAACTGGCTTTTTTTTTTTTTAAACAAGGCACATTATAAAGAAGACATGGTTCAAATCCACATACAACATAATATTGAGTGGTGGTCCATAACAAAAAGCCCAGTAATAACAAAACAATATGAAACAGAAAAAGGGGAGAAAAAAAACATGAAAACATATTAGAATTATTCTAACTCAATTCTGGCCATTAAGTACCTCTCCCCTCCAACTCCAGTAGGGGAACTATATATCATGATGATACAGCCCATCTGCTCCTGAAAAGCATAAACAATCTCTTAAGATTAGCAATTTCAGCTACATCATCCTCCCAAAAAGAAATGGATTGGGGTGGGGGGGAGCGTTTCCACATATGTGCGATAGTTCAGTGTGTTGCATGTAAAAGATGATTTGTCTATTTCTATTGCCCATTCATGCAGGATCTGTTGGTTCACAAGGCCAAAAAGACTGAAAAAAGGTCAATGGGCAACAGCTATCCACACATTGTCGAGGTAATCTCCACCACCTGGGACCAGAAGGATTAGACATTTTCAATTCCCACCATGTGTAAATAAATGCCCATTTGATCACAGACTTTCCAACAGGAAGCAATAAATTTAACAAAAAAATAAAAGGAGAGCGATACATGCAGTGTAATAATTTCAACATGAGTTCTTGGTTCTTAGAACAAATGGACATGTGCCTGGAAGCTTTCCAAACATGCTTCCTGGTTTTTAACATCTAAAGAACCCATCAAATCAGTATTCCATTGTCTAAATGAGTTCCAGTGCTGTATTATTCCTGATAATTTAATTTCTAACATATACAGAGCAGAAATCAAATGACGTCCTTCATTTTCACAGCATAAAATCTCAATAACTTCACATTCCTCCAGACTGGGTTCAATTCCAGACAACCTCTATGTCTGTATGCTTTTGCATATATAAACATCTAGTATGATTAAGAATGTGAAACTTCTATGAGCTCAGTAAAGGAATTAACAGTACCATCCTCAAGAAGTTGACCTAGAAACCACAATCCAGAGGAATGCAAATATCAGCATCAGGAGAGAATGTATAAGGAGATATCAGAGGATTTCTAACAATGGAGGGCATACAAAGTCCATTTACCCAACTTCTTACACAGTGATCTCCAAATTCCCAGGGTATGTGTTAGATCTGGATTGTTCCTCCTTAAGATATAATATAGTTTAGAAATGGAAGGCATCTGTAGCAATGATCACAAACTATACTCCCCAGCCCGACCAGACTTCATGGTGAGCCATGGTTGTGGAGCATCCGCACCTAACCATACAGGCAGGCATGCCAAAAAGCACAAAACTGGATATATATGACATCAAAGCCTGAAAAGTAGCCCCCAGAATATCACAAGGGAAATATGAAAATTGATAGGAATGACCTAGGTAAAATGAACACCTTTATTAAATGTACACTCCCCTGTAAAGAAATAGGAAAAGACGACGACCTGCCCAAATTGAACCTAATTTTGTCCAGTATAGGTACATGATTCTTTATAAAACCTGTTGGGATCCCATAGAATCCAATTACCCAGGAATTTAATACTGGTTTGAGCTAGATTGAAGATATTTGCTTGCCTTGGCAGAATCCTATTCAGGCCAAATCGGTAAAATCTCATACTTGGAATAATTAACATATCCAGAAACACAGCCATGTATATCCAGAAGTTGCATTAATGTTGGTAAATAATGTGACAGTTCAGCGAGATATAAAAGGGCTTTGCAAACATATAAAGATATTTTATGGCAGGAGTCAAAAGAAATGAGTGGGCTTAATGGCCAAGTCAAACAGTAGAGGAGACAGGGGATAACCTTTTCTTGTTTTAACTGACTTGTTTGACTGGGATGAAGGAGAGGAACAGCTATGAAGGCTTCCTGTAGGGCCTTATTCTTTCGAGAAAGAATAAAGCTCTTCCACAATCCAGTGTATGAAGGGTCTGGGAAAAAACAGTGGCAATACAATGAACAGATTTAAATGAAACTGAGAACATTTTGAAAGAAATTAAGGATATATTTTCAAAACCGTGTTACGGAAAAACTGGATGTATGGAGAACATAAGATGAGGGCTTGTAATTTGCTTACTATCCACACAGAAGGTAGCTCAAAAACAAAACCTTTGAAGAAAGGAATTTTAGATCTGCTTTTGCTTAAGATTCAACAGGAAATTTCATTAGCTGAGCAAGAACTGTATTTAGATTCAAAGTAGTAAGTGTATGTTTAATTGGGAGATTTAAATATAAGTTAGGATTTTCATAAATTTGGCAGCTGTAGGTTGCTAAGAGATAAAAATCCCCTCTGAATTTTCATGATATGCTGTATAGTGTTAAGATGAACCCCAAGTCACAGGTTTAAGAGACATTGAAGTAAGAGGGGTACAGGGAATTTAAAAGGGTCCTGACTGACTCTCGAGCACAAGGAAAAGATTTTCTGTCATTTAAAAGTTGTATAGTTTGGTAGAACATTTTCTCGATGCTAGAATAATTTTGCTTACTTTAGTAGGCAATGTCACAAAAAAGACTAGCTGACTTAATATCCATGCAGCTCGAGCCAAAGCAATTGAAGACTGGGATAGAAAAGCTTTCCATTGCATTGAGTAGGGATGAGAATGTCTGTGACCCCCCCAGGGCATGTTTTGGCACCTGTGTGCTAAGAGCACATTCCTTTCTCCTTCCTTAAAAAGGGGGGAAACGGCATCTGTGCCAAGACTTATCAGAGTCATGGCACACAGAATGAGCAGACTGCCTTTTTTGATTTAGGCGATGATTCCTCAGTTAGTGATGTTTTTTTGCTTTGTTAGGCCAAAAGCTTAAGACTATATTAAAAAGACTTAATGCTTCTGGATCCTATGGCCCTGGGTGACATTCAGGCACAGGCAGTACAGTTAGGCACATCATGCTATGGACCCAAGCAGTAAACACAGTTGTCATGCGGGTATTATAAAAAAACATCTTGTGGAACAGCAAAGAACATTCTTTGAAGCTAGTTTGCTCACCATCACAAAGAGAGCTGAAACCAGTTCAAACTCAAATGTTTGAAATTTTAAGTAATAGAAACATTTTTTAAAGGAGGCTAGTGATACAAAATAAAAATACTTCAAGAAAAAATGAAAGAAATAATTTGGCGAGCGGCTGAAGGAAAGCAAAAAAACCTACATCCTTGCTCACCAGTATTAGGAAAAAAGACAGACTCCTCTTGCGGTAGCTATGCATGGTTAGAAAAACTTCTCAGTTTTTTTTTTATCTCAAGAGAGCTTATCCATCTCAGCACCACCTGACATCACCCCATTTATGTGTCTGCCCATTATCCTGCTTGTCCACAGAAAAAAGTATATATAAAAAAAAAAAAGATTTTACGTCAACTACAGGAAGGTGTCATTTCTGATTGCAGTTTTCCTGTTTTTAGACCAGTACATATTATAGCAAAGGAGGAAAACAGACTTAAAACACTGGATAACGCAACAGGATTATTATGAGCATGCACTTTTACTCGCATTTCCTCATCTGGAATCTAAGGAAAGTTTCTTTGGTTGATCTGAATCGTGTGACCAGAGTTGAATGTATAAAATAGGAGTTCTTTAGGGAGATGAGAAAACAGCAGTTTAAGGTTGGGACCATCCCAGAAGCAGGCACACATTGGAGTGCAGAATCAAGACTATCGGCTCGATACAGTAAGGCCGCGGTAAAAACAGTGCGGCAGTGTCAGGCGCACCCTTCCTCCCCGCACGCACAGTTCTCCTGACCTAACGCCTGATTCTCTCTTCTAATCGCATGCAAATGCATGCCGCGGCTGTGAAGCGTTAGGGAAGGGTTATGCCCGCGCAACCCATTTTACTGTATAGGCGCTGTAACAGCGCCTATACAGTAACCTGGGTGCGCTGGTACCTGTCATTTCAAATGACATTTGAAATGACAGGCACCAGGAAGTGTAAAAAAGTGTAAAGTGTAAAAAGTGTAAAAAACAAAAAACCTGTGTGTTATATAAAAAAATAAAAAAATTTTAAATACCTGTCGGAGGGCCGTGGGTCCAGGCGGCCGGTGGGCGGCGGGCAGCCATCAGCGGCATCCGGTAGTCCCTTCTCCCAAAATCGCACGGGCGGGTCGGCAGCGGGGGGGGGGGGGCGGCAGCAGGATCCGGGAGCGGCGGGTAGGCAGCAGCGGGGTCCGGGGGGGCAGCGGCAGCAGGATCCAGGGGCGGCAGCGAGATCCGGGGAGCGAGTAGCGGCAGCATGTTCGATCGGGCAGGCAGGTAGGTGGCAAAAAAAAAAGATGGCCGCCTGCACGGGAAAAGCGTGCAATTGGCCGCTGAAGACGTGACGTCACGACGTTTGGCGTCACGGGGTGTGACGTCACGTCTTCAGCGGCCAATTGCAGCTTTCCCCCGTGCAGGCAGCCATCTTTTTTTCCCACCTACCTGCCCGATCGAACACGCTGCCGCTACTCGCCCCCCGGATCTCGCTGCCACTGCCGCCCCTGGATCCTGCTGCCGCTGTCCCCCGGACCCCGCTGCTGCCTACCCGCCGCTCCCGGATCCTGCTGCCGCCCCCCCGCTGCTCCCCCCCCCCCCCCCCCCGCTGCCGACCCGCCCGTGCGATTTTGGCACTCATCCAGGCAGGGGGAGCCGGAGGTCGTTCGCCGTCGGCTCCCTCTGCCTGGATGAATCCCCGTGCGAAATCGTGAGGAAGGGAGAAGGGACTACCGGATGCCGCTGATGGCTGCCCACCGCCCACCGGCCGCCTGGACCCACGGCCCTCCGACAGGTATTTAAAATTGTTTTATTTTTTTATATAACACACAGGTTTTTTGTTTTTTACACTTTTTACACTTACCGTAGCAGGCCCGAGCCTTGCTACTTTTTCGTTTGGTTTTTTTTTTTGCTTCGGGAGGAGGGGACCGGACGGGGCTGCAGGAGACCGGACGGGACCAGGGCGGGTAAGCAATGTTTTTACACTACACTACACTACACTAACTCCTACTAGGGGGAGGCGGTAAACTAGCAGGTTAAGGCCGCGGCAGAACAGCGGGTTACGGAGGAGATAATATCAGCGCCCGTTACAGTATCGCAGGGGAATAGCTAATTCCTTCATTATACAGCTTTTTCGTTCATTTACATGCTGGGTGCGGAAAGGGTTTAGGAAAGGGTTTAGGAAGCGCTAAGGACGCGTGAAACTGGAGACTGTATCGCTGGATGGCCTTACTCGTCTGTATTGTGCGCCCCCAGCACGTTACAGACGGGGAATCTTTAACTCAACGTTACTGTATCGACCTGTTAGTCAGGAAAAGCAGTAGAGGTGCTGTCTTCTCATCTAGAAGAAAACAGGATGTGATATCATCATTGACTTTTTAAGATAAGTTTTTTCTTCCTCTTCTGTATGTTTTGTGTTAGACTACATGAGAAATTATCTATGCTATGGCATTATGTTCCAAAGCGACTATGATGTCGGATTTTAAAATGTAATGCTTTATTATTCAAGAAAGGATTCAGCATAACACTTTTCACTTTTGAAAAGTTTTAAGGGTAATGATTTATATTCAAGCAGTACATTTGTGAAGCTATTTTCAAGTTTCAATAAAAACCTTGCAAACATGATTGCCCTTTAAAAAAATATCATACCAATTAAAAAGTGAATTCTTTGCACTGATTGTCACTAGTGTTTTTGTTTTTTTTTTAATTGGTCTACAATTATTTATTTCATGTAGTATATATAGCTGGATTTATTGGGTTTACCTCAAATTTTGAGGAAGTAAAGAAAGCCAAATGTTTTAGAGTCTACAGCAGTGCACAGGAAGGGGAACATGGACAGACCAGATGAACCTATTATACATGACTACAATGTATGATAAATTATGTACATTTCAGTGTGCTGCACAATTTTCAGCTTCAAAAATTTCATTAATCAGTATTTGTTCACATCTCCTTTCCTCCAATACAACCTTAAGGTTACTCCAGCTTTCCAGAGTTCAGGTACTGTGGATTCCTACCACAAATGCACTACATTTACTTGAAGCCTTTATGGAAGCTAAGAGCAACTACTACTCTTCTTAAACTTCATGATCTGCTCTCACCAGCCATCTGATTTATCAGCCATTTTGATACACCAAGGACCCTTAAAATTCATGTATGATTACACCTCACTAATTGGCAAACAATGCACTCAGGTTGGCCCATGGAATCACTTTATCTTACTTTGTTACATGCATAGCACAATATTCAGATACTACTTAAAGCTAGGCCAACAATATTTTCCTCAAGATTAATCTGCTAGTGTACAGTGTAATGTTGAACAAAAAAAAAAAAGCACACATTTTTAAATTTCAGTTGATACTGAAACTGCAAATAAAGGATGGTTTAGATATACAATCATTCAAAAAATATAATTTTAAACAAGATATGAAATGTTATAAAAGGCCTAAGAATGTCAAATTAATATGATGCATATTGGGGGTGGTTAATTGAAGTGAATAAAGCATTCAAAGGTTTGAGTTACCTAGAACGTGAAATAAGCAAATGCTCTATAGCATAAACATCTTAGCACAGTTTTATTTTCAGAAAGTGATTTATTCTGGTCTTACTCTGATATCCATTACCTATTACCCAAGGTCACTTACATGACTGTTATAGGATTCTGTAAGATGAGGTACAATGACTTCTGTATGCCCTTTTGTTCCCATTGTTCCAGAGTCTAGAAGCGGTCGCAGGTTTGCAACAGAACGGCTATTACAGAAAGAAAAGATGAGAATTACACATGCCATTCAAAGCACTAAAAAAGTGTGTACTTATTTTATTCCGCAAGTTAAATTTTCACCGAAAATCTTTTGTATAAGTTATATAAATAGCGACATACATCAACTATTATACAGAAGAACAGAATACTGCTTTAGGTCCTAGTTATTGCATTATAGTCATAGATCTGTAATGGTTTGTAGTTTGTTTTTTTTTAAGTTTTTAACTGAATAATAAAAGTCCCACTCAGCTGCAATTTACTGAATTTAGTTCAGTTTATTTAGAGTCCCAACACGGATCCATGTTGCGCATCCACTGCCTCAAAGATAAATTACATTCACCTTCCGTACCAATTAGGTCCTTTCAAATGCAGCACCCTTTATTTTACTGAAATTTTACCTGAGAAATTCTATAGAGTTCAGACGTCATTATTAAAGCAAAAATTGCTCACCTGTAACAAGTGTTCTCCCTAGGCAGCTGGGCAAATCAGCCACACAAGTGGGTGACATTGCATGCCACCGGAGCGGATGTGCTCCTTCAGAGCTTAGAAAAGACCTAGAAGTTTTTCTCAGCATGTGTGGGTCTTCCTGCACAGCTGCCACTGCATGATCTCCTCAGTCATTTCCAAATTTAAGCTTCAATTCTATGGGGAGGTTGGTGGGATTGTATGGCTGATTTGTCCTGCTGATTACAGAGAATGCTAGATACAGGTAAGCAACTTTTCTTTCTCCCTTGGACAAGCAGAAGTAAATCAGCAGCACACGAGGATTCTCAAGCTGAGGGATACATTGAAATATTTATCTCTTACTGAGGGAAGAGGAATTGCAACAGTTAACAACATGGTAGAAGGAGAGTTGAAGCTTTCAGTTAAATTCATATGAAATACAGTACTTGGCCAAAACTGCCAAACACTGGATCAAACCAAGGTCCGTCAAATCCAACATTCTGTTCTCTATTCCTTTCCAAAATATTCCTAACATTCTATTAGTCTTTTTGACCACCGCCACATACTGAACCAAAGATTTCAAACACTACCCACAAGGACTCAGAAGTCATTTGTCTCGCTGGTGATTGCTAACATGGAACCCGACATAGTTTATTTTTACGAGAATCTTCAAGACAGCAATGCTTAGTAAATGAACATATAGAAGACCAAGCAGCTGGTTTTGAAGAAGTCTTGAAATTGACGCAAAGTATCCCACTGAAGATGAAGTTGCTCATACTGATGGACTTTAAGCAGAGTCCCCAGTCTTCTGTGGTAGACCTCCATATGAGGGCGCTAAGCAGTACTCCTGTTTAGAGACATTTTCGCAGGCAAAAATCCTTGATGCCTCAGTGTATTAAAGTGCAGGCAGAAAGGTGTGTTTGGGTGAATGCACCTTTCTGCATTGGACTATTAGAGGGAGACTGGATCTTTGCAAGCTTCTAGAGCAGTGATGGCCAACCTTTTGAGCTCAGTGTGTCAAAATTCATAAAAAAACCGAGCATAACTCGGGTGGTGTGTCACTTCTAGAAAAATCCATAATTTTGTGATATTTGTAGCTCTAATCAACAAAGTTATAATTTTAATATATATACTGTATGGGGAAGCAGCGCAAGCTTGTCTTGGGCTGCGATGATAACTGGAGTCAAGAGAATGGAAGTTTTGACGAGGGGGGGGGGGAATGGGTAAGAGTGATATGAGAGGTGAAAGACAGGTCATCCAATAGAAGAGAGGGGATTCAAAAGGAGCATAGGGATTGGGTGAAGATAATATAAGGTATTGAGGGGAGACCGTTGGCGGGCAGTGGGTGAGGAACAGCTGAGGCACAGAGGACGATTTCCAGGGGACCCTGGTAAGGGAAGAGGGCAAGGTGGTCGTTAATTCTCTTAAAAATTGAGGCGGGTCTTGTTTGGAGATATATTTTGGACCTGGAGGGGACAGTGGGTTACTCATTGTTAAATAATAATAATTAAAATAATAAATAATATAGGATAGTTATTTAGTGATATTTCAACGGAAAAGGATAACATTGTTTTATATTGTTGGTTAGTTGTCCTTCTTCCCCTGCGCCTGTTTAGGCTGGGGCTATGCCTAAAAAAGTCAGAGAACGCCCCCGCCTCTCAGGGAGCCGTTCTCCTGCGGCCCAGCCCGCCCCCTGCCCCCCCCTTCCTTCTTGTGCCTCCGCCTCTCCTCACCTGCCGCTGCGAGCTGCGTCGCCTGTGCATAGCCTCTTGGTTCCTTCGCGCCGGTTTCTTCCTCCTCCTGGTGATTCTTCCCAGGTCGGAGGTTTTGAGTCTCCATCCTTATTCACTGCGGATTCGGGGGAGAGTGGCCCCGAGTCGGCGGATGTGGACGTCCCGCCCTCCCCTTCTCATTCCGATAGCCCCTGCGCCTCGCCGGGAGATGTCCCTGAGGTCTCCCTTAATGCGTCAGCCATGGAGTTCAGCTTCCTCGACGAGGGAGTCCCTCCTCCTCCTGCCCCGGCGCCGCCCCTTCCGCCCCTGCCTGGCCCCTGCCTGGCCCTTCCTGCCCCGGGCAGCTCTCGCTTAAATAAAAATACCCCTCCCGGGATTGTTTCTGTTGTTGCTGCTCCTGTCCGCACGGGTTCGCGTCCGATCGAGCGTGCTTCTAGTGCGAGCATTTCTCGCCGCTCCAGAGCACTTGCGCGCGGCAGGGTTTCCCCAATGGCGTTTTCTGCTCGCGGGGGGCAGGCACTTCGGAAAAAAGCGGGCATTTCTTCTCCTCGCGAGAAAGTGGCCAGAGGTGAGTATGTGCAGCCGGTCATTAGGGGTCTCAGGGGAGTTAGGGCCCCCCGCACAACGCGTGCCTCTTTTGCAGTTAGCAGAGCCTCAATCGGAGTGATACCAGGGGAAGCCTTTAGGGGTGGAGACATGCGCGGGGATGTAGAGTTACAGAGGCAGCAGGAGCGTGGGGTAAGTACAGGGGGTGTGAGTAAGGAAGATCAGGGTTTTGGACTGCCTACCAGGCTGGGTAGCGTCACAGGAATGAGAGGGGTGGAGCAGAGCAATTCGCAGGTGCATGATTCCTTTTCTACTACTGGCAGGAGTTTGCAGGTTAATGTTAGCAAGGGGTGGAGTGCTGGTGGTAAGTATTTGGAGAGCGGGAGAGGGGGTTGGGGCACTAGCTTAGGCAGGGAGGTGTCTTTCCTTGCAGATGCAGACGAGGACGATGGCCCGGGTACCTCAGCGAGAGATGCTTGGAGAGCAAGAGACTTACGGAGGGAGTTAACTCAGCTGGAGTTTGGACAAAGGGAGGAAGGTGGACGGCAGGTGGCGGCGGATCCGGGGATCACGGTGTCGATAGGTCCAGGTGAGAAAGCGGAGGAGAGTATGGGGAGAAAAAAGAGGAAGGGGAAGAGAAAGAGGGATTCATCTTCCAGCTCGTCATCTAGCACTTCGGATTCCTCTGAGGACTCATCTGAGTCTGGCCCGAGATATAAATCTGCGTTAGAAGCTGGACCGGTACATGGGGCGGGACATTCAGCTAGTGCAACATTAGCTGAGTTATGGGAGGGAGTTCCCAGGAAGATACGGGGAAAAATACGTAAGAGGAAGTACGTGAATATTTTCAGCTTACTAGAGGGCAGGAGGGGAGGGACGAAGAGTAAGAAGAAGGATAAGAAGAAGCATAGTAAGTCTGGAAAGGTAAAAGTAGCTAAGAATATTGTTAATTGGGTGCGTGGATTTTTAAGATTAGCTAGCGTGGTGGGGCATTACGATTCCTCGCAATATGGGGCTTTGCTGTCCTATGCGGACAGCATATTGGGAGCGTTTCGGGATTACGAAGGTTGGGCATGGCTCAACTATGATGAGAAATTCCGAGACAAAATGGCCGGGAATAAAGCAATGTCTTGGGGAGGACAGGATATCAATTTGTGGCTCACACAAATGACATTTAAAGGATTCCCTGCGGCAAAGGCGGGATGGGGGACTAGCGGGTCAGGAGTGGCGGGAGGACAGGGTAGCATAGGGGGGGGCAGGGTATTCCTTTCGGACGGGAGGACAAGTTAAGGGAACACAGGGCGGAAAGGGAAAAGGGGGTAGCAATGATACCTGTTGGAGATTTAACAAAGCGGTCTGCCTGTTTCCCGATTGCAAATTCAGACATGTATGTTCCATATGTGGGGGGGCACATGCAGCTATCAAGTGCGGACAAGGAGTTGGCGGACAACAAAGTAGAGGGGGAAAATCCTAGTGCATGGTTGCAGTTAGCGGGGTCGCCAGTGTCTCTTGGGGCAATGAGTTATTGTTAGATCTTTATCCTAAGAGAGACATAGCCAAATTTTTATTTGAGGGGTTTAAAGAGGGTTTTGTAATTCCTTATGAAGGCCCATTGGGCAGAGTGAAAGGGAGAAATGCCCTTTCGGCCAGGGATTATGCGGATATTGCTAGGGAAAAAATTTGGGCGGAGGTTAGGTTAGGAAGGGTGGCAGGGCCATTTGGTTTTCAGCCGTTTAATAACATGCACTTGTCCCCAGTTGCAGTTATTCCTAAGAAGGAGGAGGGTAAGTTCCGTTTCATTCTGAACTTGTCCCACCCGAGAGGTAGGTCAGTGAATGACTTCATTCCCAGAGAATTCTGTTCGGTTCGTTATGCTTCGTTCGACGAAGCAGTTAGTTTAGTGTAATTAGCAGGGAGGGGGGCACTGTTAGCGAAAGCAGACATTGAGTCAGCTTTTAGGTTATTGCCGATTCAACAGAGTTGCTTCCCATTGTTGGGTTTTTCTTTCGAGGGTAGGTTTTATTTCGACAAGTGTTTGCTGATGGGCTGTGCGGTATCGTGCGCCTTTTTTGAAGCGTTTAGTACCTTTTTACATTGGGTGGTAGAGCAGAAGACAGGGTGTAAAGGGGTGCTACATTATCTAGACGATTTTTTGTTTGTTGGGCCAGCTGGTTCGGATGTATGTCAAAGACAATTAGACGGATTTTTGCAGGTGGCAGACGAACTAGGAGTACCGGTAGCGCGTCAGAAGACAGAGGGTCCGGCATCCTGTTTAGTATTTTTGGGCATAGAACTCGATTCAGAGACCTTGGAGGCGAGGTTGCCAGAAGAAAAAGTTAGTCGTTTAAAAGAATTGGTGAGGGTAGTGAGAAGGGCGGTAAAAGTGACATTGCGGCAGATGCAGTCCCTTATAGGGGTCCTGAACTTCGCTTGTAGGGTAATTCCAATGGGGAGGGCGTTCATTCGACGGTTGTCCAGTACAACTGTGGGAGTGAGAGCTGGCCATCACTTCATTCGTGTGACTTGTAGAGTAAAAGAAGAGTTGGGAGTATGGGAGGCATTTTTGGAGTCTTTTAATGGTGTGTGTGTCATGCAATCTGCAGAGGTTTCAAACAGAGAGTTGGAATTGTACACAGATGCGGCCGGGGGGATTGGTTTTGGAGCATATTTTCAAGGAAGATGGTGTGCCGAAAAGTGGCCAGCGGAGTGGGAATCGGAAGGTTTAACGAAGAATATCACTTTTTTGGAACTATTCCCGATAGTGGTGGCATTGTGCTTATGGGGAGAGCAGTTGGAGCATAAGAAAGTTTTGTTTTGGTGTGATAATTTGAGTGTAGTGCAGGTTATCAACAGGTTATCCGCTAAATGTGCGAAGGTGTCTGAGTTGTTGAGGGACTTGGTTTTTAGGTGCTTGGAGTTAAACGTTACCATTAGGGCGAGACATGTGCCAGGGGAATTGAATGTAATTGCCGATGCACTTTCTCGTTTCAAGTGGCAGGAATTTCGGGATCTGGCACCGGAAGCGAATATCGAAGGAGAGCGGTTTCCGAAGCACCTGTGGATTTTGGGTCGGGGGAAGCGTGGTCGCTGATTAAGAAGTCTTTGGCTCCATCTACATGGAACTCTTATATTAGAGGTTACACAATGGTGGTGCAATATTTGGAAAGGGAAGGTTGGACGGACGGGGATGCCAATGTTGACTGCATTGTGCGCTTTATTTTGTGGGCCAGGCATATGGGATACTCGTTAACTGCGGTGCGTTCTTATCTAGCGGGGTTTTCCTTCTTTCTGAAATTGAAGGGATGGGGGTCTCCGGTATCTAGTTTCCTGGTTAAACGGATTCTAGCAGGATGGAGACGGGATAATGGCGTTTTGCCAGATAAGAGGTTGCCAATCAGGTATGACGACTTGCGGACGATAGTCAGTTGTTTGCAGGAAGTATGCTGGTCCGATTATGAAGTGGTTTTGTTCCAAACTGCATTTGTGTTGGCATTTTTCGGGGCAATGAGGGTGAGGGAGCTGGTTGCTTCTTCTAGAAGAAATGTGGAAGGTTCCGGTTTAAAAGCACAAAACGTATGGGTCAGCAATAAGGCAGTAACTATTTGTATTCATCGTTCCAAGACGGATCAATACGGAAGGGGGCAGTTTGTCACTTTAGTGCCAGCCTTGGATACGGAGGTGTGTCCTGTTTTGAATGTGCGGCGTTTCGTGGACTGGAGACCTCAGTTGGGCGGTTTATTTTTGTTGCATAACGATGGGTAGCCGTTGACAGTGTTTCAGTTTGGGCAGATTTTGAAGAAAGTAGTGCGATTATTAGGGTGGGATGCATATCGTTTTACCTCGCACTCTTTTCGGATCGGGGCTGCGACTTCGGCAGCAGAGAGCGGTTTATCCAGCAGAGCAATACAAAATATAGGACGATGGAAGTCCAAGGCATTCTTGTCGTATGTGAGGAGATAAAAAAAAAAAAACAAAAGATAAAATAAAATAAAATAAATCAGTGCCGGAGGGACGGGCAAGAGAGCTGTAGCGGTTGCAGCTTCGGGGGATTTGAGTTGGGGGAAGCAGTTATTAATTGTTGTTTGTTTTTTACAGAAAGTCGAATGTGGCAAGGGGAACAAGGATGTGTATGGGTGGTGGGCCATTCTTTCATACACTGGGCGGCCAGCCGAGCAGAGATGAGGCCGTATGGAGTGAATTTGGAATTGGACAAACATAACTGGAAGATCAAATGGCTGAGTCATCGAGGAATGAACTGGGACGGACTGTTACCTTTTTTGCAAACATGCGTTTTGGCATATGATCTGCCAGCAATTTTGCTGATTCACTTGGGTGGGAATGATGTGGACAAGTGTTCTTGTAAGGAGTTGTTGGTAAAAATCAAGAAAGACTTTAGCCAATTGTTGAATGTGATGCCAGTCACTCGGTTGGGGTGGTCTGATATCATACTACGGTTAAAATTCCTGGGATGTCCGCTATGGTATAGAGGAGTGAAAAAGTTAAACAGGCAAATAGGAAAGTGGTTAGTGAAAGAAGGGGGGTTTTGGGTGACACATGATTGGGCGAGGGAGGTCATTCCAGGATACTTCAGGGCGGATGGCATACATTTATCTGCAGTGGGTATTGATTTGTTCAATAATACACTGCAAGAAGGTTTAGAACGAGTTATTAAGGAAATTAAGGGCCGCAGTGGGGGGGAACAATGACAACGGTGTTGTCGATTGTTCTATGGCGGAAAACCCGAGCCCAGAAATGTTATTGCTTTGGTTGTACTGGTAAAATTGAAAATAAGGGGGATCTCGTGCAACGCGGGGGGGCTGTGGCACTAGATCGACAACGAGCAAGAGGGGGGCCGATGCTCGAGGGGTTATGGCACCAGGAGCGCTACCACTGGAAGCGGTGGGGAGCACCAGCAGGTGACCAGAAGAATGGGGGTATTGTTGTATTGTGTTAAAGTTTGAGGGCTCGGGTATTACAATAAACTGCGGCCTTTTATTACCAAACAAAGTTGTTTGTGTGTTATATGGGAAAGTCAATAGCAATGAATAGTGAGGATGTATAGGGAGAGCGACAAGAAGAAAGAAATGGGGTGGTGAAATCTGTAGTGATTCTTGTATCTCTCAGTTAGGGGAAGCAGCGCAAGCTTGTCTTGGGCTGCGATGATAACTGGAGTCAAGAGAATGGAAGTTTTGACGAGGGGGGGGGGGGGAATGGGTAAGAGTGATATGAGAGGCGAAAGACAGGTCATCCAATAGAAGAGAAGGGATTCAAAAGGAGCATAGGGATTGGGTGAAGATAATATAAGGTATTGAGGGGCGACCGTTGGCGGGCAGTGGGTGAGGAACAGCTGAGGCACAGAGGACGATTTCCCGCCCGCCCGCCCTTATTGTTGTTGAATTTTATGTGCAAAAGTTGTCTGTATTTGTCGCAGAGGGCGGAAAACCCGAGCCCAGAAATGTTATTGCTTTGGTTGTACTGGTAAAATTGAAAATAAGGGGGATCTCGTGCAACGCGGGGGGGCTGTGGCACTAGATCGACAACGAGCAAGAGGGGGGCCGATGCTCGAGGGGTTATGGCACCAGGAGCGCTACCACTGGAAGTGGTGGGGTGCACCACCAGGTGACCAGAAGAATGGGGGTATTGTTGTATTGTGTTAAAGTTTGAGGGCTCGGGTATTACAATAAACTGCGGCCTTTTATTACCAAACAAAGTTGTTTGTGTGTTATATGGGAAAGTCAATAGCAATGAATAGTGAGGATGTATAGGGAGAGCGACAAGAAGAAAGAAATGGGGTGGTGAAATCTGTAGTGATTCTTGTATCTCTCAGTTATTATTAATAAAGCAAAAACAAATAATTCTTTACCTTACCTGCTTAGTGACTTTTTTGTTGCTGAATTTCATTGGCTAAATCTTCAATTGAAGGTTGGTATTTCGTACACTTCAAGTCCAAGCAAGCGTTACAAACTTCATCTGTCAGTCGGTTTCTTTTATTGGCTCCCATTCATGTTCACAACACTCCCTCCCCATCTCCCAGGCATGCACACATTCATTCTCACACACACAGACCCCCAGGCAGGCACCCATGCATTCACACACATACACCCCCAGGCAGAGTCCCATTCATACACATTCACACACTAAAGGTAGACCCCCCCTCTCTTTCTTTTGCCAGCAACCTCAGAACCTCTCTCATTCCTCTGCTGCCACTGTCACTGATGCCGCGTGGCTATTGCGGAGGTGCCGATTGCTGCTACTGACACTGAAGTCCATTCTCCTGCCTCCTCTGTGCAGGCCCCGTGGGCTTCCACTTTCTCCATGCTGATCTCGTACATTGTGAGATCCGTTGAGAAAGTGCTATTCTTGCACATTCCCAAAGAGTACATGTGCCAATCACTAAAAAGTACATTTTTTTTTTTTTGCCTTTGCTGTCTGATCTTAGTTTTCTAATTGGTTGGTCACAGGCTTTTTTTTCACCTTCCCTTTCTTATTTTTTTGCCAATTCCTTTTATATTGTCTTTTTTTCTGTTTCTTTTTTCTCCATCTTCTTCCCTCAAACACACAGTCAGGTTCTCATTCTCACATGCATTTCTCTTTCTCACACACACAGGCTCTCACTGGCACATGCTCTCTCTCATACAATCATTCATATTCACAGGCTCTCACTGGCACATGCTCTCTCTCATACAATCATTCATACACACAGGTTCTCACTGGCACATGCTCTCTCATACAATCATTCATACACACAGGCTCTCACTGGAACATGCTCTCTCTCATACAATCATTCATACACACAGGCTCTCACTGGCACATGCTCTCTCATACAATCATTCATATACACAGGCTCTCACTGGCACATGCTCTCTCTCATACAATCATTCATATACACAGGCTCTCACTGGCACATGCTCTCTCTCATACAATCATTCATATACACAGGCTCTCACTGGCACATGCTCTCTCATACAATCATTCATACACACAGGCTCTCACTGGCACATGCTCTCTCATACAATCATTCATACACACAGGCTCTCACTGGCACATGCTCTCTCATACAATCATTCATACACACAGGCTCTCACTGGCACATGCTCTCTCATACAATCATTCATATACACAGGCTCTCACTGGCACATGCTCTCTCTCTCTCTCTCACACACACACACACACACACAGGCTCTCACATGCTGTCTCTGCAAACATTCAGGTCCTCTCTCTCAACTCACCTCATACACGCACTCTACGGGCCCTCAGCCTCTCTCTCACCTCTGGGCCTCCTCTTCGCGGGTCGCCGCAGGATGGGCTCTGCAGCGGCCCTGATCTTCTCGGGCCGCGGCAGCCCTGCTACCGGGCCTCTTCCTCTTCTTGGGCCGCTGCGACTTGGGATTCGCAGCGACCCGCGGCGGCTCCTCCTCTTCTGCACGCGCTGATTCGCTTCCTCCTTCCTGCCCACGCGGCTCCGGCAACGTTTACTTCCGGGGCCGCACAGGCAGGAAGGAGGAGCATCAGCGCGTTTGAACGCGATCTTTGTCTTGAGCCTCATTGCTGCGACGCATGAGCCTCCCTGCGCCCGGGGGCATTGGTGGAGGGTAGGGGGAAACTAAAAAACACATTTAAAGGCTCGGCGCAGCTGAAAAAGAAAAGGCTTGGCGCAGCCGATAAAAAAAAAAAAAAAAATCCTGATAGTCCTCGAAACGCTGTGCGTTTCAGCCAAAACGGCTCGGCGTGTCACCTCTGACACGCGTGTCATAGGTTAGCCATCACTGTTCTAGAGTGATTAGAGAATGGATAGCTCAGCTCTGCAGATCATCAAGACCAGAGAACTATAACACACTATCCCCTCTTTCCCTTATACCCCCTTCCAAAGCCAGTTTGATTCCTTCAGTCTCCCTCTCACTTCCATTCCCCACCATCCCCCTTCATTTACCTCCTCCCCTGAACCCCTCACAAATTATGGTTCCCTCCCCCCAGTCAACAAACCACTCACTTACCCTGGTTCCCTCCCCCACTCCAATTATTCACTCACTCACTCCGCCCCCCCCCCCCCCCCCCGCAGGCGATGCCTGGATCATTCCTCTCTTCCTTCCCCCCTTAACAGTGATACCTGGTTCATTTACTCCCTCTTCACCAAATATATGTGGAACCAATAGCCTCGTTCAACCAACGCGATATCGTGACTTTTGACGCTTTCTGACCCTTTTTTTGCACCACTCCATAGCACAAAAAGGTGATCAAACAATCTGAAACAGTGATCTCTAGATATTGCAACAAAGCCCTCCAGACGTCTTAATTCCTTTGCATAAGGCATACCACTCTCCAAATTTGTAAAGGCTGGAAGCTCCACTGACTGACTTAAGTGGAACGCTGAAACGATCTTCGGCAGTAAAGACTGAACCATCCTCAGAGAGACTCCAGAATCTGAAACCCGCAAAAAGAGTTCCCTATACGACAAGGCTTGAAATTCAGACACCCTTCTGGCTGAATAAATCGCCACCAAAAAACTACCATCAGAGTCAGATCCTTTATGGTGGCCCTCTTAAGAGGCTCAAATGGTGCTCATGCCCCCGAGGACCAAGTTAAGGCTCCAAGAAGGGCACACCTTACGAAGAGGGGGGTAAAAATGCTTAGCCCCTCAGAGAAAATGTACCACATCTGGATGCACAGCCAGAGTTGATCCATGAATCTTGCCCTGCAAGCAGCCCATGGCCGACACCTGCACTCTCAGGGAACTAAAGGACAAACCTTTCCTTATGCCTCTCTGCAAAAAGGCTAGAATCTGCGTCACCGATGCTCTCAGAGGATCAAACCCCTGCTCCGTTCACAAAGACTCTCTCCAAACCCGGAAATACACCAAGGAAGTAGATGTCTTGCGAGCTCGCAACGGAGTAGAAATAACATCCTCCTTTCTTCCTTAATTACCTCCTTTCAAAAGCCAGGCCACTAGACAAAAGCAATCCGCTTGATCTGAAAATATAGGACCCTACTGTAGAAAATGTGGTAGATAGCCCAGCCTCAGGGGGCTGTCCACTGCTAGACAGACCAGATCCACAAACCTAGGCCACTCGGGAGCCACAAGAATCACCTTTCCTGGGTTGACCTCTATTGTCCTTTCAACCTTGCCCACCAGAGGCCATGGAGCAAACACGTAGATCAGAACATATTGTGGAAAAGGAAGCACCAGGGCATCGATCCCTTCCACTTCGTGCTTTCTTCTGCAACTGAAGAAACGCAGCGCCATGGCATTCCTATGGGTTGCCATCAGATCCATATGAAGCATGCCCCATCTGAAAGAAATGAGGGTCATTGCTTCTTCCAATAGCTCCCATTCTCCAGGATCCAATTGTGTTGGCTGAGGAAATCCACTTGCACATTGTCAGACCCCGCTATGTGCGAAGCTGCTATCAAGGCCAAATGATGATGCTCCGCCCAGGACATTAGCATCTCTGCTTCCTGAGCAACCGCTTGACTCTTGGTACCTCCCTGGCGGTTGATGTAGGCCACCATCATCGCCTTTTGCAAAAGAGGAATAAACTCCTGCAGAGCCAACCACACCGCTCTCGTCTCAAGATGATTGATGGAGGATGCTTCCTCCACCAACCATTGGCCCTGCACCAACTGGGACTGACACACAGCCCCCCAGCCAGAGAGACTGGCATTGGTAGTCACCATCATCCATTAAGGCACCTCGAGGTCCACCCCGCGGCACAAATGATCCCCGGCCAAGCCACCACAAAAGACTGGCGAACTCTGTAAGCAGTAGTGGAAGTTGAAACTGCTCTGAAATCGGATCCCACCGGGATAGCAACACTTTCTATAAAAGTCTCATATGAACAAATGCCCATGAGACCAGCTCCAATGTCGAGGCCAAGGAACTGAGGACCTGCAAGTAATCCCAGACCCTGCGCACTTGGGCCTCCAACAGGTTCTGCACTTGAGCCTGTGGCTTGACAATCCTCTCCTCTGTGAAAAAGACCTTCCCCACATTGGTATCGAAGCACACACCAAAGAACTCCAGAACCTGCAAAGGAGAAAGGTGGCTCTTGGATAGATTGACTACCATCCCAACAATCTCAGGCATTGCAACACCACTTCCACCACTCGTTGGCAAAGGTCTTCCGACTTCGCCTGGTTGAGCCAGTCATCCAGAAACAGGTAGACCAGCAGGCCCTTCTTTCTGAGGGCTGCCGCCACCATCACCTTGCTGCAGGTCCTCGGGGCTGTTGCTAGTCCGAAGAGAGCACAAAATTGAAAATTCCTCCCCAGAATCATAAACATGAGGAACCGCTGATGATCCGGATGAATCCCTATGTGCAGATATGTCTCAGTCAGATCCAAGGATGCCAAGAACTCCTCGCTTCTCACCGCTGCTATGACGGAACTCAGAGTCTCCATCCAGAAACAGGAAACCTTGAGAGCTAGATTTACCTTCTTCAAATCCAGAACTGGACAAAAAGTTAATTCCTTTTTTGGCAACACAAAATAGAATAACGCCTCATCTCTTGCTCGTCCCGGGGGACGGGAACAATGGCCCCCAGTCGCTGTATAGTCTGCTGAACAATCAATTTCTCCTCCAAGGCACAAGGGTACACCATAAACAGGTTTCTGAGTGGCCAAGCAAATTCTAAAGCATAGCCTTGTCCTATCACTCGCTTAGAACCCATTAGTCTGACGTGATTTTGGCCCACTCCTCATAAAAATGAGTCAAATGGCCCTCGATGACAGGGACTGAAGAGTGGGCCGGTCTTGCCTCATTGCGCAGGATTGGCTCCACCAGTACCTTTGCCGGAGCAGTCTTGGTTTGCTCTGCGCCCATGAAATGGCTGGTTCCAGGACTGCAACCTCTCCGAGGTCTGCCTTAGGCCAACATCTGGAGTCCTGCTCTGATGGAAACGCCTTTGCCCCAAAAACGAGAGCATGCTGGGAGAAATATTTTGGACCCTTTTGTCTTGTCCTCCGGAAGCTTGTGCACTTTGTTATCTCCCAGATGCTTTAACAGCTGTTTCAAGTCTTCCCCAAACAGAAGTTTGCTCTTAAAAGGCAACGCTCCCAGCTGAGCCTTTGATGAAACATCCACTGACCAGTTTTGCAACCAAAGAAGCTTCATAACAGAAACCACAGACATCATTGTCCTGGAAGAAGTGTGAATGAGGTCATGCAAAACATCCACACCATGAGCTACCGTAGCCTTCATTTGCTCTGCTTGTTTGGATTCCTGGGGTAATATATCTCTGGCACTCTGCAACTACTGCACCCATCTCAAACCAGCCCAAAGCATAAAGCTGCTGCACACAGCTGCATGGATGCCCAGAACAGATGTACTTCGAGCTTCCTGTCCTACAAATCCTTAAGAGCTGCTGTGCCAGCTACTGAAATGGTGGTCCTTTATGAATTGCTGAGACCGAAACATCTACCTTTGGTACCTTCAAGAGCTCCAAAGTGCCTTTGGGCAGAGGATAACGCTGATCCATGGCCCTGCTAACCTTAAGGCCAGGCTCCAGAGTATCCCACTCCTTGACCATCAGCTCTTTAACCAACCTGTGAAAAGGCAAAGTCTTAGCTGGACCCCTCAAGACCGGTCATGAATAGATCCACTTCCTCTAGGTCAGCCTGCTCTTGTGGAACGGTTATTCCTAACTCCGCCAAGACCAGCAAGATCAGGGGCCCGAGTTCCTCCCTTTGAAATAGGTGAACCACCTTGGGATTGTCGCTTTCCATCGTCGGGACCTTTCCTGCGTCCTGTTCCGGATCCTGCAGCAAGAGAGAAGGATCAGTATCGTGAGAATCATCCCCAGATAGCAAGCCCCGATCAGACTCCTCTGAGGAACCCTCCTCAGTGGCCCCTGATCCAGAAGGACCAAGGCCCCTCAGAATCCTAGTGGCCCCTGAAAATCTGGACTTCTTTCTGGGTGGGGGGGGGGGGGGTGTTTCAGCCATCTGCCGCTTAGGAATGGGTCGCTCCACGGCCTGGTGGGCCAAAACGTTTTGTGCATCAACAAAACAAATTCTGGCCAAAAGGAGGAGGAACCCTCCCAATCCTCTTCCAGATTATCTTGATCCTCTCCTGACTGGCTCCCATGGGTCCCCCTGAGCCTCCACTGTAGAGAAATCAGACAGAGAAAGCACAGGTGTAAGATCCCTGCCCCCTGCGGCATTCTGTGCCTTTGCCGCAAATGACTCCAAAATAACCGCTGTGCCCACGCCCAGCGAGAACAGACCCGAGCTGTGATGAAGATGCCACTGCAGTCCCCCCAGATTTGCCCTCCCCACCAGAGAGGCATTGGTGACAATGGCCGGCTTGAGCGAGGCGCGTGGCACTCTCTCCACATGCGGCGCATCGGCAGGCATGCGATATGGCCCAGCCTGACTCCGACCACGCGGCACATGTTGGAACAGGATAATAGAAGTTCACCGCCTGACCGGAGCCTTTCTGCCACCGACAGCACCAAAAACAAGAAAAAACATGCTCCCTGATTTCTTTTTCCCTGTCTCACTCTGTTTTTTTTTGTTTGTTTTTTTTTAACTTTACAAAACAGACAGACAGCAAGCTTATCTGAAGGGTAGCAGGGGCTTCTCCCCAGACTTCTGAAGGTGAGAGAACTGGACCACCAGCTTTCATCCCTGGTGTGGATCAGCGAACACTCAAGGGTCCCCAACCCCTGCTTATCCTCCTCTTAAACCAGGAGGGATGGTCCCACCAGGACCTGCCAACCTCTTGGGAGGGAATTCCTCCAATACAATCCTTTTTCTTTTCCTCTAACATCTTTTTCTTTTTCCTTAGGTACAAAACTGCAGGTTTTGCACCTCCTCCTTCAGCTGCTGGAGACAGAGAAATACTGAGAAGCTGCAGGTGGCACACCGGGTTAAGAGGCAGTGCCTGCAAAACTTTCTCTGTCTCCATCTGCTAGAAGAGAGGCACAACCCAGAAGTCTGGACTGATCTGGGTATGTACTGGGAACAAACTCCAATCTCTTAGGCTCCTGGACAAATCTTAAATACATTGACATAAGTAGTGCTGAGTTTCTACTGACATTTGCAACTGTCAGGCTAGATAAGCACAGATCAAAGAATTAGCAGAAAGCCCAACTTTAAGAAGGCAGATCAGTAGTAGCAGAAAATCCTGGGCAAAGTTCCCAGAACACTATAACCATGAAGTTATTGGCAAACAGACTAGAAAAAAATATAGAAAAAGGCAGCATCTTTACTTTAAAAAAAAGAAAATGCATTGCCACTTATATACCAAATTAGTTTATAGCTAATATTTACACATTTAAATATAAGCAGACATATAACTATAATTTAGATATAACTGTTTCTTAAATAACTATAATTATATATTTGAATAGCAAGGCAAAAGCAAGGCATTATGACATTATATCCATGTATCTGAGATCCATGAATTCTAATAGTTAAATCTTACTGAGAATATGACAACTTATATACACTGGATACTGAAATCATGTGCTTTATAGTGTAGAATACTTCTATATATAAATATGAGAGCATATTACAATATACCAATATTGAAAAAGATATATCAATTTTAATTCTATTGCTTTTACAGTTTTAAATACGATATACACACTAAAGCCTTGGTACTTTAGTGTGAAAATTCAATATCTAAATTCTTGTGTTTATATAGTTCATGTGTTTCTGAGCTGTTGAGACTATGAATCGTCAACAAATAAAATAGTATAAAAATGGAGAGATGTAAGGGCTCGAGGCTGCCACTTTGACTTATGGTAAATCCGAGACCAGACTAGCAAAATTAACTTGTATATGGTAAGACAAATCATTTTTATCTATTTTCTGTATCAAAGATTAGGCTTTACCATAATATAATTTCCTCATGTAAAATATATATTCTTTTTTTTTTAAGAATATCTGACTGATTGAGTTGCTCTGATCTTATAAAAAATAATTAATAGTTCTCACCAACACATTATTTCCAACGAGCACTGATGTGTTAAACTTATATTACATGGGGATCTAAGGAGAGGGAGTAACCTATAAGAGAACTCCTTATTAATGTTTCCCTCACTTATTTCTGCCCATCAGATCACAGCCAAGATAGTGTATGAACTAACTGCTGCCAACTAATCACCATCATGTTATCAAGAAACACTTCACAAGAGGTAGAAAGTGGGATCTGATCCACATGTATGTTGAAATCACCCTAAACAACTGCAGCATTCAAATTAATGTTAGACCCCAGTAACAGTTCAAAGAGGTAAAGAATTATGAGATAAAAGTCCAAGGGGACAATATAGCAAGCATTCATAGTAGGTAGAAGATGTTAACTCCAAAAGCACATTTGGAGAAAAAGTATCTACATGCACCTACACAATCTAAGGGAATGCTTAGATACTATTGACAAGCCCCCTTTCCACCTACAAGACTGAAGCTGTGAAACTATGGCATAATCTTCTGGTCAAATCCAATTCAAGATAACAGTTATCAGTATTGGTTATTTATGACTCAGTTATACAAAAATCAGGAGACAAATCATAAAGCAGCTCATATATTGTAACAGATTTCATGGTAACAAATTGGGCATTTACTAATAGAATCGATAAAGTACAAAGCAGAGAATATTCCAATGACTGCCATAAAATAGGGATCAAATGAGAAGCACTATACCTTAAATCACAGCATTTGTGAAGGGGGAAGATCTCTATATCTGCCATGTCCAATTATCACTGGAATTGGATAAACTGCCATCATATATAATAGACAAATAATTCAAAGTAAGATCAGAAAAGGCACAATGTACACAAACTTGTGAACAAAGGAGCATTCCTTTGTGCACGCATGCCTCCGGTCCAAACAGGCCCTTATACCAAGCCCCTAATGACATCAGCAGGGGGAGGAAAATGGGAAGATCTACAGGCTCCGGGGTTGCAGATAGCAGGGGAGACTCAGACGATGTTAGGCTTTCTCCAAGATGTACCGCTGATAGACAGGAGTCTATCGAAACAGTCTCTCTAAGAAGTATGCAAACTAGGCAGGTGTTCCAGTGTCCACTAAGGCCTTTATACCAACCTATGATGTCATCAGCAGGGGGGGGGGGGCCAGAAGATCTAAATCCACGTTCTGGGGCTGCAGATAATAGGAGGGGAGGACTCCATGACTATGTTAGGCTCGCTCCAAGATGTACCGCTGATAGCAATAGTGTAACAATAGGAAATACAGTCAGACAATTATGCTGAGAGGACTGTTTTTTCTTTTTATAAACTGGGTCATAAAATAGATGTAAATAATTGAGGTGATTTTCTGAAAGGTTTTGACCTTTTCAAGAAGAATAGCAGGGTTCTTCTATAATCTAAAGTAGGAAGAGTTTCTTCAGCTTTGTTGGAATGAGATTCTGGAAAATATGTATAAGGATTGTGGACCTTTGTTGCTGTGGGGAGACTGACTCAACCTAGAGGGAAGGCTCTTTAGATCCTCTCTGACAGCTAGGCTGGAGCGAGACTGGTCTAGAGATTCACCTATACCAGCCCCTTTCCTCTTAGGTTGAGCCCTCGGGGTCCAGGGGCCAGCAGGACTTAGAAATGAGTTTCATGAAGTGTAGTAATATGAGCAGACCCGGTCAGAAGAGGGCGAGAACAGTCGATGTCCAGGCAGGCAGAGGTCAATCCAAAAGGCAGGGCAGGAACATGGATCAGCAATTCACCACTGCAAAAAGCAAGCAACCCATTGCTGAGGTGGTGATCTGTTGCATGGCTGGGGTTTAAATACCCAGCCGTATGATATTACCCTGCGCCAGGAGGAGCAGTTCCCACTGCAGGGCCTAGAAAGGCAGGTGCACCCATATCTAGGGAGAAGCCCCTGAAAGAATGGCAGCGTGCAGCATCAGTGGTGAATGTACTATCTGGCTTTCAATACCCATGCTCTGAGTGGTCGAGACTGAAGGTTGGGGAAGTAATCCATTGTACGGTATTGGGAATATCTAAAGACAAACTGATTGAGCAATAGCCAGTCTCTGCAGCCGTGAAAAACAAATTTGACAAGGTCAAAAAGGAGCTAGAAGGATCATTTTCCCTTTGTCCTCTCTCAACTTGAAAGTTATTTTGATATGAGAGGAACTGGTGGAAATGTATACATCATTCCTTAGTTCTATCAAATAAAAAAAAAACATCTTATGCTAGGGAGTTGAGTGCTAGTCTTTTTAAGAAGTAGAATGGAAGCTCATGGTTGAACAGAGCTGCAAAAATGTCTATTCGTGGTACATCCCAGAAGCGGAACTAGGGAGCATTCAGTGAAGTTAGCAAGTAGCACATTTAAAACAAATTGAGAAAATTTTCACTCAAAGCACAATTAAGCTCTGGAATTTGCTGTCAGAGGATGTGGTTAAGGCACTTAGTGTAGCTGGGTTTAAAAAAGGTTTGAATAAGTTCCTGGAGAAGTCCGTAAACTACTATTTATCAATAGGGAATAACCACTGCTTGATGCTAGAATTAGTAGCATGGGATCTATTTAATGTTTGGATACTTGCCAGGTACTTGTGACTTGGATTGGCAACTGTTGGAGACAGGATACTAGGCTTGATGGACCCTTGGTCTGACCCAGTATAGCATATCTTATGTTCTTACACAACTGCAGACAGTATGAGAGAGCAGATGGTTCTGGGGACACTGCAGATTAGATTATTTTCTTAATCATACAACTGCAATCCTAAATAACTTTTTTCACTTAATTACTGTCTTGAAAAGTTTCTATTTAAGGACAGTAGCTAGCATTTAATCTACAAAATGCTCCTCAGTTCCTTTCTGTATTTTAAATACAGGAAATATGGAATATGATAGAAGTTCCTTTCAGTCCTTATCTGCCAAATCTACCTATTGCAATACATGATATACCTCACGATCCATGGTTTTCTCTCTCTCTTCTGGCCTTATTCCATGTTTTCTTGAATTCTGTTACTGTTTTTGAATGTTTATATCATGTGTCACTAAATCCATTACAGAGACCATAGGACCGACAAATTATATAAGATATGCCAATCTGGTAGGAACAGATATACCAATCTGGTAGGAACCACCTTCATATGTTACTCATGGAGTACTATAGACTTTGTAGACTAGGTACAATATTACATCCCACACTGTACCTGGTTGTTAAGTAAACAGATCAAATTTTCAAGAAGTTCAGTTTGGTTCCAACCTGACCAGAAAGATATTAGAACAACACAGGAAAGGAGATGTCAACATGACTAGACAAGGTTCAGATTCTGATCTACCCACAAACCTACCTATCAATATATCGTCTGGCTTCCACGTTGTCCAGAGCCATAACTACTACATCTTGCTGGCTGTAGAACTTGTCCCCATAAATGTTCTCTGTGGCTGGACACACTTTGTTAAGATGCGGCTCTATCTTTAACTGCGGGTTGATGCTAAGCGTTACTGTGGCTGCTGTCATACTCTTCGGTTTCTAATTTTTGGGAAAAAATGATGCATTTATTACAAAAATATTTAGTGCACAAAATACAGATATCATATATATAGTGATAGTTTATACCATAGAACTAAAGGAAAATTGGATATTACATGCTAATTTTCGTTCCTGTAGTACCACAGATCAGTCCACACTCCTGGGTTTTACCTCCTTGCCAGCAGATGGAGTCAGAGAAAGTTTCACCAACTCAGTACCTAACCCAGTGTGCCACCTGCAGTCCCCTCAGTACTGACCTATACCCAAGCCAAGATGATAGCAGTAACCATAAATTTCTAAGCAAACTTCCTCCCCTCCAAGGTGAAATTGCCCAAAAAATGTGAAGGTGAAGACAATGGAAAACTTGTTCCACAAATTTAACATATGTGATCTGCATTGAAAACCTCCAACAACTCCACACTATATACAAAGCAACAGTACGAGCGGTGGACCCACCAGTAAATGGCGGATCTCTGGACCGATCTGTGGTAATATAGGAACAAAAATTAGCAATTAAGAACCAATTTTCCTTTCCCTGTATGTACCCAGATCAGTCCAGACTCCTGCGATATAACTAAGCTCCCCTTAACTTGGGTGGGACCTGGAGAGTTCCACTCATAGAACACTCACCAAAGCACATGGAAGCGAGAGCCCTGACATCCAAGTGATAAAACTTATCTAAAGTATGCAATGACTTCACAGTAGCCGCCCAGCAAATTTCATGTGGAGGCACCCGTTGTGACTCAGCCCAGTAAGTCGCCTGAGAATGTGTCGAGTGCGCCCCTAAACCCCCCGTGCAGCAGGCACCCTTTAGAAATTAAAGTCGACTCAATCACTGCCTTCAGCCACCACACAACTGTAGCCTTAACTTCTTTGTACCACTCCACAGTACAAACAGCTGATCCGATCTACAAAGAGGTGATTTGATCTATGGAAATCATAAGTGACCTTTAGATATCTCAATAATGATTGCCTCCCATCTAAGAACCTAAGCTTCCTTGCATGAAGCTCCACTGTCTAAGATGGAACTCTGAGACTACTCTCAGGCAGAAAAGAAGGAACCATGTATAAAGATACCCCCGAGTCAGACATTTGTAGGAAGGGATCTCAACAAAACAGCACCTGGCGCTCCGAAATTCTCCTTACTCAACAAATAACCACCAAGATAACCACTAAGATTCAAGTCCTTATTCGTAGCTGTCTTTACTGGTTCAAACCTAGCCCTTAGCCTCACACAATCCTGTAAGGACTAAATTCAGATTCCAAGACGGACAAATGCTCCGCACCTGACAACGCAAATTCTTAGCTCCCCAAAGGAACCCTATAACATCCAGATGTGTGGACAAAGGATACTCTTGCACCTTACCCTGGAAGTAACCCAATGTTACTATGTGGACTCTCAGAAAGTTAAAGGCCAGTCCCTAGACCAGAATCTTTCTGTAGAAAAGCCAAAATATGCAATACCATAGCCTAAACTGGCTGAGGCTGTACTCTGCAAACAGCAGATCAGGACTTGAAGATCCTACAAATTCGCACATACGTCTAGGACATAAAAGGTCGCCTAGACTCCAATAAGGTGGAAATAACCACTTCAGAATATCCCCCTCCAAATCAGTCATCTCCTCTCAGAAGCGAAGCCATGAGACAGAAGTGAGCCACCTGATCCAAAAATATTGGGCCCTGGTGGAAAAGAGTAGACCGATGTCCAAACCTCAAGGACACGTCTATGGCCATGTTGATCAGATCCAGGAAGCATGGCCGATGTGGCTACTCTGGAGCTTCCAGGATCATGTTGCCCAGATGTTTCTCTATCCGCCGTAATCGCTTGTCCATCAGAGGCCATGGAGGGAAAACAAAGAAGAATCCCTCGAGCCCACAGCAGCACCAGAACTGATTTCTTCTGTACCATGTTCAGCAACTGTAAAAGTGAGACACCTTGGTGTTCTTTGGTTGGGATACCCCATCTTCTGTGAATGAGCCATACCGCTGCTTCTGACAGCTTCCATTCCCTGGGGTCTAACTTTCTCCATCTGAGAAAATCCGCCTGAACATTGTTCACTCCGGCGATATGAGATGCTGCCAGCCGCTCCAAGTACTGCTTTCCCAGAGAATCAACTCCTGGGCCTCTCGAGCCACTTCCTGATTCTTGGTTCTGCCTTGACGGTTGATGTAGGCCACCGTCGTCGCATTGCCTGATAGGATCCTTTCTGGATGGCCACATAACCTTGGCAGACAGGCAAACAAAGTGAAATGCACCACTCTTGTCTCTAACCAACTGATAGACCATGATGCCTCCTGTTTCAACCACTGGCTCTGCAGCAATTGAGCTTTCCATACCGCCCTCCATCCGGAGAGGCTTGCATTGGTGGTGACTTTTACCTAATTCAGAACCTCCAATTTTGCACCATGCTCAAGACTGGTGCAAATAAGCCATCATGAAAGATTGTCCCTGGCTTCCCCCTCTAACAGAAGAGGAAGATGAAACTCTTCCAATAAGTGATTCTGTGGGAGAGAAGCGCCTCCTGAAGAGCCTCCTAAAGAGACCCTGGGTACTGAAAGCTCTAGCAGAAGCCTAATCTGACTCTGCAATGTCAGCACTCTCTTGCCATGAGAAATACTCTCTCCGCCAGCATGTTGAACTGAGCTCCCAGAAATTCAAGAGTTTGAAAGAGGACTAAATGGCTCTTTGCTAGGTTGACTACCCATCATGGAGACTTAAAGCACATTGGTACCTTTTGTACTGATTGTTGCAGAGGTCCTCCGATTTCACATGAATGAGCCAGTTGTCCAGATATGGATGCACCAACACACCTTCCTTTTGCAATGCAGCCGCCCTCATTACCATCACCTTGGTGAAGGTACGTGGAATCGTCGCCAGCCGAAGGGAAGGGCTTGAACCGAAAATGTTCCTTAGGAACATGAACCTCAGGAATTTCTGGTGCTTCGGCCTGATGGTTATGTGCAGATACGCCTTTGTCAAGGTGAGAGATGCCAAGAACTCTCCCTTGCGTACTGCCGCTATGACAGACCGCAGAGTTGGACCTCAGAATTTACATGCGGAAATGGGAAACGTTGAGAGCTGCATTTACCTTCTTTAAATCCAATATCTCTTGAATTGGATACGGGGGGCAATGAAATAGGATGCTAAATTGACCTCCGGCCACACTAAGCACGTTCAGAGTCTGCGCCTACAGACTCAGGCCACACTGAGCGTGTTCAGGGTCTGCGCCAACAAACTCAGCAAGATATCTCTGTGAAAAAGAAAATATCTGAGCAGAGTCCAAAATGACTCTGAATCATATGCAATTTCTACCTTTTCTAGAGGTGAGAAAGTCAACAGGAATCCTCTGATATCTCATGATCCACATAACCTTGAACATTAACCAGTGACAGCCTCCCTGCGGCATTTGCCTGCCATGACTGACAAATTGGAGGCCAAAGTATGCGATTCCAATATAGTAGGTTCCTTCGCCTTCACTGGGCACCCCTGCAGAAAGATCTGCAGGTCCTAGAAACATTCCATCCAGGAGGAGGAGCATGATAGATCTATACCAGAGCCCATAGGTCCAAATTTGCACTCTTCATTCTCTCTATCACAGGGAAGCTTCTGCATTGGGAACAAGGGAGAAGGAGAACTGATCGTTATCTCGCCTCCCACTCCACTCCACTCCGCTCCAGAGATACCATAAGGCCGAAAGGATGTCCCAACATAGGCAAGAGCTGTAGTAAAATCGCTTTGAGCATCTAAACAGCGGTGGCACAAAGAGAGAGTAAGGACTGAATTGGTATCAGATGGCAAGTCTCACAGATAGCAAGATTCTTGGACCTGTTTGTTCTCGGCATCTAGCTCTCCTGAACTTCGGCTCTAGGCGGCCTCCTGTGCACACACCAATACCATCCAGGCATACCTGCACACTTCTCCAGGAGGCGTGCATATAAGCACAAGACTAGGTTGAGGTCTTATGTGCACAAATACCCACGCAAATATGCACTCCAGTTTAGGTTGCGCCTTAAGCGCACAAGTACCTGCGCAAATAAACACTCAAGTCTAGGTAGCAGACATACGCACTCAAATATAGGCCGTGGCCTTATGCACACAGGTCCCCGGGCATGCAACCGTCACACATTGAGAATGTGCACATACGCATACACACGCTGCCGCAGCTTATCAAACAGCAATGCAAAACCTGCCTGCACTTTCAGCGCGTTTAGGCTGGGATCTTTTCAACATCTGGCACCAAAAATCATTAAAGGCCTGAAGAGCTTCTCAACAGCTCAGGCCTCTTGACTGGCCGAGAACTCATGGAGATTGGGGCCAAGAGCCAGCATGTCCCGCTGCCTGTTTTGCTAAACAGGCTTTTCGCATAAGCAAATTAAAACCAGCAGAAACCTTCTACCAGAACCAGACTCCTCCTTGGTGCAAGTGCCACTCTGCACCTCCACGGGACAAAGAACCGCCGTTGATAGTTGATGGGTGATTCCCCTGCCTCTCCCACTGACGCTGCTAAAGAATTGAAAATGGCTGCCGTTTCCACACTGATGGGGAAAGCCTCAGCCCTAGACCTCATCACCCGCGAGGCTCATTCTACCGGTGCAGCTATGCTCACAGATCCCAATGCCATGCTGTTTTGCCACATGCACACGCTGTTCCTCCCCGCACCCGCGGAGCTACCAGCACCTCAACAGGAAGCAGGGGAACAGTCCCTTGGCGCCATGGAGCCAACACCCAATCTCCTCCACAGGCAGAAATGCTGCTGAAAAACCCCATCGCTGAGCTTCTCAAGCTGCTAAAGTAGCTTCCACCCTGGAACCCAACTGATGCACAGATTTTTCTCTAACTAGTTCCTTGTTTTCTCTCTCTCTTTTTTTTTTTTTTTTTACTTGGAGAACAAATAAAGATACAAAGAAACCAATACTTTCCTCTGGTGCAGAGGTTATGGTTCCAGGAGCGCAGGCCGCATTGCAGACCAGAAAAGAGCCAGACCACTGGCTATATCCATCTTCTTTCGCCAAACTTTAGCGACTCAGTCCAGGGTAAACCATATATAAGGGATATTTCCCTGCTCCACTGGGTTTGCAGTGCAGAACTGCCAGCAGGTTCCACTGCTATCTCATGGGGGATGAGGGATCTAGACCACCAGATGTTCACCTCACGGACCTCCAGAGCGAGCTATCAGAAGGGTCACCAACCTCCTGATCGTCAGCCACAAACCGGGGGGGAGGGGGGATGGCCCCACCAGGACCTCACAATCCAGAAATTTTGACTTTTAATTTTTTTTTCTCTCTCTCTGTCCAGACTGCAGGTTTTACACCATCTACTATCTGCTGCAGACTGAGAAATACCAAGCGACTACAGATGGCACACTGGTTTATATACAGTGTCAGTGACACGTTCTCAGTCTTTATCTGCTGACAGGGAGGCAAATCCCAGGAGACTGGACTGATCTGGGTATGTACAGGGAACTACCCTTGAACAAAGTCATTTTCAAAAAATATTTCCTAACTTGTAAAATAGATAATAAAAGATAATTGCATTGGCTTACTCATTTTTATGAAAATCTTCCCTTGACCAGAGCTGGTAAACGGGCTACACGAAGAACACTGAAGACAGCAAAATAGGGAGGGCCTAGCCCATGGCTCAGAAACAGCATAATCAGACACCTGGTAGGCCAAAGTTGGCAATCTGAGTAGAGCTGTGTACCAAGCAGGAAGCTTTAAACTGGGCTCTTGAATTTTGAAAAGGAAAAAAATATTCCAAACCAGAGTGTACCTGAATGTGATGGGGGCGGAAGAGAAACTGTCTGTTCAAATTGGATTTTTCAATTAAGTCAGGATCTGTAATTGTTATCTGTAGCAAACAAAAGACAAATATACATGAAAAAGATGTTTACATTTCTATTTAGAATACCTATATGAATATATCACTAAATCTAACAACTGCCATGAGATACTGTATCCATCCATGCACAACATGATCTGCTTGCCAACATGCTGGTGTATGGAGACTGGCTAAAATATGTTTAAGGGAATAGTTACATTTGGCAAGTCAGAAAATAAAAATCAGTTGAAATAAATCATGTACAATGTAAAAACAACACACTCACAGAAGGTAACTTATTACCAGAGTCTCCAGTTCCCTGTGGCAGATTTTTCAAGATTCTGCAGCAAGAGCCAGAAATTCTGTGGCAGAGTTTTCAATACGGTATATTGCAGCAATTAAGTGGCAAATTTGCATGATATTGTATATTTAAAATTTTTTCACTTAATAAAAATAATATTTTCTGACCTTTGTGTCCAGTTAATTTAATTGGTTCTTTATTTAAGGAAAACTGATCTTAGTGATTGGGGCTAGGGAGGAAGTAGGGAATAACATCAGGGATTGGGAAGAGATCGCAGAGGAGGGAATTAGTACCTAGTAAACGACTGCAGATAAAGACCAAATGAAAAAGAAGAAATCTTAGGCAGGAGAGCTAGAGAGGTAAGGGAAGGAGAAGGACAGAGGCACAGGAGAGGAAAGAGCATATGGTGGATTCAGGAAAGATAAGAAAAAGGAAGAAGAAACGGAGGAAAGATGGTTCAGGAGTGGGGAGGAAGGATGGATCAGAGATGGGGAAGGTAGGTGAAAAGAAGAGGGAAGAAGGAAAACTTAGAGAGTGGTGATGAAGGAGAGAAGCCATAGCCCCTGCATTTACACCCCCATCCTCTCTTTCACTTATCCCCCTGCCAAAGCCCCTTTTAATCTCCTCATTCTTCCTCTTTCACTTGCTCCCCTCCCCCCGATCCCCTCACTCACATTGCTTCATCCAAGTAGCCCTCACTTACCCCGATTCCTTCTTCCCCGATCCCCAGTTCACGCCCTCCTCCCTCCCCATCGTGATGCCCTGTCAGTTTACTGCCTGCTACCCAACCACCCCGTGATCCCTTCATTCACCGCTCCTGCAGCGAAACAGGAAGAGCACGGCAGCCTTGCAGCACACCTCAGGCATGTCCAAATCCTCCCCTACCAGGCCCAAGTGTTGCGCTTTGAACATGGCACTCTGACATGGCAAGGAAGGAGAACATGCCAGGGGTTGCTACAAGGCTGCCATCCTCCTCTTCCTATTTTGCTGCAGGAGCAGTGAATGGGGGGGGGGGGGGGGAGATCATCAGGGGTCAACTGAACCATTTCCTCTGCTACCAAGGCTTCTCTTCTGTGATGGGCACAAAAGGGAGTGAAAGGGGAAATGCATTGTCCACTGCCACCAATAGTTTTCTTTTGAGAAGGTCCCTGGTCTCACATGGTCATTTGGCTGAAACTGGTCAAATTAAGCAGTCCTTACTGCACTTGCGGAATCACAGGAGACCAGGAGCCCTGCTTATTACTTATCTCAGAAATTCAAAGATGAGAAGAGAACATGCTTAGCAGAGGGTCGCTAGAGCAGCTAGGTGTGCAATACCAAGGAAAAAATGTCAGTACTTTGGAGAACACCATCTAGTTTTATAGTACCATACTGAGAATTGTGTTTTGACCTATAAGTAGTAGTTCTGTATGCTCTATTAGTTTGCAAGTCAGGGTATACTCCCTCCTGTTTCAAGCTCAATACCAATAAGTCTTGTTCAGCAGACTGAACCATATGACTGAGCCTGTCTCAAAATTCTCCCCAGTTTCCAAACTGAAATATTAACTATTACTACTTATTTATATAGCGCTATTAGATTTACGCTGTGCAGCAGGAAAACAATCAACATTCTTGCTTTAAAAGTTAAATATATGAAAGTAGAACATTTCTTTTTTAGAGAAAACTGATCCAGGCTAATAGGAGAAGAGACCAAGAATTGACAGGGTAAGATTGTATAAAGTATTGTATAAAACTGTTCCCCAGTCTGGACCTCAGGGACATACCAAATAACCCTAGCTAATGGGAAAATGCATGGCCTGCATTACCACTTGTACAGTGCCATGCAAAATAAATATCCACCTACTTGCACATTTTTCATATCATCACAAAAATATGAATCAAATGCATTAAAATAGGAGTTTCATTAATCTACACAACACACTACACTTTCATCAGGACAATTCTAGAAATATTCCAAAAGTCTTGGTTACATAAGTCTTCACACCCTCTGGTGTAAGCTCTTTTTGCGGCAACCGCAGTCATGAGTCTTTTAGGTTAAGTATCTATTAACTTTTCACAACAGGATGGTGAAGTTTTTTTTCTTATCTGATAATTTCCTTTCCTTGAATCCAGCCAGACCAGTGTAGATGAATGGTTTATGGCCACCAACCAGCAGAAGGAGAGTGGGAACAGGCTCGCTGACATTTCCACGTTAGCTCCCATACTGACCTCAGCCTGCTAGTATTATCTGTAAGAAACTGAAAACGCACTACATACAAATTTAAATTTTATACCCCACCATTAGAATTCTTCAAAACCAAGAAACTCTAAAAAAGTCTTTCCTGTTTTCAAAGACTCTTTTTTGCAACATAAGACTGTGCCTTGCAACCTACATACAAAGGGCTAAAAGAATATGGCAGAACAGAGAGAGTCTTGGACTAGTCAGGCTGGACTCAAGAAAAAGAAATCATCAGGTAAGAACCAAGTAGAATATTTTTATAGAATGCAAAGGATATTCACCCCCTCCTTAGAATATCCTTTTCTAGCCAAGCAAGACCTCTCACATGTCAAGGCAGTAAGACAAATCACCTGTATCCTAGTGCAAGAGGGGCCTCTGTGGCAGGAGATTCTTCTGCTGAGAAAGCAATGGGTTCTCCTTAACCAATACCCCTTAATGCTTTTGACGGAACTGCAACATCACTTCCCGCTTTGATGGTGGGGGTGTGGGGGAGGAATTGGATTCAGAAGACAGTCAACATGGGCTCTAATTTTTACGGTCTGAGGAACTGATGCGCATACATAAGCAAAAAAGCATGACTGCTTTTACGGCCAGGTCCATAAGCATAGCACGTCAAGCAGCACTGGCTGAATTTTCAAGAAGGCTCATCACCCAGTTAACATGTGCTAGCAGCAATTTTTTTTTTATGGGTTATCATAAGGCTTGAGGATAACTGCACAGAGGAGCAGTTGCTATCTTAAGAGAAACAGGGGGATGGCACGGCAGATTCTACCATAAGAATAGGTGCTCCTGCAAAGCAATCCCTCAACAGACTGGATGGACCATTTGGTCCTTTTCTGCCATCATTACTATGTTAATGGTTTTTTGTTTTTTTTTAATGAAGATACCTAAGGAATCAAACAGAAGGGGAGACAGCTACCGAGAAAGAAGCCCATCGGTAAAAGATAGACACTGGAAGCCCCCTGGTCCAGGGCAGTGCTCAAATAAGGGAGGACGTGCTAGACTTTCACCTCAGGAGCTGTCCTTCCAGTATAGAAATCCCTTTATCCAGCCTAACTAGGCCTCAGCTCACAGCATAGTATGAACCCTTACCATCTGCCTGAGACAGATAATATTGGTAGGCTGAAGTCAGCCCAGGAGCTTATATAAGGTGATATCGGTGAGCCTGTTTTCTGTTTCATCTGCTGGTTGGTGGGCATAACCCATACATCTAGACTTCATCTGCTGGTTGGTGGGCCTAACCCATACATCTAGACTGGTCTGGTTCGCTGAAGAGGAAGTTACTGGGTTTGCCCATTCTTCTTGGCAGAAGAGCGCAAGCTCTTCCAAGTTAACAGGGGAATGTCTCAGGAAAGCAATCTTCGAGCCTTGGCACATACTGTCCGGCCCTTTGATTGGCCACTCGAGGATATTCACTTTCTTCTTGCTGAGCCTCGCCACTGTTTTTGCTTAATATCATTGTCCTGCTAAAAGGTTAATCTTCAGGATCTGCCTGTACTTTGAACCATCCATCTTTCCATCAATCTTCACAAGCTTTCCTGTCCTAGCTGCTGCAAAGCAATCCCTCAACATAATGCGGCCACTATCATGCTTTATTGTAGGGATGGTGTCAATATGGTGATGTAAAACAAGCAGCACACCACGCATCATGTAGAATTGAGACCAGAACGTTCCACTTGGGTCTCAGACCACAAAACCTTCGCTCATACATGTGCAATATCCCTTAAATCTTTCTTTGCAAACACTAGCTGGCACATCATATGGCTTTTGTTCAGCAGTAGATTCTTCTTACCCCCCTCCCATACAAGCTATGTTTGTCAAGTAATCTTGAAATTGTTGGTTAACATTTTCCCCATTCTCAACCAGAGGCCTCTGTAGTTATTTTGAAGAAATTTTAGGCCTCACAGTGACCTACATAGCAGTTTCCTTAACCCATGGCTATTGACTTTGCTGCAATCAGATCATCCCTCCAAACTTTTCCACTTTACAATGGTGGTATGACAAGGTATCAAGGGACATGCAAACACAAATTTTCTTATAGCCTTCCTCCAATCTATACTTTTGAATAAAGCTATCTAGAGTTCATTTGACAGCTTTATACAACAAATGGTTCAATTCATCCAGGAGAATTCAAATTAGCTCAACTACTGTCATTGGACAGCTGGGCTCTATTTAAATTATGTGCCTTGATAAGGCAATCTTTTGTGAACCGGAGCTAATCTGGGTTTGTTTTAACAAAGGATGCGAAGACCGTTTCGTTTTTTATTCTGAGGGGAGTTGATGTGTTTGCACATCAAAATCTGCATGCTCATCTACTCATAGCAGTAGAGAACCAGAGGAAGAATTGCAGTGGAGCAGACAGGATAGGCCATAATTTATTATGCTAGAAAAATGGCAACAAAAACTACATTCTTAGGAGAAATTTTCAAAGTGTACTTTTTACATGTGGACTTTGCAACAATTCTCATAGCGAAAGCACATGCATATTTGTGCTCTGAAACTTTGGATTTTTTGTGGGTACATTTTTTTCAATCTAACAATCTTCCCCTGAACTAAGCACACCTGAAAATGTCTCCCTCCAACAAATGGGGCTAAAAGTATGTATGCTGTGGAAAAACTGCACTGACTTTTAGCCACACGGAGGGAGGGCAGTTTTCAGACTGTCCCATTTACACGCATAAATCACTATTTAGATGCACAAATGTCATTGAAAATTGACCCCAACATAAAAATAAAGACTTATTTCCTAAAGATTCAGAAGTTGATCCCATAAATGCTTGCAGCACTAAAGTCAAACTCTACCTGCGAATGGGTTTAATGGAACTTGGAAAGGAAAGTTTTAGGCTTCTTTGGTAGCTCAGCAGCAGTGTAGTGCACAAGAGCAGGGTTTTTTATTCCCAGATCCACTACTATCCAGGCTGGCTGGGGAGCCAGCATTTGCATCTTGGCAGAAAACGAGAAGGGGAGAGCTGTGAGGAGAAATATGAGTGTGTGTGTATTGGCTGGACTTACGAGTTAGAGAGAACTGCAGTCTGTGGCCCCTTGTCACTTTAATGGCTGAGTTATAAAACAAGGGAAGATCTCCAGATAATTCCAGATGAAGGCTCCTATACTATAGCTGGAGACCTTCACTTTTCAGTTTTTATTTTATTTTCCCTGGAAATTTATCAGTGTTTATAACCAAATGGTAGAAAATTAGTTGAAAAAAAACCCCAAAAACAAACTCCACCTCTCAATGATTTTCTCCTGTTTTTGTTGGTTATAATAAACACTGATAAATTCCCGAGGAAAATAAACACTGAAAACAAAGGTTCCTAAATATAGCCTATTGGAGGCTAGTTCTGACTGAGCTGAAAGCCCAAAGCAGCAGAAAAATTGCAAAGCAAAAACCCCAACCCCCTTTCCATTCCCACACCCACCCAAAAAAAACCCCCAAACCCATAAACAGAATAGGTAGCAGTTCTAATAAATCATACATTGTCATCAGGGGACTGTATTTCTTTCCAGAAACATTTTCTGTTAAGGCCCACATTATTTTTAGTCAACGTTTCTACAAACACCTAAAATCCCATCTACAAATCCTTCAATAAAAATCCCAGAATTGTCTGAATTGACAGCATTTGATGATCTCTCACATCTTTAATAAAGCTCTCAGACTGTGCTGCATCAGGCCAGTGACCAATTTAGCTTTTTGCCATTCCTAGGCACTGTTCATGCTGTTATCCCTCCCCCCCACATTCCCAGTCAAGAACAAGAAATGAGGAGAGGAGATGGTGAAAATGGGGGATAGGAGATGGGGAAGATAAGAGGGAAGAATCAGGAATATGGGATGGGGGAAGGAAGGAAGCGAAGTGTTTCTACCTGCTCCGTCCTAGCCTCCCTTATAGTCCCATGCCCCTCTCCAATCCAAAAAGGCACACCAATTCTTTCTCTCACACACAAATATTGTTGCGCACCCTTCTCTTCTTACACTCCCAGCCAATCCCTTCTCATCACTCAACCCTCCCTGCTCTCAACGATCTCTTTCTCAGCCCCTCCGATCCTCCATAAAGTACCAGCTGGAGAGCAAAAGATGATGCCCCTCATCTCCTCAATGATTTCTCTCAGCTCACAATAATCCTGCTCTCAGTCCCTCCTTTCCATCCCTAAGCCCCACTCCCATGAACCCCCCTCATTCTCAGCTTATAACTGCCACCTCCACTGATTTGGGTTGGCAGACAATAGCAACACTGGCTACTCCTGCAACATCCTCCTCAGCTGCCCAGGGCCTAACCCTAAGCAAAAGGCAGTAAATGGGATAAGGGAGGGACTAGACTGAGGAATAAGCTGCTCTCTGTTCTGTCCACTCCCAAAACTTCATTCCCTCCTGCTCCCTGCACAGGTCAGAAAGGGAGAAGCTGGATTAGGAAGCAGAGCAGGTTTCTATGCTACTCCTAATTTTTAAATGTAAAACTCGATGTATGCAGCACTGCATAGATATGCTCTGTTTCCGCCAGCCTCCCCTCCTGTTCTCTGCTACTGCCTGGGAGGGACTTAAGCAAGAAGCAGAGTGCAGCTCAACTTAGAGATAGCAAATTTTCTGCCAGCCTGCTGCTCCCAGACTTTTGCCACTCTAGGTACAGGCCGAGCATGTCTATTGACAAATCCAGGTGTGCATCAAACTGCTAGTGCCCAGTGTAGCTTCAGTTTCAGAAGCTGAAGAAACAATTGAGGAAGAGACTGCTTCTCGTTTATTGCCAACTCTTAACAATCCAGTTAAACAGATCCTGTAGCTGAAAGCACCACTTCAGCAACTGTGCATCACCTTTCTAAAAACATGAAGTCTGGACAGGCTGTAATATGTTTTTTAATTGGTCAAATAAAAGATAAGAGACCAATTTTACAATCATATGCCACCTATATAAAATTAAGAAGAAAAGGTATCAGAAACCAAAGTAGTGCTGTCAAGGGTATCCCCTGTCTCCTACTTGCAATGTGCTACAAATAGGATTCAGACAAAAGCATCAATAGTCTAGTCATTTACCACTCTCTTCTTTACTGATTATCTAAAAGCTTATTTAGTATTTGTTTAAAAAAAACTTTAAAAAAATATTTATATACTTTTTGACAATGACTGTTCCCAAAGTGAAAAATTATAACCCACTACTTATCTGAACTTCAAAGATATCCAAAAGTGAAAAAGCAATGTTGTCCATTCATAATGCCCAACAATGACCAAATGTTTCTGCAGTCATCCCATTTTCCTCAGGGGTCCAAATTAAAAAAAAGTTTTATATATGACCCAGTACCCAGGTTCAAACAACATGGCAGCAACACTGGACCAGCAAAACAAGGAATACAAGAGTTTTTGAGATCACATACGCCCCTCCCTCCAATACAGTTTCTCTAATCTGATAATAGCAATATTTTTAAGTATAGCACCTTACCATGCCTTTTTCTGGACCTATGCCAATACCGAGGAGTGCAAAATTTTTTAACATTTCACAGCCTATGGCTCCACAACCAACCTAAAATAGAAAGAAAAATATGAAAAAGGATCATGAAGCCTAGTTATATTTATTACAAGTTAACACTCATCCTCACTGGCCTCCTTCCACAGCTTGTGTATTCAAGTCTGCTACAGGGGAACTTGGAATAATATAAATATAAAAGCATAAACCAACTCTGTTCATGCATGTATTCTGAATGATTCGAGATTTCTGAAATTTATAGTCCCTTGAATACAGAATTCACACTTAAATGAGATGTTTAATGATACCTCTAAGAAAGCACAAGAAAATACCCAAGAATGTTAAGGAAATAATAGACTAGCAGCTAGGTCTGTGGCTTTACTTTGACTTCAGTTTATTACAACATAACAAATGAGCATGCAAAAAAAATGTATTCAGTGAAATATAAAAAATGTGATTGGTTAATAGACAAAATATGAATTCCTTAAGATTTTGATTCATAACCTTACTTTGTAAAGGTAAGAAACAAAATGAACACAATGTTTTAATTTGTTGCAACAATCCTCTCTGGACAAAGGAATTACTAGATAACAGACAAACAACACTGCCTTTGGTTTTCAGTTCAACCTAAATGAATATTAAACCCTACTGGAAGCTTCCATCAAAAATCTGCTATTTGACTGCAAAGCTCACTGACAGCAGCCGCATGTACATTTCATACATTCATTTGTAAAAGGTGTAGGACTATAAAAGGTACTATAAAAATTTAAAATAACCATTATAATAATTTAATGTGTGTGCAGGTGTGCAACTAATACAAGTCATTCCAAATTAAGATATGTTAGGGCAACATGCTAATGGCATTGTATTTGCCATGAAACTGCATGTCAAAATTTTATCTCCCAAAAGCAGACACTACATTTGAAACCTCAGAAAAATACCTCTTTGCAATTATGCACATTTGGATATCCCTGTACATGCTGATGCACAAAAATGGTATTTGATCATGCATGTGCAAAACAAGATTTACTGAAAAAAAGTAAACAAGTTTAAAAGTGTAAAAATACCAAAAGGCAGTCCACATCATGGAAGCATTCTCATGGCTTGGGGAAAAGCAACATTCAGCCATTTATGAGCTAGATGACAAAATAATGATCTAAACATTTTTTGAATCACGACAAAATATTATTCAACCGATATTTTTTAAATTTGTTAGCCTGTGAGGGACTGGTCTCTGTCAAAATTCAAAGAAAGTGAATCATTTCTAGCAAAAAATTTTTAAAAAAAAGTGTGTGTGGAATGTCAGTGAAAACTAAAGTTTAGTACTGCTACGCTAGTATGTTAGCTAAAGGTACAGTAGAAATACATCCAGAGAGTTTAGGAACCAACTATTGGGGAAGGTAAAAATCAGTCAAAATAGTTTCTCACGTACAAGTGGCCACTTTGAAAACAGGCTGGGGAAAGGAATTCAGAGCAAGAGAGACCGGCTGACTACAAGATGAGTTCTATTTCCTTGCTTCGAATATTTGATATTGCTTGTTGCACTGTGCTTCCCTGCATAAAGCAGAGTGGCTTACCTGCAACAGGTATTCTCCAAGGACAGCAGGATATTAATCCTCACACATAGGTGACATCATCAGATGTCAAAGTTTCTAGAACTTTGACTAGGCATACTGAGCATACCCTATAACCACATGTCCATGCGGGGTCCCCTCTTCAGGCTTGTAACAGAATTACAATAAAAAAAAAAAATAGGAGAACCCAAATCTACAGAGTAGCGGGCGGGTTTTGTGAGGACTATCATCCTGCTGTACTCAGAGAATACCTGTTATAAGTAAGCAACTTTGCTTTCTCTGAGGAGAAGCAAGATGGTAGTTCTCATACATGGGTGAATCCCTAGCTGCAGGCTGCTCCAACACAAAGGGGACCAGACATCTAGTTAGGTGCCAACGGGCACAACACCAAGTGTGCTGCTGGTAACAGAGGGGGAGAAAGCCTGGACCCATATAATGGGCCCTAGAGGTTGGGAGAGTTGTGTTCTACATCTCAAACAGGTTCTGAAGGACAGACTGTCTGAACTTACTTTCGCATCGGCCATCCCTATGCAGACAATAATGGAATGTGAATGCGTGGAAAGAACTCCATGTCGCAGAGCCTTGCAGATCTCCTCCAAAGGAACTACACGCAAGTGGGCCACCGTTGCTACCATGGCTCTGACAGAATGAGCCTTGACATGATCCCCAAAATGCAGTCCCACATGGGCATAACAGAAGAGATGCAATCTGCTAGCCAACTAGGTAGTGTATGTTTGGCAACGGCATCGCCCAACCTATTCATATCGAAAGAAATAAAAAGTTGGGTGGATTGTTTAAGGGCTTCTATCCACACCAGATAGAAGGCTAAGGCTCACTTGCAGTCCAAACTGCGCAGTGCTCATTTGCCTTGGTAAGAATGGGGCCTAGGAAAGAATGCTGGTAGGACAAATGACTGGTTAAGATGGAAATCAATCACCACCTTAGGCAGGAACTTAGGGTGCGTACACAAGACCACCCTGTCATGTTAGTATAAGGTGAATAAGTCACTAAGGCATGGAACTCACTGACCCTACATGCCGAAGTGACTGCCACCAAAAATATGACCTTCCAGGTCAGGTACTTCAGGTCACAGATGAGCAGCATCTCAAAAGGAGCTTTCATCAGCTGAGCTAACACCATGATGAGGTCCCAAAACATGTCAGATTGTGAATGGGGGGTGGGGGATTTTTAACCCGCTCCCATTTCCCACAGAGATAAAACATTTTGGGAAACAAATTTATGAAAATGCTATAAAATATTTAGTAATCTAGGCCTGAATTTATGCACAGGTCTACTAGGCCTATGCCTAGGGCAGCAATTTTGTGTGTGTGTGTGGGGCGGGTGAGGGCAGCAAGTTTCCCACCTCTACTGTCCCAGATATTTGCTCCAGCAGGGATCCTCAAAGTACAGTGACCAAGCCTGTGCTCACGGGATCTGTTCCCTATAAGCTTTCATGCTGGGGAGGCAGGGTCCTGTGAGCACAGGCTTGATTCCTATGCTCACTGTGCTTTGAAAATCACCAGAGAAGCAAAGCTCTGGGGACACCATGCATATCTTAAAGACAGGGTGGGGACATGGCACTGTCATATTGCCAATGTGCAGCGGGCCGATCAAATCCATCCTCGCAGTAGTCCCGCACTAAATTAGTCCAACTGTAGTTTGACAAGAAAAGGGAAACACATACTTAATAAAAGGGAACTATAGGAGATACCTGCCCAGATGTTTCCTGCTGTTTGCTTACTGGTTCATGCTCCCTTACAATGGAAGCTATCGACCTCGTCCCTGACATTACTTCTGGGCCAACAAAGCTAAATAACCAGCCTAGTGGGGGTGGCAGATTGCTGCTTGTTTCTGAGAGCAGAGGTAGATAACTGTCTGACATATTATCCTTATTCTATCTCATATTCTATTTTTTCTTAATGATATGTTGACTCAGTGTGATTGTAGCTGTGGTAAACAGTGTGTCAAACCAATGTCAAACCAATTTAGATCTGGCCAATCCTAACACTGCAGTGCTATCATGGCACAAGATCACTGAAGAGGTAGCAAATAAACTCTGCCCAACAATCACGAAACTAAGCAACACGACAAAAAAAGGAAATCAACCTTAGTTCTCCAGCGAACTCAAACGGATAAAACAAGAATTACGCCACAAAGAAAATAAATGGCGCAAAGCACCTTCCACCACTACACTACTGTCATACAAAGGAACTCTACATTTCTACAGGACTTCAATTCTAAAAGCAAAAAGAGAATACTTCGGTAATAAAATCCATGATCTCCAATTTGATGCAAAAACCCTCTTTGCATATGTCTCTCAAATAACAAAGTCTCTACCACCATCAATTCCTGACGAACAAGCTCAAACCAAAGCAAATGAGTTAGCCCTATTCTTTCAGCAGAAGATTTCAAATACACTTGCTCTCCTTCCAACCAAGACTGACTACACCACCTCATTCGATAACACCTACATTCTTAAGGGAATCAAATTCGACAAATTCGAATTAACATCGACCAAAGAGATCGAATCCATTCTCAAAAGGCAAAAACCATCTAGCCACCCATCGGACAACATACCTTCCAAGCTACTGCTACTTATCCCAAATATAATCTCTGGTCCCTTAACCAAAATCATAAACTGCTGCTTAACTCAAGGATTCTACCCAGATAGTCTAAAAAACGCTTCCCTGAAACCACTCCTCAAGAAACATAACCTAGACCCTGGTGTTCTGGCTAATTTCCGCCCTATCTCGAATCTACCATTTTTAGCCAAACTCACTGAGAAATTGGTCAACACCCAGCTTTCTGATTATCTAGAAGATCACAACTTACTTTTCCCTTCCCAATATGGGTTCCGCAAATCTCGCAGCACTGAAACCCTACTCATATCTCTAACAGACCATATTATTATGGGGCTAGACAAAGGACACTCCTTTCTCCTAATCCTTCTAGACATCTCGGCGGCTTTCGACACCGTCAACCACCTCATCCTCTTGAATCGCCTTTCAGACATAGGCATCTCGGGAACAGTCCACAATTGGTTCAAGTCGTTCCTCAGTAACAGGAGTTTTAAAGTCAAAATCAACAATAAGGAATCACCATCTACAAATTCCGCTCTTGGCGTACCACAAGGTTCATCCCTATCACCTACCCTTTTCAATATCTACCTCCTTCCCCTTTGCCAACTGTTAACTAGTCTTAACCTCATTCACTACATCTACGCAGACGATGTTCAGATTTTGATTCCCATAACAGAATCTATTAACAAATCCCTCGCACTCTGGAACAACAGCTTACAAGCCATCACTAATCTCCTCAACAGTCTAAATCTGGTCATCAATGCATCTAAGACTGAACTCCTATTCATTTCCTCCAACCAAGAAAACCTCTCATCTCAGATTCATCACAAACACCTTCTCACCCACTCTCATGTGAGAGACCTTGGAGTAATTATAGACAACCGTCTTAACCTAAAGAATATGATCAAAACCACAACTAAAGAGTGCTTTTACAGACTTCAGGTGTTAAAAAGACTCAAACCTCTCCTATATTTTCATGACTTTAGGACTGTTCTCCAATCTCTAATATTTGCCAAAATTGACTACTGCAGCGCTCTCCTCACCGGCCTACCAAGCTCTACAACCAAGCCCTTACAGATGATACAGAACCCTGCAGCAAGAATTGACAAGCACCAACCAGAGAGACCATATTACGCCCATCCTCCGTAATCTACACTGGTTACCAGTCAGTTACAGGGCTCTACACAAATCGCTAACTCTAATCCACAAATCAATTCATAACCTCCTCCATCTCGACCTCGAATTCCCACTCAAACTCCACACTTCCAACAGACCAATGAGGGAAACCTACAAAGGAACTCTACAAGCCCCGCCATCTAAAGCCACACGACTCATCTCTACCAGGGACCGAGCTTTTTCTACAGCAGGTCCATCCATCTGGAACAACCTCCCCTCAGAACTCAGAATGGAACCGTGCCTAACTACATTTAAAAAAAAACTCAAAACTTGGCTCTTCTTACAAGCCTTCCCTGATCCATCAAACTTTCACTAGATAACTACTCAGCTTTTGAATATGGAACTTCGCCCCGCCAATATTCACCTCATTTACTAGTTTGGACATATCACAATGTACTTAATTTAATACCTTCTTAAGGCTTCTCTTTTTCCAGCTGAACCAGCTTCCAAGTTCAAGGTCCTTGTTATTATGTAACTTTTTGCTTCTCTGCTCGTCTCTTACCACAAAATTTGCTCCTTATGTTATGTTACGTTATACTGATCTACCCCTGTTCGATGTAAACCGACCTGATATGGTATTCAACCTTGAAGGTCGGTATAGAAAAATGTTAAATAAATAAATAATGTATTAATAGGAAAGGGAAGATCAAGTAATGCCCTCCATTGTCCCTGAGAACTTATCTTGGTTCCTATTCAATTTTGTCCAGGTTCATCTCAGGATAGTAAAAAAAATAATCTGGTCAGTATCACTTCTGTCCTTGAAGTTAGTTAGATTACTCAATGCCTGTTAGGCGACAAAGTCCCTCCGAGATATGATCTGCTCTCAGATGATCATATGGATACTTTATAGCCCCCCTGAGATCTGCTCAGGAGCATTTTCTTTAGACCCCCACCCCCCCCCAACAGAAGTGAAATTGCAGGAAACCCAAAATAAGGCAGCCCACACTGCTCCTTAATTGTGAATTCCCTACTAAGAGAAATTAGATTTAGAGACAAGTATTTGAAGTTTAGGGATTCAATAAAAATCTCACTTTTTAATATTAGCTTTTCCATAGTAATGTTTTAAGCTAGCAATTTTAGTTTTCTTGTACTGTGAAGGGCATTAAATTATCCTCCTTATGTGTTTGTCTTGAACAGATTATACATTCCAAGGAGTAGGGACTGTCCATTACGGGTCTGTTTAGCGCTGCATGCATCTGGTACATGCTATACAATCATAACAATCATAAGAATATCAGATTGTAATCTTGAGTACTGATTAAAATTGTATTTTTTAGGAGATTATATTTTTACTGTTGGTGATGGTTCTATAGTTTGGATTATATATTTTTATGAGTTTTGGTTGTTGATATGCCTTAGGGAATTTGTTGGAAAGGCAGTGTAGACAGCAAAATAAATCCATCCCACGAATCATGGCTAGCAAGCCAGTGCTATAACCAGAGCAGACAAGTTAAAAAAAAAAAAACAAAAAAACAAAAACCCAAAAAAACCCAAGTAAACCATACTTCCAAAAACTGGAAATAAATTATCAATACCAATTTTTTTTTCCTTTTCTGTAGATTTTTCAAAAAAATCTAAGGCATCAGCTGAAAAATACCAAATTAGAAAACTGTACAGCATTTTACTGTCATTAGCAATTCAACATCTTGGTGTTACTGGATGTCACACTGAGAAATGATTAATTTATAGGACGGACCACACTTACTAAGAAAACATTTAAATGATGCAGTTTTTGACAGAGAGAATCTCCAATGCATGCTCTCAGGGCATCATACCTGTCTCCCCTGAGGAGGGAAAAAAAAAGGTGAAATGTAAGAGACAAAAGTATAACATCTCTTCCACCCCCCCCCCCCGACAGAAATATCAAATATAAGTAGAGTCATAGCAATAAAATACATTCAACTACCAACACTTTAACTAGTAGCAATGAAACCATGAAGTCTTAAGTATCAAACAATTTATAGGAAAATTGTTTTAAAAAAATGTTACAAGGGAAATCCTAATAGCCACAAACAGAAAATTATCATTTTAAAATCTGACAGATTAGCAAGATTGCAATTTCTTCCAGAAAAATTTGTAATTATATTCTCTGTACTGGTTTCCCCTTAGTAATGGAGACGTATTTCAGCATGTTGATTAGACATGGGAAGTAGGGAGGCCCAAGCTGTCAGTTTGTGGGATGAATCCATATCACAAGAAAGAAAATTCCAGTTTAAGGATCCACCTTACAATGTGTCACCAGCTCAATGCCATGCAATGAGAAAGTTCTACTGTGAAGGTGTAAGGGGATTAGAAAATACTGCTAGTGGAAGGTTCCACTCTTGGCTAAGACACAGGAAATGAGGGACAGCTGTTCCATGGCATCGAGAGATTTATGAAACCAGCTTGCAAATAAAATCTAAGAAAATAAAATAAGCAGTATGAGGTTAGGGATACTCTTCCCTTTCTACTCATGCCCACAAGAGCCTACAGAAAGGTTCATTTAAGACATTCCCTCTTGTCATAGTGGTCTTCATGCCATTTTCAAAATGTAGTTTTTGTTAAACATTGTGTGCATATCCTAATGGACTGCGACAATTTTCCCCTTCCAAAGGCAGACAGAAGTGGCAGTCATCTGATTTTTTTCTAAAATGAATATTTACCTATCAGGTCAGGTCAAAAATAAAATAACAAGCAAAAAAATATACCTCCAAACATATTTAAGAAATCAGATTGCTCTTTGCCTATTTAGGACAAGTAAAAAAGCTGAGTGTTAAAACAGTGCATTGAAATTTGGCGCAGATTAATGCACAAGCTCTTTTTTTTTTTTTAAATTCCTGATGCAGTAAGCGAACAGTACGCTAACACACCAAGATTTAAAAAATGCGCAAAAAAGGTATGCACAAAGAAAAGGATTGGTGCACAGCAAAACAATTTATATGCAAACTAAGGGCCACTGACCCACTGCTTGACCCTACTCCACCAGGACGGCTGCCCAAACCACCCCTGGGAGTAAATTTCATCACCAGAGTGTCCAACTGCACAGGATAGATGCCACTACCATCTGCTGGAGACAAAATACTGAGCAACTGCAGGTGGCACACTAACTTAAGTTATATAATCACATGATGGTATTAATGATGGATTCCAACATATCAACTATACTAACTCTGAAGGAACCCTGCTTGCTAATATGCAAGATGGATAAGTCAATTTTTTCTAATTAATTTTACAAATAACTTTATTAAAATGTAAATAGAATATGTTTGCAAATGCATAACCTGTTATGTGTATTAAAGTGCAAAAGTGTTATACATGTACACAATAACTAATACAGTCAAACTACACAACGCACTCACTCACTAAAACTCTCATCTAAACCTGTTACACACACAAAAAATATTGTTATTGCACATCAGTTATAATCACTTATTAAATATTTTTATATATAATTATGTATCGTTTAAAATATTTCAATACTTTACAAGCTAATAGTCACATTTTTTTAAAACAAATTTGTTACAAAAGTAAAGGGAAATACCTATAATAATCCGCTTTGAGGTACACTTTGAAGTACCAAAAAGCTGAATACAAAAATCTAAATAAATAAATAAAAAAGACAAACATATAGGGCAAGAGAGACTATGGAGATTTCATCTATTAAGAAAATGGGTAAAATCAATAAGGCCGTGAGTAGGATAATCAGAGGTTAAGATTTAAAAGCAGCTTCAAAAAGGAGGGTTTTAGACTGATTTTTAATAAGGCTACCGAGGGAGCATGACTCAGGAAGTCTATTCCAAGCCTAGTGGAAAGTATGGAGTCAATGGTAGAAAAGGACATAGCTAAGAGTGACTTGCCTGATGAGTGGCATTCACAAGAAGGGTTGTAGGGAGAGATAGTAAGGAGCCACAGAGCAAAGGCTCTTGTAGGAGTGTAGATGGAGCCTAAAATGTATTTATTTATTTAAGAACTTTTACTATACCGACGTTCGTAGGACACATCACGCCGGTTACAATTAACTGAAGCAGGAAGAAATTACAATAAACAAGGGGGGGGGGGGGTAAGGGGGCAGGCGAGAAGGGGGAAGAGGAGGGTAAAGGGTAAAGACAGCTGGAAATATAGAGGCAGGCGAGCGAGAAGTGACAGGAATTAACAATGATAAACAGTAAAAAAAAAACCAACAGATAATTAACTATTTTCTTAAATGACATAGTAAAAGGCAAAATATTTGATTACATGTATCCGGAAACAGATAGGGAGCCAATGTAGTGACTTGAGAAAAGGGGTTATATGGATATAACACTGGCAAAAGATAAGTCACACAGCCGATATACTATGCTTAAGGAAATTTAGATTATAGTTAAATAATTCACTTTACCTTGGAAGAAACTCTTCACAATTTGTCTCCTCCAAATATTCAACAATATCTATGGCATCAATATACACCTGAAAAGAAAATCCCACCAAAATATTCAGGTTACATCTCACAATTTTAAATACACAATTTTATTTATGCCTCACTTGAATGATCTTCCATCTTTTAATGCCTTCACCAATTGAGACATATATTCAGGGCCACTACTTTGCCATGACTGGATGGCCATGGCAATTACCGTGGAATATGTCTACTACCTTGCAAATTGCATCAACTGACCCCATCTCCCCAACGCTCAAGCAGTTCGCCATTCTATCCTTCTCCAGTACAGTCACTGCTCTCTTTCAATCTACTTTCACTCTTAGCAACTCTTTGCCACTCCCAACTCCTGTCTTCCTCCTGCCTCTGCAACCATATCCTGCAGTATCTCCTTTCACCTGCTGGCTCTCCAAAACATTCTCACTGCCTTCCTCCCCCTACTGCTACTCGTAGTTCTCCATTGCCACCGATTTTAGAGGTGGTTGTTACCTGCTAATTTTCGTTCCTGTAATACCACAGATCAGTCCAGACAAGTGGGTTTTGCATCCTTACCAGCAGATGGAGGCATAGAATAAAAACTTTTCAGGCATTGTTACATAACCAAGTGCGCCACATGCAGTCCCTTAGTATTGGCCTGTATCCAAGCCAAGATGTCCCAATGAACAAACCCTCAAACTCTGGGTGAGCAGAGACTCAAAGTTGGAGCCCCCTAAAACTAGGACCCCCCTGTCTCAAACAAGTAATATACTAACTTATGTATACTCTTAGTAATTCTGCATATGATTACACACTGCCTCAGCAACATCCAGAAGCGAGGAAGGGGATGGGTCTCTGGACTGGTCAGTGGTATTACAGGAATGAAAATTAGCAGGCAAGAACCAATTTTCCTTTCCTGTGCATACCCCAGATCAGTACAGACAAGTGGGATGTACCCAAGACCCTCTAAATTGGGCAAGAACTCTAAAGACCTGTGTGCAACACACTTTCCCCAAAACCGCCTCCTCTAGTGTCCACACATTCAAGCAGTAATGTTTGGTAAAAGTGTGAAGAGACGACCATGTCACTGTTAGAGGAGAAATCAGTTGACATTCAGCCCAGGAGATTGCCTGGGACCTAGTGAAATGCACCCACAACCCTTCCGGCACCGACCGACCCTTACAGATGTAAGCTGTATTTATCGCCTCTTTCAGACATCTTGCAATCCTGCCCTTGGAAGCTTTATTTCCCTTCTTTGCTCCACTGAACAGGACAAAAAGATGATATCTTCCTAGCCGAGCAAATGGCCACCAAGAAAACAGACTTCAAGGTTAGATCTTTCAAAGAAGCCCTTCTAATTGGTTCATAGGGAGGACTACACAGTACTCAAAGGACCAGGATTAAAGTTCCAGACTGGGCAAATGCATGTTGATGAGCTTATTACTTAGCCACCCGCAATACAGAATGGAACCGGGCAAGTGTACAGAAAAGCAGAAAAAACTGCTTTTCTGTACACCCTCCGACTTAATATCATAGCGATATTCTCATATTCATAGATTTGCATGCAAAGATATTCATAGAGATTTGCATGCAAAGAGTGCATGCAAATCTCTCTCATACATATTCATTCGGGATATCCTGAAAACCAGAATGGTTTGTGGCCCTCGAGGACCGGAACTGCCCACCCCTGCCCTAGTGCCTCCTTATTAGCGTAGGCCCTAATTTAAATAAAGAATCGCACCCAGGAGAGGTGCCTGGGTGCTCGCCTTGGAACACCGGCTCTCCCGCAGACTTTATTGAATGGGCCTGTATATTAGAAAAGTAAACAAAAGCAAGAGAAATAAGAAACCTATCTAGTTCTCAAAGGAGGTGGGTGATAAAATAAAAACAAAAAGAACAGCATTCAAGAAATATAAAGGATCCCAAAAAGAGGAACACGAGAAAGAATATCTGGTGAAACTGAGGAAGACGAAGAAAGTAATCAAGAAAGCAAAATGTCAGGTAGAAGAAAGGATTGCCAAAGAGGTAATGTGAGGTGACAAAACATTTTTCAGATACATCAGAAAAAGGAGAAAGGTCCAAAGTGGTATAGTGAAATTGAAAGGTGAAAAGGATCAATGTGTGGAGAGGGACGAAGAAATAGTGGAACTATTAAATACTTCAGTTCGTGTTGACTTAAAAAGACCCTGGAGAAGGTCTGTCGCTAGTTAACAAGAAAATGGAGGGGGGGGGGTGGAGTACACAAAACTCTGTTTACAGAACAGAATGTATGGGAAGGGCTAGGAAAACTGAAAGTGGACAAAGCCATGGGGCCTGATGAGGTTCATCCCAGGATACTTAGGGAGCTCAGAGATTTGCTGGTGGGTCCGCTGAATGACCTTTTCAATAGATCCCTGGAAATGGGAGTGGTGTGAGTGACTGGAGAAGAGTGGTAGTGGTCCCGCTTCACAAGAGTGGGAGCAGAGAGGTGGCTGGAAGCTACAGGCTGGTTAGCCTCACCTTGGCGGTGGGAAAAGTAATGCAGATGCTGCTGAAGGAATGAGTAGTGAACTACCTACAGTCAGGAGGATTGCTGGACCCGAGGCAGCATGGATTCACCAGAGGAAGGTCCTGTCTAATAAATCTGATTGATTTTTTTGATTGGGTAACTAAAGAATTGGCTTGAGGAAGAGTGCTCGATGTGATCTAGTTGGATTTCAGCAAAGTTTTTGATATGGTCCCACATAGGAGGTTTGTGAATAAAATAAGAAGCTTGGGAGTGAGTGCCAAGGTGGTGGCCAGGATTACAAACTGGTTGACTGATAGAAGACAGCATGTGATGGTAAATGGAACCTACTCTGAAGTGAGAATGGTGTTAACCAGAGTGCCACAAGGATCGGTGTTGGGACCAGTCCTGTTCAATATCTTTGTGAGCGATGTTGCGGAAGGGATAGAAGGTAAAGTTTGTCTTTTTGCGGATGATACTAAGATCTGCAACAGAGTAGACACGCCAGAAGGAGTAGAAAGAATGAGACATGATTTAAGGAAGCTTGAACGGTGGTCAAAGGTATGGCAGCTAGGATTCAATGTCAAGAAGTGCAGAGTCATGCATCTGGGGTGTGGTAATCCAAAAGAGCTGTGTGTGTTGGGGGGTGAAGGGCTGTTATGCATGGAGCAAGAGAGGGACCTTGGAGTAATAGTGTCTAGCAATCTGAAGACGGTGAAGCAATGTGACAAGGTGATAGCTAAAGCCAGAAGAATGCTGGGCTGCATAGAAAGAGAAATAACCAGTAAGAAAAAGGAAGAGGTGATTATCCCCTTCTATAGCTCCCTGGTGAGGCCTCACTGGTATTCAGTTCTGGAGACCTTATCTCAAAAGGGACAGACAGGATGGTCCAGAGAAAGGCAACAAAAATGGTGGGGAATCTCCATCAAATGACTTATGAGGAGAGATTGAAGGACCTAAATATGTATACCCTGGAAGAGGGGAGGTTCAGGAGAGATATGATACAGACCTTCAGATACCTGAAAGGTTTTAATGATGCACAACTGGGAAACCTTTCCCACTGGAAAGAAATCAGTAGAACTAGGGGTCACAAAATGAAACTCCAGGGAGGATGACTCAGAACCAACGTCAAGAAATATTCCTTCACAGAGAGGGTGGTGGATGCTGGAATGCCCTTCCGGAGAAGGTGGTGAAGAAAAATGGTGAAAGATTTCAAAGGGGCATGGGATAAACACTGTGGAGCCCTAAAAGCTAGAGGATGGAGACAATGAAAAGCACGCATGGAGATAACTTGTTGGTGTGGCAGTTACTACCCTTAACCAATAAGCCTTCATACTGTTGATGCAAATCCATTATTGCTCTCCGTTTTAACGGCAGGGGGAAATGAGATAAAGGGGAATTAGTTTCAGACAGCAACCAACAAGGACACTGAATATTATGGTCTGGGAAAACAAATAAGCATAGGGGTAACCTGCTAATTTGGCTGTTATTACCCTTAGCCAATAAGCCTTACACTTGTGATGTCACTCCAACATTGCTCTCTGCTTCAATTGCAAGAGATAACAGGGAATTGGACTCAGACAGCAATCAACAAGGGCCCTGACTGACGGTTTGGGAAACTAAGTATGGGGGTAATTTGTATGGCATGGCAGATGCCACCCCCCTGATGCTACCATTATGGGGGAGACCTGTATGGGGTGGCTGATGCTATCATAAGCTTGCTGGGATTTGCATCAACCGTTGGTCCTTTTCTGCCGACATTTCTATGTTTCTAAGGTGGTGGTCTTATCCTCAGGTAATTTATTTCCCTTCAATTCCCCCAACTGCTTCATCAGTTGCTCCAGATTCTCTCCAAACAGCAACTTCCCTTTAAAGGGGAGGTTACACAGCTAGGCTTTGGACCAAACATCCACTGACCAATTCTGTAACCACAAAAGTCTTCGCTCTGCAACAGCAGGGACCATATTCCTGGTGGAAGTCCGAACCATGTCAGACAGAACATCAGCCACATAGGCCACTCCTGCTTCCAAGCGGGCAGCCTGAGCGGCCTTGCTAGTCATCCCCAACACCTTCTCATGTGCCTTCTGGACCCAGCACAAACAGGATCTCTGCATCAAGCTCCCACAGACAGCTGCTTAAAGCTGAAACCTCAAATAGGCTTTTTAACAGAATTTCCACTTTCATATCCTGGACATCCTTCAGAGCAGCCGAACCTGCCAACGGGATGGTTGTCTTCTTGGTAACGGATGACACTGCCCCATCCACCCTGGGAATCTTCCACAACTCCCAAGTTTGCTCCGGCAAGGGATATAGCTTAGTCATAGCTCTGGCTACCTTCAGGCCTGCTTCGGAAGACTCCCACTCCTGATCTACCAACTTCTTCACCTTCTTCGGTCAAGAAAAGGCCTTAGGTGGTCCCCGCAGTCCTTCCAGGACCGGGTTTACCTTCACATTGTCAGAATTCTCCTGCGTGACCTTAATCCCCAACTCATCCAACACCTGGGGAATTGGCGGACAGTTCCTCCTTACCCAACAGTCTAACCACTCTAGGATCGTCCCCTTAATTCTGCATCGGATCCACCAAAGCACTAATAGGGTCCTTGTCCAGATCCCCCACCGGCCCTTACTGTAGCTGATTGGGGTCATCTGCCTTATCCAATGTGTCTCCATTGGCACCAGCAGACCGGCCGAGACCGAGAAGTTGCAGAATCTCCCCCACGATCTTAGACTTCTTAGCCACTCGGGTCTTCTAGGGGAGAGGACGCTTGGATCCTGCCTCCTTCTTGACCAACTAGGCCTTATGGAGGAGCAGGACAAAATCTGTGGAAAATTCCTCAGAATCAGTAGAAAACTGATCCTGATCCACATCCCACTGGATCTCTTCCCCTTCCCTGTCTCCCACAGGGCACTGACCAACAGAAAAGAGTGTGGGGAGAGGAGTCCCGAAGCTCTCTTGCAGCAGCCTGGCTCCTAGCATGTGGAGCTGCCTTCTCCTCAGACACACCCCTCCCTTCCTCCCAGATCCCAACCGACCTCATGGTTCGACTACCCCCCAGCAAATCCCACAGAGGTCCCAACCCCTCCAGAAATACAATCAGCACAAAACGCAATTGCATTGAGATGTACCCACTTCGAGCTGCAGCCATGACAGACTTTCCCGTGCTGAATGGGAGGCACCATTCAGCCACGATCGGGCCTAAAAATTGTCTCTGCTGTAAAATTGCAGTCGACGCAATCCACGCTCCGATGTTGAGGCACCTTGCCCGGCGGTCGGCACAAATCTGGTTCCACTCACTTTTGGCTGCCTCCCGGCAGTGAAGTTGATCAGCCAACCAAGCGCTGTCTCTCTCCTGCTTCTACCTCTACCTCCCTCCCTCCCCCCCCCCCAAAAGAGCATACACATAAACAGGAAGCAAAGAAGAATAAATAAACCTAAATACTTCCCTGCTTCTGGATGATGGTAGCTGACAGCTGAGGGTGGCGAGGACCCAGAGGAATTGAGGGAACCAGGACCCCCGGCTTTCACCTCCCCTGAAAGACAAGCATCGAGCTAGATCAGGGATTACCAACCCCCCCCCCACTCGCCTTGCTCTACCCGAGGGGTGGCCCATGAAGGAACTTAACACCTCGGGGAGACAGAAATACTGAGGGACTGCAGGTGGCATGCTTGGTTATGTAGCAGTGCCTGGAAAGTTTTTATTCTCTGCCTCCATCTGCTGGTAGGGATGCAAAACCTTCTTGTCTGGACTAATCTGGGATATGTACAGGAACCTCTATTTACTAACTCTGAGCCATGAAGCCCAGAAGCAGCTCTGTGTTCGCAGAAATACTCTCCATGCTGTGTGACTGAAGAGTCACCACAGACATAAATCGGCTCTGGTGGAGAAGACTGAAATGAAAGAACAGCAGCAGTAGAAATGGAATTACACTGTTCCTGAAGTTGGGGGAAGGGGATGCAAGGAGGAGACACATGGGGTGAAAGGGAGAAGAGGGACATGGGTGAGTGGGCAGATAGGAGGAAGAGTTTACAGTCACCTTAAAAAAAAGTTAAGATAACTGCTAATACATTTATATGACTACTATTCAGATATTTTCATCCAGGTGTTCCCTCATCCCTAACTGGTGTGTATAAAGTTTGTTTAAAAAAAAAACCAACCCATACGATAGCACATTCAGTACAATTGAAAAAAAAATATTAAAAAATAAAGACTGCTACCTTGATGACAACTCTGTAGCCATGAATCCTGTCAGTCCTATCATTTTTTTTTTTGGGAAAATCTAAGGCATCATAAAAGAATATACTTTGTGGAACTGAAAATTTTCCAAGCTTGGTAAAGCTCAAAAAGAAGGGTGAATTGGTATAAATGATTTCTAGAGCATATACTGCCCAGTTCTTTGCAACAACTTGCTTAAGAATGTTTACACTGTGCTACAGATTTCCTGATTACAAGCATGGGACACTTGAAATATGATTCACATACCCATTTTGTTTCTCTTTGTGAATTTAAAATTACATTTTAAATACTTGTGTTTAGTTTTTCTTCAAGAAACTGATAGTGCAGAACAAACATTACTTGGTGGAGAATCTCACATGATCACCATCATCCATAGCTTTAAAAGCACATGAATATTTATATAAAGAAATTGTTTTTACCCAATATCTTTTCCTTGAATCCTGATACATCAGTTCAGACATGAGGGAGGGTTTTCTCCCCCTACAAGCAGATGGAGACAGAGGATACAACCTTTTCCATGACATCATTGGTAGTTACCATAGTGCAGCTGCAGCATAAAGCATAAAGCCATGAAAGAACAAAAAAGCTAAGATTTAAGTTTTTAAATATGTATATAAATTGTAACCATTTTTCTGGGATAAATGAAGAGGAAAAACTAGGAAGAGGCAGCAGAAAGTAAACCTCTGCTTGCCTCATAATCTCTGTAAACCGAGGAAAACAGTGCAAATCCAACTTCCCGGGTCAGTGTGGCAGGATTCAAGAAAGGAAATTATCAGGTAAGACTAAATTTCTCCTTCCTTATCTTGCTGCACCAGTCTAAACATGTGGGAAGTACCCATGCCAATTAATCTGGAAGGGAAGAAGTTAGTGTTGCCCTGTTTTGGAAACCACCTTGGATTTAGATAAGGTGGCATAAAAATGCTTTTAAATAAAAACAAATAAAAGCTGCACCCTCTTTTGCATGAATATCCAAACTGAAATATTTAGTGAAAGAATGTAAAGACTAAGTGACCGCCTTATAAATATCTTCTAGAACAAGATGGAAGCTCTGCCCAAGAAGAAATTTGAGATTACCTGAAGGACCTCCATAAACTGCCAATCTTTCAATAAGCTCAAATCAATTGTTGTTTTATTTTTCTTTTAAAGAGGCTTCAGAATTAAAGACAACTGCTAAATACCTAAGAAGAACCTGATGGACATCCAATAATCTGAGTAACCTCTCTTTATGAGGACACTCCCCTCTTGTGAACACCAGCAAAGATAGTGTCCAATTCAAGTGGAAAACAAACTAATTTAGGTAAAAAGTGCAAGACACTGAAAACAACGAGAAGACCAGAAAAGGATTGCTGCAAGACAAGGACTGTAATTCAGAAATGCTCTAGTCGGGGAAGGGGGAGAAGCCAAGATGGTGGCTTAACCCGAGCCACAGCTCTGCTCGCTTGCAAAGATTTCCTCTAAGAGTTTCCTTTTCTTACTTGAGAAATGCCTGCGAAAAGAAAGGAGAAGATAAGAACCTATCCCTCAGCTCCCCAAACTTTACCCGGGCAGTTAACGATCCAGCAGTGTGCAGGGTCAGCATTTTGTATGGGGGCTGGATTTCCGGCTGCCGCGGCGTGTAAAGGAGAACCTGCCGTGACTTCGGATGAGGTGTCGTTGAGCCCCCAGGATGATTGTGGGCCACCGGCGGCGCAGGTGACCTCTGTGTTGGGGACCACGAGGAGCCCCGAAGGGGAAGTCCCCCCGTTGGAGGTCGAGGGAGCAGTACTACAGGTTGCACCTGTGCTCACATCCTCTCTGATCGAGAGTGAAAATGGAGGTGAGAATTTTCCAGATATCACTTTACCAAGTGTTGTAACAGCATATAGCTTGGAAAAACCTGCTATAGTAATCCTACATTCACTATGGGAACTAATTTCATCTATGGAAAAAAAAATTTTCAGACTGTTCATTGAAGATTAATTCATTGTCTCAGCAAGTGGACTCTTTAGTCAAGTTTAATGAAAATCAGAAAAAGGAAACTTCAGAAAAAATTAAGAATATGGAAGAAGAAATACAACATGTGAAAATAGTTCAATCTACAATTACTCAGGACTGCTCTACCCTGAGTAGGAAAGTGGAATTCATTGAAAACACTTTAAGACACCTTAATTTGCAAATTTTGAATTTCCCCAAGGGTGGTAGGAGAGGTTCCTAGAATTACTATCAGAAGATATTTCCTGGAAGTATTGGACTTTACAAATGAATCCGCTCCTCCTATGGATAAAGTCTACTTTCTACCATCTCGCTCTGGTGTTCAGCTTCGGAATTCTTCATTGGACTTAAATAATCTTTCAGAATATTTAGAGTCATCTAATTTTGAAATAACAGAGAGAGCTACATTGTTGATATCTCTATATACTGAAAACGACTTTAGTAGTGTGATGAAAAGTTATTTTAGGAATTCTAATGCATTATTCATGGGTCAAAAAATCAGGATTTTTCCTGATTTAACAAAAACTACCCAAGAGAGAAGGAAGGGTTTTCTAGCCTTAAGACAGGATACTTTAATTATCGGTACTACCTTCTTTCTAAGATTCCCGTGCAAATGCATTGTAAAATATTTATTTAAAATCTTTTCTATACCGTCGCTAAGTTATATACCATAAGAACATAAGAACATAAGAAAATGCCATACTGGGTCAGACCAAGGGTCCATCAAGCCCAGCATCCTGTTTCCAACAGTGGCCAATCCAGGCCATAAGAACCTGGCAAGTACCCAAAAACTAAGTCTATTCCATGTAACCATTGCTAATGGCAGTGGCTATTCTCTAAGTGAACTTAATAGCAGGTAATGGACTTCTCCATCGCAACGGTTTACATGTAGGCACATATTTAATGTAGGTAAAAGTGTACTATAGTACATTCTAACAGGTGCCGTCAAAGGTTCGGTTACAATATATCATTAGACAAAATTTTTAGAGAAGTGGGTCATGACCGAGTGTACTGAAAGTACTTTTACGGGTAAATTTATCATACATAGTGTTATCAATATGCTAGTTGTGATGTGGGGTTCATAGACTACTCTACTGTATCGTCCTAAGTACTGTGTGTCGGTGCTTATCTGCTTATTCCTGAGTAATTTCTATTCTCCCGTCTCCTTGTAAAATGCCTGTTTAAAAAGCCATGTTTTTAAACTTTTCTTAAATGCCTTGAGATCACTTTGTAATCTGATCTCTGGAGGCATTGTGTTCCAAATTGTGGGTCCTGCTATAAGAGATACTTATATTTTCTTCATACCAGAACAGCTTAAAAGCTTCATAGATTCTAAAAAGGTTATGTTTCAATCTGGTAACACCTAAACACTTGAGATCATCTTGTATTGATAGAGTAGTGCTGAAGGCTAAGCCATTTCTATTTTTTTTTTTTTTTTTATTTCCTCTGAGTTTTCTTTACTCCTAAAATTGCTGATACCCTCCCCCTCCAGGGTATGTGGTCTAATGGGTATTGTGTAAAAAAAAAAAAAAAAAAATGTGTTACCAAATGTGGTTATCCTTTGTTAAAATGCTGTATTTGATACCATATTTCCTCGCAAAGTGGATACTTTGAATGATTGTTATAAAATGAATAAACAAATTTAAAAAAAAGAAATGCCTCTAGTTGAACTAATGGCCTACAGAAAAAGGAAAATTAGTTCTTACCTGCTAATTTTCATTCCTGTAGTTCCATAGATCAGTCCAGACTCCTGTATTTTGCCTCGCTTCCAGCAGATGGAGACAGAGAAAGTTTTGCTGATACTGGCATATAGCCTGGTGTGTCACCCCTCAGTATTGACCTATACCCAAGCCAAAATACCACTGAATCTAAAACAAACACATTCCCCCTATAACCCATTCCACCAAACGAGCAGAAGGATGTGGATTAAAAAAAACCCCAAAAACAACCCTTGATGGGAACAATCCTTTTCAACGAGAAAACAGCAGAAAACCTGTGCTCTTCTTTGTCTATTTACAAGAACTGATCAGATTGAGCCGACTCTCCCATCCTCTACCCATCAATGGGCTAGACCTTGGACTTATCTGTGGTACTACAGGAATGAAAATTAGCAGGTAAGAACCAATTTTCCTTTCCCTGTTCTTATCCAGATCAGTTCAGACTCCTGGGATGTACCAAAGCTTCCCTAAACAAGGTGGGGGTCAAAGTACACTTTCATCAAAAGTCATGGGACCTGGAGCCTGAATATCCAAACAGTAATGTCTGGCAAAAGTGTGCAACAACTTCCAAGTAACTACCCTACAAATTTCTTGTGGTGACACTTGCTGATATTCTGCTCAGGATGCCGCTTGCAAACGAATAGAATGAGCTCTCAAACCCTCAGGGACAGAGCAAATATGACATGTGGAAACTGAACCTATCGCCTCTTTCAGTCACCTTGCTGTGGTGGATTTTGAAGCTTTATGTTCCTTCTTTGTGCCACTCCATAGTACAAAAAGATGATCTGATAGCCGAAAGCTATTAGTGACCTTAAGACTCTTTTTACATCCAACAGCCCCAACTCTCTCGCATAAGGTGTAGATGCGTCCAGATTTGGAAAAGCCAGTATCTCAGACTGATTCAAATGAAAGGATGATACCACCTTGGGAAGAAAAGAAGACCCCATCATCTGCAATTCTCAGAAAAGGATCCCTGCATGAAAGCCTATAGCTCTGAAATCCTCCTAGCGGAACCAATTGCCACCAAGAACACAACCTTTAAGGTAAGATCTTTCATAGTTGCCCTTTGAATCGGTTCAAACGGCACCTTACACAACCCCTTGAGAACCAAATTAAGGCTCCAGGGGGGACACAACTGCCTCACCGAAGGCCACAAATGCTTCACACCCCGGAGAAAACGCACCATATCCGAGTGTGATGCTAGGGCTGCCCCCTGTATCTTGCCTCTAAGTCAGCCCAAAGCAATTACCTGGACCCTGAGGGAACAGAAAGCCAAACCCTTCACCGATCCCCATTGCAAAAGGGCCAAAACTTACATGGACGTACGAGTAGGATGAACTCCCTGTTCTGCACAGCAGGAGTCAAAGACTTTCCACACCCTGACATAGGCCAAGGATGTTGAAGTCTTCCTAGCCTGCAACATAGTGGACATGACATCCTCAGGATAACCTTTACTCCTCAGAGGCTGCCTCTCAAAAGCCAAGCCGTGAGGCAGAAGCGAGCCACCTGATCTGAAAATATTTGGCCTTGACGCAGGAGGTTAGGAAGATGAGTAAGATGCAGCGGCCCGTCCACAGCAAGATTGATCAAATCCACAAACCAAGGCTGCTGAGGCTGTTCCGGCACCACCAGAATCACCTCTGCTGAATGAATCTCTATTCATCGCAACACCTTGCCAACTAGCGACCACGACAGGAACACATACAGAAGAACCTCTTGTGGCCATGGGAGTACCAAGGTGTCAACTTCTTCTGAAGCAGCACTGGGCCTTGGCATTTCCTTGAGTCGCCATTAAGTCGATGCAGGGAGAACCTCATTTGCAACAGATAAGCCACATCGCCTCGTCTGACAGCTCCCACTCCCTGGGATCCAGGTTGCCAATCACTGAGGAAGTCAGCCTGAACATTGTCTACCCTGGCTATGTGGAAAGTTGCCAACAACTCCAGATTCTGCTCCGCCCAGTGAACCAGCTCTTGGGCATCTCGAGCCACCACTTGATTCTTGGCTCTCCCTTGCCAGTTGATATAAGCTATGGTTGTCGCACTGTCTGTCAAAATCTGTACCGGACGTCCACGCACCAGGGGCAGAAAAGCTTACAATGTGAGGCGCATTGCTCTAGTTTCCAATTGGCAGACCATGAAGTCTCCTCCGGTGACCACCAGCCCTGTGCCGACTGCGTCCAACAGCCCCTCAGCCAGAGAGGCTGGTATCTGTGGTAAACACCATCCAATCCAGAATCTCCAAGACTACACCCCTGCTCAAGTGGTCACTCCTAAACCACCAAGAGAGACTTGACTTGGCTGCATCCATCAGAGGTGATCACAGATGAAACTGCTCTGACAACGGATCCCATCAGAAAAGCAACACGCCCTGCAGCGGCCTCATATGAGCAAACGTCCAAGGCATCAAAACCAACATGGAAGCCATGGAACCAAGAACCTGTAGATAATCCTAGACCCTGGGAACAGCCACCTCTAAGAAGCTGCGAACCTGTCTCTGCAGTCTGTCAATCTGTTCTTCGGTGAGAAATACTCTCCCGATCCTGGTGTCAAAATGCATCCCTAAGATCTCCAACACCTTAGAAGGGGTCAATTGACTTTTTGACAGATTCACGGCCCAATCTAGAGACCTTAGCCGCTACACTATCACTGCCACTGCCTGACTGCAAAGAGCCTCCAATTTCACCAAAATAAACCAATAGTCGAGATATGGGTGAACCAGTATGCCCTCTTTCCTGAGAGCTGCTGCCACCACGACCGTCACACCTTGGTGAAGGTTCTCGGGGCCATTGCGAGACCAAAAGGCAGAGCACAAAACTGAAAATGTGATCCAAGAACCATGAACCGGAGAAATGTTTGATGATATGGCCAGATTGCTATGTGCAAGTAAGCCTCGGTCAAATCTAGAGAGGCCAAAAACTCTCCTGTGTGCACAGCAGCAATTATGGAACGAAGGGTCTCCATACAAAACAGAGCATTTTTGAGAGCCATGTTCACCTACTTCAGATCCAAGATTGGGCAGAAGGTCACTTCCTTTTTTGGGACAACAAAATAAATGGAGTACCTTCCTGTTCCCCTTTCCTCCACGGGTATGGGCACGATGACTCCCAGCATCTGTAAACGGCTGATGGTCTCTTGAACCACCCGTCTTTTCTTGCATATGTGCAAGGAGACTCCATAAACATGTCTTTTAGTGGGCGAGCAAATTCTAAAGCGTAACCTTGACTTATCTTTAGGACCCACTGATCCGTGGTAATCTTAGCCCACTCCTCGTAAAAAAGTCAACTTTCCTCCTACAGCTGGCACCAAGGAGTGGACCAGACTTGATTCATTGTGCGGACTTGGAACCTGAGGCCCCTTGACTGGAACCATCCCTGTTCAGCTTTCGGTCTCGAAAGGACTGGCCCCCAAATAGCTGCCTGCCAGATCCTTGTCTCTGGGTTCCTCCCGTAGCCCAATTCTGTCAAAAATGCCGATTCACCCATAAGTGAGGCCACTAGGAGAAGGTACCTTTATATAAGAACATAAGAAATTGCCATGCTGGGTCAGACCAAGGGTCCATCAAGCCCAGCATCCTGTTTCCAACAGAGGCCAAACCAGGCCACAAGAACCTGGCAAGAACCCAAAATACTAAGAAGATCCCATGCTACTGATATCAGTAATAGCAGAGGCCATTCCCTAAGTCAACTTGATTAATAACAGTTAATGGACTTCTCCTCCAAGAACTTATCAAAACCTTTTTAAAACCCAGCTACACTAACTGCACTTACCATATCCTCTGGCAACAAATTCCAGAGCTTAATTGTGTGTTGAGTGAAAAAGAATTTAAATGTGCAACTTGCTAACTTCATGGAATGCCCCCTAGTCCTTCTATTATCCGAAAGTGTGAATAACCAATTCACATCCACTTCTTCAAGACCTCTCATTATTTATCATATCTCCCCCTCAGTTGTCTCTTCTCCAAGCTGAACAGCCCTAACCTCTTCAGAGGTTCCTCATAGGGGAGCTGTTCCATCTCCTTTATCATTTTGGTCGCCCTTCTCTGTACCTTCTCCATTGCAACTATATCTTTTATTGAGATGCGGCGACCAGAATTGTACACAGTATTCAAGGTGCGGTCTCACCATAGAGCGATACAGAGGCATTATGACATTTCCGTTTTAACCATTCCCTCCTATCTTTGCTGCCCTTCGGTTTATCCTCTGGTAGTTTATGTGACTTATTCCTGTCCAGATGCTTCACCAACTCCTCTAAGTCCTCTCTGAACAGCAGCTTCCTTTTGAAGGGTAATGCTCTCAATTGGGACTTAGACCAAATGTCCACCAACCAGGTGATTACCAAAGGAGCCATCTGGCCAACACCACTGACATCATAATCCTTGAGGACGTTCTGAGGAGGTCATAACGCATCTGCTCCATAGGCCACCACAGCTTCCAGCTGCTCAGCCTGTTTCACTTCTGATGTCGTCGTATTATAAGACTGCAACTGCTGAACCCAGCGTGAAGCATGAAACTGCTGCACACTGCAGCCTGAATACCCAGAGAAGACACCTCAAACATCTTTTTGAGATGGACCTCCAACTTCCTATCCTGCATGTCCTTAAGTGCAGCAGAACCAGCCACCGGGACAGTATTCCTCTTTGCGACAGCCAACACAGAGGCATCCGCAACAAAGCCAAAGTGTCCTCCGGCAGCAGAAATAACTCATCCATAGCTCTGCCAACCTTCAGATAGGTATCCATAGTCTCCCACTCCTGGAGCACCAGCTTCTTCACAGACTTATGGATCGGGAAAGCCTTAGCAAGATCTCTTAAACCTTCCATGACCAGGTCCACCTCTGTGGAATCAGAGGCCTAAACTCCTCTGTGGAAAAGGCAAATCACCTTAGGATGGTCCCCTTCAATGGGCCTGGTCCTGCCCCTCATCTGGATCTTGAAGATCCGTGGAAGAACCTATGTCAGGAGGGTCCACTGCCGGGGACTCCCTTGATGTCCGCCCCCCCCGAGGTCTTGTCTGCATCTACTGATAGAGCCGCCTGGCTCAGAACTCTCTGAATCCTGGTACACTTCCCTGCCCATGTGTGCTTGGGCCGCTTGGCCTGATGTGGTCCCTGCAGGTCCTTGAGCCTAGGAAGGGGCTGCTCCATGGCCCTCCTGGCGAGATAAGCCCTGTGCAAGAGCAGCACAAAATCCAGAGAAAACCCTTCCGGGTCTTCAGGATCCTGCCTTGAGGGATCCTCCTCCTCCCCAGACAGAGGTTCCGGGCCTGCCCTGGGCCTCTGTGAGTCTTCCAATGGAAAGGGAGAGTGGTGGAGGAAGAGCTTCCACTCCTGTTGTCCTCTCTGCTGCCACCTGAAAAGAATTCAAAATGGCTGCTGTTCCCGCAGACACTGGGAAAAGGATTGATCACCGAATCGTCATCCCCTGCACTCAGACTATCCAATGCCGGTCTGCTGCTGCCCCCAGCGTTCCCGCGCTGCCCTCTCCCCAGGAGAGGCAGCGGGAACACAGGCCACCCTTCGCGAGGCACACTTCTCAACAGGCTGCACAACGGCTACCATGCGGCATGGCTGCCTACCGGGCGAACGTGCAGGAGAGACAGTGCCGCCGACAGCACTCCCGGGAGGAGTGCCAGTGACCCTCCCCAGGTTGCCACTTAGTGTGCTGCTGTGCAAACTGTGCTGTAGGCACAAAGGAAAGGAGCCTCTATTTACTCTTTTTTTCCCCCAAAATTTTTAACTACAACTTTAAAGAAAGGAAAAATAAACACCTCCCTGAAGACAGGCAGCAGGCTTCAGGCGTCCTCCTGAGAGGGGGAAGGGAGCTGGTACCACCAGTATTCCCCCTCCGATGAAGAAAAGGACTGAGACACCAAAAGGATTACCAACCTCCTGCTCGTCCACCTCTCAACCAGATGGGATGGCCCCACCAAGACCTGCCAACCCTTCTAGGAGGAAATCCTGCTTAGCTGAATACAAACTCCCCTCCCACCCCCCCACCCCCCATCTGCTGGAGACAGAGAAATACTGAGAGACTGCAGGTGGCACACCAGGTTATATGCCAGTCTCAGCGAAACTTTCTTTCTCCATCTGCTGGAAGGGAGGCAAAACCCAAGAATCTGTACTGATCTAGGTACATACAAGGAAATCATCTTCAGCAATAAAACCTACAGAAACGTAGTGTTGAGGCTCATAAGGAGAGCCCACTAAAGCTCCATGAATCAAATTAAGATTCCACTGAGGAATCAAGAATTTAAAAGAAGGTCAAAGATGTTACACCCCTCTGAAGAAAACTAGAAAAAATCTGGACAAAAAACAACAAAACTCCCTGAAATGTGCATCTTTATAAACACGAGATGGCAACTACTTGAAACTTCAGAGAAATTTGGGATCAAACTTGCATGCAACCCTCTTGGAATGGCCAAAATGTTGGAAGTATCTGATCACTACAATGATACACACCACTCCCTGCAACATGTTTCAAACATAAGCAAGCAAAATTGCATTCTTATATGCCTTTAACAGGATAAATGTTACCGAGAGGAAATATCTTTTATTATGCAAGCATGCCCTTTCAAGAATCAGGTCATAAGATAATCAAAGCTGGACTCTTCATGAGAATCTGACCCTGATATAGGAGACCTTGATCCCCTAGGAATCATATCTGAGAATCAATCCATAGTCTCACAAGGTCTGCATGCTAAAAATCGCTTGGCCAATCCAGAACCATCAGAATAACCCACAAAAAGTATTTCACTATCTTTCTCGAGGATTTCACTCTCAGAACCCAGGAAGGAAACAAACAGCTGTCCCTCTGACCACAGCTAGACTAGAATATCTATCCCTTTAGAGATGCACTTCCAGTGATAACTGAAGAATCATAGGGCCATGGCATTCTTATGAGTTGTTGTTAGGACCATGTGTGGAAGTTCCCATCAATCCATCATCTTCTAAAAAGTCTTCCAGCTGAGTTCCCACTCTCTGGGAACAAACACATACAGAGATGGACTGGATGTTTCCCAGTCCCACAATATTGCAGAAGATTTTCTTCTGCCCACTGAAAAATAGAAGGCTCGTGTCCTTGGATACCCCTCACATAAGCCACTGCAGTGGCATTGTCAGAGAGAACGTGGACTGCCATTTTCTTTACCAAAGACAGGAGAAGCAGAGGTGGAAATGCAAAACTAATCTGAAGGCCCTGGTTTCCAGCCTGTTTGTGGGCCATGAGACTTCTTCCTATGACCATACCCCCTCAGCAACCCAGTCCTAGTAGTGGGCTCCTCACTCCAACAAACTTGCAATTGTTATGAGGAGCACCCACTAAGGAGGTTCTAGACTCATTCTCCTCAGGAAGTTCAATAATAGTGCACCCCAAGAGGTTTTGACTCCTCAACCCTGAGAAAGGAAAGCAAACATCATAGTCCTGAAAATGGAGGACTCAGTGAGACAGATGAAAAACTGCAGGACACATGTGGGCTCTGACCAACTGAGCCAAATCTATGGAGGCTGCCATGAAACCCAGGAGCTGTAGATGATCTTAAGCTCTGAGAGCCTTCTGAGGAAGAAATTTCTCTACCTGACTCACAACTGGAACCACTCTCTTGAGCTAGGTAGGTTTGGCCTGCTTTGGTATCAAAGAGAGATTCCAGGTATTCTGGAAACTGGAAAGAAATAGCTTGCTCTTGGCAAAGTTGATTATCTAGCCCAAGCCTTCTAAACTTGCATAGCTCTGATGGGAACCATAAAGGCCTTCCTGGTAGCTCTTGGTTCTGTTAAACAAAATAGCCAAAGTATGGACGAAGTATATTCTATTCTTTTCGTAAGAAAGTGCTACCACTATAGTTAATGTTGGAAACTTCTTGGAGTCGTGGCAGGATCAAAACGAGTGTACCTTTTACTGAAAAGTGCTTTTCTGGATACAAAAAAAAGAAAGAAAACCAGAAGCTATGATGATATTTCCAGATGAGAATATAGAAGTAAGCCATGGAAAGGTTCTGAAAAGATATTCCAAAACTCACTCTGCTATACAGTCACTAATACTGATCAAAGGGTTTCCATACTGAAATGGGAAATGTGACTATTGCTGCTTATCCCTTTCAAATTGAGGATAGGAATACAGGAACATAAGATATGCAATAATGGATCAGACCAAGGGTCCAGGACAGTATCCTGTTTCCAACAATGGCCAATCCAAGTCACAAGTACCTGGCAACTACCCAAAATTAAATATATCCCATGCTACTAATGCCAGTAAATAGCAGAGGCTATTCCCTAAGTAAACTTGATTAATAGCAGTTTATGGATTTCTCCTCCAGGAAGTTATCCAAACCTTTTCTAAACCAGTTAGACGAAATGCCCTAACCACATCCTCTGGCAACAAATTCCAGAGCTTAATTGTGAATAGAGTGAAAAAATTTCCTCTGATTTGTTTTAAATATGCTATTTGCTAACTTCATGGAGTGCCACCTAATCCTATTATTTGAAAGAATAAATAACCGATTCACATTTATCCTTTCTAGTCATTTCATAATTTTATAGACCTCTATCATATCCCCCCCCCCCCCCCCCCAGCCATCTTCTGCAAGCTGAACAGCCCTAACCTCTTTAGCCTTTCCTCATAGGGAAGCCATTCCACCCCCTTTATCATTTTGTTCTCTGTACCTCCATTTTTTTTCTTCTCTCTCTCTTTTTTTTTTTTTTTAAGTCAAAGGGAGAAAGGAAAGAGGGAGGCAGAAGAAGTGGAAGACAAATCAAAACAGAAGCACCTGCTGAGCCAAAAACAAGCTTCCATCTTCTAAGTTCTATCAAACCCCTTCTGGGGCTGGGAGCCTTACAACGGATTCGCTTAACTGGAAAGCGCCAGAAACCTGACCCGCAGTTCGCTATCAAAGCAGAAAAGGCTGACAAACTCAGAACTGTCAAACGTTTTCCACCAGACTGGGAAAAGGCCAAAGCCTGGAAGCCAAATTCTTGCTGCATTAGACATGCCTGTCCTGCATCTGCTGGAGACACGGAATACTGGCTTTTTGCTAGAGTTGCACCAGGGTAACTTCCAATGTTGATGTCAAGGAAAAAAGCATGTTTAACAACTTTTATATTCTGCTATCTCTGCATATTGATCGACATGGATATAAAAAAAAACAAAACAATAAAACATTAAACGTTCAGAAAACTCACTTCAATTACTGCATTTTTCATTAAAATAAAAGGTTTTAACTTGCTTTCTAAAAGATTAGGGGGGGGGGGGGCGTAGCGATGACGTAGACCTGAGCATGCGCTCCAATATCTCGCTCCCTAGGGGCCTGCTGGGCTTCCTTAAATTTGCAATTATACAAGCAGCATAATTTCTTGTAAAGTGGTAGAACTGCGAGTGGAACACCTAGGGCATCGATCAGTGAAGCCAGTGGCATGATGGTGGGTTGCCCAAAACAGGCCGGTGCAGAGAAGTATGGATACCGCAAGGACAAGATGGCACTCAGACGCAGTAATTCACGATCTCCCTCGAACTATGTTCACAGCTCTGGCCGACCAACTTCAGTGTATCTACTCATCTACAGACGAGTTCCGGGAACAGGTGGAAACCTATAACACTTCCCTGCATGGGTTGTGCAATACGCTGTCTGAACATGAGAAATGCATGGCCACGCTTGAATCGGATGCTGCAGCGGCCAGCAAAAAACAAACATCTGTCGCTCGAGGAAAAGCTTGACGACCAGGAGAACTGCAGCAGGTGGTGGCTCCCAGAGCAGCTACTTGTCAGCACAGCAAATAGGCCGATCCTAGTGGAGTGCGTGCATTGGCTGGGCCCCAGGGGCCAGGATCTACAGAAGCGGAGGCAAGTCATCGTTAAATATCTGAATTATACTACTAAAATGAAAATCTTACAGGTGTATCGCAACAAGCTTGATGTTGTCTACAAGGAGGCTAAGCTGCTCATCGTCCCAGATTTTTCAAGCAAGGTGCAGGAAGCTCGGAAGGAGTTTTCTCCATATTGCACTCAGCTTTTTCAGCATGGTATAAAGTTCACGGTGCAATTCCCTGCTTGTCTGAAAGTTTTTCATAATGGTGGGCCCCACTTGCTCGCAACTCCCCAAGAAGCCAAAGCGGTTATGGATAAACTGCAATGACTGTCTTGGAGATGCCTGCGCTGCTTCCTTTTTGTCTTTGCCTTGGGGGTCCTAGGTGTCTGACGCTCCCTTATTTGATTTTGCTACATGGGACCTATTCTTGGCTTTCTCTTCTTTTTTGATTGGCTTAACCCATAGTCTGGACTGATCCGGATACGTATAGGGAAGGAAGTTTTAGTGATAATCAAGACTAAATGATTTCTTTTTAGCCAATCTATGTCTGCTATACAATGCTTGAATTTTATAGTTGGTTGTCATTGACACAAGGCACATAAAATTGTATGTTATCCACATATACATATACAGATTTTTTTTTGTTTTCCTTCTGATTAAAAAAGTTGTTCCGTCTGTTACAGTTCTCTATCCCCGTTCGATGTAAACCGATTTGATATGGTATTTAACCATGAAGGTCGGTATAGAAAAATGCTAAATAAATAAATAAATATATGTAATATACTAGCCCCAGATGTTTCAATACTGTACTGACTGAGGTTAAGTATATATGAAAAACAGTGCTGATGACAAAGCTGATTCTTGCGAGACATCATGCTCCAGTTGTTTCCAAGTGGAAAACACCTCACCTATTTATACCCGCTGTTGTTTATCAGTTAGAAAAGAGCCAAACCAGGCAAGTAATATACCACCAACTCCTATTTGTGCTAAGCACTCCAACAGCATGACATGATTTACAGTATTGAATGCCACTATAAGGTCCAATTGGACCAACAATCCTACTTGCCTTTAATTATTGATGCAAGAAACCCATAAATGATAAATGTAGGGTTTCTGTGCCATGCTTCTTTCTGAAACTATATTGTGGTCCAAAATTTTAAATTTATCTAGATAATCTAGATGCATTTTTCCACTATTTTGCCTAGAGCAGGGATATTTGATAATGGTCAATAATTTGAAACAACGTCAAAAGCTAAAGCTGAAGTTTTCTGCACCAATTTTATAGCTGCTTGTTTAAAACACAGGGGCAAACTGCCTTCTGGTAACGGTTTGTTAGTGATTTGGTGCATTACTTTATATGAAACATCCTTTGCAATTTTTATAGCACTAAATGGGCACAAGTCGAAAGTTGAGAAAGAGTAAAGTCCATTAATCACTGATGTTATTTCAGATAAAGAGGTCTTTTGAAATTCTGACCACCTTAATTCACAGCCTTGTTTTGACATCAAATGTGCTACAGGAATAGAACCTAGTTGAGCTTAAATTTGCTCAATTTTATCCTTAAAATGATCAATTAACTTGTCACAACTAGGGAAATGTGGTCAATTTGGTTAGCAGCAAGATGCTTCACCACATTAAAGAGTTCTACAGATCTATTTAGTGATCCCTCAATTCAACTTTTCTTTTTATTGTTACAAAGTATTTTTATATAAATTTAACCGATTCAAATATTAACTCAATGTTCTTATCTCTATTTTATCTCCATTTTCTTTCTAATCTGCATAATAATTGCTTTTGTTCAAATAGCTCCACTGTATACCATGGTTTCCTTTCACATGTCCTCTGTCTTCAAGTGCTAGTAGAGTGAAAAAACCCACACGTCTGGACTGGTGTAGCAGGATGATAAGAAATGTAATTTTAAAAATTATTTTAAATTGCCTGGAGGAACTGAATGCCTTCTTGTGAAAAGGAATCAGCTGTTGGTTCCTGAACTCCATTGCTCTGTAAAGGCCCCAATTACAGCTGCTCTGTTTCTAGTTAGACTCAAGTATGTATGTTCTCACCTACAACTCCATGATATAAACATATCATGCAATTACCTGCCCACCACTTGTCAGGAGAAAGAAACAAAACTCAGAATCTGAGCTAGTAACAATGAGTGTTAGAAAAATGTGTCTAACTATGAAATGGAGCTGATCTAACTCTGCAGTGAAATAGCAGACACATGCTCCACTACCTTATTTTCATAATTAAAAGCGAAGAGCCTTTTCAAAACAGAGAAAAGAATGAGACCCAGCACCTGTGACAATGCACTATTCTTGTCATTTACCCTTACTGCTGTGCATTAAAAAAGTGAGACAAAAACAGCAATCAAAAAGCACTCAAGGGAACTAACCCACTGTTGTAAAGGTGAAAACTTTCCCGTCACAGCTTTCAAGGCTTCTTGGCTTGCGATTCCTCCCACAGCCGCTGCCAGAGGAGTTAAAAAGCCACGTGCAGTCCAGGACAGCCATTTCACAATGTCTTCATCCATCTCGGGCTGCAGAGTAACTCATCACAGTAAGAACAGGATCATCAATTATACAGATTTAATGCTAGTCTCTCAAAAGGCCAAGGACTTTAATGCAGATACCCAAGGAAAGTTAAATCACACATCCTCACCTGCAGTACGATTGTTTTCTAAGAAGTTAAATAAACACATCTCTGTAAGGTCATTAGTGATCAAGAAGTTAGCAGTGTTTTTGACCCCCTGAAGATATTAATTTTTACTATATTATTCGGTGCCTTGTCTTCACAATCTTTTTCATATAGTCTAAAAAGTACAACGTTAAAATGTATTAAAATAACTGGTTCACTGATCTATACAACATACTCTACACTTTCATGGTGATTGAATTATAGTTTTCCCCAGGTAATTAAAGAATTAAAAACAAAAAACAAACCCTCGAATGCACAAGTCTTCATGCATCCACTCAGTAATCAGTGGAAGCCATTGTGTAGCAACAGGCATGAGATGTTTATGGTATCTATCAACTCTGCACAGCAGGATGGTACAGTTATTGCCCATTCCTCTTGATAGAAAAACTCCAGTTCTTTCAAGTTGACTGGGGAATGTTTATTGCAGCCTTCAAGTCTTGGAAAAGATTTTCTATTGGATTGGGTCAGGGCTTCCACACAGCCACTCAAGGACATTCACTTTCTTCTTGCTGAACAACTGCATTGTTGATTTTACTTTGTGCTTAAGAACATGTATTTATTTATTTATTTATAAGCTTTTTTTTATATACCGGCATTCGTAGGACTCATCATGTCGGTTTACAGGTAACTATAAGTAGGAAATTACAATGAATGAAGATAGAGGGCTGACTAAGGGGAGGGGGCAAGGGTCGAATATAATGGATATGAGGGGAAGGGGGGAGAGAAGAAGTGGGGAAAGTGGGTAACTCAAAATTACCAGGTCAAAAGGGAAAGAACATTTTTACAAAATTTACAGAGCATGTCACAACAGAAAAAAAGTTGTGAATGGTCAGGAGGCAAGACAATATGCAATTATATACCGATTTGTAGAGGGCTGGGTGGGAGGGTAGAGCTGGGGTGACAGAGGGGAGTGGACGGCTGACCATGGAGCTAGGGTGGTTCCGTGGTGCTTACTGTCTGGGATTGATTAGAATCAGGATAGGCCAGCTTGAATAGCCAAGTCTTGATTCCTTTTTTGAATTGGTTAGGGATGGTTCTAAACGGAGCTCAGCTGGAAGGGAGTTCCAAAGGGTGGGGCCAGCAATGGAGAAGGCTCTTTCTCTTGTGGTCGTGAGGTGTGCTGTTTTGATTGATGGGGTGTGGAGGGTACCTGCAAGGGAGGTTCTGGTGGGGCGGTTAGAGGAACGGAAGCGTGGCATGTCTTCCCGCCAAGGGGAATTGTTTTTGTGTAGCGTATTATGTAGAATGGTGAGGGTTTTGTATATGGTGCGGAAAGAGATGGGGAGCCAATGCAGGTCTTTTAGAATGGGGGTGATATGGTCCCTTTTTCGTGTGTTGGTTAAAACTCTCGCCATGGCGTTCTGTAAGATTTGTAGGGGTTTGATGGTGGAGGCAGGGAGACCTATGAGGAGGGCATTGCAGTAGTCCAGTTTTGAAAGAATGATCGTCTGCAACACTATGTGGAAGTCCTGGGCGTGGAGGAGGGGTTTAAGATTTTTAAGAATTTGGAGTTTGTAGAAACCCCCTTTCAGAAGCGATTTGATGTAGGGTTTGAAGCTTAGGTGTTGGTCTAGGGAGACACCTAGGTCTCTTACAGAGAGCAGAGGTGTGTGTGTTTGTGTGATGTTGTGCGTGGTTTGATGGGTAGTATGGTCTGGTTGATTTGAAAGGATGAGGATTTCTGTTTTTGAGGCATTGAGCGCAAGGTGGAGGTTGGAAAGTAGTGAGTTGATAGATACAAGGCAGGTTTCCCAGAAGTGCAATGTTTCCTTGAGAGAATTCTGAATGGGGATGAGTATTTGTACATCATCCGCATATAGGAAGAATTTCAGGCCAAGATTTGAGAGTAAATCTAGTTCTAACATTATCCATATGAGAGGTGAATTTTCTTCCCAGTCCATGTACCATCCATCTTCACATGTCTCCCTGTTCCCACTGCTGCAAAGCATTCCCACAATATAATGCTGCCACCACCATGCTTTAGTATAGGAGCTAGCCAGTGTTCCACACAGAATGTCATGATTATCTACCTGTTGGTGAGATTATACATATGCACCTTTGTCATATCGGGGACTAGCTTATGGCCAAGTCTTTTTATTGCGATAATGCTTATGAAGCATCTATTACTTTTCCCTTACAACTTTGTTTTATTTTACATGCTAAAGGATCACAGATTTCTTCATAATTGAAGACTCATATCCTTCTAGCACCTGCAGAGCAGAGGTGTGTGTGTTTGTGTGATGTGGTGCTGGATTACATCTAAAATGGGGCTAACATATACAGTTTCTCCTTTTTTTGTTTTAACCTATTCTTGGGAATTTGGCCAGTCAACTAGGGCTGGAGAGTAGGGTCTTTGCTACCTGGTCATACCAAGGGATTTTTATTTTGTCACAAGCTATAGATGACCGAAGACAAATGCTCTCTTGATTCTATGTAAGACATTTCCTGAGCTCACTATGTCGCCACTTAATTTTCTACAACTGCGACACTATGTGAAGTCTTTAGACACGAACACTCTTGCAGCTAAAGGATGAGAGGTGTTTCAAGACTGGTTGGACTTGGACGACTCGTTCAAACATTCACTATCTTCTTTCCATAAATCTTTGAAGTTCTCTTTTGGTGCCATCTCTCCTTAGAACCTGTATGGTCCAAATGGATCCAAGAACTACATGCCCCTGTTTCTTTGTCAGACTTTAAAGCTTGCTATGGGCATCTTTCTAGGGTCTCGCAAAATGCGCAGCTGCATGAATTGCAATTTAGAATACTGTCTAGAGCATACATATCCCAACGGCAAGCTTTTCTCATGAGGTTAACAGATTCAAATTTATGTAATAAATATATGATTGCTGTGAGTACACTGGGTCTTCTTTTTGGTATGTTCTAATGTTCTAATTCTTTTTGGTATTGTTCTAATGTTCAAGTTTTCTGGAAGCAGGTATTTGACTATATAGATGCTATTTTGTCTATACATTTATCTTTTACTGAACACCTTGCTATATTTGGGCTCTTTCCGTTAGCGAGAGTCTACAATTTTGCACTTTTAGAGATGAGATGTGGATTCTTCCTTTGCATTTTGGAGGAATGCTATCCATCGTCTATTAATTATGGAATTGATGGTGGGTAAAAGGAGTCATCCTACTAAGAAATGAAGAATTTTGAATATATGGCTTCCTAATTTGGGCTCTCTACCTACACAGGCTAGAAGCTTGCTTCTGAACACCTATTGATGGACCTTTGCTGGTTAACACTGGACTCACATCTTGGGGGGGGGGGGGGGGGGGGTGGGGTGGATTGTTGCTCATTTCTTTGCTGATTTAGTTCCGAATATATTATGTTCCTGTTGTATTCACAGTCAAAACCAACAGGTTGAGCATTTGTTCTTTACAATTTGCTCTATTGGAGTTTCTTGTATATTGATTCTTTGTTAATGATAATACTACTATTAATAATAATAAAAAGATTTAAACAAAAAGTAATACTAGGCCTTACAGTTACCTCCCACAGCAGTTTCTTTAACCCATGGCTACTGATTTTGGAGGATGTCCTAACTGCAGCAGTCTCTTGGTGATGTCAAACTGTTTCCACTTGACAATAATAGACTTCCAAATGCCCCAAGGGATAGTCAAACACACTGGTTTTCTTATAGCCTTCCCTCAATCTGTACTTTTGAAGATCCCAGAGTTCTTTTGGCAGCTCTTTGGCATATTTTGACCTTTGCTTCCAAAGTCATTTCATACAACAAAAATAACTCAAATCTGCATCCAGGGCTATTTGAAATCAGCTCAACTACTGTGGTTAGACACAGGTAGGCTCTATTTAACTTATGGGCCTTAAGAGAACTTTTTAAAATGGAGCTAATCTGGGTTTACCATGACAAAAGGTATGAAGACTTAGGCAATAAAGTTTGCTATTTTTTAAATTAACTTTTAGAATATTTCTATAATTGTTCTTTCACAATGAAAATATGAGCATGTCTTGTAGATCAGTGAAACAAACTACTTTAATATATTGCCATTTATTTTTAGGACAGCAGAATGTGAAAAATGCACAAGGGTGTGAAGACTTTTCCAAGACACTGTATATTCTTAACTATCTCAATTAATCATCTTTGGTGACTCGCTTAAGTTCTTCTAGAGTTTCAAAAACTCTCAACTCAGTATGCCTGCACTCTAAATATAACACTAAATGTTGGCATTATGCAAAGATTGGGACTTTTCCCATTCCTAGCAGAAACAGGGAACTGAGGACCAGAGACGGGAATCAAACCCAGGTGCTCCACATGAGGGTACAGCACCATCGCTGACCCATCCCACTACTCAAATAGTCTTAAACCCATTTTCCTACTAATACTGAGAAAGTTCAGCATGAAGGCACTGACTGGATTATTTAGCCAGTAGTCACTGTACAATTCACTCAAACTAATGAATAGCCTCGCTACTTTAAAAACAAAGCCAATGCCAAACAAAAGAATTTTATGGCAACATTTTTGATTAAACCTAAACCATTAGGATACTTATTTGGCTATGATTCTTCTAGATGAAGAACTAAAGCTTCAGTACTGCCTATGACCCTTAAAAAGCAGTCTATCTTGCCCGTTTTCCCTCTGTTGATATACTTATAGATCCATCTTCTCCAAAAGTTATTTCATGCAGGTCATGGAGTCAGAACATTTTTTGAATTTGGCATGCAATTCTAAACTATTTTTCTTCCCTTATCAATATACACTCAATTTTTTTTTTGGGGGGGGGGGGCAAGGTCAGAAATGCTACAGCTCCCTTCCTGCCCTTCCTTTCATTACATCACCAAGAAGCCTATCAGTCGCGCCACCCAGGCATCCCCTTGCATTTTCTACCTAGGCATGAATAGAGTCCAGAGCAGACAGCTCACTGGTGGGGTTTTATACTTTTTAATTGCATTTTGGAAAATGTTATTGCTATATCTTTTGAATTATATATTGTATTGAAACACTGTAAACCACTTTGAGTTCCTTAGGGAAAAAGGAAGAGTAGAAGCTTAAGGATAAATATCTCTCATTTATTTAATTTTTTTTATTTCATTCCCAATCAGATAACTTGAAGTTAATTGAAAGTTTTTCCTCTCCCTGGATCAGTCACACCATTATAAATCTCATTAAGTCTTGCTTATCCTCTGAAACCTGTGCTAGTACCTCTCTGATGGCTCTAAATGCAACATACATGCTTAACATACAAAAGAGTGAGGGCTTACAAAATTTGCAAACCTTAAAATGTGAAAACAAGATGTGTGTGTCTTACAGAAGGTCTCTTGTACTTGCTCTGTTGGGGTGGAAGAAAATGTAGGTAGGTGTCTGCGTGTGGCTCTGAGGGGGAAGGAATGGCAGAGTGTGGGTTGGTAACCTTGAATGGGATGTGGGTGGTGCATGTGTGTTGTGGGGATGGTGTGAGAGCATGTGGAGGGAAGGCACTCTTTCCCTGCATGCACACTGTCCCCCATGTACATATGTAGGGGAAGCAGTTTCTCCCCCTCCACATGTGTGAAGAGAGGGGCTATGGGAGACAGCACACTGTCCCCCACTTTACACTCTCCATGATGCTCTCCCTTCACTCGTGGGTGTGTGGAAGAAGACTGGGGTGTAAATGTGGGGGTGGGAGTGTAGGTATGTGGTTATGTGGGTCTGGCAGGTGGGTAAGTAAGAGTGTTGTATGTGCCTGCAGTCCTTTCCCCTCGCGCTCCCCACTTTGTTCCCTTCTCCCCCATGCACTCCTGTCCCTTCCCCTTCTCACCCTACTCCTTTTACTAGCCCCTTTCCTTCCTTCCGTCCCAAACTTCTTCTCTCCAACCCCTCCCTTAGAAACATAAAACATGATGGTAGATAAAGACCATATGAACCATCTACATCTCCTGCTTCGCTCACTCTTCTCATTTACTCCTCTCTTCACACTCACTCCTCCCCTTTTCTCTCACTCTCAACACTCCTTTCCCACCTCAGATCTATTCCTACTGCTGGTGGGGCCTGGGAAACCCCATCAGCCTTTCTGCTTCCAGCACCAACTCCACCAGTGGCTACTGTGGTGCTGATCCCACTGCTCCTTGTCCTATTCCCATACGACATCTGCGTTGGTGGCCCATCCTCCAGATCCAGGTGAGAGTTGCTATATGTATGCATGTGCAGATACGCCATGTTACCTACCCAGAAGCCCTAATACAGGGCTTCTCAAACTATGGGTTGGGACCCCAAATGGGGTCACAAAACATTCAGCTGAGGTCACAAGTGCCTCAAACGGCAGCACTTCTTAGAAACCAGCAGCAGCAGCAGTGGAAGTCAGCATGGAGTCTGTGAGCCAGCATGCATGCATGCACAGGCTTTGCAGTGGTCCCTCTGGTACCAGGAAGCCCGGCACGAGGAAGGGATCAGGACCTCTGCAGTGCACTTGCACCAGCTCACAGGCCCTGTGCTGACTTTCATTACTAATATTGCTGCTGCTTGCAGATCACCATTGGGCTTAGGTCCAGCCGTGAGGTGAGGAAAGGGCTGAGTGTGCCCTCTCATCAGCCTGCCCTCTCTTCTCACTAGGTTTCATCCACCTTTACACTGGGGTCCTGGGGGATGTTTAGAGAAGAAGCTGTTAGAAGGGAGGAATCAGATGGAGGAAGGTTAAAGGTAGAATTAACTGGAGAGGAAATGGGTGTGGAGGGGGATGAAAGAAGATTGGTGATGTAATAAAGGAGCTGGGGGAGTGACAGGGGGATCAGGGGGATGTGAGAGAAGGGTTTGAGGGGAAGCTGGGAGGTGAGGGAGGATTGGGGGGGGGGGAAATGACAAAAGGATCAAGTTGGGGGTTATAAGAAAAGCATAGAAGTGAGAGAGGACCAGCAGAGGATATAAATAGGGCTGAAGCAGGGGAGGAATGGGCAGGAAAGGTGAGAAGAGCTGGGGGCTGAGGGATATCAGCTGGAGGGGAGTTTGAAAGAATGTATATGCTGGAGGAAGGGGTGGAAGTTGATAGAAAGGATTGACGAGAGAGGGTGGAGTTAAGAAAGGAGATTAGCGGGAGTGCGGTGAGGGTGAGAACAGAGTGATTGTTGGCAGGGGAATCACACTCCTAATTTGGTTGTCCCCTGGGTCATATGAATTTTTGAAATGCTAAAATGAGGTCACATTGGCTAAAAGTTTGGGGAGCCCTGCCCTAATATTTTTATAATAGAAAAAATTAAAATACAAAAACTAGCTACTTAAAATGTTTCCAAATTCCCTCTCAAAGGACTAGAAACAACTTAGCCTACTAGGATCCTCAATCAATGTTACAAGCCCAAATCAGGCCAGGTTAGTGCTCCCAAAAGGGAAACATTCATCTTTTGCACCCTTTGGAGGCAATCCACTTCTGATCGTAGTAGGCCTAAGAGTTTGTATTTTTACTGTAGTCAGTAACTTCAAACATCTTTAGTAGTTTGGATGCTTTAAAGCTTACAAAATAATGACTATCATGGCAGACCCTTTAACTATAGTAGCAATTATAAAAAAAATCCCATTATGCTCTACTGATAATTAGTGTGATAACGTTATCATTCATAACAGCATGTTATAACTTTATAAACATTTCTTAATTCTGTGCAACTTACTTTGCTTTCCAGTGTTTCACTTACAGCTTCTGTGAGATTAAGCAGTTCTGTGGCATCCTGAAGACATCTAAGATCAAGAAAAATACAACCAGATAACTGAAAACCTCTTGGTATGGCCTATTAATTTCCTTTCCTTGAATACTGTTAGTCCAATCCAGCCATGTGGGTTATCGCTGACTACTATCAGATACAGTCAGAGGACACACCTTTTCCAGCAACATCATCTTTTAGCCTATATGATGCAGTCAATGCAAAATGCCAATATTTTATGTCAAAGCAATGGAAGCAAAAAAAACAAAACACCCCTAAATAAAAGATAAAACCTTAAGATATCTTAAAAAATAAGAGGAAAATCTTTGAAGATAAATCCTCTTCCTCAAAATCCCAACAGGAGAAAACAAGGAAGAATGAGAGCAGACAGAAGTAAGAACAGTACATGGGTTCTCCCCATAATAAGAGAATGAAATCTTCTGCAAGACTTGAGATCTACAATCTTTAATAACAGAGCAACCACTGACCTCCCAGGAGGGACCTGGACCGGTCTAGTTGGATTCAAGAAAAATAAATCAACAGTTAAAACTAAATTTGTCTGTCCTTATTCTGTCAGACTAGTCCAGGCATGTGCAATTTATCCAAGCCCTTATTAACACGGACTGCCCTGAGAATGCCTGCCCTAAAAGCCACATCACTCTTGACTGGTACACCTAATCTCTAATGGGTAGTGAAGAAATGCAAGGAAGGTCTTAAAAATGTCCTCTAGCACAACAGTTGAAGCTTCTGCCCAAAAAGAAGCCTGTGTTTCTTTTGAATGAGACAGGACAGCCTCTGGAACATGCCATCTCCTGAGCAAATAGGCAAAGGACATAGCTTCCATCTATTGAGACAATGAAAACTTAGAAGCTGCCTCACCTGTATGAGGCCCCATGAAAAGCTAAAAAAAAAAAGTTTTAATCTGTCTTTCAAAAAGGGATTTACAACCTTCAAATATCTAAGGAAGATACAACCAAGAAACACCAAGGACCTGCCCTTATGAAACTCCCATCAATAAAATACAAATAGGCAAATTGTCTGGTTTAGATGAAAGACATATGACCGTAGGCATAAAAAGCAAAATTGCTTACCTTGTAATAGGTGTTATCCAAGGACAGCAGGATGTAGTCCTCACATATGGGTGACGTCATTGATGGAGCCTTATTGCGGGAAACATTTCTGTCAAAGTTTCTAGAAACGTTTGACTGGCACTGTGAGGCCACTGAGCATGCCCAACATGCCATGATATTCTCTGCCACAGGGGTCTCACTCTAGTCTCGTATGTAGCAATAAGCTTTAGCAAAAATAAAACAATAAACTAATAATTGGAAGGAGACCCAACTCCACGGGGTGGCGGGTGGGTTTCGTGAGGACTACATCCTGCTGTCCTGGGATAACACCTATTACAAGGTAAGCAATTTTGCTTTATCCCAGGACAAGCAGGATGCTAGCCCTCACATATGGGTGGATTAGCAAGCTAGAGGCTGATTCATTGGGGATTGAGACAAAAGTGAATTATTGTTGTGGAAATGAGTCAGCCGAAGATCACAGCAGGTTGGATGTAGAAGGAGTTGGGTTTAGACTGGAAACAAGCAGTACCGCTTCTTTGATGAATAACGTCAAGTCTTGTGGTACTGGGGGAACGCTCGACACCGGTGGAGACGGAGATAGTATTACTTGCGGTGGAGCCGGTTCTACTGAGGGAGGCCTAGGCGACGGCGAGGTATCCTTGTGTTTAGGCCGTTTTTCACGCGGTTCCTACTGGGAGGAAACAGTCGGTGATGTCGAGGCGTGCCGATGACTATGTTTATGTCTAGGCCTTACCTCCCTATCCGAACGTATCGATACCGTCGACGGTGTTGGCGAGGGTCTGTCTCCCGAACCGTCCGGTCGGCGCTTTTTCAGCAAGATTTTCTTGGGAGCTCCTGCCGGTGATGACTTCGATGAAGTCGATGTTGAAGGAATCAATTGTAGGTGGAAAAGTTGTTCTATTTTTTCCTGTTGCAATTTTCGTCCTTTTGGTGTCATTTCCTGGCATTGCTGACAGGAGGAAATGTCGTGTTTTTCACCCAAACAGACGCATTCTAGATGCGGGTCTGGGATCGACATTGTGCGATTACAGGTCGAGCATTTTTTGAAACCCGACGCCATGGTGACATCGACGGCCATCGATGACCGAGAAAAAATTTGAATTAGCGTTATTAAAAATAAACGTTGAAATACCTCACCAGCCGATGAGGAAGAGAAAAGAGTGAGATCCCTTGAGGGAAAGATTTTCAAATAATGACTTTTTTTAGTCATAAACTGAGAATAAGTCTCAGAGGGCTCCGATAACCGTGATACTTGCAGCAGCGCAGAAAAACAAAGACTAGAGTGAGACCCCTATGGCAGAGAATATCATGGCATGCTGGGCATGCTCAGTGGCCTCACAGTGCCAGTCAAAAGTTTCTAGAAACTTTGACAGAAGTTTTTCCCGCAATAGGGCTCCATCAATGACGTCACCCATATGTGAGGACTAGCATCCTGCTTGTCCTGGGATAAAGGATAGTATTGACCAAGAGAAGAAAAAAATTTGTGGAAAAACATCAGATAAAGGTCTCTGTAAGACAAGGCCTGCAACTCTGACACCCATCTCGTAGAGAAAATGGACACCAGAAAGGGAGGTCCACCAGTCAATCATCTGAAAAGTTTCTTCGACTGAGCTCTAACTCTCTGGGTTCTGAGTTCCTGCTGGGAAAGTTGGCTGAATTTTCATTCCTGAAATGTGCACTGCTGGGATTTGCAGGTGATCCTGCTCTGCCCACTGAAACAGCAGAGCCACCTCTTAAGCAACCATCATAAGAACATGTTCCAAATATTCACCTATCTGTTCATATAAGCTACTGCTGTGCCATTGTCCAAGAGCACCTAAATTGCCTCCATTCACCAGTAGAAAAAAAATGTAGCAGAGCTAGTCTAATTGCCCTGGTTTCCAACCTGATGGACCATGAGGCCACCTCCTTGATCCAAAGACTTTAAGCTACTTGATTGCAATACTGGGTTCCCCAGCCTACCAAGCTCAAATCTAATGTGACCATCTTCCAAATGGGATGCTCTAGATTCATTCCATCTTACAGTCTGAAGGGAGCGGACCACTATGACAGCACTTCCCTAACAGTCATAGAGAAGTAAAGAAGAATTTTATAACACTTTGATTGTACAGAAATCAATGAGACAGAATCAAAGATTGGAATGCCCAAAGTGATATAGTGAAATTAAAAGGTCACAAGGAGCAATGTGTAGAGGCAGATGAAGAAATGGCAAAAATTTTGTATTATATACTTCAGGTCGGTGTTCACTAAAGATGCTGGGGAAAGACCATTGCTGATTTACAGGTCCGTAGATGGAAGTGGGGTAGAAGAAACTCCATTTACAGAAGAGAATGTATGAGAAGAGCTAGGAAACAAAGTGGACAAGGCCATGGGGCTGGATGAGGTACATCCCAGGATACTGAGGGAGCTCAGTATTTTGGGATGCTGAAAAATCTGTTTAATAAATTCCTGGAAATGGGAGTGATGCTGTGCGATTGGAGAACAGCAATTGTAGTCCTGCTTCACAAGGGTGATAGCAGAGAGGAAGCTGGAAACCACAGTCTGGTTAGCCTCATCTCAATGGTGAGAAAATTAATGGAGACTCTGTTAAAGAAAGAATAATTAATAATCCAGTGGATTGCTGGACCAGAGGCAGCATGGATTCACCAGGGAAATTTGTCACACAAATCAGATTCATTTTATTGATTGGGTAACTAGATAATTGGATCAAGGAGGAGCACTCAATTTGATTTACTTGGATATCAGCAAGATTTTGATACAGTCCCGCACAGGAAGCTTGTGAATAAAATGAGAAGCTTGGGAGTGGATTACAAACTGGTTGACTGACAGGAGACAGCATGTAATGGTAAATGGAACCTTTTCTGGAACCATGTTAAGTGGAGTCCCCAAGGGATCGCTTTTGGGTCCAGTTCTGTTCAATATTTTTGTAAGCGACATTGCGGAAGAGATAAAAGGTAAAGTTTGTCTATTTGCGGATGATACTAAGATCTGCAACAGAATGAAGGAGTAGAGAGACTGGAAAGTCATTTAAAGCTTGAAGAGTAGTTGCATTTCTTTGCATTGAAGCCCAGCTGCCAAATCTTCAAAGTCATGCATCTGGGATGTGGTAATCCAAAAGTTGCATGTGATGGGGGGTGAAAGACTAATGTGCATGGACTGAGAGAAGGACCTTTGGGTGATCATATCTGGCGATCTGAAGGCAGCGAAGCAATGTGACAAGGTGATAACTAAAGCTAGAAGAATGCTAGGCTGCACAGAGAGAGGATTAACCAGCAAGAAAGAAGTGATAATGCCTTTGTACAGGTCTTTGGTGAGGTCTCACCTAGAGTAATGTATTCCGTTCTGGAGCTTGTATATCAAAAAGGACAGACACAGGATGGAGGCAGTCCAGAGAAGGATGACCAAAATGGTGTGATGTCTATATCACAAGACTTATGAGGAGAGGCTGAAGGATCTGAATATGTATACCCTGGAAAAGAGGAGGTGCAGGTGAGAAATGATACAAACCTTCAGATACCTGAAAGGTTTTAATGCTGCATGAACTTCTACTGTTTCCTTTCCAATGGAAAAGGTTTGAACTAGGGGTCGTGAAATGAAACTCCAGAAGGGAAACAAATCTGTCAGGAAATACTTCATGGAGAGGGTGACAAGTGCCTGGAATGCCCTTCCAGAGGAGGTGGAGAGGATGAAAACAGTAAGCAAATTCAAGAGGGCATAGGATAAATACTGTAGATCCCTAGAGGTTAGAGGTTGGAAAGGAAGAAAAGGGGACTTGGGGTTAACCTGATTAAAGGTAACAACTGCCACATGGAATTGCAGTCACTACCTTTATTCGGAAGTCATGTGATTACTACCATTAACTGATTAGCCTTGATGCTTTTGGTGCAACTACAACATCCCTCTCCACTCCAATGGTGGGGGAGAATTGGATTTATATATTTTAATTATTTACTTCTCAGATTTTCTATACCACACAGACATCTGGTCAGAGCAATGTACAACAAAAATATACAATAAATCACATTAAAATAAAATATTACAATTTAAAACTGTCAATGCTGTTATTTAAAACAAACCACTTATTCCTATTATAAATTTGGAAAAAGCCATGCCTTCACTTTCTTTCTGAACAACAAATAGCTCCTCTCCAACCTAATATCCAAAAGGATGAATTCCAGAGCATCGGCCCATACACTGAGACCAAAAAGACCAAAAGGTCTCTTTCTTAATCAATTTAACCGCAGGCACTATAAAAAATGGACCATCTGCCCATCGTAAATTAACCTTTCAGGTGTATCTCTACACTTGACTGATTAAATAATCTACACCCTCATTACAATTTGCCTTATATATTAGGATTCAGATGACAGCTAATGCTGGCCCCGACTTTTATAGTCTGGGGTACTGATATGTCAACATTTAGGGAAAAAGCATAGGACTGCTTCTATAGCCAAGACCAAAAGCAAAGCATGTTCAAGCAGCATGTCTGACTGTAAATATTACTACCCTTAATCCTCCTGGCAATACGATAAGACCTTTACAACCTTTGCAGAATGCCACAGCTAGGGTTCTAAGCGGATGTACAAAGTTTGTTCATATCACACCAATATTAATTTCTTTGCAATGGTTACCAAAAAATACAGAATTCATTTTAAGTTCTTTGCCTTTTACACAAATTTATTAACGGTAATAATACACAATGGCTCAATGAGGAACTGCATCTTTATACCCCTCAGAGAAATTTAAGATAGTCTAATAAAGGTGTCTAACAGTGCAACAGTTTTCGTCATATAGCCCAATAGACTAAATGTCCGACCCAGCCATTGTATATTCATTCGTGTTCATTCTCCAGTTTTTTCTGTCCTTTGTTTCCTGGCTACTCTAGCCCCCAAGTTTATTCTCCATGTTATTTGTATCTGCGCCTCGGCCTTCTTGTTATATGGTTTTGTTAAATTAACCCCTAAGTTTGATGTAAACCGGCCTGATATGAAGCTTGTCATGAAGTTCGGTATAGAAAAATGTTAAATAAATAAATAAAGGTCTTTTGGTGGTACCCTCTGTACGCATAGCGCATCTTAGTGAGGTTAGGGAGAGAGTCATATGAATAGCAGGACCTAAATTATGGAATTCTCTACTGATTGAATTAAGGCTGCAAACAGATTTTATGATTTTTTTAAAAAATTTAAAAACGTGGCTTTTTAAAAAAACCCTTTGAGGGGATGGAATAATTTGATATAATTGTGGCAAGGATGTTTAATGAATTTTCTGAAGAATGAGGCACGCTTTATTTTATGTTTTTTATGTCTTTTAGATTTATTTCATACTGTTATCTTGTTATTATTTTGGTATTTATTTGTTTTTAAGATATTTATTGTAATTTTGGATTATGATTTCTTGATTTTGCTATTGTATTTATTGTAAACAGTTGTGTTTGAATGCGGAACAACGGTATATAAAAGCTTTAAAAAAATAAATAAGGTTTGGAGGTAACCAACACAGAGTGGCAGTTACTACTCTAAACAGAGACATAGGAGTGACCTGCATGGAGCAGCAGTTATTACTTTATGAAATTTACTGGGCATACTGGATGGACCATTTGATCTTTTTCTGTCACTGTTATGTTACTATGCATATGAGTCCTGGCCCGAGGAACCAGATCCAGGGTGGCCACTATCTACCTCGGAAGCTGAAGACCCTGAGGACATTCTGAAACAAATACCTGCAATCAAGTCAGAATCTTGGTAATTCTTCCCTGTGTCAAATTCCCAAGTTTGGTACTGAAGTGAATACCTAGTTATATTTTAAAGATTGGGAAAGAAGGAAACGGATTGCTTTTTGTGAAGTTCACTGCAAAGCCTAACTTTTCCATAATCTCTCTACCCTGGTCCAAGAAACTAGCATTCCTGAAAGACTTGGCCCTTATTAGACAATTGTCCAGGTATGGATGAGCCAAGATGTTCTCCTCGTGCAGAAAGGCCATGAAAACCACCAACAACTTGAAGGCCTGTGGCACAGTGGTGAGGCCAAATGGAAGGGCTCAAAACTGGAAATGTTTTTCCAAAACATAGAAGCAAAGAAAGATCCAGAGACTGTACACATCTTGCCTCACCACCATACAACTGAGCAAAAAGAATCTATGCAAAAGTGGGATATCTGAAGACATTTGACGACACCTGCCATATCTAGAATGCAGTAGTAAGAACTGTCCATTGGGACTACAAAATATGGGGATACCATCCCCAAGCAGCACTGGAACCACAGCTTGAAGTCTCTCTGAAGTGACTTGCACGGTAAATCTCTTGATGACCAATACACATGGGGACACCATAAAAACATCTGAAACAGGAGTGGCAAACTTCAGAAAACAAAATCCAGGACTCACTGGTCTGAAATAATGTGGATCCAATCCTGTTATCATCAAAGGCAACCACCTACCAGGACAAATCATATAGAAGCCAACTTTCATTAAGCCGGATAGGTATTTCCTAAAGACCTGGCACTGCCATTCCTCACATTCCTGGTTCCCTGGAAGGACTAAAAGATTTTCCTCTGCCATATATAATAGCATCCCTGAAACAACCTTGAATGCTACTGGCTACTGGGAGCCTCTAAGGTTTAGCTTCTCTAGAATTCTTGATCAATTTTCCCAGGTCTTCTTCAAACAATTACCTTCAAAAGGAATCTTGCTGAGACAGTTCTTAGAAGTTGTATCAGCAGCCTAGATACTGAATCTTAACAGTCTGCATATCACAACCAGAGGCTATTAACCTAGAGAAAATCCAAATAAGGCTACCCCCAATTCTAAGCAAGCCACCTACAAGCTGCTGCACCCAGTACAAAACTCTTCAGGCCACATATTCTCCACAGAGATTTAAAAGTACCAAACCAGAGTGATCACTCATGGGAACCACAAAAGTCCATCTCTGAGCTCAGGCAGCAGGGGATAAAGCTTACTGAAGGTTTTGACACTTCTGAAGCCTTCTTCCAGAGACTCCCAGTCCAATAAAACTATTCCTTCTACTGCCTTATGGAGATGCAAAGCCTTAGACAGTTTGCAGACTCCCTCAAGAATAAGATCATGCACAGGTACCTCCTCCAGCTCGGAATCATTTAGAGAGACAAAAACCTGAAAGATCACCTCATTCTTGAGAAGGAGGAGTCTTCTCTCTCAGAGGACAAATCCTTCTTCCAGAGGACTAAGTTCCTTCACTTCCTCCTCTGCCCTTGAATCCAGGGAAGACCTGGCCAATCTAGCACACATAGGTGCTGATCCCCCCAAAGAAGGAGGCCTTGAACAGGCCCTTGGCTATTTAGCCAAGAAAGCCTGGTGTAAAAATATTTAAAAATTGAGGATATAAACTCCCTTGGGAGAAGGAGATGACCCTGGGGGATTCCTGATCTGCCTCCTCTTCTGGACACAATACAGGAGGTCCCATCAGGCACAGCCGACGAAATTCAGGAGGCACCATGAGCGGGAATAAGCCGTAAGGTAAATCTAAGATAGCAACTGTTCCCACCATCACACTGACCTCTCAAAAAAAACAGAGGAAATTGAGGAATCTGCTCCCACAAGTTCCTCCGATGACAGCACTCTTTCTGCCTGCAGGCGAGGCGTCTTTTTGACCTGGCTCTCACAAATTCGCTCCACCACACAGTGTAGGAGACAGCTGCGCTGTTGATGTGCTGACTCCAGCTGCCACAACAGCAGCATCAGACACTCAGCAGTTCATGGTTTGGAGGGTGGTATCTTCGAAAGATATTAACAAAATAGGGAAGTTAAAGCATCCCAACAGCGAGGTTCCAATAAAGGCAAGAGTAGTCCAGGTGCCTTTAAGTAAAGAGCAAACTGAGTTAAAAGATGCCAAATTATCACTGTCAACTGCAAGAAAGTTTATATATACAAACATATCTTGAAATATCTGTATGGAGATGGCAGAAGTCTAAAAAATAAAACAGGAGACTTAGAATGTACAACACGGAAGAAGAGGTAGGCATACCTGGCATCTCAGAGACCTGGTAGGAAGATAACCAAAGGGACAGTACGATACCAGGGTACTAATTATATTACAATGATAGGGTAAATCAAATTGGTAGGGGGTGGCACTGCACGTTAGAGATGGCATAAAGTCAAAAATCTTGCAGGAAACTAAATACACTATGGAATCTGTATGAGTAGAAATTTCAGGTGTGATGGGAAAGTATATAGCAGTGTGGGGAGGCAGGGGGGAGCAGTTATACTACCATCCACCTGGCCAAAATGGACAGATAGATAATTAAATGCTAAAAGAAATTAGGGAAGCTAATAAATCTGGCACAACAATAATAGATGATTTCATGTACCCCAACACTGACTGGGCAAATGTCACATCAGGATAGTGTTTCAAGAGCAAATAAATGACTGCTTCATAGAGCAGCTGATCCAGGAGCTTTTTTTTAGACCTAATTCTTAGTGGAACATGGTATTTGGTGTGAGAATTAACAGTGAGGCTGCTTGATACAGTGATCATAATGCGATGAAATTTGACTTAACTGGAGGAAGGATATTAAGGAAAAACTGCTGTCTAGCATTTAACTTTCAAAAAGCAGATTAACAAAAAAAAAAAGAAAACTAAAAGATGCAGCTGCAAAGGTTAAGAGTTTACAACAGGCATAGACACTGTTTAAAAATACCATCTTGGAAGCCCAGACCAGATGTTTTCTATGCATTATAAAAGGAAGAGAAAAAGGGTAGATGACTACTGGCATGGTTAAAATTATTCCAAGTTGTTAAATCACAAGCAAATTGCGAGAAATTGGTGGAAGACCTTATGCAACTGGGAGACCAAGCATCCAAATGGCAGATGAAATTTAATGTGGAGATGTGCAGAGTCATATGCATAGGGAAAAGTAAACCAAACTGTGGTTACACAATGTTACGTTCCATATTAGGAGTCACTACCCAGGAAAAACAATCCAGGCATCATTGTGGACAATATGTCAAAATCCACTGTGCAGCGGCAGTCACAAAAGCAAATATTAGAAAAGGAATGGAGAATAAAATTAAGAATATCATACCACCTCAGCATTGCTCCATGGTGTGACTGCATCTAGAGTACTGTATGCAACTCTGGTTGACGCATCTCAAAAAGATAGTAAAATTGGAAAAGGTTCAGAGAAGGGTAACCAAAATGATAAAAGGAAATGGAACAGTTCCCTTATGAGGAAAGGCTGAAGAGGTTAAGGCTCTCCCGTTTGGAGAAGAGATGGCTGATGAGAGATATGATAGAAATCTATAAAATCATGAGTGGAGAGGAATGGGTAAAAGCGAATCAGTTGTTTACGTTTTCAAAAAATAGAAAAAAAGACTAGGGAACACTCCTTGACATTACTAATTAGCACTTTTAAAACAAATAAGAAAATACTTTTTCACTCAATGTACAATTAAGATCTGAAATTCTTTGCCAGATGACGTAGTAAAGGCAGTTAACAGATTAGTTTAAAAAAGAAGGTTTGGACAACTTCCTGGAGAAAATCCATAAACTTTAAGACTTGAAGTCACTGTTAATCCCTGGGTGTAAGCAGCATTGGATTTATTTGGGATCCTGCCAGGTATTTATGACTTGGACTGGCCACTACTGGAAACAGGATTCTGAGCTTGATGGATCCTTTGTTTGACCCAATATGGCAGTTCCTATGTTCACCATATAGCTGCAAAAGAGTATGCACAGAACAAGTCCCCTGAAAGAGTTAAGAGGATGCTGAAATCTGCACCACAGCCTGCTACCAAATACTGGGCTGAGACCCCCCAAATCAGACAGCCTGTCTAATCTGACCATGCATCCAACTCCAAAGAGATGCTGTTTGACTAACCCCCTACTGCTGCCAGAATATTTCTTTAAAATATTACCCGCCTTTCAACCATTCTAGGCAGGTTACAGCATTTATACTGAAGAATTAAGATGAAAAGAAGAGACAATGACTACATTGCAACAGACCATCCTAATACAAAACCAGCCTTACCAAGATTTATAGTTCGATAGTTATATAACATCAATAAATATAACCTAGTTGGATAAGATCAAAAACGGGAATAAAATAAAAAAAACAGGATGAAACCAGTGAAAAAATAAAATGAAAATAAAGATAAAAATAGAAGCAAAACAGCAAACTAAAACTCCCATAAAATTAATTTACTGTTAGGGCTGTTCCCGGATAAAGTTTGCTTTATTATTATCTGAACCATCTGCCATATGGTTGGAGATGCTCTGGAACTTATCTTCTCAAAAACCTAAGAGAATAAGAATGTTAACATTTTTTTCTAAAGGACTTCAAACATGAATCGACCCTTACAGTAGTAGCTTATTCTATAAAGTTGGACCAGCAACCATCAGAGTTCTCTCCCAGCTTTCACAGAGATGGAATGTACGAGCTGAAGGCATCCCCACGAAATTCTTTCCTGATAAATTGTAGATAACATGTTGGGACTTTTTTTTTTTTTCCAAAACACTATGGGGCGGATTTTCAGAGCCCTGCTCGCGTAAATCCGCCCAAAACCGGGCGGATTTACGCGAGCAGGGCCCTGCGCGCCGGGAAGCCTATTTTACATAGGCCTACCGGCGCGCGCAGAGCCCCGGGACTCGCGTAAGTCCCGGGGTTCTCCGAGTGGGGCGTGTCGGGGGGGCGGTCCCGGTCATCGCGGCGTTTTCGGGGCGTGTCGGCAGTGTTTTGGGGGCGGGTACGGGGCGTGGCTACGGCCCGGGCGGTCCGGGGGCGTGGCCGCGCCCTCCGTACCCGCCCCCAGGTCGCGGCCCGGCGCGCAGGAGGCCCGCTCGCGCGTGGGGATTTACTTCTCCCTCCGGGAGGCGTAAATCCCCGGAGAAAGGTAAGGGGGGGGGGTGTAGACTGGGCCGGGCGGGTGGGTTAGGTAGAGGAAGGGAGGGGAAGGTGAGGGGAGGGCGTTAGAGGATTCCCTCCGAGGCCGCTCCGATTTCGGAGCGGCCTTGGAGGGAATGGGGGTAGGCTGCGCGGCTCGGCGCGCGCCGGCTATACAAAATCCATAGCCTTGCGCGCGCCGATCCAGGTTTTTAGCAGATACGCGCGGCTCCGCGCGTATCTACTAAAATCCAGCGTACTTTTGTTTGCGCCTGGAGCGCAAACAAAAGTAGGCTATTCGCGCTCCTTTTAAAATCCGCCCCACAGTCTATTTGGTTAATAACCGTTTTATGGACTTCTCCTCCAGGAACTTGTCCAAACTTTTTTTAAACACAGCTATGCTAACTGCTTTAACCACATCCTCTAGCAATGAATTCCAGAGCTTAATTGTGCGTAGAATGAAAAAATTCTTATTTGATTTTAATTTTCTTACTAACTTTATGTAATGACCTCTAGTCTTTATATTTTTTGAGAGTAAATAACCAATTTACATTTACGTGTTCTATTCCACTCATGATTTTATAGACTTCTATCATATTTCCCCCCTCAGTTGTGTTTTCTCAAGCTAAACAGCCCTAACATCTTTAGCCTTTCCTCATTCCCGTTATTTTGACCATCTCCCTCTATACCTTTTCCAATGCAACTATTCCTTTTGGACCCTGGCGGCAGTATTTTCTACCACCTGCAATGCTGATAAAGTAGATGCTGGCAGCCTGATAGAGTATATGGCATTGCAATAATCTAGATTAATTAATATCATAGCCTGAAGAACTGTGCAAAAATAATCTAATGGAGGGAAGAAGCACTCAACTGTCATCTCAGAAGCAGCATTTTGTTTTGGACCCAGACTATCGTAGGGCACTACTCAAATGAAGGAAGGACAACTAGTCTCACCTCAGGAGCTGTCCCAACACAATTCCAATTCAGCCTACCAGGACTCAGTCTACAGCATGGGATGCACACCTGTACCACCTACTAGAGACAGAGAAAACTGGCAGGCAGAGGTCAGCACAGAAGCTTCTAAGGATGACATCAGTGAGCCCGTTTGTCTCCATCTGCTGGTCAGGATGCATAAGCAATTCATCTGAACTGGTCTGACTGGATGAAAAGGAAGCCTAGGTTTTTGACCTTTCGAAATAGGTATTTGTCCATTCACCTACACGAAATGAAGTTGGCACATCAATGGTCAAAGATTACCTCTATCTAAAATTAATGCGTTTCCAGTCATCTATTGTTTAATAGCTGAAATAGAGTGATACTTTGGCCAATGCATGTTGAATTGTTGTTACAAGAATATAAAACTGAATATCATCAGCACAGAGCTAATACCAGGCCCAGCTCATAGCTTGCAAATTGGTCTCAGATAGTTATTAAAAAGAACTTTGAGAACCCCAGTCCTCATACGGTACCAAGAAGCAGCTAACTAGCCCAATCTAACTTCTTGTACCCTGTCAGACATATATGATCAAAACCACTCCAGCACTGTATCCCTCATGCCTATCACATCCAATCTTGACAATAAAATAACATGACTGAGGGTGTCAAAGGCCGAGAGATGTCCAGAAAGGTCCATACATAATGAAGTAATGGTGTCAAACCCTCAGTGAAAAACATCAAGAAATGACAAAAATAAGGTCTCTATATTATAACGGGATTGGAAACCATTTTAGTGCCAGTCAAAATGACATTTAATATACTGCTTTATCATACTCTCTGTAACTTTAGATTAAAAAAAAAAGCATCTAAAGGATGAGATGCTTGATTCAAATTAGGTTTTTTTCAGTAAAAGCCAAATTTAATTGTGAAGGTACCTGTCCTTCAAATGAGAATCTTTGCCAAAGGTTCATCAGTTTCATTACAGTCTTCATAATAGTGACTGACCAAAGATTCAACGGACTGGATAAGGTAATTATTCTATTTAAATATTGAATAATCTCTGTACTAGCGATTTCGCTGAATTTTTCCCAACATTCAGGGATTTTGTCATCCCTTAGTATAGGGGTGGCCAACTCCAATCCTCAAGAGTCACAAACAGGCTAAGTTTTCAGGATATTCACAATGAATACTCATGAGATAGATTTGCATATAATGGAGGCAGTACATGCAAATCTTTCATGCATATTCTGTGTGAATATCCTGAAAACCTGGCCTTTTGTGGCTCTCAAGTGCTGGAGTTGGCCACCCCTGCCTTAGTGTATTTTATAAATACCACTTAATATAAATACCCAAAATATATAACATGAAACAAAAATCTATGACCTGTTATAGAATTAAATTCTGTGTGAGATCAGGTGTACCTTCATACGATGCTACTGGTAATATAGCTATCGTGTCTGTGAGCCATACCATTGGGCTTCATAAATCATTAGGTATCTGAGTCTCTTATCTCTTTGTGCTGATTACTGTCCACTTCCACTCTCAATGTTGAGAAATGCTGCTCTTGCCATGCATTTACATTTATTTAAGGAAGTATTGAGAGTGGAAGTGGACAGTAATCAGCACAAAGAGATAAGAGACTCAGATACCTAATGATTTATGAAGCCCAATGGTATGGCTCACAGACACGATAGCTATATTACCAATAGCATCGTATGAAGGTACACCTGATCTCACACAGAATTTCCTTCTATAACAGGTCATACATTTTCTTAGTGTATTTTGTGACACTAGTGGTGGGAAAACAGGCACAGCTGTTAGCAATTTTATCACTGAAGGCTGCAAATTGCTCACAGATAAAACTGGCATTGGCACTTGTCTTACATCTACTTTTAGGATCCTGCACAACTGACAGTCCAAAATAACAATTGTTTGACTTATTCCCTCCAGCATTCAAAATACAGCTGAGAAGACTTCTTATTCTCTCTACTTCTAGTTAATTCCATTTTTTGTGCCAAACTTTAATGGAAAAAGGCAGCCCCCCCCCCAAAAAAAAGGTGTGGGGGAAGAGAGTGGAAGTGGGAAGGGGAGTAGAGGAACATCTGAGGAGACACCTGTTCACAGAACCCCTTAGTGGGCTAGTTACTTACTCCACACCCCCCACCCCAGCTCAACCAGACCCCTCAAGGAACCTGGCCCAAGCTTGCTCCACTAGAGAAATACCTTTAAAAAAACCGTTGCCTAGGAGCCAGAATCTACGCAAGGAGGTGACAGGCTGAACTGTTGCACTGGCAACTGATCTACCAGCAGATGCTGAAGGCCGAGACCTGGTATCTGCTGCACCAATCCAGAACTGCCACTATCTGCTGAAGACAGAGAATACTGGCCTTTGCCCAACATCGCACCATTCTATACACTAAGTGATGATGTCACTGGAAAAATGTGTCCGTCTGCATCTACTAGTAGACTGTGTTTGGATTGGTCTCCCAAGATGATAAATTTCCTATTCATATACCACAATAAAGTCACAGATTGTGTCACACAGGGAACATTAACAGTTGTTCTATTATGTTTAACAGAATACAAGCTTATGCTTTTAATAGGCGATTCAGCAGTTCTTTCTTAAGAGCCCAAGAAGTGCCTTGCTGGATCCGATCAATGTCCAGTATAGCAGTTCTGGAATTTCTTGTTCTTAACCCTCCAGTGATGACTAATTACTGGAAGGATTCACGATCTATCTCAACCCTTAAGAATCTAAAAAATGTTCTTATACATTACAGGTTACCATGAAATTAACCATGATCCTCATCCATTCCCATTCCCATTCCTCCAACCCCACTCCCATTCCTCCAACTCTCCCTCATCCTCCTCCCCTCTCACCCTCCAACCCTCCACCCTCACCCTCCCCACCATCCTACCACCTGATCTAACCACATATATTCCCTGGCATCATGTGAATAATTAAAATGTAAATATAGTTATTGTGAATATAGTTAATGTGAATATACTTAAAATATGTGAACATGTAACCACCTTTCAAGTTGAATTAATTGCCTCAATGTTTCCTCCTCCTATAAATTTATTGTAAAGCCTGTTGCTATGTTATGTTACATTGTGAACCGAGGTGATGTTTTTAACGTGCCCCGGTATATAAAAAACCCTTAAATAAAAAAAATAAATAAAATCTTAAAAGGAACAAATTATCAGGGCTTGCAATGGATAATGAAAATCAACAGGATGCACGGACATGTAAGGGCATTTTTAGATATGGCACTTAAATATTTTAGAGGCTAGAAAGAAGCATTTCACCAATATTAGGTTTACTGAAGATTATAGGAAAGGGAGTTTAACTGATAACTATAAATAAAAGAATGCTGTCTATTTTCTTCTGTACCCACTTCCCTTTAATTTTCTGGATTACGCTACTGTAGTAATGCTCTAAGCAAAATAGTCATCTATTCTGGCATATTTTACATGCACTTAACAACTGCAAAGCAACAAGCACATCCAATCCAGAAGTGAAAGTATCAGGTAAGGTCCATATGCAATGCAAAGACACAGTTATCACATGAAATCAGACTCTAATCAACTTGTGCACTTGCCACAGCCCTCATGGACAGCTTCTCTTGTCTGCTTCATCAGGGGATGGAGCTCTGATGCATCACAAATGATTGGTAGCATTTGGACTCAGTGCTAAAACAGTATGATGTGTACAAATTTTGAACAGACAGCATGACAGGTAGTTGTCCGAGGGGATAAAAGTATAAAACACTTAAAATCTTAAGCTCCTTCCAGCAGAAGAGCAGCATTACCCAATGTTCGGCAGGCGGCCACGGCTTTCCTGGAATCGGTCCAGGCCTAGCATGGTAGCGTGAATTTGCAGAGGAACCTAAAATATAACGAACAACGCCTGATCAACTGAATTTGAAAGATATACATAATACATCAAACATGACTATGAAAGGGGAAAATTTACACAGAAGGAAAAGTAACCAGAATGAATGCAAGTGGGTTGGGGATCTTTAGAAATGTAATTATTCAATCTCACCATGACCCTGACCATTATTTGGGAGTTTTTTGCCCCCCAGAGGATTCATTTTTAAATCTTTAGGCATGTTTCATCAGTGTAAAGCTCCTATTGCTATTGACATGTCCATCCATCCATATGTGTCGGGGACCCTTTCTGTGGTCAGATTTGGCAGAAAAGTCTCTTACTGAGGTGCCAGCAGTTCTGCCAAATTCCAATCAAATCCACCCAGAAGAGGGGCCCCAATATATGTGGATCATCCACAATATGGCAGGAATGAGGGAACTGAAGTGCGAAGCACAAGAAACTAGGAAATTAATCTTCCATGTGTTATTCTAAAAGCAATTATTTCAGCTTCATAAAAACTATTTTAAACATTCCCTTAATTCTGCTGTTTTTCCACATTAAAAAGAGTGGTTCTCTCTACACATGAAAATATTTGATTTTTCAACATGAATGTAACACTTGTGAAAACGTTTCCTTAGATTTTCAAGAATTGTGCTCTCTTTGTTTTTAAAAGAGAAGTGAGGCTCTTTGAGGAAGGTACACAATTTAAATTACTTTATAGTAAAGGGGTAGAAATAATCTATCCTCTCATAACTCAAAAAACCACACACATTTCCTCAGATACTGCCACCCAGTACTCAGCCAATGAAGTCATTAAATCAGCTGCCATCACCAATCTATATTCACAGTCTCCCTTCACACAAGAGCATGGCAACCCAATCAGAGGATGAATGACTAGTTTTTCAAGTCATTTCAAACATTTAAAATCAAATAAGATGTTATAAAGCTTGGAAGAATTTCACATTTATAAATGCTCTATTGGAAAAAAAAACTAATAGATGCTTTAATTGATATTTTACTGTACCAGAGATCTTGCTCTCAGCACCTCTCATCTTAAAAAAAAGATAGCAATCATGGGAAGGATTACAGAGAAATTACAATAAAAGCATGGACTGGGTTTCTTTTGGTCTCTCCTCACCTAGCCAAATCTCTTGCTAGGGTTAGAATCTATTGTTAATCTATTGTTAAAAGATATCAGCTCTACAGCAATAGTCAGTCTCCACACCCTAACCATTTGACCTTCCCTACCATCCACCACCACGCCCGAGCACATCACTGCCAAGATACATCTGCATTTGCTGGCCCCTCAACACTAATAGTGTTATGTTTTCAGAATGAGAGAGATAAGACTAAATGCAATCATGACAATTTGGGGGTGCTACAGGATAGAGGATTAAGGAAAAGGGAAGTCCAAACAGACAGTATAATTAAGAAAAAGAAAAAAAAATGTCAAATAGCCAGACTGATCCAAGTAGCACCAGACACTTCTTTTGAATACAGGGGAACTTTCAAATATTATACTAGGGACCAAACTTATGGAAAAAAAAAAAAAAAAAAGACACACATTTCACCCTGCCCCTTTTAAAACAGGGGCTGTGAATAAACGGAAAGCCGCACTTCTGAAAAGTGGCTCAAAGTGGCAGACAGCTTTCCCCAAAATAAAGGGCCCAATTCAAGGCTTCCTATGTGGCATGCATTTCCATGCAGCATGTCAGAGGGCCAGGTCCAACAGATGTGCATAGCATTATAAGGTAGTCATATGCATGCCTCTTGATAGATTATGCATGAAAACATTTTAAGCTGAAGGAGAGAGCTTCTGCAAAACTCCATTAGTGAAAAGATAAGGAAAGCCAAAATCCTCTACCTCAGGTTTGCTTAAATCTGCAGTAAGGTAATTTGGGTTTCTCAACTGCTTCTCTAGACTTTCCTGGAGGGAGAAAAAAAATTATGACAAGAATGTTCAGTGAAGGAAAACTACAAATATCATTCAAAAACCTAGTCTACAGTCTTTATATGCAATAGGGAGACACAAATAGGTGCTAGCCACTGTACTTTGCCAAATTTCTGCATTTCAAAACCACTCAAAAATATTGTACCATTCCCATTGTAAAACTTTCAAAACATTTTGGATGTTACTTTGTAGGTTAATATGAAACATCATTGCTTGGTTTCATTTAACCCACAGAGGTGGAGCCAAGGTCGTCTTCTCACTTCTTCATGTGTGGATAATTTAAGTTCTCAAAATCTAGAGTGACTCAAACAGCTATGCAATGGGAGTCTTTAAATATTCCCCACTAGCTCCTACTGATCTACATCTGACTGTTTTTGCATTTCTTTAGACACATTTACGGGCAGATACAGTAAAAATCGCGGGAGAGCGGGCGCTTGCCCGCTCTCCCGGCGCGCGCACAGGCCACTCTCCTGTGCACACGATTCAGTAACTTAATTTACTTAAATTAGGGCCCGCGGTAAAAAGAGGCACTAGGGACACTAGCGCATCCCTAGTGCCTCTTTTTTGACAGAAGCGGCGGCTGTCAGCGAGTTTGACAGCAGACGCTCAATTTTGCCGGCGACGGTTCTCAAACCTGCTGACAGCCACGGGTTTGGAAACAGGACACCGGCAAAATTGAGCATCCGGTTTTCAACCCGGGAGCCGCAGGCCCATTTAAAATTTTTTTTTTTTATTTTTAACTTTTTTTTAACTTTTGGGACCTCCGACAATATTGGAGGGTGCACAGAAAAGCAATTTTTACTGCTTTTCTGTGCACTTCCCCAGCGCCGAACGCCTACCTTTGGGTAGGCGCTAATTTCTTAAAGTAAAATGTGCGGCTTGACTGCACATTTTACTTACTGTATCGCGCGGGAATGAATAATAGGGCCATCAACATGCATTTGCATGTTGCGGACGCTATTAGTCTGGGGGGGGGGGGGGGGTTTTGGACACGCGTTTTCAACACGCTATTACCCCTTACTGAATAAGGGGTAAAGCTAGCGAGTCGAAAACGCGCGTCCACATGCCGGTTAACAGTGCGCTCCACAATGAACTAAACTAACTAATGGTTGCTGTTTGATCTACAGATAAGTTGCAAGAATAGAAGCAAACCAGAAATGGACAGTGAGAACCCTGAATTAGCAGCAAGCAGCCTGGGCAATGTTCTATGTAGCCACATTGTACAGTCTGCAGAACCACATTTTCATTATTAGTTAAGGAAGATACATTGTTTGATGACAACGATAATGGATCTGTTTTTTCCATTCCTGAAACTTTAAATAGATTTCAGTTTCAATCCTAAATGATTGAAAGAGTACCAACAATTCAGGGAGCAGTAAAAAATTTTGTAAATGGTATGCATGGGTTTGAAATACTCCAGAGTACACACAGTATTCCTCTTCTTTCAAATAAAAGTGTCAAGTCATGATTTGTCAAATTCTTTAATATTTGCCCTTGCAATTCCCATGTACCCTGAAAGCAGTCATGTTAACAGCAGCATCAAAAAGTACCTCACAAGGAATAAAATTTGATCAGTTCATGCAGTGCCATCATTGCCAATAAAGACCAGGATAGAAATAATTTTGTGACATGTCTGCTTCAAGGGTTTAAATGACTTGGCGATGAAAGGTGAGGATTTCTACTTATACTGCAGAGAAGGTGAAATTGTTTCATACCTGATAATTTCCTTTCCTTTAATATAATCAGACCAGTCCAGACAAGATGGCTGTGCATGACAACCAGATAGAAACAGATCAACCCCTTACATAACTCCATGCTAACATCAGCCTGGCAGTATTCCTGTAACAAGCTAACTGGACAATTTTAACAATCAACCATACTACTAAATGTACTTAATCTTTTTTTTTTTTTTTTTAACCAGAAGACTTCCAGAAGGAAGTAGAAGAAAGAAGGGTTTCCCCAATAGTAGAAACAGGAAATACACTCAACTGTAGCAAAGTAGAGGAATCCATCATACCTCCCCATCCACACATACACAGAAAAAAAAAATCTTATCTACAATGCATAGACTGGTAGAAAAAAAAAACAGGGAGCATCCTTTAATACAGACTAACTGTATTAAAGGAAAGGAAATTATCAGGTAAAAAGTAATTTCACTTTCCTCTTCGTGCAGTCAAACTAGTCCAGACAAATGGGATGTACCTAAGCTACTCCCTCATAGGGCGGGACATTGCCTGAGCTCCTTGCAAACTCACTAATGTGAAGGAGACTTCCTCTCTAAGCCTTACATCTACACGGTGATGCTTAGAAACATATCCAATAAAGACCAAGTCGCTGCACTACAGATCTCCAAGGGAAAACCCAACTGCAACTCTACCCATGAAGTAGCCTGCACCCTTGTGTAATGAGCTCAGACCTGCTTCGGCAATGGAATACGTCATCTACAAAAGATCTAATCTAGTGCGCCACTGTAGCCCTAGAGGTCACTTCACTTTTCTACACGCCACTAAAACAGGCCAAAAAGATGATCATATCACCTGAAAGCGCTGGTGACTTTGAGATACTATATCAGAACGAAGCAGAGCTTTTTCTTCTGCTAAATACAGGCAAGGAAACTTGGCAATTTAAATGAAACTCTGAAACTACCTTTGACAGAAAGGATGGAACAGTACAAATTAGAAATCAATAAGAAAGGTTCTTTACAAGAAAGCACCCGCAGCACAGATATTCATAGAGCTGAACAAATAGCTACTAGGAAGACCATCTTCAAGATAAACAGTTTCAAGGAATTGTCTTAAGAGGAGCAAAATGCAATCTCACTAAGATGGACAAAACCAAGTTCAGATCCCAACACAGAATGGAAACCAGAGCAGAAGCCTAATATGCTTTATGCCCTTCAAAAATCAAGAGACATCCAGATGAGACAACAGTGGTCTACCCTGAATACACCCTCTGTAACAAGAGAGCTGCCACTTGCACCTTTAGGCTATTAAGAGCCAAGCCCTTAGAAAGGCCTTCCTACAAAAAATCCAGAATCAATGGAACAGATGTATACTCCAGGGTGCGGTGGCACCCGCAACACCAATCATTAAAAACATGCACATATGCCAAGAAAGTGGAGAATTTTCTAGCCTTCAGGAGTGAAGTCACCACAGTCTGGAAGTAGCCCTTCTGCACTAATTGTGCATCTCAAGGGTCAAGCTATAAGACAAAAATCGATCTGGATCTTCATGAAATAGCAATTCTTGTGAGGCGGAAGCTAGAGGACTGTTGTACAACAACACTTGAGATCTGCATACCATGGTTGGTGAAGCCATTCCAGAGCCACTAGTAGCATTAAGCCTGGGTGATCAGCTATCCTCTGAAGTACTCTGCATATCAAGGGCCACGGAAGAAAGCCGTGTAGGATCTCCTCTGGCAGCCAGTCCTGAACAAAAGCATCGATTCCAGAAGAATAAGTGTCTCTCCTCCGCCTAAAAATCCTGTACGCCTTCATGTTTTGGCCTGTCACCATCAAATCAGCTTCTAGCTGACCTCTTTAGTGATAATGCAATCAAATCCTCTTTGAGAGCGAGACCATTTCCCTGGATCCATGACACTTCAACTGAGAATCTTCCTGAACATTGTCTACGCCTGCTATGGGTGACACTGACAAAGCCTGCAAATTCTTTTCAGCCCAAGGAAGTAGTAGATCCATCTCAGATGGCACCAGAGAACTTTGGGTCCTTCCCTGATTTATGTATGCTACCCCCATGGCATTCATTGTCTGACATTACTCTGACTGCCTGCCCCATTAACTGACGGGCAAATTGGAAGACAGCCAATCGAATTACCCTCACCTCTAACCGGTTTATTGTCCAGCTCACCTTCTTGGGAATCCACAGCCACTGAACAAACAGCTCCTGACAGTGCACCCCCAGACCAAGAGACTGGCATCCAACTTTCTATGATTCAGATAGTGGTCACTAAATCTACTCCCCACTCCAGATGCTTACAATTTAACCACAATTACAAACTCTGTCTTGCTAATTCCGGCAAGGGGAGTCACTGAATAGTCTTGGGAGTGGGGATTCCATCTGGCAAGCAAGGCTCTTTGACGGGGACGCACATGTGTCCTTGTCCATGGCATCAGATCCAAGATTGCCGTCAGATTCAAAAGTATAACGGTAACACCAGATTGACGTGTTCCTGGTAGCCTCCAAAGCTCGAATCTGACCACACAACTTCCAAACTCTATTCTGTCAGATGTACCCATCCTATCTTAATATCAAACCAACCTCCAAAGTAATCCAATGTCTGAGACATTGAAGATTGCTTTAAGGAAATTTGACAATTCACCCCAGTTACTGGATCACTCACTAAAAAGCTGATACATACTTCTGAAAGGACTTTGTTCTTATCAGCCAATCATCCAGATAAGGATGAACCAAAATTCTTTCCTTGTATGGCTGCCACTACCACCATCACCTTTGAAAGGTTCTTGCAGCCGTCGCTAGCCCAAGGGGCAGAACCTGAAATTAAAAACAGCGTCCCAGCACCGCAAACTGCAGGAAGCGCTGATGATCCTTTTGGATTGGAATTGAAAATAAGTCTCCGTGAAGTCCAAAGAGGTAAGAAAGTTTCCTTTCTGTACCATCATAATCACCGATCTAAGGTTTCTATCCTGAAATAGGGCAGCTTCAAGAAATCATCGACCCAATTAAGGTCCTGGACAAGGCAGAAGGGACAGTATTTCTTCAGGATGATAAACATGGAATCATAGAAATGACAGCAGAAAAGGACCAAACGGTCCATCCAGTCTGCCCATCAAGCTTATGCTAGTAACTACTGCGCCATACCAGTCACCTTTATAATTATCAGTTTCCTAGACCATCAAAGTCAGGGCCTTTGTTGGTTGCTGTGAGTCCAATTCCCCATTACCTCTTGCCATTGAAGCAGAGAGCAATGTTGGAGTTACATAAAAAAAATATCAGGCTTATTGGTTAAGGGTAGTAACTGCCACATCAGCAAGTTACCCCCATGCTTATTTGTTTTCCCAGACTGTACAATTCAAGGTCCTTATTGGTTGCTGTCTGAATCTAATTCCCCTTTTCCTTTTTTCCCCATGCCGTTGAAGCAGAGAGCAATGATGGCGTTGCATCAACAGCATAAAGGTTTATTGGTTAAGGGTAGTAAATGCCACACCAGCAAGTTACCCCCATGTACTCTTTTCTTCATTCCCATCCTCTAGCCTTAAGGGATCCACAGTGTTTATCCCATGCCCCTTTGAAATCTTTACTGTTTTTGTCTTCACCACCTCCTCCGGAAGGGAATTCCAGGCATCCATCACTCTCTCCATGAAGAAATATTTCCTGACATTGATTCTTAGTCTTTCCCCCTGGAGCTTCATTTCGTGGCCTCTAGGTTCTACTGATTTCTTTCCAATGGAAAAGGTTTGTCATTGATTGTGCAAGTAAATGGAGTAGCATCCTAGCCTAGTCTGACCCTTCAGCACCGAAATTACTGCCTGCAGATGAAGAAGTAACATATAACATAGTAACATAGTAATGATGAAAGAAAAGGACCATATTGTCCATCCAATCTGCTGTGCCATGTAGGTTACCCCCAAGTTTCTCTTAAGGGTAGTCCATGCAGTCACCCCCAATCCTTAAGAAAAGATTGGGGATAATATTTACAATCAAAAACCAAGCAACTGTCAAACCCATAAAAAAGTACTGCTAGCAGCATTTTTACTGGGTGAACAGCCTTCTTGACTTGCTTTGCTTTAAGACTTGACCTGTGCTTTTCCCTTTATGGCTGCATATTAGTACCCCAGACCATAAAAGTCAGGGCCTGTGCTGGTTACCATCTGAATCCAATTCCCCTTCCCCTCCCCCAACCCCATACCATCAAAGCAGAGAGTGATGGTGCAGTTGTGTCAAAAGTATCAAGCCTTATTGGTAGAGGGTAGTAATCCCCATGCTTCTGCTAAGGGTAGTAACTATCGCACCAAGCGGGTTACCCCATGCTCTCTATTCTTCATTTCTGTCCTCTAGCCTTTAGAGACCCACCGTGTTTATCCCATGCCCCTTTGAATTGAGTGTTTTTGTCCTTGCCATCTCTTCCGGAAGGGCAATCCAGGAATCCACCCTCTCTGTGAAGAAATATTTCCTGATGTTGGTTCTGAGTCATTTCCCCTTAATTTTAATTTCATGACCTCTACTAGCTCTACTATTTCCTTTCCAATGGAAAAAGCTTGAAGTTTGTGCATCATTAAAACCTTTCAGATATCTGAAGGTTTGTATCATATCTCCGCTTCACCTCTTCTCTTTCAGGGTATATACATTTAGGTCTTTCCACCTTTCCTCATAAATCATTTGATAGAGACTCTGCACCATTTTGGTGACTTTCTCTGGACTGCCTTCATCCTGTCTCTATCCGTTTTTAGATAGTGTCTCCTGAACTGAACACATTATTCCAGGCGAGGCCTCACCAAAGACCTGTACAAAGCAGATTCTCATCTCCTCTTACTAGTTATTCCTTTCTCCACGCAGCCCAGCATTCTTCTGGCTTTAGCTATCGTCTTCTCACATTGCTTCGTTTTCTTCCATTGGTCCGTACACAAGTCTTTCACCCCCCACCCCCCCAAAATCAAACAGCTCTTTTGGATTACCGCCCGCCAGATGCACGACTCTGCAATTCTTGGCATTGAATCTCAGCTACCATATCTTCAACCACTGTTGAAGCTTTCTTAAATCACGTTTTATTCTCTCTAGACCTTCCACTCTGTTGCAGATCTTAGTATCATCCACAAATAGACAAACTTTACTGTCTAACCCTTCCACGATGTCACTCACAAAGATATAATCAGAACTGGTTCCAACATCGATCCCTTATGGCTGTCTTTGTAGAGTTGAAAGCACGGCCTCTTTATGAGGCAAGGGAGAAAACATAAAAGCCTTGGAAACAGGATGAGAGAATTCCAGAGTGTAACCATTTCTATGATCTCCAGGACTCACTGGTCCATTGTAACGTGGGCCCACCGCTGATAAAACTGAGACAGACGACCACCAATCTCTAGATCTGTAGATAAGGCCCCCAAGCACTTATTTCTCTCTTCTGGAGGAGCTTGAGCCTGTGAATCAGTCTTTTCCTTCCTTCTTGGAAGAAAACAACTAGAATCTGGAATGCCTCAATGAGTTCTATCCTTGGCTGAATCTCCGATTCCCAATACCTCCCACAAGTAATTTTGAGATGGGGCTTTGTGTCTGTCCTCCGGGAGCCTCAGCACCTTTGAGTCGCCCCATGCTTTTGCCATTTTTTTCCAGCTCCTCTCCATACAAGAGTAGACCCTTAAACGGCAGCTTAGTCAAATTAGTTTTAGAGATAGAATCTACTGACCAATTACACATCCAGAGAAGCATCAGAGTTATGACAGACACCACTCCTCTGGCTGAGGCATGCACCAAATCATAGTCAGCTTCAGCCATAAATGCCTCTCCCAGTTCTAAAAGTAGAGAATCTTCCTCTAACTCTTCCTGGGCATACTGCGCCAGATGCATCCCAGATCTTGCCATCATACAATACGCAGAGATCTGCAGAGTCATGCTCACAGCCCCAAAGTCCTGTTTAAAAATAGTCTCTCTCCTGCGTGTCCTCAAGCGCTATCCCACTTTCCACCAGATTAATCGTCCTCTGTTACCGAGCACACCAAGGCATCTACCCTGGGAAAGCAAAAAAAAAACTACTTTCACTTGATGATCCAATGGATGCAGCTTAGTCAGTGAGTGATCCTTTTAGAATTGGCCTCTGGAGCTGCCCATTCTGAATCAATCAAATTTTGTACTGCTTGGTGAAGAGGGAAGAAATGCCATAACTTCCTTAGACTGACTATAATTGGTCCTCCATAGAAGCAGGGATATCATCCTTATCTGTAATCTGCAACATACTGAGAGACAGATATTAGGGATGTCAACATCCCTATGGAAGAGACGCAGCACAGAAGTATAGTCTTCAACCTCAGGATGAAACTCATCTTCCTCTAAATCTCCCTTACTATCTCCCTGATAGACCCTCCAAAAATATTCTAAGAAGTCATCTGAAGGAGAAAAATCCTCATCTATCCCTCCCCTATCCATTACTGCCCTTTGCTCTCTTCTTTTCTCGAGGCTCTAGCACAGGGCGTGCTCAGAGAGTAGGAGTTAAGGGTACCCTGGTTCTGTGCCTTGCTCCATGAATAAAGCTTACAGCCCTTTTAAGATCTCATGAGAAATCATAGCCCAAGGCAAGGTAGAAAAATGCAGTGTGGGGGAAGAGGCACTGCTGCAGCAGTAGTAGCAGCAGCTGCTCTTAGGCCCTCTACAACCTCAAACCACTGCTCAGGGCTAGAGAATGGGTGTGAACTGCACTGTCCTGTGGCTGTGGAAGCAGCTGCAGAAGGGCTCACTGCAACCTCCCCAGGCATTGCTCCTCTCGATGCAGAGTCGTCCCCCCCCCCCCATCTCCAAAAAAATCCTGGCGGCTGAGATCCCCCAGACCAAAGAAGACTCCCCTCAAACCTTAAATCAAGCTGCTTGCCTGCCCTTTACACATTTGGAAGGCAGAGCATGGTTTTATTCCCACACTCCCCTGCTAGTGCCATCTTGTGCACATGAATCGTGCAAACACAGCAGCCACAGTAATCTCCTCTAAATGCTCCAAATCACCACCAACTCAATCCTCTGAAGCGACAGAAATCAGAGCTGCAGTGCTGTCGCGGAAAGCTGCCACTGAGCAAGTCTGATGATCCCCGGGGTCCCTTTCATTATCTTTTCTTTTTGTTTTGATTTTATTAAGAACTGTCAATATAATTTAAAGCAATAGTCCCCTTGTTGTTAGGGAAGCAAAAAAAAAAAAAAAAGAGAAGTTGCCACTCCAAGAAAGGAAAGAGGAGGAGGAGAGGAAAGAGGAAGGGAAGAATCCTTCACCAACCCCCCTGGCTCCACAAGGGAGTGAGCAAAGGCTGTCAGCTCTGGATCTGTGCTGTCTACTTTCTGCTCTTCTACTCCTTAGACAGCCAGGGATTTTGCTCCATTGAGGGAGGAAGAGACCAGTCTTTCACCTCAGGAGCCCCAAAGTATTTTCCTGTTCAATCTACCAGGCCTGAATCCATAGCAAGGGATTGTTTACCTACCATCTGCTGGAGATAGAGAATACTGGCAGGCTGTCAAGCATGCACAACCTACTTGTGTAGACTGGTCTGACTGGATGAAGAGGACACGACAGTTTACTTTTATTAAGAAACCACGATTAAAACTCCCTCATACCCCACTTTTAGTATTTATTTCACTCCAAAGGGAAATGTTATTTTAAAAAGGGACACTTCAAAACATCTCCCTATAAAATAATGGTACACATGGCTATGCATTTCACATCAGACTACAAGCTATGAATAAACATTTTAAAATAAATCTACTAAACGACAGATCCATCTTCATGACATGCACAGCATCATCACGTTTTTGCTCATGGGCCTGGAATGCAGCAGATAAGAGAAAAATGGGTGGAGAAGGAAACCATGACCAAGCTTCATTTGGCCTACTGCATAATTCCATACAGTGGAAAAGAGAAGTAAAGCTCAACTTCAGAGATGCATTCATGCTATGTGGCAAGTTTTTTTGCACATCAGGGCAAATCCAAAGCACAAGTGCCTCACCATTTTGTGTTTCTCATGTTTTCAAAGGATATTATAAAACTACCATATGAATATGAAACACACACATACAAAATGAAATGTTCTTGATGTCTTCATTTGAACAGCTATTCCTCCATAAAGGTATGGCTTCAGAGCTGATGTATTTCCAATACTGAAGGAATAAGGTGATACCACTGAAAAACAAATGTATATTAATTTAAGTAACTATGATCTGGAAATAAGGCCCCTGAGAAAATGCCCTCTTTCTCTAATACTTTTGTATCTGAAACTCTTGCTCTCCCTCCATTAAATACAAAACACATGCAAAACATATCAGTGACATACTGTGTGATGGTTACTGCAGACTATATTAAGTAATCCCTGGGCACATGCATTTCAGGAGACATAGGCCAAGGAGGTTAAATATCCCCAAAATCTTTCCAATGTTATATGCATACACAGTGTCAATTACACCCTCAAATTGTCACCAGTTTACCTGATTCAAGACAGATGTTAATGTTTTCATATTCATGACTTTTTAAATATCCATTTTCTAATTTTACAAAATGCATAAACGAGGAAATGCCGGGATATTACAAAATTAAGAATGCTCCAATGTACTTAAGACTAATTTAACGTGATCAAAGCTCCATTTAAAGGGGCATGTGTCCGAATCCGGATATTGCCTGGGATCCAGATGCTGACAGCATGCAGCAACAAAGTTATAGATTTCTCTGCCTCAATGAGTCATCAACTATTGGTAATAGCAGGAGGAAGAAAAGCTTAGATTTATCCAAAATAAATAGGAACATTAGGTTTCTTAGCTGATAATTTTCTTCACTCGAGTCCAACCAGACCAGTAAAGAACACATGGGTTTAGCACCCCTGCCAGCAGATGGAGACAGAATAATACGATTTGTGTGTCACACTTAAAAGGCACTGTGAAGCCTGCAATACTTTAGTTTAACAAAGCAAACTTATTCAACTACACCCCTGCCACCCAAACAAGCAGGGGAGATAGAGTTGCTTACCTGTAACAGGTGTTTTCCTAGGACAGCAGGATGTTATTCCTCACAGGTGAACCAGCAAAGAAAATTTGTGTGCCAACGGGCAGAAAAACAACTGCGGTGCTGTTGGTAAGATAGAGAGACAGTGTGATCCCAAACAATGGGCCTTAGGCAGGGAGAGTTTGGTTTAAGCCTAGAAGAGGTTGCGAAGGACAGATTGGCCGAAGCTACTATCTTGCCTACCAAGCTTGTCCAAGCAGTGGTAGGCAGCGAACATGTGTAGAGAACTCCATGTCGCAGTCCTGCAAATTTTGGCGACAGGAACTGCCTGCAAGTGGGCTACTGACGCCGCCATAGCCCTCACAGACTGAGCCTTAACACAGCCTCCAAGCTGAAGGCCCACGTGCATAGCAGAAGGAGATAGAATCCACCAGCCAGTTGGACAGAGTTTGCTTGCCCACCGCAACTCCCAATCAATTCTTGTCAAAAGATATGAAGAGCTGTGTGGACTGCCTGTGGCCTGCTGTGCATTCTAAATAGAAAGCTAGGCCTCCTTGCAGTCCGATGTGGGTAGAGCCCGCTCGCCCTGGTGTGAATGGGGCCTCAGAAAAAAAGATGGGCAGAACAATAGACTGACTGAGATGAAAATCAGTCATCACCTTAGGCAGGAATGGGGGATGCATATGCAGAACCACCCTATCATTAAAGAACTTTGTATAGGGCGGATATGTAACCAAGGCCTGAAGCTCACTAACCCTACGAATCAAAGTGATCACTACGAGGAAGAGAACCTTCCAGGTGAGGAAGTTCAGATCGCAGGAGTGCATGGGCTCAAAAGGATAAGAACATAAGAACATAAGAAAATGGCATACTGGGTCAGACCAAGGGTCCATCAAGCCCAGCATCCTGTTTCCAACAGTGGCCAATCCAGGCCATAAGAACCCAAAAGCTAAGTCCATTCCATGTTATCATTGCTAATGGCAGTGGCTATTCTCTAAGTGAACCCAACAGCAGGTAATGGACTTCTCCTCCAAGAACTTATCCAATCCTTTTTTAAACACAGCTATACTAACTGCACTAACCACATCCTCTGGCAACAAATTCCAGAGTTTAATTGTGCGTTGAGTAAAAAAGAACTTTCTCCGATTAGTTTTAAATGTGCCCCATGCTAACTTCATGGAGTGCCCCCTAGTCTTTCTATTATCCGAAAGAGTAAATAACAGATTCACATCTACCCGTTCTAGACCTCTCATAATTTTAAACATCTCTATCATATCCCCCCCCTCAGCCGTCTCGCATGAGCTGCACCAACACCTCATTGAAGTCCCAGGACACAACAGGAGGCCAAAGGAGGGGCCTTCAGCTGAAGCAGGCCCCACATAAACTGCCCTACTATGGGCTGCACAGAGATAGGCGTACCAGCAACACCATGATGGTAAGCGCTAATGGCACTCAGGTGGACCCTGACTGAAATGGTTTTCAACCCAGACTTGGGGAGGTGTCACAGATAGTCCAGTAACTGCGGAGTGGGACAGGCGAAGGGATCAAAGCCAAGCCCCTCTCACCAGATGGAAAACATCCTCTACTTCAGGTCGATAAGACTTCCTGGTAGAAGGCTTCCTGGAAACTACCAGCACCTGAGACATGTCGTCAGAGAGTTCCAGGGGCTGCAAGACTAAGCGCTCAACATCCAGGTCATCAAGGCTAATGCCCAGAGGTTTGGATGGCACAGTCTGCCCCGATCCTGAGTTATCAGATTGGGTGAGGTCCCCAGACAGATCGGTTCTCTGACCGACAAGTCCCAAAGTAGCGGGAACCAGACCTGTCTGGACCAGTACAGGGTTATGAGAATCATGGTCCCCCAGTCTTGCTGGAGCTTCAAGAGAGTCTTCATGACCAGTGGAAGAGGAGGATATGCATACAGGAGACTTATGCCCCAATGTTGTGCAAAGGCATCCAAGGCTGGAAGTCCGTCCATCCTAAACAGGGAGCAGAATTTGCTCACCTAGCAGTTGCAGGGGGAGGCAAAGAGATCCACATCCAGAGTTCCCCACTGGCTGAAAATCTGGGCTGCCTCTGGCTGGAACATATGACTCAGGTGGCCTGCCACCATGTTCATTGCCCCGGCTAGGTACATTGCTCTCAGGAACATGCCCTGCGACAGAGCCCAGGACCAAATCTCCTCCGCCTCTTGACAGAGGAGGAATGACCCCGTGCCTCCCTGCATACTGATGAACCACACTGCCACTTGATTGTCTGTCCAGATCAGGAGTGCTTTGTGGGACAAGCAGTCTCAAAATGCCCAAAGGGCATAATGAATCACCCGAAGCTCCAGGAAGTCAATCTGATATAGAGATTCCTGAGCCATCCATCGACCCTGCATGTGGAGGTCTTCCACAAGTACCCCCAACCGTGGGGGAGGCATCGGTGGTAAGCACCACCTGAAGTGGGGCAACCTGAAAAGGAACTCCCTGCTCCACCAGGACAGGGAGACCTGCAGAGGTGGTGTGATGAAAACACAAGCCTTGAGGTCCTGGGATGTCTGCTGCCATTGTGACCGCAATGTCCATTGAGCCCTGCACATGCAAAGAAGGGACAACAGGGTGACATGGACAGATACAGCCATGTGGCCCAAAAGATAAAGCAGCAGTCTAGCAGAAACCTGTTGACGGCTGCAGACCAAGCTTGCCAGCAATGACATGGCAAGCACCCAATCACAGGGCAGAAACGCCTTGGCCTGAATAGTCTCCAGTCTGGTTCCTATGAAGTCCAGATGAGGCGATGGGCAGAGATGGGACTTGGGGTAAATGATGACAAACCCCAGAAACTGCAGCACTTGGATGGTCAGACTTAAAGAGTGACGTACTCCCTGTTGGGAAGCACTTTTGACCAGCCACTCATCCAAGTAGGGGAACACATGTACCCCCTGACGTCTGAGGTGCACTCCCATCACTGCCAGGCACTTGGTAAAGACCTGAGGGGCTGACGCCAGGCCAAATGGCAGGACTAGATACTGGAAGTGAGCTTCTCCCACCACAAAGCAAAGATACTTCCTGTGACCCTGAACGATCGCAATATACTATGAAATATACTATGAGTCTGCTTTGTAAAGCCGGTTGCTATATGTTTTACCATTTATGTGTTTCTTGTAAAGCCTGTTGCTGCATTATGTTACTTGTGAACAGAGGTGATGTTCCAAACGTACTGCGGTATATAAAAATACCTAATAAATAAATAAAATATGGTCATAGGCATCCTTCAAGTCGCGGGAGCAGAGCCAGTCTCTTCTGAGGAGTGGGATCAGAGTACCCAGAGAGAAAATTTTGAATTTTTCCTTCTGAAGGAATTTGTTCAAGGCTCTAAGATCGAGAATAGGGCACAGGCCCCCCGTTCTCTTTAGTATCAGGAAATACCTTGAGTAGAATCCTCGGTCCTGCTGGTGGAAGGGAACAGGTTCTATCGCTTCTGCCATCAGAAGGGCAGAGAGCTCTGTCACAAGTATTTCCTGTGGAGCAGAGGAAACCCATGATAGACAAAGGGGAAATCTGCAGGGATGTCCTTGAAATTCAGCCGATACCCCTGGCAGATGACTGTGAGAACCCACTGGTCAGACAAAACAAGGGACCAGCAGTGGGCAAAGCAAAGCAGCCTGCCCCCAACTGGAGGGCAAGATGCCAGGGGTATAGTGAACTGACTCACACTCCCTCGCTCCCAGTCAAAACCCCATGGCAGGGCTCTGCTGGGGGGCTGGCTGAGGGTCCGCTGCTGGCAGGAATGACCCCTGGAACCAGTGTGGGGTGTGCGAGTCCGCAAGGTCAGAGGGTAATATTTCCTCTGATGATAGAAAGATTTCCTCGAGCCTTATCGCGAAGACTTCCTGACTGAAGATGGTGAATCGGAAACGCTAGCTGACAGCTGTTGAAGGGTCTCATGGTGGTCCTTCAATTGGGCTACCGCATTCCTGACCTTATCCCCGAAGAGATTCTCTCCTGTGCAGGGCAGATCAGCCAGCTTTTCCTGGACTTCCAGCCGGAGGTCTGAGGCAAGGAGCCAGGCTATCCTGTGGGCGCCAATGCCCACTGCAGCCACTCTCGCTGCTGTCTCGAAAACATCGTAGGTGGACCTCACCTCATGTTTCCCTGCCTCCAGACCCTGCTGTACTACCAAAGAGAACGCATCTCGTTGCTATTGCGCAGGCATTCCGACAGCTCCTGGACCTGTTTCCACATGTTCCAGTTGTATTGGGTCATATATAATTGGTAGGAGGCAATGTGGGCGATGAGCATGGCACCCTGATACACCTCTCTACCTAGAGCATCCAGCACCCTCCCAGCCTGGAGGGGCAGAGGCATGGGTGTGGGAGTGCTTGGCTTTTTTGGTTTTTTTTTAATTTAAAGTTTATTAATTTTTCCAATGATTACATCATGAAAAACATATACAAATATGTATCCCAATATTCACAAGAAAACATTTACACCCAATATTATATATTATATACAATTTTCCTATTGGCTTATATATATCATAATATGGGTGAGCATAACAGATAATTTTTAAGGAAATTTAATCTCTATATAGCTCCAATTTTTCTTACTTGGGACTACAATCAGACATTAATTAATCAATAAATGGATAAAGGAGATTACTTTCACTTTAAAGGACCCTTTACTCATAATATTTCAGTTTCAGATCCCGACTTATCTAACAAGAATGTCTCTAAATGAACTGGATCCATAAACCCCAATTTTTTCCCTTTATAATTTATATAGCATAGACAGGGAAATTTTAAGAAGAAAGTTGCCCCCAGAGCCACCACACGATGTTTCAATGCAAGGAAGGTTTTCCTCCTTGCTTGGGTGGCTCTGGCGACATCCGGGAATATTTGGATCTTGTATCCACAAAAAGAGACATCCTTGTAGGAAAAAAATTTCCTGAATAGCTTATCTTTGCCCTGTTCTGATAAAAAGGCAATAAAAAGAGTAGCCCTATTCTCAATAATGTCTAGTGACTCCTCCAAGAAGGTTGAAATACCTAAACTTGGTGGAGTCTCTACATTATTATTCTGAATATTCCTCTCCCTTTTCCTATTAAAATAATATATTTTAGATAGATTAGGAAATTCTTAATCTTTATACATTAATACTTCTCTAAGGAATTTTTAAAACATTTCTAGAGGAGAAAGCAATCGAGTAATTGGAAAATTCACCATTCTAAGATTTTTTTACCTCAATGAGTTCTCTATACGTTCTATTTCTCTATGAATATTTAAACTATCTCGCATAAATGTAGTTTCTGAAGATTGAACTAATTGCATCTTATCCTTTAAATCTGATAGTTCTTGCTCTAATTTTTTCAGTATTAAGATTTATCACAGAAGACAATGATCTATTCATAATAGCAATATTACTATCTAATTTTGAAATGATTTTCCACACATCAGACAATGTAACATTAACTGGAGGATTTTCCATTATAATGTTAGTTGAAAGAACTGGATAAGATTCATTTGGTAAAACATTAATTAAACATTTCTCATTCCCTTGGTTTCTTGCTTGAGTTACCAAGCTTACTTCCAGAGGACTACATCCTACCAGTTCTGTCGCCAGTTCAGAGGAAGGGCTCTTACTTGGCTGAGGTGGTAAAGGTGGTCCTTCTCCAGGGCTAATGGAAGCCAACGAAGAGCTTCCCATTGCTCCCTCATTCAGATCATACCTCTGTCTGACAACAAGCTGATCCATTGGGCCGGTGCTGATTTGAGACACTGGTGACGAAGTCAAAGTCTTTGCCTTTCTCTTCTTCCCCATTCGAAAGAAGAATTCAACAAAGACAGATTCCTGGCCAAACACCCAAACTCACCCGGATTAAGGCGGACCAAGCCGCGCGCCCCTTCTGCACGTGCGGCTTAAGCGTCGCGCCACATTTTGCAGCCGGTGGCCACGCCCCTTCGACGTGCTCGGCAGCGTCCTCCTCTGCCGCTGATGTTAGCAAAAAGTCCAGGGATCCTCGCAGCAGGCAAGACCCAGGCCCGCCAGATGATATTAGGGAAAAGTCCTTTCTTTTAGCGGTAGGTCACGGGGAGAGGTGGCCAACAGCCCATTCCTTCTAGCTCCCCAACCCGGAAGCGCGCCACGGCAGATTTTGAAGCCAGTGGCCACGCCCCTTCAAAGTGCTCAGCAGCGTCCGCCACTGCCGCTGATATAGCAAAAAGTCCAGGGCTCCTCGCAGCAGGCAAGACCCAGGTCTGCCAGATGATATTAGGGGAAAAGTCCTTTCTTTTAGCGGTAGGTCGCGGGGAGAGGTGGCCGACAGCCCACTCCTTCTCCTTCTATCTCCCCTGGCTTTTTTTTTTTTAAATAGTAAGCAAGCGGTCAATGGCCAGTGGCCACTGAGGAGCAACACGCAGGATTTGACCATAACAAAGGTAAAAACAAACCTATCACGCCGCTAAAGGGACACCGACTGGAGAGGAGGACCAGACGTTTAAAAGCTGAAAAACCAGGTAAGAAAATTGAGAACAAACACTTTAAAGAACAGAGCTCCACCACCGTGAGGCAACTATTTCGTGGAAAAAAAGAGACTGAAGAGGGACCCCATGTGGCCGCGCGGATAGTGGCATGCTGGGCATGCTCAGTGTGCCAGTCAAAGTTCTAGAATCTTTGACAAAAGTTTTCCGTGCAGGGCTCCATCTGATGTCGTCACCCAACTGTGAGGGCCACCATCCTGCCTGTCCTAGGAGAATCAACAAGATCCAAAAATTTGGCCCTTAAACTAAACACTTAAAAAAAAAAAAAATTACAGACTAAACTATACAGCAGGTAGAATTCTGGACTATTTATTTCTAAAAATTTATGAAGCACCTTCCAGACCTTATAATAAGTTCTACCAAAGCAATGTACAACACTGTAAAAACAATTAATTTAACAAAACCAATTAAAATTCATTTTAAAAAAATTAGTAATATTACTGCTGGAATTAAGGGAAATCACAAATTAAGGCTCTTAAAATGTCAATCAGCCAAGGTTTAAAGCTCAGAAATCAACCAGGTATTCAACTTGTGGCAAAAACGCATTAAACATGTTTCTTCTCTGATCGATAAAGGAATATCATTCCACTGCCTAGGAACTATTCTAATTTGCCAATAGGAAGTGGAAATAATGAGCAGTATACACAATTGGTATAAACCACAATTAACAAATGGTATAGCGCTAAACATTCGCAGATCCTTATACTGGATTAATTCTATAATTTTACATGTCGAAAGGCTCTCGATGATAAAGCTGATAACTATATTGAAAGCACACTTCCCTGGTTGAGGACCTCCAGTAGAACCTGGATGACATATGAAGAGGGTCAACACCACGTAAGATCTTAATGTGAGGACAAGAACTTTAAACTTACATTGTAATCTCACTGGAAGCCAATGTAATTTTTCCAAAAGAGGAACTGCTGACTCATGTCTGGCACGACCCATTACAATTCTAGTTGCGATGTTCTGTACTACCTGGAGCTTTCTAGTCAAAGTGCTAGGTAGACTCCATTACAGTAATCTAGAACAGAAATTACCAGTGTATACACTACACATTTTAATGCCATAAAAGTAAAAAATGATATTAGTTGTCTAGCAAGGTGTAAATGCCCATAAGCTGTTCAAAGAACTGAGTTAATATGGCTTTCCAGTAACCAGCTGGAGTCTAATCTGACTCCTAAAGATTTCACCGAATGGTCTTTCATAGAGTCGGTTGGACCATTAGATGACAGAGGGGTTAAAGGTGCTCTTAGGGAAGATTTATTTATTTATTTTATTTAATAGCTTTTATATACCGGCATTAGTGCAAGACATCATGCCGGTTCACATTTTAACAAAAAAAGATAAGGCCATTGCAGAAAGACTAAATGAATTCTTTGCCTCCGTGTTTACAAATGAGGAAGTTGGGGAGATACCAGTTCCGGAGATGGTATTCAGGGGTGATGAGTCAGACGAACTGAACGAAATCACTGTGAACCTGGAAGATGTAGAACGCCAGATTGACAAACTAAAGAGTAGCAAATCACCTGGACCGGATGGTATGCATCCTAGGGTTCTGAAGGAACTAAAAAATGAAATTTCTGATCTATTAGTTAAAATTTGTAACCTATCATTAAAATCATCCATTGTACCTGAAGACTGGAGGGTGGCCAATGTAACCCCAATATTTAAAAAAGGCTCCAGGGGCGATCCAGGTAACTATAGACCAGTGAGCCTGACTTCAGTGCCAGGAAAAATAGTGGAAACTATTCTCAAGAACAAAATTGTAAAGCATATAGAAAGACATGATTTAATGGGATACAGTCAACATGGATTTACCCAAGGGAAGTCTTGCCTAACAAATCTGCTTCATTTTTTTGAAGGGGTTAATAAACATGTGGATAAAAGTGAACCGGTAGATGTAGTGTATTTGGATTTTCAGAAAGCGTTTGACAAAGTCCCTCATGAGAGGCTTCTACGAAAACTAAAAAGTCATGGGTTAGGAGGCGATGTCCTTTCGTGGATTACAAGCTGGTTAAAAGACAGGAAACAGAGAGTAGGATTAAATGGTCAATTTTCTCAGTGGAAAAGGGTAAATAGTGGAGTGCCTCAGGGATCTGTACTTGGACCGGTGCTTTTCAATATATATATAAATGATCTGGAAAGGAATACGACGAGTGAGGTTATCAAATTTGCAGATGATACAAAATTATTCAGAGTAGTTAAATCACAAGCAGACTGTGATACATTGCAGGAGGACCTTGCAAGACTTGAAGATTGGGCATCCAAATGGCAGATGAAATTTAATGTGGACAAGTGCAAGGTGTTGCATATAGGGAAAAATAACAGTTGCTGTAGTTACACGATGTTAGGTTCCATATTAGGAGCTACCACCCAGGAAAAAGATCTAGGCATCATAGTGGATAATACTTTAAAATCGTCAGCTCAGTGTGCTGCAGCAGTCAAAAAAGCAAATAGAATGTTAGGAATTATTAGGAAGGGAATGGTTAATAGAATGGAAAATGTCATAATGCCTCTGTATCACTCCATGGTGAGACCACACCTTGAATACTGTGTATAATTCTGGTCGCTGCATCTCAAAAAAGATATAGTTGCGATGGAGAAGGTACAGAGAAGGGCAACCAAAATGATAAAGGGGATGGAACAGCTTCCCTATGAGGAAAGGCTGAAGAGATTAGGGCTGTTCAGCTTGGAGAAGAGACGGCTGAGGGGGGGGGATATGATAGAGGTCTTTAAGATCATAAGAGATCTTGAACGAGTAGATGTGACTCGGTTATTTACACTTTCGAATAATAGAAGGACTAGGGGGCTTTCCATGAAGTTAGCAAGTAGCACATTTAAGACTAATCAGAGAAAATTCTTTTTCACTCAACGCACAATAAAGCTCTGGAATTTGTTGCCAGAGGATGTGGTTAGTGCAGTTAGTGTAGCTGGGTTCAAAAAAGGTTTGGATAAGTTCTTGGAGGAGAAGTCCATTAATGGCTATTAATCAATTATACTTAGGGAATAGCCACTGCTATTAATTGCATCAGTAGCATGGGTTCTTCTTAGTGTTTGGGAACTTGCCAGGTTCTTGTGGCCTGGTTTTGGCCTCTGTTGGAAACAGGATGCTGGGCTTGATGGACCCTTGGTCTGACCCAGCATGGCAATTTCTTATGTTCTTATTTTTTCTAGTTTACTTCCTATTTGTAAAATCTCTGTTTTCATCGAGTTTAAAACCAAAAGGTTTTCTCTTAACCAGGACCTAACAGCTAGCATACACTTTTCTAAGCAAGAAATAGAAATAGTTGCATCTTATACTATGGGGACAACAATTTGGATATCATCCGCACAGATGAAAGGTAAGAGGCCAAATGAACGAATAACACCCCCTAGAGGTGATAAATAAATGTTAAATAATGGGGAAGGACCCCATAAGATAGAGGTACCTACTTCAGAATAATGTCCTTGAAAGAAAACTCTAGAAGACCTGTTGTGTAAAAAAGAAACAGGATATCCAGTTCAAAACTGTCCCAGTTAATCCCAAAGATTGACAATGACAAATTAAAATTTTATGGTCAACTAAATCCAAAGCATCTAAAAGGTCAAGAAGAACCAGCAAAGCAGAACGTCCCTTATCCAAAATAGATAAAATAGAATCCACCATATCTATCATGATTGTCTCTGTACTACATCCCTTCCTAAATCCGGCCTGAACAGGATCTAATTTATAGGTTTCCTACATGAACTCTGATGTGGGTAGTAACAATGTTCTCTAATATCTTAGAAGCAAATGGGAGGTTAGCTATAGGTCTATAGTTAACACATTTCCTTTGATTAGCATCTTCATTCTTTAAGATAGGCATAATCACATTTTTTTTCAAGAACTCGGGTACCTTCCCATGGGAAGGAGAAGAGTTGATCAGGTTCCTGAGACCACACAAAATTGTATCGGGTAACATGCCAATCAAGTATGATGGGCATGGATCTAATAAAGGGTTAGAATTTTTATTCACTTTTTTCCAATAAACTGTATCACTTCAAGAGAAACCAAGTTAAAATCTAAAAAGTTGGTTGACTTGTCAACAGTAGCCAAACTCGAATCTTTAACAAGCCCATCGCCCTCTTCTAAAGTTCCAATTGTTCTTCCATTAACAGCCTCTTCTCTTTTTATAGGTACCTTATCAATGGAGTGATTCACCCCTTTAAAAATGTCATAAGACCAAATTTCTAAGATTAGGAACTTTATCTTCAAAAAATAAAAGGAGAGAATCAGCAATGGGGAGATCATCAAATCAAATTCTGTTTATTTTCCTCACCTAGCATAAGGTTAACTAACTTGAAAATTATTTTAGGGTCATGATTAGCTTCAACAATATCAGAATAAAACTTCTTTTTAGCCAGTACTATCCTATTAAAATACTCAGCTGAGACTACCTTCCAATTTTTTCTTATCATTTGCCAATGCAGTCTTTCTCCAATGTCCTTCAAAGCAGCATAGTCCCCTCGTTAGTTCTTGAAGCTTAACTGTATACCAAGGGGTCGAATCTTTTCTAATCTCCATTTTATTACTTTCCTGATATCCTGGGGTAGCTAGTCCAATACCTTTCTCCAGTGATGAATTCCATTTCCCTATCCAGCTTTTGGGGTTCCCTAATAAATCTTTCCAATCGTCCTGTATTAAATTAGTGATGACATCTACAAAGCTAGAAGATTCAACTTTTTTAAATGTAGAAATTACTTACCTGATAATTTCGTTTTTCTTAGTGTAGGCAGATGGACTCAGGACCATAGGGTTATGTGCTCCCCTGCTAGCAGCTGGAGACTGAGTTAGGTTTCAAAGCTGACGTCACCTTAGATATACCCCTGCAGTGACCTCAGCCATTCAGTATTCTCTTCAAAAGCAATCGTGGACTTACTATTGAAAAACAAATAAAATTTGAATACAACTTAATAACAATTAAAAACTTGATTAAAAAACTAGTGACCGTATCTGTACTCAACCAAACATAAGCGCTGGATCCCAGCAATATTATAGAAACCCTGATCTAGGGCTAGGGCGACGGCTTACCCATAACCTCATAGAATCGAGATGCACCTCATGGGCGAATCCTTGGTACCATTCATGGGCAGCCGTGGACAGGTTGCTGAGTCCATCTGTCTACACTAAAGAAAACAAAATTATCAGGTAAGTAATTTCTCCATTTCCTAGCATGTAGCCAGATGGCCTCAGGACCAATGGGATGTACAAAAGCTACTCCCAAACAGGGCTTGAGGCTGCCCATGGTCCGGTTAGCACCACCCTCGCAAAGGCTGTGTCCTCTCAGGCCTGGACGTTCAGGAGATAGAACCTAGAGAAGGTGTGTAAGGAGGACCACATTGCTGCTCAACAGTAGCTTAGCTTCTGTCCAGGATACTGCCTGGACCCTAGTAGAATGAGCTTTAACCTGAAGGGGTAAAGGTTTCCCTGCCTCTACATAAGCTCCCGTGATTACTTCCTTGATTGAGCGAGCTATGGTAGCTCGCGAAGCTGCTTCGCCATGTTTCCTTCCACTGTGAAGAACAAACAAGTGGTCCGTCTTGCGCCCCAGTTCTGACCCTTCCAGATACCGTACTAAAAACCTATTGATGTTTAAGTGGCATAGGAGGCGATAGTCTTCCGTGTCCTTGCGTCTATCAAGGGATGGTAAGGAAATGGACTGGTTCAGGTGAAACTCCGAGACTACCTTTGGTAAGAAGGAAGGAACGGTGCGAAGCTGTCATGTTCCTGGAGTAAACCGAAGGAACGGCTCTCGACATGACAGCGCCTGAAGTTCAGAGATGCAACGAGCCAAGCATATCGCCACCAAGAATACAATCTTCAGCGTTAACAGGCATAGAGAGACTGCGCAGTGGCCAAAAGGAAGGCCCTGCTAAAAAATTCAATACTAAATTGAGGTTCCATAGGGGGACCAGCCACTTTAAGGGTGGACGAAGGTGTTTAACCTCTTTTGGGAAACGGGTCAAATCCGGATGCTTCGACAGGTGGGTTCTGTTCAACTCAGCCCTGAAACAGGAGAGAGCCGCCACCTGGACCTTTAAGGAGCTGAGGGACAACCCTATGCCCAGGCCATCCTGTAAAAATTGCAGAATCATGGGGATCTTGGTCATCCGCGGGGGCACCCCGTGTTCCTCACACCAGGCCTCAAATATTCTCCAGATCCGCACGTATGCCAGGAGCTTCCACGAACAGAGCAAGATGGCGATTACAGTTGAAAAAACATCCACGCTTCATCAGGCGAGTCCTCTCAAGGGCCAGACCGTGAGACAAAACTAAATTGGGTCCTCGAGAAGGGACAGACCTTGCTGGAGAAGGTCCCTGTGCAGGGGGAGGCACAGGAGGCTCTCCACTAGAAGCCTTGGCATGTCTGCATACCACAGGCATCTGGGCCAATCTGGGGCCACCAGAAGGACTAATCCTCTGTGGCGTTCAATCTTGCGGATGACCTTGCCCAGCAGAGACCACGGAGGGAAGGCATACAGTAAGTCCTCCTCTGGCCAAATCTGGACAAGGGCATCGATCCCTTGGGTGCGCTGATCTCTTCTGTGAATGAAGAATCTGGGGACCTTTGCGTTGTGACATGTGGCCACTAGGTCAACAGATGGGAGGCCCCAACAATCTACTAAGAGCTGAAAGGCTCTGGTCAACAACATCCATTCCCTCTGGATCCAGACTCTCCCTGCTGAAAGTCTGCTCTGACGACGTCTTTTCCTGTGATGTAGGAGGCCAAGATCCCTTGTAGATTTTAACTCTGCCCATTCCTTAAGGCGATCTATCTCCAGAGACACTTGGTGGCTTTTGGTTCCTCCCTGGCGGTTGATGTAGGCTACCACTGTTGTGTTGTCTGACATCACACGGACTGCCTGCCCTGGAGCTTGTGGCTGAATTGCAGACATGCTAATCTGATTGCTCGTGCTTCCAGGCGGTTTATGTTCCAGCACGCCTCTTCCATGGTCCATAGCCACTGGGTTGTCATTTCCTGACAGTAAGCACCCCACCCTCGGAGGCTCGTATCTGTCATGAGGACTAGCCAGTTTGGTGGTGGTACCAAGCTTACACCCTTGCTTAGGTGAACTTCCTGTAGCCACCACTGGAGCCAAGAACATACTTCCATCGGTAGGTGGAGATGAATCGAGTAGTCTTGAGACAGTGGGCTCCAACATGACAGCAGGGAGCAGTGGAGTGGCCGCATGTGTGCCCTTGCCCATGGTACTGCTTCCAGAGTTGATGCCATCAGGCAGAGGACGTGGAGATAGCTCCACACCCTGAGGTGCATTGTGTTTGTCAACCGACACACTTGGCACATCAGTTTACTTGAAGGACGGAGGAAGACTTTGTCCTGCTTGGTGTCGAACCAGACTCCCAGGTACTCTAAGGACTGGGAGAGCTTGAGGTTGCTCTTGTCCATGTTCACGACCCAACCGAGTTCCTGAAGTAGGGAACTGACCCTGCTCATCACCAGGAGGTTCACTTCCAACTACTTTGCTCGGATCAACCAGACGTCAAAGGAAGGGTGCACCAGGATCCCTTCTTTCCTCAGTGCCGCCGCCACGACCACCATAATTTTGAAGAATGTTCTGGGGGGCGGTTGTCAGGACGAAGGGCAACGCCCAGAACTGATAATGGCAACCCAGTACCGAGAAACGTAGGAAACGCTGGTGATCTTGACCAATTTTGCAGCCATAGCTGTCTTCTGGCCGCCACCACTGAGTCTACTCCTCTGGTCGAGGTGCGCACTAAATCAGAGCTTGCATCCGTTAGGAAGGCCACGGCGGGCTCAATCGCCTCTCTGGGATGCGCCCCTGAGCTATCTGCCTCTCTCTCGAGAAACAGACACGAACAAGCCACCAGGGCACAACAGGAAGCGATGTGCAGTGTCATTGCTATCGCGTCAAAGGCTTGCTTAAGGATGGACTCCAACCGCTTATCGTGTGCACCCTTCAAGGCTGTTCCTTCCTCTACTGGGATAGTTGTTCGCTTTGAGACGGCACAGACCAGGGCGTCCACCTTCGAGAAATGCAGGCGTTCTTTGGCCGTTGGGTCCAGAGGGTACAAGGTCTCCAAGGCCCAACCTCCTTTAAAACTGGTTTCCGGAGCATTCCACTACAAGTCAATCAACTCCTGGATGGCTTCCAGCATCGGGAAATAGCAAGAGGCTTTCCATAGAGACACCAGGATGGGATTTTTCTTTGGCTCAGATATAGGGTCCATGTCAGGAACTCCCAGAATCTTCAGGCTCTGGGAGACCAGGGCCGACAACTCACCTCTGTGGAAAAACCGTAGCATGGTCCGGTATGACTCGAGGCCTGGAGGGATTTCCCCATCCACCAATGAGTCTGCATCCCCTTCATCGTCACTGGTGTCTGGGTCCCTGTCAGGGATACCCTTGGTGAGACGAGGCATGTCCCGAGGTATGCTGATAGGGCTGGGAGACAAGGTCTTCCCAGCTGGGGCTCAGACCAGGCAAGGGCAGCAGCTGACTGCACCTGAACAAAAGCTTGAATGCCCTGAAAGAATTCTACCCAAGAAAAGGTTGCTGGGTCCATACCTAGCCCAGGAGGAATCAGGGTAGGGGCCACTGAACTGCTCTCTCCTGGGGAAGACACAGCCCCAGGATTGCTCAGATCTGGGGTGCTACCAGATAAAGTCATGACTGATCCATGCTACAACTGGGAGGGGCTGGGCTTCGAGAGGTTCTGAGTGTCCAGCCCTCCCCTAGACTTCACAGTGCTGACTCAGGAAGGATTCTAGGTCAGACTGTGCAGTCCTAATATGGCAGGCAGCACAAAAGGAGAGTCGCTTGTGCTTCTTTGTTGTCGGAGCCATAGCGTTCAGTCGGTTTGCACCTGAGCTCAAGCACCCACAAATCCGCCCCGAAACGTGTAAGTATAAGTGCGCATGCACTTCTGCGCGCGTTAGGCGCACAACAGGGCCGTCCCGCACCGTGCATACCGATGGTCAATGGGGGAAAATGGAGCTGCACCAAACCGTGCACAAGATTGCGCAGTAGCAGCCTGCCATGTAGAGTGCCCACCAAGCCTGAAGTGGAGCCTAGCCCATTGGGGGGCTGCTCAACCCACTCGGAAACCTCCTTCCCTTGCCCTAACAGGATCAGTAACGTTGTCGGTACAGTGCACAGAGCAAGGAGACCGAAGGAGAGACCTACCGAAGTCCTTCTACATCTCTCAATCAGAGGAGCTCTTCTTTACTTACCTGGGCTCAGCGCTTACTGGCTGAGTACAAAGACGGTCTCTGGCCACGCTCTGTTTCCTGCACCCGCTGCCTTTCAGCTACTTCAGCAGCAAAGTCCACACCAGGAACCAGCTACTGGACCAAGGCACATCTCTGAGGGATCTCGGAAATCGCCTCAGGATTTCTCAACTGGGGGAGAAATCTTTAGGTATCACCACAGGAGAGCGGGCCTCGATCTTTCTCCAATTTAAAAGGTAAATTTTCTTGTTCAAACTAGTACTGCAATCCTGTTAAAACACCAATGCTGGTGTGGGGATAACACGTCCACATCTACTAGGAGACGGAAAGATACTGAATGGCTGAGGTCACCACAGGGGTATATCTAAGGTGATGTCAGCTTTGAAACCTGGACTATCTTCATCCGCAAGCAAGGAAGCCAATAACCCATTGGTCCTGAGTCCATCTGACTACACACTAGGAAATCTTAGTTTAAGATACATACTGGCTTTCTTCATTTGCTGAGTGTAATTGTAATAGTCAAATCTAAAACTGATAAGTTAATGGTCTGACCATGACAACTTTTCATTTCCTTTAAAAGTCAAATTACGCTGATTCCCAGCTTTATCAGAACCAGAGTAAATCAAGGGTGTGCCTTTTATTATGTATAGCACCCAAGATAATCTGAGAGAGTCTTTTAGATACTAATGTAGAAAGAAAATATACTTCGGAAGTATCCCTACAATCCACATGTAAATTGAAATCCCCCATAACTATTAAATAGGAATATTTCAAAGACTGGACTAATATTGATTCTATAAAATCTGGATCAATTAAAACTTGTGATGCTCCTAACAGAAAATACCATAAAAAGATTAAAATCTGATCTTTAAAATCTAACAAAGCTAATAAACTTTCACATCCAACTAGCTAATCAATAAAAATACTTTTCATGGGGTAAGAATTACGATAAATAGCAACTCTTCCCCCTTTTTTCTTAATCCTATTAAACATAATAGAATAACCAGGGGGCAAACTTGAGAAATAAAGGAAAAATTGTTTTTTACCTAATTTTCGTTCCTGTAATACCACAGATCAGTTCAGACAAGTGGGTTTTGCTTCCCAACCAGCAGATAGAGGCAGAGAATAAAAACTTTGAGGTATTGCTACATATCTGAGTGCCACCTTCAGTCCCTCGGTATTGACCTGTACCCAAGCCAATATATAGAACAAAAACTATGAAATCTTCCCCCCTAGCCAGGGCAAACAGAGTTGGAGCCCCTCTAACTGGAGTTCCCACTTCTAAGAAAGGAACTGATAACTGCTTAGCCTCAGAGTTTCAACCTATTTACAGTCTGAAAAACTTCTGAGACTCCAAATACAGACATGTCAGTCTTTCACCAGCAAGGGGACAGGTCTCTGGACTGATCTGTCTCTGCCGCAAGTCCTTGGGCAGTCTTCCCCTGGCAGACCCCCCCCCCCCCCCTCCGAAACCTTTGAGGCTGGCGTCTGTGGTCACCTCTACCCAGTCCGGAGTCTCCAGATCCACTCCGTTTTCCAAGTTGTGGCTTGAGACACAGCACGAGAGACTTGTCCTGGATCCCCCCCCATAGTAACAAAGGCAGATGATTCTTCTGCAAGGGCTGCATGTGAGCAAAGGCCAATGACACCAGATCCAAAGTGAAAGCCATGGAGCCCATCACCTGCAAATAATCCCAGACTTTGGGTACTGAGTCATAATGTGTCACCTCCGTCTGCAACTTTGTTTCTCTGACTGTGGTCAGGAACACCCTGCCTCTTTGAGGATCGAATCACACTCCCAGATATTCTAGAGACTGGGTTGGAACCAAATGACTCTACCAAGTTTATCACCCAACCCAAATGATCGCAACTTGCCCATAAATCGCTGGACTGACCGACTGCAATCCTCCTCCATCTCTGCCCGGATGAGCCAGTTGTAGAACATAAGATATGCCATACTGGGGCAGACCAAGAGTCCGTCAGGCCCAGTATCCTGTTTCTATAGTGGCCAATCCAAGTCACAAATACCTGGCAAGTATCCAAACATTAGATAAATCAAAAGCTACTACTGCGTATTAAATTACCGTAAAGGCAGTTTATGGATTTTTCCTCTAGAAACTTATCAAAACCTTTTTTAAACCCAGTTACACTAACTGATGTAACTACATCCACTGGCAATGAATTCCAGAGTTTAACTATGCACTGTGTGAAAAAAAATTGTTTTTTATTTGTTTTAAATGAGCTACTTGCTAACTTCATGAAGTGCCCCTTGATCCTTCCATTATCTGAGAGAGTAAATAACCGATTTACATTAACTTGTTAAGAACTTTCATGATTTTGTAGACTTCTATCATATCGCCTCTCAGTCGTCTCTTTTACAAACTGAACAGCCCTATCTTCTTTAGCCATTCCAGGCCCCTAAGTTTGGTCACCCTTCTCTGCACTTTCTCCAGTGCAGCTATATCCTTTTTCAGATGCGGTGACCGGAATTGCACAAGGTATTCAAGGTGCAGTCTCACCATGGAGCAATACAGAAGCATTATGTCATCCTCCTTTTTCTCGATTGCCACAGCACACTGAGCCGACAATTTCAATGTATTATCTACTATGACGCCTAGATCTCTTTCCTGGGTGGTACCTCCTAAGATAGAACCTAACATTGTATAACTACAGCAAGGGTTATTTTTCCCTATAAGCATCATTTTGCAGTTATCCATGTTAAATTACGTCTGCCATTTGGAAGCCCAATCTTCCAGTCTCGCAAGGTCCTCCAGCAATTCATCACAATTCATCATTATGCACAAGTAGTTGAGATTCAACTACTGTGCATAATTTTGTGTCATCCGCAAATTTGATCACCTCACTCATTGTACCCCTTTCCAGATCATTTATAAATATATTAAAAAGCACCGGTCCAAGTACAGATACCTGAGGCACTCCACTGTTTAGCTTTTTCCACTGTGAAAACTGACCATTTAATCTTACTCTCAGTTTCCTGTCTTATTTATTTATTTTATTTACGATTTTTATATACCGATGTTCATTTCAAAAAGAGATATCAACTTGCAATCCATAAAAGGTCATTGACTCATATCCCATGACTTTTTAGTTTTCTTAGAAGCCTCTCATGCAGGACTTTGTCGAATGCCTTCTGCAAATCCAAATAAACCATATCTACCAGTTCATCTTTGTCCACATGTTTATTCACCCCTTCAAAAATAAAAAAAAAATGTAGATTTGCGAGGCAAGACGTCATGGGTAAATCCATGCTGGCTGTGTCCCATTAAACCATGTCTATCTAAATGTTTTGTGATTTTAATCAGTTTCCACGATTTTTCCTCTCACTGAAGTCAGGCTCACTGGTCTATTGTTTCCCAGATCACCCCTGGATCCCTTTTTAAATATAGGGGGTTACATTGGCCATCTTCCAATCTTCAGGTACATCGGATGATTTTAATGATAGGTTACAAATTAATTGAAATAGGTCTGAAATTTCATTTTTTAGTTCTTTTAGAACCCTGGGGTGAATACCATCCAGTCCAGATGATTTATTTATTTATTTATTTATTTATTTAAGGTTTTTTTATACCGGCATTCATGAACTCGTTCACATCATGTCGGTTTACAGAAAACAGGGGTGCGAATAATACAACCAAACATAAATAACGTGATGAAGAGAAGCAGTTACAATTAACAAGGGCTAATGAACTGGGAATGTAAGAAATAGAAAGAGATAGAGGAGGTTAATTATATACAAAAGTACAATATAAATTTGGCTACTATATATATATATATATATACTATATATATATATATACTATATAATATAGTAGTAAATAAATATTTACTACTCTTCAGTTTGTTACCGGAATCCCTTCTCGTCTCAGGGCTGCTGCCGCCACCACCACTATTACCTATGTGAAGGTTTGTTGAGCCATGGCTAGCCCGAAGGGGAGAGCCCAGAACTGGAAGTGCTTCCCCAGCAGCATGAACTGCAGAAACTTCTAATGGTCCACCCAAATGGGAATATGATGGTAGGCCTCCGAAAGATCTAATGATGCTAGGAACTCCTCTGCGAACCACTGCTATTACTGTGCACAATGTTTTCATGCAACAACATAGAACCCACAATGACATGTTGTCCTTCTGTAGATCTAAAATGGGCCAAAACTTGCCATTTTTGGGAACCATAAAATAAATCCAATATCTCTGTCCTAGCAAGGATGAGGGAGGTACTCGAACAATTGTGTCCAACCTTAGCAATCTCCACAACGTATCCTGTACTGCCTCATGCTTGCTTTGAGATGAGCAATGGGATTCTAGAAAGGCTTCCATGAAGGGGGTGTGAAAATTCTAAGGCGTAACCATCTCTTACCTCCTCCAGGACCCATTGGTCCGAGGTGACCTTGGTCCATTCTCCTTAAAAGTAGGCTAATCTCCCCCCCCCCCCCCCCCAATGGAGGGATTGACCACCCTGGCTTCATTGTGTTGACTTTGCTTCTCCAGTCCCCTGACCAGTAGAATCTCTGGAGGGTCTGCAAGCACCCCAAAAGGACAGTTTTCTTCCTGAAGACTACTTCTGTCCAAAAGAGGAGGAACTCTTGCCTGAACAAAAACGTCTCATATCCCGAAAATGGGAACAGGAAGGGAAACTTTCCACTCTTTTTATCCTCAGGCAACCTATTCCCTTTAGATTCCCCCAAACTTTTCATCATCCTCTCCAGATCGTCCCCAAATAGTAGTTCCCCTTTCCTACACTGCTAGGACTTGGCCCACATGTTTCACAACCACAAAAGCCTGCGAGTCGCCTCTGCCGAGACCATTCTTCTGGATGACGTCCAGACCAAATCATAAGGCACATCCACCATGTAAGTCACCCCACTTTCCAAGTGCGCTGACTGCATGGAGATGTTAGTTCTTGCAGAACCCTGTTCTTGAATCTTCTGCACCCAGCATAAACAGGCCCTCTGCACCAGATTGCTACAGATCGCCACCCAGAGACTCAAGGCAGAAACCTCAAACATCCATTTTAACTACATCTCCAGTTTATGATCCTGCACATCTTTCAGGGCGGATGAACCAGCCACTGGAATAGTTGTTTTTTTGGTCACAGCGGAAACTGCTGCATCCACCTTCGAAAGTCTCAACAGGTCCAAGGTCTCTTCCATCAAAGGGTATAGATTCGCCATCACCCAGCTGACCTTAAGGCTTGCCTCTGGGAAATCCTATTCCCGCTCACCAATTTTCGTATCTTTTTAGGCAATGAAAAAGCACAGTCCATCCAGGACCGGATTTACTCCCTCATTATCTGACTCTTCCTGTGTAACCTTGAGCCCCAACCCTTCCAAAACCTCTGGAATAAGGGGCTGCAGCTCTTCCTTCCTAAACAAGCGGATGACCCTCAGGTCATCTCCCTTTGCCACTGGCAGCTCATCTGGAGCAGGGTCATCCTTGTTTGCATCCGGGTCTGCACCAATCGGATTCCCTCCTCTAGAAGTATTTGCTTAATCTTCCTGCAGATCATTCGAGTCGTCCAAGTCCCTCAGATCGCCCTCGGTTCCCGCAGTGTGTCCAAGACTCAGGCGCCTGAGCAAGCCCCCAGTCCCTCCTGATGAGGCCACCCTCGACTTCAGGAAGACATCACGGCTGCCGCTCCCCGGGCCGCTTTCCCCCCTGCTCCCTTTCTCGCCAGAAAGGCCTTATGCAGGAGGAGGACAAAATTCGTAGAGAACTCCAGATCTTCAGAGCCATCATCGTGTACGCTCCCATCTGATTCTCCTCCCCTACTATGGTCCACGACTGCACACAGTCCCATGGGAGAAAGAGAAGGTACAGAATTCCCTGGGTTCCCTGGAAGCCGAAGGCTTCTGTCTACAAGCTTCCGATGCCATGGCTGCACCTTAAAGGCCCACAGGACCATTGCCATGGGCCCCAACGACCTGGTGGCCTTTTTGGCGCTTCAGCAGAAGCTGCCTCTCCCCCGAGAAACAGTTGGAGCATAAGAAAACCTCATTCAGCTGCCCACACCACAAACTGCAAGCCATGTAGGTTGCCATGTGCTGCTTCAGCGCCATTGACCAAGAGGAGAAAAGTGGCAGCGCTAGAGTAAACAAGTCAGGCACACGATCACAGGCCACATGCATGGTCTGCACTCCAAGCTGTGCAGCTGCACGGGCCCGACGAGTACATGGCAAAATACAGCTTCAGACACCTTCCTGAAACTACCACGTATCCCCCAGCAGCCAAAAAAAAGATACCTCTCCCTCTCACTCCTTTCTGAGCCAACAGCTCCCACCGACCATAAGCACCCGTGCCGCTCAGGCAGAAGCTCCTGTTTTTTGTTTTTTTAAACTTAACTAAAATGCAATAGGCAAGAAACAAAGTACTTCCCTGAAAAGTGGAAAACGGCATAAAGGAGGAGACATCTGTGGCAACGAGGAGCTAGTTCCCGGCTATCAGGACCTCTGGAAGCAGCGGGTTGAAGCCAGACAGGGATTACCAACCCCCCACACTCACTCACTTCCTCTTCAGGTTAGCGGGCAGTAGCAGTCTCCTTCAGCCCCCGTGGCCAATGAAACAACTTCTGGTCACAGGGCTGAGCCAGCTCTAGCACTGCACTACTTCTGGCAGGGCGTGCTCCTCCTTCCCCGAAGCAGTGCGGCCCCCAAACATGACTGTGTGGTAAGCGCGGCCTTAGTAAGTGGAAAAGCAGCTTGGTCCCACCAGCGCATATACAAAAAAGCTTTCCTGCGCAATTAAGGTCTAGCTAGGTCAGGGTAAATATGAACCCTGTCCCCCAAAAAGGCAGTTTCTAAATTCTTGAAATAGTATCTCACTACCAAACTCAAATCTTGTTCGGAGAAAAAAAGAAACAAGTAAAACAGATCTATCAACCAGTTCAACATCAGAAATAAATTAAAAAAATGTAAAAAAACTTTCCAAAGATTCAGATAGAGATTTTCCCCCTATCTAAAGGCACATCAGGTTGAGGAACTCTTGGCCTATGAGAAAGAAAAACAATCTTCTTAACTGATGGAATTAAGTTAGAAGGAATCTTTAACACATAAGACATGTATTTCCATCTTAACAAGTTAATCGTTCTGCCAATTTTCTTTCCCAAGCCCCATTTACACCAAGGCAAACGAGCACTGCAGTTTGGAATGCAAGTGAGCTTTAGCCTTCTATCTGGAGTGGTAAGAAGCCTATACATAGTAACATAGTAATGACTGCAGAAAAAGACCAAAATGGTCCATCTAGTCTGCCCAGCAAGCCTCCCAAGGCAGTCACTGCTGCTCCGTGCAGGTTACCCCCATGTTTCTCTTAAGGATAGTAACTGCCTCTCCATGCCGGTTAAAGCTTTTTTATTTATTCCCATCCTCTAGCCTTTTAGGGATACACAGTCCACTCAACTTTTTATTTCTTTTGATAAGAACAGGTTGGTTGTTGCCATTGCCAAACAGACGCTATCCATTAGAACATAAGAAAATGCCATACTGGGTCAGACCACGGGTCCCATCAAGCCCAGCATCCTGTCTCCAACAGTGGCCAATCCAGGCCATAAGAACCTGGCAAGTACCCAAAAACTAAGTCTATTCCATGTTACCATTGCTAATGGCGGTGGATATTCTCTAAGTGAACTTAATAGTAGGTAATGGACTTCTCCTCCAAGAACTTATCCAATCCTTTTTTAAACACAGCTATACTAACTGCACTAACCACATCCTCTGGCAACAAATTCCAGAGTTTAATTGTGCGTTGAGTAAAAAAGAACTTTCTCCAATTAGTTTTAAATGTGCCCCATGCTAACTTCATGGAGTGCCCCCTAGTTTTTCTACTATCCGAAAGAGTAAATAACCGATTCACATCTACCCGTGCTAGACCTCTCATAATTTTAAACATCTCTATCATATCCCCTCTCAGCCGTCTCCTTCTCCAAGATGAAAAGTCCTAACCTCTTTAGTCTTTCCTCATAGGGGAGCTGTTCCATTCCCCTTATTTTGGTAGCCCTTCTCTGTACCTTCTCCATCGCAATTATATCTTTTTTGAGATGCGGCGACCGGAATTGTACACAGTATTCAAGGTGCGGTCTCACCATGGAGCGATAGAGAGGCATTATGACATTTTCTGTTTTATTCACCATTCCCTTTCTAATAATTCCCAACATTCTGTTTGCTTTTTTGACTGCCGCAGCACACTGAACCAGCGATTTCAATGTGTTATCCACTATGACGCCTAGATCTCTTTCTTGGGTTGTAGCACCTAATGTGGAACCCAACATTGTGTAATTATAGCATGGGTTATTTTTCCCTATATGCATCACCTTGCACTTATCCACATTAAATTTCATCTGCCATTTGGATGCCCAATTTTCCAGTCTCACAAGGTCTTCTTGCAATTTATCACAATCTGCTTGTGATTTAACTACTCTGAACAATTTTGTGTCATCTGCAAATTTGATTATCTCACTCGTTGTATTTCTTTCCAGATCATTTATAAATATATTGAAAAGTAAGGGTCCCAATACAGATCCCTGAGGCACTCCACTGTCCACTCTCTTCCACTGAAAAAATTGTCCATTTAATCCTCTCTGTCTCCTGCCTTTTAGCCAGTTTGCAATCCACGAAAGAACATCGCCACCTATCCCATGACTTTTTACTTTTCCTAAAAGCCTCTCTTGAGGAACTTTGTCAAATGCCTTCTGAAAATCCAAGTACACTACATCTACAGGTTCACCTTTATCCACATGTTTATTAACTCCTTCAAAAAAGTGAAGCAGATTTGTGAGGCAAGACTTGCCCTGGATAAAGCCATGCTGACTTTGTTCCATTAAACCATGTCTTTCTATCAGGTCGATACAGTAAGGCCGCGGTAGAAACAGTGCGGCAGTGTCAGGCGCACCCTTCCTCCCCGCACGCACAGTTCTCTTCACTTAGTCCCCGATACTCTCTTCTAATTGCATGCAAATGCATGCTGCGGCTTTAAAGCGTTAGGGAAGGGTTATGCCCGCGTAACCCATTTTACTGTATAGGCGCTTAATACAGCGCCTATACAGTAACCTGGGTGCGCTGGTACCTGTCATTTCAAATGTCATTTCAAATGACAGGCACCAGGAAGTGTAAAAAAAAAAAAAAAAAAACCAAAAATATGTAAAAACCTGAGTGTTATATATAAAAAAAAATTTTAAATACCTGTCACTTTCATGCGGTCATCCAGGCAGCGGCGTGGGTCCAGGCGGCCGGCGGGAGCTGGGTGTTCGATCGAGGCCGCGGGCGGATAGGCGCGTGTTCAAACGAGGCCGGGTCGCACAGGCGCGCATTAATTCAGGCGGAGGGAGCCGGGTGGTCGTGCATTCATCCAGGCAGAGGGAACCGTGGGCCGTTTTCGCCACTGGTTCCCTCTGCCTGGATGAATGGCCGTGCGATTTCAGCGCTGAAGGCAGTCACATGCCGTGACGTGACGTCACGGCATGTGACTGCCTTCAGCGCTGAAATCGCACGGCCATTCCTTCACTGCCGGTGGCCGTGCGTTCATCCAGGCAGAGGGAACCGTGGGCCGTTTTCGCCACCGGTTCCCTCTGCCTGGATGAATGGCCGTGCGAAATCGGGAGGAAGGGAGAAGGGACTGCCGTAGCAGGCCCGAGCCTTGCTACTTTTTCGTTTTTTGTTTTTTTTGCTTCGGGAGGAGGGGACCGGACGGGCTGCAGGAGACCGGACTGGGGCTACACCGGAGACCAGATGGGCTGGACCGGAGACCGGACGGGCTGGACCGGAGACCGGACGGGACCAGGGCGGGTAAGCAATGTTTTTTACACTACACTAACTCCTACTAGGGGGAGGCGGTAAACTAACACGTTAAGGCCGCGGCAAAACAGCGGGTTACTGAGGAGATAGTATCAGCGCCCGTTACAGTATCGGAGGGGAATAGCTAATTCCTTCATTATACAGCTTTTTCGTTCATTTACATGCTGGGTGCGGAAAGGGTTATACGTCTGTTTTAGGAAGCGCTAGGGACGCGTGAAACTGGAGACTGTATCGCTGAATCGCCTTACTCGTCTGTATTGTGCGCTCCCTGTTACGCTTGGGCTCCGGACAGGAGTCGTGCACACCACCCAGCAGGGTGGCTCCAGGTGGAGAGAGACAGGAAGCTCGAACAGAGTCAGGTACCAGGCTGGGTCAGGGCAGGCAGCAAGAAACAGAGTCTGGGTTCAGGCTGGGTCAGGGCAGGCGGCAAGTGGCAGTGTCTAAGTACAGGCTGGGTCAGGGCAGGCGGCAAGTGGCAGTGTCAAGTACAGGCTGGGTCAGGGCAGGCGGCAGTCAGCAGTGTCTGGGTCCAGGCTGGGTCAGGGCACAGTAAGCAGGGCAGGGCAGGTCAGAAGGCCCGTAGGCCACACACACACACACGGAAGGCCCGTAGGCCACACACCAATAGCGGGGCAAGGCAGGTCAGAAGGCCCGTAGGCCACACACACACACACGGAAGGCCCGTAGGCCACACACCAATAGCGGGGCAAGGCAGGTCAGAAGGCCCGTAGGCCACACACACACACACGGAAGGCCCGTAGGCCACACACCAATAGCGGGGCAAGGCAGGTCAGAAGGCCCGTAGGCCACACACACACACACACGGAAGGCCCGTAGGCCACACACCAATAGCGGGGCAAGGCAGGTCAGAAGGCCCGTAGGCCACACACACACACACGGAAGGCCCGTAGGCCAGGTATGGCAATCAAGGAAGAAGGCCAAAAGGCCGCACAAGGCAAGGCAAGGAAAGGAAAGGCCCGAAGGCCACGCAAGGCAAGGCAAGGCAAGGATAGGCCCGAAGGCCGCGCAAGGCAAGGCAAGGCAAGGATAGGCCCGAAGGCCACGCAAGGCAAGGCAAGGCAAGGATAGGCCCGAAGGCCACGCAAGGCAAGGCAAGGCAAGGATAGGCCCGAAGGCCGCGCAAGGTAAGGCAAGGCAAGGATAGGCCCGAAGGCCACGCAAGGCAAGGCAAGGCAAGGATAGGCCCGAAGGCCGCGCAAGGCAAGGCAAGGCAAGGATAGGCCCGAAGGCCGCGCAAGGCAAGGCAAGGCAAGGATAGGCCCGAAGGCCACGCAAGGCAGGCTAGAGCAGGGAGCCCAGGTGAGCTCGATGCCGAAGCACCGAGGCAACTGTCAGGCAGGGTTAAGAGGGCACACCCAGAGCATAGAGTGGACATAGGAGATGGACTGGGCCTGTCAGGAAAGCCAGCACTAGAGGGACCCCTGGTGGTGAGGCGGTAGCACAGCAGCCACAGCCGTAACAGTACCCCCCCCTCAAGGCCTCCCCCTCCTCCTGGATCCCATCTGTGCAGGAGGTAATCAAGAATAACGGGAGACCACTCCGGGGGTGATGCGGCAGGGTCAGACCCCTCCTGGGGTAGCAGAGGCGGTGCAGATTTCCATAACCCCTCCTGGGGTGACAAGGGGAACACAAACCCCACCTGGGGCAGAGAAATAGTCCGTAACCCTTCTTGAGGCGATAGTAGGACCGGTCCGGACCCTTCCAAGGTCGGCATTAAGACCGGTACAGGCCCCTCCAGGGGCGGCAGCTGGGCCAGTACAGCAGGCTCGGATCCTACTCGGGCAATTGTAGCAGGCTCGGACCCCTCTCGGGGCGTTGTAGCAGGCTCGGACCCCTCTCGGGGCGATGAAGCAGGCTCGGACCCTTCTCGGGGCATTGTAGCAGGCTCGGACCCCTCTCGGGGCGTTGTAGCAGGCTCGGACCCCTCTCGGGGCGATGAAGCAGGCTCGAACCCCTCTCGGGGCGAGGAAGCAGGCTCGGACCCCTCTCGGGGCATTGTAGCAGGCTCGGACCCCTCTCGGGGCGATGAAGCAGGCTCGGACCCCTCTCGGGGCGATGAAGCAGGCTCGGACCCCTCTCGGGGCGTTGTAACAGGCTCGGACCCCTCTCGGGGCGATGAAGCAGGCTCGGACCCCTCTCGGGGCATTGTAGCAGGCTCGGACCCCTCTCGGGGCGTTGTAGCAGGCTCGGACCCCTCTCGGGGCGATGAAGCAGGCTCGGACCCCTCTCGGGGCATTGTAGCAGGCTCGGACCCCTCTCGGAGCGATGAAGCAGGCTCGGACCCCTCTCGGGGCGATGAAGCAGGCTCGGACCCCTCTCGGGGCATTGTAGCAGGCTCGGACCCCTCTCGGGGCGTTGTAGCAGGCTCGAACCCCTCTCGGGGCGATGAAGCAGGCTCGGACCCCTCTCGGGGCGATGAAGCAGGCTCGGACCCCTCTCGGGGCGTTGTAACAGGCTCGGACCCCTCTCGAGGCGATGAAGCAGGCTCGAACCCCTCTCGGGGCGATGAAGCAGGCTCGGACCCCTCTCGGGGCGTCAGCAGGACCGGTATGGACCCCTCCAGGGGTGGCAGCAGGACCGGTATGGACCCTCCCGGGGTGGCAGCAGGACCAGTTCAGCAGACTCCGATGGCTGACTCAGGAAGTCTGTCAGTAGGACTGGTTCGGACCCCTCTGAAGACGGCAGCAGGGCCGGTTCGGCAGGCTCAGATGGCAGAGTTAGAAAGTCTGTCAGCAGGGCTGGTGCGGATCCCTCCGAGGACGGCAGCAGGGCCGGTACAGCAGACTCAGGCTCTTCTCGGGGTAGTGCAGCAGGTTCAGATGGCAGAGTAGCATGGTTAAAGGTAGTGTGCATGGAAGACACAGATTGTACTGCCGTGGGCTTGATACCTCGAGCCAAAGTCTGATGCTCCTGATTTTGTTTCTGGAGGAGCAGTTTAGAGAAGGCACAGGCAGTTCTAGGACGTCTAGGGAAGGTCCTCGTTAGTGTCCACTTGGCAGCTGTGGGAAGCTGAGCCCTGCTAGAGTTAATCAGCTCTCTCCGTTGTAGAGAAACCTGTTCCCGAGGCTCTAGCACTGGTCTCACAGAAGCCTTCTTGGCCAGGTAAGTCCTGGGTTTTTCTACCCACAAACTGCCAGCAAAAATGTCTGTTTTAGTTGAGCCAGAAACAGAATACTGGTTAGGAGAGCTGATAGCTTTTTCTAATTGCACAGCTGGTCCTAGAGCAGAACAACAGGGGCAGGGTTTGCCTGGAGGTAACAAACACGGGAGACAGGAGCATTTCCACCACCCTGGTTTAGGAGCCAGACAGTTCAAACACTCCTGATAGACAGAAACATTTTTCTTGTTGCAGTTATTGCATGACCAGTGTTCCTGACCAACAAGTTCACAGGCTAGACAGTTCTGATAGCTAGGATAGTTCAAAGTTTGACAGGAATTGCAGGTATAAAACTTTAAAGAAGGAGGCATCTTGAATTAGTGAAAAGTTGACTCACCGGCAGGACACAGACCTATCTCTTCCCCTGGAAAATGTGATGGCTTCGGCATACTGTTACGCTTGGGCTCCGGACAGGAGTCGTGCACACCACCCAGCAGGGTGGCTCCAGGTGGAGAGAGACAGGAAGCTCGAACAGAGTCAGGTACCAGGCTGGGTCAGGGCAGGCAGCAAGAAACAGAGTCTGGGTTCAGGCTGGGTCAGGGCAGGCGGCAAGTGGCAGTGTCTAAGTACAGGCTGGGTCAGGGCAGGCGGCAAGTGGCAGTGTCAAGTACAGGCTGGGTCAGGGCAGGCGGCAGTCAGCAGTGTCTGGGTCCAGGCTGGGTCAGGGCACAGTAAGCAGGGCAGGGCAGGTCAGAAGGCCCGTAGGCCACACACACACACACACACACACGGAAGGCCCGTAGGCCACACACCAATAGCGGGGCAAGGCAGGTCAGAAGGCCCGTAGGCCACACACACACACACGGAAGGCCCGTAGGCCACACACCAATAGCGGGGCAAGGCAGGTCAGAAGGCCCGTAGGCCACACACACACACACGGAAGGCCCGTAGGCCACACACCAATAGCGGGGCAAGGCAGGTCAGAAGGCCCGTAGGCCACACACACACACACGGAAGGCCCGTAGGCCACACACCAATAGCGGGGCAAGGCAGGTCAGAAGGCCCGTAGGCCACACACACACACACTGAAGGCCCGTAGGCCAGGTATGGCAATCAAGGAAGAAGGCCAAAAGGCCGCACAAGGCAAGGCAAGGAAAGGAAAGGCCCGAAGGCCACGCAAGGCAAGGCAAGGCAAGGATAGGCCCGAAGGCCGCGCAAGGCAAGGCAAGGCAAGGATAGGCCCGAAGGCCACGCAAGGCAAGGCAAGGCAAGGATAGGCCCGAAGGCCACGCAAGGCAAGGCAAGGCAAGGATAGGCCCGAAGGCCGCGCAAGGCAAGGCAAGGATAGGCCCGAAGGCCACGCAAGGCAAGGCAAGGCAAGGATAGGCCCGAAGGCCGCGCAAGGCAAGGCAAGGCAAGGATAGGCCCGAAGGCCGCGCAAGGCAAGGCAAGGCAAGGATAGGCCCGAAGGCCACGCAAGGCAGGCTAGAGCAGGGAGCCCAGGTGAGCTCGATGCCGAAGCACCGAGGCAACTGTCAGGCAGGGTTAAGAGGGCACACCCAGAGCATAGAGTGGACATAGGAGATGGACTGGGCCTGTCAGGAAAGCCAGCACTAGAGGGACCCCTGGTGGTGAGGCGGTAGCACAGCAGCCACAGCAGTAACACTCCCAGCACGTTACAGACGGGCAATCTTTAACTGCACGTTACTGTATCGACATGTATTTGTTCTGTGATTTTGATGTTTAGAACACTTTCCACTATATTTCCTGGCACTGAAGTCAGGCTAACCGGTCTGTAGTTTCCCGGATCGCCCCTGGAGCCCTTTTTAAATATTGGGGTTACATTTGCTATCCTCCAGTCTTCAGGTACAATGGATGATTTTAATGATAGGTTACAAATTTTTACTAATAGGTCTGAAATTTCATTTTTTGGTTCCTTTAGAACTCTGGGGTGTATACCATCCGGTCCAGGTGATTTACTACTCTTCAGTTTGTCAATCAGGCCTACCACATCTTCTAGGTTCACCGTGATTTGAATCAGTCCATCTGAATCATTACCCATGAAAACCTTCTCCATTACGGGTACCTCCCCAACATCCTCTTCAGTAAACACCGAAGCAAAGAAATCATTTAATCTTTCCGCGATGGCCTTATCTTCTCTAAGTGCCCCTTTAACCCCTCGATCATCTAACGGTCCAACTGACTCCCTCACAGGCTTTCTGCTTCGGATATATTTTAAAAAGTTTTTACTATGAGTTTTTGCCTCTACAGCCAACTTCTTTTCAAATTCTCTCTTAGCCTGTCTTATCAATGTCTTACATTTAACTTGCCAACGTTTATGCTTTATCCTATTTTCTTCTGTTGGATCCTTCTTCCAGTTTTTGAATGAAGATCTTTTGGATAAAATAGCTTTTCACCTCCCCTTTTAACCATGCCGGTAATCGTTTTGCCTTCTTTCCACCTTTCTTAATGTGTGGAATACATCTAGACTGTGCTTCTAGAATGGTATTTTTTTTAACAATGACCACACCTCTTGGACATTTTTTACTTTTGTAGCTGCTCCTTTCAGTTTTTTCTAACAATTTTTCTCATTTTATCAAAGTTTCCCTTTTGAAAGTTTAGTACGAGAGCCTTGGATTTGCACACTATTCCTCTTCCAGTCATTAAATCAAATTTGATCATATTATGATCACTATTGCCAAGCGGCCCCACCACCATTACCTCTCTCCAAGTCCTGTGCTCCACTGAGAATTAGATCTAAAATTGCTCCCTCTCTCGTTGGTTCCTGAACCAATTGCTCCATAAAGCTATCATTTATTCCATCCAGGAACGTTATCTCTCTAGCGTGTCCCGATGATACATTTACCCAGTCAATATTGGGGTAATTGAAGTCTGTGAAACACTACTCACACAGGAGAGTCGGCGGTTAACCACAACATACAATCAAACAACCAAAAATGTGGAACCCAAATCGCAATTTAAGTAATAGCCTAAGAAGGTGTCAGCAAGCCGTGACGTTATGTGTCACTTCTCAAGCAGACACTAACCGGTCTTATCTATCATTCACCTTCATCATGATTTTAATGCAAACAACATACTTTTTTCTTTTTTCAATTTTTTTTTTTTTCAAAAATTAATTAAAAATGTCCTCCATTGTAGTATGAACAGTATGACTCTTTCGTAAACAGTTAGTAGGGGAGCCCTACACTGGCCGGTGTTTCGCTGAGTAAGCTTCCTCAGGGGCGTATAGAAGCACTTCAAAGCAGAGTCACATATCTAAAACAAAGATAAATGAGGAAAAAAGTTGCACATTTATAGAAAAGGTGAAAACAACACTTATCTTATGACACCACGGCTACCATGTTAGACGGGACCAGACGTCTCAACCATCTTGGAAGGAAACAAATGGAGGAACCCGAACCGAGGCTAGCGTCCCTTTAAATACGTCATTTTGTAATGACGTCAACCATCAATACAGTATTTAGTGTTGAAACATCTGTCAGATAGTAATTAATTCAGAAAACGGTCCAAAAATCAACCAAGAAACACATGTAAGTCCAGCTCGCTATTTAGTCCCAAGGGATGAATAGTTTGGAGACGATAAATCCAATGTTGTTCAGACTGCAACAAGATGCGTTCTCGATTACCTCCACGCCAATGTGCAGGGACATGGTTGATAGCGCAAAATCGTAAATCATCAAATGTATGTCTTAGCTCTGTGCAATGAGAAACCAAAGGTTCATTAGCTCTCGCATTTCTAATATTGGAACGATGTTCTATCATCCTCGTTTTGAGCAGACGTTTCGTTTTTCCAATATAGATTAGGGAGCATGGACATTGGATCAAGTATATGACCATAGTGGACTCGCAAGTCATATGATGTCTCAAAATTATTTTGTAGCCAGAAGATACAGTCAATTGGTCTGAAATCATCATAGACGATGTACACACAGAGCAGGAATTGCAAGGCTTATGTGAGCCTGATGACGTGTACAATGCATATGACGACATAAAGCTATCCGATTTTACCAAAATATTTTTTAGATTCATAGCACGAGAAAAAGTGATTCGGGGAGGCTCATTAAAAATGACATTAGTTTGCAGCACATGCCAATACTTCAATATAGATTGGCGAATCTTGAAAGCCACGGAGGAATACGGCAAAATGCAGGTGTGACGTGAGGATTCGTCAGATGGTCGCGGAAGGAACAGCCATTCTCTATGTGAATATTTTGCACGTAGGTAGGCCTTTCGAATGCTCGAACGAGGGTATCCTCTAGCGGAAAAACGATCACATAAGATTTTTGAATGTACCTCAAAATCCACCATCGTGGAACAGAGTCGTCTCAGCCGAATGAATTGACTGACAGGTAAATTACGTTTGAAATTCCTTGGATGTGCGCTAGAGAAGTGTAAATAAGTATTAGAACTGACAGGTTTCCGAAAGAGTGATGTAATAAATTTCCCATCAATGATAGTGATTCGTATGTCAAGAAATGTGATAGAATGAGTATCAATGGTGGCAGTAAATTTCAGATGACAATTTAAAGCATTCAACCAGCATAGAAATGATCCAAAAAGATCCTCATCCCCTTTCCATAGTACGAAGACGTCATCAATATACCTCTTCCACACCAAAAGTTGACATTTGTATGGATGATCACGAAGCCATTTCTCTTCAAAATAATGCATATACAGATTGGCTAAGTCAGGGGCCATGGTGGCCCCCATTGCAGTACCACATGTTTGAAGAAAAAACTGCTGATTAAAAGCAAAAAAATTCTGTTTCAAAGCTATTTGTAATAATTGAACCAAAAAATCACTAGGAATTCTGTGGGGTCTAGGACGTTGTTCAAAAAAAGTTTCAGCGATTTCGATTGCCTCATCTTGCGGTATAGAAGTATAAAGAGCCTCCACGTCTAAGGTAGCCATCTTTAAATCAGTGGTGTCAACCTGTAACTGTTCCAAAAAAACTATCATATCCGAGGAGTCTCTTATAAAAGAGGGCATAGATGGAATAAATGGTGCTAAAAAATGGTCAATAAATCGGGATAGTGGTTCCAAAACTGAATCACAGCCAGAAACAATTGGACGTCCTGGCGGATGATCAACATTTTTGTGTATTTTGGGCAATGTATAAAACATCGGGACACGTGGATATTTCTTGGTTAGAAAATTGGCTTCTTTTGATGTCAAAAAACCGGACTTCACACCTGATTGCACAACCATAGAAATAAGTTTTTGTATATCAGGAGTGGGATTAATATCCAAACGTTGATAAAAACGTGTATCATCCAATTGCCTCAAAATTTCAGTTTCATAATCACTTCTGTTTTGCACAACTATCATGCCACCTTTATCCGCTGGTTTTATAATAAGGTCAGACGCTGATTGCAATTCCTGTAAAGCAGTTTTCTCCAAACGTGTTAAATTGTAGAAAGATGAATCAGTGAGATCCAAAGCGGAAATATCGTGTGATACTAAATCATAGAATACTTTCAGCGCAGGATCTTCTGGTCCAGGTGGAATCCACATAGACGGATTAGATAACACAGATACGTCAACAGAAGGTGTGTGGGTAGTAAAAAAAATTTTTATCTTAAGGTTCCGAACAAAGCGGAACAGTGCCACCTGTAAGGAAAATTTATCTCCACGATGAGTGGATGTGCGATAGCGCACATCCAAGGAATTTCAAACGTAATTTACCTGTCAGTCAATTCATTCGGCTGAGATGACTCTGTACCACGATGGTGGATTTTGAAGTACATTAAAAAATCTTATGTGATCGTTTTTCCGCTAGAGGATACCCTCGTTCGAGCATTCGAAATGCCTACCTACGTGCAAAATATTCACATAGAGAATGGCTGTTCCTTCCGCGACAATCTGACGAATCCTCACGTCACACCTGCATTTTGCCGTATTCCTCCGTGGCTTTCAAGATTCGCCAATCTATATTGAAGTATTGGCATGTGCTGCAAACTAATGTCATTTTTAATGAGCCTCCCCGAATCACTTTTTCTCGTGCTATGAATCTAAAAATTTTTTTGGTAAAATCGGATAGCTTTATGACGTCACATGCATTGTACACGTCATCAGGCTCACATAAGCCTTGCAATTCCTGCTCTGTGTGTACATCGTCTATGATGATTTCAGACCAATTGACTGTATCTTCTGGCTACAAAATAATTTTGAGACATCATATGACTTGCGAGTCCACTATGGTCATATACTTGATCCAATGTCCATGCTCCCTAATCTATATTAGAAAAACGAAACGTCTGCTCAAAACGAGGATGATAGAACATCGTTCCAATATTAGAAATGCGAGAACTAATGAACCTTTGGTTTCTCATTGCACAGAGCTAAGACATACATTTGATGATTTACGATTTTGCGCTATCGACCATGTCCCTGCACATTGGCGTGGAGGTAATCGAGAACGCATCTTGTTGCAGTCTGAACAACATTGGATTTATCGTCTCCAAACTGTTCATCCCTTGGGACTAAATAGCGAGCTGGACTTACATGTGTTTCTTGGTTGATTTTTGGACCGTTTTCTGAATTAATTACTATCTGACAGATGTTTCAACACTAAATACTGTATTGATGGTTGACGTCATTACAAAATGACGTATTTAAAGGGACGCTAGCTTCGGTTCGGGTTCCTCCATTTCTTTCCTTCCAAGATGGTTGAGACGTCTGGTCCCGTCTAACATGGTAGCCGTGGTGTCATAAGATAAGTGTTGTTTTCACCTTTTCTATAAATGTGCAACTTTTTTCCTCATTTATCTTTGTTTTAGATATGTGACTCTGCTTTGAAGTGCTTCTATACGCCCCTGAGGAAGCTTACTCAGCGAAACACCGGCCAGTGTAGGGCTCCCCTACTAACTGTTTACGAAAGAGTCATACTGTTCATACTACAATGGAGGACATTTTTAATTAATTTTTGAAAAAAGAAAAAAGTATGTTGTTTGCATTAAAATCATGATGAAGGTGAATGATAGATAAGACCGGTTAGTGTCTGCTTGAGAAGTGACACATAACGTCAAGGCTTGCTGACACCTTCTTAGGCTATTACTTAAATTGCGATTTGGGTTCCACATTTTTGGTTGTTTGGTAATTGAAGTCTCCCATTATTACTGCACTACCAATTTGGTTAGCTTCCCTAATTTCTCTTAGCATTTCACTGTCCGTCTCACCATCTTGACCAGGTGGACGGTAGTATACCCCTATCACTATAGTCTTTCCCGACACACAAGGGATTTCTACCCATAAAGATTCAATTTTGTATTTAGTCTCATGCAGGATGTTTATCCTGTTGGACTCTATGCCATCCCGGACATAAAGCGTCATACCTCCTCCCGAGTGCTCCTCTCTGTCATTGCGATATAATTTGTACCCCGGTATAGCACTATCCCATTGGTTATCCTCTTTCCACCATGTCTCTCAGATGCCAATTAAGTCTATGTCATCATTCACTGCTATACATTCTAATTCTCCCATCTTACTTCTTAGACTTCTGGCATTAGCATACAAACATTTCAAAATTTGTTTTTTGTTTGTATTTTCATTCTGCTTTTTAATTGATAGGGATAAGTTAGAATTTTTTAGCTCAGGTGAGTTTTTAGTTACAGGCACTTGGACTATTTTTCTAATTATTGGAACCTCACTGTCGGGATGCCCTAATTCTAATGCATCATTAGTATCCTTTGAAGATACCTCTCTCCGAACCATGCGCTGCTGAGAGACTGTCGGCTTTCCCCTTTGTTCTAGTTTAAAAGCTGCTCTATCTCCTTTTTAAAGGTTAGCGCCAGCAGTCTGGTTCCTCCCTGGTTAAGGTGGAGCCCATCCCTTCGGAAGAGACTCCCCCTTCCCCAAAAGGATCCCCAGTTCCTAACAAAACTGAATCCCTCTTCTTTGCACCAGCGTCTCATCCACGCATTGAGACTCCGGAGCTCTGCCTGCCTCTGGTGACCTGCGCATGGAACAGGGAGCATTTCAGAGAATGCTACCCTGGAGGTTCTGGATTTAAGCTTTCTACCTAACAGCCTAAATACAAACAAACAGTCTAACTTCAGTTAGTCAGCCAGAGTGACTCACTGCTCTCTTGATTAAAAAATGTTGGTCCCTATTCAAACCCAATTACACTACCTCAACACCTTTCCAAGGTGAGTAACTGAGCTGAACTATACAACTTTTTTACTTAGGTATACACTGCTCCTAGCTTATTTCTAGCTTCTGGCTACTTTTTTTTGGGGGGGTGGGGTTTCCCCCAATACAAACACTCAGTTTCTATTAAATACAAACACTCAGTTCTTTAAAAGTCTGCAGAACACTCAGTTCTGCAGACTTTTAAAAATAAACACACTACCTACTGCTTACTAGCTACCTTATTGACTATTTAAAAATACAGTCTGACTTGTTTATTCACTGCCTTTCTGACTATTAAAGGCACAAACACACTAAATAATATTCCCAGATAGTTAACTTTGCCCCAATACTTTTAAAAAAGACAATGTCCCAAGCAAAAACTTACTGATTCCTTTCAGCCACCAGCAAGGTGATCCTCTCCTCTCAGCAGATTGCATCTCCTTCTGTTATGCCCAGTTGGAACTACATCTTGGGGGTCATGTCAAGGCTCTTTCTGTTAGAGCCATCTGTGGCCCACTTGTGAGCGGTTCCCATGGAGATCTGCAAGGCTGCAATGTGGAGTGTCTCCACACATTCATATCACATTACTGTCTGGATAGGGATGGCCAATGCAACAGTAGGTTTGGCCAGTCTGTCCTTCGGAACCTGTTTGATGTGTAGAACCCAACTCTCCCGCCTAGGGCCCATTGTTTGGGTTCAGGCTGCCTCCCCCTCTGCTAACCAGTGTTGTTGTGCCTGTTGGTTCCCTTTTGTGTTGGGGAGCAGTCTGTAGCTAGGGATTCACCCAGATGCTACCATTATGTGGGAGACCTGTATGGCGTGGTTGATGCTACTATAAAGCTTGTTGGGCAGACTGGATGGACCATTTGATCCTTTTCTGCCGTTATTTCTATGTTTCTATGTTATGTTTAAGGACTAACATCCTGCATGTCCTTGAAGAAAGCAGAGTTGCTTACCTGTAACAAGTGTTCTCTGAGGACAGCAGAATGTTAGTCCTCAGGAAACCCACCCGCACGTAATTCTATGTTACAAGACTGAAGAGGGACCCTGCATGGACGCATGGTATAGGGTATGCTCAGTGGGCCTAGTCAAAGTTCTAGAAACTTTGACATAAGTTTTCTGCATTGGGGCTCCATCTGAAGTCACCATCCTTGTCCTCTGAGAATTTAAGCAACTTGTTGTCCCTATAATGCTTAAACAGTTTCTCCAGACCATACACAAAAAGCAACTTCTCTTTAAAGGGTAATTTACTCAGCATGATTTTAGAAGAGGTATTTGCTGCCCAGTTTCACAACCACAGTAATTGAGCTACCATGAAGGATACCATGCCTCTAGCCAAGGTTCAAGTGATGTTATAAAGCACAAATCATGGTGTAAAGGACTTTTCCCCCTGGAGTCTACCAGAATGAAACTGCCCAGAGGAGTCCTGCACCTTAAATAAAAGGCTTCATGCATCAAAGTAACAAACTCGAAGTTGGCGGGGAGGGAAGAGATAGAGGGGGCCTGAGACAACCAATATATTCCCTTTTTACCAAGAGCTTTTTCTCCTTGAGGATTATTAGCATTCTTCTCCAACAAGAAAAGGTTTGGAGGTTCCATAAAAGGATTCTTTTGCAGTACCACCACTTCCCAGGACAGAAGAAATGGCTGCCACCAACATTTAAGCAGAGCCTTGAACTCCTGAGGGACCTATATCGGCAGCAGCCTTCACTGTGGCTCCTTGAGAGCCACAAACAGGCCTGGCTTTCAGGATATCCAAAATGAATAGGCAATAGATAGATTTGCATACAATGGAGACAGTGTATGCAAATCTCTCATGTTTATTTATTGTGGACATCCTGAAAACCAGGCCTGTTTGTGGCTCTCGAGGACCGGAGTTGGGCACCCTTGCCATAGACTCTCCCCTGAAGGGGACTCCCCCACAGACACCAAAGGCTTTAAAGAATATCCCTGCAAACAGTTTTTGCATATCCCAGCCACGGCAGAGCTCCTGCAGCAACCTCCCCCCCCCCCCCCGCCCCCCACCCCAACCCCAAGGAACAGCGCTTCCCACACTCCATAAGAGCAGGCAAAGGCCTGCAGAAAAATTAAAGGTAAACTACCATAATTTACTGTGGCACAGCAGTCCTCACCATTGGGGAGAAAAGTCTACGTATGAAGAGGAGACTTCCTCCTCAGAGCTGACTGAGCTCTACAACATTTTTTTTTATAAATCACTTTATGGAAGAAACAAATATACCAGAAGCCATAAGAAACCTAGACTGAGGAACTCTTCAACCCTGCCAGGGACCAACTCAACCAAACAGGTAAGGAGAGATAGGAACAGACAATTAGGAGGGAAAAGGAAGTCAGCTAACAAATCCTCCTACACTAAATATGCCATGGCAGTAAAGAGCCACTGAACCTCCCACTTGCTCCACTCTACCAGGAAGAACTCCCAAAGGACAAGAGCTCCTGGAAGCAGTTTTCGCAAAATTTCCATGCTGCAGAATTTTATTTATTTAAAATTTTTTGTATGTCGCATTCTTCAATGGAGGTAGGTCAAAGCGAATTCAGCACCTGTCTATTGGAGACAGAGAAATACTGAAGTGCTGCAGACATCACAATGCCTTTTAAGGAATGATGCCAGTGAATCAGATTCTTCTCTATCTCCATCTGCTGGCAGGGGTGCTAGAACTATACGTTCTGGACTGGTCTGGGTGGACAATAAGGAAAACAGAGTTGGTCACAGGTCCCAGCATTTCTATCAACTCTTAACTCAAAACTACAATTACTAAAGCAAACCTCTTAAATTTGTACTAGACTGAACATTTATGAAATTATCTTAATTACTGATCACAAGGCTACAACCAACGCTACCATATTATATATATATATATATATATATATATATATATATATACACACACACACAAAATTGTTTTTTTCTTTTTTAAACACCAACTAAAATTAGAAGGCTGGATGCCCCTCTGAATAGCTTACCTGTGATTTGATGTGTAGAGCCATTTAAGGAGGACATACCATTAACTTCTCGAAAGGTTACAGACTGCCCTGTTTCAAGCTTATGTGGGCGATTTTCAAGACAGGTAACGATGCCGGGATCTGACTACAAAAGAAATGGCCCACAACTTAGAGATGCGCCACAGAGGAAGAGGTGAACTTTAATCCAGAAGAAAACATTTGTAAAATAGATAATCAGCCTGAGTTCCAATGCAGATTGATACTGACAACAGTCACTATTTAACAATTTTATGATTAAAAACAAAATTGATAAGGAGGGTCTGAACAAGCCATTTATCTGCTAACCTAAGGGCAGTGGATTTTCTCAGCAGTCAAAGCAGTGGCACCTTTGGCCCTGGGAAACAGTATAATAGCAGGTGAGAAGGGAGATTACAAGGTGAGAGAGGGAGCTAGGGAGAGCAAAAGAAAGATGACCCCAACTGGACGAAGTGGGGAGTTAAGGAGGAGGAGAGAAGGGGCAGCAGAGGTGGAATGGGGGTTGGGCACTCACTCTATACTGCTGCCACATACCCATCATCACATTTTTTATTTTTGGTGGGGGTACATGGCAAGTAAATCTGCAAGGAATTCTTCAAAACCTACTGATAAGAATTCAAAGTGAAAAAAAATATATAGCTCAGGGAACTAAATTTAAAAAAATATTTATTGGAGCATATTGCATTTTGATAGCAAGTTCAAAGAGTTATCAGGGAAGGAATTAAAATTCACCCTTTCAGCTAGAGCTAAAAACAAACCCCCACCAACTCTAAGACATCAAATTATACCTATTTAATGAAATTTATATATCACTTTCCTGATTTAAAACAAATCGCTCAAAGCAGTGTACAATCATAAATACAATATACACAACATATTAAAATCATAAAACAAAGTAAACCAGTATTACAGCAAATTACAAATTGTGTAAATTGTATCACTGATCATCAACCATGTCTAATTTCTTAAGGAATTACTTTCAATACCTACAAATATAACTGAAGATGTAGTAGATCAAACTAAAAATCTGAAAAATAATAAATCATTGGGACCAAATGGAATTCACCCCAGAGTTCTGAAAAATCTCAAACATGAAACTGCACACTGATTACAGATTAGTAACAACAGATCATTAAAAACAGCCACAGCTCCTATAGACTGGTCAACCGAACACAAATTTTTAAAAAGGGATCCAGGTGTGATCTGAGAAATTATGGACAGATGAGCCAAACATCTGTGCTGGGCAAGATGGTAAAATATATTCCCAAAAATAAACTACTTGCCATATAGACAGATATGGTTTATTGGGGGGAGAGTCAACATGGTTTTAAGCAAAGGGAAGTGTTTCCTTAAGATATTAGTTTTGGTTTTCAAGGTGCAAAACATGTAGATAACAGTGAGCCAGTTGATATACTGAAGCTGGATTTTCAGATGGGATCTGACAAAATTTCCACCACCAGAGACTTCAAGAAATTACAAAGTCATGGGATAGGAAGCAGTGTCTTATTGTGCATTGGTAATGGCTAAAAAAAACAAAACACAGGACTAAACAGGTTTCCAAAAGTAGAAAGGTCATTAGAGGAGTGCCTCATCCTGTTTAGCATATTCATAAATTATCTGGGGAAAAAAAAAAAAAAAGAGACCGACAGATTATCAAATTTGCAGATGACATGAAATTATTCAAAGTTGTTAAAATAGCAGTGGTTTGTGAGGAAATACAGGAGGACATTGTTCGATCAGGATACTGGACATCTGAAGAGCAGATGAAATTTAATGTGGAAAAGTGCAAAGAGATGCATATAGGGGAAAATAATCCCAACAGGTACACAATGCTGGATTCCATATTAGGAGTCACCAACCAGGACCTTGGAGTCCTTGTGCACAAGACACTGAAATCTTAACTCGGTGTGCAGTGGCAAGCAAAGAAAGGAATGGAAAATAAAATGGAATAATATATTGCCTCTATATAGATCTATGGTGCAACTGCACCTTGAGCTGTGTGCAGTTCTGGTTGACCCATCTCAAAGGCATAGCAGAAGTAGAAAAAAGACAGAAGGACAAAAAAGTAATGGGGATGTAATGGCTTTCCTATGATGAGAGGGTTCTTTAGTTTAGAAAAAAATGGCTGAGAAGTGACATGATAGTTTATAAGATCATGAGTGGGGTAACAAAGGATGATTATTTATCCTTTGAAATTACTAAAACAAGGTGACACTCCATGAAACAACCAGCTCATTTAATAAAATCTTAGAAAGTAGTTTTCGTTCAATGTGCAATCTCCGGAATCTGTTTCCAGAAGATGTAGTCAAGGTGACTAGCATAGTGAAGTTTGGATAAGTTTCTGGAGGAAAAGTTCATAAAGCATTAGCCGGGTAGACTAGGAAAAGCCATCGCTATCCTTGGGAGTAATAAGAAATAGATCTACTTTTTGGGATCTGCTGGGTAACTTGTTACCCAGACTTGCCACTGTCAGAGACATGTTGCTGTGCTCCACGGATCATGGTCTGACCCAGTGTGGCATATTTTATTTTCTTATATGATATTGGACACTAGCAAACTGGTAACACCCTGAAAATTTCTGTCAGAAATCTGGGATTCCATGCAATTATAAACATTAGCTTCTGCCATTGTACTTTACAGCACTGTGGATCCAAGATGAATGTCTATGGACTTAGTCATTTCAGATTGCATAGAAAAGTATGCAGTTACATACAAAAGAGCATCAACACCATCAGACTACAGCTTTTTACAAACAGAAAGCAGGGTGAAGGCAAGGTATATTCAGCTTCATAGGTGTCTGACATAAGAAAAGATGCATACAAATTTATCATTCGTACCAAGAGAATAAACGTGTGCCTTCGCCCCCCCCCCCCCCCCCCCTTTCCCTCTGTACTCAGATGGTGTGGACTCTCATATGTAATTGGGTACTCACCTATGCAGATGAAAAGACCAAGTCCAAAGACATTCACCTTGGATCACAGTTCTTTAAAGTACAGTGGTAAAATCTGTTTATAATAACAATTTGTCTACCTTTACTAAAAACAAAAAAAAAAAAAATCAAACAGCCAATTGACTCACAAGAGCATTATTTAGTGTGCAAGATAGATGGGTGAGGGAGTATGAATGGCATTCATACCAAACCTTAAAGCTAGTATAGCTTTACAGAATCAAACCAAGAAACAAAGGCATCTTGATAATTTTCTCAATTGCCCAAAAAAACATGAATTACCAAAGTCTGCCCGAAGTAAAAAGCAGCTAAGGATGAAAACTAACCATTATAAAAACAAGTACATGCAGGAACACAGATGTGCGACGTGATCACAAATTCCAAAGACAGGATTAGTAGAACAAAAATATACTAGCAAAACAAGAAAAGTGATAGCATACACAGGGAATTTCCTGAGTCTCAAGGTTTATGGTAAACATCAGAGAGCTGCCAAATCAACATCTGCACTAAAGTGATAATACATAGACACTTGATAAACAGAAATATCCAGTCAGAAAGGTTTGTAAACCTCTGATGCAACACTGACTCAGACTTCCAGTCAAGATGCGATAGTTAAAAGGTAATTTGTTACTGAGAGAAAAGACAAGACTCTTCACAACCTAGTAATGACGGCAAATAAATACCAACTAGTCCACCCAGTCTGCCCAACAAGTGGCTTATGGTAGTAACTGCTGCGCCATGCAAGTGACTCCCATGCAGAAATGTTACACCTAGGTTAGGTTACCCCTTTTCTTCATTACAAACCTCAAGCCTTTAGAGATCTGCAATATTTATCCCATGCCTTTTTAAGTTTGTTTACTGTTCTCGTCCTAACCACCTCTTTTGGGAAGGTATTTCAGGCATACATCACCCTCTAAGTGAAGAAATATTTTCCTGATGTTGGTTCTGAGTCATCCTCCCCTGGAGTTTCATATTGCAACTCCTAGATCTACAGTTTCCTTTTCAACAGAAAAGGTTACATGATTGTACATCATTGATACCTTTCAGGTATCTGAAGGCCTATATCATACCTCGCCTGCACCTGCTCTCCCTCCAGGGTATATGTATTTAGATCCTTCAGCTTCTCCTCATAGGTCTTCCGATACAGACCCCCACACAATCTTAGTCACCTTCCTCTGTACCATTTCCATTCTTTTTTGAGATATGGTCTCCAGAACTGAACACAATACTACAGGTGAGGCTTCTTGCTGGTTATTCCTCTCTCTGTGCAGACCAGCATTCTTCTGGTTTTAGCTACTGCCTTGTCACATTGTATCTGGTGATCTTAAGGCAGCAAAGCAATCACTCCAAGGTCCCTTTCCTGGTATGTGCAAGTTAGTCTCGCGCCCCCGCATCATATACAGCTCTTTTAGATTACTACACCCCATATGCATGACTTTGCCATTCTTGGCACTGAATTTCAGCTGCCAAATCTTAGACCACTCTTCAAGTTTTCTTAAATCACTTTTCATTCTTTACTCCTTCAAGCACATCCTCTCTGTTGCAGATCTCAGCATCATCCACAAGACGACAAACGTTTCCTTCTAATCCCTCTTCAATATCGCTCACAAAGATATTGAATAGAACTGATCCCAAAACTGATCCTTGAGGCATTTTACTTAACACCAATTTCTCTTTAGAGAAGATTCCATTTACCATTACTCATTGTTTCCTGTCAGCCAACCAGTTTGCAATCCACTCCACCACATTAGTTTCACATCCAAACTTCTCATTTTATTCACAAGCCTCCTCTGCAGGACTGTATCAAAAGGTTTTGCTGAAATCCAAGTAAACCACATCGAGTTCAGTTCCTGGTCCAATTCTCTAGTCAACCAATCAAAAGAAATCAGATTTATCTCATAGGATCTTCCCCTAGTGAATCCATGCTGCCTCGGGTCCAGCAACCCACCAGATTGTAGATAGTTCACTATCATCTCCTTCAGCAAAGTCTTCATTCATTTTCCCATCACCAAAGTGAGACTAACTGGCCTGTAGTTTCCAGCTTCCTCTCTGCTACTGCCCTTGTGAAGCAGGACCATAACCGCTCATCTCCAATATTGCGGCTCCACTCTCATTTCTAGGGATCTATTGAACAAGTCTTTAAGCAGACCTGCCATCACATCTCTCTGCTCCCTCAGTATCCTGGGATGTACCCCATCTGGTCCCATAGTCTTGTCCATTTTCAGTTTTCCCAGCTTTTCCCATACATTCTCTTCTATAAACAGTATTGAGTATACCCCACTCCCATCCATGCTCCTATCAATCAGTAACTGTTCTTCTCCAGGGTATTCTTTAGTGAACACTAAACTAAAGTATTTAATATTTCTGCTATTTCTTCATCTTTTTCCACACATTGCTCCTTGCCTCCTTTCAATTTTACTACACCACCTTGGATCTTCCTCCTATCACTAATATATCTGAAAAACTTTGTGTTACCTCACTTTACCTCTTGGCAAATCTTTTTGACACAATGTCCAAATCCTCCTCCACCATTAGGGCCGAAGATCTAGGATTTTATTGCCCAGACTACAAACATTTAAGGTCATAGCTTTCCATCTCTTCTCCCTTGACTTGCTGTTATTTCTAGTTACCTTTTCTGTTCTCTTACTTAAGTGTGGAATATTGAACTGATTTTATTTGCTCCTAACTCCTGTATTGCTTGAGTGTGACACTTCAATTTCATTGGCCACTTTCTGCCATCCCCATCATCTAGTTTAAATTTCTGATTATGCATGACCTAAATTTATCACTTAGGATCCTCTTCCCTGCCACGGCCAAATGTAGGCCATCCTTACCGTATAACCTTTTACTGCTCCATTCACTGCCTCAGCCTCCAATGTATGTAAAACCACTTTCTTTACACCAAGTTTTGAGCCATGGACTAAAATTATCTATATGGCTTAGTCTTTCCTTTCTCTTTCCATGAACAGGAAAGCCAATAGTTTTTGCCACATGTCTAATACTTGTCCCTAGATTATTGAAATCTTTCTATACTGCCTGAATACTATTCCTAGCAAGATCATTGGTCCCTCAATGGATGATAATATCGATAGTAGAGTTTTGATCTTTCATTTATAATTGCATCAACTACCTGGTTTCTATTTCTACAAGCTGAAAATCCTGGAAGGCAATTATTTATTTATTTATTTAAGGCTTTTATATACCGACTTTCTTGATACAGATCAAATCAACTCTGTTTACATCGAACGAAGCAGAACTATAACCAACCATATAACAAGAGACAATTTGAAGGAGCATAAAAATTACATTCTAACAAGGTTGCCTTAACTGGGAGAAGGAAAAAAAGAGGGGGAGAACAAAGATAGATTACTATATACAATAAATAAATTACTATTTACAATGGAGAATGGGAGGGAGGCATGATAATTCAAAATCAGGCGGTTGGGCTAATTATAGCATCCCCTTCATAAAAAGAGTTCCCAAATTAGTTCCTCTAATGACCAAGTCTCCCAGCAGAAGCAACTTTCCTTCTGACACATGATAATGTTTAAGACTTTCACATCCCACTTAGTTTTCAATTGCTGAAGTATCTTCATTTTCCAATGCTGAAAAGGCATTATCTACAGGTATCACTGAGAAGAGAGGGTGTCTTCTTCACAAGCATTATTATACCCAAGTCCACTGTAATTCATTTAATTCCTGGATTTCTGACTTCTGTGGGAGTGGGGGACAGATATTCTGGATGCTGCATACTAGGGGAGATTGGGTGTCTCTTGGTCAAAGGTTTTGTTCTTCCAGAGCCAGTTATAATCCATTTATTCCCAGGTTTCTGAGCTGGTGAGGCAAAATCTGGATCCTCTCCACAGAGTACAGGAAGACTCCCAAATGCATTCACTGCCTTTGGGTCCTTCCCTAGGAGTGTTTTCACGTGATTACAAGTGCACTTAGTATGTTTCAGTATCAATTTCACCACCATGGAGCGATGTGGTAATTGGACCATCCTAAACCCCAGGGTAGCCTGCACTCTATTTCAAAACCAATTTGTGGGCCACCAGAAAACACAATGTAGGCATCTGATACATCCTCAATTTCAGGTCCTAGAGAAATTTGTGAAATGGGAAAGGCACAGAATCTGCTGGCGGTTGAAGAAACTTAAGGAACCCAAGGACATCTGTTAAGTCTTTTTCTTTCCTGATATTGATAGTCAAGAGTCTTTGCCCAAGAACCTGGAGTAGCAGAGATCCTCCAGAGGGAAGGCATAATGTGGCAAATCTGAAAAGGGATTAGATGGAATCCCCATGGAATCCTCTGTCTCCAGACCACAGAAAACACTAAGAAACAACCCTGCTGGAGACAACTGAGGCCTCCATTAGTCTAGTGGGAACATTCAAGAGAAACTCAGCAAACAGAACTCACCTCATCATCCAATTTGTGAAGAGACTCCCATGGAGAAGGAGAATCCACCACCTCATGGTGAGGATTTACTTCCAATGCTGGAAGCACTTGTAGTGAAATATACGCTGACATGGAATTTCGAGCAGCCCCACAAAATGGGAAAATGTCATCTATCTTGAACAGAAGATATTCTAATCTCTCTTCAAGGCCGAATGAGAAATTCTTCACTGGCTCGGGGACCTTCTGAGCCAGAGTTGGAGGAGATCCAGATCAGCTTGTCTTCACATAGGTTTACAGGTAAAGCTAAAGCAGAACCTGCCACCACTGCCACTCCTGCTGCAATGCTGGCCAGCTCTGAGGCTCTTCATGCCAGTTGCATAAACAGCTCCTTTCGAACAGCACCCCACTCCACTGATGTTATCAATAGCTCCTTCTGCGCCACGACATCAACCAACCTGACATCACTGATGGTGCAGCAAAATGCCATGCCAAGTATTGACTGCACCTGGAACACAAACTCTGCACTGATGGCACATATGGTGCCTTGGTTGTCTCAGAGGTCATATAAAACAGATGGACTGGCACCATGGGGGATCTTCCATGGCATGAACTAAGACAGCACCTGCACTGATGAGACTATGTCCCGCCTCAGCATAGATGGGCCCATTCCAGCAAAGCTCCTTGCTGATCTTCTCTTCAGCTCAAAGTGGGCAGACTTCAAAGGCCCCCTCCCCATCTCATGGTGCCACACTCAAATCCTGACCTGAGGTGGATCCGGAGGCAGATGCCAATGGAAGGAACCTTCACATATTTGCAGGATAGAGCGGGGTGAGGGAAACGTCCTGCCTTGACTTCTTGTGCCAGGAGTTCAACGCTTTGCTCCTTGACAAAGAGCGTGTCTGCTGCTTGGCCTCATGCTAAGGCTCTTACCTGCCAGTGCCTTTGTTAGGGCCTCCATCTTCCTTTTGATTATATATATATATATATATATATATATATATTGCTGCCGAGGCAACAGCAAACATTTTTGAAAAAGCAATAAGGCAATAAAAGAAGGCAGAAGGAAAAAAAACATGAAAAAACTGAAAGACTGGGATACCTTCATATAGTAGCTTGGATGAAAACTGAGAAGGGGTTCAAGAGGCAATGGGCGTGTGCGGGAATTCCCAAATGTGTGTGATTAAGTCTTTACTGAGTTCAGAGTCCATGACCTTACCATCTAATTCTGTCACCTGGGCATTATGGTTATTCATGCCTGCTTGGTGATCGAGAATGGCCATTTGAATTTCCATAAGATTTTAAAGTCTGGTATTGGTGAGGAAGCTTCACAAGTATTGTTTTTGTTTAGTAATAATATAGTTTGTATGCTAAACTATGGAACTAAAAAGTTATATTAGTACCTAACCATCTAACTTGTCGATTATTGGTGAATAGCCAAACTAGTACTGGGAAACATGATGCCAGGGTAAGAGTTCTGTAATAGTGCTATCTTGAGTAAAGGGTATGTGATGCTCTATGCAACTATTAAGAAAATTAGGGAAATCAGATAGAGGAATGGCTTTAAGAATGCTTTCCAATAGATTTGTAGAAGGGGTACAAGTGTGACTGTTTGGAAGCAAGGCGTGGATAAGGGAGTGTATTGTCAGAGGAAGAAGGATGTGTACGGTTTCATGCGTGAAGGTGGACAGCTGTATCTGTAGGAGCACGTGAATGAGACTATACACTGTTATGGTGTGAGAGAGGAAGGTGTGGGAATGTGTAGTGTGTAAGGGCTGCAGTAGTGTATAGTACAATGTGCGTGTGTATTTGAGACTTTAGAAGCGTGGGGGAGGTGGCTTTGAAAAGCCTTTTGGTACAATCCATTGCCAACTGCTTTGGTTATTTTTCCCTGCCCTTCCTGTGCTGTTCTATAATCAAAATATTGAAGGACGGGAGGCAAGGGAGCTTTTGGAATGGGGCAGTAGTCAGCATTCTGCCAGTTTTCCATTTTTTTTCCAACAGGAAGCATGGGGATCCTTTTGAAAATGAAGTTTACTGAAAATACTAACCCTATGTTTGTTTTCAAACTCATCCGAGATAGTCACATTTTCTTCCTGCATGCCATATTTGGTGATTTTCCATCCTGTTTTTTTTTTGCAAAGTTACTATGCTTACAGACAGATTCCTTTTATACAATTCATTCCAACATTCTGTATGTTGGAAAGCATAAAAATATATAATGTTTTCTAAGTTTAAAAAAAAAAGCACAAGAACTCTGAAAGCCATCAATACCAGTTATATATAACATGGAAATAAGGCTTAAACATTGTCCTTGTTTAATATTCCCCAAAATGAACAGAAATGCATTCCAGGTGAGCTTCCAACAGATTTGATGAAAAACACAGGCTCTGAAACAGCTATTAGAGTAAGAAACGTGCACATAATCTCACTTGTGTTATGTTGGAAATGAAGACTTCCTTCGGATCCTCTCCGGTCGCATCTAGCACCTCAAATTCATCTCCAAAGTCACAGAACAACCGTGACCATATTCCATATACGTCTGAACTGATGAACTAAATACCAAAGCAAACAGAGATTAGTGTTCTGCATATTTTACACAGGCCAATGAAAATACCTCTAACAAAAGCTATTTATGCAACCAATAATGTGTAAGAGGGCATAAACCAAAGGATGTTAATGCATGCTGCTGCAAGATCATGAAGACCTTTAATAGACATTCTGCAGAGTGTTACTGAACTAAAAAAAAGTTTTCTTGATGCCAATTTTCCATTATAATTTCCTTGTACATATTTATTGAACATCAATGTCTCATGGTTTTCCCTATGGCTTTTCAACTTCATTATTTTTTAGATACGAAGGGGCAGATTTTCAAATCCTTAAACGTGTAGGGAGGTTACGCGCGCTGGGCCTATTTTCAAAAGGCTCGGTGGTGCACATAAAACCCTGGGACGTGTCGAAGTCCCAGGGCTTGAAAAAATGGGCGGTTTGGGGGCATGGCCAGAGGCCTCTCCAAGGCCACTGTGCCTGGGGATCGCGCGCGCCAGCAGGCGTAACTTGTGAAACAAAGGTACCCGGGGGGGGGAGAAGGAAAGTTCCCTCTGAGGCCGCTCCAATTTCGGAGCGGCCTCAGAGGGAAGGGGGAAAGCCAGATGGTCTCCTCAAGGGCTTGGCGCACGCAAGGTGCACTAGTGTGCACCCCCTTGCGTGCTCCAACCCCTGATTTTATAACATGCGCGCGGCTGCACACACGTTATAAAAATCGGGCGTACATTTGCGCGCGCCGGGTAGCGCACACAAATGTAGGCCGCGCGCGAACCTTTTAAAATCTGCCCATAAGAGAAGTGAGTAAAAGGCAGAACAGTCTCTCACTAGTTTGTATTGGCTTGGCATCTGGTTTGTCGCCATTGCTCATTTTTCTTTATTACTTTGTATGGTCGGCTTTTGGGATCTTTTCTATTGGATCCTCTTCTTGTTTGTGGGCTATATTCTAGTACTTTTTTCCTTATAATGATGGATTTTTGTTTATTCTTTCAAAATGTATTTTCCTTTCTTTATATGTTCCAAGTTTATGCTCAATGTATTAGCTCAGAATAATAAATTTAAAAAAAAAAAAGAAAATTTTACCACTGGGCCTACAGATGGGCTACAAAAATATGTACAGGAAACCCTCCAGTGTGTCAGTGCACTAAGAAAGATGACCTAGATAACAGCAGGCATTATAAAAAGGAAAGCAAAGTGGTATGCAAAACTGAGGACAATTCTTTTTCTTTTAAAAATGAACACACCCAAGTTCCAGTAGTCTTCCTGTGGGCTTAATGAAAGAATGGATTATGTTCATGGTGTGCTCCAGTATCTGAGGTAGCAGAGCCTATTAATTACTGCAAGGTCTTATCAATAACTAAATGAAAAATAAAAAGTTTGACTGCTGTATTAATCTTTATTTCTGTGCATTCAAGAAGACTAAAATAAAAAATATATAAGGTGATTTCTTTCTATTGGATCAACTTAAAACATTTCTTTATTAGCTTTCGAGAGCTAAGACTTTCTTCTTCAGGTCAGAATTCGAATGAGCAAAAGATGATGACATTACCAGGAAATATAAAGTAGTGTGGTTGCAATAAGTGACTCATTAAAGGCACTCCGGTAAAGTGGTGGTACTGATAGTGTGAAGAGGAAGGGGTGAGGGGGAGGGGTGGTTTGATTGGTGATCAGAATGTGACAGGCAATATAATTTTATGGTTCATAATGTAATAGGAATCTGGCTCTTTATCAATTCCTTTTTTGTTAGTTCCAAAGTGTCTGATCATTTTGACTTCAAAAGTCTTGTGTTCCTGGATTGTTTTAAAAATTTTCCTTTTCATTATCCTGATCGCAAGATCTGGCTCTAAAAAGTGCTCCCCTGATGAGATGTTAGCCTGGTCTTCCCCATGTTTGATCTTGTAACTGTGTTAACTGACACTCTTGCCTCTCTCACTTTTCTAGCATTATTCACATTTTCTACATGGAATAAGATATATTATATAAGAGGAGGAGCATGAGTGGGACCCCTTAAGATGAATGCTTTTCCATGTGGGAGACTCTGGGGTCCTGTGATGCGTTGGTACAGTTTGCAGCATGATACATTGCAAGGGTATGTGCCATTTTCTTCTTTCTGAATCTGTTAAAAGCTTTTTTTTTTTTTTTTTTTTTTACTAGTTTTTGCTTCAGATTAGGTGGTCATCTGAAGAACATAACCAGTAGAGCAGGGAATATTTCTTTCAATGCTTCATTTTCCTGGAGTAGTGGCTGGTCGGCCTTAATTTTCTTAGTTTTTCCAGCGCTGGGCTGTGTTACTACAAGGAGTACTCACTCTGTGGTTTTCTTCTATTTGTATTGCAGTAGATTTGTCCTGAGTGTCTGTGAACAAGCCATCTTCTTGGAAATGATTTTCTGGTTATATCCCTTTTGTTTCAAGAATTCTGTCATGAATTTGAGATGTTTATTCCTGTCTTTTGGATCACAGCATATATGGTGATATTGTGTGGCTTGATCGTGTATATGGAATTTTTTTTTTTTTTTAAATAAGTGAAGGGTGGAAGCTCTGTAAGTGGATTTCTTGTATAAAGATGTTTATAGATAGCCATTGTTGATAGAAACTGAGATATCCAGAAAGCTAACTTTCTGTGGAGTATTCCATTTTGAATCTGACTGAAGGATGGTATGCATTAAAGAAATTGTAAAATTGAGTCTTTGCCCTCTGTCCAAATCATAAAAAATTGTCATATACTGGTAATATTTGAAGGGCCTAGTCTTGATGTCTATTCAAAAAGATCTTTCAGTTCTGCCGTAAGGTTAGCATTTTGTGGTACCATCCCGGTGCCCATAGCAGTGCCCAAAATTTGTAGATAGATAGCATTATTAAAGCTGAAGTTGTGTGCCAGGATGAATAATTTTGTAATAATTTCCGGTGTTTACTGGTGGTCTAGAACGGAAGTCTTTAGAAATTTATTACAGGCAGCTATGCCATCTGCATGGGGAATGTTGATGTATAGAGATTTTACATCTACTATAGACAGAGTGTTAGGCATAGCTGTTCAATGCTGTTTAACATATTCAAAATGTCTGCAGTGTCTTCTAGGAAGCAATTTGTGTTGAGCATCAAGGGTCTGAGAATCCCTTCTATAAAGTGCTATAAAGTTTCAGTGTGCCAATCAGTGGCGTAGCCACAGGTGGGTGATTGCCCACCCAATTTGGACCCAGGCCCACCCAACTGGAACTGGAAGAGAAGCACCGGAACTGCAAGGCCTTCACGGGATCCCATCCCCACGACAGCAAAGAGGAGGACCCAGGCTCAGCGTGACCAGGTGTGCCATTCCGTGCATTTGCATGGTAACGGAGCAGTACACATGGGGAAGCGGCAGGCCGGCAGCAGGAGGAGAGGCTGCGGGTCAGTGGCTGTAGTGTATAGGCTCTGCCGGTGGTCCACGGCTTCTCCTGCTGCCATACGGCCCACCGATCTTCCTGCTTGGGGGAGCAGAAGCGCCGCGCACAGCTTCCTCTCCCTCCCCCCCCCCCAGCAGGAAGATCGGTGGGCCATGCAGCCCGAAGATAGCAGGAGGCCGGCAGCTGCAGGAGAGGCCAACTGATCTTCCTGCTTTGGGGGGGAGCTGTGCATGGGCTTGAATGTGTATGTATGTGTGGATAAGAATGGGAGCCTGGGTGTATGTGTGGGTGAAAATGGGAGCTTGAATGTATATATGTGTGGGTGAGAATGGGTGCCTGGATATGCGTCTGTGTGTGCATAAGAATGAGAGCCGGGGAGGGGTAAGAAAGTGAGAGCTTGTGTGTGTGTGTGTGTGTGTGTCTGCAGAGAATGTGAGCTTGTGTGTATGGGGGGAGAACATATGAGAGTGAGAGCTTGAGTGTGTGAGGGAGTCTGTGAGAGAAAGCATGTGTGTGTGTGTGTGTGTGTGTGTGTGTGTTTGTGTGAAAGGGAAGAAGGCAGTAGTAGGAGACACTGAAAAGAAATTAGGAAATGAGCGACAAGGGAAAAAAATAGGAAAGAGACCAGGACCAACTGATTAGAAAAATACAAAGTTCAGACAAAAAAGGTTAAAAAAAATGATTTTGAGATGTTAGCAATTTAAAAATATGTCATCTTTGGAAATGTGCATTTCTTATATTTTTGTATTTTCCTCTTTCTTCAGTATTCCATTGAACAGAGATTTTAGTTTCTCAGGCTTTCTATTTTGGTTTTATCTGCATGTTTCTGTTTCTAATTTGTGGTCTCTTATTTCTATACTAGCCGTTAAGCCCGTAACAACGGGCTACATTTAAAATTTTTTTTTGGTCCATTTCCTTTCCACTCCCTCCCCTCATCTCCCCCCTCTAGTCTCCCTCCCCTCCCTCTCACCTCCCCCCACCTCCCTCTCACGTCCCCCAACCTCCCTCTCTCTCTCCTCCCTCTCACCTTCCCCCACCTCCCTCTCTCTCTCTTCTCCCCCCCCTCTCACTCTCTCCCCTCCTCCCTCTCACCTCCCCACCCCACTCTCTCCTCCCTCCCTCCACCTCCCTCTCTCTCACCTCCCTCCCAGCTCATCCACAACCGGCAGACAGGGGCGTGTCCCTCCCTCGCGCGCGTCGCCGGAGCTCCTGCTCGCCGCCGCTCCTAAGGAGCCAGCACCATTTTTTTTTTCTGACACGCTGCGCTCTGGCCGATGTGCGCGCATGCGCAGTAGAGCTGCTCTCTACTGCGCATTTGCGGCACGTCGGTCCAGGCTCCCTTATAGGTATGATTAGGTAAGGGTTGGTCTCTGTCTTGCCTGTGTGTGACTGAAGTGCAGTATTTCTGCTCACATGTAGTTTCTCTGTAGTAGTCCAGCTTGCTCTGTTATTCCAGTAGATGATGTATTAATGTTCCAGGACCTGGTGTGGTATTTGCATTGCTGCTTTTCCATAAGGTTGCTGTTATTTGAATCCTGAGAGTCGGTGCTGTGACTTTATGATATGGCAAGGTTCTAGAAGTCTTTCTTTGCAGGAATCTGTGTTAATTCACAAAATAGCAGTGGAGGGATAATTTTTGCTGAGGTGGCACCAGAATTTGAATTTTGTTTTTCATGTTAGTTGTAATGTGAATTGTCCTAGCTCTGCCCTGCACCTGTTCTGATGATTAATTATATATATTTTATTGTAGGTATGATGATTTCTGGCTTTCTGAAAAGAGGATTCATGAAAGAATACATTAATTTTTGTTTTATTACATGATTGGATCTGATTGTTTTCTTTGCTTTTTACACGATATACTTGTACATTTATAAACTGCAATAAATATAAAATAAATTCAGATTAATAAGGAATTTTAATTCTGGTAAGTGCTTGAAATAATTGAGGTAAATTATTTTAAAGTTTCATGCATGATGCATAATGGCTGTTGCAAACTACTTAGAAAGCCATTGTAGGGTGCAGTATATGGCATTATTTATCAATAAGAATACAACTAGTAGGTCTCAGACCTGCATGCCTACTGCTCACCCATGTTAACCTTGTGCCCACCCAAAAAAATCAATTTTGGCTACACTACTGGTGCCAATACTAGATTTGGTCTGCCATGGTTCCCACGTTTATGAAATGTGGGTAGCATATAGAAGGTGCCAATAGATGGATGAATTTGAATCAGGTTTTACAGTTGAGTATTTTTTTGGCACTGTGTTGGAGACTTTTCAATTTAGTGTATTCCTGTATAGGTACCTCAGTTAGTTTACTGTAGTATGTATTGTTTGAGAGCTGCCTATGACCTACGTATACGCGTACATGCAAGTGCATAATCAGAGCCTCCTTTGTCTGCTGGCTTCATGTTTTGTAGGTTGCTTATAGCAATTCTTTCTACTGGAGAAAGGCTGTACATAATTTTGATAATTCACTTATTGCAACCACACTATTGAGAAATTACTACTTACCTGATAATTTCCTTTTCTTTAGAACAGTCAGATGAATCCAGAACAAGTGAGTTACACGTTCCTACCAGTAGGTGGAGACGGAGTAAATGGACGATCACAGTATATTCACCCCTGCAGTTACATCAGCCTGCCAATATTCTCTTCAAAAGCATCTGTGCACAGACTAGCAAATAACTTAATGAAAAATAGATAACCATTGCAATACTCAGCCAACAGGCAACATTGAGCTCAGACAAGAATGTATTAACACTAGTCTAGGGACTGGAGTAACACTTAACAGTAAGCCCTGTAAGACGTAGTCACTCAGGACCATACTATAAACATTCAGCAGCCGAGACAGGGAAGCTGGATTCATTTGACTGTTCTAAAGAAAAGGAAATTATCAGGTAAGTAGTAATTTCTCATTTCTTAGCGTCCAGTCAGATGAATCCAGAACAAGTGGGATGTACCTAAGCTACTCCCAAATAGGGCGTGGGGCTGCCCCTGGTCCAGTCAAAACCGCACGTGCAAAGGCTGCATCCTCCCAGGCTTGCATATCCAAACGATAATACCTGGAAAGGTGTGCAAGGAGGACAAGTCACAACTCGGCAAATGTCGAAAGGAGACAATCTTAACTTCTGCCCATAACACTGCCTGAGCTCGAGTGGAATGGGCCCAAACTTGAATAGGTAACGGCTTTCCGGCATCCATGTATGCTGGTCGAGACTACGTCCTAAATCCAGCAAGCTATTGTAGCCCACAAGACTGGCTCTCCCTGTCTAGTACCGCCATGGAGGACAAACAGGCCATCTGACCTATGCAAAGGCCCAGTGACCTCCAGATACCTGACAATATACTGCTTGATATCCAAGGGCTGCAAGAGATGAGACTCTTCTACATCTCTCTCCCTGACCAGAGAAGGCAGGGTGACGGACTGGTTCAATTGAAACTCAGAGACCACATTTGGTAAAAAACAGAATCAGCTCCTGGCAAGACAAGGATTGCAGCTCGGAAAACCCTACACATAGAACAATTTGTCACAAGGAATACAGTTGACAAGGTCAGAAACTGCAAGTATAGAGTACATAGCAGTCGAAATGGAGGCCTGCCAAAAAATCCAAAACCAACAGACTCCATAGGGGCACTGGAAACACAAAGGAGGATGAAGATGTTCCACTCCTTTCAGAAAACTGACATCAGAATGAGCCGACAAGGATCCACCATTGACTGGACCCCCTAAAACAGGCGAGAGCAGTTACATGCACCCTTAAGGAATAAAGGGCCAAGCCTTTATTCAAGCCATCCTGCAAAAATTCCAAAATGAATGGTATCATGACCGAACAAGGAAGATTACTGCAATTCTCACACCAGGCTTCAAACACTCTCCAAATCCACACATAGGCCAAAAAGTGGAGAACTTTCTAGCTCTTAGCAAAACGGAGATCACTGCCGCAGAGTATCCATGTTTCAACAAGTGAGCCCTGTCGAGGGCCAAACCGTAAGACAAAATTGAGTCAGATCTTTGTGAAGGACAAGCCCCTGCTGCAACAAGTTCTTATGTGCTGGAAGTCGAAGAGGCAAATCCAGCAGGATCCTCTGCAGATCTGCATGCCACGGTCTCCTGAGCCAATGTGGAGCAACCAAGAGCACCATCTCTCTGCGGCGTTCGATCCTTCGAATCAATCTGCCCAACATGGGCCATGGAGGAAAGGCATACAACAACTTGTCTTCTGGCCACTCCTGCACTAGGGCATCAATCCCAAATGACCTCAAATCTCTTCTGCAGCTGAAGAATCGTGAAACTTACGCAGTGTACAAAAGTCCCCAGCAGGTCCAGGAACAGAAGACCACCAGTAATCCATAATCAGCTGAAACTCGTCTGGCAACGCCCACTCTCCTGGGTCCAGACTCTCCCTGCTGAGAAAGTCTGCTCTTATGTTGTCTTAGCCTGCAATGTGCAAGGTTGAGATCATCTGGAGATGCACCTCTGCTCATTCCATAAGATATTTCCTGTGACACTTGCTGGCTCTTGGTACCTCCCTGCCAATTGATTTAAGCCACAGTCATTGCATTCTCCGACATTATGCGGACTGAGAGACCCTGCAGCCTATCACCGAATTATAAACATGCCAACCGGACCTCCCTGGCCTCCAGGCGATTGATATTCCAGAGAGACTCTGCACTCCAACGCCCTTGTGCCGTCAGCTCCCGACAGTGAGCTCCCCAACCAAGGAGACTGCATCTGTTGTCAGGATTAGCCAGTCCGGAGAGGATAGCGAAACTCCCTTCCGTAGATGATCTGGCTGCAGCTACCACTGCACTTGGGATAAGACCTCCATCGGCAGGTGGAGCCGAATCGAATAGTCCTAGAACTGCAGATTCCACCAAGACAGCAGGGAGTTCTGAAGATGATGCATGTGTGCCCTCGCCTACGGCACCATTTCCAGGGTCGCTGCCATTAAGCCAAGGACCTGCTGGTAAAACCATACGGTTGGGCGCAGAGAGTTCAACAATAGACAGAGCTGAGCTAGCAACTTCTGAATTCAAGTTTCCGGCAGGAACACCTTGCCCTGCTTCATGTCGAACTGAACCCTCAGGTATTCCAGCGACTGAGTAAGCTGAAGACTGCTCTTGGCTAGGTTCACCACCCAGCCAAGCTCCAGAAACAGGGAAATCACCTTGCGAATCACCAAGCTGCTCTCTTCCAGCGACTTGGTGCAAATCAGCCAGTCATCCAAAAACAGGTGTACTAGGAGTCCATCCTTTCTCAGCTCTGCTGCAACTACCACCATTACCTTGGAACAGGTTCTGGGAGCAATGGCCAGACCAAGAGCATCGCCCGAAACTGAAAGTGGCATCCCAGAACTGCGAGCCACAGGAAGCATTGATGATCTAGTCAGATGGGAATATGGAGATATGCCTCTGACAGATCCAGAGAGGTAAGAAATTCCTCCTAACTGCATGGCCATTATCACTGAGCACAATGTCTTCATGTGAAAAAGCTTCACTTGCAGACAATTTACGCCTTTGAGGTCCAGGATGGGACGAAAGGAGCCCTCCTTCTTTAGCATAATAAAATAATGGAAGATTGCCACATATTTTCTTGAAACAAGGACACTGGGATCACAGCCCTCATACTGAAGAGCCTTGCCAATCCAGTTTCCACTGACTTTTTTTTTTGTGGCAAATGGCAGTGAGACACCATGAACATGTTCTTAGCAACACTGCAAAACCCCAGCACATATTCCTCTCATATCACCTCCAGGACCCACTGATCCAATGTGATTTCAACCCACCTCTGATAAAAAAGAGAGGCGCTCCCCTATCTCCTGTTCCTGGGAGTGGATCAACAAACAGTCATTGGGAGGCTCGGGAGCTTCCACTATCCAAGCCTGCACCTCTTCTGGATTGTCAGGGACGAAAGGATTGAGACCCACCAAAGGATTGAGTCCTCTGAAGGTCATTCCTCTACAGGGTCAAAAACGCTTGGATCCTCTAGCACGACTTCTCATGTGAAGGGAGCACTGCGCCTGCTTTTTATCCACCAGCAAACGATTCGCCCCACTTACTGGCCAGTTTCTCCAACTCACAACCAAAATCTGTTAAGGGACAATTTGGTGAGGTTAGCCTTGAAGATGCATCAGCCGACCAATTTCTCAACAATAACTGATACCTGGCCACTATTACTGAAACCACCCCTCTGCTGAAGCAGACCGAATCACAGCTTGCCTTCACCAAGAAGGCAGCCGCTGGTTCCACAGCTGCCTTGGAGTTTACCCCCGAGTCATCAACCTCCTGGGAAAGAAGCAAATAAGAGTGAGCCATCATCTGCAAGGTCATTGCCACTGCTTTAAATGCTCGCTTAAGGATAGTCTCAATCTTTTTAGCATGAGCATCCTTCAAAGCCGCTTCTCCTTCCACGGAAATAGTGATCTGCTTGGAGACTGCACACAGAAGTGCATTTCCACCTTGGGAAAAAACAGAAGCGCTCTCTTACCACTGAATCCAGAGGGTACAGACCTTTCAAAATAGCCTCTGGGATGCCCCACGCAAGATCAATTAATTCTTGAATTGTCTCCATCACAGGGAAATAACAAGAGGCTTTAAGCAAAGAAACCAAAATGGGATTTCTCTTTGGCTTAGACAGTGAATCTGCCCCAGGAACTCCAAGCAATTTTCATGGTCTGGGAAATCAGAGCTGGCAGTTCATCTCTATGAAAGAACATAAAATATGCCATACTGGGACAGACCAAGGGTCCATCAAGCCAAGTATCTTATTTCCAACAGTGGCCAATTCAAGTCACAAGTATGGTTCTAATCCAGGGGAATTTCACCACCTTCAAGAGAGGCAGGATTGGCGTCATCATCCATGCCGCCCAGATCTCCATCCAGAGGACCCGCTGCCACTCCAGGAGTACTCTGGCTCCCAACAAAAAAATCCAGGCAAGGCTTTCCTCCTGTGCCTCTGCTCTAGGAGCATGGGACAGGACCAAGGACTGCAACCTCTGGAAAAAGTCTACCCATGAAAAATCCAGACCGGGAGGGACCTGAGGTGTACTCACTGAGCTACCTTCCCCTGCTGAGGAAGCAGTTAGGGGAGTTCCAAAATGAGGCACTCCACCTGAATTGTCTTTACCCAGACCCACATCTGGCTGGGAAGAACCAGGCTTAGTGAAATCATATGAAGACAACTCACTCTGAGCCTCCAAACAGCGCTGGCACAAATCAGCAGGCACTCCTGGCTGAGATGCCCACATATAACAAGCAGTGCAAAGAGAAAGACGCTTAGGCTTCTTAGGCACAGGAGCCATGATGGCTGACAACTGATTGAGCGGTGGCCGGAGAGGTGTGTCTAGGTTGGTTTTTTTTAGATAGACGCTCAACTAAGCGCCTAGAAATTATGCATCCAACACTTAGGCACACCCGCCTAGGTGCTTATCTAGGCAGCCAAAAATTAAGCGTACCAAAAAACAAGCACACACTACCATTTGTGCGCATAGATAAAAGCGTGGCTACTATGAGTTGCTTAACGTGGGCGCCCAGACTGCAAGGCCCCATTGTGCGCCTAGCGAGATGCACACGCCGGACCGACAATCCTGTAGAGGGCAGCCTTAAAAAGCGCGCAAAAAGTCGTTGCAGCCTTCCATAGGGCGTGCAGCAAAACGCCTCGGAGCAGGCTTAGTCTAAGGAGGCTGCTCAACCCGCCAGGCTATCCACGTCCCTAAACCTCCCAGAGAGCGAAATAAACATCGGACCGGCATGCCGAGCACGGAGTCCGGGGGAGGAGGAAACCCTGTACAACAAAAATTCTCCTGCTAAGTCTCTAAATCTACATTTTTTTTTTTTAATTTACCGGACCTCAGCTGCTCCTTGCTGAGCACAGAGACTGTCTCTGGCTGCGGGGGGAGAGGGCATGTGTCGTCACTGCCACGCTTGGCTTCCTGCACCTGCTGCCTTTCAGCTGGAGCAGGAGGCAATCACCTCAGGAATTCTCAACTGGGGGAGGGACCATTTGGTATTTCCGCTGGAGAGCAGGGTAAACTTTATCCTTAATTCTCCTTTGTTTTAAAATGCTGCTGGAGACTGAGAATACTGGCAGGCTGATGTAACTGCAGGGGTGTGTAAATATTGCGACGTCAGTTTACTCCATCTCCATCTGCTAGTAGGAATGCATAACCCACTTGTTCTGGATTCATCTGACTGAACGCTAACAATTTTATATTTCCTGGTAATGTCATCTTTTGCTCTTTTAACAAACCTGAGAGTATTAGCTCTTGAAAGCTAATCAAGAAATGTATTTAGCTCAATAAAAAGGTATTAATTTTGTTTTTAACAACTTTTACTTCTATAAATTAAAATGTCAGATTACAAAACAAAGATTAAGGGCTGTTGCCAATCATAAGCAATGATGGGACCATGTAAGCACATGCACAGGCCACTATCCTGAAAAACACCTAAGCTGCAATAGTAGAGCTTCTGGAGATATTACTGCATGACATTTTTCTTTATGCTACAGAAAAGGAACTCAGGAGTGTTCAGAGGATACTCTAGTAAATCCCAGAGAGATCTTGTGTGTGCATTTTTTGGCTCACCTATTTCCCCCAAAAACAGAAGTCACTATGCCATGCAGGTACTGCTGGGGGAATTCTGCGCAAAAAAAAGTAAAAATCTGTGCACAAAAATTTAGAATTCTGCAAAATTCTGCAAACTTTATATTGGTCAAAAAAAGACTGTCATGTAAATTGTGTAAAGTAATTACATTTTAATTTAATACAGAAAAAAGTTATTACTTAGAGATGCAGAATTTTAAATATTTTGAGCAGAACTTCCCTAGAAATTTACTGTAAGAGGGTCCCTTCCACTTGCTCTCCCTACTCCCCTGGCCACTTTGCCCTCTCAGGCCCCAACTCCTCCACTGCCAGTATCTCCCCCTCCACCTCTAGATTCAACACCTTCCACCCTATCTCCAGTTCCAGAGTTTGACCCCGTTCTCAGTACGGCCCCTCAACAGGCTCCCTTCTGTCCCTCCCTCTCTCAAGTACACATACACACACCCTCTCTTACAGGCTCCCTCACACTCTCGCGCACACACATCCCCTCATACAGAGTCCTTCTCTCTTGTATACACACCCACACAAACTTCATTTCTCTCTCACACATACATCCTGATATGTGTGCCTAGGTTTGAAACCAACATAGAAACTATGACTGACCCAGAATCCTCTGCTGCCTTGGCCTGCTGGCAGTTCTGGCTATGGGAACCTTAAATGCCCTATTGACCCTAATTTGGAGAAATGTCAGGAGACATCTGGACAGCAGCAGGAGTTGTCAAAAACTTATGATGGAGGGTCATGGGGTTACAAAAAAGTAGAGGGAAAAGATCAGACTCTCACAGGCTAACATTTCAACTACAGTGGCACCAGTGAAACCAGAGTCTTGGAAACCTCCCTGAGGGTGAAAACCTGACAGGACAAAGGACTAACAGAAGATTGATGTGAACATCAGGCAAGTAGGCCCCAATTTGGGAGGAAGGTCAGGGTAAAATAGGTTTAATTCATCTCATTTTGACATAATAAACTATGTACATGATACTCCCATAGGTTCTTGGAATTTAGGGATTGAGACTGTCTATGTTATCTATAAAAAGAAGACTTTACTAATGTACGGAAAGAAACAGAAGGTAGAGCTTTTCCTGAGCATCTGGCCAGAGAGGTCCTGCACCTCTATTCCTCCCAAGGGTACCTGTAGAGCTTATTGATATACAATAAAAAAATTAATATTTGGTTATCCAAAACTTTGGTGTGGTATCCTTGTGTCCATGGAGAAGCACCTTAAGCGTGATCACAAGGCTACCCATGTCTCTCTCATATGCACCCTTTCACACAGGCTCTGATTCACACAAACAATCCCTTCACACAGGCTAGAACCCTCACATACACACAATCCCTGTTTCATACACACGTGCTCCCAATCTCTCACACACATACACACTCCTTCACAATCTCCTCATGTAGGGTCCCTCTCTCTGGCACCCACACTCAAGTATCCCCCCCCCACCCTTCCCTCCCCCTCACACACATTCACCAGGGGCTTCATCTTCGCTGTGAACGGCATGCCGAGGCCTTCATCATCGCCACGAGTGGAGCACGTCCCACGGCACATGGGGGCCTTCATTTTCGCGTGCTCCACTGCGACATGCCGGGGTCTCCTCTGCCAGTTTCTGCACGGGGGGGGGGGGGGGGGGGAATTCTGTGCTCTGTGGTAGTGCAGAATTCCCCCAGGACTACATGTAGGTAACAGGAGATACAACCCAGCACAACCTTTGTAGGCTCTCCATATGCATTATAGCATTCATATCCTTGAGAGCAGAAAAACTACATCTTCAGAACAAGCACTGAATTGTGGGCTAATTTCCCTATGTTTTGCCCTAGGGCATATTTTTGCTTGCTCATTTTTTGTGCATGGTGAGAAATGTTATGCCCCCGTCTTTTTGCAACATTATCTTAGGAATCCTTGAATAAGAACATAGTCAGTAGTCATGTTTTGACCAGCACATGTAACTGTAGTCACGGATAGAACCATAGGTGCTTGTAGCTACAAGGAAACTACTTTCCACTTCCTGATTTATAACTGCATGCAGCAGACAGCAAAATAAATCAATGCTATTTCTCAGTCAACCAGAAGCCTGTGTGCACCTCAGCCTGAATTTCACACATTTACCCATTCTCACATTGTCCAAGCACAGCAGCATAGCACAATCTTGATTAGAGTAGGCAGGCACCCAAGAAGCAGAACATTCTGAGTGGACACCAAATGGAAACCAGCATCAGCGCTAGCGAGCATGGGTGGAAAAAGGTCACATTTCAGATCTGGTTAAGGTCTTATCTTTATCTCCTGTCACTGTAACTAAGGAGAATGTAGGTCCCACCATAGCACCAGAGATAAGGGATGCAAATATGGTCATTTCTGAAAAGTTTAATATAGGTCTTGAGGCTATTTAAAATAAACAAACACAGACACAATTTATAGGACAGCAGAAATTGGAGAATGCACCTCTGATCACTTTGCCCTGCCTGCCTCCATAAGGACCTGCCAATCTTATCCTACCTTGTAAAAACTGAAAACTCTTCCTTTCAGCAAGAGCATTACCCAGACCTGTGAAAAGTTAAACAGTTAGACCTAGTCTTAAAACAGAATGCAGCTGCTACTGCCCAACATCAAATTCCCCTATATTGGCTAAACCTTTGGACTCTGTCATCCAAGGTTACCAGACAACAGATACTTCCTCGGACAGACTAAGATTAGAACCAGCCAAACTGGGGAGTCTGTACAGAATATGGTATGAACAGTACTGGTGTCACTTATAGGCAACAGGCAGATCATGACTATTAACCCTCTTCAGTCTCTCAGCCACATTTTAATAGTAGATCACCAATTAAGCTGTGTCCTAAAGAGTAGAAAAACTGGATCAAGTCCTTCCTAACTGACAGATCGCAGAAAATAACTTGAGAAACAGTATCCTCTTAAACCTGGCCCTGAGATAGGGTATACCTAACAGATCCCTCATTCTGTTCAATGTACACCTCATGCCCTTTGTTGCTATTACAAGAAGTTTCAGATTTAAACCATATATTTATGCTGACAACATATAGCACCTCAGGCCATTAATCGGGAAGGAACAGCAGCATTCTTCAGCTAATGCCTTGAGGCAATAAACTGGATGATTAACTGACTTCAGATAAACAAGGACCAAGCAGAAGTTCTGTGGGTGGGCACTTCACAATGACCAGATAATGATCCACATCCACTTACTTTGGACAATGTCACTGTGTCCCTCAGCACAAGATTAAAAGCTTAGGACTCATACTTGTCTCTGCCATGACCATGGAAAGCCAAGTATCAGCAATAGCAAACAACACAGTCTGGGAATCTCAGAATGGTGAAGAAATTATGTCCCTTTTTGCAGCCAAACAACCTTGAAACAGGCATGCAATCATTAATACACAGACTACTGCGATACTTCAACACATTTTTTAAAAGAGCAAACTACAGGTACTTCAGAAATATTATCGTGAGATCACAGGTAGCAGACAATGTGAATACACCTCTCTCAATCTTCCTACACTGACTTTCAATTTGTCCAAGTATCAAACTTACAATTCTCTCAAGTTCAAGGCACTGAGCAAACTTGGCCCTAGTTAGCAGACTGAAAAGATAAGTGGGTATCATCGGACAAAAATCTGTGATCAAGGCAAAAATTACATCTGGCTGCTCTTTCTCTCAAAACCCTCCAACTGAAAAAACAAAGTCTAGAACCTTCAGATTTATGGTATCAGAACTCCCTCCCTCTCCATCTGCAATGCATTGATTTGGACTTTTAGTGCCAGCTAAAATATTCTCTCCTATATTTTTGATCCTGCACTTAGGGGTTATGTAATTGGGAGAATTAAATATTCTGTAAATTCTGATAACTCAAGCAATGTCTGAATCCAAACTGAAACTTCATGAAAATTGACTACATTACATAACTTTCTCTCTGCTGAAAAAAATTGTATGCAATGTTTAGCCCTTTAAATGACATACTCTGCTTTGGAGTGGTTGACTAGTCATGAAAGGCAAAACAAGCTTCCAAATTGCCCATTCAAAATAGTGTTTTTGTACAGTATTGTTTAATTATCATCAAGAAGTGCAGAAAAGTTTAATGGTGACATTACACACCACTAGTGAAAAGCATATTTGCTTACCTGTAAACAAGGTTTTCTATAGGCAGCAGGATAAATTAGCTATTATGTGTGGGTGGTATCATCTGACAGCTGTGACATGGACCCAGGTCTCAGTAAAAGCTTTACTGAGCATCTGTGGGTGTTCCCTCATGCACAATGCCTCAAGATCTCCCCAGTCTTTTCCAAAGCTCAACCTTTAGCGAGGCAGTCAACTCTGCAGGGAGGCAGGTGGGTATTAAGTATGGCTAATTAATCCTGCTATGAAAAACCCTGTTTTCTCTATCAATAGGCAGGCATGAATTAACCATTACACATGGAGAGTCCCAAGCAGAGGACAGCACAGCAGCAGCACTTACTGAAAGGTAACCAGCCCCATCAAGGACAATATGAACTACTGAGAGAATAGGCTGAGTAGAACTACTTGCACAAAGTCACCTCAGAAGAGGTTGTCCAGATAGCAATGGGACATGATAGTGTGATCAATCATGTAGCAGGTTTGCAGATGCCTTCAAAAGAAGTGGCCCTGAGATGAGACACTGAAGTTGCCATGGCTGTCACATGAGCACTGACAGTCTCTAATTAGTAAGCCAGCCAGCACTTAACAGCACACTAGCCAACTGGCCAAAGTTAGTTTGGAAAATTCCTTTCCCATTCTATTGAGATCAAAGGACACAAACAGTTGAGAAGCTTTATGGTGAGGTTGAATCCTCTCTACAGTCCAAGGAGTGAAGAGCCTGTTTTCTTTTGTGTGCATGTGGCCTTAGAAAGAATGTAGTCAGCACAATTGCTTGATTAATGTGAAACGCGGATACCACTTTCAGAAGAGTCTAGAGATGAGTTTGTAGAACTACACTATTGCGAAAAAATTGCAGGAATGTTGAATATGAAACCAGAGCCTGAAGTTTACTTACTGTTTGTGCCAGAGTTATAGCCATGAGAAAATAAGATTTTCCAGGTCAGAAACTTCACCGACTTGAAAGTTTCAAAAAGTGATTTCATGAGTAGATTTAGTACTATATTGAAGTCCCAAGGCATTGAAGATTTACTGACCAGAGGCTTAGCATGTTACAGCTCTTTAATGAATCTTGATACCAGGAGGTGAAGGAAGATCAGAGCCTCATTCCACCTGCTGGCTATATGCCACAATGGCACCAAGATTAACTCTGACTAAAGAGGTACTGAAGCTTTAAGATGAGAGGCAGAATGGATACTGAAAACAAGTCTCTCAGGGCGCTCGAGTAGGGGGTCCAGGTTGCTGACTCTATACCAAGCTGAAAACCTCTTCCATTTGAAGCCACAGGATCTTCTGGGTTGAAGGATTCCCAGCAGAAATCAGATTATTCTCCACCTCTTTGGCAAGGATGAAATTACTGCGTGTTTTAACACCATGATGTGAGTGCCAGTACTGGTAGATTCTGATAGCACAGCCTGCCTCTCTCATGAGATAAAAGTCAGACATTCCGGTAAAGGAGACTGGATTGACAGACAAGATATGGAAACCACACTTGCCATAGCCAGCATGGTGCTTTGAGGATTATCCTCACCTTGCCCTGAAGGACATTCTTGATGATCAGAGTAATCTGTGAGTACACATTAAGTAGACTGATATTCCAGTCTAGCATAAATTCATCAGGAGCAGATATGTAGCAGCTTGGATGCATAGGACAGGTACAAGTCAAACAGGTCAATCACCGGCTTTCCAGTCTAGCATAAATTCATCAGGAGCAGATATGTAGCAGCTTGGATGCATAGGACAGGTACAAGTCAAACAGGTCAATCACCGGCTTTCCCCCAATGACTAAACAAGTCATCAATGATCCTTTGATCCAGAGATTACTTGTGTGGTTTTAACCCTCTGCTGAGGTAGTCCGCCATGTTCTGGATTCCCAGGAAGGTACTTTATCTGTTGATAGGCATTGTGATGACTTAAGAACATAAGAAATTGCCATACTGGGTTAGGCAAAGTTCATCAAGCCCAGCATCCTGCCTCCAACAGTGGCCAATCCAGGTCACAAGCACCTGGCAAGTACCCAAACATTAAGAAGCTCCCATGCTATTAATGCCAGTAATAGCAGAGGCTATTCCCTAAGGCAACTTGATTAACAGCAGTTAATGGACTTCTCCTGCAGGAACATCCAAACCTTTTTTAAACCCAGCTACACTAATTGCCCTAACTAAATCCTCTGGCAACAAATTCCACAGCTTAATTGTGCATTGAGTGAAAAAGAATGACTTGTCCCTGAGCAGATTTCGATGGCTGCCTGGAAGATGGTGTAGGATCTTGTATCTCCCTGCTTTTTTATGTAGAACATGACTAGTTGATTGTGCATCTGAATCAATTCTCTCTCTCCTGAAAGAAGGGAGAGTGCACAACTGAAGAAGCCCGGAGACATCTGTTGTTTAATTCTGTTCTTTCCTGGCACCAATGGACAGCATCTTTACCAGCTAGCATAAATCCTCAGGGGATGTATGCCGAGGCAAGTCAGATAGGGGATCTGAAGAAATACCTATAATAATTTCCTCCTCACCTGACCACAGGAAAACATTAAACCATGAACCCAAAGAAGAGACTTCCACTGCTCTGAGGGGAAAAACTCTGGTAAAAAAAAACAAAAAAAAAAATGAACAGTCTGCTTTATCCCTAAGTCATGAGAGGACTCCTCTGACTGAAAAGTATCCGCCACATGGTGAGGATTTATGCCTAACCCTGGAAGCTCTTAAGAAGAAGCACACACCAGTGCAGGACCTTGGGCAACCCCACTATGCAGAAAAGATTCTTGGACAGAAAAGCTTCCAATTTCCCTGTCTGATCTCCAGGAAATAAAAGAAATTCATTAGCTCTAACAGTTGGGCCCTCTGCACTGAAGTTAGAGGAGAGACACACTGTTCAGAAACAAAAATCATTTCATCATCATTAAGGGCAGTCTGAACAGCTGTGCATTAATTATACCATAGCAACTTCACCTGCTGCAACAGCAGCCAGCTCAAAGGCATTTTATTTTGAGCCAGTTGCATCAACACTTCCCTTTGAACAACACTCTGGTCCTTGGATAGTGCTGTTGGCACTACCTACTGTGGCTGAATCTTCATGGCAAGACTCCTGGGATTATGTACTAACATGCTCCACTCATATGCAACTGATGATGGCAGGCTGTCCCAAGCATGACAACTGTGCCTTAAAATGAGAGCTCCATGCCAAATCAACAAATGGCGCCCTGTCTGCCCTGAACAAAACAAATGACTCAGCGCCATTAGAATCTTCCATACCATAAAGGATGAATCTATCTCTCACCTTGGTGTCCAGGAGAGGCCCTCTTCACTGGAGACCCATGTCAACAGCACCAACTTTTTTTTTTCATCTTCATGGAGGTTGGCCCCAAAAGGGGTCCCTTACTTTATTCAGGCACTTTTAGTGCCTCATCAGGTACCACAGGCATCTATGCATGCTTAACCCCTGTCTTAAGGAGGATCTAGGAAAGCCTTTCCATGCATATGGGATCAAAAAAGGGAGGATTCTCGCTTTGACTCCCTGTATTGATAGCCCAACACCACCTAGTTCCTAGACGAAGAGCTGAAATCAGCAGAACCAAGGGTCACGATTTAAAACTCCAGGGAGGAAGACTCAGAACCAATGTCAGGAAGTATTTCTTCATGGAGAGGATGGTGGATGCCTGGAACGCCCTAGTGAAGACCAAAACTGTGAAGGACTTCAAAGGGGCATGGGATAAATACTGTGGGATCCAAAAAGTCTAGAGGATGTGAATGAAGAGAAGAGGCATGGGGGTGGCTTGCGGGAATGTCAGCTACTACCTGGAGATTAACATCCTTATTCAATAAACATACACACGGTTAATGCGACTCCAACATTGCTCTATGCTTCAACGGCAAGAGGAAATGTGGAAAAAAGGATTTGCATCCACATAAAAGCAGGGGAGTAGCGTGCTTGTTACAGCGGTTACTACACCAAACCAAATAAGCCTGATAATTCACTTTCAATGCATATCCAGCATAGCTGCTTCAATGGCAGGGGGAATGAAGAAAAGATGATTTATATTCAGAGAACTACCAACAAAGATTGAATTGCACAGGCTGGGTAAACAAGCGTGGGAGTAGCTTGCTTTTTACGGCGGTTACTACCCCAAACCAATTAGCTAGATACTTCACTTAGATGCAGCTCCAGCACTGCTAGCTTCGATGGTGAGGGTGGAAGGGAAATAGAACCAAAAAAGTTATTTAGAGGGACAAGAGTAACAGAAAAGTATGAAAAAAAATAAGTGTGAAAGCTTGCTGAGTAGACTGGATAGACTGTTTGGTCTTCTTCTGCCGTCATTTCTATGTTTTTAAGAATGATGCTGCTGCACATTAGGGGACACGTGACTGCAAATGTATCAGTTGGAGTTATGGCCAGAGCCCAGAAAGCAATAGCAGCAAGTATTCATACGGGAGATCCAGAACCCACAGATACAGGCCTTTAATCCACTGAGCTCAGGCTTCTTTGCCTTCAGTTTCTCCACGCTCATCTTAACTTCTTAAAAAAAGAAAAAAAACCTGGAGTTCTTACTGAGGGGCTGCTGAGGCAGTGACAAGAAAATAGAAAACAAGGAACAAGGCCAAAGTTTAGGAGGCGAAAAAAAATGTGATGGGGCACATCCATACGATAGCTCAAAGAAAGACTGAGAGGTTCACAACACAGCATTCATGTATGGATACTCCCATGTATGCTCAGGAAAGTTTTTACTGAGCTCAGAGCTGGGTCCATCTAACGACGTAACACACATGTAATGGCGAATTGATGCCTGCTTGTCAATGGAGAACAGGCCCATCGCAAATGATGGATGGGATCAGCCTCACCACATGTGTTCCAAGATCCAGACTGTGCCCCCCTCCTACTGCTACCGATCTGGCTGTCCCCCAGCTCCCATGGACCACTGAACCTCCACAGCAGTGTCCTAGCTTTTGAGAGCAGTGCTTCATGTTCAGCAGGCCAGCCAGTGCAAGTCCTACAGATCCACCTGCCAGCTTCCCCACTGCAGCCAACAAATGTGTACATGGCATGTAGTGCACAGCACTGTGTGTTGCCTGCTTGTGTACCTGGAGACTCTGAGACAAAACCAAGTACCTAATATATAGTGATGTGTAACACTGAATGCATCACATATAAGCTCCTAGACTGCAAAGTTTCTAGTTATTTCACAGCAGAGCAGGAAAAGTAAAAAAGAAAAATTAGGTAAATGCATGGTTGCACCTAGGGTAGGGAAAATCAACACTAGATAAGAATAAATGACAGACAAAAAAAGATTTTCAAGCAATCATCAACATCCAACCATGTGAAAGCGTCCACTGCATTCCTCTGAATTACTTAATAGATTGAGCATTCAAAAGTAGAAGTCATGATGGAGCACAATGAAGAGAGAATATACCATGTAGTCCCTCTCTCTGACTTTCTTTCCATATTCTCTCTGCTCCAGGAACACTCTCTCTTGTACAACCTTACCTTAATAGGTGGCTGCTGTGTCCGGCAAAAGTTATTGATGATCTTCTGCAGCGATAGCCTAGTTTCAGTCAGTATCACACACTGTTGAGAAGGGTATATGAGGGGGGGGGGGGGGGGAAATGCTTTAATTTGTTTACCACTTAAAGTGACAGTTCATGCAGGTCAAAAACAGTACAGGGTACATAGTAAAAGAGGAACATTTTAACAATTAACTTAACTTGAACATAATTTTAACTGCACAAATGATTTGATGGCTTGTCTACGCTATTTTTAACAAGATAACTGATGTAACAATTGGAGGCTAATAAAATCTGTTTGGTTCTTTTTTAGAAGGACTATCAATATTTTAAAAAAAAGCAAATGATTTGTACTTTTATGCTATCTCGGACACTCTCTTTTGCATTCTACCATTAAACACAAAGCTTTTTTTTGCTTTGAATTATGGAACACATTTTGGGATTTTTGGTGGGAGACTAATGATTTTTTACTTATAATTAGAAAGTCAACATTCTAGCTAATAATGAGAAAACCCTTTCATTTTATTAAAAAGCAACAATGTAGTTAAACAATTAGGGCCTGAATTACTAAGACTTTCTTCCTCCCATTCTGCTTGTATAGGGCGATTAGAAGCTTAGTAAATCAGACCCTTAGTGTTTATATGTAACAGGTATGTTGTAACACCAAAGCCTCTGGTACCTGATACTGCCTGAGGAAGGAGAGGTCCGTTGATTCTGTCAATGGGGCAGTCGATGAGGAGACATGCACATAGGGATTGAGCTCTGCAATGCGATTAATTGCAGCCTCGGCTCTGAAACAGAACAAAATGGAAAATTGGTTCTTACCTGCTAATTTTTGTTCCTGTAGTACCACAGATCAGTCCAGACTCCTGAGTTTTGCCTCCCTGCCAGCAGATGGAGACAGAGAAAGTTTCATTGCAGTCCTTTAGTATTGACCTGTACCCAAACCAAGATGACAGCAACAACCTTAAATTTCTAAGCAAACTTCTAAGCAAACTCGCTCCCCTCCAATGAGCCGGAAGAAGGTGAAGTTGTTAAAAAAAAAAAAAAAAAAGACAATGGAAAACTTGTTTCCCAAATTTAACATAAGCAATCAGCATAGAAAAATCTCCAACAACTCGCACCAAATACAAAGCAACAGTACAAGCAACGGACTCACCCCCTCAGTAAATGATTGGGTCTCTGAACTGATCTGTGATATTACAGGAACGAAAATTAGTAGGTAAGAACCAATTTTCCATTCCCTGTACATACCCAGATTAGTCCAGACTTTCGGGATGTACCGAAGTTCCCCTTAACTCGAGTAGGACCTGGAGAGCTCTGCTCATAGAACACTCAAAGCACATGAAAGCTGGAGCCCCGACATCCAAGCGATAACGTCTAGCAAAAGTGTGCAACGACTTCCCAGTAGGTGCCCAGCAAACTTCATGCGGAGACGCTTGTTGTGACTTAGCCCAGGAAATCGTCTGAGAACGCGTCAAGTGCGCCACTAACCCCCCCATCCCCAGCAGCGGGCACCCTTTAGAAATAAAAGACAACTCGTTCACTTCCTTCAGCCACCGCACAACTGTAGCCTTAGATGACATATTTCCTTTCTTTGGACCACTCCACAGTACAAAGAGGTGATCCGATCTACGGAAATCATAAGTGACCTTTAGTTACCTCAATAATGCATGCCTCCAATCTAAGAACCTAAGCTCCCCCGTGTAAGGCATAGAGGAATCCAAATCCATAAAAGCTGGAAGTTCTACTATGTAACTATGATGGAACACCAAGGCTACCTCAGGCAGAAAAGAAGGCCCCATGTATAAAGATACCCCCAAATCAGACATCTGTTGGAATGGATCTCGACATGACCATGCCTGGAGCTCTGAAATTCTCCTGGCTGAACAAATAGCCATCAAGAAAACCAATTTAAGAGTCAAGTCTTTAACCATAGCTCTCTTTAGTGGTTCAAATCGGGCCTCACACAATCCTGTAAGGACTAGATTCAGATTCCAAGACTGACAAATGTTCCACACCAGAGGACGCAAGTGCATAGCTCCCTAAAGGAACCGTATAATATTTGGATGTGTGGACAGAGGATATCCTTGCACCTTACCCCAGAGACAATCCATCTCACATCACCAGAGTGAACAACATTCAGGCAGGTTTTATCACAGATAAAGTTGCTACCTGGACTCTCAGAGAGTTAAAGGCCAGTCCCTTGACCAGAATCTTTCTACAGAAAAGCCAAAACAGGCAACACCATAGCCTGAACAGATTGAGGCTGCATTCTGTCAACAGCAGACCAGGATACGAAGATTCTCCAAATTCACACATATGTCAAGGATGTAAAAGATCGCCTAGCCTGCAATAAGGTGGAAATAACCGCTTTGGAATATCCCCTCCATCTCAGATGTCTCCTCTCACAGGTGAAGCCATGAGACTGAAATGAGCTGCCTGACCCCAAAATATTGGGCCCTGGTAGAAAACAATTGACCAATGTCCAATCCTCAGGGGCCCATCTATAGCCAATATTGATCAGATCTGGGAAGCATGGTCAATGTGGCCATTCTGGAGCTCCCAGGATCACGTTGCCCGGATGTTTCTCTATCCGCCGTAATCCCTCATCCACCAGAGGCCATGGGAGGTAAGACAAAGAAGAATCCCTCGAGTCCATGGCAGCAACAGAGCTCAGATTTCTTTGTACTGTGTTCTGTTCAACGGATGTAAAACCACAGCACCTTGGTGTTCTCTTTGGTCGGGATAACCCCATCTTCTGTGAATGAGTCACATCGCGGCTTCCGACAGCTCCCATTCCCTGGCATCTAACTTTATCTGTGATAAAACCTGCCTGAATGTTGTTCACTCTGGTGATGTGAGACGCTGCCAAGTGCTGCTTTGCCCAGAGAATCAACTCCTGGGCCTCTCGAGCCACTGCCTGATTTTCGATTCCTACTTGATGGTTGATGTAGTCCACCATCGCCGCATTGTCTGATAGGATCTGTACTGGATGGCCACGTACATTGGCAGACAGGCAAGAAATGCGAAATGCACCACTCTTGTCTCAAATCGACTGATAGGCCACGAAGCCTCCTGTTTCAACTACTGGCCTTGCGCAGACTGATCTTGCCACTCTGCCCTCCATCAGAGAAGCTTGTATCAGTGGTGACTATTACCTAATTCGGAATCTCCAATTCCACATCATGCTCTAAATTGTTGCGAGTATGCCACCACGAAAGACTGTCCCTGGCTTCCCTCTAACAAAAGAGGAAGATGAAACTCCTAATAACGGATTCCAGCAGAAGAGAAGAGCCCCCCTGCAGAAGCCACATATGTGCAAATGCCCAATGCATTAATTCCAAAGTTGATGCCATAAAACCTGTAAATAGTCCCAGACCCTGGGCATGAAAACGCTAGCAGAAGCCTTTCCCATAACGTACTTCCATCCTTAACTAAACGACCCCTCACTTTCCTAGACGCCACCATGAACTTTCTTTGTAAATATTAATAATCATTAACTTTATGTAATCTTTGTAAATTTTTAGTTACAGCCACTTGCTAACCTAAGTTATTCCTTATTACGAAATTGTTATTTACCATGATGTTCCTAAATGTTATTATTGTAAAGCACTGCTGCTAATTACTATGTTTTGTTTTCTGTTTAGTGCAGCCACCAAGTTCTGTTGAATGTAAACCGATTTGATGTTACTAAACGAATGTCGGTATATAAAAGATTTCAAATAAATAAATAAATAATCTCATTCTGCAATTTCATCAATCTTTCTCGGTGAGAAACACTCTCTCTGCCAATATGTCGAACTGAGCTCTCAGACACGCCAGAGTTTGTAAGGCAACTAAATGACTCATTGCTAGGTTCACCACCCATCCTAGCAATTTAAAGCGTATTGGTACCTATTGTACTGATTGTCGACAGAGGTCATCTGATTTTGCATGAATGAGCCAGTCATCCAGATATGGACACACCAACACATCCTTCTTTTGCAATGTGGCTGCCCTCAACACCCTCACCTTGATGAAAGTACATGGAACCATCGCCAGCCGAAGGGAAGGGCTCCAAACCAAAAACGTTCCCATAGGACCATGAACCTCCGGAATCTCTGGTGCTCTGGCCTGATGGCTATGTGCAGATACTCCTCTATCAAGGATAAAGATGCCAAGAAGCCTCCCTTACGTACTGCTGCTATGACGGACCTTAGAGTTTACCTTCTTTAAATACAATTTCTCTCGAATTGAATACGAAGGGAAAAGAAACAGGACGTTTAACTTAAAATTGACCTCCAACCATACTAAGCGAGTTTAGGATCTGAGCCAACAGACTCAGGCCAAGCTGACTGCGTTCAGAGTCTGAGCCAACAAACTCAGCAAGACATCTCTGTGAAAAGAAAAAATCCGAGCAGAGTCCAAAGCAGCTCTCAATCATATTTAATTTCCCCTCTTCTAGAGGTGAGAAAGTGAATTCCTCATCAGAATCCTCCAATGACTCATGATCTACACCCCCTTGAACATTACCAGGGACAGCCTCCCTGCAACATTTACCCACTGTGACTGAGAAGCTTGAGAACACGATCCCTACATTGTAGGTTGCTTTGCCTTTGCTGGGTGCCCCAGCAGAAAGGTCTGCAGACCCTGGAAACATTCTACCCAGGAGAAGAAGGATAGATCTATACAAGATCTTCACAAGAAAATCTTAAATCTTTTAAAAAAGAACTTAAAGAATGGCTACTCTCACAGTCTTACAATGACTGTGCACCCATTGATAACAGAGCATAAATCCTTTTCATATCCACCTCTCGCTCCTTTTTATTCCAGCAATCCTTCTGACACTCGCCCCGACTTGCAGAAACCTTCCTTCTCATTAACGGCTTCAACCGTCAACCTCAAGCATTGCATACATTCTTATCTAATGTTCAATGTACTTATTAACTTTTATTAAGTTAATGTTCTGTTTCAATCTCTGTTTTAATGTTATGAATTCAAATGTAACTGGTTCGTTGTAATGTAAACCGGAGTGAAGGCATTGTCAGCTGTACCTCGGTATATAAACAAATGCTAAATAAATAAAATAAATAAATATACCGGAGCCCATAGGCAAAACTTGCTCTCTCCAACCTCTCTCTCTCAGGGAAGCTTCTGCCTTCGGGAACAAGGGAGGAGAACTGTCCATTGCCTCACCTCCCACTCTACTCCCCTCCAGAGACACCATAGGCCTAAGGGATGTCCCAAAATGGGCAAAAGCTGTAGTATTCAAATTGCTTTGAGCTTCTAAACAACGCTGACACAAACAGAGAGAGAGTGAGGACTGAACTGCTATCAGATGACAAGCCTCACGGATAGCAAGGAGCTTGGACCTGTTTGTCCCCGGTGTGTAGCTCTTCTGAACTTCAGCTCTAGGGGACCTCCTGTGTGCACATCAATGCCACCCGGGAGTACACGCATATCCCTCCACAACATGCGCAAATATGCACTCAAGACTAGGTTGCAGTCGTATGCACACAAGTACAAGAAAATTATTACTTACCTGCTAATTTTCGTTCCTGTAGTACCATGGATCAGTCCAGACAGTGGGTTATGTCCCCAGTCCAGCAGATGGAGTCAGCACAAGCTTTGAGGGGGCGTATCCATATATCCTACTACCCCCTCTGCAGGAGTTCAGTATCGAGTATATCAAAGCCCGAGTAGAAACCCCCGAAGGATCAAGTTTGTGGAAACAGATAATTAAAACAATTGTAACCGCAACAAGTAACTGCAAACATCCTACCAACTTGTAGGGAGCTGTGAAAAACAGCGAAAAGAAACGACTGTGAAGACACAGAACACTGCGAGCAAGAAGCAGCGCAGAGCTGAGCAGGATCAAGAACCCAAACGCGGTGGGCGTCTGGACTGATCCATGGTACTACAGGAACGAAAATTAGCAGGTAAGTAATAATTTTCTTTTCCCTGTACGTACCTGGATCAGTCCAGACAGTGGGATGTACCCAAGCTTCCCTAAATCGGGTGGGGTCCTGCGAGGCCTGCTCGGAGAACCTGCTCGCCAAAGTGTCCAGAGACTGAAGAGGCGAGGTGCAGACGATAGTGCCTCGAGAACGTGTGTAACGACTTCCAGGTGGCTGCCCTACAAATTTCCTGCGAGGATACCGAGCGAACCTCCGCCCAGGAAGCCGCCTGAGAACGTGTAGAATGCGCTACGATGCCGGGTGGGGGAGTCCGTCCCGCCCCAATGTAGGAAGCAGCAATGCCAGCCTTCAGCCATCTGGCAATGGTAGTCTTCGAGGCCTGAGACCCCTTCTTAGGACCGGCCCAGAGTACGCAGAGATGGTCAGAGGTCCGGAACTCATTTGTAGCCTCCAGATAGAGGCGCAGAGTGCGCTTGACATTCAAGAGACGGAGAGACTTCGGCTCTGAGGAAGAGAAGGACGGCAACTCCACCGTCTGGTTCACATGGAATGCAGAAACCACCTTCGGAAGGAAGGAGGGAACGGTGCGAAGCGAGACTCCAGAGTCGGAGAAACGGAGATAGGGCTCTCTACACGACAGAGCCTGCAGCTCCAAGATGCGTCGAGCGGAACAGATGGCCACAAGAAATACAGTCTTGAGAGTGAGATCCTTTATCATTGCGCTGCGCAGCGGCTCGAACGGTGGTCCCGATAGGGAGCGAAGCACAAGGTTAAGACTCCAGGAGGGACAAGGGCCCCGTAACGGAGGATGCATATGCTTGACACCCTTGAGAAAACGAGCAATGTCAGGATACTGTAGAAGAGAGCCCCCATCGCTCAACAGCGAACCAAGGGCGGCCACCTGAACCCGTAGTGAATTATAGGCAAGCCCTTTTTCCACCCCCGCCTGTAGAAACTGAAGGATCTGAGGTACAGAAGCCTTAGCGGGTCTCGTGGCCTGGCTGGTACACCACAGCTCGAACACTTTCCAGACTCGAACATAGGCCGCCGACATCGATGTCTTTCGTGCCCGCAATAGCGTGGATACTACCGCCTCCGGGTAGCCCCGACGCCGGAGGCGGCGCCTCTCAAAAGCCAGGCCGCAAGACAGAAGAGTTCTGCCTGCTCGAAAAATACCGGGCCCTGATGTAGGAGCTGGGGGAGGTGCCCCAGCCTGATTGGCCCGTCGATCACCAGCTGTAGCAGGTCCGCAAACCAGGGTCGCCTGGGCCATTCTGGGGCGACGAAAACCACGGTCCCCTGATGGCTTTCTATTCTTCGGAGCATCCTGCCCACCAGGGGCCATGGTGGAAAAGCGTAGAGCAGAAGATGTGGCGGCCACGGGAGGACCAGGGCATCCACTCCCTCTGCGCCGCGCTCTCTCCGGCGACTGAAGAAGCGTGGAGCCTTGGCGTTGAGAGCGGACGCCATCAGATCCAAGTGGGGGGCCCCCCACCGATGGACGAGAAGTTGCATCGCTTTGTCGGAGAGAGACCACTCTCCGGGGTCCAGCAGTTGACGACTGAGGAAGTCCGCCTGGACTTTGTCCACACCGGCGATGTGAGAGGCTGCTAGCCGGACGAGATGATGCTCCGCCCATTGCATCAGCAGCTCCGCCTCGAGCGCGACCTGCGGGCTGCGCGTGCCTCCTTGTCGGTTGATGTAGGCCACGGTGGTAGCGTTGTCCGATAGGATTCTGACTTCCCGGTTCCGAAGAAGAGGGAGGAAATGTCGCAGAGTTAGCCGGACCGCTCTGGTTTCCAGACGGTTGATTGACCACTTCGCCTCCACCGTGGACCACGTCCCCTGCGTGGCGCTTCGATCGCAGACTGCACCCCAGCCTGCTAGACTGGCATCGGTGGTCACCACCACCCAATTTGGCAGATCGAGGGACACGCCACGGGCCAGGTTCGGCGGATCCAACCACCAGCCCAGACTGTCCCTGGCATTCTGCGGGAGCGGGAGAATCATCTGGTAGTCCTGCGATACTGGTTTCCAATGGGAGAGGAGCGCCCACTGTAAGGTCCTGAGGTGCGCGAAAGCCCAAGGTACAAGGTCGATGGTGGACCCCATCACTCCTAGGAGTTGCAGGTAGTCCCAGGAGGTGGGCTCTGGTAACGCAGAGAACCGTTGTGTGTGATCCCGCAAGGATTGAGCTTTGTCCTGGCGCAGAAAAACTTTGCCCAGTAGGGTGTCGAAGGTCGCCCCCAAAAAAAACCCAAGCGTTGCGAGGGCATGAGGGAGCTCTTGGAGAAGTTCACTACCCATCCCAGGGAATGTAGAAACCGTACTACTCAAGTCACCGCTGAGCGTCCATGATTGAATGACTTCGCCCGGAGGAGCCAATCGTCCAGATAAGGATGAACCAGGATGCCCTCCTTCCGGAGAACTGCCGCCACTACTACCATGATCTTGGTGAAGGTGCGCGGCGCCGTCGCCAATCCGAACAGGAGAGCCGTGAACTGAAAATGCTGGTCCAGAATTTTGAAAACGAAGGAAACGGTGGTGGTCCGGGCGGATGGGAATGTGCAGGTAGGCCTCCGTTAAGTCCAGGGAGGCAAGGAACTCCCCCCGATGCACCGCCGCAATCACTGACCGGAGCGTTTCCATGCAGAACCGAACGACTCGAAGGGATTTGTTGACTTCCTTGAGGTCTAGGATAGGCCGGAAGGAACCGTCCTTCTTTGGTCCGACGAAATAGATGGAATAGTGGCCCGAGCCCACCTCTCCGAAGGGCACGGGCGCAATAGCGCCTATCTCCCGGAGTCTGTCCAGAGTCAGCTGCACCGCTCCTCTCTTGAGGTCCGAGCCACAGGGGGAAAAGATGAACCTTCCCTGCGGGGGGCGGACAAATTCCAATGCGTAGCCGTGTTTTATGGTATCCAGGACCCACTGGTCCGAGGTGATCCGTGCCCACTCCGCGTAGAAATACGTTAGTCGGTCCCCAATCCTGGGGACAGGGGAGTGGGTGAGACTGGCATCATTGTGAAGACTTGGTATAGGGGTTCCCGGTTCCGGGAGTAGTGCGTGCGGGCCGACGCCCGCAAAAGGAGCGCGACCAGGGCTGAGACATGGGGGCGGATGACCGGGAGCCCGCCTGTCTGTATCCCCTGTAGCGCCGTTGCACTCTGGCTCTGGTCCGAGAAGAAGAAAATGCTCTGGATGGTCGAAACCTATCCTCCGGCAGCTGATGAACAGCGTTCTCCCCCAGGGACTTGATGATCTGGTCCAAATCCTCCCCGAAGAGGAACTTGCCCCTGAAGGGAAGAGAGCCCAGACTCGACTTAGAGGACGTATCAGCCGCCCAATTACGTAGCCACAGTAGTCGTCGTGCTGCCACTACCGAAACCATGGATCTTGCGAGGACCCGAAAAAGGTCGTACGAGGCGTCCGCCCCATACGCCACTGCGGCTTCTAGCCGATCTGCCTGGGCAGCCTCATCGGACGGCAGGTTCTGAGACGTGAGGAGTTGTTGCACCCAAAGGAGACTAGCCCGCTGGGCAAGCGAACTGCACATCACCGCCGGCATACCCAGAGCGGAGACCTCGAAAACCTGCTTAAGGAAAACTTCCAACTTACGATCCTGTGTGTCCTGCAACGCCGCACCTCCCGTCACTGGGATAGTCGTCCTCTTCGTGACCACCGACACTGCGGAGTCCACCTTTGGGACCTTGATGAGGTCCAGAAAATCTTCGGGGAGCGGGTACAGCTTTTCCATAGCCCGGCTGCTCTTCAGGGAGGCCTCCGGGGTGTCCCATTCCCTGGTGAGAAGTTGTAAAAACGAGTCATGAATGGGAAAAGCCCAAGCCCTCGGCCGGAGTGCCGCCAGGACAGGATCTCCCTTCCTTGAAGAAGTGACGACAGCGGGAGCTACTGGGGCAGGCGGGTCTGGTGGCGGGTCCAAATCTAATTCTTGGATAATCTGCGGAATGAGGTCGTCCAGCTCTTCCCTCTGGAAGAGGCGTAGGGTACGCGGATCATCCCCCTCCTGCGTGCCGTCCCCTTGTCCCCCGTCCGGGAGGTCAAGTCCATGTCCCGCTGGGTCTGGCACCGCCCCCACTGCCGCGGATCGGACCCGGGTAGGAAGGCGGGAGGCCCCCACTCCCGGAGGGTCGGGGGGGGGCCGGCGTCGAGGGCGACATCCGAGGGATCTTAGGAGGGGGGGGTCCCACAGGTGCTTCCAGCCCCTGCAGATAAGTGGTATGCATGAGCAGGATAAACTCCGGAGAGAACCCCGGCCTGCTCGGGTGCGCTTCGGGGGCGGCGTGGTTCCTGCTCCCTGGCTCTGGGTGCTTGGTTCCTGCACCAAAATCGGGGGAACACCCCCGCTGGTAGAGTCCTCCAGGGATCCATTCCCCCTCATGGCCTGCGCCTCAGGGCGCTCAGAATGTAAAATGGCCGCCGTTCCCGCCAAAAATGACGGAGTGGCCGGCCCGCGCCGCCCGGGCAAAAAAGAGAAATCAGTCAGGGACTGTGAGGTACCTTCCCCCCCGGGAAGGCATCGTGCACAGATGTCCGGGAAATCCGGGACCCCGGGTCTCCGCAGGCCGCACAGCGGGACGGCCGCGGCATCGGGATCGCTGTAGGAGAAAAGAAAAAGCCACGGGGGGGGGGGCCACGCGCACAAAAGCGCCGCTGCGGGGGGGCCCGATCGGCCCGCACTGCCCGCTGTCCGAAAATAGAGGAGGGTGCCGCGGGGGGGCCTTCCTGGCCACACGACCCGCCCCAGACATCTTTCCCTAAATGGCTCAGCAGCCCATGAGGAGCTGTAAAATGGCCGCGGGTGAGGGAGTAAAAGCGAAGAGGCCGGGTCCACCGGCTTTCGCGGGCACCGGGGGCTGAGCTATGAAGGAAAAAACTACAAAGGAAAAACAAACTTACCCCTGGCTGCAATGAGAAATAAACAGCAAGGCCGCAGAGAAGAGACAAGGAAGAGAAGCCACTCCCCAGAAGTTGAAAGAACTCTGCCTTTTTTTTTTTTTTTAAACTTAATACAAACTTGATACAAACTTGATCCACAGAAAAAGACAACAAGCAGCCATAATCAAGCAAGAAAGTGAAGAAAAAGGAAAAGGAGGGGAAGCCTGATTCCCCTACTCGCATCTGCTGGAGTCAGAAGATACTGAACTCCTGCAGAGGGGGTAGTAGGATATATGGATACGCCCCCTCAAAGCTTGTGCTGACTCCATCTGCTGGACTGGGGACATAACCCACTGTCTGGACTGATCCAGGTACGTACAGGGAACTGCGCAAATACACGCTCCAGTGTACGTCATGGCCTTACATTTACAAGTACCTGCACAAATATACACTCAAATCTAGGTCACAGACGTACGTGCTTACATCTAGGCCACAGCCTTATGCAAACAGGTCCTTACGCATGCAGCCGGCACGTGGCAAGAACGCATGCACATGCAGTAAAAACCGCTGCCATGGACTACCTCACGGCTAAGCAAAGCCTGCCTGCACCTTCAGCGTGTTTGGGTCCGGATCCGTTTAACATCCGGCACTGAAAACCATCAGTCTGAAGAGGTTCTCAACAGCTTACGTCTCTTGACTGGCCGAGAATTCATGGAGAGTGGGGCCAAGAGCCAGCATCCCAAAAAACACACTTTGCACATAAGCAAATTAAAACCAGCAGGAGACCTCTACCAGAAGCAGAGACTCCTCCTCAGTGCAAGCGCCTCTCTGCACCTCTGGCGGGACAGTGAACTGCTGGCAATAGCTGAGGAGGGGATTTTTCCTGCTTCTCCTGCCAAAGCTGCTAGGGAATCGAAAATGGCTGCCGTTTCCGCGCTGACGGGGAAAGCCTCAGCGCTAGACTCCATCACCCGCAAAGCTTGTTCTACCAGGTGCGGTCATGCTTGATAGAGACTCCCCCTGAATGACATGCTGCTTCTGCCACACACACACACACACACACGCTGTTCTTCCCGGCACCTGTGGCACCCCCAGCACCACAATGGCAAACAGAAGAACAGTCCCTCAGCACCATGGAGCCAACACCTGGTCTCCTCTGTAGGCAGAGAAGCTGCTGAAAAACCTCATCGCTGTAGCTTCCCCCACGAAAGCTCACTGCTGCACAGATTCCTCTAACTAGCTCCTTGGTCTCTCTTTTTTTTTTTTTCACTCACTGAAAACAAATAAAGATACATAGAAACCAATACTTTCCACTGGTGCAGAGGTTCAGGTTCCAGGAGCGCAGGCCGAATGGTAGATCAGAAAAAAGCCAGACCACTAGCTATATCAGTCTCCTTTTGCCAAACTTTAGCGATCTAGCCCAGGACAAACCGTATAAAAAGGGAAACTTCCCTGCTCCATTGGGCTTGCAATGCAGAACTACCAGCAGATTCTACTGCTGTCTCGTGGGGGATGAGGGATCTGGACCACCAGATGTCCATCCCATGGATCTCCAGATGCCGCTATCAGAAGGGTCACCAACCCCTATTCATCCACCTCAAACCAGGGGTGGATGGCCCCACCAGGACCTCACAATCCCCTGGGAGGATCCACAAATTGTCTTATTTTTGATTTTTTCCCCTCTCTCCAGACTGCAGGTTTTACACCATCTACCATCTGCTGGAGACAGAGAAATACTGAGGGACTACAGGTGGCACACTGGGTTATGTACAGTGTCAGGGAAACTGCCTCCATCTGGTGGCAGGGAGGCAAAACCCAGGAGTCTGGTCTGATCTGGGTACATACAGGGAATACTGGATGTGACGGTGTTTTCTTTAATCAATCTGCATTTACATGATCAGAAAATGGGAGGCACAGTTAAACCTAGTATGGGTAGAGACCTAGCAGACTTCCCCTACAGTAGACAGGCGTTGCAGACAGCCAGTGAGCACCACTCACTAATATGGATCCCAAATTATCCATGTAACTCTAGTACCAGGCCACTTTTAATCACGTCATCAACGCTATTGAACTATGAGACAATTTAGGGATGCAGACAACCTTTTACTAAGGACAAGGATAAGACCAACGTTCACCTGCTGGACACATCATGGGATTGAATTTGGCCATCCAAAAGCAAAAACAAATCAGTGAAAGTGCAGCGCTTTAACCAAACCTGTGACCTTTACCAAGAAAGAAACACTAGTACAGAAAGACCCATCACAAAATGGTCAGAAACTGAATGTATTAGGACATGTGCAAACACACAAACATTTTCACATCTGTGCTGCCTTGCCTTATTGCTTATGTAGTGCTGCATTCGCACAGGAAACAGCATACAAATTTATGAATAAAAATGTCAGAATGAGCAGATATTTTTCAAATCTGTAAAAAGTAAACGTGAAACTTCTCAAACATCAGTAGAGCAGGCAGACGTATATACAAGGATCTTAATACGTACAAATTGTGTTAATATATGCAAAAGTAAACAAAAACCACACACACTGAAGATAGCTTCCTCCTCCCAGCCACAACCTATTCTACTGCTTAGCCACTGTATCAAGCTGCAACACTTGCTGTATATGAACCTGGAAAATGTTTCAGTTTGCCACTTACACTGGTCTCTTTAGCTATTTCTTCAAATCCAAAAGGTAATCTCAGCATTTCTTCAGGTATTTCATAGCTATGGCTGCAAAGAACCCCTCTCCTTCCCTCCTCACATGTACTTTCAGTACTTCCCATACCCAACCAAAAACAGGATGACAGAAGTTCAATCAAAATCCCCCTAACTCAGGTCCTCTCTCCAATTAAAAAAAAAAAAAAAAGAAGAGCCTTTTTAAGGCTCAAAAAGATTCCCTGCACACAGATTTGACATCTGTTTCCAAAGTTTCTAATATAGCTCATGATGAAAATAACTGGAGTGAGGAAGGGTGCTGGAGACAGAGAGGCAGATATGCTGATAAGGTACTGGCACAGCAGACAGGCAAGCATATTCCTGCCCTTATGTGTGGTTAAAGCAAAAAAAAAAGTTAAATGTTACTGAACACAGGCATTGCCATATTGGGTCAAACCAATAGTCCATCAAATCCAGTACCCTGGTTTCTAACAGTGGTGAATCCAGCTCACAAATACCTAACAAAATCCCAAATAGTAGACAGAGCTCATGCTGCTAAAGCCCAGGGATAAGTAGCGGCTTTCCCCAAGTCTACCAGGGTAATTTATAGACTTCTCCTCCAGGAATCTGTCCAAACCTTTTTTAAACCCAGCTTTGTTAACTGCCTTTACTACATGCTCCGCAATAAAATTTCAGAGCTTATGTGTTGAGTGAAAAAAAATTTCCTCCATTTGTTTTAAATGTGCTATATACTGACTTCATGGAATGTCCCCTAGTCTTTGTATTTTTTGAAAGAATAAACGGATTCACATTTGCCCATTCTTTTCCACTCATGATTTTTTAGACCTCTATCATATCCCTTACTCAGCCATCTCCAAGCTGAATAGACCCAACCCCTTTAGCCTTTCCTTATAGGGGAACTGTTCCAGCCCCTTATTTTGGCCACCCTTCTCTGTACTTTTCTAATTCAACTATATCTTTTTTGAGATGCGGTGACAAAAAATGTATACAGTACTCTAGATGCAGTCTTACCATGCAACAATACAGAGGTATTATGACATTGTTTTAATCTCTATTTATTTTCCCAAAAATTCTTAACGTTTTTTGGTTTGTTTTTTTTAAACATTACCGCACAATGGGCTGAGGATTTCAAAGTACTGTCCACTATGACACCCAGATCCTTTTCCTGGATGGTAACTCCTAATATGGAATCTAACATCATTAAACTACAGTGTGGGTTACATTTCCCTATGTGAATCATTTTGCACTTGTCCACATCAAATTTCATCTGGATGCCCAGTCTTCCACACTTGTTAGATCCTCCTGCAATTTATCACAATAGTCTTGTGATTTAAAAACTCAGAATAATTGTGTTATCTGCAAATTTGATTATGTCGCTCATTGTTCCCTTTTCCAGATCATTTATAAATACATTAAAAAGCACCAGTCCCATTACAGATCCCTGGGACACTTCACTGTTTACCTTTCTCCACTGAGAAAACTGACCATTTAATCCTACTCTGTTTCTTACCTTTTAACCAGTTTGCAAATCCACAACAGGCCATTGCCTCCTATCCTGTGACTTTTTATTTTTCATGAGGGACTTTTTAAAATGCCTTCTGAAAATCCAAATACATCACATCTAATGGTTCACCTTTATCCACATGTTTATTAACCCCATCAAAAAAATGTAGCAGTTTTGTGAGGCAAGATTCCCTTTGTGTAAATTCCTCGCTGGCTGTGTCCCATTAAACTATGTCTATATGTTATGTAAATTTTGTTCTTTAGAATAGTTTCTATGATTTTTCCCAGCACTAAAAATCACTTTCCATTCTAAGTTTCCCTAATTACCCTGGTGCCTTTTTAAAAAATCAACATTACATTGGCCACCCTCCAATCTTCAGTTACAATAGTCAAATTTAATAATAGGTTATAAATTACTAACAACAGAGCTGCAATTTCAATTTTTAGTTTTTTCAGAAGTTTTAGGTGTAAATCATTTGGTCTAGGCAATTTGCTACTCTTTAGTTTGTTTGTCAAGCTGCCCTATTACATCTTCCAGGTTCATCGTGATTCGTTTCAGTTCTTCCAAATGATCACATTAAATACTTTTTTTTAGCATGGGAATCTCCTCAACATCCTCTCCAGTAAACACTGAAAAATTCATTTAGTCTCCACTATGACCTCGTCTTCCCTAAGTGCCCCTTTAACCCCTTGATCATCTAGTGGTGCATCAGACTCCCTCACAGACTTCCTGCTATGTATATATTTTTAATTTATGAGTTTTTGCCTCTACAGCCAGCTTCTTTTCAAATTCTCTGCCTTATCAATTTTACACATCTAACTCACCAATGCTTATACTTTCCTTCAGATGGATCATTTTTCCAATTTTTGAAAGTTTTTGGCTATAATAGCCTCTGTCATCTCATCTTTTAACCATGCAGACAGTTGTTTGAACTTCCTTCCACCTTTTTTAAATGCATGGAATGCATCTGGTCTGGGCTTTCAAGATGGTATTTTTAAACAATGTCCATGCTTCAGGTAAACTTTTTAACCTTTGGAGATACATCTTTTAGTTTTTTCGATTTTCCTCCTTTTATGAAACTCTCCTTTTTGAAAGTTAAAATACTAGAGCAGTAGATTTACTTAATGTCCTCCCTCCAGTCGTAAAGTCAAATTTGATCGTGTTATGATCACTGTTGCCAAGCAGCCCCTGTACCATGACCTCCTGGCACCAAATCCTGTGTGCCAATAAGAATTAGGTCTCCAGTGGCTCCCCCTCTAATCGGTTCCCAGACCAGCTGCTCCACAAAGCAGTTATTTATTTCATCTAGAAACTTTACTTCACTAGCATGTCCTGATGAAACATCTACCCAGTCAATATTCAGGTAACTGAAATCTCCCATTATTACCGCGCTGCCAAATTTGTTAGCTTCCCTAATATATGTTAGCATAGTATCATATGCTATACTCTTCCCCATTACACATGAAATTTCCACCCATAAAGATTCTATTGTGCATTTAGTCTCCTGCAGCATCTTTATATCATCCCTAACAAGCGGCACACCCCCATTAAGTTGATCCACACTCTCACTGTGATATAATTTGTACTCTGGTATAGCGCTGTCCCACTGGTTATCCTCCTTCCACCAGGTCTCCTGGATTCCAAATGTCTACCTCTTCATTCAGTGGTAAACATTCTAACCCTCCCGTTTTACTTTGAGAGACTTTTGGCATTAGTATACAGAAATTTCATGGTACTTCATTAGTATATACAATTTTTCTAGCAGTTAGGGATAATTTGGAATCTCTTAATTTATTCTTTATTTAAAAGGCACATGGGCTACATTTGCATTTTTTGGAACCTCTCAGGATGCTCTAACTGACCCATTTCTTTAGTATCCTTCGAAGATACCTGCCTCTGAACCATGCGTGACTATTGGCTTTCCCCCTTTCTTTAGTATCCTTCGAAGATACCTGCCTCTGAACCATGCGTGACTATTGGCTTTCCCCCTTTTTCTAATTTAAAAGCTGCTCTAAATTTTTATTTTTTTTTTTTTTAAAGGTTAGCAGCAGCAGCCTTATTCCACCCTGGTTAAGGTGGAACCCAGCCTTTCAGAATAGGCTCCCCTTTCCCCAAAATGTCACCCAGCTCGAAATAAAACTAAAGCCCTCTTCCCTGCACCATCTCACCAGGGGACACTCAATAAAGTTTCTAGGTAATAAATGTACAACTAATAAGAGAAATTTGTTTTTACTTAGCACCTCAACACAATTACGTTCTGGAATTTGTTGCCAGAGGATGTGGTGAACGCTATTAGTAGCTGTGTTTAAAAAAAGATTGACAAGTTCCTGAAGAAAGAGTCCATTAACCATTATTAAGGAAGAGTTGCAGAAGTCTACTGCTTATCTTGGGATAAGCAGCTTGGAATCTATCTACCCCTTTGGATCCTGCCAGGTACCTATGACCTGGCTTGGCTACTGTTAGAAACAGGATACTGGACTTGTTGGACCTTTGGTCTGACTCATTAAAGCAAATCTTATGTTCTTATGAGACTCCAAAGCTCTACCTGCCTCTGAAGTCCTGTGCATCAAAAAGGAAGAATTTAAGAAAATGCTATCCTGGAGATTCTAGATTTCAACTTTCTACCTAAGAGCCTAAATTTGGCTTCCAGAACTTTCCTCCCTCACTTATATCATCAGTCCCCCACATGTAACACAACAGCCCGCTGTACTATCTAAAATTGTAAGTGACTAATTTAAATTCCTTCTTGGGTGGCGGGGGGAGGGCAGCAAATGATTTATGTTAAAAAAAAAAATGGCTAAGTACATGTACTTAAATCTACTCTAGCACCTTCGACTCCTACCACCATTGATCCGGCTGAACTAGTTTTGGTCTTGAATAAAAAAAAATGTGGACTTGTGAGGCCTTATGCTGGCCTGAGGGTGGTGTTTGATCTTTGCACCGTAGTTCAAACAAGAGGCTTGGGATACTGGCTTAACTCAGAATGAGGCATGAACAGCATACACAACCCAGCATCCCTGAAGAAGTTGTAAGACAAACATCCACTGACCAGAAAACTACTACTATCAATCAAAAGACCATTGGTCAGAGCTCATACTAGTACTGTGTGACTGGCCCTTCAGACAGAGAACTAGCCCTGAAGGTGCTAGAATTCTCATCTCTGCTAAGAATACAGTGGGAGCACATCTGTGGGCGGAGGCCTACTCAGCTCATATGGACAGCATATTTTCCTCATCTCCCCAGGCACTAATCAAATATAGTGGAAAGTGTTTGCTAGCTTTTGCTGTTTAATCCTTATTTTATCTGTTCCTATTTGCACATTTAATGTTTTTCCATTCACTATCCCTCCTTTTTGTTAACTTACTAGTTAGCTCTGCCTGATCCCGGTACCTTCTGGATCCAGTCTGCAGGTGTATTTCTAGAACTGTGTGACCTCTGGGCTGTATGGGATCCCATTGACTCTATATAGGAACCTACTGATAGCTTACGGGCAGGGTACTTGCCCAAAGACAAATAGGAACCCAGTTGGGAGGTGGAAGATTATCAGGTGTAGGAGCACATGCGTAGATGCATGCGGACCTGGGCAGTGCTTGGCAGGACCTTCCATGTGGCCACAGGATTAACACGATAAAAACTAGCTCTGAAAAACTTTTAAAATTGGTTTGGTAGTGTTAATTATACTTTGCATTTCCATGAAAAGTATTGCACAGGGGTCACCAAAACAGCCGTAAAAACCCCAACCCCAACCCCCCCCCCCCCCCCCCAAAAAAAAACAAAACCACCCTACCCTGGCTGTTTTGTGAGACGGGTGTTTAGAAAACATCTCTGAATGGCAGTAGGGTAGTACAGACCTGTTTCTGTGATTTTTTACATCATCTTCCCAGACAAAGAAGTTGGTTCCCAAGTCCCAGGTCAGGCATTGCTTTGTGTCATGAACAGTAAGGGCCTGTGAAAGGAAGACAAACCAGTAGGAAAACTGAATGAGGATGAGCAGCTCAACTCCACTCAAATCATTTCAATGATGGGTAACTTTGCTGCAATAGACAGAAACCCCATTTCCCCCTCTCCCAACACTTTTGCCAGCAGATGTGTTAGCAACCCACCAAGAGGATTAAGACAAACAACAGAACTGGTCATTCCATGGAGCAAAAGAGAACAGCAAGGAAGGGGGCAAGAAATGAGAAGATACTTTAATGAAGAATGTAAATGAGAAGCTGATGACTTGACTGTCTTTGCCACTTATTCTAATTCTAAAAGCCTCAGTGTCACACATTCCATAATCTCCCCCTGCTGGAAAGCACTCCTTAAATGCTGTGGGGCAGATTCTGATTCAGAAGTCACCCTTGCAGCTGTTTTAAAAATAGGTTCCTGATTTTTCATTTTGTAAATGGCAACTACAAATAAAACAATTTTGTTTTACTTACATTCACTAGTAATTTTTGAATTGGCTTTTTTTTCGTTTTGTTTTTAAGAACAGATACATTTAATGTGGACAAGTACAGTGATACATATAAGGAAAATTTCTATTACAGATGTACAACACTGGCTTCTGTATTAAGAATCACCACCCACGGGGGAGTATAAGAAAAGACAGTCAGAAACTCAGATCAGTTCATCATCACTAACATAGAAACACAGAAATGACGGCAGAAGAAGACCAAACGGCCCATCCAGTCTGCCCAGCAAGCTACACACTTTATCCATTTTTTTTCCCTTTTTCTCTCTCCCACCTGTTACTATTGGCTTCCAGTACCCTCCAGCCCTAATTCCCCTCCACCCCACCACCAATGTAGAGAGCAGCGCCGTATCTGCTTCCAAGTGAACATCCAGCTCAATTAGGGGTAGCAACCACTGTAACAAGCTGGCCACACCCCTGCCTCATACTCTTACCCACCCCTGTTTTGTTTTTTTTTGGAGATGGCAGCCCTCCATCCTTCCGCTCCGTGAAGGTGGAACACCAACCACTGGCATCCCGCTCCGTGAATGCCTCTGTGGCTACTGCTGCTCCGTGCAGTGTTTTGCTGCCTCCTCTTTATTCACGCCCTCTAGGCTTGATGGATCCACAGTGTTTATCCCACGCCCTTTTGAAGTCCTTCACAGTTTTAGACTTCACCACTTTCTCCGGAAGGGGATTCCAGGCATCCACCACCCTTTCCGTGAAGAAATACTTCCTAACATTGGTTCTTAGTCTTCCTCCCTGGAGCCTCAGCTCGTGACCTCTGGTTCTGCTGATTTTTTTCTGACGGAAAAGGTTTGTCGTTGTCTTTGGATCATTAAAGTTTTTCAAGTATCTGAAAGTCTGAATCATATCACCCCTGCTCCTCCTTTCCTCCAGGGAGTACATATTTAGATTCTTCAATCTCTCCTCGTATGTCATACGATGAAGACCCACCACCTTCCTGGTCGCCCTTCTCTGTACCGCTTCCATCTTGTCTTTGTCTCTTTGTAGATACGGTCTCCAGAACTGAATACAGTACTCCAGGTGAGGCCTCACCAAGGACCTGTATAAGGGGATAATCACTTCCCTTTTCTTACTCGATATTCCTCTCTCTCTATGCAGCCCAGCATTCTTCTGGCTTTTGCTATCGCCTTGTCGCATTGTTTCGCAGACTTCATATCATTAGACACTATCACCCCAAGGTCTCTCTCCCCCCCCCCAACGAATACAGTTCATTCGGATTTCCACTCCCCATATACATGACTTTGCACTTCTTGGCATTGAATCTCAGCTGCCATATCTTTGACCACTCTTCCAGTTTCCTTAAATCCAGTCTCATCCTCTCCACTCCTTCCGGCGTGTCCACTCTGTTGCAGATTTAGTGTCATCCGCAAAAAGACAAACCTTACCTTCTATCCCGTCCGCAATGTCGCTCACAAAGATATTGAACAGGACCGGTCCCAACACCGATCCTTGCGGTACACCACTTAAAACCGCTCTCTCTTCAGAGAAAGTTCCATTTACTATCACACATTATCTTCTGTCCGTCAACCAGTTTGTAATCCAGGTCACCACCTCGGCACTCATTTCTAAGCTTCTCATTTTATTCACCAGTCTCCTGTGCGGAACCGTATCAAAAGCTTTGCTGAAATCCAAGTAGATGACATTGAGCGCTCTTCCAATTCCTTGGTTACCCAGTCAAAAAAGTCAATCAGATTTGTCTGACAGGATCTTCCCCTGGTGAAACCATGCTGCCTCTGGTCCATCAATTCTCCGGACTGTAGATAGTTCACTATTCTCTCTTTCAACAGTGACTCCATTACTTTTCCCACCACCGAAGTGAGGCTAACCGGTCTGTAGTTACCAGCCTCCTCTCTGTTCCCACTCTTGTGAAGCGGGACCACCCCACCGCTCTTCTCCAATCACTTGGCACCACTCCCGTTTCTAGGGATCTATTGAACAGGTCACACAGCGGACCCGCCAGCACATATCTGAGCTCCCTCAGTATCCTTGGATGAATCCCATCAGGCCCCATGGCTTTGCCCACTTTCAGATTATTTAGTTCTTCCCATACATTTTCTACTGTAAAAGGATTTTCATCTATTCCACTTCCCTCCAGTTTCTTGTTGTGTAGAGATGGTCCTTCTCCAGGGTCTTCTTTAGTGAACACAGAGCTGAAGTATTCGTTTAATATTTCTGCCATTTCTTCATCTTTCTCCACACATTGATCATTTCCAACTTTCAATTTCACTATACCACTTTGGACTTTTCTCTTTTCGCTGATGTATCTGAAAAATGTTTTGTCACCAAGGAGATAAAAAAATCTCCTTGGCAATCCTCTCTTCCACGTGACTTTTGCCAACTTGATTAATTTCTTTGTCTCCCTCAGTTGAATCAAATATTCTTCTTTGTGCTCCTCCCTTTGGGATCTTTTATATTTCTTGAATGCTGTTCTTTTGGCTTTAATTTTGTCAGCCACCTCCTTTGAGAACCAGATAGGTTTAAATTTTCTTTTGCTTTTCTTTACATTTCTAACATATAGAGTAGTTGCCTTGGTGATTGCTCCTTTTAGATTGGACTGATGAAGCAAGAGGGTAGGTTGTCTAAGACAGTGGTTCTCAACCTTTTTTCTGTCGGGACACACCTGACAGATGGTTCTCACATGCGTGACACACTGACCCATGATCGTCACAGGGCTAGATGTAAATGTACAGTTTGCATCCACGGGAACCCCCCTGATCCACAATAATGGATGTAAAGCAGAATTATGACATTCCCCGTTCAACTCACTCTACAAAAAAGATATTCTGGTTCTGGTGTCATCTCAGTAACAGCAACTCAAACTCCTTCTACTTTCAGGCTCAATAGCCCTACTTATGAAAAGACAGCAGTTTACCACCAATGCATGTCCTCTTGAGAAAACGCAACAAATAAGACTGATAAAACACTTACATGCTAGTAAAATATCTCTGTAACAGACACAGAACCGACCTAACATACTCCCAGGATCTGTAGTAATGCACATAAACTAATCCACACACAGTTACACCTGTATTATGGAATACACTCAAACAGGAGCAACCCTATCTATGAAAAGGCAACACTACAAATATTAAATCAGGCCCTAAAAACCAATACACCTCTTATTAGGAAAACAGAACTAGCAAGCAGCTATAGATCCCCACACAGAAATAATTGTAAAACTATACTAATAAGCAGAATAAATGTTTCACAACAACTATGAACAGAATAACATCCAACAATTAAAAACTCATAAAAACTATTAAAAATTCTCCAAACACCAATAAAATATTTCAAAAAAAGCAGACACATCACATAATATTAAATAATTAAAATAGCAGTCAATCAAGAAAAATAAACTTAAAAAGCCACCTTTACTTACCCCCTCCAGCAGCTTTCCTACTCCTCTTCCATGCAGGCTGTAGCACACACCAGAAGCAGCAGTAGTGGCTAAGCTCTATACTCATAGTCCTCTTCCTTAGGGCCCATGTCTCTCACACACACACACACCATACCAGTCATGCCCCCATGACCAGTTTCTGTCTCACACACCAATCATTTCCCAGTCTTTGACAAACACACCAGTCACCTTCCTGAACAGTTTCTCTCATGCCATACACACACACACAGGCTTCCCACTCCCGTGTTCCACTTACATATATAGGCTTCTCACTCTCATAATCACTTTCTCTTTCTCACATACACTCACCAGTCTCTCACTCCCATGCTTGTTCTCTCCACATGCACAGGCTTCTCATTCCCATAATCACTTTCTTTCTCTCCCACATACACACACACCAGTCACCTGATCTCTCTCATGCATATACACACACACATAGGCTTCCCACTCTCATGTTCTCTTTCAGATATACAGGCTTCTCACTCCCATGCTGTGTCTCACACACACACACAGGTTTCTCACTCCCATGCCCACTCTTCACCTGCACAGGCTTCTCATTCCCATAATCACTTTCTCTCTCTCTCTCTCTCTCTCACACACACCCGTCACCTGATCTCTCTCATGCATACACACACACACAGGCTTCCCACTTCCATGTTCTGTCTTACATACACAGGCTTCTCCCTCCCATGCTGTGTCTCACACACACCCAGGTTCTCACTCCCATGCTCACTCTCTTCACATGCACAGGCTTCTCATTCCCATAATCACATTCTCTCTCTCACATTCACATACACACCAGTCACACCGTCACCTTACCAACCAGTCTCTCTCATATACATACATGCACACACACAGGCTTCCCACTCCCATGCTCTCTCTCACATAATCAGGCTTCTCACTCCCATGCTTTCTTTCATATACACCCCCACAACACCAGGCTTCTTACTCCCATGCTTTCTCACATACCCAGAGTTCTCACTTCCATGCTTTTTCTCTCTCTCTCTCTCACACACACACATCCCTGACTGTCTCACACTCTCACATACACATCAGTCATCTCCTTGAGCAGTCACTTTCATTGTCTCTCACATATACACATACATCAGCTCTCTGACCAGTTTCTCTCAATCACACACATACTCTCGATCAAATACATTCTCTCACTTACACACAGGCTCTCAATCACACACATTCTCTCACTTACACACAGGCTGGCTGGCTGCTTCTCTCTCTTTCTGTCACTCACTTCCTCTCCCCCCCCACCCCCCAGCACAAACGGTAGCTGCTCCTCCAGCCCCCGCAGGCCAAGAAGGAAGAATTCCATCGATCGCGGGAGGCTCATGCTGCTCTCCTCCTTTCCCTTCCGCTTTCTTCCTCCCCCAGAGCAGGAAGATCAGCTGCCTCTCCTGCTGCCACCGGACTCCTGCTATCTTCGGGCATCCGAACTTCCTGTCGGGGGGGGTAGCGGAAGCGCAGCGCACAACGTCCGCTTCCTCCCTCCCCCCCCCCCAGCAGGAAGATCGGCGGACCATACGGCCCGACGCCCGAAGATAGCAGGAGGCCAGTGGCAGCAGGAGAGGCAGCTGATCTTCCTGCTTTGGGGGAGAAAGCGGAAGCTGTGCGCGACGCTTCCGCTCCCCCCACCCCAAGCAGGAAGATCGACAGACCATACGGCCCAACGCCCGAAGATAGCAGGAGAACGGGTGGCAGCAGGAGAGGCAGCTGATCTTCCTGCATTGGGGGGGGGGGGGGGAGCGGAAGCTGCACGCGGTGCTCCCCCCCCCCCCCGAACAGGAAGACTGGTTGGCCATACGGCCGCAGCAGCGCTTCCCCATGTGTGCCGTGATGGCGCGCGAGGCGTGGGTTCTCTTGCGGCACGCCTTTCTTCTTCCCGCGCACCACTTCCTGTTCCGGCTCCGGGGGGGGGGGGGGGGTGGGAATGCAGGCGCGGGAAGAAGAAAAGGACAGCCGCGGATGCCACAGCTTTTTTTTTTTTGCACCGCTGCCGTTCCCGCTGGGCTTGAACGTGCTGATAGCCCGGCGGCAACGGCAGCAGGGAAGAACGAGCAGCGGGAGGGACCGGGAGCCACGCGACACACCTGCCGGTGCTTGGCGACACACTAGTGTGTCGCGACGCACCGGTTGAGAACCGCTGGTCTAAGAAAGCCGTGTGGGCACGAAAGAATGGGTTAAACACCAGGAAACGTCCAAACTGTTCTTTATTTAAGTGGAGACAAGTTGATACAAACGCCCGACTCAGGCAGAGTTTTGCCCCACTTGGGGCTGCCTCAGGGGCTGTATGCAGATTTTCTCTAAATAAAGTCGTATTCTTAAAATACACTTCAGATGTCTCAAAATTAGGTTCGCAGTGTCAGTATGCACGGTCTCCACACGGTGCATAAAAGCTTTCCTCAAAGTCCGTGTTTTTGAACTGTAAAACTCGGGTCTTTGTGGTTCTTTTCCATATTCTTTTAGTGATATTAAACCATACCGTTTGATGATCACTGGTGCTGAGGTGGGCGCCCACCTGGACATCAGAGACATTATCTCCATTAGTGAGCACTAAGTCGAGTATAGTTCCTTCTCTCGTGGGTTCCAATACCATTTGTTTGAACAAAGTTACTTGCATGGCATCCACTATCGCTCTACTAATTTTAGATTCTGCAGATGGGATTTTCCAGTCTACATCTGGCATATTAAAGTCACCAACGATCACCACTTCTCCCTTCTTACCTATCTTATGGATGTCTTCAACCAGATCTCTGTCCAGCTCTTCCTTTTGGTTTGGAGGCCTGTAAACCACTCCAATATAAATGGACGCTCTGTCATCTTTTTTTAGGTCGACCCATAGTGCTTCTTCCTTGCCCCAACTTCCTTGCAGCTCAGATGCTTGGATATTGTTTCTGACATAAAGAGCCACACCTCCCCCTTTTCTATCCACTCTGTCCTTCCTTAACAAGTTATAGCCTGGTATTGCTGTATCCTAATCATGAGATTCTGTGAACCATGTCTCTGTGATAGCAACAATGTCCAATTCTGCCTCCGTTATTAGGGCCTGCAGATCTGGGATTTTATTTCCCAAACTATGAGCATTTGTGGTCATAGCTTTCCAGGTACTCTCTTTAAGTTTATTGCTTTTCCTGGACTCCTTATGAGACTTTAGTTGAGATTTGTTATTCACTTCACTCTTTCCTTTTGCAGTTGTGCCACTGATGAGAGAGTTATCCATCTCAATTAGCTTTTTCTTTTGGTTATGGATCTTGAAATTCTGCATGCATTGGGTTTTTTTTCTCTTTTCTGGTAACACTTCAATGTTTTTCTCAAGAACTTCTTCAGTTTTTAATATAGAGAAGGCTTTTTGTTCTTTTTGCATTTGGCACAGTGTGTGTCTCCTCATCACAGGTCTAATTCTACCAGAGCCCACTGTAATCCTGGTTTTTAATGAATTCCTTAATGACCTGTTTGAGTGGGGGGGGGGGGGGTATACTTGTTGGCTGCCCATCTGTCAAGAATGGGTGACTGTGGGTCACATGTGTTATCCTACCTGAGCCTAATGAATCTCTTTTTCTTGACTCCTGGTTTTTCTGTGGTATTGGGGAATTATTTTCTGAGTAATGCAATGTGGGTGTAATTCTTGTAATTGAAGCTAATTGAGCTTTAACCTCAGTCAGCTCCTTTTTCAAGGAAGACAGTTGTGCACAAATTGGGCAAGCTCTAAGTTTCCAGATGCTTTCCCTGAGAATAAAGGCTCCACAGCAGTTACATTGTATAGTCCTCATTTTGGTAAAGTTTTTGATTGTTAACAGTAAATGAAATACCAATTTACTAAATTTATCTTGCTGCTAATGTTAAGTTAGGCAGTCTTTATTAGAAAACAAACCCCAGGGGTGGGAGGGAGTCAAACAGTTTAACCTGGGCCAAGCTGGGTAAAGCAGGGCACTTCCTGGAACTTTAATAGTCATTTATCTATTAAATGATCCCTCAGCACTTATGTGCCAATATTAAACAGATTATTAAAGACAGCGCTACAATAAGAGAAATGCAGGTATACTGAAACTTAAAGCAAACAAATTAGCAAAGAACCAGACCAATAATATACTCCAGCCTATGCACTGGCCACAATGGCTCTCCTGCTTCTCTAAGTTTACCCTCCCCCAAGGTCTGAGACACACCCAATCCAGTTGGATCAGGTCACTTCTAGAAGTTTGTCTGTCCTTTTTAGTCAATTTTTTTAAAACAGTCTTTATGCCCCAATATTAAGATTTAAACAGATTATTTGTGCCAGCTAACTCCAAAAGAGAAATAGATTTAAAGCTGGAGTGTTTGGGGTTTTTTTTTATCTTAACTCTATAGCAGAGCAACCAAACAGCAAATTAATTAACTAGAATAATATCTTACTATAAAGAAATGAAAACACAGACAGGAATTATTCACAGAAGCCTTCTACAAAATTTGTAAGGGCAGTCTATAGAGCTGTGGAGGAACTCTGCTGCAGCATGCCTCTGCCATGGCTGACGCCAAGGTGCTCCACGCTGACTGCATCATCAACTCTTGTCAAATGGCACCCAGGCCCATGAACAATGCCAGCTGCACTCTAAACTCAGCAGCAGAATTCCCAGGTTTATGAACTGAAGCACTCTGCTCCAATACAAATGAGAGCACCTGAGCATATCACACCAAGTGAGACTGGGCCTTTGGTTATGAGCTCCACACCAAGGAGATGGACGGTGCCATGGTCAGCCAAAGCTCTTGGTAAAACATTCTTTGCCACGTAGGATAAAGGAGGAGATGCCAATGAGATTATCTCCCACCTCAATGTCAAGAAGAGAACCATTCTAGCAGAGCCCTATGCCACCAGCATCAACTTATTTTTCAGCTCTGAGAGGGGATGGTCATTTAGGAGCTCTTCTCAGGCTTCGCACCATGCTCAACCCCTAACCTAAGGGAGATCTAGGAACCAGCACCACGGGGTGGGGGGGAGGCTTCCCATGCATTTATTCCTTTGAGATCCTGATGATGTCTCTCTTCTAGACTAGGAGTGGCTCTCCTTGCTCAGCTTTGCCTCAATTCAAGCAGAGACAAGCACGGCCTGGCTAGGTAGCGGCCGTTTTTCTTAGCAGTGATGCAGGAATAAAATGTTTCCTCTGAAGAAGAAATTACTACTTTTGAAATGCAGCCCATGTCAAGCATTATACCTCACATAACATTGATTGATTTATTATATATGTCTTCTAATGCTTGGTTTATGCACCAGATTCGGGATGCAACTTTGCGCCAAGGCATGAGGCTCTTACCTGTCAATGCCTTCGTTAGGGCCTCCATCTTCCAGGCACTGTACTGCTGTGCCCTTAGGAAACATCAGACCACAGCTATAGCAGTTGGAGGAGTCATGGTCCAGACTCAGGCAGCAATGCAGACTGTATGCGTAATCGTGATAACATCAAGCAACCATAGATAAAGACCTTGGTCACTAAGCACGAGTCCTTGGTCTTTAATTTCTCCATACTCATCTTTCTTTTCTTTTTTTTTTTCCTGGCACTGCCTTGGCAGACCCTCCAACCAAACTTTTCAATTTTTAAAAAAAGCAGCAACAAGGCACATGATGAAAAATTAAGAGCAACTGGGATATATCTGTATGGTCGCTTAGACAAAGAAAGACCGAAGGGGATCATGAGGTAGTGTGTGCAGGAAGTCCTGCACAGACTCAGTGAAGTCTTTACTGAGCTCTGAGAGCTGGGTCGATGTCAGATGATGTCACCAACAACGCCAATGCATAATAGCTAATTCATGCCTGCATGTCGACAAAGAATATTGGCATCATCCAGCAACTCATTACTATGTCACTGATCAGTCAAGACAAAGGGCTAACAAACTGAATATTATTAGGAAAAAAAAGAAAGATACAGCAAACAGAGAAAAAGAACAGATTACAAAACACTACTTAATCAATATTCACTTTAACTAGCCAGTGACTGGGGACACTTCAGTAACTGTCTGTCCACAGAATACTGTTCAGAAGTAAAACAAGGTCCTAGCTGTGCTCCTTACTAATGATTGAAATTTCTGGTAAATTCTGGGCTGCGTCTCACTGGAGCTGGTGCTGCAGAAACAATCCTAACCCAATGACATTAGCTACCTGACCAATAATATTGCTTAACTTCAAACCACTCGTAGAACACTGTAATATTACAATGCATGTAAATCTCTCATATGCATAATCATTGTGAATATCCTGAAAACCTGACTGGCTAGGTATGCCCAGAGGACTGGGTTGAGAAGCACTGTTCTAAATTACTCATGCTGCAAAAATACTTTGCTCTATGCTACCCCCAAAGATGCCTGGGCTTTTTTTTAACACCCAGGGGGACTCCTAGTCAGTGTCTGCTTCTAATGGTCTATGTGCTGTTTTTAATTTTTGGGATGGACATCTTCACTCCACTGCAAATCCAGTGCTTTTGTTTGTACCTCTCGGTGCTTTCCATAGGATTGTCACAGGTGGTCCTGTGAATTCCCAAACTGAATGCTAGAAAGTTTGGATAATGTTTCTTTCATGACTCAAGCTGGGTACAGCCTCATCAGGGGTAATGAAATTTGTTTTCACACTGGGAACAGTTTGGTGACACTGGAAGGAAAATTTAGTGTCATGTGCTCCTTTAGTGGATGACTTTTTCATCTCATGGGCTGATGTGATGTTCATCTCCTTTTTGCCTATATTTAGAATGTTACTGTTCCAATTAACTGACTTTATTGAAATTCAGAAGATTTAATGGTTGTCGTAACATCTTGGTGGACAATGTTTGGCTGCAGTTCCCAATGATTGATCTGTACTGAGTTGTCTTTATAGTGCTCTATGCTGGATAGGGCTGGGTGTCCCATCAATAATGATTACCCTTTCTAGGATGTTTTCTTTTCTTAATGGGAATGGATATAGGATAGGGAATTGGGGGGGGGGGGGGTGAACAGGAGGGACTGTTGTACGATATGTATGTACACTAGAAGGAGTCTTTTTTTTGTATTTTTGGTGGAGTCTATACTAGGTTAGGGGAGCTAGACCTCCATGGTTTCTAGTTGCTAATTCTTGGTCAGCTATGCTGCAATGGTCTACCAATGAATAAGGAGAAAATTAGAGTTCTCATGGAATGTAGCTGGACTGGGGGTTCCCAATTGAGAGACATAAGATCTTTAAGATTCTGTTAAAACATAAGGCTCACAAGTCATGATTCAGAAGACCCACAAATTATTTATAACATGGCAAGTTGAAAAGATGGTAGGTTGAAAAGGTGTACTAAGCTACCTCAGGTACAAGAAAGGCTGGTGTTGCCATTCTAATTAAGGCCTTTAATTTCAAATGGAAATACTTGATGAAGACCCCGGGGGCCAGTATCTCATCATCCAGGGATCCCTTCTTGGGGAATCAGTAACTCTTTGTCACGTGCATGCTCCGAACACTTATGACTCTGCATTTAATGCTTCTCTCCTTCACAAGCTATAGGAAATGCAGGTTGGGTCCTTTATTTTTGGAGAAGATGTAAATATGGTACATGATACTCTTATTGAGAAATTTCACTGCTCATCTGGGGAAAGGTTTCTTAAACAAAAGATATTCCTCTATTATGTGACCAACTAGAACTCTTAGACACATTGCATATCCTACACCAGAACGAATAAGACTACACACCTCTCTTGTGGTCACTAAAAGGATTGACCTTTTAGTGACCACAAGAGTTTTCTCTAGTTCCCAAGGCCATGAATGGACCTCCGGAAGTTTCCAATCATGCACCCATTTGGACTGACTTGCTCTGGGCAGAGGCATGGAATAGGAAAGGTCTTTGGAGATTTCCAGCTTATTTGTTTAGAGATCAGGGTGTTCAGCTCTTTTTAGAATATAAATAGAAAGATTATCATGAACGTAATAAAGGTTATATGGAGGAGCCAGCTCTGTAATGGGAAACAGCTAAAGATGTCCTTAAGGGCAAAATTATTGCATATTTGATCAAGAGGAGAAGGGACATGGATAGACGAAAAAGACTGAAGGACCAGAGCCAATGGAACCAATTTATTCTACAAATAAAAACCACTGCACAAGCAAGAGCTAATTTTAATTTTGGCACAAGTAGCTCTTAAATTCATTGATTCAAAGGGCTCAGGGCTTCTAATATATATAAAGTATCAATTACTTAAATTTGGGAATAAGAGATAAACTATTGGCATCAATGGTAACGTTTCCTAGTAGCTATTCAAGACCATAAGATTGCAGTGATTTATTCAAAGGAGGAGCTCCTTAAAGCATTTTTAGAATATTTTGCACAGCTCTACTTTACAGAATCCAGTGAAGTAAAAGCTAGACATCTTTTTCTGAAACTTGCTCTCCCACTGCTCACGGATCGCCAACTAGAGGTATTAAATACCCCAATAACCAAACAGGAGATCCAATTGAAGATACGGTAGGCCCCTCTTTATAACTCACCAGGTCAGGATGGGTATTTGAGGGAGGCAAGGGGAGTTCTATAAAATGGTACAAGACTGGGTCACAGGTCCATTGCAAGCCTTGTACGCACACCTTATTGAGCTCCAGCTTTTTACCTTTGACTAACATAGCAATAAATTACTATAGTGCCAAAAAAAAAGGGAAAGATCCACTAACAGCAGAATTATATCAGCCTATATCTCTACTAACTGTTGATCACAAACTTTAGTGGCAGATAGACTGGCTGTATTTTTACCAGAGCTTATTGCTGAAGTAGGTCTTGTAAGAGGGAGGCACACTGTTGTAAATGGGCAAAAAATCTCTCTTTGCTTCAGAGCAAAGGCAGCAATTGTCTTCCCTTTTAATAAGTTGACACAAAAAAACATTTTGATCATGTAACTTGGGAACATTTGCTTGTCGTGCTGGAGAGATTTGGATTCTCAGACATATGTATAAATATAGCGAAGCTGTTTTGTTCCCAGTCCCAAGGCACTGCTCCTGGTGAATAGAGAAACAATTGCAGAATTCATTCTGCATCAAGGACCACACCAGGGCTGCTGACCCCCCTTATTAATTTCACCATCACTGGAACCTTTATTCACTTTAGTTAATTCAATTTAACAATATTACAGAGAACAGAGCAGGTAGAGGTACATTTAAGACTGTGGCTTTTGTGGATGATCTCCTTATCCATCTCACTAATGCTTACTCATCTTTAGTGAAACTAATGGGGGAGTTCTCCCACTTCAGCTCTCTCTGGTTTCAAGCTGAACCCAAGCAAATTGAAACCTCTGCCATCTAAAACCCTGAGTTCGAGTCCTATGGGGCAATGGGCTCCTTCTTCAGTGGGTACACAATTCCTTTAAATATCTGGGCATTATGCTTTCAATGGATCTTAACAAGTTATATGATTTGAATATCCTTCCTCTCTCACTGATTGGAAGGGTGAATTTATTTAAAATGATTTTGTGACCGCAGTGGTTATGTGTTATGCAACGATTACGGTTGTAGTGTTAAAACAGGAACATTAAATTAAGCTATGCTTTCCATTGTATATGGCAGGGAAGGAGAGCTTACATACCCTTGCAGTAGCTCGTGGGGGACTAAGAGTTCCAGATTTTGAGGACTATAACATGACATGTAAAAAAGTTGGCTTTATGACACTTTTCATTATACACCTCTGACTTTTGAAAGGAGCATGGTGTTTTCTTCTGATGAGATATATCATACATGCTAGCCCTTTAAATCTCCCAATTTCAATCAGACATAATATTCTGATTGTCCCTCTTCAGAAGGCTTGGATGAGCATTTATATGGAATTGGGGCATTCCCAAGGAATGAATCCTTTTTACCTATCCAAAAAAAAACCAGGATTTCACACAGGCATTCAATCTAGGAGCCCCATGGGGAATTCAACATGTAGTAGAAGTAGTAAATGTACATGGAGAGATCTCTCAATTTGACTATATACAAAATAGGACTACATTTACTTGCAGTTGAGATAATCTCTCTGAAACCTGTCCAAGGCCACCCTCACTAAGGAATTTTGGCTAAAAGTTGAGGGAATTTTTTCAAATCTAAAAATGGGACAGAGCGAGCATATCACAATTATTCCAATCTTTAGCAGCCACAGATAACCATGAGGCTCTCCTTATTAAGTGGCAGCATGACCTCCCAACTGCTTTGACAGCTTACCAGACATCTAAATATTTTAAGTAGATTCTTGAGCTGGTGAATGCTAAACTCCATGAACTACAATATCAGTTCATGAAACAAGCAGCTAAATTGGAGTGAGACAAGCAAGTCAAGGTTTCTGCGCTCAGAGCTGTGCCGTAAGTATTAAGGGGGATGTTAGGACAGTGTTTTAGTTGTGTCCAGTTTTTCAGCACTTTTCAGCTAGGGTAAGGAGGTATTTAATGACTGGTGGGATTTTAGAACATAAGAACTTAAGATTTGCCAAAAAGGGTTAAACCAAAAAGGTCCATCACACCTAATACCCTGTTTCCAAAGGTAGCCAATTCAGGTCACAAGTAGCTGGCAAGATCCCAAAGGATAGATAGATTTCATGCTGCTTAGCCCAGGAATAAGCAAATGATTTCTACAATTCCACCTTAATAATGGCTTATGGACTTTTCCTCCAGGAACTTGCCCAAACCAGTTTTTAAACACACCTACACTAGTATCTTTCCCTACATCCTCTGACCATGAACTCAGGAGCTTAATTATGCATTCAATAAAAAAAATATTCTATATTAGTTTTACATGTACAACTTAGTAACTTCATTGTGTCCCCCCTAGTTTTTGTACTTTTTGAAAGAACCACCAATTCATAGTTACTCATTCTACACCACTCATTTTATATGCCTCTATCTTATCTACCCTCAGCCATCTTTTTTTTTTTTTTTTTTTATACCGACATTCATCTCAATTGAGATATCACACCGGTTTACATTCAGGTACTGTAGGTATTTCTCTATCCCCAGAGGGCTTACAATCTAAGTTTTTGTACCAAGCTGAAGAGTTCTAACCAAATTTATAGCCTTTCCCCAGAAGGCGGGGGAGGGGGTATCAATTCCAGTCCTCAAGAACCACAAACCGACCTGGTTTTCAGGATATAAACAAGGAATATGCATGAGGTAGATCTGCATACAATGGAGGCAGTGCATACAAATCTATGTATATTTTTTGTGATATCCTCAAAACCAGGCCTGTTTGTAGCTGTTGAGGACTGGAGTTGACCACTCCTGTCATGAGAGAATTTTTCTATCCCCTTCAGCATTTTGGTTGCCTTTCTCTGTACCTTTTCTAATTTTGGAAATATATATATAAAATCACTAGCACTGCACATTATATAGTCAAGATGAGGTCACACCATGGAGCAATTCAGAGAGATTATGATATTCTGTTTTACTCTCCATTACTTTCCTAATATTTCCAAGCATTCTATTGGTGTTTGGTCCTGAAGGAGTTTTGGGTTCTTTTTGTTTATGTTTTTATGTTTATTCCAACATGAAAATTTAAAATAAGAAGGGAACATCGGGAGGTGAGATGAAACTGTGAGAGAGACCACACCCCCTCCCACGACGTCACAGAGCTTCGGCGGCGGTTGAAAAGCGCATCACCATCAGGTACCGCGCGACAAAGGGGTTCTCCCCTTTGTGCCTCATTTAATATTCTTTTATTTTAATTTTGTTTTTCTCCTGTTAACTAACCCTTTCTTCCAAGTTTTTACCTTTTTGGCTTGTTAACTAGTTTAGTTATAAATGTTCATTGTATCAGACAATGGAATTATATTTCCTGCTTTTTCTGTTTTATGTAAACCGTATGATTTACATTTAATGTAAGAATGTCGGTATATAAAAATTAAAAATAAATAAATATATGAGTACCACCTTTCAAACTGGGGGCAGGGAAGCTAACACCAGAAAAGCATATCTGATAGGAAAAAAAATTATCTATATTAATGACATGGTGTGTCAGTTGATCCCATGGACTGGTCCTAGCGGAATATATGTCACACCTTAATGCAGAGGGCAAATATGGAAACCACTGTTCTTTAAATGTATTCAAGTCTAGGACTCCTACTTATAGATGCTTTCTCCTAGGGCAAGGCATGATCAATTATGCATAAGATAGTACTATTTGTTATGGTGATCCTAGAGTGAAATGTAAATTGTATAAGATGTTTCAGAAATTCTCCTTTCCTTGCTTGCACTGTTTGGTGGTATTGCCTTCAAGATAATGCCTAGCTCATGGGCACCTGCCACAACAAATATTTGGGGGATGGGATTTTGGCTGTAGATGTTCAATTCATCTGCTTTTTGTCCAGCATTGGAGTATTTTTATTAATGAAATGTCCATTATCTACTATGCTGTTCTGCTATAAATCTGACCTGTGTGTGTTTACAGACCAGCTATGGGTTCTGTCGGAATATCCTGCAGTCTAAACCTGTCTCACCAAATTAGAAAATGAGAACAGGGAGGGGGATAAATATGAAAGTACTAGCTTGCTACAAACCAGTCTTATGTTGCTTGATGTAATTAAGAAACCAATGCATACTGGGCATGTGTTAATCTTTATTCAAAAAACAGTTCAAACAAAATGCATTTAAAGCTATTTATTTAGATTTTTATATTCCTTTTTGGCACTTCAAAGCAGATTACAATCAAGTATTGTAGCTAATACATACATAGTTTGGGGATGGGAGGAAAGATAGGCAACAGACAGTAGGACTGTATGGTCATGTGTCCCACTCAAGAAAAGTAAATAGTGTAGTGGCCCCTGGATCTGTAGTGGGACTGGTGCTTTTTAATATATTTATAAATGATCTGGAAAAAGGAATGAGGCTATCAAGTTTCCAGATGACGCAAGATTGTTTAAAGTAGTTAAACCAAGCCAATTGTGAGGAATTGCAAGAGGATCTTGCAAGACTAAACAGCAGGTAAAATTTTAACTTTGACAAGGGTAACATGGTGCATATAGGAAAGAATCCAAACGCTAGGAGGAGCAGCTTAATGACCGATGTGGGCTATGACCCAGGGAAGCCAGGGTTCAAGGACTGTTGAGAAAAGATATATGACAGAGGTCTATAAAATCATGAACTGTGTAGAATAGGTAAATAACCACTCCCTATTCCCAAAAGTATTAAGGCTAGGGACATTCCATGAAGTTGTTGGATAGTTTTTTTTTAAAACAAATCAAAAAGTACTTTTTCACTCAGTATTCAGTTAAACTGTGGAACCTGTTGGCAAAGGATATGGTGAAAGTAGTTAGTGTAGCTGCATTTACAAAACGTTTGGACAAGTTCCTAGAAGAAAAGTGAATAAACTATTATTTGCCTTGTAGTCTTAGGGAAGCCACTGCTTATCCCGGTTATGAGCAAGAAGATGACCTATTTTTGGGATCATAATGAAGCTTGTGACCTGGATTGATCATAGCAGGAGCCAGGGTGCTGAACTTGGACCTTTTGCTCCAACCCAGTATGGCTGTTCTTATTTGGACTATTTTAACACCTTCAGCATGACTGATAAAGAGGAGAGGCTCCAAAGTATCAGGAATTCACTGGTATAGAAAGTTAAGAGTTTGTAAGAGGTAGGGAGCTCTCACTAGTGAAGACAGGTGGCAAGGTAAAATAAGCACAGAGACCCCTATTTTGCCACAATACTAAACTTCCCAACTCCTGTGTTTTCCCACTGACTAGCTACCTTGAGGTCATCATCAATTATGACCTTGCTCAAATCTTTGGCTGCTGACTGCTAGCTCTTCAGCTACAAAATGGTATTTGATCCTTGCATTTCTATACCTTAAATATATGGTTTTTTTGTTTAATTAAAGTGCAGCTGCATCTGCCCTGGTTTTGATTTTAAAGGCAAAGAATGGAGGATAATTTACAGAAGATCAACATTTCAAACATATGCCCAAATCAAAATTATTTAGCTTTACTTATTTTTAAATCAAATCTTTCATTAAAGTTTAAGCTTAAATTAATTTCTTTCACAAAGTTTAAACAATTTTCTTAAATATAACAAACATCCCTTCCCCTGCTCCATTCACATCCCCCTATGCTTCCTCCTTTTAGTAGTTATCCTAACATAAGTTTTTTTTGGGGGTTAAAATCTTTATTCTATTACAACTTTGTGTACTAGATGCGCTACAACACCTCAGAACTGAATTACACATCTCAACTAGGAAACTTAAAATGCATGAAAGTCTAAAGTTCTATGAAGAAGAGAGCAAGAAGAGCTGCTGAAGGCAAGAAAAAGAATGGCTGTCAGCGTTATCTTTGGCCAATGACTAGAAAGCAAGTTTGCTCACTATGAACACAGGTTTTCATAGATAGCAGGATGAATTAGCCCCAACATATGGGCAACATTATTCAGTGGCTTTGAAAGGACTTCTCTCCTAGCTAGTAAAGCTTTGAGCTCTAAACAGCAGGTGTGGGAGTTCTCACAGCTAAATCTAGCTAGGTAGTCAACTCTCCAGAAAGGCAGGCAGGTATTCCAGGGCTAATTCATGCTATTTACAGAAAACACCATTTACAGTGAGCAAACATTTTTCCCCCATCAATACACAGGCTAGATTAGCCATTATATGTAAGGACAACCAAGCTGAAGCCTGCAGTGGAGCAATCATTCAACAAGCAACCCAGATAGCACAATGGGAGTAGACTACTGTAAGAACAGTAAATTCAAATAAGCAATTTTGCATAACCTATCAGTCTTTTGAGAGGTTGTCCAGACATCAATGGAACATAAAGATGTGAACTGATGATCAAGTTGCAACTTCGCAAATGTGTGAGGGGCACTTCTCTAAGCTTAGCAAAAAGTAGAAGAGGCAACTTTAACTTGATGAGCTTCAAATGAGTCTGAGATCTGCAATTCTGTTAAGGTGTGGCAGCACTGAATGGAGTCCACTATGACGGTAGACAATGTACATTTGACGAGTGCAACACCAAGACTGTTAGGGTTGGATGTAACTAATAAATGCAAAGCCTGTTTATGAACTCATCTCTTACACTCTATGAAGGCCTCTCTCCCCGTCATGTACACTTGTGTAAAAAAAAAAAAAAATTAGATACTATGATGAATTGATTGATATGGAAAGCTGAGACAACCTTTGGCAGAAGTTTCAGGAAAGTACGAAGGGCAGCCCGATCATAGAAGAATCACATGTATGGCACGTAGAGGTTTGCTTACTGTAAACTATTTTCATAGATAGCAGGATGAATTAGCTATGATCTCAGTAACACCAGCTGGTAGCACCGAACAAAGCTCTTGAATCAATGTAATCTAGTCACCAGGGAGGAGGGAGGGTCAGTCATGAATAATTCATCCTATGTATGGAAAACAGTTTGTTAAGCAAACTTGCTCTTTTCCATTGATAAGCAGTCTGAATTAGTCATGATCGCTGGGGAGTCCCAAGCTAAGGATTGTAGGGGAGAGTCCATGCACGGTGGGGACACCCATTGTGCTCCATTCTATCATTTTCTCTTCTTTATTTTTTGCAACCCATGGAGAACAAAATTAGTGTCAAAGAACTTGAGACAGCACTGTTTTTCCCCACAGCATGTCAGTCACCACTTGCTAGTCAAGACAATAATGTAAAGTGAAGTATGAACTGATGACCATGTTGCCGCTTTGCAGATATCAATTGGCACATTTTGTAAATTTATAACTGAAGTCACCATTGTTCAGATCTGGTGGCCATGTACTGGGCTGCATCAAAACTATGATGGTTGCACTTAACTAACCAATTGGCCATGGTGAGTTTCATTACTGCTATGCCCAAACGATGAATCATAGGACACAAAGAGCTGACATTTGAGGGATTCTGTCTTCCTCTTGTAGTACGCCAGCACTTGTTTACACTCCAAAGTGTTAAGCTACTTTTCCCCTTGACAAGCATGTGGTCGAGGGTAGAAAGTTAGAATGATGATAGATTTATGTGAAATGAGGATACCACCTTCAGTAAGAATTTCACATTAGTGTAGAGCACTACTTTGTTTTTTTACCTGCCTTACCTATTATTCTTTTGCAACAAACAAAGTACCTGAAGTTCACCAATATGTCAAGCTGAACAGACGGCTACCAGAAATAGCACCAAGTAAGGAACTTCTATGGTGCAGACTCCAATAATTTGAATAAAGAATGTATGAGTTAATGGAATACAGCCATGAGAACCAATGGGGTCATTTAATTGGTGGGTTAATTATGCAATGGACCTTTCATAAACTGAGCTACTAGAGGATGTACTGCTATAGAGTAGAGCAGTTGTCAATGCACTCATAATAGGTGACTATGGGGCTCACGTGCACTCATACTGATGAGGTTGCAAGACCTTACTAGGATGTAGACTCTAGTAAAGACCTGAGTTTGCACAAGCAAGGATTGATGCTGTGACTTATGTCACGATGAGTATCGCTTCCATTTGAAGGCATAATTCCATTGAGTGGAAGGTTTCGTGGCAAAAGCAGCACATCTTCCACCTCGGTCAGAAGATGCAGCTCAAGTACTGAGCGTTCAACATCCATGCTATCAAGTGAAGTGACATAGGGTCTGGATGAAGGAGACTTCTTTAGTGGCTCCCTTACCAAAGGAAACTGGTGGATGCAATGATAGTTGTACCAAAACGTGTACCAAGTTTACTTGGGCCATGATGAAGCGACCAGAATCATGCGAGCCTGGTCTCTGATCACTTTTTGAACTGTCCTGGTAACTAATGGGAAGAGGATAAAAAGCATACATAAGATCTTACCCCCCAAATCGAGCAGAAATGGTGTCTTACACAATCCTCCATTGGACTGAACAGAATTGATCTAGTTTCCAATTCACCTCTGATGAGAATAAGTCTATTGTCAGTTGCCTCTAGAGTCAAAAGAGCTTTGACTGGTTTGTCTGAAGGACTACTCGTGAGGATTGAAGATCCTGCTGAATCTATCGGCTTGCATATTCTATAAAACTAGGGACAAAGATCCCCTGCAAAAAGGCCTGGTGGTCTAGTGCCCACTGTCATAGCATCTAAGAACCTATGTCGCTCCATTTGTTGACAAGATATAGTGACTTAATTGTACATTTGAATGAGAACAATTGTTTGCAGAATGCGTGACCACACAGAGACTATATTTTATGGCACACAATTTGAGCTAGTTGATGTGAAGCTTCTTGTCGAACCTCGTCCATGTTCCTTGGTGACATGTCTTGTCTCACTAGACACACGTCAACAATAGGCTGGGGAGTGCATCTGTAGTCAGAATTTTTTGATAGGGCTTTGGAGAGAATGGTGTTCAAGGATATTGGCTGGTTGTAGCCAGCCACCATGATAAACCTGTTCTCATTTTCTTCGAAATGAAGACAGTGGGGGAAAAGAACTCTTAGTCGATTTCATTGAAGACTAGGCAAATGCATTCATTTATGGTGCACCACATGAATCGTTGCCACCATGTGTCCTAGAAACACCAGAACTTGATGGGCTGTTGCCAGAGGTTTGTTTAAAAGGGTGCCTGTGTAAAGGTGGAGACTCAAGAGTTTGTCCTGTGGTAGATATGCCTTGGCCCTTAGTTCCAGAGAAGCTCCTTTGAATTGAAAGGAATGCAACTGGTTTAAATGAGATTTTTTGAAATTATTATAATCCTAGATCCTGGAGAAGCTGGATAGTCTTCTGGGGAGGGGGGGGGGGGGGGGAGGAAGGAACGCTGCGCCTCTGTTCATGATACAGTAGTTATCAACTAGTAGTCTAGATATGGGAAGATTTGACGTGAAGAAGATGTGGTGGTTTCACAACCAGTCATTTTGTGAAAACTCACTTTTCAGGCCTCACCGCAGCACTGTATTTTATACTAGTAATGCATTTCATCAATCTGGAAATAGAGATACTTCCACTAAGAGGAATGAATCAGAATGTGCATCTTGCAAGTGCAGGGAGCACATCCAGTTTCCTTGGTGGAGGAAGCATTAAGTTCATGCCCAGGAAATTCATTTTGAACTTTTCCTTCTGAAGAAAGATTTAACTGGAAGAGATAAAAAAAATGGGATAGAGACCTCCAGATTTCTTCAGGATAAGAAGTATTGGGAGTAGAAGCCTGTTCCTCTTTGGGATGCGAGAACCATTTCCATGGTTCGATGGTACAACAGCTTCTCTCCCTTTGCCTGCAATTGCTGCTGGTGACAGTAGTCACAAACCCATGGTGAGATGTGGGAGCTGGGGAAGTCATGAGTAGCTGTGCACAAACAGGACCCACTAATCTTTGGTGATTGATTTCCACATGGGCAGAGAGTTCTTTACCTACCCTCCCCCATCTGATCAAGGTTTTCTAGGATTGGGTTTGCTAAAATGGAGAAATTAGTTACCTGATAATTTAGTTTTCCTTAGTGTAGGTAGATGGACTCAGGACCAGTGGGTTTATGCTCCCTTGCCAGCAGATGGAGACAGAGCAAGCTGAAGTCACAGTATATATAGCCCTGCAGTGACCCCAGCCTGCCAGTATTCTCTTCAAAAGCAACTGTGGACAGACTAGAAAAAAAAACCCAAAAAACAAACTTGTTTAGAAACAGATAACCTGAACTGTATGTACTCAACCAACCATAAAACAGTGAACTCAAGTAAAATACTAGGTCCCCCAAGTTAGGGACTGGATAAACACTTACCAGTAATCCCTTGGGACCCAAAGCCCCATAGGACGACTATTGATACACATGTGGCAGCCAAAGGCAAGAAGCAGAGTCCATCTGTCTACAATAAGGAAAACAAAATTATTAGGCAACTAAATTTCTCCATTTCCTAGCATGTAGACAGATGGACTCACGACCCGTGGGATGTGCCAAAGCTACTTCCCAACAGGGTGGGAGGCTGCCCGCTGTCCAGTCAACACCACATGTGCAAATACTGCATCCTCCCAGGCCTGCCCATATAGATGATAAAACCTGGGAAAAAAAAAAAGTGTGCAAGGATGACCATATTGCAGCTCCGCAGATGTCATCGGGAGACAACAAACTAACCTCCACCCATTACACTGCCTGAGCTCTAGTGGAATGGAACCTAACCTGAATAAGCAACAGCTTTCTAGCATCCACATATGCGGCTGTAACCACGTCCTTAATCCAACAAGCTAAGGTAGCCTGTGAAGTCAGAGTGCCCTGCTTACTCACGCCATGGAGAACAAACAGGCAATCCATTTTTCGAAAACACTCAGACTTTCAGATACCACAGGACAAGAAGCTTAACATCCAAGGAGTGCAAAAGGCCAAACTCCTTTGCATACCTGACCTTACCCAGGGTGGGCAAGGAAATGGACAGATTCAAATGAATGTCCAAGACTACCCTGAGCAAGAAGGATGGAACAGTATTCAGCTGTAATGCCCCCAGAGTCATCTGAAGGAATAGCTCCCGGCAAGACAAGGCCTGCAGCACAGAAAGCTGACACACAGAACATATAGCCACCAAGAACACAGTCTCCAAAGTCAATAACTGTAAGGAAAGGCTAAGCAGTGGTTGGAACGAAGGGCCCGCCAAAAAGTCCAGCACCAAGACTCCACAATGGAACCGGTAACCTCAAGGGAGGCCTAAGATACTGCATCTCTAAAAAAAAAAAAAAAAAAAAAAAAGCCACATCAGAATGAGACAAAAAACCACCATTCACCAGGCCTCTGAAGGCAAGAGCCATAACCTGCACCTTCAAGGAATTAAGGGCCAAGCCTTTATTCAATCCATCCTGCAAAAAATCCAGATTAAGAGGGATCTTAACTGAAAGAGGAAGAACACCCCACTCCTCACATCAGGACTCAAAAACTCTCCAAACTCACACATAAGTCAAGAAACTGGAGAACTTGTAAGCATGAAGTAAAGTGGCAATCACCATAGAGGAATAACCATGCTTTAACAGGCGAGCCCTTTCAAGGGCCAAACTAAGACAGAACCGAATCCTCATGCAGAATCGGTCCCTGCTGTAGCAGATCTATGTGCGGTGGAAGATGAATGAGGACCTCCACCGGGAGACATTGCAAATCTCATACCATGGACACCTGGGCCAGTCCACTGCCACCAGCAGTACTAGCCCCCTGTGGCCTTTGATCTAGCAAATTATCCTGCCCAGCAAGGGTCACAGAGGAAAGGCATAAAGCAATCTGTCTTCCAGTCAGAACTGTATGAAGAGCCCAGGGACCACAGATCTCTCCTGCGACTTTTGAGAAGTCGCCAGCAGTTCTAGGAACGGAAGGCCCCAGCAATCCACAAATCAGCTGAAAATGCCTCAGCCAACACTACTCACTCTCCTGGGTCCAGACTCCACTTGCTGAGAAAATCCGCTCTTACGTTGTCTCTTTCTGCAATGTGAGAGGCAGAGATCTGCAGATGACCTTCCGCCCATTCCATCAGCTGGTCAATTTCCTGTGACACTTGGTGGCTCTTGGTTCCTCCCTGGCAATTGATATAAGCCACCGTTATGTTGTCCAACATCACATGAACCACTTGATTCTGTAGCCTGTGGCTGAACTGCAAGCATGCCAGTTGTTCCGCCTGGGCCTCTAGCCAATTTATATCCCAGTACCCCTGGGCCAGTAGCTCCAGACAGTGAGTCCCCAACCATGGAGTCTTGCATCTGTCTTGAGTACCAACCAGGCCAGAGAAGACAAGGGAACTCCCTCTCTCAGATGATCATCCTGCAGCCACCACTGTAGGTGGGAGCAGATTTCCATCAGCAAGTGGATCCGAACGCATAATCCCAAGATTGCAGGTTCCAATGAGACGATAGAGCATGCTGAAGAGGATGCAGATACACCCTTGCCCACGGCATCACTTCCAGGGTAGCTGCCTTCAAGTTGAGTACCTGTAGGTAGGGCCACACTGTTGGGCATACGGTGTTCATCAACTGATGTACTTGAGACATCAATCTCTGGATCCAAACTTCCGGTAGGAAAACTCTGGGGGTCTGGTTTGACTCTGGACAGAACAGATATTCCAATGACTGGGATGGTTGAAGATTGGGTGGTGAACCTGACCAAGAGCAACCGAGCTTCTGCAATAAGGAGTTCACCTTGTGTGTCACCAGGTGGCTCTCTTCCTGAGACTTGGCTCAAATCAGCCAGTTATCCAAATACAGGCAAGTACCAGGATTCCTTCTTTTCGCAAGACCGTTGCTACCTCCACCATAACATTGGAAAATGTTCTGGGAACGGCGGCAAGACCAAAAGGCAACACCCGAAACTGATAACGGCACCCCCACACCACAAAGTGTGTGTGTTCCAATCAGATGGGAATATGAAGATAAGCCTCTGACAGATCCAAGGAGGTCAGAAATTCCCCCAACTGCACAACCATCATCACAGAGTGTAATGTTTCAATTAAAAAAATGAGTCACCTTAAAGTGACGTTGAACCCTCTTGAGATCCAGGATGGGATGAAAGGAGCCCTCCTTCTTGGGCACAACAAAATAAATGGAATATGCCCCCATACTTTGAGATGTGGGTACCGAAACCACAGCCCTCAGTCTGAGGAGTGTTTGAAGCGTGAACTCCACTGTCTGCTTCTTCTGCAGGGAGGGGCAAAGGGACACCATAAACATGCCCCAAGGAATACTGGGAAATTCCAGTGCATACCTTTCACGTATCATCTCCAGGACCTACTGGTCTAAAGTGAACTCAACCCACCTCCAATAAGAGAGAGGTATTCCCCTATTTCCTGTTCCAAAAAGTGTGTTGGCAGACCACCTTTGGGAAGTTCGAGAAACTCCACCACCCGAGCCCACTCCTCTCTTGGGCTGTCAGGGACGAAAGGACCAAGATCAACCGAACGGCTACTGAAAAGTCATCCCTTTGTAGGGACGAATACACCTGGAACCCTGGAAACGACCCCTCATACCAAAGGGAGTACTGTAACTGTTTCTTATCCTCCAGCAACCAAGGAACCGGAGACTCACCCTACTTACTGGCCAGTTTTCTTCAACGCACTCCCAAACAAGAGCAAGCCTTTAAAGGGCATCTTGGTAAGACTGGCTTTGGAAGCTGTGTCAGCTAACCAATTTCGCAACCAGAGTTGACACCTAGCCGCTATCACCGAAGCCACTCTGGCCTCACAGCCTACATCTGCTAAAAAGGCAGCAGCATGTTCTAAAACTGCTCTGGAATTCCCTCCAGACTCAACCTCCTGATAAAGAAGCAGACAAGATCTCACCATTAGGGCATAACAGGAGGCAATCTATAAATTCATTGCCACTGCCTCAAAGGCTTGCTTAAGAATAGCCTCAATCCTATCATGTATATCCTTCAAGGCTGCTCCGCCCTCTAAGGGGATAGTCGTCCGCTTAGAAACTGCACATACCACAGCACCCACTTTGGGAAAACGCAAACGCTCTCTCACAGCCGCATCCAGGGGATACAGGCCTTCCAATGTCTGTCCCCCTTTAAAACTTGCCTCTGGGGCATCCCATTTCAGATCAATCAATTCCTGAATGGCATCCATCACAGGGAAAACACAGAAGAGGAAACCAAAATGGGATTCTTCCTCGGCTCTGACAAAGCATACGAAGCAGGGACACCCAGCTGTTTCAAGGTCCGGGAAATCAAGGCCGGCAGTTCATCTCTATGAAAGAAATGCAACATGGTTCGATACGGTTCCAGCCCTGGAGGAATTTCCCCATCTTCCAGGGAATGAGGATCCATCTCATCAGTGCCATCCGAATTCCTGTCAGGAGCACACGCAGGGAGCAGAGGTGAGCCCTGGCACTCAAGCACAGGACTGGAAGAGGGAGGAGCCACTGACTGAGGGTCCGGCCGGACAGAAATGGGGGAAGCGGAGGACTGCACCCAAAGAAAGGCTTGTAAGCCTTGAAAAAAAATTCCACCACCTGCTGGCGACGAAGAACTAGCAGGCTGGGGTCACTGCAGGGCTATATATACTGTGAAGTCAGCTGGCTCCATCTCCATCTGCTGCCAGGGGAGTATAAACCCACTGGTCCAGAGTCCATCTGTCTACACACTAGGAAAACCGTGTTTTTGACTATTTGTGAAGTCGCTTTGGGTGTTCTATGCTCCGTGGATGCCCTCAAGTAGGAAGCTATTTGCTTTGCTGTCTCGGTACTTGCAACCGATAACATTGCAGTAGTGTATTTGGTCATCAAGAATAGTACAGCCACTTGAATGACTAATATGGATGTCAGACATCTGTTCAGTTGTACCATTTTTTTTTTTTTTAATGTGTAGCCCAGGGCACCACAAAATGAGAGAGAGATCCATTCTCTCTCTAGCAGACACCCAAAAATGGGGAAAAAATAAATAAATAAAAATATTCAAGGGTGGGGGCGCTCTCGAGCAGCGACCAAGATGGCCGCTTAACCATCGCGCTCCACCAGACTTCGCTAGCATTCTTGGAATAATCCCCTTTTACCTCCTTTATTTTTTTGGTATTGCGGACGAATGCGAATAAGCCGACATGTCTGTACCCAAATCGGGGAAAATTGAAGCAGCGTTCGCGGCGGTTTCGGGCTCAAAACGTGCCAAACCGGATCCCCCAACACCGGAGAAACTCGCCGCGCAAAAAAGTATGGCGTCTGCTGAACTTGTTCTCGTCGAGCTTAAGCAATTAAAAGAAATGCTCCAGCTTAATACGGATGCAACCACAGCCATAAGATCTGATTTGCAAGCTGTCTCTCAGCAAATGGCACACTTTCAGATCCGGCTGGATGACGTGGAAGCTCAGACTTCTTCTTTGCTGCTTACGACCTCGACTATCCCTAAACTTCGACAAGATATGGAGCAAATGCAAGCAGATATAGAAGACCTATCTAATCGCAATAGAAGAAACAACTTGCGGATACTGGGGGTGCCGGAAGGCACTGAAGGCAACGACGCTATAGCCTTTTTACAGCAACTTATCCCGGCGTGTCTTAAACTAAAATTCGACAAGCCCTTTGAAATTGAAAGGGCGCATAGGATCCCATCTAGGCCGCTACGAGATGCCACTCGTCCAAGGCCTCTCATATTTAAAGTGCTGCGACACCCGCATACTCTGCTCATCCTCACAGCGGCGAAAAATCAAGCGCCTATTAATTATAAAGGTAACACAATTCTTTTTGTCCCAGATTTCGCTAAAGCCACTGCAGCTAAACGGAAAGGTTTTCTTGCGCTTAGGCCCCGTCTCAGAAATATGGGTGCACAATATGGCCTACTATATCCGGCCCAAATGAAAATCACCTACCGCAACCACACACAAATTTTTCACAGTCCAGCTGCGCTAGAAGACTTTCTACGCACCCAGAACCAACCCTCAGAAATGGTAACTTGAAAATGTTATAGGTACAAATTGGTATCCGTTTTTCTACATGCGCTGCTGAACGCAGCATTTGTATACCGGCTCTTTTTGGTTGTATATATTACCCTCCGCAAAAGTCGGAGTTCTGCTACTTTTCTTTGAGAACCCTTTATATGCTAACTTCACTCTCATTTTCAGAGAGTAGCCGGTGGTAGTTCTTTCTTTTAATTTTTTTGATTCTGTGTTTTGGGAAATGGTCGACTTTTATACATCCTTTTTCTATTTTATTTTTCCTGAAACATCTCCCACCTAACAAGGGGGTTTAAACCAGATTATTTGTCGTCATAAGTCTGGAGGAAACTGATTGGTTATTGGGACCTCTGGCACTACGAGAGGCTCATATGCAACTAATAGCCTGTATGGCTTTGTTATCAGTCTTTTTTGGGCTGGTCATTTTTGTTTATTTTTCTTTTTCTGGACGACTTTTCTGGACTTTTTCTAATGTTCTTTCTCTCTTCACCTTGCGATTATCGCCAGTATCACCAGACTATTTGACCTGGCTCCCCTGCTACCTAACGCGAAGATTCCAACTTATCTCATGGCGACTAACATTAATGAGATTACTGTCATCTCTCTGAACGTCAACGGCTTTACACACCAGATCAAAAGGAAAAAAATCCTGACCTATTTACAATCACTCCATGCTGACATCGCGCTCCTCCAAGAGACTCACCTTACTTCTTTGGAGTCAAGCAAACTCAAACAGCAATGGGTGGGCCAAGTCCTCTATAGTCCCGCTATTCATAAGAAAAGGGGCACTGCTATCCTTCTACATAAGAGATTGGACGCACAAATCATACACAGCTCTGCAGACTGTGAGGGCCGATGGACTATGCTTCAGATACAGATAGCACAGCATAAATATACTGTGTTAAACATATATGCGCCTAATGCAGATACCCCGGATTTTTTTCATCAGCTGTTCACTCAACTGCTTAATATGCCTCTAGCACCTATTATAATAGGAGGGGACTTTAATCAGGTTTAGATCCCTTTCTAGACCGGACTACAAAATTGAAGCCAACGATTTCTAGATCCAGCAAACTTTTATTATCATTACTACACTCACATGGCTTATCAGACCCGTGGCGTTTATTGCATCCCACGACTAAAGACTATACCTTTTTTTCTGCTCCTCACAACGTTTATTCAAGGATAGATTTTTTCCTAATCTCGAAACAGCTTATCCCTGCATTAACAGCAGCCTCCATTCATCCCATTCTGATCTCTGACCATGCTGCGATTCAACTTACATTTAAACTTCTTTCTCCAGTCCCTACAGAGCATCGCTGGCGTTTCCATTCTTCACTCTTGTCTGACACTTCCTTTATTTCCAAAATTCAAGGCCATATCGAAGAATATTTTCGACTCAATTCTACCCCAGATGTGTCTCCAGCTACCTTATGGCAAGCTTTCAAGGCTACGATTAGAGGCTCCATAATCAGTCATTCTATCAGTCTCAGAAAATCCTATCAAGCTACTTTATCTGCACTTCAGCAAGAAGTGGAACGACTTGAACATAAACATATTGAGGATCCCACTCTGACCACCCTTACGGCTTTGTTAAGAGCACGATATAGCTACAATCAACATTTAAGTTCTCAAGTTCAACTCCACCTGAGTCGCACAAAAGCGACCTACTATGCTGAAAATAACAAGTGCGGACATCTCCTAGCCTCATATCTTAAGAAACGCCAGGAGAGGAAACGCATAGACATGGTGCTGTCTGCCTCCAAGGCGCCTCTGACATCCGATGCAGACATCCTACACGAATTTCGATCTTTTTATGATACTCTCTACCAATCGGAAGCCGACTCCTCAGCGGAATCTATTCAGAAGTTCCTGGCGAACATTTCCCATCCAGCTCTTACATCATCTCAACGCTCCTCATTGGAAATGCCTTTCACTATTGAGGAAGTTTCTGCAGCTATTACATCGCTCTCCAGCGGTAAGGCCCCAGGGCCGGATGGACTTTCTTCTGACTTTTACCATGCGTTTAAATCAATGATTGCTCCTCATTTACATCACTATTTTTCTTCGATTCTCTCTTCTCCAGATGGTCTTACTAGCTTTACTGAGGCATGTATCATAGTTCTTCCAAAGCCGGGAAGGGACCCCTCGGTTATCTCTAACTATCGACCAATATCGCTATTGAATGCAGATTACAAAATTTTTGCTAAAATCCTAGCGATTCGTTTATCCAAAGTCCTGCCCTCTATTGTACATCCGGATCAATCTGGATTTGTAAAAGGTCGGTTGATAGCTAACAATTCTCGAATGTTTTTTCATATATTGGAACAAGCACCCACATTGACAACCCCGGCAGTGGCCGTATCATTAGATGCAGAAAAGGCATTTGATCGTGTCGAATGGCCTTTTCTTTGGGCTACTCTCCAGTGGTTTGGCTTTGGCCCGACTTTTCTCTCCTGGGTTCAAACTTTATATGCCTCTCCCACGGCTTTTCTTTTTATCAACACCCACTCATCTGCGCCTTTTCTTTTACACAGAGGTACCCGCCAAGGTTGCCCTCTGTCTCCCCTTCTTTTTAACCTGGCTTTGGAACCACTATTACTATCCATTAGACAAGCAACAAATGTACAAGGATTTGAGTTAGGAGGTGAAATGTTTAAACTATCAGCTTATGCAGACGATGTTCTCCTATTTCTTACTAATCCTGAGATGTCCCTCCCCTCCCTATTTGCTCTTATTTCCAGCTATTCTCTCATTTCTGGCTACAAGATTAATTGGCATAAGACTGAGCTGCTCCCTTTAAATTCCCAAGGTGCCCTATTAAAATTGGCTCAACTTCCTATACAAACTGTTAAGAGTGGGCTTAAATACTTAGGTATCCGTTTTCAAATGGATTCTAATTTAACTGTTACTCATTGCGAGGAAACCACCATTCAGACACTTCGTGACGCATTGATAGCATGGTCCCCTTTGCATTTGACTTGGTGGGGGAGACTGGACTCTATTAAAATGGTTCTTGCCCCACGGATTATATATATTCTATCTATGGTTCCCATATTTTTCTCTAGTAACTTCTATAAACAGATTGACCGCCTGCTTACCAGATTTCTTTGGAAAGATAAACCCCCCAGAATAGCATTATCTAAATTGAAGCTAGCTAATACACATGGAGGTGTAAATTTCCCTGATTTTTACACTTATCACCAAGCCTACATGTTGCAACAAGGTTCTCACTATTTTAATCCTGATAGTCCTTCATATGTTCCCCCTAGATGGCTTTCTATAGAACGGGTGTTAATATCACCTGCTCCCATGAAATATTTTCCAGGAGTTCCATTGTCGTATTCTGTTAAACTTAATCCTATAATAAGGTCCTTACATAGAGCAATGATTGAATTTGATAAGATGCGATCCCCTACTTTGCCTCCTTGGACTGACTCAATTTATGCTCCGCTTTGGCATAACCCAAAAATAAAAATAGATAATCATACCATCAGCTGGCCAGCATGGCAAAGGTGTGGGTTATGGTTTTTGACATCCATCTTTCAGAATAATAAATTACTCCCCTTTGACCAGTTGCGCATTAGATTTGGTTTACCCACATCTCAATATTATGCTTGGCTGCAATTACAGCACGTTTTTCAAGATATTTCTACCTCGGCTCTCTCATCGCAAGCTGAACCTGCTTTACTGTCCTTTTTTTCATTGTATGGGGACCGGGGCCATCTTGCATCCAGGCTATACAGACACATCAAGAGCTGTTTAGTGCAGACATCCTCTACTGGGGTACAATCATATTGGATGACTACTCTTCACACACAATTACTCCCCAGTCAATGGCAATACCTTTGGCAGAAATCGATACGAATCTCGCTCTCCTCGAGCTTAACTCAGACGGCTTATTTTATTATGCATAGAGCAGTTTGGACTCCGTGGAAATTACACAGGGCTGGATTAGCACAATCTCACGCTTGTTGGTCATGTCAAGAAGGCAATGGTTCACTTACTCATATGTTGTATTCTTGCCCCATAGTACACAAATTCTGGAGACAAATCTGGTCTATCATTTCAGACATTTTATCGCTTACATGTCCCTTGACCTTTTCCTTGGTCATTTTGCGAAGTAATGATCCTTCCATCCATCTAACTAATGCTCACAGCAAATTGTTAGATTTTCTGTTATTGGTTGCCTTGCATAATGTCATGACCAACTGGAAGAATAGCAACTCCCTTTCTGAACATATGTGGTGGAATTCCATATGCCTCTATATTAAATATGAAAAGGCTATGGCTCTCAAATTTCATAGGCTTGCATCCTGGTGTCAGGTGTGGAAGCCGGTTGATGACTACCTTTCCATGTTAAATATGGTAGCTGGGTAGCCTTAGTACATCCATTATCATTTTCAAATCGCATATAGTCATAATGTCCATGGTAGTTGGTTCTTCCTCCTACCTTCAGCTATGGTGATTCGTTTCTTTCTCTTTTTCCACTCTTTTCTTTCTTCTCTTTTTCTACTTTTTGTGTTTTGTTTTATCATTTTTATACAATATACTATGAGGGACACACCTGAGCTTTGTTCATTGTATTGACTACTGTGCATATTTGTTATGTCTTTTTATATTATGTAAGATGTCCAATTGGTATGTGTGTTGCCTCTTAATAAAAACATATTTAAACTAAAAAAAAAAAAAAATATTCAAGGGTAACGGCCACACAGGAATTCCTGTACTTATTAAGGAAGAAGGACAGAGAGAATAGGAAAGGGGGAGGAGTGGCTCTTTATGTCAGAAACAATATCCAAGCATCTGAGCTGCAAGGAAGATGGGGCAAAGAATCTCCATGGGCTGAGCTAAAAAAAAAAAGATGATGGGGCTTCCGTTTCTATTGGAGTAATTTACAGGCCTCCAAATCAAATAGAAGAGCTTGACAAAGCTCTAGTTGAAGACATACAAAAGATGGGAAAGAAGGGAGAAGTGGTAGAATTAGAATGTATAGCAGTAAATGATGACAGACTTAATTGGCATCTCAGAGACATGGTGGAAAGAGGATAACCAATGGGACAGTGCTATACCGGGGTACAAATTATATCGCAATGACAGAGAGGAGCAGTCGGGAGGAGGTGTGGCGCTTTATGTCCGGGATGGCATAGAGTCCAACAGGATAAACATCCTGCATGAGACTAAATACAAAATTGAATCTTTATGGGTAGAAATCCCTTGTGTATCAGGGAAGACTACAGTGATAGGGGTATACTACCGTCCACCTGGTCAAGATGGTGAGATGGACAGTGAAATGCTAAGAGAAATTAGGGAAGCTAACCAAATTGGTAGTGCAGTAATAATGGGAGACTTCAATTACCCCAATATAGACTGGGTAAATGTATCATTGGGTCACGCTAGAGAGATAACGTTCCTGGATGGAATAAATGATAGCTTTATGGAGCAATTGGTTCAGGAACCGACGAGAGAGGGAGCAATTTTAGATCTAATTCTCAGTGGAGCACAGGACTTGGTGAGAGAGGTAATGGTGGTGGGGCCGCTTGGCAATAGTGATCATAATATGATCAAATTTGATTTAATGCCTGGAAAAGGAACAGTGTGCAAATCCAAGGCTCTCGTGCTAAACTTTCAAAAGGGAAACTTTGATAAAATGAGAAAAATTGTTAGAAAAAAACTGAAAGGAGCAGCTACAAAAGTAAAAAATGTCCAAGAGGCGTGGTCATTGTTAAAAAATACCCATTCTAGAAGCACAGTCCAGATGTATTCCACACATTAAGAAAGGTGGAAAGGCGGCAAAACGATTACCGGCATGGTTAAAAGGGGAGGTGAAAGAAGCTATTTTAGCCAAAAGATCTTCATTCAAAAATTGGAAGAAGGATCCAACAGAAGAAAATAGGATAAAGCATAAACATTGGCAAGTTAAATGTAAGACATTGATAAGACAGGCTAAGAGAGAATTTGACTGTAGAGGCAAAAACTCACAGTAAAAACTTTTTTAAATATATCCGAAGCAGAAAGCCTGTGAGGGAGTCAGTTGGACCGTTAGATGATCGAGGGGTTAAAGGGGCACTTAGAGAAGATAAGGCCATCGCGGAAAGATTAAATGATTTCTTTGCTTCGGTGTTTACTGAAGAGGATGTTGGGGAGGTACCCGTAATGGAGAAGGTTTTCATGGGTAATGATTCAGATGGACTGAATCAAATCACGGTGAACCTAGAAGATGTGGTAGGCCTGATTGACAAACTGAAGAGTAGTAAATCACCTGGACCGGATGGTATACACCCCAGAGTTCTGAAGGAACTAAAAAATGAAATTTCAGACCTATTAGTAAAAATTTGTAACTTATCATTAAAATCATCCATTGTACCTGAAGACTGGAGGATAGCAAATGTAACCCCAATATTTAAAAAGGGCTCCAGGGGCGATCCGGGAAACAACAGACCGGTTAGCCTGACTTCAGTGCCAGGAAAAATAGTGGAAAGTGTTCTAAACATCAAAATCACAGAACATATAGAAAGACATGGTTTAATGGAACAAAGTCAGCATGGCTTTACCCAGGGCAAGTCTTGCCTCACAAATCTGCTTCACTTTTTTTGAAGGAGTTAATAAACATGTGGATAAAGGTGAACCGGTAGATATAGTATACTTGGATTTTCAGAAGGCGTTTGACAAAGTTCCTCATGAGAGGCTTCTAGGAAAAGTAAAAAGTCATGGGATAGGTGGCGATGTCCTTTCGTGGATTGCAAACTGGCTAAAAGACAGGAAACAGAGAGTAGGATTAAATGAGCAATTTTCTCAGTGGAAGGGAGTGGGCAGTGGAGAGCCTCAGGGATCTGTATTGGGACCCTTACTGTTCAATATATTTATAAATGATCTGGAAAGAAATACGACGAGTGAGATAATCAAATTTGCAGATGACACAAAATTGTTCAGAGTAGTTAAATCACAAGCAGGTCTGACCCAGTATGGCATTTTCTTATGTTCTTATGGTGATTGTTGGAGATTTTAATCTGCCGGATGTAGACTGGAGAATCCCTTCTGCAGAATCTAACAGTAGTAGAGAGATAGTGGATGCCCTACAAGGGGCTCTGTTCAAACAAATGGTAATGGAACCCACGAGGGAGGGAGCTATACTCGACTTAGTTCTCACTAATGGAGATAACGTCTCTAATGTCCAGGTGGGTGCCCACCTCAACACCAGTGATCATCATACAGTATGGTTTCATATCACAAATAGGATACGGAGAAGTAGCACGAAGACTCGAGTTTTGCAGTTCAAAAACACGGACTTTAATGAAATGGGGAAGTACCTGGAGGAAGAACGAGAAGAGATGTGGATCAACAGTGGACCAAACTAAAAGGAGCAATTACCAAGGCAACTAATCTATATGTTAGAAAAGTAAAGAAAAGGGAGCCAAGATGGCGGCGGAATAGCAGCACAGCTGTGGACGCTCTTCGTGTTTCACCTGTTTCTACTCGATTTTTCTTCCTTCTGGGACTGAAATGCCTCTGAAGCGAAAAGGTAGAGTAAGGGTGTACCCCGCAGCCCCTTCTCTACCTCCAGGACAGCGTACTTTAACGGAGTTGGCTGCAGGCTTTTCAATACAGGGGGAGCAGTTCTCCGCTGAAAGGATCGCGGGAGGAGTCGCGAACGATCTTGGAGAGACCACTCTTAGCCCCCCAGGCTCAAGGATGCCTCCGGTGCCGATTCCCCAAAACTTCTCAAGTCCGGTGAGTGCAGAAGCGGCCCTGACGGGATTAGATAATGCAGCTGCGGGTGCCACCGTGGGAAGTGGGAGTAATGGTCAAGGCCCGGAAGGGGGAAGCATGGCTGATTTGCAAATGACAAGCCCCAAACTTGAGGCAGTATTTTCTATTAATACTGCAACTGGTGAAGTTTTGGAATCTGAAGCTGCAAAAACCATGTTCCCCAAACCTCAGATTGTGAGGTTTGGGGAACATGGCGCGCGCTGCCTGTTCCCTCCGAGGCCGCTCTGATTTCGGAGCTGCCCCAGAGGGAACTTTCCTTCGCCCTCCCCCGCGGCCCTATCTAACCCCCCCCCCCTACCTTTGTCGGCAAAGTTACGCCTGTTTTCAGCAGGCGTAACTTTGCGTGCATGCGGCCGGCAGCCCCGCTCCATCCTCCGGTCCGGAGGCCTCGACCACGCCCCCGAAATGCCATGGCACGCCCCCTCCCGCCCCTTTTCGAAAGTCCCGGGACTTACGCGCGCCAGCAGCCTATGCAAAATAGGCGCGCGAGGGCCCTGCGCGCGTAAATCCAGAAGGATTTACGTGTGCAGGCCTTTTAAAATCCGCCCCTTTCTTTACAGCAAAATAGTGTTTCTTCAAAATTAGAAACTGTTACCCGAGACTTCAATTTAAGAAGTGAGAATCAAGTACAAAGGATCCAAGCTCTGGAGGAACAGACTAAGAAGTTCCAAGATATCCAGGTGGCACTAGTCCAGGATAGAGTTAACCTGAATAGGAAAATGGAACAGCTGGAAAACAAGACTAGAAACTTGAACCTTAGGTTTATTAGCTTCCCTAAGGTTCTTGGAGAACAACCAAGGATAACTCTGAAGAAATATATGAGAGAGATACTAAAGATTGCACCTTAAAAATATACCGGTATTTAATAAAGTACATTTTCTTCCTCATGCAAGAGTAAAAGAAGAAGCAGTGACACCTACGATTGATATGGCAAATTTAACTGCCTTCCTAGAGACTTCTACGTCTGAAATTATAGAGAGGGCAACCCTCCTAGTGTCTTTTATATACTCACAGGATCTTAGTTTAGTTATGAGAAATTATTTTCAAAATATGAGAGTGGAGTTTATGGGTAAGGTAGTACAAGTGTTCCCCGATCTGGCCAAAGTAACTCAGGAGAGGAGGAGAGGGTTCCTTGCCATGCGGCAAGAGGCTCGCTCCATGGGCGCTGTATTTATTTTAAGATATCCGTGCCGTTGTATTTTAAAAATGGATAATATTACCTATGTGTTTTTGTCCCTGAGCAATTGAAGGCACTGTTGAATAATAAGAAAAAAGTGTTACCTAGCCCCAATATCCAATGAGTCATAGAGATAAAGAAATAGCCTAACTGCTAAGCTTATACTTTATCATAAATATTCTCTTCTGTTTAATCTCCTCATAATCCAGGCATAAGCCCCCTCCCAGTTTATATTTGAGGTCAATGTAAGTGAAATGTTTTTCTTTATTTAAAGATTGTTTAACGGTATTTTACTGTGTACTGATATATGTTTTGTTTCTGTGCAAAGAGGATATTCTTTGTATAATTTGAAATAATTCAATAAATAGAAAGGAAAAAAAAAAAAAGTAAAGTAAAGAAAAGCAAGAGAAAAATGAGACCTATCTGGTTCTCAAAGGAGGTGGCTGACAAAATAAAAGCTAAAAGAACAGCATTCAAGAAATATAAAGAATCCCAAAGAGAAGAACACAAGGAAGAATATCTAGTGGAACAGAGGGAGACAAAGAAAGCAATCAAGAAAGCGAAAATTCAAGCGGAAGAAAGGATCGCCAAAGAGGTAAACATAAGAACATAAGAAAATGCCATACTGGGTCAGACCAAGGGTCCATCAAGCCCAGCATCCTGTTTCCAACAGTGGCCAATCCAGACCATAAGAATCTGGCAAGTACCCAACATTACAAAACATTTTTCAGATAAATCAGTGAAAGGAGAAAAGTCCAAAGTGGAATACTGAAATTGAAAGGTGAAAAGGATCAATGGGTGGAGACAGATGAAGAAATGGCAGAATTATTAAACAAATACTTCAGTTCTGTGTTCACTAAAGACGACCCTGGAGAAGGACCGTCGCTAGTTAACAAGAAAATAGAGGGGAATGGAGAAGATGTAACTCCATTTACAGTAGAGAATGTATGGGAAGAGCTGGGGAAACTGAAAGTGGACAAAGCCATGGGGTCTGATGAGGTTCATACCAGGATACTGAGGGAGCTCAGAGATGTGCTGGCGGGTCCGCTGTGTGACCTGTTCAATAGATCCCTAGAAATGGGAGTGGTGCCAAGTGATTGGAGAAGAGCAGTGGTGATCCCGCTTCACAAGAGTGGAAACAGAAAGTAGGCTGAAAACTACAGACCAGTTAGCCTCACCTCGGTGGTGGGAAAAGTAATGGAGTCGCTGTTAAAAGAGAGAATAGTGAACTATCTACAGTCGGAAGAATTGCTGGACCAGAGGCAGCATGGATTCACCATTGGAAGATCCTGTCAGACAAATCTGATTGACTTTTTTGACTGGGTAACTAAGGAATTGGATCAAGGAAGATCACTCGATGTCATCTACTTGGACTTCAGCAAGGCTTTTGATACGGTCCCGCACAGGAGACTGGTGAATAAAATAAGAAGCTTAGGAGTGAGTGCCAAGGTGGTGGCCTGGATTGCAAACTGGTTGACGGACAGAAGACAATGTGTGATGGTAAATGGAACTTACTCTGAAGAGAGAGCGGTGTTGAGCGGAGTGCCGCAGGGGTCGGTGTTGGGACCGGTCCTGTTCAATATCTTTGTGAGTGACATTGCAGAAGGGATAGAAGGTAAGGTTTGTCTTTTTGTGGATGACACTAAGATCTGCAATAGAGTGGGCACGCCGGAAGGAGTGGAGAGAATGAGACGGGATCTAAGGAAGTTGGAAGAGTGGTCAAAGATATGGCAGCTGAGATTCAATGCCAAGAAGTGCAGAGTCATGCATATTGGGTATGGAAATCCGAATGAACTGTATTCGATGGGGGGAGAAGGGCTGATGTGCACGGGGCAAGAGAGAGACCTTGGGGTGATAGTGTCAAATGATCTGAAGTCAGCGAAACAATGTGACAAGGCGATAGCTAAAGCCAGAAGAATGCTGGGCTGCATAGAGAGCAATATAGAGTAAGAAAAGGGAAGTGATTATGCCCTTCTACAGGTCCTTGGTGAGGCCTCACCTGGAGTACTGTGTTCAGTTCTGCAGACCGTATCTCCAAAGAGACAGAGACAAGATGGAAGCGGTCCAGAGAAGGGCGACCAAAAAGGTGGAAGGTCTTCATCGAATGACTTATGAGGAGAGATTGAAGAATCTAAATATGTACACCCTGGAGGAAAGGAGGAACAGAGGTGATATGATAAAACCTTTCAAGTATCTGAAAGTCTGTAACGATCCAAAGACAACGACAAACCTTTGCGTCTGAAAAAAAGTCAGCAGAACCAGGGGTCACGATTTGAAGCTCCAGGGAGGAAGACTCAGAACTGTCAGGAAGTATTTCTTCACGGAGAGGGTGGTGGATGCCTGGAATGCCCTTCCAGAGGAAGTGGTGAAGACCAGAACTGTGAAGGACTTCAAAGGGGTGTGGGATAAACACTGTGGATCCATAAAGTCTAGAGGACGTGAATGAAGAGTGGGTGGCTCGCGGGAATGACGGTTACTGCCTGGAGATAATACCCTTATTCAATAAACATACACACGGTTAATGCGACTCCAACATTGCTCCAAGCTTCAACGGCAGGAGGAAATGTGGAAAAAGATTTGCATTCCCAAAAAACGGGAATTGCTTGTTACGGCGGTTACTACCCCAAACCAAAATAAGCCTGATACTTCACTTTCAATGCATATCCAGCATAGCTCTCTGCTTCAACGGCAGGGGGAATGAAGAAAAGTGGATCTATATATAGACAACAACCAACAAGGACTGAATCACATAGTCTGGGTAAACAAATAAGCATGGGTGTAGCTTGCTTATTGCGGCGGTTACCACCCCTAACTAAGCTAGATATTTCACTTAGATGCAGCTCCAACACTGCTCTTTGCATTAATGGTGGGAGTGGAAGGGAAATAGAACCAAAGGATTACAAAGAGCCAAGAGTAACAGATAAGTATGAGAAAAAAAAGTGCGAAGCTTGCTGGGCAGACTGGATGGGCCGTATGGTCTTCTTCTGCCGTCATTTCTATTACATCTCTTTAGATGAAGATGCAGAGAGATTTCTCACTAGGCCTGCAATCTGGTCAAGCGACTGACTTGTCCTCCACCTTGGTGCAAGAAGAGGAACAATCTCTTTGGGGACAAGGATAGGTTCCTAATCCTCAATAGGAGGAGTTTTTGGGGTTTTTTGGAAGTGACTGTATGAAGCATATAAGAGCTGTAGTCTAATCATAAGATCTCTGCTGTCAACCTAGAAGGAATGAAGGCTGTGGTAATTGGAAGGGGCAAACGTAAGAGGACCCTTCAGTAGTTGGCCTAAAGTGGCTTGCATACAAAAGTGTAGGTAATGCAGTTTGACAATTCTGTTTCAGGCTCAGTGCATCAGATTCTTTGATGGAGTAGAGCGAGGATATTTTGGTCGATGCATGCATTGGTTGCTCTGAACTAATTAGCTTTGAATGTTAAGCCATGTTTGCTTTTGCATTGTACATCGATGGTACTTTAGAAAGATGCGTCGATGCTCTTGATATGCAGGAAGCATCAAGTGTGCCACAGCATTATGTGCTGATGCTGACTTTTCTTCAATGCAGGCTCCGATTCGATAGAGTGCGATTGTAACATCCAACCTTGTGGTTTCGATTTGGGCCGAAGGGGGGAGATATTTGAGGAGCTCCTGCTCAACTTGTGTTCCAGTGAGGCTGACAATGCTATGCTGCAGGAGGAGGATCCACTAAAGCTTCTGAGAGATTTATGCAGTTCCTCTATGTGATGCACCCTAGAGTGTTGAGAACGCAGGACATCTGTCCGGTCATGATCCAGAACAAAGCAAGGAGAACATTCAGTGAAGCCTTACCACCAAAGCAGTTCTTGAATCCACTCACAGTGAGTTTCTTCTCGCTGGTCATTAAGAGGAGACAAAAGTTTATTTTTTTTGTAGCACTGAAAAATGCTGCCAAGGTGCTGCAATGCAGCAGAGACTAGAATTAGGAAAGCTGAAGAAAATAAAGAGAATGAAGCAAAAATTGTAAAGGATTTTGAAAAAGATATTTAGAGAGACTAAGAACACATCTGAGCTCAGATTGAGGAGACTCATGAGGTAACATCAATAGAAGAAATCCTGCACATGCTCAGTACAGCTCAAGCCTCTACTAGCTAGGAGAGACAAATCCATTCAATGCTGCCAGATAACATCACTCACATGTAATGGCTAATTCAGCCTTTGTATCGACAAGAGTAAAGAGATCAAACAGTTAGGAAAGCTTCAAGGCAAAAAGGGACAACAGGAATGGGGATTGAGTTCCATGTGGAAATTTAATAGACTATAGACAGATGTGCAGAAAATTGCTGCTGGGTAAACTAGATGGGTCATTGCCTTTATCTGCTTTCATTTACCATGTTACTATAAATTATGGACGAACAAAGGCAATGAACCATATTACATATGCTTCCTTCTACTTTAAACTTCTAGAAAGCCAGTTGCATCATGGGTGGGGAGTGTTGATGGGAAGTGCAGATGGTATGAAGTTGCAGCCAAGAGCCACCGAGGTCAAGGTCAGCAGGAGAACTGTCTGTGCTGCTGCACCACATTCCCCCAGTCCATTCCCCATCCATGCTGCTGCACCACTGCCAGGGACTAAGTAGGAGACTTGTCTACCCATTCCCCAATCTATGTGGCTCTTCCCACTCTCTACCCCCTCGAGAAATACAAATGGGGGGGGAAATCAGCATACTGTTGGGGGACCTCTCTGCCCCTCAGTCTCTGGTGCTCTTCCTGCTTCGTGTTCCTTTTAGGACCCATCCATCCTAACTGCTGCACCATTGCTAGGGACTTTTTTGTACCTTCCAGCCCAGGGCTTCCACGAACTCCATTAGATACACCAACCCCAAAATGCTGTTGTCGTCATGTTAGGCCCTAGTCACCTCCCACAGAAGATATGACGTGTACTTCTCTTTGCGGCTACACGATACATCCTCTACATCAGTTCAAAGTAACCCAGACAGATTATTTTTTTAAATAGGTCTTCCTTGGGCTGCACAGGGATGTCTTGTTTTCCCATGTTCAACAGGATGAAAGACAGTGCCTTAAAATGACTTCAGATTCTAGTTTAAACCAAGTCACGAGTGATACATCTGGTTACCAGAGACAGCTGCACTTAAATTCAATTTCCAGCAACCTTACAAAGAACAAAAATATACTCACCTTAACTCCAGCAAGAACGACATTCTTAGCTTTAAGAAAAAATAAAAAAAAAATAGTAAAGTTACTGCTGAAAGAGTAATAATAATGTGATCAATTTGCAAATAAAAATAAAAGTATCTTAGAACAATGCAGTTCAACATTTTTTTCATCATCCTGTCCCCATGGATACTAGAAGGCACCTTTCATTCAAGGTCTTTGCTCTCAACAGCCCATCACAACACGTAATTCAAGAGCTCTGAGCTGACAGCAAATTCAGGAAGTTGTCACCTGACCTCAGTATGCGGTGGAGGCTCTCAATGCCATAACCTTTCGCTCACACCACAAGAGGTAGTCTGGAAAAGCAGGAGTGGTGTGAGTTACTGCTGAGATGCACTGGCAAAGCTATAAAGGAAGCAGGCATACCCTGCATAGCTTCTGTCTGGCTCATTTGTGATCATCCTCCATCACTTCAAGAATACTAATGCTCACCTAAAAAAAAAAACCCCACAACCTCACAGCGTAGCATGGTTAGCCCAGTGCAATGCTGCACACCACCATGCAGAGGACTAGCTTGGGTCTTCTGCTCCCCTGGTTGGCCAAGGACACTATGGAGGTAGTATTCACAGCCTCTGTGGGGGAGTCCCAGTCATCATGCAACAGTGGCACCTAGTGGCTGTAATTAGGGCCCATAACTGCAGTCCCAAACAGAGCCCAAATGAATGGCTCCTGGCCAAGGACAGTCATTGTACCAGGGCTAGGCGAGTTGAGGGGATATAAAACATGGGAGAAAAAAAATTCCCCCGACTTTGGTCCAGATCAAAGTTCATGGCATCTAATCCCAGGCTCAATTCTGATTAAGCTAGAAGCCTGAAGGAGCAGGAAGAAACAGCTGTCCCAAAAAATAGTTGGGATGCACCCATAATACCCAGGTAATGCTCCCATCTGTGCACCTCTTCTAATTTGTAGGATTAAGCAAAATACATTAAACAAACACCATCATACATGCTTCTCAAAATATTCATCAGTTAATTCCTTTTGGTGCTGTTCCCACTTCTATTTTATTCCTAGCCTTAGTTTTAAACAAAAAAACAAAACAAAACTATTTTGACATCTGCTTGGAATGACTGGTGTGCCTAATATAACTATAGGTTCCACATTTTGTGGACCTTCTTCCCCAAAAATCTGCTGCAAGTGCCATAATCAGAGAAATGCTATATCTCAATTTATAAAGTAATTTGGTTAAGAAGGAGATTTTTATAGGAGCTTCCAAAAGAGCTGCAAACATAAAATGGGGAAAGTTTACCTTAACCGATTAGGACCCAAATTTTTTAAGCAGCTGTGCTCCAAACAGGACACTAGGTCATAATGGGTTAACTACCAAAGAGCTATTAAAAAAATAAAAATAAATAAATCCCCCTTTTGTTACTACTACTCAATAGTTGAACTTAGACCAATGAACTGGCAGTCTATGAAAAAGCTGCCTCTCTTAATGGGTTGAAAAGGTGAGAGTTTAATGGGTTAAAAAAAAAAAAAAGTGTAACAAACAGAAATTAAGGAACTAAGAGGAAGAGAAAAAAAAAACACAAAACTGGCAGGTGGCCATGTATGAGATTTTTTTCAAAGTGCAACTATAAATATGACTAACACTTACCAATTTCTATGCCAAGTCCACCCATGCCACTAAGGAAAACGTGGGACTGAGCCATCTTCTGCATGGCTGTGTCTCCAAGGACATATCTTTGACGACTATATTAACCAAACAAAATAAAATTGATTAAAGAAAGGAATGTTAGCATTTCACAGACATGAACCATATAAAGAATCTCCCTGCCCTCCATCTGCTTTTGCAAAGCCAACAATCAACTGATTTTCAGTCCAGCTCCCCAACACTAGCAGATTTCTACTTTGTGTGCAGTATACATGTTCCTGTGATGGGTGTTTATAATGGAGAAATTACTTCTCTGATAATTTCAGATGGACTCAGGACCAATGGGTTTATGCTCCCCAGCCAGCAGATGGAGGTGGAGTCAGGTTTCAAAGCTAAAGTCACCCTAGATACACTCCTGCAATGACCTCAGCCCTAAGTATTCTCTTCAAAAGCCACTGTGGACATGCTAACGAAAAAAAAAAAAAAAAACAACAAAACTTAAAAACAGATAACTGTACGCAACCAAACACTGAACCCCAGTAAGATTATAGATACCCTGATCTAGGGACTGGACGACTGCTTATCCATAATCTCATGGAATCTATATCCACTCCACAAGCGATTCCTTGGCACAGTTATTGGGCAGCTGTTGGCAGGATGCCGAGTCCAGTCTACACTAATTTCTCCATTTCCTACTGTGTAGCCAGATGGACTCAGGACCAATGGGATGCATAAAAGCTACTACCGATTGGGGCAGGAGGCTGCCCGCAGTCCAGTTAACACCACCCTTGCAAAGGGCTGCATCCTTCTGGGCCTGACCATCCAGGAAATAGAACCTGGAGAAGATGTGCAAGGACGACCACGTCGCCGCGAGGCAGATGTCTACCGGAGACAGCAGTTTAACTTCCACCCATAAGACTGCCTGAGCCCTAGTGGAAACAGCTTTAACCTGAAGGGGTAATGGCTTTCCTGCCTCCACACAGCTCGCTGGATTAAGGAGGTGGTAACAGGAGCCTATGGTAGCCCGCAAAGCTGGTTCATCCTGCTTCCTTCCACCGTGAAGGACAAACGGACGGTCCGTCTTTCAGATCAGTTCTGAAGCTTCCAGATACCGTGCCAAAAGCCTGACATGGGGGAGGAGGCTGTGTTCTTCCGCATCCTTGTGCTTATCTAGGGATTGCAATGGAATGATTCAGAAGAAACTCAGGATTACCTTGGGCAAGAAGGATGGAACGGTACAAAGCTGTAACACTCCTGGAGTCACCCGGAGGAACAGTTCCCAAAAATACCTGTAGTTCAGAGATGTGACGTGCTGCGCATATAGCCACCAGGAATACTATTTTCAGGATTAATAAAAATGCAAGGAAAGACTGTGCAGTGGCTGAAAGGAGGGCCCTGCCAAAACTCCAGTACTAGGGTAAAGATTCCACAAAAGGACCCAGCCACCGTAGGGGTGGCCAGAGGTGCTTTCACCCCTTTCAGAAAACAGGTCATGTCTGGATGAGCCAACAGGCAACCTCGCACCTGAAGCAGGAAAGCGCTGCTACCAGGACCTTCAAGGAGTTAAGGGTCAAATCTTTATTCAAGCCGTCCTGCAAAAATTCCAGAATTAGTGGGATTTTGACCATCTGAGGGGGAAACACCATGTTCTTTGCACCAGGCCTCAAATACTCTCCAGACCTGCACATACGCTAGGGACGTAGAGAACTTCCGCCCATGGAGTAAGGTGGCAATTACTGCCGCCAAATATCCTTGCTTCATCAAATGAGCCTTTTCAAAGGCCAGATCATAAGACAGAATCAAGTCTGATCCTCGTGAAGGACCAGTCCCTTCTGTAGCAGGTCCCTGCGTGGTAGGAGGCATCTCCACCAAGAGTCTCTGCATGTCTGGGCCAATCTGGAGCTACTAGTAAGACTAATCCCCTGTGGCATTCGATCCTACTAATGACCCTGCCCAGGAGGGGCCAGAGGGAAGGCATATAGCAGCTCCTTTCTGGCCAGGTCTGAACGAAAGCATCGATCCCCAGGGACCACTGATCTCTTCTGTGAGACTGACGAATCAGGGAACCTTCGCATTGCGAGATGCGGCCAGGTCGATGGATGGTAGATCGCTGGAGTCTCCCACCAGCTGAAAGGCTTTGGCTGACAATACTCACTCCCCTGGATCCAGACTCTCCCCTGCTTAGAAAGTCTCCTCTGAAGTTGTCTTTTCCTGTAATGTGGGAGGCTGAAATCATCCATAGATAGATCTCCTTATGGAATGGACAGAAATACATCTCCTGTGACACTTGCTGGCTTTTGGTTCCACCCTGGTGGTTTATGTAGGCTACCGTTGTTGCGTTGTCCAACTTTACGACATAATCCAGCTGAATTGAAGATATGCCAATCTGACTACCTGGGCTTCCAGGAAGTTTATGTTCCAGAGAGCCTCTTCTTTGGTCCAAAACACCTCTATACCGTCAGTTCCTGACAATGAGCCCCCCACCGGCTCACATCTGTCTTGAGGATCAGCCAGGTCGGAGGGGATGGGGATATACCCCTTCCCAGATGAGCTTCCTGCAGCCACCACTGGAGCAGAGAGAGCATATTTCCATCAATAAGGTGGAGGCAAATTGAATAGTCTGGAGAAAGTAGGTTCTAACGTGACAGCAGGGAACTTTGAAGTAGTCGCATGTGTGCCCTCGCCCACGGCACTACTTCCATGGTTGCCGCCATCAAACTGAGGACTTGAAGGTAAACTCCACACCGTCCAGTGTATAGTGTTCAGATGCACTTGGGACATCATCTTCCTTATCCACGTGGTCAGGAGAAACACCTTGTGCTGATTGGTGTTGAACCAGACTCCCAGATATTCCAAGGGCTGGGAGGGTTTGAGACTGTTTTTGTCCAGGTTTACAACCCAACCGAGTTCCTGAAGTAAGGAGGTCACCTGTTGGTCACCCAGAGACTCTCTTCCACGGACTTTGCCCAGATCAACCATTTGTCCAAGTACGGGAGCATTAGGATTCCCTCTTTTCTCAACACTGCCACTACAACCACCATAATCTTGGAAAATGTTCTGGGAGCGGTGCCCGGAACTGATAAATGTCAACCCAGTATCGCAAAGCATAGGAAACTATGTTCTTGCCAGATTGGAACATGTAGGTAGGCCTCGGATAGGTCCACAGAGGTTAAGAACTCTCCTGATTGTACAGCCATTATCAAAGAGTGAGGGTTTCCCTGGAGAAGTGAATCACTCATAGATGTCAGCTGACGCTCTTGAGGTTCAGGATGGGGGCGAAAGGAACTTTACTTCTTGGGTACAATGAAATAGATGAAACACCACCCTGTACTTTCCTGAAACACAGGTAGGGGGATTATAGCCCTCATCCCGAGGCACCTTAACAAGGTAGTCTCCACTGCCTGTTTCTTGAGCTGGGCATGGCAAGGAGATATGAATATGTCTCAAGGAGTGCTGTGAAATTCCAGCACATATCCTTCTTGTATGACCTCCAGTACTCATTTGTTCAAAGTGATTTCGACCCCCTAACTCCTTGTTCCGAGGATGGGTCGGTAAAACATCATTGGGTGGTTCAGGACGAACCTGAACCCAAACCTGACCCTCTCTTGGGCTGCTGACTCTGAAAAGACCGAGACCTCCCAAAAGGCAGAGAAATGTAGACTTTCTGTAGGAGTAAAAGCGTTGGGAGCCCCTGGATCGACCCCTCATGGGCGAGGGGCACCAACTGCTTTCTCTTATATTCTGGTAGCTGGGGTACACTAGAGATTCATCCCCATTTACTGGCCAGTTTTTCCCAATTTGCGTCTGAAGAGGAGTGATACTTTAAAAGGGCATCTTTGTGAGATTTGCCTTGGATGTTACGTCTGCTGACCAATTCCGCAGCCATAACTGTCTTCTGGCCACCACCACTGAAGCCACTCCTCTGGCCGAGGTATGGACTAGGTCAGAGCCCGCGTCAGCTAAAAATGCGGAAGCGGGTTCCATAACCACTCTGGAATTCACCCCTCCCCCAAGTCATCCACCTTCCAAGAGAGGAGCAGACACGAACGAGCACAATAAGAAGCAATCTGTAAGGTCAATGCTATTGCGTCAAAGGCCTATTTAAGGATAAATTCTATCCGCCTACTGTGCGTATCCATTAAAGCTGCTCCTCCCTCCACTGGGATAGTTGTTTGCTTAGAGACGGCAGACCAGTGCATCCACTTTAGGGAAATGCAAATGTTCTCTCGCTGCCGGATGCAGTGGGTATAGAGCTTCTAATGCTTATCCCTTTTTAAAACTTGCTTCTGGGACATCCCATTTCAGGTCAATCAACTCCTGGATAGCTTCCAGTACTGGAAAGTAGCAAAAGGCTTTCTGTAAGGAAATCAGAATGAGATTTTTCTTTGGTTCTGTCAGAGTCCGCCCCAGGATTACTTGACCTTTTGCAAGAAGAAATTCACTTTTAAATTGGAGAAAAGATTGAGCCCTGCTGTCCTGTGGTGATACATATTGGTCCCTCCCCCAGTTGAGAATTCCTGAGGTGATTTCCGAGATCCCTCAGATGTTCCTTTGTCTGATTGCCGGTCCGCCCCAGGAACTCCCGGTTATTCAGATCTGGGGTATTTTCAGTTAAGGCTGTAGCAGACTCATCCACTGAATGGGATGAGCTGGGCTTAGCAAAGTCCAGGGAGGCCAACTCTCCCTAGGCTTCCTCACAGTGCTGACATAAGCAAGAATCTAGGTCAGGACTGTGCAGCCCTAATATAACAAGCAGCACAGAGAGAAAGGCGCTTATGTTTCTTTGCTGCCAGAGCCACTGGTGACGGTAACTGCATGTTCAGGCGGCTCATGCTTAAAATTTTATGCGCACAGATTTCGGGCACCTACACTGGCTGCAGCAAGGCGCACAAACAGCCTGTACGCCCGGCTTTATTTGTATTCTGAGCCTATTAAGTCGTGCACGTACATATGCATATGTTATGCACACAGCGCTTGCACTGAGCAAACATGAACTGCGCATACCAAAGCTGTATAGTGGGCAATACAGGTACAATAATGAGCGCAAGATGGCGCCACCACGGCTTACCACCACTAAAGTGAGGCCTCAACCCGCTCGCAAGCCCACTTCCCCTTACCCAAACGGGTTCGGGAATGGCATCAGTATGGCGTGCCGAGCAAGGAGACCGGAGGAAGTCTGTACAAAAACCCCTCCAACACTTCTGAATCGGGAGGAAAAATATTTTTCTTCTTAACTTACTTGGGCTCAGCGCTTACCGGCTGAGTACAGAGATGGTCTCCGGCTGTGGGGGGGGCGGGGGGGAGGGAAGAGGGCTTTAGCCGCCGCACTTGGCTTCCTGCACCCATTGCTTTAGCAGCAAATTCCACACTGGGAACCGGCTACCAGACCAAGGAACACATTTTACATTTAAAAGAATTTAAACGCCTAGGCGATGAACATAATTACATACATAAAATCGAATCTTTACAAACACATGGTTTCACAGAAACCAAAAATCATGAATCATGACAATAATAATACACATCATAATAACATAAATAAGACAAGTTGCTGAACCATCAGCTGTCATGTAACAAAAACTTTTCTCCGCAATTTTAGACATTGAACGCACGGGCAAGCAAAAATTCTTTAAAAGAAGTTTTAAATTTCTTGACATCTTCAAGAGATCTTAGATCCAAAGGAATAAGATTCAATTGACAGGGTGCCGCTATCGAAAAAGAAGTCTCTCTAGTGATAAATGAGCCTGACGGACAGAAGGAACCTCCAGTAAATTCAACTGTGACGATCTCAAGCATCTAGTGGGTTTGTGTATCCTCAAAAGTGCATTAAACCAATAAGGAGAATTGGATGTACGAAGTTTGAAAACTATCATCCCTATTTTGAACGCAATCCGTTCATGAACTGGCAACCAGTTAAGATTACACAAAACTGGTGAAATCCTCTCGAAACGTTTTGAATTGGAAACTAGCCTGGCAGCAGAATTTAATAATAACTGAATGGGCTGAATATAGCATTTAGGCAAGCCTAAATAAAGACCATTACAGTAATCAATGTGAAGGATCTCGGAAATCACCTCAGGAATTCTCAACTGGGAGAGGGACCATTATATATCACCACAGGCCAGCAGGGCTCAATCTTTTCTCCAATTTAAATAGTTGAATTTCTTCTTGCAAAAGGTCCAGCAATCCCCATAGGGAAAGCATGTCTGCATCTGCTGTAGGCAGAGAAATACTGAAGGGCTGTATCTAGAGTGACGTCAGCTTTGAAACCTGACTCAGTCTCCATCTTCTGGCTGGAGAGCATAAACCCACTGGTCCTTAGCCTAAAAAGGCCCTTCTAGTCTACCCAGCATTACAAAGCATTCTGATCTTACAATACAGTTTTTGAATTAAAGATTTGGTGTAATTTGAGATTAAGGTTAGTGTCAATCATCCCTAAATTACAGGCATGTGAGTTTAATGGTAAGTGAACGACCAAAAAAGTCAGTGGGAGGAAAAGTGCTCTCACTTTTTCTGCTTAGGAAGACAACTTCTGTTTTATTTTGATTTAGGAAAAGCCTATTGTGGGTTAACCAACTTTTTATAGTTGAGAGATAAAGTAACAGGTGTGGTCTGCTGTAAAAAGCAGAAGTGAGTATCGTCTGCATAAATATAATTGAGTCCTAAAACAAAGAGAATCTTGCATAGTGGACGAAGGTAGATATTAAAATGTAACGCAGAAAGTGATGAACCACGAGGCTGCAGCAGAAACTAGGAGGTTGACGTGCCACAATTTACTTGTTGAATCTTTTCTGACAACGTAGAAGCAACCCAATTAAACTGTCCCCCCCAAAATCAATTTCGATTACTGGGTACATAAGATCTCATGATCTAAAACATCAAAACTGAAGAAAAGTCCAAGAGAAGATTACAACCCCCCCCCCCCACACACACACACTCAATGAAAGGTATCAAAGCTAAAGTTCTGTACTATATCTCTTCCGAAATGCAAACTGACATGGTTGTCAACCAGGAATACCTGTGGCTGTATTAATACAATCCCTTCAACTGCCTTGGCAGGAAAAAGTAGGTCTGTAGTTATTTCAACAAATTTGCATAATCACTTGTTTTTAAGCAGGGAACGGAAAAGAAGCTTAAGGTCAGAGGGAAGAGACCCAATAGAAAAAAAAACAAAAAAACGACATGTGAACCATTTTACAGAGCATCACAAATATCTTCAATTTACATTCTCAAAAACAGCATTGCTACAAGGGTGGAGGTATTTACATTCATACTTTTCACTGTTGACATAATGTTATCTTTACTACCTCAAAGTAGGACCATAAGGTGCTGTTACTATCAATACAAAAGGTCACTAGGTTTACGGAGATCAGCTAAAAGAAAATTATTCCTTACCTGCTAATTTTCGTTCCTGTAGTACCATGGATCAGTCCAGACGGTGGGTTATGTCCCCCGTCCAGCAGATGGAGTCAGAACAGACTTCGAGGGACGTCACCAACATAAGCCAGTACACCCTCTGCTGGAGCTCAGTATCACGGATAGCAAAGCCCGATTAGACCAAGAACAGACAGGATCAAGTTACTTAAACATGCATTAAACATGAATGAATCAGAGATAACAATAAACCGTTAACTAGCGGCAAAACGCCGAACTTGTAGGGAGCTGTGAACAGTGACAAGAAAAAAACAAACTGAGAAATACAGAAGACATTGACAGTGAGCAAACCCGAGCAGAAGCAGAAATCCCAGAGCGGTGGGCGTCTGGACTGATCCATGGTACTACAGGAACGAAAATTAGCAGGTAAGGAATAATTTTCTTTTCCCTGTACGTACCAGGATCAGTCCAGACGGTGGGATGTACCAAAGCTCCCTAAACCGGGTAGGCCCCTGAAAGCCCTGCTCGGAGAACCTGGCCGCCAAAATGCCCAGTGGCTTACGATGCCAGGTGAAGTCTATAATGTCTTGAGAAAGTGTGCAGCGACTTCCACGTCGCTGCCCGGCAAATCTCCTGGGAGGAGACGGAACGAACTTCCGCCCATGACGCAGCCTGCGAGCGTGCTGTAACGCCACGGGGCGGAGTCCGTCCTGCTCCAATGTAAGACGTGGAGATAGCTTCCTTGAGCCATCGTGCAATCGTTGTCTTTGAGGCCCGAGACCCCTTCTTCGGACCCGACCAGAGGACGAACAGATGATCGGAGACCTGGAAGTCATTAGTAACCTCCAAGTAGTGGAGCAAAACACGCTTGACATCCAAGAGGCGAAGGGCCCGTGGTTCGTTGGGACCGAACGCCAGGAGCTCCACCGTCTGATTCAAATGAAAAGATGAGACCACCTTTGGGAGAAACGAAGGGACGGTACGAAGGGAAACTCCCGAATCCGAAAATCGGAGGTAAGGCTCCCTGCAGGACAATGCTGAAGCTCCGAGATGCGGCGCGCTGAACAAATGGCCACGAGGAAGACCGTCTTGAGAGTGAGGTCCTTAAGAGTCGCTCCACGGATCGGTTCAAAAGGCGAACCTGACAAGGCACGAAGCACCAGGTTAAGACTCCAGGAGGGACAAGGATCCCTTGAGGAAACATGCGATGTCCGGTTGAAGGAGAAGAGAACCGTCCCCTTGCACGAGGGAGTTCAGGGCCGCCACCTGGACTCGAAGTGAATTATATGCGAGCCCCTTATCCAGGCCATCTTGAAGGAACTGGAGAATCCATGGTCAGCCTGGATGTTGTCCACCCCGGCGATGTGGGAGGCCGCGATCCGGACCAGGTGAATCTCCGCCCACTCCATTAGGGGTGTCGATTCGAGCGAGACATGCTTGCTCCTTGTGCCTCCTTGCCGATTGATGTATGCCACGGTGGTGGCGTTGTCCGAGAGAATCCGTACGTCTCTGTTTTGCACCAACGGAAGGAAACTATGAAGCGCCAGGCGTACTGCCCTGGTTTCCAGGCGGTTGATCGGCCACGTTGTTTCTACCGGGGACCACGTCCCCTGCGTGGCGCTGCGATCGCATACGGCGCCCCATCCCACGAGGCTGGCATCGGTGATAACTACCACCCAATTGGGTACCTCGAGGGAGACTCCACGAGCCAGGTTCGCCGGAGCCAGCCACCAATCCAGACTGGTCCAAGTGGTAGGACAACTTGATAATCCTGAGATACTGGTTTCCACCTGGAGAGGAGAGCCGCCTGCAGGGGACGCAGATGTGCAAATGCCCAGGGCACCATATCGATGGTGGAGGCCATCACGCCCAACAGCTGAAGATAATCCCAGGAGGTGGGTTCCGTCAACGCAGAGAACCGACAGACATGTTCCCGCAATGATTGAGCCTTGTCCGGGCGCAAGAACACCTTGCCCTGATGCGTGTCGAAGCTGGCCCCCAAGAAGTCCAAACGCTGAGAGGGCACAAGGGAGCTCTTGGAGAAATTCACCACCCAGCCCAGGGAGCGAAGGACCTGGACAACCCTGGTTACCGAGGCCTGCCCGTGGCCGAAGGACTTCGCACGAATCAGCCAGTCGTCCAGATAGGGATGTACCAGGATGCCCTCCTTCCTTAGGGCCGCTGCCACGACAACCATGATCTTGGTAAATGTACGAGGTGCCGTTGCCAAGCCGAACGGGAGAGCCGGGAATTGGAAGTGCTGACCCAGGACCTTGAAGCGGAGAAATCGGCGGTGAGCCGGAAGGATGGGAATGTGCAGATAGGCTTCCGTCAAATCCAAGGAGGCCAGAAACTCTCCCTGGTGTACCGCCGCAATCACTGAGCGAAGCGTCTCCATGCGGAACCGGCTGACAAGCAGAGACTTGTTGACCTCCTTCAGATCGAGGATGGGCCGAAAAGAACCGTCCTTCTTGGGCATGACGAAGTAAATGGAATAGTGGCCCAAGGCCACCTCGCCGAAGGGGACGGTGGAAATGGCCCCTATGCTCTGCAGCCGATCCAGGGTTTGTTGCACTGCCGCCCTCTTGAGGTCCGAGCCGCAGGGGAAGAAGAGGAACCGGTCCCTTGGAGGGCGGACAAACTCCAAGGCGTAGCCGTTCTTTATAGTGTCCAAGACCCACTGGTCTGCGGAGATACGCACCCACTCCTCGTAGAAGTCCGCCAGCCGACCCCCTATCCTGGGAGTGGGCGACTGGCATCATTGGGTAGACTTTGGCGCAGGGTTGCTCTGCCCTGATCCGTCACGTGTGGATCTATGCCCACGAAAGGACCGCGGCCAGGCCTGGGATCTGGAGGAGCCTGTGCGGAGCCCAGGCTGCCTGTAAGACCTATAGCGCCGCTGCGCTCTGGCCCTGGTTCTGGCAGAGGCAAAGAACCGTGAAGGACGATGTCGATCCTCAGGAAGCCGGTGGACTGCATTCTCCCCCAGGGACTTGATGATTTGATCCCTCTCCGAAAAGAAACTTGCCCCGGAAAGGCAAGGAACACAAGCTCGACTTGGAGGAGGCATCTGCCGCCCAGTTGCGCAGCCAGAGTAGCCGTCGGGCCGCTACCACCGATACCATGGACCGCGCCAGTACTCGAAAAAGGTCATACAGAGCATCAGCCCCGTAGGCTATGGCGGATTCCAGACGGTCCGCCTGTGCAGTCTCTTCGGGCGGCAGGGTCTGGGAAGTAAGGAGTTTCTGAACCCAACGAAGGCTGGCCCTTTGCGTAAGCGAGGTACACATCATGGCCCGCATTCCCAGGGCGGAGACTTCAAAAACCCTTTTTAGGAAAATTTCCAGCTTACGGTCCTGGGTATCCCGCAGGGCCGTGCCGCCCATGACCGAGATCGTCGTCCTCTTGGTAACCGCCGAGACAGCCGAGTCCACCTTGGGAACCTTAATGAGATCCAAGAAGTCTTCAGGTAGGGGATACAATTTTTCCATGGCCCATGTGACCTTCAAAGATGCTTCAGGAGTTTCCCACTCCCTGGTGAGTAGCTGCAGAAAGGAATCATGGATGGGGAAAGCCCGAGGTCTAGGTCGGAGGGCGGAGAGGACCGGAAACCCCTTCTTGGATGAAGTGGCGACTGTGGGAGCAACTGGAGCCGGCGGATCCGGTGGAGGATCAAGATCCAGTTCCAAGAGGATCTGGGGAATCAGGTCATTCAGCTCCTCTCTGGAAAATCCTGAGCGCGAGCGGGTCATCCCCGGACGGCAGGTCCGACTGCGCAGGGTCCGGTGGATACGGGGAGGCCCCCCCCCGATGGCGCAGCCGCTCCCGTAGCCCCCAGGACAGTCCGTATGCGAGGTATCAAACCAGGGGCCCCTGACACCGAACCCACCAGGTCGGGGGGCGCAGCAGGAGCAGCCGGGGAAACCCTACAGGTCTTGGCCGGTGGGGGGAGACCCCCGGGGGCCCCCAGACCCTGCAAATACGCGCTATGCATTAGCAAAATAAACTCCGGCGAAAAGCACAGCAAGCTGGGAGGGGGCCCTGAGGAGGGGACCTCCGGGGGCTCCTGGTCGGGCAATCCCCCCTCCGGGGATAAATTCGGAGGAGAAACCTCCCGAAGATCCGTCCGCTCCTGTGCCGAGTCCGGTGCAGCATCGTGCTGCAAATGTAAAATGGCCGCCGTTCCCGCCAACGTGGCCGGCCCGCGCCGCCGTGTCGCGGGGAGGGGAGGAAAGAAAAAGTGCTGAGGGGCTGCGAGGTGCCTTCCCCACTGGGGAGGCACCTCGCACAGATCCCCTCCCGCGAAATTCTAGACCCCAGCTCGCCGCAGGCCGCACACCGTGTCGGCCGCAGCATGAAGGGCGCCGGAGAAGAAGCAGAGAACCACGGGGGGGGGGGGGGGGCGAAAAGGCCTGCGCTGCCCGCCGAAGGAGTCCCTGAGCGCGGGGGAAATCGCCCTCCCCACCGCAGCGAGCCCGAGGAAAAAAAAAATGCTTCGGGGCCGCGGGACGAAGCCGTGAACGCGGAGAGGCTGGCACCACCGGCTTCCACGAGGCACCTGCGCTCCGAAAGAAAGCTGGAAGAAAAAAGGCACAAATCAGAAGATAATACTTACCCCGGCCAGGAAAAGAGAAGAATCTACAGCGAAGGAGGCAGAAGGGCCCCTAGCCACGCCTCCCCAAAAATTGAACAATTTACTTTTTTTTTTTTTTTTTTTTTAAACTTTAACAAACTTGATCCAAAATGTAAGGAAGTGACAGAAGAGAAAGGAAAAGAGAAGAACCTAAGGCCCTGTCACCCTGGGGAAGCTACAGGTTCCCCAACTCTCATCTGCTGGAGTCAGAAAGATACTGAGCTCCAGCAGAGAGTGTACTGGCTTATGTTGGTGACGTCCCTCGAAGTCTGTTCTGACTCCATCTGCTGGACGGGGGACATAACCCACTGTCTGGACTGATCCTGGTACGTACATGGAAGGGAAGATTTCAGGTAAGCAATCTTTTTTTGAAAAAAGGTCACAAAACCATTAGAAATATCAAGTGGGTAGGAACAAGCACTCGTCTACTCACTATGAAGAACAATTCCTTGGAGCTAATAAATGCAGAGTGAATAGACTCATTAATAGAACATTTTTTGGCATTGATGACAGCTGCTCTATAAGTCTGTTAAATCCTGATAAGTATGCTTGTCAAATCAGAGTGAGATTTGTGCCACTGGCATTCTGCTTTACGCAGCTGTGCATTTCCTTGGATCACTTCTAAACCGAGACAAAGCATTCTAGTTGATCTTGTGAAAAAAAATGAGATTTAACAAGCTAAATATTTAGAGAGACCGTCAAAGAATTATTCCATTGAGAAATACATTCAGTATGAACACGAAAATTTATATATCTAATTTTGGGAATCCAGGTGTCTCGGAACTTATCAGTATCTATAAGGTCTCTTTTCATAATGGAAGCATTAAGATGACAATGAGAGTTTCTAGGTGCAACTATATAGAATTTATTTATTTAAAGGCTTTTATATACCGGAGTTCATGCACTAGTGCATACCACTTCGGTTTACACAGAACAAGGAACAGAAAATTACATCAAACAGATTGAACAATTAAACAAATATACAATTACATCCAACGATTGGGTATAAATAACATGGCTAACTTAGTAGGAACTTAGAGTTTGAGGTAAAGGAGAGAAATAGTACCAAGTGGTAACAGAACAATGTTAATAGCTAAATAATAAATATAAATAGTAAATACAAATTCTTATAATAAATACGGGTGCTTACAGAATGCAGTCATTACAGAATGAAAGCAGAAAGTGAAACATTCTTCACAGGAAATAGTGGGGAAAATCCTGGGCTGGCATAGTATTATTGATAAAGACTAAATTTAACGTATCACCATGGCAGTGAGTAGGACCCTCTACTTTCTGCTCCCATCCCAAAATATGTATGGCAAATAAACTTTTCACTTGGATAAAAGACCAAAAGGCCCTTCTAGTCTACCCAGCATTACAAAGAAAAGTATGCCAAGCACTTCCTGCACTCTGCCGATACATGTGTTCCATACATTTCCCCCACCACAAACAATAATATTCACTGGTGGAAAAAAAAATGGCTGTGTATGCTTACCTGTACAAAGCATCATCAATTTCCATATAATCAGTAGCCATAATTTGATAAGATACTGTTTACCTGCAGTTGAAAAGAGAAAAAAAATTCCAAAAAGGATTTACATCTATTATAATTTCCATTGTTATAGTGTTCTGGCCTGAATTCTTTACAGTAATGTGCAAGTACATTACTGTAAAGAATTCAGGCCAGAACACTATGTAAAGAGGTACAGAGCTACAGGGTAAACAAAATACACAGGCTGCAGGTTACAGATCAGAACAGGCCAAGGCAGAACAAGTAGGTTTAAGTTTAACCATGAAGGTTCAGAGTGTGATGGCATCCTGGGCATTTGGGGGAATTTCTCCCAGAAGCAAAAAAGACAGAAGGGTGAAAGACAATATAGGACAGGAAGGTGGTCATGTAAGCATTTAAAATACCATTTCCCAACCAGTGTGCCTTCCGATCTGATGAGATGTGCCACGGAAAATTCACCACAATCTGATGCTCAGATTTAGACCAGCACTTGGGTAGTGGCTCTTAAAACATAGCAGTTCCTTTCTGAGAATGTGTGTAAAGAAAAATGGGTTCTTACCTGCTAACTCTAGTTCCTGTAGTACCACGGATCAGTCCAGACTCCTGGGTTTTGCCTCCCGGCCAGCAGATGGAGACAGAGAAAGTTTCACAGACACTGGACATAACAGTGTGCTACCTGCAGTCCCTCAATACTGACCTGTACCCAAGCCAAAATGACAGCAACAAGCGTAAGTTTCTAAGCAAGCTTGCTCCCCTCCAAAGAACCAGAAAGTGGTAAAGTTGGCCAAAAAGACAATGGAAAATTTCCCAAATTTAAAATAAGCTATCAGCATTGAAAAACCAACAACTCCAGGACTCTGGTCTAATCTGTAGTACTTCAGTAACAAACATTAGCAGGTAAGAACCAATTTTCCTTTCCCTGTACATATACAGATCAGTCCAGACTCCTGGAATGTACCTAAGCTCCCCGTAACTCGGGTGGGACATGGAGAGTTCTGCTCGTATAACATGCTCACTAAAGCATGTGGAAGCCAGAGCCCTGACATCCAAGTGATAATGCCAAGCAAAAAAGTGTGTAATGAGTTCCCAGTAGTCAAGACCTTTTTTCTTTAAAAAAAAAACAAAACACAAACTTACCATACCTACTCCCTAGAATGGAACACAGAGCTGCTCGCAAAAAAAAAAAAAAAAAAAAGTCGCCCTGAGCCTGTAGCTGCCTCGTGAAGGGGGGGGGGGGGGAGGGAGGGGATCTGCACCACCAGATTTCCACCCCATAGAAGAAAGGAGCAAGTGTACAAAAAGGGTCACCAATCCCCAGCTTGTCCACCTCAACCAGACAGGGAAGGATCCACTAGGACCCAAACCACCCCCTGGGATGAAGGCTCATAAATCCAAACAGTCTTCTGGCTGCATAACTGCTGGAGACAGAGAAATACTGAGGAACTGCTGATGGCACACTGGGTTATGTAGAGTATCGGTGAAACTCTCTGTCTCCATCTGCTGGCAGGGAGGCAACACCCAGGTGTCTGTACTGATCTGTAGGCATACAAATAATCATGTTTACCTCTTCTTCCTAACTACAGCACGAGTCCTGGAGAATGGTAATTAAAGGGCAGCATGCAAGACATGGATTTCCAGGTCCTGCTTTGTATGGCACATGAAGTAAACTCCTCCTCTCAAGCTTCCACCTTGGAGGCTTTCCCTCCTGTTTCATTTCCAGGCTGAGTGAGATGGTGAGAAAATAAATTGAGTACTGGATGTGATTCATTATGAATGTTAGGAGCAGCAGCAGTAGTGAGGAACTCTGGTAACTAGACGCAGCAGCCAAATTAACTGAGCTGGCTACCTGCATCATGCTGACTTATTCCTTCTTCTGCATTTGTATATAGAGTGAACTCTTTCACTGTGACAAAGTTCATGTGTGCCTCTGTCCAATCTCTCCCTTTGTTTAGATAAGAGACCGGAAGGGACAAGTCCAGAGAAGGGCTACTAAGATGTGCACTAAAAGCCCTATCAAGTGACAGTTAAGAACCTAAATGTGTTTGCCCACCTGTGCAGGAGAGTAAAACTCCTAGTCCACACAGCAGTTTAGTCCAACCTGTTATACATTTCTGAAAGTGTTCCAATTACTGTCCCATTAATACTGATACCACCCCTGCTCTTTTCCTGTAAAAGATGCCACTCTTGGCACCCGGAGCTTAATACCACCTGGTGAGAGAGTTCTGCATGTCTACATTAAAGATCCAACAAAGCATGCCTGACAGTGCATCATAAAAAGAAGACATGTTGGGCCTTCGATGAAGGGTTCTGGGAGGAGGAGGGAGAAGGAAGAGCGTTGCACAGAAATGACAAGAGAAAAAGGACCAGTCCAAAAAAAAAAAAAAAGGAGGGAGGGAGATTTCTCTGTTCTTGCATATTTTCTGTCTTTCAAAATACTCTTTTTATGTATCCAGAAAACTATCACTGCCATTTTTCTTTTAGTGTATGGGGAAAAAAATTTTTTGCCCACCTTTGCCGTATAGGACTGAGAAGCCAGCTATGAAAAAAAAACAAAAAACCGACATTTATGTACCTCAAAAAGGTACATGTAATGAATAAAAACCAAATTTAAGTGGGAAAGATTTTCAAGAACAAGGAGGTTATGGTAAGGTGCCACGAGAGTAGTCTCATTACTAACACTTATTTTGCAGAAAAGGTGGAGTATTCTTGGGACAGCCTTCCAATGGAAGGCGAGGTGGCAAAAACAGTAACAATATTTACAAACGTATGGGGCAAATGCAGAGAATCTTTAAAATATGAAGTAGTAAAAGGAAAACCAGGCATTGCAACAGAAGTAACAGATTTACTGCTTCTATGTCTTGTGTGCAGTATTAGCAGACTGAACTATTTCATTCCTAACTAGTTTAATTTTCCCCATACAATAAGGGGAAAAAAGTTTCTGTATGCAGACTGGGCTACATCATCAGTCCATGCAGTCTGCACCGACATTCTCAAGCCAGTGCTATTTATTTTGGCAACTAATAAGAGGTAGCAGAGCTAATCCATTTTGTTCAGTGTGGACATATGAGGGTACGTGCAGGAGGGATTGTGGTTTCACCCAGCTCTACCTCACCCTGGAGAACAGTCAGCAGCCTGCTTCCTTTCTGAAGCTTCTGCAGGCCCCCCAGAGCCTGCTGAAGTTATTGCCACTGAAATCCTTCCTATTCCCTCTCCCCTCAACCTCAGACTTAACAGGCCGAGCGCACCATTTAGCATGCGATTGGCCGCACGTTTGACGCGTAGTTTAACCCTTATTGAGTAAGGGGTTTAGCACATTGAAGATGCACAGCCAACCCCCTCCCCCGAAAACTAATAGTGCTCATCACATGCAAATGCATGTTGATGAGGCAATTAGTTAGTCCCCGGAATACTGAAAGTAAAAATGTGCAGCCAAGCTGCACATTTTACACTCAGAAAATAAAGGGCAGGCGTTAATTTCTGAGCAACCCGGAAAAGTGTATAGAAAAGAAGAAAATATTGCTTTTCTGTAACCCTCCAACTTAATATCCTAACAATATTAAGTCAGAGGAACCCAAATTTAAAAAAATTAAAAAAGGTAAAAAAAAAAAAAATCCGCCCACCAGTCAGAAAGACGAACGCTCAATTTTACCAGCATCCATTTTCCTAACCCATGGCTATCAGCAGGTTCAGAAACAGATGCCTGTAGAATAAGAGCATCGGTTGTCTGCCCCAGTGACAGCCACCTCCACCACTAATAAAGGAAGCACTAGGGATGCACTACTGTCCCTAGCGCCTCATTAGTGCACCACCTCATTTAAATACTGAATCGCACGCCCAGGAGAGGTGGCTGGGCTCGTGTCGGGAGAGCAGGCGCTCAATATGGAGCGCCCGCTCTCCCGTGTTTCTTTCTGTATCGGCCTAAAAAAAAAGAAATCAGAAACAGCCACAGACAAGAGGAGACACTAAGAAGAGACTCTTTTGCATAGCCAAGTCTAAAGATTTACCTCCTGGGGGAGCAGGGAGAGGATGAGGGAAGAAAGAAGAGTAAGGAGAGGAGTAAGTTGAACCCTTGGGAAAGGGAAAAAGACAAGGCTTGGGTACAGGATACTAGTGTGTGTAGAAGGTGGAAAAGGCAAAAAGGTGATGAACAGGAGTGTGTTGGGGTCAAGAGGAAACAGGAAGGGAAGAAAGTAGGGGGAAGGGATGGGAGACAGAGAGGATGTACTTTCTGGTCAAATGCTGGGGAGGGGGTGCAGCAACACTGCTTTGCTTTCCTGAGGGATAGGAAGGGACTACAAAGCTAAGCAGGAAATATGGATGGGTCATATTCTAACAGACACGATACACTTTGTATAAGTCACTTTTATTTTTCTATTTATTTTGTTGCTGTATTCAGTTAATTTATGCATCATTGCTGTTTATGTTACAAAAATGACTTTATCTAACAACCCTTTCATAATAACATATTATGGAATTCTTTGTTATTGCATTACTGTTCTAACATGCATTACATTGTAATAAGTTGTTTTATCTGTAAACCAGAGTGAAGGTGCATTCCAAACTTTGGTATATAAAAACACAAATAAATAAAATAAAATATTCTAGGTCTATGAAACAGATCATAGAAAAAAAAAAAAAAGCTATATGGGCTCTCGAGTCCACCCATCTACACCAACTTTTCCGCTTTACAATCCCTCAGAGATTCTCTATGTTTATCCCATGCAGTATCCATCTCCATAGGGCGGTTGTTCCTTGCATCCACAACCCCCTCCATAAAGAAATATTTCCTTAGATTACTCCTGAATCTACCCAGATCCCATTACCCCTCATCCTTCAGCCTCCTTTCCCTTTCTCCTGCACATAGAAACATTGAAGGTATTTAAACATCTATTATATGTATGTAAGGCCACTCATTGGGCATGCCTTTTCTTACTGACAGTATGTAAGGCCACTCGCCTGTGCACGCGATACTGTATTTAAATGAGGCCTGGCAGTAGAAGCGGGCAAAAGGAAGCACTAGGGACACTAGCGCATCCCTAGCACCTCCTTTTTGACAGGAGCGGTAGCTGTCAGCGGGTTTGACGCCGACAGCCACAGGCTTGGAAACCGGCAAAACTGAGCATCTGGTTTTCAACCGGACAGCCGCCGGCCGACTTCCAATTTTTTTTTTTTTTACTCTTCAGGACCTCCGACTTAATATCGCCATGATATTAAGTCGGAGGGTGCACAGAAAAGCAATTTTTACTGCTTTTCTGTGCACTTTCCCGGTGCCGGAAGAAATTAGCGCCTACCCAAAGGTAGGCGCTAATTTCTGAAAGTAAAATGTGCGACTTGGCTGCACATTTTACTTTCTGAATTGCATGCGAATACCTAATAGGGCCCTCAACATGAATTTGCATGTTGAGGGCGCTATTAGGTTCGGCGAGTTGGACATGCGTTTTCTGCCCCTTACTGAATAAGGGGTAAGAGAAAACACGCGTCCAATGGCAGGTTAACAGTACTCTCCATCGGAGCACACTGTACTGTATCGGCCTGTGAGTAAACTTATGTACACATATACCACACAAGTATAAGTTTGCTTATTAGAAATTTACATGTAGTTTTTATACAATAATTTTCAAAAAGAGCAATTGCCCTTTAAATTTAGGTGGGCAGTTAAAAAGGCCTTTTGATGGAAGTTTTTTTGGGTTTTTTTGTTTTTAATTACAGCTTTCTTTTTTTTTTTTTTTCGCTTGATGCAGTTTTACATAGCCATGGGTTTATGTCTGCACAAGTTACCATCATCACACATTTGTATGTTTTAATACATCAGAGATGCAATAATTATTAAAAACACAGTTTATATTGGCCTTTATTTGGTCTTTTAAGGACTGAGCTGCTTTAAGGCTTGAGACTTCACTTTCCCTGGGTTACTTGGCCTAATTTGGACAATCTTATTCCGTTGGGCTATAAAAGCCCGTTTAAAAACTTGCAACATTGTGGGCAGGGTTTCTATGTATTCTATCTCTACTCCTGGGCAGCGGAGGTAAGGCTCCAGGACAGGAGTGAGCAAACTTTTCTCCTAGAACAAAGAAAGTTCCATTATTTAAAAAAATAATAACAGACACAAGCAATGCAACAACAAAATACAACCCTCGGTAAAGAAAAACCTCTCTACAGCAACACATTAAAAAAAAAGAGAAACACGTTTGTCTAACCTGCGGGAGCAGCGGTAACGGTATCTGGCTCAGGGGTGGCAGGAGTGCCGGTTTCACGAAGTCCTGGTCAGCAGCGACTTCAGACTAAGCTGGTCGCTAACGATATTGATTTCGGGGTAACCTCGTCAGCGGCGAAAAGATGGAAAAGCAGGAAACCGTAGACACCCTCACTCGGTGGTTTTCCCCCTAGACGTCATCATGGAAGGCCCGGCATGTCTTCTCTTTATGACGCGCCGCCACGCCGGGCCTTTAACGATGACGTCACGTACCCCGCCCGGGCAAAAGTGCAAGCTCGAGATGCTTCGCTTTCCGCTAATGAGGACTAATGGGTAGGCGCGCATACATTCAGACTGCTTTCACCTTGTTCCCCATGCGAGTACCTTGCTCGTCCCTGCTGTAGGCCGCCATCCAAAGTGTCCCTCGTTCTCCCGTTAGCAGAAGGAAAAGGGTCACATTAGCTCATGCGTCCCCACCTTTGTCTTAAGTGGGGCCGAAGACTCCAGTATCTTTTTTGTTCAAGATGGCGGCTCCGCGCCATTGCTCTCCCTTCCTCTCCCGACATGCAATGCTTTGCCTCGCTATTCCTCACTGTGATTGGGTGGGGGGTTTTTCTTTCTGCGTCACTACTGTGGGACTTGGTTCGTCATTGCATCCCGGCACCTGGCATAACGTGCTCTGGTGGAGAATCAATGAGACCGGGAAAAGCAGGAGCTGCTTGATTGGAGAGAAAGGAGGAAAACAAATGTGAAAGGATTCAGTATTTCTTGTTTTTTAGTGATCTGCGATCATACTATTACTGGAAGCATGAGGAGACTTTCAAACTGAACATGCTTTTAATTTAACAAGTTAAAACATGATGGAAGCACCACCTACCCATTTTTCAGACTTTTACAGTTAGAAATGTTTTTAAATCTTCAGGAAATCCATTGCTGAACCCCACCCCAACACATACACTACAAATATGAAGTAAAAATTCCTGCGTTCAGGTTTATGTTCTGTATGAAACTACTGAGTGGTCTAAATATACTGCTACTTGGATACGAATTATGATACAGATACCATTCAGCAGCAGAGCCCTGTTTACATCAGATATACAATTCGAAGAACATAAGAAAATGCCATACTGGGTCAGACCAAGGGTCCATCAAGCCCAGCATCCTGTTTCCAACAGACCTATTTTATTATTAATTAGTGCTAAATATATATTTTTAATATAAAATATGCAAATCACTACTAATTCCCTATTGAATGTAAACAATTTAAATTTCGACTCAAGCTTTCAAAGATAGTTGCACTTTTACTAACACTTCAGAAGAAATTTGCCAAAAGGATGCTTAATATGCATTATTGTATTTAACTCATTTATTAAGCCTCTTATTTATTTTTATTTATTTAACATTTCTTTTATACCGATATCCGTTCGCACATCGTATCGGTTCACAGTGAACAAAAAACCATTGGGCAGTGCCCGTACATTTAACATATAACAGATAACATAATATAATATGATGAACTAGGCAACATATAACATATGACTGGTCAGCCATTTCAAAGAGGATTACATTCAGGTACCTTAGGTATTTCCCTTTCCCCAAGGAGGGCTTGCAATATGGCCTGTTTGAGGCTTTTCTCCCATTCTTTGTTTATGGGAAAAAATATTAGTAAATGAGGCCCTAAGCAACAGAAGGGGAAGGGCAAGTGACTTGCCCAAGAAATATAGGTGAGACTTGAATCCTGTTTTTCTGAATATACCCAGATCAGTCCAGACAAGTGGGTTTTGCCTCCCTACCAGTTGATGGAGTCAGAGAAACAAAACTTTGAGGCACTGCTACATAACAGAGAGTGCCACCTGCAGTCCCCTCAGTATTTCTCTGATTCCAGCAGATGGCAGAGGTGCAACCCTGCAGTCTGAGATTAAAAAAGAGAAAGAGCAATTTAAGTAGGAGAATTTCAGAGGAAGCTCCCTGAGGTGTTAGGCTCCTTGGTGGACCATCCCGCAGGTTGAGCTGGGCATCTGAGGGGTTGTGCTCGCTCGCATCATGCCGGAGGCCCTAAAAGTCAGGGGACTTGTTCCCACAGGGCCTCCGAGGCCTCTTGTCTGCAAGGCCCCGTAATCAGGGAAGTACCCCATGTGTGTTTTTTTGCTTTTGTATTTGTGATTTTAAAGTTAAACGAAAAAATGGAACATAAAGGCAAACAGCTAGTTGCTGGGGGGCAGAGAGTATGGCTATGAAGCAGCAAGAGCTACAGGCCTCGGCAGACAAATAACTACTGCGCCGGCCCGCATGTGTCCCAGGGGGAGCAGCATTAGCAGCCGGGCCTTTAGCGGAGGAGGTGCGGCAACAGTTGGTGCTGTCGTGTTTGTTTTCCCACATGTCTCTGGGAGCCGTGCTGAGGCCTGAGAGCAGCAGTCTTTTCCACGGCAGTACCCAGCTGACTTTTTCCATGTCACAGGAAATGGCGCAGCATTATTAAAAAAAAAAAAAGGCATGCACCAGAGTGATGATTGAGGCCAGCAGGGCAGCCATTGGTGCGGGAGTACGTGGAATTGTGCTGCACATGTGGGCTGGAGTCTTCACGCTTGGATTTTCGCTCCCTCTATCCTGGTTGCGCTTCAGGAGAGGAGGGTTCTTCAGCAGGGGTGCATCGGGGGAAAGCGGATTTCCCACCCTTCAGGGGAGACATCAGTGTCGGGGTCTGAGGGGCCCCGCAAAGTGGCTGGATTCGCAGAGGACCACAGGCAGTAGTCCTTTTTAATTAGGGAACCCAGAGATTCCCCTCCTCCATTTTCTCCTGTGGTTCAGTGGGACTCCGATGAGGGGGGACTCCGAAAACTGCCTAGAACAGGGAACGGATAGCCCTGAGGGATTTTCGCCAAAATGTATTTTCTTGATGCATAAAGCCTTCCTGGCAAGGAAGGGGGAAGTGGGCGAAAGTCGGACCTCCCCTGTCTGCGCCTAAGAGGGCCGCAGGTGGGTCCAGGGACCTATTGCATTGTCTGGGACTGCATCGGGCACAGGGAATGGTTCCAGACGCTGATGTGACTGTGGCACCGGGTGTGGACCCGGATATAGCTAAGGACAACCCAAATCCGGATGAAATATCGGATGGGGATGATTCTTAAGTTCCCCGTTTATTTAAGAAAGTGGAACTATGCCGTCTTATTCCCCAGGTCTTGGAGGAATTGGGGGTTAAAGTGACTTAAGAGGAGTCAAAAAGCAAGGGGATGGGCTGAGGGGCCCATGCGAGTGCCTTTGCCTTACCTAAGACGATCAGGAAGTTGGGAAGCTATATCCCCTGATGGAGGAGACTTTGGAGATAGTGCAGGTACCAAAAGTGGATGCGGTGTCAGCAATCACTTAAAAGACGACCATCCCGGTGGCAGGGGCCGCCGTTTTGAAGAATGTGCAGGTCCACAAGTTGGAGATTCACCTAAAGCAGATGTTTCAGGACCCCACGCTGAGTATTTGGACCGCCGTTTGTGTCAGCTTGATGGCAGATGAAATTTAATGTGGACAAGTGCAAGGTGTTGCATATAGGGAAAAATAACCCTTGCTGTTGTTACACAAAGTTAGGTTCCATATTAGGAGCTACCACCCAGGAAAAAGATCTAGGCATCATAGTGGATAATACTTTAAAATCGTCGGCTCAGTGTGCTGCAGCAGTCAAAAAAGCAAACGGAATATTAGGAATTATTAGGAAGGGAATGGTTAATAAAACGGAAAATGTCATAATGGCTCTATATCGCTCCATGGTGAGACCGTACCTTGAATACTGTGTACAGTTCTGGTTGCCGCATCTCAAAAAAGATATAGTTGCGATGGAGAAGGTACAGAGAAGGGAAAACAAAATGATAAAGGGGATGGAACAGCTTCCCTATGAGGAAAGGCTGAAGAGGTTAGAGCTGTTCAGCTTGGAGAAGAGACGGCTGAGGGGGGATATGACAGAGCTCTTTAAAATCATGAGAGGTCTTGAACGAGTAGATGTGAATCGGTTATTTACACTTTTGAATAATGGGCTAGGGGGCATTTCGTGAAGTTAGCAAGCAGCACATTTAAGACTAATCGGAGAAAATTCTTTTTCACTCAACGCACAATAAAGCTCTGGAATTTGTTGCCAAAGGATGTAGTTAGTGCAGTTAGTGTAGCTGGGTTCAAAAAAGGTTTGGATAAGTTCTTGGAGGAGAAGTTCATTAACGGTTATTAATCAAGTTTACTTAGGGAATAGCCACTGCTATTAATTGCATCAGTAGCATGTGATCTTCTTAGTGTTTGGGTAATTGCCAGGTTCTTGTGGCCTGGCAATTACCTGGTGTCAGGAGGCCCCCCAAGCTGGCCAAAAGTTCCTTTTGGGTCGAACAAGGGTCCCGGAGCGAACGCGCGGGGAATCACGTGACGCCGACGTCACGTGCTCCTTGCAAAGGAGTTCAGAAATGGCGTCCTGACCCCGCTGGACCACCATGGGGTTTTGGTAAGTCTTGGGGGGGGGGGATTAAGGAGGGTGAGGGGTTTAAATATTTATTTGCACATATGGACATAGACTCAACTTATTACCTGGTGTCAGGAGGCCCCCCCAAGCTGGTGTCAGGAGGCCCCCCCAAGCTGGCCAAAAGTTCCTTTTGGGTCGAACGAGGGTCCCGGAGCGAACGCGCGGGGAATCACGTGACGCCGCGTCACTCCGACGTGACGCCGACGTCATGTGCTCCTTGCAAAGGAGTTCAGAAATGGCGTCCTGACCCCGCTGGACCACCATGGAGTTTTGGTAAGTCTTGGGGGGGGGGGGATTAAGGAGGGTGAGGGGTTTAAATTTTTATTTGCACATATGGACATAGACTCAAGTTATGGAATTCTCCATATGTCCATATTGACCGCAAATGGGACCCCCTTTCGACTTATGGACTTATGAACATAAACATTTGGTCTGCACATCCCTAAAAAACAGTGTTTTATTTCATCATGTGTTTGCTGGCTTTCAGGAACAGTTCCCTTTAGAAATGTATTCACAAAGGGGGAATCCAGTTCTACTCAGGCCACTGGATGGTGCTGCATAGGAATTATCATTGATCAAGAATTATCCTTCAAATCACGTAAAGTCTCTTGGACAGAGTTCCTTTTTTTAAATTATGAATGCTTCTTAATTTAAAATCATTTCTTCAATCAGATGATTCTCTGCAGTCCTTTAGGCTTTAGTGTTGACAGGACTGTATTACTGTAATTCTGTCTATTTGGGCCTTTCTATATCCACCATACAGGCTTAGCAGGCAATTCAAAATTTGGCAGCACATGGTCTCACTGATTGGTGCCAGTTCGATCACATAACTCTAGTTCTTGTTTCACTGCATTGGTCACCAGTCAAATGGAGAATTATCTGTAAAATACTATGATTCATAGAGTGCTGACCAATGATGATCCCTTATGTATTAGATCTCTATTAAAGATTTACCAGCCAGAGAGATGTGTAAGATCTGCAGGACAGTGTGTATTAGACGTCTCTTCTGTGCAGGCAGTGTGGCATACTGATTCCGGGGATCATCTGTTTGCCATCTCACAAACTTTGTTACGGAATGGCCTCCCAGAAATTCTTCACAAGGAAGCTTGCTTTAAAATTTTTCCGAAAACTTGCCTTTTTAGCCAAGCTTTTCAGTACAAGTCTGAGGACACATTAAGCTTATTTTTTAAATTTGTTACATGAAGATATAATGATTTTTTATTTGTATTTTATAGTTGTTCTGTTGAGAATATTATTTTATTTGTAACTATGTATGTTACCATGTAAACTGCTTAGTATTGTGGATAATGTGGCCTATAAATGTTTTATGGAAAGAATGCATACCACTTCTCTACCATGGTCTTGTTTCCCCCCGAGTGCTCCTTCCACCTCCCAATCATCTAATGGCCCCAGTGACTCTTGGGCAGTTTTTCTGCTTCTAATGCATTTAAACCAGGTGGTCCTAAATCATACATACATATGGGTTTTGTAGCACCTTTCAGTTTTTCACTTTTGTCTTTATCACAACACAGGGAAGAATAGGCATAAATAACATGCATTTGGTGAAGCGCTGTACAGTTTGCAACAGACACTGATCAAATTCTGGTGAATTTCACTAGGATAAATTCCAGACCATGATAATCCTGCAGAGGAAGTTTGAACCTAATTGAAGTCTTTGCGGAAATTCATGGGTCTGTGTCTGTTTGGCAGAATGTGATGATAGAATTACCAACTGGCTCTGACTGACAGGCCGAAAGAACAGTAAAACTAGAAGCCCTAAAAGAGCACAAGTATCCGAGTCTGCCTGGTGTACTCCTCATGTTGACTGGGTAGGTGGAGCTGGTTAGTGGTGGCTGGATGCTGTCTGGAAAGATCACAGGGATCTGGAAGGCTAGGCATTTAGCGCACTGGTGGCAGTTGTTCAAGACAGGCGCAGGCAGTAGATCTAGCAGAGAGGGAGCAGCAGGTCACAGGTGAGCTGTGCTGCACACCCAGGTGATGAACAAACACCATACCACAATGAATATCTTAGCTGGCAGATACAGCAGAGAGCAGGGATGTTAATTCCTGTTTTTCTTTTTTTTCTTGACACACAGTGATATAAATATGAAAAAGGCAGTGGAAGTTGGGGGCTATTAGGGGATCTGTCACTTTGCATGTTTGCTGCACCTGGCAGTAAAGGATGCCCTGGGAGCCAAGGAGTAACCCAGCAGCTTAGTCCTGAAAGAAGTGATTGAGAGGTACAGGAAAAGAATGGGGCATTTTGCTGGAGCGCGAAGGATGGGCAGAACTGCGTGAGAAGCAGGAAGCAGCAGGGCTAATTCAGGATGCAGACACCAGCTGGAATTCCACCTATCTGATGCTGCAGAGGTTAGTGGAATAACAGACAATCTTTTTTTTTTTTTTTTGGTAATTTACTCTTTATTGGACAGCAAACACAGAAAAACCCACAATAACAGATCCAATGTACAGTCGCAATGTAATAATATTGTACAAGATGATTACTAAAGTGCAATTATGGGATAAGCATGGATAACCTTCCATTTTTACCCCAATCTAAACTCTTCCCCCACCCACATATTCCCTACATACACGGTGGAAGTATGGTGTCGATAAAGAAAAATCTAGGCATGTGCCATGAGAAGTTGCCTAAGAGTAGCAACCATAAAGAAGGAGAAACACCTAAATGAATAATTAACAATAAATATACCCAGACATACAACAACTATTGCCTGGAGCTGAAATTCCAATACTGAAGCCTAGAATCCAGAGAAAGGAGGCGGGAGACATTAGGAAACTGTAGGTGGAGGCACGTGATAATTTGCCCAAATCAAAAGTTTTCCCCAAAATGGTCTTTCATACGCGTAACCTGCACTTCCATTCTATATAAGGCTGCCAAGTCTTCTCAAAGCTGGCCACCTTGTCATTACGAATAGCAGTTAATTTGCCCAAATAATACACTCTATCCAAATGAGATTGCACATCAGTTAGAGACGGGACAGTAGTCTTATGCCATCAAAAGGCAATTTCGCATCTGACAGCAGTAAATAACTGCTGGACCCATCTTTGAAAAATCATAGACCCTGCAGCAGTCAGGATGGCTAATAAACAAACTTTAGGGTCCTTAGGTACCCGAATGCCAACTATTAGAACATAAGAACATGCCATGCAAGGTCAGACCAAGGGTCCATCAAGCCCAGCATCCTGTTTCCAACAGTGGCCAATCCAGGCCATAAGAACCTGGCAAGTACCCAAAAACTAAGTCTATTCCATGTTACTATTGATAGGTTCCTATTGATAGGATGACGTCCAGCAATTTATCCCATAGGATCCCATCGGCTGGGCACTCCCACCACAAGTGCAGAAAAGTACCCCTAGCACCACAGCCCTTCCAGGAACGGTCATCTGAGCCTACGAACATCTTATTAAGTCTAGAAGGGGTAAGGTACCACCTATACAATACTTTATACCCATTTTCTTTTATGGTAGACGATACAGAACCTCTGCTAACTGCGTAGAAACATTGATCCTATTCTTTATGCTCCAGAGGGCCCCCCAAATCCCACTCCCAAGCAATTTGAAACACCATCTTCCCCTGGGGCTTGCTATCTAATAAACCGGCCGATACAGTAAGGACGTGTAAGAAACAGTGTGGCAGTGCTGGGTGCCCGCTCGTTTGCCGCGCGCATATTTTGGTTTACATACCGCTCGATTCAGTATTCAAATTAGACGCAAATCCAAGCAGCATCTAAAGCACGTCAATGAAGTGGTAGGCGCTCGCAATCCATTTTACTGTATAGTGCGGTATGCAGCGCCTGTACAGTATCCAGGGTGCGCTGGTACCTGTCCTTTGAAATGTCATTCCACCAGGTAAGTGGATGGTTCTTTTCTACAGACCCCGCTGCCTTGAGCGCTCGGCCAGACATCCAAGCCGCGACCTTGGACGTCCGCCCAGGCGCTCAAAGCAGCGGTGCCTCCGATCATGAACACCCGGATTCAGGCGGGAAGGTCCATGAACGGACGCCGCGACCTTGGACGTCTTACTTTCGTATAGATTTTTTCTTAATTGATAAGTCTTTAGTTGATCTAATGGTTGAGTCTGAGGTGGTATCCATAACATGGACTGATCATGCTCCAGTGTGACTAGAAATTAGGTTGCACAATAGAGACCCTGGTCAACGCTTTTGGCATTTAAATAATAGCCTCTTAGACGATAAGGCCTTTGTAGATTCCTTAATGGGTGACATTAAGGAATACCTGGATGTAAACAAGACTGGGGAGGTTTCCCTGGGCACGATCTGGGATTGCCTAAAGGCCGTGGTCAGGGGCAAGCTCATTTCCAGAGCTTCTTTTCTCAAAAAATAAAGAAGTGCAAAGCGATTGCGTATTATGCAACACATTGTTTCCCTGGCCTTAAGCCATAAATGAACTTTAGACCCACAGTAGATTAGTGGAATTAAAGACTGCAAGGAGAGAACTTCAGGCTCTAGATATAGCACAGATAGCATTCCAATTAGATATGTTTAAACAGCGACAATTTGAATTTGGTGATAAAGCTGGGAGGTTACTGGCTAGAAAATTGAAGGAGAGAGCTGCACAATCTGTTATTACTAAAATTAAGGATTCTACAAGGGTATTTCTATAGGAGTCAGCAGGCATTAGCAATTGCTTCATTAGATTTTATGAGGAGCTTTATACATCCAACCTCATGGTGGAGAACAGGATATAGACCATTATCTACGGGATGTGGATTTAGTCTCCTTACCTGAGGGTTCACGCGATTCCATAAATGCTGAGATCACTCAAAGTGAGGATTTCCAAATAATTTAGGGTCTGAAGTTGGGGAAATCTCCTGGCCTGGATGGGTTCACAACCAAATTCTATAAAATCTTCTACCCTGTGGTGATTCCACCTTTGATGGCGATTTTTAATGTCCTCAGGTCAGAAGGTTCGATTTCTCCTGGGTGGAATCTGGCTGGGATAACCATTCTGGCTAAAGGTGGAAGGGGGTCTTATTGACCAACTTCATTGATAAATATCGATTTAAAGATTCTTGCCAAGATCTTGGCAACCAGATTGGGAAAAGTAGCTCATAAGAACATGCCATACTGGGTCAGACCAAGGGTCCATCAAGCCCAGCATCCTGTTTCCAACAGTGGCCAATCCAGGCCATAAGAACCTGGCAAGTACCCAAAAACTAAGTCTATTCCATGTTACTGTTGCTAGTTATAGCAGTGGCTATTTTCTATGTCAACTTAATTAATAGCAGGTATTGGACTTCTCCTCCAAGAACTTATCCAATCCTTTTTTAAACGCAGCTATACTAACTGCACTAACCACATCCTCTGGCAACAAATTCCAGAGTTTAATTGTGCGCTGAGTAAAAAAGAACTTTCTCCGATTAGTTTTAAATGTGCCCCATGCTAACTTCATGGAGTTCCCCCTAGTCTTTCTATTATCCGAAAGAGTAAATAACTGATTCACATCTACCCGTTCTAGACCTCTCATGATTTTAAACATCTCTATCATATCCCCCCTCAGCCGTCTCTTCTCCAAGCTGAAAAGTCCTAACCTCTTTAGTCTTTCCTCATAGGGGAGCTGTTCCATTCCCCTTATCATTTTGGTAGCCCTTCTCTGTACCTTCTCCATCGTAATTATATCTTTTTTGAGGTGCGGCAACCAGAATTGTACACAGTATTCAATGTGCAGTCTCACCATAGAGCGATACAGAGGCATTATGACATTTTCCGTTTTATTCACCATTCTCTTTCTAATAATTCCCAACATTCTGTTTGCTTTTTTGACTGCCGCAGCACACTGAACCGATGATTTCAATGTGTTATCCACTATAATGCCTAGATCTCTTTCTTGGGGTGTAGCACCTAATAGGGAACCCAACATTGTGTAATTATAGCATGAGTTAATTTTCCCTATATGCATCACCTTGCACTTATCCACATTAAATTTCATCTGCCATTTGGATGCCCAGTTTTCCAGTCTCACAAGGTCTTCCTGCAATTTATCACAATCTGCTTGTGATTTAACTACTCTGAACAATTTTGTGTCATCTGCAAATTTGATTATCTCACTCGTTGTATTTCTTTCCAGATCATTTATAAATATATTGAAAAGTAAGGGTCCCAATACAGATCCCTGAGGCACTCCACTGCCCACTCCCTTCCACTGAGAAAATTGTCCATTTAATCCTACTCTCTGTTTCCTGTCTTTTAGCCAGTTTGCAATCCACGAAAGGACATCGCCACCTATTCCATTACTTTTTACTTTTCCTAGAAGCCTCTCAACTATTACTTCTACCGGTTCACCTTTATCCACATGTTTATTAACTCCTTCAAAAAAGTGAAGCAGATTTGTGAGGCAAGACTTGCCTTGGGTAAAGCCATGCTGACTTTGTTCCATTAAACCATGTCTTTCTATATGTTCTGTGATTTTGATGTTTAGAACACTTTCCGTTATTTTTCCTGGCACTGAAGTCTGGCTAACCGGTCTGTAATTTCCCAGATCTCCCCTGGAGCCCTTTTTAAATATGGGGGTTACATTAGCTATCCTCCAGTCTTCAGGTACAATGAATGATTTTAATGATAGGTTACAAATTTTTACTAATAGGTCTGAAATTTCATTTTTTAGTTCCTTCAGAACTCTGGGGTGTATACCATCCAGTCCAGGTGATTTACTACTCTTCAGTTTGTCAATCAGGTCTACCACATCTTCTAGGTTCACCGTGATTTGATTCAGTCCATCTGAATCATTACCCATGAAAACCTTCTCCATTACGGGTACCTCCCCAACATCCCCTTCAGTAAACACCGAAGCAAAGAAATAATTTAATCTTTCCGCAATGGCCTTATCTTCTCTAAGTGCCCCTTTAACCCCTCGATCATCTAATGGTCCAACTGACTCCCTCACAGGCTTTCTGCTTCGGATATATTTAAAAAGATTTTACTGTGAGTTTTTGCCTCTATGGCCAATTTCTTTTCAAATTCTCTCTTAGCCTGTCTTATCAATGTCTTACATTTAACTTGGCAACATTTATGTTTTATCCTATTTTCTTCTGTTGGATCCTTCTTCCAATTTTTGAATGAAGATCTTTTGGCTAAAATAGCTTCTTTCACCTCCCCTTTTACTACTCTTCAGTTTGTCAATCAGGTCTACCACATCTTCTAGGTTAACCCTGATTGATTCAGTCCATCTGTAGGCCTGTTACCAGGTGATCCTCACGCCCACCAGCCACCCAGCTAGCTACATTCCTAATAATCGAATCACCAACTATGATGGCCGACCTAACCCTTCCCTCCTGGCAGTAGGCCTTGGGGAGATATCCTCAGTGTGAAAGGACAATGCATCACCTGGAGAGCAGGTCCTTGCTACAGGATCCTTTCCTGCTGCACCCGGAAGATGCTCTCCTCCTGATACACGAGGACCAGTCCGGTTATGTTCCGGGCAGACTGGCTTCTGATAACGTGAGAAGATTTCTGGAACTGATTTAGAGGGCACAGCATAGAAATACCCCTTTAGCTTTGCTGGTGGTGACTGTTGAGAAGGCTTTTGACAGGGTCCATTGGCCATATTTATTTAAAGTATTAGAGAAAATGAACCTAGGCCCCGACGTTATTGGGTGGATCCAGCGTCTATATAAGAATCCTAGGAGTTGCTTAAAAATTAATGAGGAACCTCACCTCACCCTTGCTTTTTGCTTTGTCCTTAGAACCATTTGCTGGGAAGGTGAGACATAATTCTTCTATTCAGGGGATGTGGGTAGGTTCATCTCACTACAAGCTTTCCATGTTTACGGATGATCTCCTATTTACAGTGGCCAACCCAGAAGCCTCATTGCAGGCTTTATTGCAGGAAATGAGGGTGTTTGGGACAGGTTCTGGTTTCAAAGTCAATGAGGACAATCAGAGCTTTTAAATATTTCAGTTCCAGGTGACCTTTTCGACTGCCTTAGGACTGCTTTCCCATTTCATGTTGCGAGGGGGTGGGTGAAATATTTAGAGGTGAAAATTGGTCCTGAAGTACAGGATCTGTTTGGTCTCAACTATACTCCTTTACTTTCTAACCTTCAAAAAGATTTAGATAGATGGGACAGAAGGGGTTTCTCATGGTTTGGGAGGATAGCCATCATTAAAATGAATGTTCTGCCCCATTTCTGTTACTTTTTTCAGACCTTACCGGTTCATGTGCCAGATTCTCTGTTGACTCTGTGGCAACACAAGCTCCTCTGATTTATTTGGCAACGCAGGCCACCTAGAGTCTCTAAATGTATTCTTTACTTGAATAAAATGAGTGGTGGCCTGCAAATCCCCCAGTTGACGTGGTATTATGCTGCATCTCATACATTGGCATACAGATGGGGAATTGAAACCTTGGGCTAGAATAGTTACACAGGGTGCTGGGGATCCTCCGTTACATATTAGAGCTTGGCAATGGGGTGGAATTAATCTCTCTGAGCTATCACCTTTCTCTAGTTTAATTTTTAAATTATGGGGGAAGTAGAGGTCCAGACTAGTGGGTGATAAACAGGCCTAACATTTGACCTTCTTTCTTTATGACAGATGCTTCCCCCCAGGACAGAATCGAGGGAGATTGAATGTTGGAGGGTGAGAGGGTGAGAAAAACGTATAGTTACTTTGAATGGGATTCCTCAGTCGCCAGATGTCCACCAATTCCCTCTCTGAGATCAAAACCTTTAATGCCATCCTGTGAGATCTATTCCCTCCCTCTCCAGACCCAGTATTATCCAAATATGGGTATCTGGTTAAGTTAAAGTCACCCCCTACTATTACCTGGTCATCTGCCCACATCTCCAACAGGGATGATATGTGCGTAAAGAAAGGGCCCTGATCTACATTAGGACCATAAAGTATAAGGAGAATGAACAACTCATTGCTAATCCTGACTTTAAGAGCAAGAAATCTGCCCTCCGCATCGCGTCTAACATCCTTGACATCCACTACTAGTGATTGTGCAAAGAGTATGCCCACTCCACAATATTTATTTTTAGCTGAAGCAGATGCCAAATATTGCAGGGGGAATGATCTGTCCCAAAGCACCCGTTCTGTATGTTTAAGTAAATTAGTTTCCTGACAGAAAATAACGTTGGCCCGCAGGTTCCTAGCTTCTTGAAATAACAGCTTCCTCTTAGCTGAAATATTCAGCCCCTTAGAATTCAGGGAAAGTATTTGCAACCCTTCCATCCTAGAAATAAAACAGAAATTTCAAGCCCCTCCTCCTGGTAAGCTAAATTGACGGTTTAACATAGCCCCTCTCATATGCACACCACCTTATCCAATTATAAGAAGATCTAATCCCGTTCCCTTATGTTCACCCACCAAAACCCCCTACCCCCCCCATCCCTGCTATAACAGGTCCACTTCCCATCTATGTGGACCATCTCCATAGGGAATAAAGTCACTGTACCAATCTATCACACCTCCTTGACCCCCTATGACCCATACAATAAGCAATACACAAAACTGAAAGAAACTCCCTTACACTTAAGTGATAGAGACAATACTGATAAGTAGCCCTTATCCCCACCATAAACCAGCCCCGAGTCCTAAGGACCCAAGCAGTAAAGAGTCCATATCAGACAGATTAATCACACCGGACATCGCTGCCATCTGGGTGTATGATAGTGTGGCCGATTGCTTCCACTAGCTGCTGTAGGGGCGGCCGGCAAAGCAATGTCCATACCAGCTGCTTGCAGTATACCCTGCTGCTTCGTCAACAGTGGTGACACAGGAAATCACTCCAGCAATAGTGAAGCTCAGTCCAAATTGGAAAAGCCAGTAGTACTTGATGCTGTGACTCTGAAGCATTGTGACAACTAGGGGTGTGCATTCATTCCCTACGAATTGAGAATCTGCAACATATAGGGCCCTATTGTTGTATTCGTGGGGAAGCGAAACGTATCGCGATTCCCCACAAATACAACGAATCTTCGCCAAATTATTCAGCCGCCTAAAGGAGCCAATTTAAACAAACCCCCCCACCCTCCTGACCCCCCCAAGACTTACCAAAACTCCCTGGTGGTCCAGCGGGGGGTCCAGGAGCCATCCCCTGCACTCACAACCTCGGCTGCCGGTTTCAAAATGGCGCCGATAGCCTTTGACCTACTATGTCACAGGGGCTACCGGTGCCATTGGTCAGCCCCTGTCACATGGCCATCGGTGCCATCTTGTGCTCCTACCATGTGACAGGGGCTGACCAATGGCATCGGTAGCTCATGTGACATAGTAAGGGCAATTGGCACCATTTTGATTACTGGCAGCCAACGGCCCGAGTGCAGGAGATCACTCCTGGACCCCCACTGGACCACCAGGGCCTTTTGGCAAGTCTTGGGGGACCCTCCTGATCCCCACAAGACTTGCCAAAAGTCCAGCGGGGGTCCAGGAGCGACCTCCTGCACTCCAGCCATCGGCTGCCAGTATTCAAAATGGCGCCGATAGCCTTTGCCCTCACTATGTCACAGGGGCCGACTGTCGGCACCATTTTGAATACTGGCAGCCGATAGCCTTTGCTGTGACATAGTGAGGGCAAAGGCAATCAGCGCCATTTTGAATACTGGCAGCCAACGGCCGGAGTGCAGGAGGTCGCTCCCGGACCCCCGCTGGACTTTTGGCAAGTCTTGTGGGGGTCAGGAGGGTCCTCCAAGACTTGCCAAAAGTCCCCGGTGGTCCAGCAGGGGTCCGGGAGTGATCTCCTGCACTCGGGCCGTCGGCTGCCAGTAATCAAAATGGCGCCGATAGCCTTTGCACTTACTATGTCACAGGGGCAACCGGTGCCATTGGTCAGCCTCTGTCACATGTTAGGAGCACAAGATGGCGCCAATGGCCATATGACAGAGGCTGACCAATGGCACCGGTAGCCCCTGTGACATAGTAGGTCAAAGGATATTGGTGCCATTTTGAAACCGGCAGCCGAGGGTGTGAGTGCAGAGGATGGCTCACGGACCCCCCCGCTGGACCACCAAGGAGTTTTGGTAAGTCTTGGGGGGGGTCAGGAGGGTGGGGGGTTGTAGTTAATTTAATTTTAGCGGGGAAATGAATAGGAATTAACGTATAAACATATCGGGGGTCCCCTTGCCGAATGCAACGTATCTGCCCCCCAACAAATATGAATCCCGAATGCAACGTATGGCATCCCTCTGTACATCCCTAGTGACGACATATCTAAACTCCCTGTGCTTGCGAATTGTCGAGATCCTCAGATCCTGGTAGATTTCCACCTTATGGCCCTTCTACATCACAGGGCCCAATCTGTGAGCTGCCTTGATAATCTCCTCTTTCTGTGAGAAACTGTGGTAGCAGGCGATTATGTCTCACGGGCGGTTATTGCGAGCAGCTCCCAGAGCCCTATGCACCCTTTCCAGCTTTACCACCGGTGCCTCAGAAGGCCCTGCGTCTAAGCCCAGCACTTGCGCACTAATGCAGGCTACTACTTGCCTGCAGACACAAATTCAGGATCTTCTGGGATGCCTCTAAATCTTAGGTTCACCCTTCACAACCTGTTTTCCAGGTCTTCAAGGCAATTAAGTAATTCAGTATTTGTCTGCAAAGGTTTATAAGGTGGGAGAGATTAAAACTCGCCAGCTCCGAGGTCTGGTCTTCCAGGCTGACCTCTGCTAATTCATTTTATTTATTTATTTATTTATTTATTAAATTTACACTATTTCTTTTCCCCCCCATATGGACTTTGTCATGCTAAGCGGATTACAGCAGAAACATAAAACAGTATAAACATAAAACAACTCACAGACAAGTTCATATTAAAAATGATACGTCAACAGTTAACGGGCTAGTCCACCATATGTTGAAATGCTTAAGGCGGTTTTCAATGCCTTCTGGAATAGTTTCTAATTGGTCAAACACTGAACATCTTCTGTCAAACTATTCCACTGCATAGCCCCAGCAACGGATAATCCCTGACGCCTTGTGTACTGGAGATATGCATCTCTTACCCATCACACTTTGAGATAATAGCTGCCAGCAGAGTGAAAAAGTTCATTCTGGAAAATGATTACACAGAAATGTTGGGGCATTGCTTTTTAACGATCTATTTTAATGGCCAATGAAGGTGGTAGAGCAATGGGGTAACAAGCTCACGCTATGAGTTCTTCAAAACCAGCCGAGACTCTGAGTTTTGCAACAATTGCAGCTCTCAAAACTGTGTCTATGGAACACCCACGTAAAGAGAATTACCATAATCTGATGTAGTTAGGATAAATTCTTGTACAAGTGTCCAAAAATGTGATTGCTCTAATATCGATCATAGGTGGCGAAGTTGCTTCAATTTAAAATAAACTTTTGACAGAACTGATTTAACTTTTTTTTTTATAGGTTAATAAGTTATCAAGATAAAATCCTAAATTTCAGATCTGTTACCTAAATTCCCCATTCACCCCATTTATCAAAATACATAGGAGGTCCTCTGGCTTCTTATTCCCCTTTTGTGAACATTCACAACTACTCTGGACTGGATGAAAGTCCAGTCACACCTTCTAGAAATGTCTTTTCTATCTCTTTTCGGCCTGGGGTTCAGAATATGAGGTTGTATGTATTGCATGGTGGCTATGCTTCCCTATCTTCTGTACATACTGCCTATATCTGAGGTGCTGGGCCAGAATTGTGAAGGCTTGTACCAAACCTCAGTATAGAAAAACTCACAAATAAATAAATAAATAAATTGAAGGGGGATCTGCTGATTGATTGCTGTTAATGTAATACTGTCCTGATACATTTCTCTATTAGCCCTGAAAAAAGTCTCCTAATATAAGGAAAATAATAAAAAGAAAAAACCCTCATATAAGTGCCAATTAGAGCCCAAGTTCTTTCTTTAGTTTAAGGCCTGATTATTTTGAACTCACATCCTATCTGAAGGATTCTGGAACTTAAAATGTGGTTTTTCCTAAAGTAGGACTACAATCTTCATACTGCATCCATGGGATTTAGAAGGCCAGAACTAGCCCTCTATCAAAATTTACAATCGGGGAAGACCCCTCCCCCCCCCCCCCAAAAAATGAGAAAATCATAACAAATAATCCTATGCTGAGCACAGAAAGTCACTTTAGGCCACACAGCAAAAGGCAGGAAAATACCTTTTAAAACCGTAGTTTTTGAATAATTAAAAATGAAGGGAGGGAGCATAGATACTAAGACTGGGGGACTGTTTTCACCTGAGAGCCAGTTCTCCCCACCTCCATTTCTTCTTCTCTCCTTCTTAATCCAAGATCCTGCTGTATGCACCAGGGTAGACTCATATACCTCAGAGCACTGAGGCCCAAGCACGGAGCAGGTGAAGAAGCAGCTTCCTGCTGCTAGGCCACAGACTTTATCCTAGTCCTGTTAACAGTGCTATTAAATAGGTTTAAAGCATGCTTTATTTATTTTGTACTGTCAGAGAGTAGGGGTAAAACAAATAATTAAAGCCTCATTTTTACTGAAACTAGAGTGAATTGTTTAAACATTAGTGCAGACAGAATGAAAAAGACTCTTTAATGCAATCTGCTGCAACCTTAATAAATGAGTAACTATTGGTTAGCAAAAAGACTCACATAGAGAAGTAACCATATATCAGCGGATCAATACAAGGATTTAATAAACCAAAGAGAAAAAAGAAGTGATTTGCAGGTTCAGATACCCTGTCCACCAACTCTGGATCAAACCAGTACCAAATACCTAGGACATAGTAAGGAGCCCAGCAAACCATAAACAATGTGGCAAAAGCCACGGTCATCTTGAGGGTCTTCAGACGGGCTTGTGGAATATTGTTCTTTGATTGTTTTAGTGCTGGCTCTGTAACATACAGAAATAAAAATTCACATTTAACAGTATTTCTTAATTGTGTGGCACCATCAATATACACAGTGCTGTATAAGATGATTCTTATAGGTAAAATGTCCTTGACTCAAAATAGTTTGCTAGATTCAGGAGATAAAGGACCTGATTCACTAAGATGACTTGCTAATTGTCACACTGTGAGTGTCCGATAGGACAATCATCTCAGGATATCCTAGTATATTACTACTAATATTTGTCATTTCTAAAGTGCTACTTGACATATACAGCGCTGTACAGATACACATAAAAGATAGTTCCTGCTCCATGGAACTTACAATCTAGTCGAGACAAACATGCAGGTAACCCCTCTCCACTCTCAAGGAAGGAAGCTACCTTCCTTGACCTGAAAAGCATTGGATTCACTTGCACAGGAAGGGGTTAGGTTCTGGAGTTCTGTGGAATGGGGGCAGGAACAATGAGAGGATATTACGGAAAAAAAAAAAAAACATGCCAAGAGTGTGCTCTAAAGAAGAGAAAAGTTTATTTAAAGGAAAATAGTAAAGTATCAGCAGGAACAAAAAATAAATTCCAGATAAAATACATAGCCTGAAAACAGCACACAGATCTTCAAATTTCTCCAAAAAGTACAATATGTTTGCAAGAACATTTCTTATATAGCTTAACTCCTCTGGTACACTCAGGCCAGGATTTGTCACTAGGCACACTAGGCCTGTGCCTAGAGTGGCAGTTATTTAGGGGGTGGCAGGCAGAGAAAAACAAATCTTGCCTCCAATAGCAAAAAAACACTCTGCCTCCACTCAGCATGTTTCCCACTGTGTCTTCTCCCAGCCCGTTTCAGCAGCAGCCGCTGTATCAGTGGCGTAGCCACGGGTGGGCCATGGACCATCCACTTTGGGCTCAGGTCTACCCAACCAGGGCTGTCTGACACTGGAAGAGGGCCGGAACAGGAATACCATTGTGAGAGCCCATCTCTGCAACAGTGAAGAGGATGGCTGGAGCTGCAATGCCATCATAGGATCCTATCCCTGCAACGGTGAACGAGAGGGCCAGAGCAGCAAGGTCGTCATGGGATCCCATCCCTGCAGCAGCGGAAGTAGGAGTTTGGCTGTGCCTAATGTAAAGGAGGGGGGGGGGGGGGGGGGGAGAATGAGAGCCTGAATGTGTATGTGAGTGAGAATGGGAGCCTAGGTGTACGTGTGGGTGGGTGAGAATGGGGTCGGGATGTGTGTATGTGGGGGAGAATGGGATCTTGGTCGTGGGTGGGGGAGAATGGGAGCCTGGGCGTGTGTGTATGTGAGTGAGAATGGGAGCCTGGGTTTGTGTTGGTGAGACTGGGAGCCTGGGTGTGCATCAGTGTGGGTATAAGAATAGGAATCTGTGTGTGTGAAAATGGGAGCCGGGGGGGGGGGGGGGGAAGAGTGAGAGCTTATATTTATGGTAGAGAGTGAGAGTTTGTGTGTGTGTATGTATGGTAGAGCATGTGAGAGTGAGAGCTTGTGTGTGTATGTATAGTAGCACATATGAGAGTGATAGCTTGTGTGTGTGTGTATGGTGGAGCATATTGGAGTGAGCTTGTGTGTGTGTGTGTATGTAGAAAATGTGAGAGTGAGAGCTTGTGTATATGGGGAAGAGTGAGAATGACAGCTTGTCTTTGTGGCAGAGCTTGTGAGAGTGAGAGCTTGTATGTGTGTGTGTGTGTGTGTCTGTGTGTGTGTGTATGCAGAGAATGTGAGAGTGAGAGCTTTTGTGTGTGGGGGAGAGTAAATGAGAGTGAGAGCTTGATTGTGTGAGAGTCTGTGAGAGAAAGCATGAGTCTATGTATGTGTGTGTGTTTGTGTGAGGGAGAAAGGGAAGAAGACAGTAGGAGAAGAAACAGAACAAGAAGAGAGAGCCTAAAAAGGATTTAGGAAATGACCGACAAGGGAAAAGTAGGAAAAAAGAGACTGGGACCAACTGATTAGAAAAATACAAAGATCAGACAACAAAGGTAAAAAAATAAATAAAAAAATGTTGAGATTTTAGCAATTGGAATATGCCATCTTTGGGAATGTGCATTTCTTATATTTTTGTATTATGCTCTTTCTTCAGTATTCTACTGTTCAGAGTCTAGTTTCTCAGGCTTTCCATTTTGGTTTTGTCTGCATGTTTCTGTTTCTAATTTGTAATCCTTATTTCTATATTAGGTAAGAGTCGGTTTCTATTTTGCCTGTGTGTGATTGAAGTCCAGTATTTCTGCTAGCATGTAGTTTCTCTGTAGTAGTCCAGCTTTTTCTGTTACTCCTGTAGGTGATGTTCTAGGGCCTGGTATAGTATTTGAATTGCTGCTTTTTCATAACATTACTGTTAATTGAGTCCTTAGAGTCAGTTCTATTGTTGCGCTCCTCCCGCAGCTGGAGCCATGGGAGGCGCTTACCTGCGCGGCCCAGAGGCCACAGAAGCAGGGGCCTTGTCTGCTGACTTCCCTGACGCCGTGTGTTCCCACGGCCCGGCCGCCATCTTGCCGGCGTGGATGGAGCCGTGCCGGGATCCCTCAACGTGGCAGGAAGCCGCCAACACTCCTTACTCCCTCCGGGGGGAGGGGCCCTCATCCCCATTCCTTCCTGTGGCAGGGAAGCTGCTCCTTGACCTGCCTTCGTAGCTTGGACACCGCCACTCTCTCATTGGACCTGCTCTGAGGCCTGCTATGGCTCCTCCTCACGCTGTCCTGCATTGCCGCTGACCAAGGTCCTGGACTTCCTCTTCCTGCTCCTCCTAGGGGGCAGGCCTGTGGCTCTCTTCCTCTTTTAAAGTTACAGTGCAGATGTGACCCTCTTGGACTCCTCCCTGGGCGTAGTCTCTTCAAGCCCTACAAAAGGGCCTCTTCACCACTTCAAGCTTGCCTTCGCATGGAGCTAGTCCTCCAGGAGCATGTTCTCTCCAGGACTTCCTGTCTTCCGCTCCAGCTTGGCATCTCCTTGATGTTCCATTCCAAGTTCCCATTCCGTGATGTTCCAAGTTCCAGTTCCGTGATGTTCCAAGTTCCTTGATGTTCCAAGTTCCTGTTTCAAGTTCCGTGATGTTCTAAGCTCCGTGATGTTCCAAGTTCCTGATGTCTCATGTGGCTCCACTGTCCCATCCCTGCATGGTCCGTGACCAGCCCAGTGGGGTTGTGTAGGGCGCGCAGTGGCCGAGTGGTCTGTGACCATCCCTGCTGGGGTGTTTAGGGCACTTGGTGGGATTCCTGTGGTTGTTGTCGAGGAACCTCCATGTCTCTGATCTCCTCAACAGTGCAAGACTCCAAGACCTTGTTTTAATCCTGAAACTGAATCTGAACCTGAACTTGAACCTGAATCCCTTCTTGGTTTGGAGCTCCTTGCACTTGTTCATCCTTTAATGTCTGAGTCTTCCTAGCGTCCTTCCAAGTCCTCGTCTGAGACCTCGTCTCATCGGATCTTCAATTACAGTCCTCGTCTCGTCTGATCTTCAAGTCAAGTCCTCGTCTCGTCTCCTGTGTACTTCCCAGACTTGGACTTGTCTCACCGCAGGGGCACACACCACTTGTCCTGCGCTGGGAAGCGCCCCCTAGTGCTCCCTTCCAATGCAGCACAACAGCTATGGCTGTATGGTATGGCAAGGTTCTAGATGTCTCTTTTTTTGTAGGAGTTTATGTTACTTCACAAAATGTTAAGCAGCGGATGGATTTTTTTTTTGAGATTACACCAGAATTTAAATATTTTTTTTCTTGTTGGTTGTAATATGAATTGTCCTAGCTCTGCTCTACACCTGTTCTGATGATTAATGCTGTTTTATTGTAGTTATGATGATTTTTGGCTTTCTGCAAAGAGGATTCATGAAAGAATACTATGATTTTTGTTTTATTACATGATTGACTGGATCTGTTTGTTTGTTTTCTTTGCTTTTTACATGATATACTTGTGCATTTATAAACTGCAATAAATATAAAATAAATTAATACAGAATAATAAGGAATTTTTAATGTTGGTAAGTGCTTGAAATAATTAAGATAAAATATTATAAAGTTTCATGCATGATGCATAATGGCTATTGCAAACTACTTAGAAAGCCATTGTAAGGTGCAGTATATGGCATTATTTATCAATAAGTATAAAACTAGTAGGTCTCAGACCTGTATGCCTACAGCACACCCATGCTAACCTTGTGCCCACCCAAAAAATCAGTTCTGGCTATGCCACTGGGTTAAAGTGAGTCAGGTGTGAGGGGAAGGGAATGGAGTGAATGAAAAGAGGGATATGAGAGGGAGGGGAGTGGAGGTAAAAGAAGGGGGTGGGTGACAGAGTGATGGATATCTAAAGGAAGGAAAGGCAGTGTAAATGACAGGAAGGAAGGGGAGTGAATGAGGGAAAGGAATGGAAGTGAGTGAGAGGAAAGGGGAAGTGGAGGAGAGATGGGAGTATAAAAGAGTATGTGATAAGGACTCTTACATGTTTGTGTGAGAGTGAGCTTGTGTGCGAGTCAATGAGAGTGTGTGTGTGTCAACGTATGGGAGTCAGTGAACCTTCCTCTTCTTGTGGGAACTCGCATTCAGCTTGCATGCACACCAGTTGCAGTCGGGGGGGGAGGGGGGTAAAGAGAGGTAACCCGTGCAGACTGTAGGAAATGTTGAGGTTTGAGTGCCCCTACAAGGGGTAGAAATCCCTTGTGTGTCGGGGAAGACTACAGTGATAGGGGTATACTACCGTCCACCTGGTCAAGATGGTGAGACTGACAGTGAAATGCTAAGAGAAATTAGGGAAGCTAACCAAATTGGTAGTGCGGTAATAATGGGAGACTTCAATTACCCAAGAGAAACCGAAGCAAAGACCTTGCACATCTGCAAGTAACAAAGTACACTGGTGCAGGATAAATTATATCACCACCAAATATTCCAAAAGAACTTTTATTACAATTCAAAGCAGAATCAGGTGAGTAAATGTTGAAACGGCAACTCCATAAATTAAATAGCACATAGTTTAGAGCGATCCCCCGACACGGACCGTGTTTCGCTAGGCTGCATCAGGAGGGACCAGCCTATACATTTAAGTCTCCATTGTACATTTGAGAAGACTTAAATGTATAGGCTGGTCCCTCCCGATGCAGCCTAGCGAAACACGGTCCGTGTCGGGGGATCGCTCTAAACTATGTGCTATTTAATTTATGGAGTTGCCGTTTCAACATTTACTCACCTGATTCTGCTTTGAATTGTAATAAAAGTTCTTTTGGAATATTTGGTGGTGATATAATTTATTCTGCACCAGACTTCAATTACCCCAATATTGACTGGGTAAATGTATCATCGGGACACGCTACAGAGATAAAGTTCTTAGATGGAATAAATGATAGCTTTATGGAGCAATTGGTTCAGGAACCGAAGAGAGAGGGAGCAATTTTAGATCTAATTCTCAGTGGAGCACAAGATTTGGTGAGAGAGGTAACGGTGGTGGGGCCGCTTGGCAATAGTGATCATAATATGATCAAATTTGAATTAACGACTGGCAGGGGGACAGTAAGCAAATCCACGGCTCTCGTGCTAAACTTTCAAAAGGGAAACTATGATAAAATAGAAAAAAACTGAAAGGAGCAGCTACAAAAATAAAAAGTGTGCAAGAGGCATGGTCATTGTTAAAAAATACCATCCTAGAAGCACAATCCAGATGTATTCCACACATTAAGAAAGGTGGAAAGCAGGCAAAACGATTACCGGCATGGTTAAAAGGGGAGGTGAAAGAAGCTATTTTAGCCAAAAGATCTTCATTCAAAAATTGGAAGAAGGATCCAACAGAGGAAAATAGGAAAAAATGCATAAACGTTGGCAAGTTAAATGTAAGACATTGATAAGACAGGCTAAGAGAGAATTTGAAAAGAAGCTGGCCATAGAGGCAAAAACTCACAGTAAAAACTTTTTAAAATATATCCGAAGCAGAAAGCCTGTGAGGGAGTCAGTTGGACCGTTAGATGATCGAGGGGTTAAAGGGGCAATTAGAGAAGATAAGGCCATCGCGGAAAGATTAAATGATTTCTTTTCTTCGGTGTTTACTGAAGAGGATGTTGGGGAGGTACCCATACTGGAGAAGGTTTTCATGGGTAATGATTCAGATGGACTGAACCAAATCACGGTGAACCTAGAAGATGTGGTAGGCCTGATTGACAAACTGAAGAGTAGTAAATCACCTGGACCGGATGGTATACACCCCAGAGTTCTGAAGGAACTAAAAAATGAAATTTCAGACCTATTAGTAAAAATTTGTAACCTATCATTAAAAGTATTGTTGTATGAGGAATGGTTATGTTTCTGTTTTTTCATTGTCTGTCCACTGCATACAGAGTCAGGCTTCTTGCAGTTTCCAGTTCAGTTTTTATCTGCATGTTTCTATTTATACATTTTGGTGTCTTTATTCTGTTTTTGGTGAGGGTCTGTTTATGTTCTGCATGTGTGACCACAGTGAGGTATGCTGTTAGCGAGTAGTTTTTGTATAGGGGGTCTATAGCAGCTTGGCTTATTTTGTTTTCCTAATAGGATGTGCTAAATTTGATTTGGTGTGCCACAAGGTTTGAGCAAACTTGAAAGAGTGCCATGAAATAAAAAAGGTTGAGACATACCATTATTTTATTTCTGTTTTGAGTTGGTCAGTGTTAATTTCATTGGTAATGTCCTACCTGGAGGGGGGGGGGAGGGGTGCCTGCCTAGGGGTGACAAAAACCTACATCCATCCCTGGGTACGCTAATCCTTCTCCCACTGGCTTTTTTTATTTGTTAACCCAGAAGAAAAAATGAATCTCTTGAAGTTTCTCAAAGTACTCACACAGATGACAGGCTAACACAAGGATATCTCCCCAAGTGTCTTTGGAGGGCAGAGGTTCCTGGTACGACCATTGCTTCTTCATAGAAGTATTCTTTAACTTCCATTGATTCCAAAACTGGAAACCCAGGCCAGGCTACAGCATTTTGCTGTTCCTCCTGTCTCCCGACACAGCTCAACACACAGATCCCAGCACTTCTCTTCCAGCTTCAAAGATCTCCTCATAACTCCACCCAGTGACTCTTGGAAGCAAATTTTACACCCCTTCCTGTCCCATCCCCTTTGGGGGATGAATCATCACTAAATGCCACACCCCCTGAACAGTCCGGTTGCTGGAAAACTCCCTCTGTGAAAGAACAAAACACTCTAGTGGCCTAAAAGGAACTGCTTACATGACAAACAAAAGTCTATGGGAAGTGCATTTATTGTCTGGTAGCACTTTAGAAATTATAAATAGTAGAGGTAGTGAGAGTAGAGAAGTGCTTAGGATTTAATAGCAAAAGTACAAGGGATTCAGCTTGAAAGAAGCAAGGGAATGTTTGTGAAAACTCTGGGGAAACCTCACATAGTGCCACTAGAGGCTACAAACTGATATAAACAGCTCTGGAAGCGCTAGGGCTTTTTAATCATTGAAATCCCAGAGTGGATGATTCTTGCAAAGCTATCATATGCATAGGTATAGAGATCCCACTTAGGACCTTATATTTTCTATGTTACCAAGTCCTGTAGAGTTACAGTCAGACCATGTCGGGTTTTTTCATAGAAAAACTTATGCGATCTGCATGTAGTCCGACATTGCAATGTTTCGGGAGATCCTTCTTCAGGGAAACAAAAACTGCTAGATGCCAGCAGATACGACTGGTGTATGTCTTGATTTAATGCAGGACGGTCAATGAATCGGCGTGGCCAAGACTTAAGACATGGTGCGTGGTGAAAACCTGCTGCATCCGATGCGTTTGTTATTCTGTGAAAAAAAAACCCGGCATGTTCTGACTGTAACTCTACAGGACTGGTAACATAGATGTCCTCATCCTCTGACCACTGTCTGCCCTGTCGCAGTTGCTGCTTCGTGCAGCAGGTCCGAAAGGGCTTGGAGTAGTCGGAGGATCACTCATGAGACCAACATTGCGTTGTGTGGGTCTATTTCTGCTGCGTACAGGTGTGGCTGTGGTTGAGGTCATCATTTCCATCTTCAGCACATGCTGGGGTACCTCTCACCTGCCTCGGTGCTTGCCGGAGCTCTTCTGTGGCTGTATCGGGGCCCAGGGGCACACGAAAACACCAGAGATGGAACCGCTGCCCGCGATTCCACATCAGTAAGTAGACACGGTCGCAGCTGCTGCGACCGACGTCATAACAGTACCCCCCTTCTTAAGCCCCTCCCGGAGGTTTGGGTTTGCGAGGATGCGTGGCATGTAACTGCCAGATGAGGTCTTTGTCCAGGATATTGGCGGCAGGTTCCCAAATGTTCTCCTCGGGCCCAAAGCCCTCCCATGTCAAAAGATATTCCCACTTTCTACCACGTTTTCTAACGTCCAGGACATCTCGGACTTGATATGTGATATCCGCTTCTGAGGACAGTGGTTGAGGCTCTGGTGGTTTTTTAGAGTATCCGGAGAGCTCCAAAGGTTTTAGTAGAGAAACGTGGAAGGCGTTGTGAATCTTAAGCAAGGAAGGCAGCTGGAGTTTGTAAGTAACTGGACCCAGATGGCGGAGCACAGGAAAGGGGCCAATATACCTGAAAGCAAAGTGAACTGAAGGCAGTTTGAGTCGGATAAACCTGGTGCTGAGCGACACTTTATCACCAAGTTTGAACGTGAGTGCTTCGTGATGATGAGCATCGAAGAACCTCTTCGATCTCTGGGCAGCCTGCTTGAGCAGCTGTTGGGTTTTGTGCCACAACTGATGCAATTCTTGAGCAGTTGATTGTGCTGCTAGTGAGGCCATGGTCAGAGGAAGTGGTAAACGGTGGCAAACACTGGCGTCCATAGACCACCTGGAAAGGAGACGAGCCAGTGGAGGCAGACTGATGACAGTTTAGAGCAAATTCTACCCATGGAAGGAGGTCGGCCCAATCATCCTGTCGTAAGCTCACGGAGGCCTGCAGGAATTACTTTAAAGTTCTATTAGTCCTCTCAGTTTGCCCATTGGCTTGGGGATGGAAAGCCGAGGTGAAATCTAATGAGAGCAGGGAAGCGCAGATAATCTTTGATGTAGAATGTAGGCACTGCCCCAAGGAGCGGGGAAGCGAGGAAATAGGTCTCCCAAGTGGTGAGAGCATTCCCAGGGGCAACCCCGAGGAGCGAGGAGGCCGGTGAGTAGGACTCCTGGAAGGCGCAGGGCTAGCCTAAGGAGCGGGTACCTGAGCCAGGGTCCAGAGTCCAAGAAGGATCCAAGACAGTAACCACAGGTCCGAGGAGACAGGAGCTAGTAGAGTAGCGATGGAACTCGTTGCCAAGTCTGCTAGTAGGGGGCAAAGGCAGTGCTTAAGAACCCTGACCCAGTAATGTCATCAGTCAGGGACGCCCCTGAGGTTCCCGCCGTAGCAACTTCAGAAAGGCCCGGTGGCGCATGTGCGCGCCTAGGAAGGTCGTGGGTGGCGGCGGTGTCTCGGCCGCCATGAGGAACCAGGAGGTACGTGGCGGTGGAGGCTAGCCCCCGCTGCAAGCACACCCGGAGAAGGAAGCAGAGCAGTACAAGATGTAAGTAGACACGATCGCAGCCATCTGCGACCGACGGTCATAATAGAACGGAGTTCATAAGGAAGGGGTGTAGGAATAGAGAAGAGGAGATAGGGAATGAGGAGCTTCAGAATGAATGCTTTTATAGGTGAATAAAAAAAGCTTGAACATTATTGGACAGGGAGCCAATGTAGGAACTGGAGAAGAGGAGTTACATGGTCATAGCAACGCTGAAAGAAGATAAGACATGCAGCTTGTATTTTCAATAATGGAATGGAGAAAGATTAAGAGCAAACTGCAGAAGTCTAAGTGGGAGGCAATAAGAGAATGGATGAGCATTTTGGTAGCAAGCTTGAAAAGGAAGGGACAGATTTTAGCAGTGTTACAAAGGAAGAACTGATACACATTAACAGTATTTTGGATATTCATAGTGAAGGAGAGAGAGGCATATACAATGATCGGTTACGGCGCAAGGGAACCAGGAGAATAAGAATACCATCCACAGAGACAGAAAAGAGGAAAGAAGAGAAGCAGGTCTGGGGTGAAAGATGAGAAGCTCAATCTTGGCCATGTTGAGGTCCATTGTCCAGCTAAGCTTGAATTTAACATTGATGGCAGAGGTTAGCAAAGGAAGAGTTATTAGGGGCCTCAGGCATGACTACATTGAAATGGAAATGTCAGGAATGTGTAGAGAAATTCCCATGTGGTCTTCTGAAGCTGCAAAATCACTGCAGAATTTGCAAACTAGCTTCAGATCAATTGAAACAATAAAATGTATCAGTCACCACTGAGTAGTTTCAGATACATTTCTGGGAAAGCTGAGTGAGGACTGAACTGTACTGAGGGTTATCTTAAAAGAGTGGAGGATGTAGGGAGGTGAGAACAGACAGCTTCCTTCCTCCATTTATCCTTCCTTATATATTATACTGCTGAAAGAATTCAGGGGTCAGATCAGTTGGCAGAGAAAGGCAGAATCAGGTCAACTTGCTATGTAAGATAGTCAGCTGGTACAACAGAGACTCCATTTGTGTACTGAATATTATAGCACTGCAGTTTCTCAGCAGCTTCTATTTACATTTCTTTTAGATTCTTGCTAGATAGTGCTCTACTGCCTATTTTCTTTTAAGTAAAGCAAGCAACAACTTTTTCAGTGATTGAATAAAATCATATCAAATACTTTCTTTTTGGCAAAAACAGCAAGTTATATATATGATGAAAGCTGTGATGCAAACACGAAATTCAGTCCTACAGTCACAGGTCTTGCCTACTTTTGCCAATACATAACTGGGTCAGGATCAGTGTGGGATCAGCTAGAAAAACATGAGGCATCTTGGAGCTTTTAGGTACTGACCAGCACAACAAGACAACAACCAATGAGAAAATAATATTGCATACCCGCAGGCTTACATCCTAGTCTTAAAAATGCTATAAAATAAAATCTTTTCTATGAATTCTGGGATACACAATATATGGGCTGCATGCATAGTCCACATACCACTGCTGCTGGGCATCAAGTCACCTTTTACCCAATAGCTTGCATTAACAATGTCTCAGGTGTCCACATGGCAGATGATAAGCACCCTGAGAAATAAAAAATAGGTACTACTAAAATCATCCTTTCTTTAATCCCTCTATAGGGTACATTTCCTCTGCAATTTTGATGTGCAAGTAAAGAATGACCCTAAATATGCTATACATCACATTGGGGTCCAGAGGGAGTTTGATGTCATTAACTATGCTCCATTCCTGTCAAAATGGCAACTTTCAGGGAAGATGTGTGAATAAATTCAGGTTGTGTGAAGGCTGGTCAAGTATGTACCATTATAGTTCAGGGAAGTTCTGACATGCTTCCCTGTGTAACCATGCAGGATGTAAGCCTTTATTGGGGAGGGGTTTCAGGCACAAAAAAATCAAGCAATATCAGACACTTAGGGCCAGATGCACTAAAGAGTTTCCCAGTTTTTTTTATGGTTTTTTTTTTTTACCTACAGAAAAACTGCTTTGTACATCTAGCACTAGGGTACAAAATCTCTTCTCAAAGCACTAAAGGCAGATTTGGGGAGCACGTACTGTGGCGATCTTGGTGTAGAGCCTGTGTCATGGTGAGGAGGATTTTAAAGTTGCACACCAGCATGATGAGCAGCGGGATGATGAAGAGGCAGAGGAAGGTGAAGAGGTTGTACAAAGTCTGTTGCCACTCTTCTGGGAAGCTGCCGTGTGTGGCGCATTGAGAGAAAGTAGACACTTTGCCAGAGCTGTCAGCTACATAATACATTTTGAAGATAAACAACTGGGTAGGGGGAATAATAAAAAAAAAAAAAAGGCAATTTTAAAGCATGCACATCACACATAAATTAGGGATTACACTAGGTGATAACATTCATCTCACCTGACATCTGCTGAGCCAAGAAAGCAAATTCAAACATCGGCATTATGACAAAGCAATAAATAGTAACAATACGCCAGCATACTGAATATTGCCGTATTTCTACAGTATAGTAGTGAATATCAAATAAATATGTTGAAAAACATTTGTCCAGCTTTGACATAAAATTTCAGTGATATTTACAAAAAAAAGAAGCATATGTGATTTTCAGTGCAATTTAGTAACTTTCCTGATAAATATTTATTCAGGGCATGATTCACCCAAATTACTTTTGGTTTCTTCAGGGTTAATATTGGGTAAAAAGCTGACTAGCAGCTGTCATGGCAGCAAGCATTTGGCAGGAAAGAAAGACTGAACAACTTGAATAAACATATTTGGACTGTGTGCGAAATGATCCAGTATAAATTCTCCACTCTGCCTACACACCTGCTATAATTCAGCCATATGTGCTCCTTAGTCACTTCCTGGATTCCTGTATATATTTAGTACAGCTTGAGGCAGTTAAGGTAGGATTACCTCTAGGCTGGAGTATTGCCTCCCAAGTATGCAAAGCTAGGAAGTTCCATTTTGACACCATAAGTATCTTTTTTACCTTCGTGAAAAATATAGAGGGCAATTTTCAAAAACCATTTACTCAGGCAAATGGCTTTTAATATATTGCCCACTGACCCTGAGAGTAAAAGTACGTGCATTGTAGTACAACACGCTCACTTTTACCTGCATTGTGTGGAGGCGGTCCTGAGGATGGGGTTAGGGTTGGGGATGCAAACAATGTATATAGAGCCGGATTTTATAAATTAGCGCGAGCGCGTACTTTTGTTCGCGCACGAGGCACGAACAAGAGTACGCGGGATTTTAATAGATACGCGCGTAGCCGCGCATATCCATTAAAATCCGGGGTTGGCGCGCGCAAGGCTGCCCAAAATCGGCAGCCTGTGCGCGCCGAGCCACGCAGCCTGCCTCCGTTCCCTCCGAGGCCGCTCCGAAATCGGAGCGGCCTCGGAGGGAACTTTCCTTCCACCCCCCCGCACCTTCCCTTCCCTTCCCCTACTAACCCACCCCCCCGGCCCTATCTAAACCCCCCCCCCACCTTTGTCGGCAAAGTTACGCCTGCTGGAAGCAGGCGTAACTTTGCGTGCGCCGGCCGGCTGCCCCGCTCCATGTTCCGGTCCCGGGGGCTGGTCTGGAGGCCGCGGCCATGCCCCCGGAACGCCCCTGGGCCGAAACCACGCCCACAGCGCCGCCCCCTAAACGTTGTGTCTCGCGCGACACGCCCCCAAAATGCCGCGTCACTCCGGGCACGCCCCCGACACGCCCCTCCATGCAAGCCCCGGGACTTACGTGCGTCCTGGGGCTTGCGCGCGCCACTGAGCCTATGCAAAATAGGCTCGGCGTGTGCAGGGGGGATTTGGGGTAGGTTTTCGGGGGGTACGCGCGTATCCCACGCGCGTACCCCTTTGAAAATCTACCCGATAATTTGCAATTTCAGAACTAAGCCCATGGTCTTGTATGGGAAAACTGCCTGCAGAAAAAGCAAGTGCAAATTTCTGCAGGTATGTTTTACCACAGCAAGTTAGTCAGCTAAATCAATATTTGGGCACTTATCCGGCTAAAGTTTTGCCAGCTAATAAGTTAGTCAGTTAAGTTAGGAGTGTTTCAGGAGCATGACCAGGTGGAGTTGTTAGCTGGCTATGTTGATCAGCTAACTCTGATATTCAGTCTTAGTCCAACAGTTAACATAACTGACTAAGTCTGGTCAGGCCAGAAGTATGGATGATATGGGACATATGAGAGTGATATGTCCTATATCATCATAGAGAGACTTTAGCACACTTCGGTGGAATTTTTATGGCAAACATAGTTGTTCGGGATGTTCTGAGTGAGTGTCTCTCCTTTCTTTGTACAGTGTCTAATTTTTCACAAATAGATGATCTCACTCTGATTAGCACGATTGATTAGCAACTTGGTGTCTGGATGAGTCTGCTGGACTGCTTGGGCCCCCAAATTTCTCTCCTTGACATCTTATTGTGCCTGACAAAAGTCCTGCAAAGTCAATCTTGACACATTAGTGGAGACTACAGACAAAACAGGCTCCCTCTGTCCCTCCCTCTCTTATACACATGCTCCCTCTCTCTAATACACATACACACACCCTCATATAGGCTCCCTCACTCTCTCGCACACACACATCCCCTCATACAGAGCCCTCTCTCTTGCATACACACCCACACAAGCTCCCTTTCTCTCTCACACATACATCCTCACACAGGCTACCTATGTCTCTCTCTCACGCACCCCTTCACACAGGCTCTATCTCACACATGCACAATCCCTTCACACAGACTAGCCCCCTCACATACACACAATCCCTTTTTCATACACACGAGCTCCCAATCTCTCACACACATACACACTCCTTCACAATCTCCTCATATAGGCTCCCTCTCTGAAACCCACACTCAAGCATCCCCCCCATGCGCTCTCTCACCCTCCCCTCCCCCACACCCCCTCCCCCCTCTCACACACATTCTCACCAGCAACTCCCTACCCCCCTTTACCTCCCATGCTCTCTCTCACCCTCCCCTCCCCTCTCACACACACACATTCTCTCTCACCGGCATGCCACAAACGGTGTGTATCCCGTATGTGTTGTGGGACATGTTCCGTTCACGGTGAAGATGAAGGCCCGGCGCGCTGTTCGTGGTGAAAAGGGAAGGCCTCTGAGCCGTGGGACGTGTTCCTGGGAGTTTCCCCAGACGGAAAGGGCAGGAGGCTACCGCATGACCCGATTGGCCATAGTACATGCGGAGGCCTGCTTTCTGGCGACGCTGCTTCTCCTTTGCGGATAGATGACTACGGCCCATTTGCATTGGTTCCTCTTCTTCAGTGTTAGGTATAGGGATGACCTGAGTAGAGGACGTTGAGCGAACCCGTGGGGCACTAGAAGCCACTCTCTTGGTTCCTCTGATCTCCTGGGAACGTTCCCGTAGACGACGGTCTATGTGACCGGCGAGATCAATAAGGAAGTCTAAGGCCCCAGGGAGCTCGTGTGCTGCCAACTCATCTTTAATGCGTGGGCTAAGACCCTCAAGAAATATGGCTCGCAAACAGCCCAGATCGCAGTATAATTCTGATGAAAGATTCCGAAACTTGATGATGTAATCAGTCAGTGATCTGGAACCTTGCTGCAAATGCAAGAGTGTAGATCCGGAGATGGCCTTTTACCCCGGGTCATCAAACACAGTTCGAAAGAGGGCGAGGAAGCCCGGTAGATCATTAAGGATGGGATCTGCACGTTCCCAAAGGGGCGATGCCCAAGCCAATGCTTTTCCATCCAGAAGGGATAAGATATATGTAGTTTTGGAGACTACATCCGGAAAATATGCAGGTTGTAGGGAAAAGTGCTTGTTGCACTGGTTCAAGAAGCCCCTACATAACAAGCGGTCACCTGCAAAATGAGGAGGTGCCGGCAAGGCTGGAAGGGCAGCGCTTGCGTAGCTGGGTCAGGCCTGGCAGGCGTTGGAATGCAATCCAGCCAATTATTCAGTTGATTGACAGCATTAGCCAAAGTCTCTAGGATCTTCTGTTGCTCCATGATCACTGGGCCAGGCCAGGGATGGCCTGAATTGCTGAGACCTGTGCCGAGTCCATGGACTTGGCAATCTGTTAGAATTCTGTTAATATCAGTTAGTACGTGAACCCTGGGCTGAAGTGAGAGGTGGTACCGCCCACGGGGAGGAGCCCCTTGAGTCTCACTGTCGGGAGGCTAGGTCTCAGCTAGGGTTAGACACAGAAGCAATATAGAATCTTTATGAAAGAGATAGAAGCACTACCCATGGAGCGGGGTGTGCCAGAGAGGAGGTCCCACCGACCCAGAGACACAGGGTCGATGGAATAGGAAGTGCCCAGAGAGAATACTTCTGTAGTGTTGGTAGAGGTCTGTGGAGCGGGTACAATGAAGAGGTCTCCTATAGAGATGTTAGTGGCCCGCGGGGCGGGGTACACCAATAGTGTCCTCAGTAGAGATGATAATGACCCGCAGAGTGGGGTATGCTGATGGGGTCCTCTGTAGAGATGACAGCGGTCTGCAGAACAAAGTGCACAGTCGAAGCCCTTGGTGGAGGTGATAATGGCCTGCAGAGCGGGGTACACGGTGAGGGTCTTGGTAGTGGTCTGCAAGGCGGGTATACCTGTGAGATCATCGATAGAGTGGTAAGGGTCCGTAGAGCGGGTACCTCTGAAGGAGTCCTCCGTAGAGATGGTAATGGTCTGCAGCACAGGGTACACCAGGGAGGCACTTGGTAGAACAGGAAGTGATCCGCAGGGCGGAGTACTCACGAAAGAGCAGTGTTGGTTCCAGGGAAGCCCCGGGAAACGGCAGGCAGAGTTCCAGGCGTCAGGCTCTCCGAGGAGCGGATAGCCAGGACGAGAGAGAGATCCCCGAGAAGCGGGTACCTGAGATGTCCACGTCGGTACAGGAACTGGAACGCAGGGTCCTCAGGAAGCGACGCGGAATTAGCAAGGATGAGACTCTTTGCCAAGTCGTCTTTAGGCAGGGCCAGCTGGTTTAAATATCCGAGGGGAATGACGTCATCTGGAGGGGAAACCCCTGAGGTTCCCGCCATGACGTGGATAAGACTGGCCCATGTGCGCATGCGTGCGCCTAGAGGGAATACATATTGGCCTAGTGGAAATATGCCAATATGTATTCTAATTGGGGACCCTTTTGGTGATCAACTTTTAACATTATGAGCAAAACCAGACTTATAATAAGAGCTTTTATGGTAGTGGCTCTTACATTGTGGAATAGATCGTGTGGATGTTAAGTTGGAGTTGACCTATCTCACCTTTCAAACTATTTTCCCTTGAGACTTTTTGGTTTTATGATCTTGGGGATTTAAATCAGGCATTTCTGAAGGATGATGGCAATCGCCCCTTGAATACTGTGTACAATTCTGGTCGCCGCATCTCAAAAAAGATATGTTGCAATGGAGAAGTTACATAGAAGGGCAACCAAAATGATAAAGGGGATGGAACAGCTCCCCTATGAAGAAAGGCTGAAGAGGTTAGGGCTGTTCAGCTTGGAGAAGATACAGCTGAGGGGGGATATGATAGAGGTCTTTAAGATCATGAGAAGTCTTGAACAAATAGATGTGAATCGGTTATTTACACTTTCGGATAATAGAAGGACTAGGGTGTTGTGCGTCCCGGCAGGGCCGGTGCAAGGGTATTAGGCATCCTAGGCAAACCTTACAGTCTGGCGCCCCCACCCCATACACAATTTTAAATTATGCATTTGTAAAATAGTTTACATGAAAAATGACATTCGGAGGTAAAATTAATATTCAAGTTGTTGTGATAATTTCATGCACTGTTGTGATGCCAACAAGAAAACCTTGCATCTTGGAATTCATATGGCATCATACCTATTGTGATATATTTCGGCATGGTCCTCCCGTATCAACACAGTACTATTTGCCAACACTCAAAGAATAACAACCCCACCTATGAAAAAGAATACCACAAATATTACACCAGAATCTAAAATATCAATATACCTCCTATCAGGAAAACAGAACAGGTCAAGCTACTACAGATCCCCACAGAGAAACCACATGCTAAAAGAATGCTTCATCTCAATCTTTGCATGCGGAACACAAACCCTCACCAAATACAGAATAAAGCCACATAAAGTATAAATAGAAATGTGCAGACAAAAACTGAACTGTAAAACGCATCACGCCAGACTCTATACAGTGTAACAATGGAAAAACAAAAATTTCATCATAAGAACATGCCATACTGGGTCAGACCAAAGGTCCATCAAGCCCAGCATCCTGTTTCCAACAGTGGCCCATCCAGGCCATAAGAACCTGGCAAGTACCCAAAAACTAAGTCTATTCCATGTTACCATTGCTAGTAATAGCAGTGGTTGGTTATTATCTAAGTCAACTTAATTAATAGCAGGTAATGGATTTCTTCTCCAAGAACTTATCCAATCCTTTTTTAAACACAGTTATACTAACTGCACTAACCACATCCTCTGGCAACAAATTCCAGAGTTTAATTGTGTGTTGAGTGAAAAAGAACTTTCTCCGATTAGTTTTAAATGTGCCACATGCTAACTTCATGGAGTGCCCCCTAGTCTTTCTATTATCCAAAAGAGTAAATAACTGATTCACATCTACCCGTTCTAGACCTCTCATGATTTTAAACACCTCTATCATATCCCCCCTCAGCTGTCTCTTCTCCAAGCTGAAAAGTCCTAACCTCTTTAGTCTTTCCTCATAGGGGAGCTGTTCCATTCCCTTTATCATTTTGGTCGCCCTTCTCTGTACCTCCTCCATTGCAATTATCTTTTTTGGGATGCGGCGACCAGAATTGTACACAGTATTCAAGGTGCGGTCTCACCATGGCGCGATACAGAGGCAATTTGACATTTTCCGTTTTATTCACCATTCCTTTTCTAAAAATTCCCAACATTCTGTTTGCTTTTTTGACTGCCGCAGTATACTGAACCGACGATTTCAATGTGTTATCCACTATGACGCCTAGATCTCTTTCTTGGGTAGTAGCACCTAATATGGAACCTAACATTGTGTAACTATAGCATGGGTTATTTTTCCCTATATGCATCACCTTGCACTTGTCCACATTAAATTTCATCTGCCATTTTGATGCCCAATTTTCCAGCCTCACAAGGTCTTCCTGCAATTTATCACAATCTGCTTGTGATTTAACTACTCTGAACAATTTTGTATCATCTGCAAATTTGATTACCTCACTTGTCTTATTTCTTTCCAGATCATTTATAAATATATTGAAAAGTAAGGGTCCCAATACAGATCCCTGAGGCACTCCACTGCCCACACCCTTCCACTGAGAAAATTGTCCATTTAATCCTACTGTTTCCTGTCTTTTAGCCAGTTTGTAATCCACGAAAGGACATCGCCACCTATCCCATGACTTTTTATTTTTCCTAGAAGCCTCTCATGAGGAACTTTGTCAAATGCCTTTTGAAAATCCAAGTACACTACATCTACAGGTTCACCTTTATCCACATGTTTATTAACTCCTTCAAAAAAGTGAAGTAGATTTGTGAGGCAAGACTTGCCTTGGGTAAAGCTATGCTGACTTTGTTCCATTAAACCATGTCTTTCTATATGTTCTGTGATTTTGATGTTTAGAATATTTCCACTATTTTTCCTTGCACTGAAGTCAGGCTAACCGGTCTGTAGTTTCCTGGATCGCCGCTGGAGCCCTTTTTAAATATGGGGGTAACATTAGCTATCCTCCAGTCTTCAGGTACAATGGATGATTTTACTGACAGGTTACAAATTTTTACTAATAGGTCTGAAATTTCATTTTTTAGTTGCTTCAGAACTCGGGGGTGTATACCATCCGGTCCAGGTGATTTACTACTCTTAAGTTTGTCAATCAGGTCTACCACAACTTCTAGGTTCACCGTGATTTGGTTCAGTCCATCTGAATCATTACCCATGAAAACCTCGTGAAACAAATCAATAAAATCAAGATATATAAATCATTAATCATAATTATAAAATCTTACAAATAAAATAATTTCAGAACAACTGATGAATAGAATATCCAATAATTAAAGACTCATGCAAATTTTGAAAGCTTTACCAAACACCAATGAAATATTTCAAACAGCAGACACATCACATACTACCCAATAATTAAAATGGTAGTCAATCAAGAAAAATGAACTTAAAAAGCCACCTTTACTTACCCTCTCCAGCAGTTCTCCTAATCCTTTCCCTTGCAGGCCACACCAGAAGCAGCAGTAGCTGCTGAAGCTGTCCTCACAGTCCTCTTCCTTAGGGACCACAACCAGTCTCTTCTCTCTCTCACACACGCACACAAGCACACACATACCAGTCATCTCCCTGATCAGTCTCTCTCACACATACACACGTCACCTCTCTGGCCAGTCTCTCTCAATCACACAATGCTCTCGTTCTCACTTACTTACACACAGGCTTTCAATCACACACATACTCTCTCTATTTCACTTACACACAAGTTCTCAATCACACACATGTTCGATCTCACTTACAAACAGGTTCAATCACACACATGCCCTCTCTCCCAGCCACAAGCATGCTCCATCTCTCTTGCACACATACATTGATACGCACCCTCCCTGACTCACATACACCACACATACAGAAGCACCCTCCCTGTCTCACATACACATTACACTCTCACAGAAGGACTTTGCTTTCAGACTTGCAGCATTTTTCACTATTACTAAAAGTGAAAGTGATGCTCCTAACCGTTAAATAAGAAAACCACATTCCTATCAGAAGGTGAAATGACACCCTTCCTTCAGGTTCTGTCCTCCCAAGGGTCAGCCACCCACACCGTACAGCTTCTCTTGTTTTATGCTTTCAGGCAATAAAGCAAGTGTCTTTCTTCAAACTATCAGTCGTATGATTATTCATGTGGGAGATATAGAACAGAAAGACATCCTTAGTCAGCTTCCCTTTTAAATGGGAAGATTCCAGTCTTAGTCATTTAAAAATATACATTTTCTAAAGGCTTAAAAAAAAAAAAAAAAAAAGCAAAACCGTTTCAGATTGGAACTATTCTAGTTTCATGCTTAAATTATGCTTAAAAAAAACAAAACCCACCTGGCATCAGTATCTTAAATTTGTGATTTTGCTGAGATGAACATTTTAAATACTTTAATTTATTTTTTTGCTTTAGTATTTCTCTCTACTCACTTTGTTAAATTTTATTTTCCAGAAGAGGGATGCTTAAAATTCAGTAATTTCATCTTTCATCCAACTTTTCAAAAGTTGCGCTACCAGCACAAAAGTTGAGGTATATGTATTATCACATTTCATTTTTTTAAACTGGCAGATTCCTTTCTCACATACACATCACATACACCCACACAGAAGCTCCATTCCTTTCTCACATGCACACACACAGAAACAAGATCGGCACAGCCAGTCTAGCTGATCACGTGGCCGAAAAAAGGAAGATCAGTGCAGCCAGAGACCAGGCGCTGAGACTTAGGGGGTGCCACAGCAGGCAGCCAGCCCCCGACTCGCCCTGCCTTCCCCCAGTGCCACCCTCCCGATGCTCCACTGGTGGTCCAGCGGAGGGCCAGGGAGAGATCTGCCGCTCCCGGGGCCTTGGCTGCCACTAACCAAAATGGCACCGGTGGTCACATGGTAGGGGCTAAAGGTCACTGGCGCCATTTTGCTTAGTGGCAGCCGAAGCCCCGGGAGCGGCAGATTGCTCCCAGGCCCCCCCTGGACCCCCCCCCCTGGACCAGCAGGGGGGGGGCGTCGGGAGGGTGGCACTGGGGGGGTGGCAGGGCGAGTCAAGGGCTGGCAGAATTTTGAAAGGGCACTTTTTGCCCTTTCAAAATTCTGCTGCCTGCCAAGGGGCCCCCTAAGTCTGCGCGCCCTAGGCACAGGCCTAGCTCGCCTAGTGGTTCCTCAGGCCCTGCGTCCCGGATGCGTGGGTGCTGCGATAGGGCCTGTTCACCTCGTGCTACCCTCCACAAGTGCTGGCCTGGCTGCTGCCGCTAACCTTCAGCATTCCTGTCGCTCACTACGGCCTTCCTCAGCGTCCTCATCCCTGCAGGCCTTGCAGTGGAGCTCCCGACAGGGCTCTGCGTCTTCAGCCGTCTCGGCCCCATCCCTAGGCACCGCATGGCCGACATCCAGTCTTTTAAAGGGACAAGTGCGAGAAACCCGAGGGAGGCGCGTTCGAATGAAATCACCGGAGACCTGTATATAAGGCAGGGCTCAGTCTCCTGATCCCTGTCTTGGCAATCGGGTCGAAACCGTTGGTGTGTTAGTTTGCCTCGTGTGTTCCAGTGTTCTCCTGTTCCAGTGTCTCCTGTTCCAGCATCTCCTCATTCCAGCGTTCCCTGTGTCTCCATGTGTTCCTGTATCTTTCTCAGGTAGTACCTCTTCGGACTGACCTTTGGTACTGACCTCTGCCTGCCTGACCATTCTTCTGTCCACTGCCTGGATGACCTCTGCCTGCCTGACCATTCTTCTGTCTGCCGCCTGGAACTGACCCTGGTATTGACCCCTGTTTTGGCTGACTTCTCCTGGACTGATACTCTGGCTCTGACCCTTGCACTTCACTCTTCTGGCCTACTGTGACCATCAGACCAACCCGCTTGGAACCTAACCGCGGCTTCCACTTGACTAGACCCGCAGGCGCTGCCTGTCATGTCTGGAGGACCTTCCTGAACTGTTGCCTCCCTGAGGTCTCTGGAGCTTCCAGTTCGGGTCTAGTCCATCCACTCTGCATCAGCCGCGCACCCTTGCTCGTGGTGGGCACACCCCTCCGCTACCTCTCCGGGAGACCACCTGAGGCCCACCTAAGTCTAGGCGGTCCGGGTACCAAAGGGCTCAACCTGCGGAAACCCCGGACTGTTATTGGTGAAGCTCCAGTTAGCCTCTATCTCCTTGTGTGCTCTGCCTCCTGGTGGCTGGCTCTGGATCTGACCAGAGGGCCATACCAATCCCTCACCAGGCCAAGGGTTCACCTCCAGTGCAACAGGTTGCCAAGGCCATGGACTCGGCGGAGTCTCCTGTCTTGTAGGCCATCCCGGTCTTGTCACTCGTGTCCGAGAACAACAACAGATCATGGAAGCACTGGCTTCTTCTGTGGAGAAAATACGTTCCCATTTGGAACAATCTGTCATGGCCAACTCAGGGGGTCTTGCCCACACCTTACCCTCATGGGCACCGCTGGTCCTCCCAGCTCCACTTCATTTTAATGGAGATCCACGCCTTTGTTGAGGCTTCATAAATCAATGTTATATGCAGTTTTCACTGCGACCCTCGCTGTTTCCTGATGAAGCAACTAAGATCACATTCATCCTTTCGCGCCTTGAGGGGAAGGCCCTGGCATGGGCTTCCCCACTTTGGGAGCGTTCCAACACTATCCTTCGCCAGCTTCCTCAGTTCATCTCCGTTTTCCGATGTACCTTCGAGGACCCATGCCGACAGGCGGTCGCTGGCCACCATCTACTCCACCTCCGTCAAGGCTCGCACTTGCTCGCTGAATATACAGTGGAGTTTAGAAAACTAGCTACTGAGTTAGGTTGGCAAGAAGACTGCTTGTGGGCACTCTACCTCGAGGGACTGTCTCCTGCCCTTAAGCATGAACTGGCCGCCCGCGAGATCCCAGCATCTCTGGAAAACTTGATCTCCCTGGTCGGTAGAATTGACTACCGTCTCCAACAACAACATCAGGAAGGAAGGGTTCTCTGATCTCCTGCCCTACGATCATCCTGTGCAGTGACTCCTCCGTTGAAGGCCTTCCCGGCGGCTCCTCAGTCACTGAAGAGTCCATGCAAATCAATCGCGGCCTCTTGACTCCAGAAGAACGTCTCTGATGCAGAAAAGCAGGTCTGTGCTTATACTGCGGCGGTCCCAGACACCTTCTTCAGACTTGCCCTGTGTGTCCAGGAAACTCCAAAGCCTGAGCCTGACGGGGGTCCTGAGCTTGGGCACTACTGTTTCTGGCCCTCAACTATTGCTCCCTATTTGCCTCCTTAGGGAATCACGTTCTTTCGCTACCACCGCCCTCGTGGACACTGGGGCGAGTGGAAATTTTATTATGGAAGATATCATCACGCTTCTCCAGATACCGGTCCAACCACTGGAGGTACCACTCTGTATCACCTTGATTCAGGGAGAGCATCTTCCCAGTCATATCACTCACCATACCATGACCATTCGCCTCACCGTTGGAACCCTCCATAACGAGGAAATCTCTCTCCTGATCCTGAAACGATCCACGCACCCCGTAGTCCTTGGACTTCCCTGGCTCCAGTTACATGCACCCCACTTTGACTGGCAATCCCTGCAACTAACTCAGTGGGGCCCTCAATGTCAAACCCGCTGTTTACGACAAGTGTCTCCATCTGTGACCGTTCTAAACTCTACAACCCTTCCTGGGTTACCTGCCCCATACTCAGAATTCAAAGATGTGTTCTCCAAACAAAACGCAGACATCCTGTCTCCACTCTGAGAGTTTAACTGCCCCATAGAACTTCTACCCGGAACCATGCCTCCCAAAGGCAGACCCTATCCCCTTTCACTTCCTGAGACACAACCAATGTCAGCTATCCCCTTTCACTTCCTGAAACACAAGCAAAGTCAGTACATTAAGGAGAATTTGGATAAAGGATTAATAAGACCCTCTAATTCCTCGGCAGGAGCCAGGTTCTTTCTCGTAAAGAAGAAGGATGGCAGCTTGACCTTGCATAGACTACAGGGGGTTTGAACGCAGTAACTCGTAAGGACCGTTATCCTCTGCCACTTATTAGTGAACTATAACGTGGCCGACGTCCAGTCTTTTAAAGAGACAAGCACGGGAAACCCGAGGGAAGCGCTTTCGGATGACATCACCAGAGCCCTATATATAAGGCAGGGCTCAGTCTCCTGATCCCTGCCTTGGCAATCGGGTCGACACCGTTGGTGTGTTAGTTTGCCTCGTGTGTTCCAGCGTTCTCCTGTTCCAGTGTCTCCTCATTCCAGCATCTCCTCGTTCCAGCGTTCCTTGTGTCTCCGTGTGTTCCTGTATCCTTCTCAGGTAGTGAAAAATAATTACTAGCTGTATAGAATATGTAACAAGTTGATCATGATGTATATTGGAAATAAACTGTATATAGATCTAACTATAGAGATAAGACCTCAGTTTTGGCAAGAGATCTGAATTAACAGAAACTTCTGTGGCCAATAGGTCCAATCATCGGTCTTGTAATCTCTAATATAAATTTATTAATTTTATAAAATTATTTTAATTGTGAACAGTTGCTATAAAGCATACTATCTTTTTGTTTTGATTTTTAATTTTTTAAAATTGACACGAATGAGGCAACAGTGTGGTTAATTTTAGGTAAATTGTTTGAACACTTTTTTCAATTGTTAATGGAATTGATATGAATCATTCAATGTTTCCTCTTGTTTAAAGATTTAAATGAACTGACATACGGCATAACACTTATCTTAATTCAATGAATTTGATGATCAATGAATTTGATGATCACTGGCATTGCAGATAGTTTGTTCACTTTGTGCTGCCGTATAGGGACCCGAAGGGTCTGAAAACCGCCGCCGGGTCCCTATACGGCAGCACAAAGTGAACAAACTATCTGCAATGCCAGTGATCATCAAATTCATTGAATTAAGATAAATGTTATGCCGTATATTAACATTGTCGGGAAAAAGACTTTATGAGAAGAGACGGGGTGAATTATACCGTCCGTCCTGCTATTAATTATAAGACTGAAATTTCAATGTTCAAGTTGCATCACATTTATGGTTGAATAAGATTCCGCCACAAATTTTGAGGCATTCTGAGGCACAAAGCGATTGAATTAGCTTGTAACAGCTTTACCAGCTTATTTTTGTGGTTTACATATTGAGTCATTCAGCAATTAATTTAAGATCATCGAGTTGTTGGAACATTAACATTGTTACTTTACTGGGACAATTGAACATAGTAAGATTACAACTATTTGTTGATGGAGTAAAAGAATCGCTACTTCATCTTCCTAAAGTTACAAAGTTGCCAAACAACAACATCATGTTTTTACTCTTTGAAACGTGTCAGTTCATTTAAATCTTTAAACAAGAGGAAACATTGAATGATTCATATCAATTCCATTAACAATTGAAAAAAGTGTTCAAACAATTTACCTAAAATTAACCACACTGTTGCCTCATTCGTGTCAATTTTAAAAAATTAAAAATCAAAACAAAAAGATAGTATGCTTTATAGCAACTGTTCACAATTAAAATAATTTTATAAAATTAATAAATTTATATTAGAGATTACAAGACCGATGATTGGACCTATTGGCCACAGAAGTTTCTGTTAATTCAGATCTCTTGCCAAAACTGAGGTCTTATCTCTATAGTTAGATCTATATACAGTTTATTTCCAATATACATCATGATCAACTTGTTACATATTCTATACAGCTAGTCATTATTTTTCACACAATTGCATACTAGCTATATCCCTTATTTTGTTGTCCTTCTCAGGTAGTACCTCTTTGGACTGACCTTTGGTACTGACCTCTGTGTGCCTGCCCATTCTCCTGTCCGCCGCTTGGAACTGACCTCTGCCTGCCTGATCATTCTTCTGTCTGCTGTCTGGAACTGACCACTGCCTGCCTGAACATTTTCCTGCCTGCCTTCTGGAACTGACCCTGGTATTGACCCTTGCTTTGGCTGACTTCTCCTGGACTGATACTCTGGCTCTGACCCTTGCGCTTCACTCGGACACTCTCTTCTGACCTACTGTAACCATCAGATCAACCCGCTTGGAAACTAACCGCAGCTTCCACTTGACTAGACCCGCAGGCGCTGCTTGTCATGCCTGGAGGACTTTCCTGAACTGTTGCCTCCCTGAGATCTCTGGAGCTTCCAGTTCAGGTCTAGTCCATCCACTCTGCATCAGCTGCGAACTCTTGCTTGTGGTGGGCACGCCCCTCCACTACCTCTCCGGGAGACCACCTGAGGCCCACCTAAGTCCAGGTGGTCCAGGTACCCAAGGGCTCAACCTGTGGAAACCCCGAACTGTTATTGGTGAAGCTCCAGTTAGCTTCTGTCTCCTTGTGTGCTCCGCCTCCTAGTGGCAGGCACTCTCTGGGTCTGACCAGAGGGCTGTACCAATCCTGCACCAGGCCAAGGGTTCACCTCCAGCGCAACATAGGGGGCATTCCATGAAGTTAGCAAGTAGCATATTTAAGACTAATCGAAGAAAATTCTTTTTCATCAATACACAGTTAAGATCTGGAATTTGTTGCCAGAGGATGTGGTTAGTGCAGTTAGTGTAGCTCGGTTCAAAAAAGGTTTGGATAAGTTCTTGGAGGAGAAGTCCATTAACGGCTATTAACCAAGTTTACTTAGGGAATAGCCACTGCTATTAATTGCATCAGTAGCATGGGATCTTCTTGGTGTTTGGGTAATTGCCAGGTTCTTGTGGCCTGGTTTGGCCTCTGTTGGAAACAGGATGCTGGGCTGACAGACCCTTGGTCTGACCCAGCATGGCAATTTATGTTCTTATGTTTTTGTTGTTTTTAGATGTTTGTAGTTTTATGTTTCCTTGCTGCTTTATTATGGCTTTTGCTGTTTTAAAAATCGTGATTTATTTATGATTCATTTTTTGTTATTTGAAATGTGAATTTTGTAATTCAGCTTTTATTGTGTCTTTGTACAATGCTTTAGGCAGCCTAGACAGGTGGTTTAGAAATATTTTAAATAAATCATTTACTCTACTCTTAAATTTAAGAAACACAGAAACATGATAGCAGAAAAAGACCATAAGGTCTGTCTTGTCTGCCCATTCACAACAATTACTTAGCTCTGTAATCCCTACTAACTATCCAGGGATCCCCTGAGCTTTTCTCCTGCTTTCTTTAATTATATTCACTTGAATTTCTCCACTACTTTTACTGAGAGGCTGTTTTATATATCCACCACTCTCTCTGTAAAGAAATATTTCCTTAGATTACTCCTGAGTCTATCCCTTTTACCCTCCTCCTCCCATGACCCCTTGTTCCAGAGCCTCCTTTCTGTTGGAAGAGTCCTACCTCCTGTGCATTGATACCTTGGATGTTTTAAATTCTTTATCATTTATTTATTTATTTATAATTTTTTCTATACCGATATTCTTTGTTACATCATATCGGTTTACAGTATAATAGGTGGAAATTACATCGAACAGGTCAGGGGAAGGGATAAATAGGAACAAGAATAAGAAAAGTTACAGGAGGTCGGTCAAACATCAAAATTAAATAACAGAAGGAAGTGTAAGTGTCGTATAAGAATACTAATAGTTATAGTTGTAACAAGATTGTAATATAATTATGTACAAGGTTCAGCTAAGTTGTAGCAAGATTAATTACATACAAGGCTCAGATAAGGGAGGCATGTCGAGTAGAGGGGGAGGGGAAGCTGGACTTATTGAGTGTACGCTTGTTTGAAAAGCCATGTTTTTAGATTAGCTCCGAATTTGGAGGGACATGTTTCGAGCCGTAGGTTCGTTGGTAAAGAGTTCCAGAGAGAAGGTCCAGCTATGGAGATGGCGCATTCCCTTGTGGAAGTGAGGTGAGCTTGTTTAAGGGTGGGCACGTGAAGGGTTCCATTATTGGAAGCTCTGGTGAGGCGCTTCGAACGTTTAGATTGGAAAGGTTCTTCGAGCCAACTGGAGTTGTGAAGGTGTAAGGCTTTATGGATTACGGTGAGGGTTTTGAAGACAATACGGGATTGGATAGGGAGCCAGTGCAAGTCTCTGAGAATGGGTGTGATGTGGTCGTATTTACGGGCATTGGATAGGGTTCTCGCTTTTGCGTTCTGCAGCAGTTGTAATGGTTTCATGGTAGTGGAGGGGAGGCCTAGGAAAATCGAGTTGCAGTAGTCAAGTTTTGGGGCAAGGATGGCTTGGATGATGGTGCGGAAGTCACAGTGTTCAGTAGGGGCTTTAGTTTTTTTTATCACCTTGAGTTTGAAATAGCCTTTGAGTATTTTATTGATATGTTTTTTTAGGCTTAATTGCTGATCTATTTGTACCCCAAGATTGCGTGCACATGGTTGCATTAAATGGGCATTAAATGCTGGGTCATTTGTAAGGGTAGGATTGGGGGGAATATGTTGTGAAATGAGGAGCAGTTCTGTTTTTGAGGAGTTGAGGGCAAGATGGAGATTGGTGAGGAGGGTGTTTATGGAGGCGAGGCAGTTTTTCTAGCGTTCGAGGGCATTGGTTAGTGAGTCGCTTATAGGGATAATGATTTGAACATCATCTGCGTAGAGGTAGAATTTGAGGCCCAGATCTGAAAGAAGGTGGCAGAGGGGGGTGATGTAGATATTGAAAAGGGTAGATGAGAGGGAGGATCCTTGGGGAACTCCTTGGGACAGGGCATGGTGGGAGGATTCGGCATTGCCTATCTTGACAGAGTATTCTCTGTTGGAAAGATAAGAGGTGAACCAGCGGAGTGCGTTGCCTGAGAGGCCAATGTCATTTAGGCTGGAGAGGAGTTGAGTGTGGCTTACTGTATCGAATGCAGCAGAAATGTCTAGTAGGGCCAGGATGAAGCATTGTCCTTGGTCCAGGCCTCTGATGAGATGATCAGAGAAGGAGGGTAGCAGAGCTTCTGTATTAAGGTGCTTACGAAAGCCGAATTGAGAAGGATGGAGTAAATTATTTTCTTCAAGGTAGTCGGTTAGTTGGGAGTTGACCACTTTTTCCATTATTTTTGGGATGAATGGGAGGTTGGAGATGGGCCTATAGTTGGCTGGGTCTTGTGGGTCTAGTGAGGGTTTTTTGAGAAGGGGTTTGATGATCACATGCTTGAGGGAATTAGGGACAATGCCTGCAGAGAGGGAGCTGTTGATTATGGTAGCTAAAGGTTTGGCTATGGTATCAGGTATCGTAAGAAGGGCTTTAGTTGGTATGGTGTCTGAGGGGTGGGAGGCATGCTTGTTCTTTTTGAGGATAGAGGCAATTTCAATTGAAGAGGTGAGCTCCAGAGAGTCAAGGGTGGTAGATGAAAGATGAAGGTCCTGTATAAGACGTGGGGGGTTGGGAGGGAATCTAAGAAGGATATTTGAAATTTTGTTGTTGAAATATTGGGCTAGAAGTTCATTTTTGTTCTTAGCTTCGTTGTCAGGAATGACAACAAAGCTTCTCTAGGGTATACATGTTTAGATCTCCATGTCTGTCCCCATATCCTTTATAACGAAGGCTGTTGACCATTTTAGTATCCATTCTTTGGATCATTTCCATCTGGTTTATATCCTTTTGAAGGTGCGGACTCCAGAATTATACCCAGCATTCCAAATGAAATCTCACAGTGACTTATATAGGGCAATATCACCTCCTTGTATTCTCTGACCATTTCGTTCCCTATGCAGCCAAGCATCCTTCTAGCTTTTGATGTTGCCTTATCCACTTTAAGATCTTCAGATTTATTTATGTATATGCCACTTAAACCAGAGCCCTAAGTGGCATACAGATCAATATAGATAAAATTCAGAACATTGAACATATACAGATATGATCACCCCCATATATTGCACCTCTCCCTTGAGTTTCTGCAGCCCAAACGCATGACTCTGCATTTTTTAGCATTGAGTCTTAGTTGTTAGTTTCTAGACCATTCCTAAAACTTCACTAAATCCCTCCTCATTTTATCTACATGTTCACTCTGCATCCGACGCGGTCGGTCGCTGAGTTTACTGGCATCGGTCTTCATAACTCGGAGGTCTGCCGAGTTATTTATTTTTTTATTTTTTATTTAAGAGAAGAAGTTCAGAAAAGCAGTTTTTTCTGCTTTTCTGTACTTCTTTTACCTGCACTCAGCTATTAACGCCTGCTCCAGGCGTGAATGAGTAATAGCCTCATTCATATGCATTTGCATGTGATGAGTGGTATTACATTCACTCTGCATCCGACGCGGGTTATATAGGCGCTAATCCCCCTATTGCATTAGGGAGTGGATTAGCGCCTATTTAACCCGTGTCGGAGTGCGGGTTATACAGTGCGCTCGGCTGAGCGCACTATATAGCATCTGCCCCTTTGAGCGTGCTCAATCCAGATTATAAAGGGGAGCATTGGCCAATCTCAAAAACAAGGAGAATGGCCAACACCTGGGGAGGATCTAAAAATGAAAAACTCTCCCAACAGATGGAAAATATTTGGTTGCAGATTTTGATATCATCCACAAAAAGACAAACCATTCCAGATTAGGGATGTGAATCGTTTTTTGACGATTTAAAATATCGTCCGATATTTTTTAAATTGTCAAAAATCGTTAGAGTGCGATACAATAGAAATTCCGATTTATCGTGAAAAATCGTTAATCAGGTTTGTGTCCACTAACGGGAGTTATTTGGGGGAGGGCGGGAAAACCGGCACACCAAAACAACCCCTAAACCCACCCCGACCCTTTAAAGCTAATCCCTTACCTTCCCCCACCCTCCCAAACCCCCCCAAAACGTTTTGAAATCACCTGGTGGTCCAGTGGAAGTCCCGGGACCGATCGCCCGCTCTCAGGCCATCGGCTGCCACTAATAAAAATGGCGCCGATGGCCCCATAAAAAAAAAACTCACCCCGACCCTTTAAAACTGACCCCTTAGCCTCCTCCACCCTCCCGACCCCCCCCCCCCCCCCCAAAAAAAAACATTTTAAAATTACCTGGTGGTCCAGTGGGGCACCGGGAGCGATCTCCCGCTCTCGGGCCGTCAGCTGCCACTAATAAAAATGGCGCCGATGGCCCTTTGCCCTTACCATGTGACAGGGTATCCGTGCCAATGGCCGGCCCCTGTCACATGGTAGGAGCACTGGATATTTTTACTCAGAAGACTGTAGTTAAATGTTCTTGTTCATGCAAAATCTATTATTATAAATGCATAATTTTTAATTGTGTGTGGCGAGGGTGTGACCCAGGGGGGACGGGGGACTCTAGGTTTTACCTAGGGCACCTAATTCCCTGACCTCGGGTCCCCACAGCCAGCTGGGTTTTCAGGATATCTCACATGAATATGCATGAGATTAATCTGCATGCACTGGAGAACTCAGCAAATACAAATTTATCTCATGATATTATTCTTTATGGATATCCTGAAAACCCAACTGTCCCTGGACAGGTTTGGGAAGCTCTGTACTAGGCTGTCAGATGTATTTCAGTCAGTCTTAACAAACTGTGCCATGTTCATGAACTTCCTTTACTTTTTCAGTGCAAGGTTTTCCTACACATTTATTATACTTTGCTCATATAATGAAATATAAAGTGACCTTTGCTTACCTGTGGCCCTGCAAGGAGCACACTGAGACCCCAAGCTAAGCCAAGCATGTTCCTACCAATCCTAGAGTTGCTTTTTGCCATGAGGGGTCTGGTGATAGCGAGACAGCGATCCAAGCTGATCACCACCACCATAAAAGCAGGGGCATACATAGAGAAGAGCTTCAGGAAGCTGAGGACCTTGCACAGGAGCTCTCCTGCATACCACTGGACTGTAAGGTTCCAAATGCCGTCCAGGGGCATGATCACTAGCGTCTCTAGCAGGTTGGCCAGCATTAGATGCTTTAGCAGTGTCTTCATCCTGGAGGACCTTTTACTCTGCTCCTGACCCATTCTTCGCCGGAGCTTCAACAGGAAGGATGTATTTAGGATTGCTGAAACCAGGAGAAAGAAGAAAGTGGCTGTAGCTCGGATCTTGCCTGAGATGGTCAGGGTGGGCAGGGCGGCATGCCCTTGTGTCTGAAGAAAACTGCTGTTGGCAGCCCAGCAGCAGTTTTTGTCCTGTTCAGGGTTAAAGACACTTGCCATGGTTAAACAGGAGCTCTGAGCAAATGGTTCTTGATGTTTTTGCAAAGTTGCTGATATGCTAATACCTGCACTTAAAGCTCTTCACCTAAGTGACAGAGTTGTCCTTGATTTTCTGTTTCTCTTTTTTCTTACGTCAGCTGATGTTTCCAGGATACGGTGGGATGTTACCTTTAAATATCAAGGTGAACTTTTTTTTTTTTATCTAGAACAAATAATTCTGAACGCTTACTTGGGGGTGAAAATGAAGCAAAGTGCCATGCCTGAGCAAATGATCTCTGATATCCATTTAAATATTGTATAACTGACTGCAGTATAGTTTTATAGAGCCTTTCATATACTATCCTGAATGTATACCTTAGTGGAAAACTTTACAGAAAACCAGGAATTTTCTGCACCATTTCAATTACAATTACCAAAAAAAAATATAAATAAATAAAAAGGAACACATTGAGAAATGAACAGCCTGTTTTACACAATTTTAGAATGAATGATATACTCCTGCAAAGGTAGAGACAGACTTTCATAAGCTGACCTCCAAAATCCTTAGTCCAGTCCTCCATTCTAATTCACAGATTCTCCCACTAAGTTTGGCCCCTCGAGGTAGAGGGGTGATGATGGGCATCAAGGTAGCCCGGTTGGGACCTATACCTGCAAAATGACCTGAGCTTTGCTGAACACAACTAATGGTGTAACCCCCTCTTGGTTTGAGGTCCCTCCCCCATCCACACTCATTGTCTCAGACCTCTCACTCTTATCACAAATTCTGAGAAGCTGGGGGTCCAACTGGCTCTTTTTAGCAGTACTCACTCTTGTAGGTCTCTTCACCATTTCTAAAGCAGGAGGTAATAAAACAGGCAGTAGAATGGGAGTGGTGGTCAAATGAAAAATGTTTACTGCAACTTATAGAATAAAATCCACACAAGAATGGCAAAAATCATCATCAGGAGCAAAAAGAATGATAACCCTAGTATTGCAGTCTCCTTATCTATCTTCAAACTTGAATCAGTATCCAAATCCCTTCCCAGTGATAGAAAAGAAAAATTCACTTTGCCAAAAAAATATAGGCAGGGAGGCCGTGGTGGAATAATATCTCCCACCTTCTCAAAGTGAAACAAAAGTTCTCAAAACTCCTGGGACTCCCCTATCACCACTACTTTTACTGGGCAGTACCCTGACCCTGATGACTGTGCTTTTAATAGGCACAGAGCACAGGAGCCAAAAACCAGTTCCCTCAGCCAGGGGAGGGGGGGTTGTCCTTCTGAGCAGGAAGCTGGTCCACAAAAAAACCCAATTTTCTCAAAGTCAAAAAATCCTGTCTGTTCCTTACCTCCTCAAGACAGAACCTTTCATGAAGGCTCTAGCCGGGCTTCTATGCTGGAAAAATCCCACTGTTGCAGGGTGTAGAGGCTTTACAGGGAGCCATCAAAAAACTCCACTTCCCTCCAAAACAGAATCTAACTCCGATCAAAGAAAACCTCCACCACACTTTGGGGCCGATGCAATATAAAGGGCTGAAAGTGGGCGCTGAAAAATCAGCACCCGCTTTCTTAATGTGCGCATGGCGCCCGCAAGGGGGACGCCATGCCATACCCAAATTAGGGGGTCGCGACCCCGCCGCGGCTGCCAGTAATGAAAACGGTCGCTGAGTTTACCGGTGTCAGTCTTCATAACTCGGAGGTCTGCTGAGTTATTTATTTATTCATTTTTTACTTAAGAGAAGAAGTTCAGAAAAGCTGTTTTTTCTGTTTTTCTGTACTTGTTTTACCTGCGCTCAGCTATTAACGCCTGCTCCAGGCAGGTGTTAATAGCTGAGCGATAAATGAGCATCTGAGATGCGCATTTATTTTATTGCATGCGGAGTGAATGAGTAATAGCCTCATTCACATGCATTTGCATGTGATGAGTGCTATCGCATTCACTCCGTGTCGGGCGCACGTTAAATAGGCGTTAATCCCCCTATTGCATTAGGGAGTGGATTAGCGCCTATTTAACCCGCGTCGGAGTGCGGGTTATACAGTGTGCTCGGCTGAGCGCACTATATAGCATCTGCCCCTTTGAGTGTGCTCAATCCAGATTATAAAGGGGAGCATTGGCCAATCCCAAAAACAAGGAGAATGGCCAACACCTGGGGAGGATCTAAAAATGAAAAACTCTCCCAACAGATGGAAAATATTTGGTAAACTTGTGAAGCAACAGTTACAATGGTAAGAAGAGAGAAGAATGGTGCTATTTGTCAACTACTACTCATAGGCCTTGATTCACCCATACATTTCCATCAAAAAATGTTTGCTGTCTTGGGTGAATATATTTAATGGTCTATGTACTGAAAAACACACTAGAAAAACTTCATTATGCATGTTAGAATAGCTTTTAATGGGCAGTGCACAGATTTATTTGTGTGTGCCTGTTAAATGCTGCACGTATAAGAAACGTGCAAAATTAAAGGAAAATTCTCAAGCATTTCGTGGGTACAAATTAACACTTGAGCGTATAGAATAATATATATGCAAGTGCATATTATTTTAAAAACCGCAACATACATGCTTAAATCAGGGTCCGCGAGCAAATTTATATGTATAAAAAAGGACCGTTCTGGGGAGGAGCCAATACTTATGCTAGCAAGTAAGTCGCTATTTTACATCCCGTCAAAATGATACGTTTAAGTATTTTACATGTGCATATTTAATCCTGCTCTGTATCTGGTGCACATGACTGAAAACATCTTAAAAGTGAAAAAATGACTGAGTAGGGGGTCTGGGTGAAATGAGGAGACTTCATGAGCTATAGATGGACTGGGTGAACTTGTGGTCTAATTCAGTGGTTCTCAACCTTTTTTCGGCTGGGACACGCCTGACAGATGGTTCTCACATGCATGACACATTGAACATGTGACCATCATGGGGCTATATGTAAACATACACTCTGCATCCACAGGAACCCCCCATGACCCCAAACAATGGGTCAGAGAAGAACTAGGGCATTACCCGTACAACTCACCATACAAAAAAGATATTCTGGTTCTGATGACAACATCTCAGTACAAGCAAAACAAACTCCCTTTACTACTAGGCACAAGAGCCCTCCTTATGAAAAGACAGTAATTTCCCACTAATGCATATCCTATTGAGAAAACACAACAAATAAGATTGATACAAATGCCTACATGCTAGTAAAATTCCTCACCTCAGTCACACACAAAGCTGACCTTTACCACGGACAGAAGGACCACAAATTATAAATAAGGAGACAGAAACTGGAATGGAAAACTAAAAAAGCCACTCTACATGCAGTGCAAATCTGGAGAAATGAAAGGAGAAATATAGCACCTAACACAGTCCCAGGATCTGCAATAATGCACACAAATTAATCCGCACAAAGTTACACCTGCATTATGGAACACACTCAAACAGTAACAACCCTATCTATGAAAAGGCAACATTACAAATATTAAACTAGGCCCTAAACCCTAATACATTGCCTATTAGGAAAACAGAACAAGCCAAGCTGCTATAGATCCTCACAAATAAATAATTGTAGAACTATATTAATAAATGTTTCAAAACAGCTGATGAACAAAATAACATCCAAAAATTAAAAACTCATAAAAATTATTAAAAAACTGTCCAAATACCAATTAAATATTTCAAAACAGACACATTATATAATAACCAATAATTAAAATGGCAGTCAATCAAGAAAAATAAACTTAAAAAGACACCTTTACTTACCATCTCCAGCAACTCTCCTACTCCTTTCTCTTGCAGGCCAAAAGCACAGACCAGAAGCAGCAGCGGCTGCTGAAGCTTTGTCCTCACGATCCTCTTCTTAGGGCCTTCTTCGCTGCCACGTGGACAAACTCCCTTGGCGGCCTCGCTTCGACACTGCCACTCCTCCCAACACCCCACCCCCAGCCTATACTATATCCCTTCTTCCTGCCTCACTGGCCAATCAGAGGCTTCCTCCCTTCTTCCTACTCCCACTGGCAGGTAGAAGGGAGGAGGTTTCCGATTGGTCTGCGCAGGAGCACCTTCAAATGCCATTATTATTGCCGGTAGTTCTTTATCCCCAATGTCGTAGTTCTTCTCTGCTGGTGAAAAACATTGGGAAAAGAAAGAACATGGGTGCAAGATCTTAGAATCACTGGTCTGGCTTAGCACGGCTCATACGCCTACATCCGAGGCATCGACTTCCACGATGAAGGGTCATGTAGAGTCCAGATGGCGGAGACATGGTTTGCTTGAGAAGGCGTCTTTTAACTTTTGAAATACTGTCACAGCTTTCATAGACCAAGTGGCAACGTTGGCTCCCTTCTTAGTCATCGCTGTTAATGGAACAGTCAATGAAGAGTAATCTTTGATGAACGTCCTGTAATAGTTGGTAAATCCCAAAAATCGTCTTAGAGCTTTTAGGCCAGTGGATTGTGTCCATTTTTTAATACTATCCAGCTTCTGAGGGTCCTTCTGGAAACCTTTGTTTGAGACAATGTACCCTAAGAAGGGCATGGATTCCTTGTGGAATTTGTATTTAGTCAATTTGGCATACAAGCGGTTCTCACAAAGTCTCTGCAGACCTCTTTTGACATCTTCCTGATGGGATTGCAGGTCTTGGGAAAATATCAAGATGTCGTCTAAGTAGACAATGACACATTGGTAGAGTAGATCACGCAGAATATCGTTCATCATGTTTTGGAAGACAGCCGGGGCATTGCACAAGCCGAAAGGCATCAGCAGATATTCAAAGTGCCCATCCCGGGTATTTTTTTTTTAAATTATTTATTTATTGAACTTTTCAATGATATACAAAAAGTTAACTTTTGCATTGAAATACAGAGCAATAAAAAGAAAAATAGTGAAATTTCTCCACAAAACTTAGAAAGTAACGATTGAAAAATGAATATTCTCTTGTTACATAGGAAACAATGAGGGGGTTTTTATACTTATAAGGAGTCATAAAGGAAATAAAAATAATTAAACCATTCATTAACGTCCTATATCATACCCCAATAATTACTATCTACTCCTTTCATGTTGCACTAGGTTGTCTCCTCCCATCCAAAAAGGTCCTAAGTTGGTCAGGAAAAAAGAAAATATATGTATTTCTGGACAGTTTAACTATGCACTTGCACGGATAGCGCAGTAAAAAACTGGCTCCAAGTGCTTGGGTTTCAGATCTCATTAATAAAAAGGCCTTTCTACGCTGCTGCGTAGCTTTAGCTAAATCTGGATAGACCTGTACAGGGGCTCCACAATACAATTCGGTTATATTTCTAAAGTAACTTCATTATCTTTGAGACACTAACTTCATCATAAAATGAAACAAAAAGAACAGCTCTGTCTACAATTTCAGGAGATGAATTTTCCAAGTAATCTGTTAGATTTTGCATATCCAACCTTTGAAGATTTGGTATTGCTGAGACAGGGTTATTTCTTTTTGGTAGAAAAAACAATTTTTTAATCGCTGGTATCTCATCTTGAGGAATCTTTAATGTCTCCATTACGTATTTTTTAAAAGTCAATATAGGGATTTCTCCCATAACAATTGGGAAATTCAGTAGCCTAATGTTATTGTGCCTCATATAGTTCTCTATTGATTCCAATCTCCTTGACATATTTGTCCTTTCTGCTAATAAATTGGCATTAATACTTTGGAGGCTATTTAATTCAGCGTTGATTTTCTGAAATGACTGTTCATACTGCTGAAATCTTTTTTGATTCTCCTGTTCTTGTATCCCAGATTTAGCAACAATCTCGTCCAATTTTTGGGCCTGAATGTCTAGTTGGCCAGACATCCTCACCATGAAGTCCCAGATTGTATCTAGGGTTACTACCGCTGGCTTGATACATTGCTGTAAGAGTGTTAACCTTACCCCACTTCCAGCAGGCCAGCTACCTCCCCCAGTTGTTATATGGGTGGTCTCTCCTACTGCATTTGTTCCACCTTGCAGTGAAGCAAATTCCTGGGTTATTGGTTCATCTCCAGGCAGGACTGTGTCTTCTGGGCCACCTAACCCAGCATTATTAGTATTCCCTAATATAGCCGTGGTTCCTCCGACTGAGTCCTGCGGCAAAGCTCTCAGCGGTGTCTTAGGAGTTTGAGGGCTCAACGAAATTTCCCCTGGTGAGTAAAGCGCTCCTCTCGCCTGCTCTCCAATGGGGGTTGAGACACTCGTTGAGGGTAGAGAAGAGGCAAAATCAGATATTAATCGCTGTCCTGTTGGGAGGTCCGAGTCAGGTGGAAATACTCGGACCTTCCCTTTCCTCTTATGGGGCATTGTTATGAGGGTAAATTTTCAACTTAAATATTAGGAAAAACAGTGCGAAGAGTTACCTCTCTGGACGTCTTGATTTCCCCCCTCGTGACTGAAGGACTGGGTTCCGAGCAGCGAGCCTCCTCCTTCCTTCTCCGTACTAAGCCGGACAAAGTCGCGCCGGCGGCGGTGGTGTGCCGCTAGTCCGCGGGTTTTGTATCGCGTTGGGGCTCCTCCCTGCTGCGTCGTGGCGTCCTGGTTGGGGGAGGTGTTCCGGCTCCAGCGGCTTCAGCGAACCCCACTCCTTCAGCGGTCTCTTACCGCTAGTCCGTGGGTTTTGTATCGCGTTAGGGCTCCTCCCTGCTGCGTCGTGGCGTCCTGGTTGGGGGAGGTGTTCCGGCTCCAGCGGCTTCAGCGAACCCCACTCCTTCAGCCCCCATCCCGGGTATTAAAAGCCATCTTCCATTCATCGCCAGAGCGGATGCGAACTAAATTATATGCTCCTTTGAGGTCAAGCTTGGAGAATATCTTGGCTCCCTGTAACCTGTCGAATAGCTCTGAGATGAGTGGTAAGGGGTAGCGATCCTTTACGGTTATCTCATTCAGACCTCTGTAATCAATGCATGGATGTAATGTTCTGTCATTCTTCCCCACGAAGAAGAAGCCTGCCCTGGCAGGAGACTTGGAAGGTCTTATGAAGCCTTTCTGGAGATTCTCCTGGGTGTACTCTGACATCGCTTTATTCTCTACTACGGAGAGAGGGTAAACCCTTCCTTTGGGTGGTTCTGTATTAGGCTTCAAATTGATGGTGCAGTCGTATGATCTGTGTGGAGGCAATACATCAGCGACTTCTTTAGAGAATACATCTTGAAAAGATGCATATTGAGGCGGCAACCCAGGCAACAACGGGGTAGTTGGCATGCAGGGTATTGGAGAGACTTCCATCAAGCATTTGCCATGGCAATCTGGACCCCAATGTGAAAGCTTCAAAGTGGCCCAGTTAAAAACATAAGAACATGCCATACTGGGTCAGACCAAGGGTCCATCAAGCCCAGCATCCTGTTTCCAACAGTGGCCAATCCAGGCCATAAGAACCTGACAAGTACCCAAAAACTAAGTCTATTCCATGTTACCATTGCTAGTAATAGCAGTTGAATTGTGGCATATGATTCTGCAGCCACGGTAGCCCAAGTACCAAAGGGTGCATGGCCTTCGCTAGCACAAAGAAGGAAATAGTCTCTGAGGACAGAAGTAGCGGAGACGTCATGGTAGTGGTGGGGATCCGCAAATGTTGCACAAGTTGTTTCAAAATGAAATTTCTCCTTGCCCCAGAATCCACTAAGGCAAGGGTCTGGTATTCTAGAGGTCCGCAGATTAAAGATACTGGAAGAGAGAGTGGAGGAGAGGGTGCAGTTAGACCTAAGAAGAGTCCTCCCTCAGGACTTAGGTCTGCCAGTTTCCCAGACATATAGGGCATATTTGTACAGCATGACCAGCTTGTCCACAATACATGCATAGTCCCAACCTCTTTCGCATTCATCTCTCTTTAGAAGTCAATGGCTGCGGCTGTTGTGGCTGTTGCGACCGTCGCTACCCGATGTCTCCACTCTGCCCACCTTACCTCTTTTGCGACTCCCTCTTTGGTTGATGGAAGTTTGGCTGCCGCGGCGTCATCTTGCCGACCTCCTCCGGCGTTCCCGGACCGGCTAGATGCTGCCTTCCGCCATGCTCTCCTGAAGCCTAAGGGCGCGCGTGCGGTGCGGCCCCGACTCAAGTACCAGCTGTGGCGCGAACCTCAGGGGCGTCCCCCTGAGATGACGTCATCCTCACCGGATACTTAAGGTCTTTGTTTTTGCTAGCTATTGGAGTTAGCAAGGGCTTCCTCCAGGTATCGCTGCGGATGGGATTCGCTCTCTGCATACCTTACTACTCTGCCTCCTCGGACTTTACCAGGGGTACCCGCTCCTCGGGGGCCTCGCTCTCTCTCTTGCTTTTCAGGTCGCAGTCTGGAACCGGTACTCGCTCCTCGAGGGCCCACGTTCCCGGACCTGCTACCAAATACTACTTCTGCCAGGAAGTCATCGCTGCCTACAACACCAGCGAGTTACCATCTCTCTCTCAGAGCTTTCCCTGTAACCAGGTACTCGCTCCTAGAGGGCCTACTTCATTCCAGCCTCTGGGCTGCTTCAAGAGACTATTATGTGAGTGTTACCATCAAGGTTCTGTTCCTGAACTCTGCATACTCTGCCTACTCACTATATTCAGTTTCTCTACAGCTCAGCCATCCGGGGATCGCTGTTCCAGTGCTTGAGGGACTACAGCCCAGCCGAGCTCTTCCAGCTCACTACTGCCACCTCTGGTGGTTCTCTATACAGTTTAATAAAAGATCTAGTGTGTGTCTGTCTCCCAACTCTGAGCCTGACCGGTGGCCCCTCTCGGGATCTTCACCCGGGGGCGTGGTCATCTGCCACCGGCCCAAGGATCCACCCACAATTTTCACAAATAATAACAGATTGCTAACTCCATGGATCCGGCACAGCACAATGCCTTACAGGCCATACCGGGCCTGGCCCTGCGCATTTCGGAGTAGCAAGACGCCTTGGAGAAACTTACTTCAGCATTCCATCAGTTACACACACAGAAGGTTCAAGGCACAGCTTCCAGCCATGAAGGTCAGTTACAGGAGGTAACTTTAAAGACTGCTGCACCACTGGCGGCTCCAATTCGTTTTTACGGATAAAACTAGAAGACCCGGGTGTTTTTTAAACCAGTGCTGCATGCATTTTGCCTTCAGCCATCTTTATTTCCTATGGCTCTCTCCAAGACTACCTACATCCTTTCATACCTGGATGGTAGGGCTTTGTCTTGGGCATCTACCTTGTGGGAACGCAAGGACCTCATTTTGCAGGACATAGAAGGATTTATGGACTTATTTAAATCCATTTTTGATGACCCTGCTTGAACTTCTGTCACTGGTTCTGCTTTGGTTGAATTGAAGCAAGGCAACAGATCATTGGCTGAATTTGCCATAGAGTTTAAAACTCTTGCGGCGGAACTCTGCTGGGACCCCAAATGTCTCAAGACTCTCTTTTTCAGAGGCCTGGATAACCGTTTAAAGGATGAGCTGGCTGCTCTGAAACACCTGACTCGCTGAACGAATTAGTAGCCTTGGCCACTCGGATTGATCACCGGCTTCGGGACAAGGTGAAGGAACTCCGGCCTAAGGTGGTACCTGGGTTGAAACAGACTAGTGCTATACCTGCACCTTGGATGGTTCCAGTAATCCCTGCTGCTGATAAAGAAGAACCGATGCAACTTGGTCATGGATGTTTGACTTCCAAAGAGAGAAGACTTCGGAAGAGGTGCAGCCTTTGCATGTACTGTGGTCAGCCCGGCCACGATATCTCTACATGTTCCAATCGTCCGGAAAATGGACAGGCCTAAGTCCTGCAGGAGGACTGTTCATAGGCCTCACTACACCCTCTCCTCCGCTCTCTCTCCCAGTCTCCTTGACCTGTGGACCAGTCACAGTTCAGACTCCTGCCCTGGTGGATTCAGGAGCAGGAGGCAACTTCATTCTCAGACGTCTAGTGGAATACTTGAGGATTTCCCTTCATCAAGTTGAAAGATCCACTACTGTTATCCTCCATTCATGGAGAGCCCTTATCGGGTGACGTGACTTGCCAAACCGTACCAGTTACTCTCCGTACTGGAGCTCTCCATACGGAATCGCTCTCCTTCTTTGTACTGGAAAGGGCCAATCACCCTATCGTCCTGGGGTTACCCTGGTTGAAAGTGCACCAACCCCAATTTGACTGGGCATCCTTGGATCTTTCCCCCTGGGGCCCAGAATGTCACGGGAGGTGCCTTAAGGAAATCTCGCCTATCAATTGCATGCCTACGACTCCAGTGATGCCAGGACTGCTGCCCCAATATTCATCCTTTGGGGATGTATTTTCCAAAGAAGCGGCTGATATTTTTCCTCCACATAGGCCTAATGACTGTGCCATAAGACTGAAGCCCAATGCTGAGCCACCAAAAGGACAGGTGTACCCTCTCTCAGCCACTGAGAATAAAGCAATGTCGGAATACATTGAAGAAAATCTCCACAAGGGCTTTATCAGACCATCAAAGTCACCAGCCGGGGCAGGCTTTTTCTTTGTGGGGAAGAAGGACGGTACCCTATGTCCATGAATCGATTACCGAGGTCTAAACGAAATCACGATCAAAGACCGTTACCCCTTGCCGTTAATCTCGGAGCTGTTTGACTGGCTGCAAGGGGCCAAGATATTTTCAAAGCTCGACCTGAAGGGGGCCTACAACCTCATTCATATTTGGAAAACAGCCTTCAACACGCGAGACGGCCACTTCGAGTATCTAGTAATGCCGTTCGGGCTGTGCAATACACCCGCCATTTTCCAAAATATGATGAACAACATCTTGTGGGATCTGCTGTACAAGAATGTTGTGGTCTACCTGGACGACGTATTAATCTTCTCCCAGGATTTGGACACCCACATTGCAGATGTCAAGCAAGTACTCCACCGTCTTCGCGAACACCGGCTGTATGTCAAACTCTCTAAGTGTGAATTTCACAAAGACTCAGTGCCTTTTCTTGACTACATAGTGTCGAAAGAAGGCTTCCAAATGGACCCTCCCAAATTTGAAAGTATCAAGAATTGGTCCCAACCTACCAGCCTGAAGGCTTTAAGGAGATTCCTGGGGTTCACCAACTATTATTGAAGCTTTATAAAGAACTATTCTTCTTTAACCGTACCCTTGACTGCGATGACTCGCAAGGGTGCCAATGCTTCAAAATGGTCAGCGGAGGCCATTTCCGCGTTTGAGAAATTGAAGACTGCCTTCTCCACAGTACTGTGCTTGCAGCATCCAGACCCCAACAAGCCCTTTATCGTCGAAGTTGATGCTTCAGATGTGGGTGTAGGGGCTGTGTTGAGCCAAACAGGAGACTCGAAAGCCTTACGTCCCTGTTCCTTCTTCTCACGAAGATTTTCTCCAGCCAGGAAAAACTATGGGAACGGCGATAAAGAGCTCTTGGCAATAAAGCTTGCATTCGAGGAATGGCGGCCTTGGCTCGAAGGCGCTCAACATCAAATAACCGTATTCACGGATCATAAAAATCTAGAGTATCTCCGCCACGCACAACATCTGAATTACAGACAGGCCAGATGGTCCTTATTTTTTAATCGTTTTGATTTTGTGTTGAAGTTCCGCCCTGGAAATAGAGGGTCTTCTCCACAGTACCGTGCTTGCGGCATCCAGACCCCAACCATCCAGACCCCAACTCTGCATACTCTGCCTACTCACTATATTCAGTTTCTCTACAGCTCAGCCATCCAGGGATCGCTGTTCCAGTGCCTGAGGGACTACAGCCTAGCTGGGCTCTTCCAGCTCACTACTGCCACCTCTGGTGGTTCTCTATACAGTTTAATAAAAGATCTAGTGTGTGTCTGTCTCCCAACTCTGAGCCTGACCGGTGGCCCCTCTCGGGATCTTCACCCGGGGGCGTGGTCATCTGCCACCACCCACAATTTTCTCAAATAATAACAGAGGCCCAATTGCATTGGTTCTTCTTCGCCAGCAACAGGATCTGGGGTATAGGCCTAGGTACAGACTTGACTCGAGTCTCTTCCTGAAGTGGTCTTCTGAGACTCTTAACCTCTTGAACCTTGTCGTGAAGTCGGCGATCAATCCTAGTTGCCAACTTCATCAGTTCTGCTAAGGTTTCAGGCATCTCTCGAGCCGCCAGCTCATCTTTCAACCGGGAGTTCAGGCCTTCAAAGAAGAGGGTTTTCAAGCTTCTAGGGACCCAATGTAATTCATAAGCCAACGTCTTGAATTCAATGGTGAAGTCTGTTAAAGGTCTATTTCCTTGTTTTAGATGAACCAAAGTTGATCCTGCTATCGAGTATCAGGCAGGGTCATCAAATACTGATTTGAACAGTTCAAGAAACCTGGCAAGATCTTCAGAATAGGGTCATTTTGCTCCCACAGCGGTGAGGCCCAAGCCAACGCTCTTCCGTCCAGATACGACAGGCTATAGGTGGTCTTGGCATACGCTGTAGGAAAATGGTTAGGTTGCAGAGAAAAGTGCATGCAACATTGATTGATATATCCTCTACATTTCCAAACTTCCCCCAAGAAGTGTGTTGAAGCAGATAGAGGTATTGTAGTCTTGACCGTCACTTCTGGCGATGCAACTTCTTTACCTGCGGTAGTTGGTGTATTCATTTGTGCGTGTAACTGGTTAAAGGCAACCGTCAGGTTTCCAATGAATTCTGTGGTTCGGAGATTCGCTGGGCCAGGCCCAGAATGGCCTACAAGGCGGTGAGCTGAGCCGAGTCCATGGAGTTAGCAATCTGTTATGGTTTTGAGGTGTTGGAGTGGATTCTTGGGTACTGCGGAGTTGGTCACTCCCACGGGGAGGAGCCCCATGAGGAATCACAGTACTAGGCTAGACTCTATACATGCAGACACAGAGCATTGGTATTTATTATACAGCTTGGTGGTACTGCCCAGGAGGTGGCAGCAGTGAGATAACCCATTAGAAGTAGTCTAGGGGTCCTCGGCAGAGGGGACCAGTCCCACACTTGAGTAAATGGTAGGCAGCGTAGGGTAGTAGAGGAAGTCCCGGATGCAGGCTCCCAGCGCTGAGCTGAAGGTGAAACAGACTGATAAGGTTAGATTACTCACAGAGGTAGATAGCTGTATTGATGCAAATCCTGGCAGGCAGAAGTAGGTGAATTGTAGGCACCAAGGCAGGGAGAGCAGGCCCTCGAGGAGTGAGTACCCGGTATCCCAGATAGGCACCTGAAAAAAAACCACAAGGGCCCCCGAGGAGCGGGTACCCAGGTTAGAGATGAATGGTCCCGGAGGGCAGAGAGAGCTTCCAGCGGCAGAGCAGCTTAGACCGGAGGCATTCCAATCCTTGCTAACTCAGTTTGTTAGCAAATGAAGAGCAGGCTAAATACCCGGATGGCGAGACGTCACTCGAGGGGGACGCCCCTGAGGTTCCCGCCATGATGTGGATAAAGACGTGGGTGGCATGCGTGAGCGCACCCTAGGAGGCCCTCAGTAGAAACATGGCAAACACCGTCGCCATTGCCGTTCCAGGGACGCCGGAGAGAGCGGCATGAAGACGTGGCAGCAGCCATCTTCCCAAGGCTTGAGGAGAGAGAAAGAAGAAAGGTGAGGCACAGAATTCGAAGCCGACTGAGACTGACAGACGCAACAAACAATACCCCGGAAGCCAGGGGAAATCAGTTAGCAGATGAGGCAGCCAAAGAAGCGGCCTTACAAGATACATGCAAAGATTACACAAGTCTGTATACATTGATACCAACCTTAGCCCCAATCAAGACTGTACCAAAGTTTAGCCCAAAAGAACAGGCTGAACTCACTGAGATGGGGGCAGTTCAGAATGAAGCAGGGGCCTGTCTTCTCCCCGACGGATGCAGATGCTAAATAAGCCATTGGTAAAGGAAATTATGGCAATCCTCCACCAGAGGAGCCATTGGGGAGCTTAAGCTCTTTGTGACACGGTCCTTAGGAAATAAGGTTGCATAGGTATTTACACTGTGGCTAAACAAATATGTGAGAGGTGCTCCATATGTCAGAAAATTAACAGGAAAATTTTGAGGAGAGCAGCTCCAGAGGGGAGGGATCCAGGTTTAAGGCCCTTTCAGAGTTATTAAAATAGATTTCACTGAACTACCCCCATCCAAGCAACTCAAATTCCTTTTAGTAATTGTAGAACACCTCATTGGATGGGTTGAAGCTTTTCCTATGACATCATCTACGGCTCAGGGGGTTATGAAAGTATTCTTGGAACAAATAATCCCAAGATATGGGCTAGTCGAACACATCGATTCAGACCAGGGGAGCCACTTCACCTTCTAGGTCCTACAAGGAGTAATGGAGGGATTGGGGCTCAACTAGCACTTTCATATTCCCTGGCATCCACAATCTTCTGGGAGAGTAGAGACAATGAATCAAACCCTGAAACAACAAATCTCCAAAATTATTTTTATTTTATTTATTTATTTAGAATCTTTTAATATACCGATGCTCAAGATAAATATCTTATCGTACCTGTTTACAGCATAACAAGGGATAATCAAACGAGTAGGAGGAAGTTACAAAAAACAGGGTGTTTATGTTAGAAACCAGGATTCCCTGGACTAAATGCTTATCCCTGGCATTGCTACAGGTAAGGACCCACCCCAGGAAGGATGTGGGAGTATCCCCCTATGAGATGATGTTTCGATTGCCCTACCTGGGGGGAGCGGGGGAAATACCAGTGTTTGAAACAAAGGAACTATTTCTAAAGAATTATATACTGGCACTGTCTTCTTCTTTATCTCATTTAAGGGAGAAGGGGCTTTTGGCTCAAACCCCTCCGCTGGACTTTGTAGTACACCAGTTCTGGCCCGGAGACTGCGTGTTGATAAAAGTGTGGAAGGAGTCTAAGTTACAGCCAAAGTGTAACTTAGACTGTAACATTTTGTGCCATTTTGCGCAAAATGGCGCCGACCGTACGGCAACACGATTCGACTGCAGGAGGTCGTTCCGGACCCCCGCTGGACTTTTGGCAAGTCTTGTGGGGGTCAGGAGGCCTCCCCAAGCTGGCCAAAAGTCCCTGGGGGTCCAGCGGGGGTCCGGAACGACCTCCTGCAGTCGAATCGTTTTTCCGTACGGAAAAACGATTCGCGGTAGGAGATCGTTCCGGACCCCCGCTGGACTTTTGGCAAGTCTTGTGGGGGTCAGGAGGCCCCCCCAAGCTGGCCAAAAGTCCCTGGGGGTCCAGCGGGGGTCCGGGAGCGATCTCCTACGCTCCTGCCGTCAGGGGACAAAAAAAACAAAATGGCGCCGGCGCTACCTTTGCCCTGGTCAAAGGTAGCGCCGGCGCCATTTCTACAACGCACGGAGGTCCGAGAGTAAAAGATCACACCGGGACCCTTCCTCTGGACCCCAGGTAATTTAAGGCATTTTGGGGGGGTTCGGGAGGGTGGGGGATTTATTTTAAAGGATCGGGGTGGGTTTTAGGGTTGTTTTAGTGTGCCGGTTTTCCCGCCCTCCCCCTTCCCCTCCCCCTTCCCCCGATTTATGATTTTTTGACGATAAATCGGGGGAATTGTTATTGTATCGTGGCTCTAACGATTTTTGACGATTTAAAATATATCGGACGATATTTTAAATCGTCAAAAAACGATTCACATCCCTAGTAGAGAGAGATAAGAGAGAGGGGTAGTGAGGAGCTGCAGAGTGAGTACACTTGTAGGTAAGTAAGAGGAGCTTGAACTGTATGTAGGAATATAAACATTCTAGCTCACTGTTAAATTCTCTAGGAATAACAAACAAGGAAGCAAAGCAAGGTTTGCCATATTTTATGAAGAAAGCTGCTTTCAGAACAGCAGAAGTGAAGAAGATTGAGAAGAGAAAATGGGTAGTAGTAACTGGAACAATATCACAATTTTTTCAGTCACAGGGATGCTCTGACTCCTGTGAAGTCCAACCATGTATCTGCTCAGCTTACTGCACTCCTGCATCCTCTCTTATTCTCCAGAGCTCCACCCCTGAAACCAGTGTTGTGATGCAGCCAACTGGGAAGGATAGAGTACTGATGGCCAATAACCCAAAGCCCGTGAAGCTCTTTAGTTGATAAGGAAGCTAGATTTTGTGGCTTCCTTTTAAAATGTGAATGAGCTTTTTCTCATAGAAAAGATGTAAATCAACATAGGTTCCACATTTCAATACAAAGATTAAAAATTGACTTGTAACATGACATGCCTCTTTAAAGCACATGTTCAGAACATGGGACAGCATGTAGAATTGTAAATTCTTAGATTTAGAAAACTTTGATTGATGGATAATAGTTTGACCAGTTGAAAACTAATATGTAAAATATGAGAAATGACATTGGTCCCATGATTATGCAGTGAATAGTGAGGTTAGGGCTGTTCAGCTTGGAGAAGAGATGGTTAAGGGGGGATATGATAGAGGTCTTTAAGATCATGAGAGGTCTTGAAGGAGTAGATGTGAATCCGTTATTTACACTTTCGGATAATAGAAGGCCATGAAGTTAGCAAGTAGCACATTTAAGACTTGTCGGAGAAAATTCTTTTTCACTCAATGCACAATTGGGCTCTGGAATTTGTTGCCAGAGGATGTGGTTAGTGCAGTTAGTGTAGCTGGGTTCAAAAAAGGTTTGGATAAGTTCTTGGAGAAGTCCATTAACTGCTATTAATCAAGTATACTTAGGGAATAGCCACTGCTATTTATTGCATCAGTAGCATGGGATCTTCTTGGTGTTTGGGTAATTGCCAGGTTCTTGTGGCCTGGTTTGACCTCTGTTGGAAACAGGATGCTGGGCTTGATGGACCCTTGGTCTGACCCAGCATGGCAATTTCTTAATGGATAGGGGGCTAATGCAGTGACTTCAGAAGAAGGGTTATATGGGTGTAGCAACTTTGATGAAAGATAATCATGCAGCTGAATTTACGATGGCCTGTAGTGGTGAGAAATGGCTCGCTGGGAGACCTGTGGGAAGTAGAATTAAGTAGTCTAAACATGAGGAGATGGCAGAATGGATAAGAGTTCTGGTAGTGTGTTCAGAAAGAAAGGGACAGATTTTGGCGATGTTATAGAGAAAAATCAGAATGATTTAGCAGAGTTTTGGATATGTGTAGAGAAAGAGAGAGAGCAGTCAAAGATGACTCCTAGGTTATGGGCTGAGGGAAGATGTCCATGTTATACACAGAATAAAAAAAGAGAAAGAAGGGAGGTGGACTTAAGGGGAAAGATAAGGAGTTCAGTCTTAGCCATGTTGAGTTTACGGTGGCTGTGGAACATTGAGGCAGCAATATTAGACAAGCAGGTTGAGATCTGGAACAGGATTTCTGATTAAATTTCTGGTGTAGATTTGAGAGTCATTGGTATACAAATGAAATTGAATGCCATGAGTGTAAATCAGAGTACCAAGGGAATTAGTATACAGGGATATGAGAAGAGGGCCCAAGGCAAAACCCTGAAAGCATACCAGTTGATAGTGGGATGGCAATAGAGGATGATCTGCCAGATGAAACACTAAAAGTGTGATGGGAGAGGTAAGAGAACCGAAACAGGACAGAGTTCCAAAATCCAAGTGAGGACAGAGTATCAAGGAGTAGGTGATAATCAACAATGTCAAGGAGGTAGATCAAGTAGGATATAGACTGAGTAAAGGCCTTTGGCTTTAGCCATTTGATACTTTGTCGAGGACTGTTTCAGTTGAATGTAGCGGACGAAAACCAGACTGTAGTGAATCAAGTATGGCTTGAGATGAAAAAAAGTCAAGACAATGGCAGTGAACAGAGCATTCAAGTAGTTTGGAGGCAAATGGGATGAGGAAAATAGGATGATAATTGCAGGATAGATAGGATTTGTGCTTATGACATGCATTCATGAATTCCACCATTTTGCAATGTTATGATCCATGGCTCACGGTCGGCCCTGCAAACTGCAGTACTCATCCCTCCTGCTACTGATAGGCTCTAAGACCCACGAGGATCGGCCTGACAACATGTCACTACCTTCAACCTTCCCCTAAGGTGTGCACGTGTCCGACATGCTAGCTCTTAAAGGGGCCATGGTGAGAAGGTCCCTGAGGATCCAGCACATATTCCACATTTCCTCGTTGAAGCCCACACTCTTCTTGGCCAGGAAGACCTCCCTTCTGAAACCCTGAATTTGCCATCGAGGGAGATACCCGGTTTGAAGTAAAAAAAATCCTAGAAACCTGCAGGGTTCAGAACCAAATACAATATCTTATCACTTGGAAAACTATGGGCCTGAGAAAAACTCATGGGAGCCTGCCTCCAACTTGCATGCCCCTCTACTTCTGGCAGAAATGCATAAGAAATTCCCCAGAAAACCCAAGTTCAGAAGAATGGAGATGGGGCTTTGGAAGGGGGGTACTGTTATAATCTGTGGCTCACAGTTAGCCCTGTGAGCCGCTGTATTCACCCCTGCCACTGCTGACAGACTCCAACACCTGACTTGGCCAGCCGACATGCCACTGCCTTCAGCCTTCCTCTAAGTTGCTCGCACACCCAACGTGCCAGCTTTTAAAGGGGTCATGCTGGGAAAGTCCGCGTGGCACCCTCTGATATTATCAGAGATCCTTGACTATTTTAGGCTGGCCTGGACACCTCTCTGACACCTCAGAAACAGGTCCCTAGGTGTGCCTCATGTCCCAGTGCATGTTGCTAGTTCCTGTGCTTTGCCTCCTGCTTGTTCTGTCTTTTCCTTGCCTTGCTCTTGCTTTGTTTGTGCCCGGTTCATGTCTGTTATGCTGTCTGCTTTGTGCCCTTGCTCCTTGTCTTCCAGTTCCCCCCTTCAGCTTGACTCCCTGGATCCTGACTTTCGGCTTTAGACTTGCTTCATCTGCCACTTGCCCTGACCTCTGGTCTGCTACTCATCTCTGCGGTCTACCGCCTGCCCCATCCATTATCTGGATTGGACTCTCACCTTCCTGCATAGCCCTAGGGACTCAACTAAGATCTGCTGGCCTCCAGAACCCAAGGGCTGAAACTGCGGAGGAAGTGGCTGGTATAGATGAAGCGCCAACTGGTCCCACCCAAGTGCTTCACCACCAGCTGTCGGTGTAAGCCTAGTGGGTTCACCTGCTAAGCAGTGCCAATCACACCACAGCATCAAGGGTCCACTTTTCCAGCCAGCGTTACATGTAGTTTCACCACTTCCACTGGAAATATATTCCATGCATCCACCATCAATTCTGTAAAAAATACTTTCTGATGCTATTCCTGAGTCTATGTCCTTGGAACTTCACACTGAGGTCTCTTAGGCAGGAACTTACTTTCCACTGAAAAGGTTTTGCTTTTGTATATTATATTTATACCACTGAAGTTATATTTTATAAGAACATAAGAAATTGCCAAGCTGGGTCAGACCAAGGGTCCATCAAGCCCAGCATCCTGTTTCCAACAGAGGCCAAAACCAGGCCACAAGAACCTGGCAATTACCCAAACACTAACAAGATCCCATGCTACTGATGCAATTAATAGCAGTGGCTATTCCCTAAGTAAAATTAATTAATAGCCATTAATGGACTTCTCCTCCAAGAACTTATCCAAACCTTTTTTGAACCCAGCTACACTAACTGCACTAACCACATCCTCTGGCAACAAATTCCAGAGCTTTATTGTGCGTTGAGTGAAAAAGAATTTTCTCCGATTAGTCTTAAATGTGCTACTTGCTAACTTCATGGAATGCCCCCTAGTCCTTCTATTATTCGAAAGTGAAAATAACCGAGTCACATCTACTCGTTCAAGACCTCTCATGATCTTAAAGACCTCTATCATATCCCCCCTCAGCCATCTCTTCTCCAAGCTGAACAGCCCTAATCTCTTCAGCCTTTCCTCATAGGGGAGCTGATCCATCCCCTTTATCATTTTGGTTGCCCTTCTCTGTACCTTCTCCATCGCAACTATATCTTTTTTGAGATACGGCGACTGGAATTGTACACAGTATTCAAGGTGTGGTCTCACCATGGAGCGATATAGAGGCATTATGACATTTTCCGTTCTATTAACCATTCCCTTCCTAATAATTCCTAACATTCTATTTGCTTTTTTATCTGCTGCAGCACACTGAGCTGACGATTTTAAAGTATTATCCACTATGATGCCTAGATCTTTTTCCTGGATGGTAGCTCCTAATAGGGAACCTAACATCGTGTAACTACAGCAACGGTTATTTTTCCCTATATGCAACACCTTACACTTGTCCACATTAAGGGGCGGATTTTCAGAGCCCTGCTCGCATAAATCCGCCCAAAACCGGTCGGATTTACGCGAGCAGGGCCCTGCGCATCGGTGAGCCTATTTTACATAGGCTCACCGGCGCGCGCAGAACCTCGGGACTCGCGTAAGTCCCGGGGTTTTCGGAGTGGGCGTGTCGGGAGGCGTGTCGGGGGCGGGGCCGGAGCGCGCGGCGTTGCGGGGGCGTGTCGGCAGCGTTTTGGGGACGGGTACGGGGGCGTGGCTACGGCCCGGGGGCGTGGCCGCGCCCTCCGTACCCGCCCCCAGGTCGCGGCCCGGCGCGCAGGAGGCCCGCTGGCGCGCGGGGATTTACGCCTCCCTCCGGGAGGCGTAAATCCCCCGACAAAGGTAGGATGGGGGTTTAGACAGGGCCGGGCGGGTGGGTTAGGTAGGGGAAGGGAGGGGAAGGTGAGGGGAGGGCAAAGGAAAGTTCCCTTCTAGGCCGCTCCGATTTCGGAGCGGCCTTGGAGGGAACGGGGGTAGGCTGCGCGGCTCGGCGCGCGCAGGCTATACGAAATCGATAGCCTTGCGCGCGCCGATCCAGGATTTTAGCCGATACGCGCGACTACGTGCCTATCTACTAAAATCCAGCGTACTTTTGTTTGCGCCTGGAGCGCAAACAAAAGTAGGCTGTTCGCGCTCGTCTGAAAATCTACCCCTAAATGTTTGTTATATGCTTTGACCAATTGTTATTGGAATACTACAGAATATGTAGTTGATAAATAATATCATATCCTCCCTCTCTCCTATAATATGCATATTTAGGTACTTAACTAACGTTTCATAAGAGTTTTGGTGCAGATTCCGCACCATTTGGGAAACCTTTCTCTGGATTGCCTCTACCATGTACATCCTTTTGGAAAGGTGGCCTCTAGAAATGGACACAATATTCCAGACTTTTTAAAAACTGTTTTTAATTATATTATGCCTTTGTGATACTTCAGAGTGGATTACCTTCAGGTACTGTGGGTATTTCCCTGTCCCCAGAGGGCTCACAATCCAGGGGCCTGATTCACTAAGTATTTTTCCCATAGACATCTGAAGCTGATGCAATAAGGGGCGCTAAACCTATTGCGGGTTTTTACTTGCGTTTTAGCACAGGTTTTCGGCGCTAATGTATCCCTGGTATATAAAACGGGCTTTAGCGCTAACCCCCCCCCCCCCCACTAAAAAACCCACAGAAGGCTTAACGCATGGTGCATGCAAATTGCAGGGTAATAGCCTAATTAGCTATTACCCTGCAATGCAAGAAGGTGTGCTAAGCAAGAGACTGCCTAGTGTGTCACTTACTACTGCTAGAAATTTAACGCCTGCTCAGAGGCAGGCGTTAAACTTCATACAACTGGCCTGACAAAAGTTCCCATCTCAAGGTCTGACCCAATAGGCCAAGCGGTCTGAGTTGGACCCAGGGGTCCTCAAGTGAAATGGTGCATTCTGAGAGGTCCAGGTCTTAAAACAGCCCTTGCCAGACATTGAAACTCCCGTCAAGGCCAGGAAACCCTGCCGGAGAATCTCCTCCAGCAGGCTTAATATTAATTTATTCACTCCACTTACTGCTGATTGATCCATTCACTGTCACATGTTGGTGAAAAGGACTAATCGGGAGAGTATCCAGCAGTGGTTCTTGGCCTGGAGGGGAGATTTGTAGGGATGTGCATCTGTTTTCGACGTACTGGCGATCCGCAACGTATTTTGTCCTATCCGTTAAATACGTGGGGAGGCGAAACGCATCGCGACTCCCCACGTATTTAACGTATTATCTGTTTAATTCGGTGAGCCCAGCGGCACACACTTTTTTTCGCCCCCATTAGCTACTTGCTACCTATGATTTGCACAAAATGGCAGCACCCCTGCGGTATCCATGCCGACCTGTCTGACCCTTTCTTGTGAGTCACAGTGACTCACAGGAATGGGTAGGACAGGTCGGCATGGATACCGGAATGCAGCATATCCACGCTGAAATTTTCTGACATGCACTGAATGCAGCCAACAGCGCTGTCATTCAGTGCTCTCTGTCGATTTTACTGATGAGCCAGCACTATATAAACATCAGCACGAGGCGCCAGGTGGGCTGGGTGGAAGAGGGAGGAGGCTGAAGTAAGAGAGAGAGGCTAGTTAAGCTAGTAAAGGAAAGAAAAAGCTAATTATTTTTTGTTTTGCTGCAGTGCCAGGGTCAACTACAGCTAGTCCTGTTTCTTTCAAGCTGTTTATTTTGGGCATCTCTGACTGAGAAGAGAATCTGTGCTAGGTCAGCTAGCACTGACCACCATTTAGGGTGTTGGACTGGCTTGGAGAGATATATTATTTTCAATTTCATCCATTTTTCTGGAGTGACAAAAACTCATGCTTCTTTAAACAGATTTTTTTAAATTCCAATTACTTAGTCTCTCAGTGCACTGGGCCTCACTGGGCAGTTTAACAGGCTGAGTCTGTGCAGTCAAGTGCCCAGGGAGTCTGCCTCTTTTGTGGTTACAAGCAAGCAGCTTCTGTGTACACACCACACACATTAGTGCACAGCCAGGCACCTTGATAGTGGACAGTGGGCATTTTTAACAGACTGAACCTTATTATTGAGTGGGTCTGTGCGGTCAAGTGCCCAGGGAGTCTGCCTCTTTTGTGCTTACAAGCAAGCAGCTTCTGTGTACACACCACACACATTAGTGCACAGCCAGGCACCGTGATAGTGGACATTGGGCATTTTTAACAGACTGAACCTTATTATTGAGTGGGTCTGTGCGGTCAAGTGCCCAGGGAGTCTGCCTCTTTTGTGCTTACAAGCAAGCAGTGTCTCTGTGTTCACACCACACACATTAGTGCACAGCCAGGCACCGTGATAGTGGACAGTGTGCATTTTTAGCAGACTGAACCTTATTATTGAGTGGGTCTGTGCGGTCAAGTGCCCAGGGAGTCTGCCTCTTTTGTGCTTACAAGCAAGCAGCTTCTGTGGGCACACCACACACATTAGTGCACAGCCAGGCACCGTGACAGTGGGCAGTGGGTACTTTTAACAGACTGATCCTCACTCTTTGGTTGGGTCTGTGCAGTCAAGTGCCCAGGGAGTCTGCCTCTTTTGTGCTTACAAGCAAGCAGCTTCTGTGGGCACGGCACACACATTAGTGCACAGCCAGGCACAGTGACAGTGGGCAGTGGGTACTTTTAACAGACTGATCCTCACTCTTTGGTTGGGTCTGTGCAGTCAAGTGCCCAGGGAGTCTGCCTCTTTTGTGCTTACAAGCAAGCAGCTTCTGTGGGCACGCCACACACATTAGTGCACAGCCAGGCACCGTGACAGTGGGCAGTGGGTACTTTTAACAGACTGATCCTCACTCTTTGGTTGGGTCTGTGCAGTCAAGTGCCCAGGGAGTCTGCCTCTTTTGTGCTTACAAGCAAGCAGCTTCTGTGTGCACGCCACACACATTAGTGCACAGCCAGGCACCTTGACAGTGGGTACTTTTAACAGACTGATCCTAACTCTTTGGTTGGGTCTGTGCAGTCAAGTGCCCAGGGAGTCTGCCTCTTTTGTGCTTACAAGCAAGCAGCTTCTGTGGGCACGCCACACATATTAGTGCACAGCCAGGCACCGTGACAGTGGGCAGTGTTACTACTCAGTCACATTAAATCCATAATGTCAGGGAAAGAGAGATGTAATCGAGTGATTGGGACTGGCAGAGGAGGCACCTCAAAAGACACTAGTGCAACACCACCAGTACAGCTAAAAAGGCAAATGTCACAATCTAAACTCTTTGTAGGGGATGGCGGTTCCATGCCAAAAAAAAAATGAAATCTGGCCATGATACATCGCCATCGCCACCACTTGTTTCTGGCCCTGTAGTTTTGGAGGTGAGGGAAGGGGAGGCAGAGTCATGCCAGACAAAATGTAGACACCCAAAAGCAGCAGGGGGACAGAAGTCTCGACTAACACTTAGCGTTGACAAGGTAGCGCAGTCACTGTTTGCTTCTGATTCAGATGAAGAATCTTCTTGTGTGGGATTCTCATCAGAAACGGAAGATGTAATAGCTGACGAATCTTCGGTAGAATCAGTTAGTCCTGTCTTAGCCTCCACAATGTGCAGCAGGGGAGAGATGAAAGTGATAACGAGGAGGAGGAAGAGCAGTCAGTACAGGCACAGAGGGTGACTGAGGCCCCCTCTGGCATTGCTTCTCAGGGTGCACCCACCTCCTCAGCTCCAGTGCCAGCATCCACCCCCAAGGTGTTAGAGAGGGGAGGATCATGAAAGACATCTCCGATCTGGAGACACTTTAAAGTGACGGAAGACCCGCGTTATGCTCGGTGTAATTACTGTGCCAGGGATATTAGCAGAGGCAAGCAAATTGGGACATCTATCTAATTTTGGCATGAACCATCATATGAAGAGGCAACACCCAACAAGATTACTGCCATCTGGGGATGGTGGCAGTACCAGTGGGAGGACCCCTTCCAACCAGTGTGCAGTGGTAGGAAAGCAGCAGAGTCAGCCCACGCCCTCATCCCCTTCTAGCAGTCAGGTGGCAGGCCAGCAACCCCCTGACATGTGGCAGAAGCGACAATCCACCATGGAGGAAATGGGGTGGAGTGCGGTAACGCTATCCCGGGGTAGGAGGCAGGCAGCCTCAAAAGTTGTAACCAGGACCATTGGGGAAATGATTGCCCTTGATGACCAGCCCTTGCAGTTAGTGGAGAATGTGGGTTTCAAGGGTTTTTTGAAGGTCGTACTTCCAAATTACAAAATCCCCTGCAGAACCACATTTAGTAGAAAGGTCATCCCCAGCCTGTACAAGCAGTGTCGCAGTCGCATGCAAGCACTGCTAGCTAAGGCAGAGGGAAGAGTGCATGTCACCTGCGATATCTGGACCACCATGAATGCTGCACACTCCTACCTCTCTCTGACAGCACACTGCTGGGACATGGCTGAGGCAGGGGCAGCCAGCAGCTCTATTACTGAAGAAGTATCAGGGTGGAGGTGGGCTTTACTGCACACCCACCTGACGGACCAGGCCCATACCGCAGCCAATATTTTAGCATGCATCAGACAGATGCTGGAGGGCTGGCAACTACACCAGCGAGACAGGAAAATGCAGGCAGAGTTTTTTGTCACAGACAATGGTGCAAACATGGTTAAGGCAATAACCGATGGGCACTTTAAGAACATCCGAAGTTTTGCACACACTCTGCACCTGGTAGTGAAGTCAGCTCTGGGCTTGGAGTCCAATGACAAAGAGAATGAATACCTGCATAGGTTAATACAGAAGTGCAGGAACATAGCAGCACACTTCCACAGAAGTGTCAAGGCGGGGCAGGTTCTCCAACAAAAGCAGACTGATTTGGATATGCCTCACAAGCGTCTCATTCAAGACATTGCCACCCGGTGGAATTCCACTTTTATGATGCTGGAGAGGTTACTGGAGCTGCAGACACCCCTTCATGAACTTTCTGGTACAATGGACATCGGTGTGCAGAATCCCCTAGGGCATCATTATTGGTTAGTCATGAGTAAGCTGGTAAAAATCCTGCAGCCCTTCAAGGATGTCACGGAGGATGTCACGGAGGATGTCACGGAGGAGCTGAGTGCCCAGAAGTGCCACCTTGGCTGACATCATCTCTATAGTTAATTTCCTGGATGAACATTTGGAGGCCTTTAAACAGGAAGAGGGAATGACTGCTGAGGTGCTGCAGTGTCTGGACGTTTTGCAGCAGCAGGTGAAAGACAGATTAAGGCCTTTAACAGACGACCACACATACATGCTCACCTCAGTCTGTGATCCCCGTGTGAAAGGTAAACTCGCCCTACAGTCCAATTGTCTGTCATTTGTGAAGGAGCTGCTGTTAGCAAAAGTCCGTGAACAGGAGCGCCATAGGCAAAGACAGATTAGGCTTCAAGCAGAGGTGGAAACAGCAGGAAAGTCAGCGAGTTGTACTGCTAGCCCAAGCAGGAGCAGCACTGTGTCAGCAACAGATAGTACCTCCTCCTCCTCCACGTCAGAATGCCCAAGGCATGTTGCCCATAAAGATTCATCAGTTGTGCAATGGGCGAGAGAGAAAGCAGCTGGCATGAGTGACTCTGAGCCCACCCAAGCAAAGGAGACACCAGCACAGCTGTCAGTGACATGGTATCTCTCAGAGCCGATAGAGAAAATGCAGACAGATCCGCTGGCATATTGGGCACACAAGTCCACTGTCTGGCCACATCTAGCCAAAGTGGCTCAGCGATATCTGTCATGTCCACCAACCAGTGTGCCCAGTGAACGTGTCTTTTCAATGACAGGGGATATCATGAGCTCTCACCGCTCAAGGCTGGCACCAGAGTTGATGGAAATGCTAGTGTTTTTGAAAGTAAACCTGCCTTTGCTTGGGTTTCCAAATTTTCCCTGTGAATGGCAAGATGAATAAAAGCAATTCAAAGCCTTGCAGCAGCTCCAATTGCATCCTATGCTCCAGATAATATAAGCACTGCAGCACATGTACCTGACATGAAACGCTGTGCCTGACCGTCAACTGTCCAGGCCTTATGTTCCTACAAGTGTTTGACCTTGATTGCTGTGCCTGTTCATCCAGGCCTTGTGTCCCTAGATAGGATTGACCTCGACTGCTTTGCCTGTCAGTCTAGGCCTTATGTCCCTAGGTGGGATTGACCTCTGTCCTCGACTACTTTGCCTGTCAGTCCAGGCCTTATGTCCCTAGGTGGGATTGACCTCTGTCCTCGACTGCTTTGCCTGTCAGTCCAGGCCTTGTGTTCCTACAAGTGTTTGACCTCGATTGCTGTGCCTGTTCATTGAGGCCTTGTGTCCCTAGGTGGGATTGACCTCTGTCCTCGACTGCTTTGCCTGTCAGTCCAGGCCTTGTGTCCCTTGGTGGGATTGACCTCTGTCCTTGACTGCTTTGCCTGTCAGTCCAGGCCTTGTGTCCCTAGGTGGGATTCACCTCTGTCCTCGACTGCTTTGCCTGTCAGTCCAGGCCTTGTGTTCCTACAAGTGTTTGACCTTGATTGCTGTGCCTGTTCATCCAGGCCTTGTGTCCTTAGGTGGGATTGACCTCTGTCCTTGACTGCTTTGCCTGTCAGACAAGGCCTTGTGTCCCTAGGTGGGATTCACCTCTGTCCTCGACTGCTTTGCCTGTCAGTCCAGGCCTTGTGTTCCTACAAGTGTTTGACCTTGATTGCTGTGCCTGTTCATCCAGGCCTTGTGTCCCTAGGTGGGATTGACCTCTGTCCTCGATTGCTTTGCCTGTCAGACCAGGCCTTGTGTCCCTAGGTGGGATTGACCTCTGTCCTCGACTGCTTTGCCTGTCAGTCCAGGCCTTGTGTTCTTACAAGTGTTTGACCTCGATTGCTGTGCCTGTTCATCCAGGCCTTGTGTCTCTAGGTGGGATTGATCTCTGTCCTCGACTGCTTTGCCTGTCAGTCCAGGCCTGTGTCCCTAGGTGGGATTGACCTCTGTCCTTGACTGCTTTGCCTGTCAGTCCAGGCCTTGTGTCCCTAGGTGGGATTGACCTCTGTCCTCGACTGCTTTGCCTGTCAGTCCAGGCCTTGTGTTCCTACAAGTGTTTAACCTCGACTGCTTTGCCTGTCAGTCCAGGCCTTGTGTCCCTAGGTGGGATTGACCTCTGTCCTCGACTGCTTTGCCTGTCAGTCCAGGCCTTGTGTTCTTACAAGTGTTTGACCTCGATTGCTGTGCCTGTTCATCCAGGCCTTATGTCCCTAGGTGGGATTGACCTCTGTCCTCGACTGCTTTGTCTGTCAGTCCAGGCCTGTGTCCCTAGGTGGGATTGACCTCTGTCCTCGACTGCTTTGCCTGTCAGTCCAGGCCTTGTGTCCCTAGGTGGGAATGACCTGTCCTCGACTGCTTTGCCTGTCAGTCCAGGCCTTGTGTCCCTAGTTGGAATTGACCTCTGTTCTCGACTGCTTTGCCTTTCAGTCCAGGCCTTATGTCCCTTGGTGGGATTGACCTCTGTCCTTCACCGCTTTGCCTGTCAGTCCAGGCCTTGTGTTCCTACAAATGTTTGACCTCGGTTGCTGTGCCTGTTCATCCAGGCCTTATGTCCCTAGGTGGGATTGTCGTCTGTCCTCGACTGCTTTGCCTGTCAGTCCAGGCCTTGTGTCCCTAGGTGGGATTGACCTCTGTCCTTGACTGCTTTGCCTGTCAGTCCAGGCCTTGTGTCCCTAGGTGGGATTGACCTCTGTCCTTGACTGCTTTGCCTGTCAGTCCAGGCCTTGTGTCCCTAGGTGGGATTGACCTCTGTCCTCGACTGCTTTGCCTCTCTGTCCAGGCCTTACATCCCTACAAGGGCTTGACCTCTAACACTGTGCCTATCCGTCCACTGTCAAGGCCTTACGTCCCTACAAGGGCCTGACCTCTAATGCTGTGCCTGTCCATGTAGGCCTTACTTCCCAACAAGGGCTTGACCTCTAACACTGTGCCTGTCTGTCCAGGCCTTACATCCCTATCAGGGCTCGACCTCTAACGCTGTGCCTGTCTGTCCACCTTGGAGCTAGGATATAGTTTTCATGACCTTCATAATACGGGCCATTTTCCCAAGAAGTTTCTTAGTTGCTACATTAATGTTTCTAGTGCTATAGAAAACTGGTGGTAGTTGTACTCTAGTTCATCCTCTGTGTTCCCATTGTTTACAGAGGCACTGTATGGTACAAAGTCAACATAGGTTGATATTGTAGATTTGGACTTGAGTAGCAGTTTTCTTATTTCTGAGAGCTCTTCAAGTTCCTTTGTCATCAGCTGAAGTGCGTAAGTACAGTCAGTAACTTCGGGGTATTCACTAGACGCCAACGGAAACACCCCACTCTAGGGGTGAACCCGTTCTAGGGAGTCCTTTCCTGCACAAAGGAAAGGGAACTCTCTCCTGGGCCAGCCTGTCTTTCCCCTATCAAAACCACAGGGACCAGACTACCTCCACTCTGCCATCCTGTCTTGCCCCTATCAGCTTTCTGCCACTCTGCTTTGCTGCCATACACCAGATGACTCACTTAACTCCTTGTGGTGCTCTTGCCACTCTCATGGTTCCTCAGTGTATTGGTGCTAGTCTATCTGCTTGCTATGTTCCTCCTTCATTGTGCTGTAGGATGTCAATGCCACTTGTCTTGCCGCTTTGCCTGTCGTGCTGCCTTCGATGGTTCATGCATCTGTTATCGGTGCTCTCTTTTAAACTGTGGTGTGTTTTTGACACTCTCACTGCTGCTCTGTGCCTCTGTTAAAGCACTCTTGCCACTTCTGATACCCCTTTGCACCTGTACAGTGCCTTAGGCTATTCATGCCACTTTGCCACAGTCTAAGTACTTTGGAGCTCTTTTGTTGTTGTGATGATTGCTCCCCAGAAGTTTCATCAAAATTGATAATAAAACCCCAATTCTGCAGCCAAAAATAGGCTGGAGATCCTTCCCCCATTGACTTTAATGGGAACCGGAAAACGAATTCACATATCGACGTATTGGATGTGCCATACGTCCGAATGCAACAGAAATGACCCCCGATGAATACGTATCTCGAATGCAACGAAAAATTTTTGGCTGCACGTCCCTAGAGATTTGTACTTTAACAAGCCCTGTTTTAAGATATGGATTTCAGAATACACCATTTCAGGTAGAGACTCCCCCCCCCCCCCCCCCGGTTCTGACCCGGACTGCTTGACCCATCGGGCCAGACCCTGGGGGTGGTGAGGGAGCTTTGGTCTGGTCATCCACTGGTGCTGGTCTGGGCACCTGATGCTGTTGTGGGTGCACAGCCATGTCTCCTGTGTGCCTGATGCTTTTGAGCCCTAAGGGCGCACAATTTATCCCTAGTGCATCCCTTTTTACTGCACCAGCTCATTTTAATATAATATCAAGTGCCCAGGAGAGGTGTTTGTGCACATGTTAGGAAAACGGGTGCTCAATACACAGCCTGCTGCTCTAACCACTAGGCTACTTGACTCATTAGAGACTTGTACATAGGCATTATCACCTCTTATTTTCTACTGATTATGCCTCTCCCTATGGATCCTAGCATCCTTCTGAGTCTGACCACTCCCTTGTACTGTTTTGCATCTCTGAGTATATGTTTTCTCACAGGACAAGCAGGATGGTTGTCCTCACAAATGGGTGACATCGAGGATGGAGCCCACCACGGAAAACTTCTGTCAAAGTTTAAACAGAACTTTGACTGGCCCCTACTGGGCATGCCCAGCAAGGCACTGACCCTGCAGCCAGCAGGGGTCTCCCTTCAGTCTTCTTTTTTCCGCGCAGCAGTTGCCACGCGGTGAAAGGAGCTCCCTTACCACGTTCCTGACAGGAATTCGGTACTTTTCTTTCCGAAGAAAATTTGCCCCTCAGGGGTCTCCCTTCGACAAATTTTTGTCACCTTCGCGGAAACCGGTAAGGTTTTTGCCTTTTTTCCTCGACTACCGTCGAATATGGCCCTCGAGGTCTGTTGGCACTTACCGAGCCCGCGACTAAATTTGGCCTTAAGCCATGGCGACGGGGTTCTGTCGATGTCTGGATTGTACCCGGACTATGTCAATCACAGACCCCCATAGGGTTTGTGTTTTGTGTTTGGGTAGTGAGCATGATGTCCTGACTTGCACCAAATGTGCCCTAATGACACCTAAGGGTCGCAAGGCCAGGATGGAGAAGATGGGGCTCCTCTTCCATGCACCCACCCCAACGCCATCGATAGCATCGACGTCATCGGAACCGGCACCGTTGAAATTGCACCACCATCGTCAACCCTCCGGTGACCGTCCACCATCGATGACTTCTCGGCCGTCGACTCCTGTCCCCTCCCCGGATGGGCGAGGAGACCGGAAGGACAAGCATCGCCATCGACGGCACAAGTCTCGGTCTGTCGAGGATCCACAGTCATCGACCTCTGAACAGGCCGAACCACCGACTAAGAGGCCTCGATCAGACTTGGCACCGTCCACGTCTCGTTCGCAGGCATCGAGGAAACCCTCACCCTCTCGGGGTGTGGGAGCCGTGATCCCACCGGTTACGGTGGTCCCTCCGGCTCTGCCTCAGCCTCCCTCTCCCGTCGAGCCGGGTATTGTTACCCCTGGTCTCCGGGCTGAACTGGACCGGCTGGTCCAGGAGGCCATCGAGAAAGCGATGCAAAGATTCCAACCTCCATTGGCACCGTCTCCGGCACCGATTCCGGCACCGCCACCGGCATCGACCCCGGCACCGACTCCGCCACCGAGGAAGGAACCGACCACCGAACCTTTGGTGGAAGCGCTGGCACCGCTACTACAACGTATGGAGGCACTTGTACATGCCCTTCCATCGATGATTCCAGTAGCACCGACAGCGCCATCGTCTCCGACTGGATTTTCATCGGCGGGAGAAAACACCGTTCCTGATTCCCCCTTCCGGGGTGGTCCCATCGGTGCCTTCTCGTATATCTCCACCGATTTATCCTTTGGCTCCATCGGTTCCAAGACCGGCACCGACTCCATCGGCAGCACCGAAACCCTCGATGCCGTTCCCAGTACCGATTGTACCACCGGTTCCTCCAAGGTTTCCTTCGATGCCTTCGGATCCTCAACCAGGTCCATCGGGGCTTCAACCCCCAAGTGATCCCTATGATACCTGGGGTGATGATACATCTTCTGACACAGATTTACCATCACCGCCTTCTCCTACAGAGAGTAGAAAAAGATCTCCTCCAGAGGATCTCTCCTTTATTAATTTTGTATAGGAGATGTCCGAAATTGTACCTTTTCAGCTGCAATCTGAGACCGATGACAGACACCAGATGATGGAACTGCTTCAATTTTTGGACGCTCCAAAAATCATCGCTTCCATCCCCATTCACCAGGTGTTTCTCGATCTCTTAAAGAAAAACTGGGAATCTCCTTCATCTGTATCACCAGTTAACAAGAAGGCTGACTCCACATACCTCGTCCAGTCAGCACCAGGCTTTCAAAAGCCTCAACTGGATCATCGCTCTGTTGTGGTTGAGTCCGCACAAAGAAAGGCCAAGCGTCTAAAGCCACACTCCTCCACTCCGCCGGTCAAGGACAATAAATTCCTGGACAGTGTGGGACGGAAAGTGTACCATGGAGCTATGCTGATTTCTCGCATAGCCTCATATCAACTCTACATGATGCAATATAACAGAGCCATCCTTAAACAGATGCAAGATTTTGCTGACACATTACCTGACCAATACCAGCCACAGCTTCAGGCCCTTCTTAACAAAGGGTTTGAAGCAGGGAAGCACGAGATCAGAACGGCTTATGACATCTTTGATGCCTCCACAAAGGTTTCAGCTACTGCCATTTCGGCCAGACGTTGGGCTTGGTTAAAGTCATCCAACCTTCGCCCAGAGGTCCAGGATCGTTTAGCGGATTTACCCTGCTTAGGGGACAATTTGTTTGGAGAACAAATTCAGCAAATTGTAGCTGAATTAAAAGATCACCACGAGACGTTAAAACAACTTTCTTCTGTTCCGTCTGAGGTTTCCTCCAAACAACCACTTAAGAAGGACTCTAAGAAGTCGTTCTTTCGGCCACGCCGTTACTACCCTCCATCGGCCAGGCCTCGTCCAGCTCGATCCTCTACTAGGCCTCAGCCGCGTCAGCCTAGGAAACAAAGGCCTACTGTAGCCCCTCCTCCTGGGCCTGCGGCTGGCCTTTGACTCCCCTGTAGGGAACACATGCCAAACCCCTCTTCCAGACATTCCTGTAGGAGGTCGACTGTACCATTTTCTACAACCTTGGTTGCAGATCACCTCAGATCAGTGGGTGCTAACAATTATCGCACAGGGTTACCACCTCAACTTCATAACTCTTCCGGCAGACTCCCCGCCTCTTCAAGCGTGGAGTCTATCCACCCATTTGGCTCAATTACAACAGGAAGTATCTCTTCTTCTGCAATCAAATGCTATAGAACCCGTTCCTCCCTCTCAACGAGGCAAGGGATTCTATTCCAGATACTTCCTAATACCAAAGAAATCAGGGGGACTACGTCCCATTTTGGACCTTCGAGCCCTCAACAAATACCTTCAAAAAGAGAAGTTCAAAATGGTAACCCTAGGCGCGCTGCTCCCTCTGCTACAAAGAGGGGATTGGCTGTGCTCTCTCGACCTCAAGGACGCTTATACCCACATTGCGATCACACAATCCCATCGCAAATATCTGCGGTTTCTAGTAGGCCACGACCATTATCAATACCGTGTCCTACCTTTCGGTCTGGCTTCTGCCCCACGAGTCTTTACCAAATGTCTCGTGGTGGTAGCAGCATTCCTAAGGAAGGAAGGTGTCCACGTCTACCCCTACCTGGACGATTGGCTAATCAGGGCCTCCACCCAACAGATAGCTCAATCCTCCCTAAAATTGACAATTCAAACACACCTTTCCTTAGGGTTTCTTGTCAATTACGAGAAATCTTGCTTAGTCCCGTCTCAAACCTTATCCTTCATTGGGGCAGACTTGGACACCTTACAGGCAAAGGCTTACCTTCCTCTTCAGAGGGTCCACACCCTAATATCCCTGGCTCGCCAGCTCCAGTCTCAGAACACTGCCACGGCTCGCCAGTTCCTCATTCTCCTAGGACACATGGCATCCTCGGTTCAAGTCACTCCCATGACCCGACTAGCCATGAGAGTAACACAATGGACTCTACGACACCAATGGATTCAAGCTTTTCAGCCTCTGTCCTCCATAGTCACAGTCACACAAGCGCTGCGCCTATCCTTAACCTGGTGGACGACTCAGGTCAACCTCCTTCAGGGCTTACCTTTTCTTCCACCGGATCCGCAAGTAATCCTAACCACCGACGCTTCTCACATCGGTTGGGGAGCCCATGTGGACGACTTTCAAACCCAAGGGTTATGGTCCAAAGAGGAAGCCGAACACCAGATCAATTTCCTGGAACTTCGAGCAATCCGCTATGCGCTCCGAACTTTCAAAGATCATCTATTTCATCAGATAATCTTAATCCAGACGGACAACCAAGTGGCCATGTGGTACATAAACAAGCAGGGAGGCACAGGCTCCTTCCTTCTGTGTCAGGAAGCTGCGCAGATCTGGGCGGAAGCCCTCTCCCACTCCATGTACCTCAGGGCCACTTACCTGCCGGGAGTAGACAATGTATTGGCAGACCAGCTGAGCCGTGTCTTCCAACCACACGAGTGGTCACTCGATCCTCTGGTAGCGACCTCTCTGTTTCACAAGTGGGGTTCTCCCCGCATAGACCTCTTTGCGTCCCCTCAGAACCACAAAGTGGACGATTACTGCTCTCTCATTCGAAGCCAGCACTCTCGGCCGAGAGATGCATTCTCCCTCAAGTGGACAACCGGTCTGCTCTATGCATTCCCTCCACTCCCTCTTGTGTCAAAGACTCTCGTGAAGCTACGCCAGGACGGAGGAACCATGATCCTGATAGCACCTTACTGGCCACGCCAAGTATGGTTTCCAATACTCCAGGATCTCTCCATCCGCAGGCACATTCCTCTGGGAAAGGACCCGCATCTGCTCACTCAAAACGACGGATGCCTCCTCCATCCCAACCTCCAAGCCTTGTCCCTGACGGCATGGATGTTGAAAGGTTAGTCCTTCAACCATTTAACCTTTCAGATTCCGTTTCTCGGGTCCTGATAGCTTCACGAAAGCCTTCCACAAGAAAGTCTTACTCATACAAATGGAAAAGGTACACATCATGGTGCACTTCTCAGTCCCTTGATCCCCTTTCCTGTCCAATCTCCAAATTCTTGGACTATTTATGGCATCTCTCTGAATCAGGTCTTAAAACCTCTTCTATCAGAATGCATGTCAGTGCGGTAGCCGCCTTCCATAAGGGTATTGGGGGTAATCCTATTTCAGTACAACCCCTAGTAACACGCTTTCTTAAGGGCTTACTCCATCTAAAGCCGCCCTTGCGTCCTCCGGCCCCATCCTGGGACCTTAACCTGGTTCTTGGTCGTCTTATGAAACCTCCTTTTGAACCTCTGCACTCCTGTGACTTTAAATATCTCACTTGGAAAGTGTTATTCCTTTTGGCTATTACTTCAGCTCGCAGGGTTAGTGAATTACAGGCCCTAGTTACCTATCCGCCTTACACTAAGCTCCTGCAGGACCGGGCGGTACTCCGCACTCACCCTAAATTTTTACCTAAGGTAGTTTCGGAGTTTCATATCAATCAATCTATCGTACTACCTATCTTTTTTCCCAGGCCCCACTCCAACTCTGGAGAGCAGACCCTGCATACCCTAGACTGTAAACGGGCTCTAGCTTTTTACCTAGACTCAATTATTCGTCTCTTTCCATCCTAACAAGTTAGGACAACCTGTGGGTAAGCAGGCTCTTTCTTCCTGGTTGGCGGACTGCATTTCTTTTTGCTATGAGCAAGCTGGCATTCCTTTTCAAGACCGTGTTAAAGCACACTCTGTGAGGGCCATGGCGACTTCAGTAGCACACCTTCGATCGGTGCCGCTTCCTGACATCTGCAAGGCTGCAACCTGGAGTTCCCTCCATACCTTTGCAGCCCACTATTGTTTGGACAAAGCTGGAAGACAGGACTCCATCTTCGGCCAATCTGTCTTGCGTAACCTTTTTCCAACCTGATGTACCAACACCCTTCCACCTACCCGGTAGGGTGCGGATGCCCTTTCCCAAATTTCTCCTCAGTTGTTGTGCCTGCTGCACACCGTTGGGTACATTTGGTGCAAGTCGGGACATCCTCAGCTCGGTACTCACCCATTTGTGAGGACTACCATCCTGCTTGTCCTGTGAGAAAGCAAATGTTGCTTACCTGATGTAACAGGTGTTCTCACAGGACAGCAGGATGTTAGTCCTCACGAAACCCGCCCGCCTCCCCGCGGTGTTGGGTTCGTTTTATTTTTACTTTCTAGGCACTGCCTGTAGCTTGAAAATCAGACTGAAGGGAGACCCCTGCTGGCTGCAGGGTCAGTGCCTTGCTGGGCATGCCCAGTAGGGGCCAGTCAAAGTTCTGTTTAAACTTTGACAGAAGTTTTCCGTGGTGGGCTCCATCCTCGATGTCACCCATTTGTGAGGACTAACATCCTGCTGTCCTGTGAGAACACCTGTTACATCAGGTAAGCAACATTTGCTATCTCTTTATGACCAGGGCAGCTCTTCATCAAATACAGTGATTGTAGAGGTTTCTATTCATGTTTATTTGTAAAGATTTCTGCACATGATGCACTGGGCCTTCAACTCGAGCAAATTATTTGTCTGTCCCAGCAAGGACACGCTTTCTGGCTGCGGCTCTCTTTGTCCCCATTATGGAGCTGAGCACACTGCTGGACGAAACACCTGAGTGTAAAAACAATTTTATATCCTTGCTTTTCAGATTCTTAAGGCAATGTCACATTTTGTCATTTTATGCAGAGAACTCCACTTAAATGAGCTCAGGCACAAGTGTAGCACCCCCTCAAGTATTATGCTGCCAAGGGAGAGGGACTGCACCAGAAGGATAACCCCTACCTGCACCCGTGGGCATGAGTAGAGTGGGGGAGTGCGGGTTACGTTAGCGCCTCTGGGATAGATAATCCAAATGCCCCGATCCTCTCTTTTATGGGTCCCTGTGGTTCCCACCCCACCCCTGGGAACAGGTACAGTACAGAAAATCACCACTCTACTGTAAACATTCAATTCTTTGACTATTAACAGGTAAGTAGAATGATGCATACAGAAATGATAAAGAAAAAGAAGGGAAAATAATTATTAATAGCACGAGACAATAAGTACAACAATCACTAAATGGTCCAATATTACTTGCTATTTAATCAAGCAACCTGCAAAGTCAACCATGACAGTGATCAACTTGAATTATCCATAGCAGTCTGTTGATTTGCCTGCTTAAATTGCACTCTGGAAAAACTTTATGTTTACCCAAAACTCTAAGGGTAAATTTCACACCAGTGTATCAGAATGCATTCTACTGTTCCTCTTATAGTCCCCAGTCCAAGAAGTGTGTACCCCCTTAAAGCATAATCAATGAAGGCTGTATTAGTTGAAATGTAGTGGCACTCTCTGGGGAAGCTCCAGTCTTATAGAGGCTCCAAACAAGGGGAACACGCTGGTTCCCTGCCCTGATGCAGGGAGTGAAAATTCAGGACAGGTCTCTACTCAGTTAGTAGCCAACAGCAGTGTTTATCTGGCAGCTCACTGATGCATCAGTCTGATGTCAATATTGCAAGGCAGGGACAAAGAATGAACGCATAGCCCATTGTGCTGCTGCTGAACAATTTAGGGCTACTTAGCTAAAATGTGTCCTAAGGGGGGGGAGGGGGGGGGGAACAACGTAAACTCCTGGCTCCTGTAGTTGAAGCTCCTGCTGTGCACTCCATCTCCTGGTAGCTGTGGTCGAAGTGTGTGTGGGGCAGGGATCCTATCCCAAGCACAGCTCTCTGATCTCCCTCCCCAACTGCTCTCCAACGCTGATATCTCTCCTCTCCTTTCTCTTGTTCCCTCAATGGTTTAGCTCAGCTCTGTAGTTCGGCTCATTACCCAAAAAACGCAGCACTGATCCCTCGTGCCTTAGGCTTTTTTTTTTTTTCCCTTTTCTGATTGGTCTGAAGTTCTCATCCTCTCTCCGGGTAATGAGCTGGCTCCCCCATTGGCTCATGTTAGTAACTGAACTTCTTGTGCCTCGTGTAATCAGATAATGGCTGGTTTCTGCAACAGCACAAGTCTCAGGCTGGATTTAAACTTAAACAGTTGTCAACAGTCCAGTTTTTTGGGTTTTTTTGGTTTACAGTATACATCCCTGCGCCAGGTAAGATCAGGAGGGCAGGGACCCAAATCAGGCAGTCCAGCCACACAAGGAAGAGTGGTCAGGTGGCAGTCTTTTTCAAGCACAGACAAGAGTCTCATGAAAACAGTTCCTGCTACAAGCACATCATGGGAGGGAATCCTTGGGCGATGCCTAATAATCTGCATTTTTAGCAGTTGAAAACTCCACCCCTTGGCATAGTGCATTGCTGTGGGGGGAAGTATGGGAGTTACAATGGATCAGTCTTTACTGAGGGAAACAAAACTGTAGGAATCAATTTGAAATTTATTTTTGGTTTTTCCTCTCTTGCCATTCTCATTTCTTTTTGTGGAAGGGAGTTTCGTAAGGTTCTTGTGTATATGAACAGTTTCATAGACCTGCTTGGTATATAACAATGAGGCATAGATATTACTGCACGAAAACTTGTGTCGACTATTTATGAAATAGCACATGCAACTGCTCCACTGTGGCCTATATGCAAATCAAAGCCCAGCAGAAAACTGCAACATTTTATGACAGGAAAATTTGCAAAAAGGTACAGTTTTTTTTCCCTCCCCAAAAATATGGCCCACGAACTCAACACTGTGCTTAGTTGATCTTGCCACTAAAAGTTAATGAGCTGCTTGGCATGATTTTGCATCACAGCAGCCCATTAACTATTTATTTGAATAAAATCTTGCGTGTAGCTTTCCATGTGCAAATGGTACTTCATGTGCTAAAACTCCAAATGGTGCGTGTTATTTACCATACTGCCCAAAGTGCCACTGTTGAGGTTGAACATCAACCTCAATGTTTGTTGTTTCTGTTGTATCCTGACATGCTTTCAGGTGGAAATAACATTTAAAAGAAAGAAACAAGAAAATTACTGGAAAATTCAAAGGGTACAACATCTCATTTGTCAGCCAAACCATAACTCATCTCTAAAATGATCACAAATTGTCTCACAAGGATACAAAAGGAAACATTATAACTAACAGAACAGTTTATATAGTTGTTAAAGTGCTGAGGTTGGAGTTATTCCTTGTGGGTATGGTGCCTCCTTCACTGATGTGCAATATGACACTGCATGTAACCACTGTAGCATTTGTGATTGCACTGTAGGTACGACCTGCGCACAGCCTGTACTTCCTGGTTATTCATGACACCGGCATCAGAGACCTGTTTTGCTTGTAATCCAGCTCCGTAAGGCTGTCACCTTGGAATAGACACCAGGCTTGTCTGGTACGCCACATCCCCGTCCCCAGCTTACTATTCCAACAAGATACCAGGTTCCATTAGAGCTTTCGCTAACCAAGGGACCCCCTGAGTCACCCTGAGAAAAGAAAGAGATGGAAAAATATAAAACTGAGTACAAAACAGCTTATGACTCACATACCTTCTTATGCCTAAAGCAGCAGTACTAGCAAAATCTATTTTCTTAGATGTGCCACTGGAATAGACTTGGATTGTGCCTTCCGTTGTCCTATTGTCTACCAAACAGAGGCAAAACACAAGGCCCATCTAATGCAAATAGTTGTGTCTAACTTCTTTGCTTCAGGAGCCCAATTGTTTCTGAAGTCAATATTCAGTAAGCCGGCGAGTGGCAAATTTATCTGGGTAAAAGTTACACGCTTAACTTTTCACAGATATTCAGCGGGACTTACCTGGATACGTCTGCTGCTGAATATATGTTAGGGATGTGAATCGTGTCCTCGATCGTCTTAACGATCGATTTCGGCTGGGAGGGGGAGGGAATCGTATTGTTGCCGTTTGGGGGGGTAAAATATCGTGAAAAATCGTTAAAAATCGTTAAAAATCGAAAAACCGGCACATTAAAACCCCCTAAAACCCACCCCCGACCCTTTAAATTAAATCCCCCACCCCCAATAACTTAAATAACCTGCGGGTCCAGCGGCGGTCCGGAACGGCAGCGGTCCGGAACGGGCTCCTGCTCCTGAATCTTGTCGTCTTCAGCCGGCGCCATTTTCCAAAATGGCGCCGAAAAATGGCGGCGGCCATAGACGAAAAAGATTGGACGGCAGGAGGTCCTTCCGGACCCCCGCTGGACTTTTGGCAAGTCTCGTGGGGGTCAGGAGGCCCCCCACAAGCTGGCCAAAAGTTCCTGGAGGTCCAGCGGGGGTCAGGGAGCGATTTCCCGCCGCGAATCGTTTTCGTACGGAAAATGGCGCCGGCAGGAGATCGACTGCAGGAGGTCGTTCAGCGAGGCGCCGGAACCCTCGCTGAACGACCTCCTGCAGTCGATCTCCTGTCGGCGCCATTTTCCGTACGGAAACGATTCGCGGCGGGGAAATCGCTCCCTGACCCCCGCTGGACCTCCAGGAACTTTTGGCCAGCTTGTGGGGGGCCTCCTGACCCCCACGAGACTTGCCAAAAGTCCAGCAGGGGTCCGGAAGGACCTCCTGCCGTCCAATCTTTTTCGTCTATGGCCGCCGCCATTTTTCGGCGCCATTTTGGAAAATGGCGCCGGCTGAAGACGACAAGATTCAGGAGCAGGAGCCCGTTCCGGACCGCTGCCGTTCCGGACCGCCGCTGGACCCGCAGGTTATTTAAGTTATTGGGGGGGGGGGGGTTCGGGAGGGTGGGGGATTTAATTTAAAGGGTCGGGGTGGGTTTTAGGGGGTTTTAGTGTGCCGGCTCACGATTCTAACGATTTATAACGATAAATCGTTAGAATCTGTATTGTATTGTGTTCCATAACGGTTTAAGACGATATTAAAATTATCGGACGATAATTTTAATCGTCCTAAAACGATTCACATCCCTAATATATGTGGATAAAGTTAGGACAGCTATTCTTCCAATCAGACTTACCTAGAATGTACGCTCACCGGCTAAAGTTTGGCCCTGCTCCTGGAATACCTCCAGTGATATCTCTTTTGGTCCGGATAAATGTTGTGTGCCTAATGAGCTCTTTGCACAAAATATATGCAGTCGGTGACGGGAATTTTCAAACCTTGGCTTTTGTCTGGATAACTCTAAAGGTCACCTAAAAAAGCTTTGAATACCAACCTCTCTGATTTTCTGGGGACTCCCAAGCTATCTAATCCCCCTTCCTGGAATCCCTATCTGGTGCCCCGATCTCAATGTAGTTAGGAAACAGCAGCGGAGCAGCCACCATAGGGTACAGGAGGAATGGGAGAAATGCTGCATCATGGAACTGATGAACCAGCAGCATAGTACTGTGGGATTTCAGCACAAGTACTCACTTCCTGTCCCTGCGGCGGCCTCACTCCTCCTCCTTCTGTCTAATGGACATTCTTCATGGTTAGAAATTAAGTATGTATGGCAGGGACAGGAGGAAGAGGAGGCAAGAAAGAAGGCGGTGAAGGCCTTGGTGGGCGAATAAAAGAGGAGAGATGGAGAGTTGAGAGGTGGAGAGACAGCAAGAGAGGAAAGGCTGTAGATGTAGAAAAGGGGCTGGGGTGGTGTGGAACTGAGAGAGAGGGGAAAGAGTTTGACGGGAAATGGATGGCTACGAGGGAAAGAAAGAGAGAGGGAAGGCTGAGAGCCAGCAATGAAGAAATGGAGGAGTAAGAAACAGAGATGATAGAAGTGAGATATTGAGGTAAAGAGTTGGTAATGAAAGGAGAAAGAGAGAGCTGGAGGAAAATGAGACTAAGGAAAGTTCTCAAACGTCAGGTGAAAGGGGGGGAGGGGATGAAGAAAGAAAAAAAAAGATAAAATTTAAAGGAGAACCAGGAAATAAAGTTAGAAGATACATAGACAGGATGTAAGCAAAGAAAAGAAATCAAAGTAGAACCCTTCCCTAATCACTCACAACAACACACACAAACATGTTATTATCAGCTTAGTTATCAGTATAAGAGGTGCATAAGTTCTTGAAGTACAATATTATTTTATACATAGAGATCCCATGGAATCTCTGCTGGGGATTCTGGTCTAGGGCTAGGACCAAGCCTTGTAGGTCTGGGGAATTATTAATAGCTCTTTAGGCAAACATATTGAAAATATTTTAGGTCATCCAGGTAAACGGTCCCCTGACATGGACTGCTCAGGTGGGGCCTGGAAGCACAGCTTAGAAGCAGTAGAGAGACTGCCGGGGGACTGTTTACCTGTATGACCTAAAATATATATGTTTTCCTAAAGAGCTTTTAATAAAGGATACTGTTTTGCAAATTTCAAAAAAAGTATTTTGAAAACTTCCTTCTTGAGAGATGGGCAAGCCTAGTTGTTTATCATTCCTTCTTTGTTGGACTAATTATACTTTGATGGTTTGGCCTCCCACCGTTATGTGATTGGTCTGGGGAATGTACCATTTTTGTCACAGCCCACCCATTGGAGGTTGCTGCAGTGGTAGCTTCCTGCATATTAGAGGGTGACCCCACCTAGGTTGGGTGCAGCATGTTTGGTTTGGAGGTGGACAAGAAGGATCTGATTTTTTCTCATTCCCCTATCTTTACCCGTATTGAGCAGGTTTGGAAGTGAGGAAACCACATCCACACCCAGTGGTTTAGAAGTGGATCTCAGTGTTTTGAGTGTGTTGAGGCTATTTGGGAGGAAGTTTTTTTTGTCCACTCTTTCTGCCCATGAGAGAGAAGTAGAATCCCAGAGACTTCTGGGAGGAGGTTGGGAGAGTGAAAGAATACCATCTGGAGGAGAGAGAAGAAACCTGAGGCTCCCTACAGCAGTTTCTACAAAGGAGAAACAGGAAAGGAGAAGTTGAAACGTCTTGGAGATAATCTGTGGATCACAAGTCTGTGGAAGGGGAGATCTGTGAGGCACAAGTGACCTATTTGATTTCACTCTCGGCAACCTTATTTCTCACAGGACAAGCAGGATGGTAGTCCTCACAAATGGGTGACATCGAGGATGGAGCCCTGTACGGAAAACTTTTCTGTCAAAGTTTCAACAAGCTTTGACTGACACTAGCACACTGGGTGCACTGAGCATGCCCAGCCTGCAATTATCCCTGTGAGCCACAGGTGTCTCCCTCAGTCTTCTTTTTTCCGCTCTGCAGTCAGCATAGCGGTTGGAGCTCTGTGAGGATTTTTTAACTAATTACCTCATGGAAACACTTAACTTTTCACTTCAAAAAACACTTTTCCCTGCACAGGTCTCCCTCCGCGTACGTTTTTACGACGCTCGGTGAGTACTAATTCTTATTTTTCAGTCGGTTTCTGTCACTATCTTAAGGCTGTTAACTGACTGAAGCCTTCCCTTCCCCCATTTTTCAGTTAGCTTTAAACAGCTTGCGAGTATCTCTGTGACACTCTGCTTGCTTATGCTAGTGGGGTAGGGATTTTTTCCTTAACTTTAGGACCTCTGTAGCTTCAAGTCCTTCGTTCCCTGGTACCCTCACGCAGTCGATACCCTATCGCTACACCGGGACCCTCCTAAACCGCCCTGGGCTTTTATATGTCATCAGCGCCCCTCCCCCCACGGTGCCCTGATGCCTTTATCCATGTTTTTTGCTTTTCAGTGCTACCAGGCTTTTTCCTCCTACGCACTGTTTTTTTTTCCTTGGGCTTCCTCGGTGCCGTCCCTACCCGGATGCATGCCATTGACGCACACGCTGTTAGTCACTGCCATGCATACTCGGGTCGCCGCCACCGCTGCCCGAGACACTTTTTAACGATCCCAGGGTCACTTCATCGATGCCACCCCCCCTTTTGGGGATGCCATCAATGCCCCATCCTCCCCACCGATGTCCAGCCCTTTTCCATCGGTGGGCATCGGTGCCACATTGATTCGTCGGTGGGCATCGATGCCGGATGGTCTCCATCGGTGGACATCGGTGCCGGATGGTCCCCATCAATGGACATCGGTGCCGGATGGCTTGTCCGTCGATGGCATTGGTGCCGGATGGCCGTCCGTCGATGGCATCGGTGCCAGGTCCTTTTGCATCGATGGACACCGATGCCCAGGTGTTTCATCCATGGGCATCTATGTTAGAATGCATCCATCGAGGGCAGTCGATGCCAGGCTGCTCCCATCGGTGAAATTCGATGCCCAGGTGGGTCCCATGCCGGCTCGATGCCGGCTCGATGCCCAGGTGGTATCCATGCCGGCTCGATTCCGTGGATGGGCGTTGATGCCAATGCCAGCCTTATGGCTGGCATCGATGCCCATGCCGATTCCAGGACTGGCATTGATGCCGGGATGGAATTCATCGACTGGGAGATCCATGCCATCGATTCCATACGTGTCCATATCGATGCCATCGACACACGTGTCTGGGGCACCGATGCCATGTACACTTGGAAATCTGAGTCTGTCCAAATCGATACCGTCAACGTCTGTGGCCCTATAGTTGATGCCCGTGGCCATGCCACAAACGGCATAAATGCCCGCCTCCATGCATCGATGCCCTCGACACCTCCGTTTTCCTTCGGTGTCCTTGACGCCCTATTGATTCGACTTCGACTCAGTCGATGCCGGTATCTTTTTCAATAACGGCAATGTTTTTCGATTATTCGATTCCACATCGTTTCAAAGATACCTATGCCACTGCTGTCAGTGCCCGTCACTGTCATCATTCTCCTGGCCAGTCATCGACGATTTTTCATACCCATTTTGATGATATCCTCGAAGCCCCTTAGGTTGCCTTCAATATCGTCAATACCGACATAGCACCGCCTCATAATACCCTCGCCTCCTCACATTGCTCCACGCTTTGGGTTCTTTTTTAAGCCCCGTATTAGCTTAAGACACTCCATTGTGTCAGGAGCAGAGCAGGCGTGCTGACAGTTCGTCATCGATCGCCTTCCAGGACGACGAGGGCTTCCATCTCGGCGCTGGGGAAAGACCGGGCCGAGCACCGTGGCACCCATCATCGCCGACATCGTGATCGTCCGCCGCTGACGCCATCCAGCACATCGGTGCCATCCTTCTCCAGGCTGGACAACGCTCGGGCAGAGCGACATCACCACTGCCATCAGCACTGTTCCTACAGTTTTGGCAGTCCTTGGTGATCCAGAACTTCCGGATCCAGGTCCGACAGCTTCTGCATTGGCGTCACGACACATCGAGCCGCTGTGACGAGGGAAGGGAACATGAGTTCCGTTAGGGCTCCTCTGTTCCTGGCGTGCCCCACCGTCAAGTGGTGTGGGACTATGGCCATCTGTTACACTTAGCAGTCTAAACGCCACTCACGCCTGGCCTGTCTCCTCTGTACCTGTGCCACCATACCGGGTTTCAGAGCGAGATGGACGTTTACGTCCCCGGCCTTACCCTCGAGGACTCCGGAGACCGTCGGAGTCAACAATCTTCACCGGCTCGTCTTGCGGCGATCCACGTCGGATGGTAAGTACCCGCTTCGGCGGCATTCCCATAGAGTTGTGTTCTCCCATTCGGACCGTGGTTCGAAAAGTTCTGGGTCATGTGCCTTTTAGAACTGTATTAGTGTCACATATCGCTATGTTAGCTATGTTAGCCACAATATCAGGAGAACCCCTCTATCTTCTTGGGATTGCAGCAGGGCTTCTTCTCTTGTCAGTAACAAGTCCCTGTGCCGACCAATGCTCTGACTCTTGGTTCCCTCCCAACCAAGGTCCAGCTGCATTGGCTGATCTGCTAAACATGAGATTCAGCAACCATTGCCCCATGTACAAGTCCACCTTGAGGCCTGGCCACAGGTCTCAGTGTCTCCTTGTACAGCATACAGAAATGCGGGTACCACTTACCGCTCACACACCTGCAGGAGCCTACATGATATCCTCCATTGGGACACCTCCTGGTCTCCCATCTGGTCAGATATCAGAGCGGCCACCCCACCTTGTACCAAAGTCCCGGTACACTCCCCCAGGCGCTACGAAGTGCAGAGGGGAGAAGGGAGGGGGGTTGGGGAGTTTTAATTGCACTATTCTTTCTTTTAACAGAAAATAGTTACTCTCCGCACATCCTGGACCTAAGAAAATCCAACTTTCTTTAGACGTCACAGGTACAATGGTATCTTTGGTTACCATCACTCCATACTGCAGTAAGTACATTATTTTAATGTTTCTATGTGCTTTATGGTGAGTCAACATTACAACCCCAAGCTCTGCCGCTGGCACCAGCTTCGGTAAGTGAACTGTCTCTTGCATCACTGTTGGTGAATGCTGTTTTCTCTGCGGAGTGTAACATCATTCAGTTTCCTTGCATAGACTACTGCTAACCACTTTCAGTACATGCAAGGAGCTCTCACTTTTTTCAGGACTCACTATACATTTACTAACTGGGATTACTGTCACTGCCATAAATCCCTTCTGTAACACTTCTGGACACCACAGTCTTAAGACCCTCTTGTCCAGCATGCGCACAGACATTCTGATACATTGTTATATGTCCCTGCGCATATTTTCCATAACCTCAGCCTTTCAACTTTTCATGGTTGGGCTATGGGGTTTCTTCCCACTATGCATTTTTCTCATAATTCAAAACTGCTATGGGTTATATTCAGTGACATTCTATACTCAATGGACCTAAGTGGTTTCATTGCTTTCGTCCCTGATTCTTATCCCAGTTCGAACTAGGACCTAGTCTCTTTCGACTCATGCTCGCAATTCCTTAGGGTTATAAAGTTTCTCCTGAAAGCTGTCAACCCATTATGCATCTATTGCACTCCAGCATAGTTTCTCATAAACTTCCTGGACGTTGCACCCATGAGTTATGCCCTTATGCCTTCCAATACTGCTTTTGCAACAATTCTTTGTGCATACAGACAGACAGCATAGGGACAATGTGCTTTCCAACTCATAAGCACGCATTACCTCTTAGCTGCTCTGCTAGACAGCTGCGCAGCTCTACCCTTGGCCCTTGTTCACTTCATGCGTCCTTGGGCCACATATCTAAGAGATTTAATGAACGCTCTATCAGACCTTCTCCACGTAGGTTCTATCCTCTCGAATGGTCTCAATTACATGTGTACAGGGCAAATCTTTTAACGCTGAGTTTAACTAAACTTTCCTCGGCGTCTGCATCATTCCATACGATGCACAGGTTCTGCTCCCTGCACATGTTTCCTATGCGTTCCCTTAGATGCCTTTTCTTCCATCAAAGGCCTCTTCAATATATCTCTTCTGCTGCCTCTCGTAGCCAGCATTCTTCTAATGTTGAACTGGGATGGGGTTCAGTATTCTTTTCCCCACTCCCTGACTGAGATCAGTATGCTTTCCCATACTTCTCAATCCATCATATCAGTAACCTTTTATTCTCTCACCAGTCAGTCCCCAAATCATAGACTTACTGATGTTCTTAGGTTCTGGTAGCGTCACAAAACCTTCTAAACATAAATCTTGCCGTTTAATATGGCAGGCTTTACCTCCTGACGCTAAAAAAAAAAAAAAAAAAAAAAAAAAGAGGTATTACCCCTTTTACTTTTCCACCATTTTTTCTTACTCCCTCGGATTCTGTTCTCCAGACATCCTCCACATAGATACACCTTTCTCTTAGGAGGTGTATCGTTTTAGGAGTTGGGTTCCCGTTTTCGGTAATCCTCTCTGAGTCGGCTTACCATGGATTATCCACTGATCAAGCCGCCTCTATTTCTCTAATCACGGAATGAACATATATATTCTCCTTATAAGTCTCATACATTCTACGTTTGAGCCTTTCCATTCCTCTCTTCCACAGTTTGGCAAGGGAACTTCTTTCCCTCTTAATGTCATTCCTGCCAGCAGGGTCCGTGAGTTATGCACTCTTTCCATACTCACCTGACTCCGTTCCTCTGCCACTGAGTAGTTCTACGCATTCAACTTTCTATCCTTTTCAGGTAGATGTTGTATCTCCTTTCCTCAGGAAATACTCTATTAATTTTTCCTATCCTCTCTCTCTCGCCCTAGGGAGAGACTGGGTTTTCCACATTCCTGGACAGTAATGCTGCGCTTACATTCTATCTACATTGCACTGCATTCCATGTGAATTCCACTTGACTCTTTCCTTCATGCAAGGGTCAAGCTGCTACTTCCAGTGGCCACACAGACCTAATCCTTCTGATTAAGTGGTCTATATTTCCTTTCCTACCAACAAGCAGACATTTCACTACAACACTGTGGGTATCCACATACTGTTGTGTCCGTCTTAGCCTTAACAGCTTCCCTTTGGTTACTGCTGCTTGTACTTTTTTATCAGGTTGCAGCCTGGAGTCCTCTCCATACCTTCGCAGCCTATTATTGCTTACATTTGACTAGCCGGCATGCTCCATGTTTGGCCAGTCCGCCTACTCTTACTTTTTTCAATTCACTACCCAACATCCTTCCACGAACCCATTATGGTGTTGCGGATGCCCTCCGTTCCCATTTCCACCTCAGTCGTTACGCCTTTGCGCATCTGCGGTGTATCTGGTGCATTCCCGGGCATCCTCAGCTCGGTACTCACCCATTTGTGAGGACTACCATCCTGCTTGTCCTGTGAGAAAGCAAATGTTGCTTACCTGATGTAACAGGTGTTCTCACAGGACAGCAGGATGTTAGTCCTCACGAAACCCGCCCGCCACCCCGCGGAGTTGGGTCTGTATACTTTTATTTTAGTTTCGCTTGCGCTTTTTAGCTATAAGACGAGACTGAGGGAGACACCTGTGGCTCACAGGGATAATTGCAGGCTGGGCATGCTCAGTGCACCCAGTGTGCTAGTGTCAGTCAAAGCTTGTTGAAACTTTGACAGAAAAGTTTTCCGTACAGGGCTCCATCCTCGATGTCACCCATTTGTGAGGACTAACATCCTGCTGTCCTGTGAGAACACCTGTTACATCAGGTAAGCAACATTTGCTATTTCACACAGGAGGAAAAGGGACTCCTGGTAAGAGACTATGGGACCACAGACACAGATCAATTTGGAATTTATTTATTGACGTGATTATGGTTGTAGCAAGGAGAAAATGTATCTGGTGTCAGTTGGTTATCATTAAACAAGTTGAACAGTAAATTTTTCTTGTGCCCATTCTGATTACTGGAATTCTTCAATACAAAGACTAAGAATTTGAGCTTGCACCTACAGAAAGAGACATTTACCCTACGCCTTGGGCCCTGAAGTTTTATCCTCCTCACCCCATCTGGAGAATCCCCGTGAGGGTTTAGTGGGACTTAGCAAGGATTAAACCCCTGGCAGTGAGTGTGACCCCCCCTGCTTTCATAGCAACCATTAGAAAAGGGGGCACATCTATTCTGTGTATCACTTGAAAAATTAAACAAGTTGAAAAGGGCATGCCACAGGCATTGCATGGAGGAATGTTTCACCATCTCTGGGGGTGAGATGAGGGCGATGGAGCCATCCTGTGATGGCTGCCAAAGAAAAGGAGGGGGACTCGGCGGCCAGCAGAGCCATTCCGTGGTGTTGGCTGCTGAAAAAAAAAAGAAGAAGAGGGAGCCAGTGAGACAGAGGGGAACCATCACACTTGTGCCGGGTGCAGTAGACCCATCTGAGCAGGCCAGCATTCAGCACGGATTTTTAAAAACTTGCAGGCCGTCGATGCTAATCTCGTGTAAACCCTGGGGAGGGTGCATTGCGCAACCCACCACCGTGTGGTCCCAAAAAGGAGGCGGTGCGACTGAGTAACCCCTCTGGCTCCGATGATGCTCAGACATGTGTCCCAGTTCAGTGGCAGTACTTAATAAATAGGGTCCCAAATCAGAGCAAACATCAAGGCAATGTTAGTTCCTGCCTGCCACGCACAAGGGGCATTGCCGCTTGAACCTGGTCCAGCCACTCCCTCTATCAAACCCTTAGGTCCCGGGCCTCCTTTTTGAGGTGCTCCAGCTCCCGATGATGCTCAGTGGGCATACTACCAGAGGAATGCTCGTGAAGAGCTGCTCGTCTGTCTCAGGTGGCGAGGCCTCCCGACAGGCAAACACAGTAGTGCCCCCTCTGGCAGAGACGAGGCCGGCCGGGAGCTGGAAGCCAGCTCGGGAGAACTTGGGCTTGTGAGCTTGAGGGAACAGCAACGTGCGCAGGCACCAGATGGGGAAAGATATGCGCACAAATGTGTAAAGTACATGCGCGCATGTGTGGGTGGAAGTAGCTGTATTTTCAAGCGCAGCCCTTGCTTCTGCTGTCCAAAACTGCAGGGCAATATTTTCACGACCACGGTTACCACCTCTGTGCTCACTTAGAAGCGCTACTGTAAATTGCCCTCCCCATGGAGAGAAAGATGGCTGCAACCCTTGAAAATAATTTTTGAGATTACAGGTACTGTGCTTAACCTGGAAAGCATGGGATTAGTCTACAATCTGAGATCTCAGCCGGTACAAAGGAGTTCTGAACTGTACTAGTGGCTGCTAAATATGCCAGAGATTCTACTCAGGACTCAGCATCTGCCAGCTATAGCAATGTTAACTTCATTCTTGCTATGAGCTAAAAGAGCGCTAAGCTTAAAGGAATGGAGCACAGGGTTGCAATTTAAGTTACATTTAATTAATTGTCTATGTCTCAGGTAAAACATTAGATTGTAAACCCTCTGGGGCAGGGATGCACCAGTTGTACTTTAATTTGTAATGCGCCTTGAGCTTAAGTTTGGAAAGACGAACAATTAAATAAAAAATTCAAATCCAAATCCAAGTACAGTGCAGAATTGTAAAATGTAAAGATGTAGTTGAAAGAGAACAATAACATATTGCTCCTTCAGGACAGAAGATATAGAAAGGCATTGTATCTGTAGGGACCTTCCTTTTCAGTTTATATTGTAATTTTCCTGGGAATTTCAATGCTAAAAGAAAAAAAAATATCAGTAGAAAAATGACTTTGTTAAAACACATAGGAGAACAATCTGTGGAAAACAAAAATCAGTTTTCAACAGATTTTTCTTTGGTTATAGCAGTGAAATTCCCAGGAAAAATAAAATAAGTGTGGCACCCCTATGCCACAGACAGGCCGATACACTACTGGTGCGTGGCAAACGGGCACTCGTGATTGAGCACCCCGCTCTCCTAATGTGCGCCAATGCACCTCTCCCGGGCGCCCGATGTAATATTTAAATGGGCTGCTGTGGTAAAAAGGAGGCACTAGGGGAAACTGTGCGCCCCCAGCACCTCCTCAGCAGTGGGTGCCCAGGAGAGGTGGCTGTCAATAGCTTAGGAAAATGGACACTTTGTAATGCAGCATCCTTTTCCTAACCTGACTGTTAGCACACTTTTGTTTCTTTTTAGCGTTCTCCTTTTTTGGTTCCTTTGACTTTATATCGCCAAGATATTAAGTCGGAGGAACATTAGAAAAGTAATATTTTTTGCTTTCTTGTAAACATTTTGGGCTCCTCAGGAATTAAGGCCTGCTCTGGGGCAGGCATTCATTTTTGAGGGTAAAAAATGTGCATCAAGGTAAAAAATGTGCATCAGGGTAAAAGAATGTGCATCAGGGGGAAATAGCTAATAACCTCATCAACATAAATTTACATGTGATGAGCGCTATTAGCTACCCATTAGGTTGGGCGTGTTAGGATCCTGCCTGTGGCTGGACCCGCAGGCAGTCCCTTACCTTCCGCTGACGCCGTCCTTCACGGCCCGGAGGCCGTGGCTGTCGCCTGTCCCTCGCGGCAAGCCGAGCCCGCCTCATTCCTGGTGCCTCCGCGGTCCTAATGCCGCCGCTGAGAGTTTCTTCATCACAGTATGAAGCCGCCACTGCTTGTTCTCCTCTTTGCGGCAGGGGTGCCGCTGCTGCCACTGCTGTCTGTCTGGCCTCCCACATGGCCAGACAGACAGCTGCAGTCCTCTGCCTCCTGGCTTCCTCCAGGTGCGGGCGCATGCCTCTTCTTTCTATTTAAAGGGCCAGCAGCGGGAAAAGCCTCACAGCCCTCGCTAATGATGTCATCCATCTTTGCCCGGACCAGCCCTATAAAAGGGTCCTGCTTCAGTCTCTCAGGGCCTTCGACCGGTCTTCACAGTGTCTGTGGTCTTCCTTCCGGTCCAGGTCCTCCCTAGTCTTCCTGTGCCTTGATGGATCTTTGTTCCATGTTCTTCGTATTCCTGATCTTCTTCATCTTGATGTTCCAGGTCTTGTCCCTTGTCGGAGCTCCTTCGTCTCTTGTTCCTAGTTTCTGATGTTCCAGATGTCCTGCTGTCCAGTCGTCCTGATGTTCCATGTCCAGATGTCCTGTTGTTCCTGATGTCCAATGTTCCAGTCCTGAATCCGTTTTCCTTGTCTTCAGCTCTTCGTCCAGTTCCCAGGTTCCTTGTCTGTCCACCTTTCCTGGCGTGCCACCATCGTGATCCATGACCAGCCCATGGGGTATGTGTAGGGCGCCTTGTGGCACAAGGCCTACCTGCTCATCTGCAGTGCAAGCCTCCAGAAGACTCCTGTTTTTAATGCCTAGCTTCTGAATCCTGAGTCTTGAATCCTGAGTCTTGAATTCTGTCCCAGTCTTCGGAGTTCCTTGTGCCTTCTTTCATCTATGCCTAAGACTCTGCCAGAACGGCTGTGTAGGGCGTGCTCCGGTGCAGGCCTCTCCTGAATCTTCATTATGTCCTGGCTTCAACTTCCACTTCCTTCCCGGGAGTGTGCTTCGCCTTTGGCGTGGTCCGCGACCAGCCATGGGTGGCTGTATAGGGTGCATTGCGATGCAGCACCCTACACAGCACCCTGAAACCTGTATCCTAGTATGAGTCTTCTGAGCAACCTGAATCCTAGTCTGCATTTTCTGAGTAACCTGAACCCTTGTCTGAGTCTTCCGAGAATCCTGAGTCCTTGTCTGAGTCCTCCGAGTATCCTGAGTCTTCCAAGTCCTCGTCTGAGTCTTCTGAGTATCCTGAGTCTACGTCTGAGTCTTCTGAATATCCTGAGTCATCGTCTGAGTCTTCTTGTTCCTGCCCTCAGCCTCTATCTGGCCTCAGGCACTCGTCATTCCCAAGCAGTGGGTCCGGAAGGGTTATCGAGAGATTCTATTGGAGGCCTTCAATGAAGAAGGACGTGCAAGCGTACGTAGAATCTTGCATCACCTGTGCAAGACAAAAGCCTCCAGCTGGTCGCCCTTGGGGCCTTCTCCAGCCTTTACCTAATCCAGAGGAACCATGGACGCATATCGTGACTGACTTCATCGTCGACTTGTCAGTATCCAACGGTAACAACCACCATATGGGTTACTGTAGACCGCTTCTCAAACATGGCACACTTTGTGGCCTTGCCCAGACTCCCATCTGCTGCAGAATTGGCTAAACTGTTTATACAACATATCTTTTGCCTGCATGGCATGCCGAAGCATATCCTGTCAGACAGAGGCGTACAATTCACGGCAAAGTTCTGGAGAGCTCTTTGCAAAAAGTTTGATATTTCACTTGATCTGCTGTCTGCATACCACCCTCAGTCAAACAGCTAAACCGAAAGAACAAACCGTACACTGAAATAATTCTTGTGCTCCTATGTCAACTCCAGACAAAGCGACTGGGCAGAGTTGCTCCCATGGGCCAAGTTCACCCTGAATTCGCAGCCTTCTGCCGCAACTGGATCAACACCATTCCAGATAGTGTATGGCCATTAGCCACTACCGCCGCTACCAATACCCTTGTCTGTTCCATTGCCAGCAGCCCAGGCTTCAGCCGAAGAACTCCATCAGCTATGGGTACAAACCAAAGGCCTTTTGCAGAAGGCAGGACAACGGGCCAAGAAATATTATGATGCTCATCACAGAGCAGCACCCCGAATTTTCGTGGGGTTCTTTTATCGTTTTGGGGAGGGGGGTGGGAAGAAAGGGCACTTAAAAATAAACCCCAAACCCACCCCGACCCTTTAAATTTAATTCTTTCGCATCCCCCACCCTCCTGACCTTCCCCCCCCCAAATTTTTAAAGTACCTGGTGGTCCAGTGGGGGTCCCGGGAGCGATCTCCCGCTCTCGGGTCATCGGCTGCCACTAATCAAAATGGCACCGATGGCCCTTTGCCCTTAGCATGTGACAGGGTATCCGTGCCCTTGGCCGGCCCCTGTCACATGGTAGGAGCACTCGCCATCCATTTTATTCTAAAGATTATACAGTAAACTATTTTTATGTTGGAGCAGAGCTATTGACTGGACATTGTTTTTTTTATTCTAGAGTGTCCTTGGCCCAGTACTGACCCTGCAGGTTATCTTGCCCTCAGCTCACGGTCCCAGAAATTGTTTCCACCATCTTGGGAGAGTGACCACAATGCTCCCCAAGATTGGGAAGGTGAACCTGCATGGAAAGGGGATTACACAGAACCGAAAGGAAAGGTCGCTATGTATTTGCCAAATCTGTACAAATCATTTTGGGATACATTTTCAAAGGCTTAGGCACCTTTTCCATGGGTAAAAATAGAGTTAACATTTCTATGTCAGTCATATCAGGCTAAGTGGATTTTTAGCCATAGCCCATGAAAATGACCTCAGAGTCATTGTGGACAATATGTTGAAATCCTCTGCTCAGAGCACAGCAGTGGTCAAACAAGCAAAGAGGAATGATCCAAAAAGGAATGTAGAATAAAACAAAAAATTATCATATTGCCACTGTATTGAGCCATGGTGTGACTGCACCTTGAGTACTGTGCACAGTTCTGGTCACCCCCATCTCAAAAAACATAGCGGAACTAGAAGAGATGCAGAGGAGATTAATAAAAATGATAAAGGGGATGGGTGTCATAGTGTCATAGTGTCATAGTGGATAACACATTGAAATCGTCGGTTCAGTGTGCTGCGGCAGTCAAAAAAGCAAACAGAATGTTGGGAATTATTAGAAAAGGAATGATGAATAAAACGGAAAATGTCATAATGCCTCTGTATCGCTCCATGGTGAGACCGCACCTTGAATACTGTGTACAATTCTGGTCGCCGCATCTCAAAAAAGATATAATTGCGATGGAGAAGGTACAGAGAAGGGCTACCAAAATGATAAGGGGAATGGAACAACTCCCCTATGAGGAAAGACTAAAGAGGTTAGGACTTTTCAGCTTGGAGAAGAGACGACTGAGGGGGGATATGATAGAGGTGTTTAAAATCATGAGAGGTCTAGAACGGGTAGATGTGAATCGGTTATTTACTCTTTCGGATAGTAGAAGGACTAGGGGACACTCCATGAAGTTAGCATGGGGCACATTTAAAACTAATCGGAGAAAGTTCTTTTTTACTCAACGCACAATTAAACTCTGGAATTTGTTGCCAGAGAATGTGGTTCGTGCAGTTAGTATAGCTGTGTTTAAAAAAGGATTGGATAAGTTCTTGGAGGAGAAGTCCATTACCTGCTATTAAGTTCACTTAGAGAATAGCCACTGCCATTAGCAATGGTTACATGGAATAGACTTAGTTTTTGGGTACTTGCCAGGTTCTTATGGCCTGGATTGGCCACTGTTGGAAACAGGATGCTGGGCTTGATGGACCCTTGGTCTGACCCAGTATGGCATTTTCTTATGTTCTTATGAACATCTCTCCTATGATGAGAGGCTACACAGGCTAGGGCTTTTCAGCTTGGAAAAGAGACGGCTGAGAGGGGACATGATTGGAAGTTTAAAGAATCATGAGCAAGGTGGAACAGGTAAATAAAGGATGACTATTTACCCTTTCAAATAATACTAAAACAAGAGGAATGCCATAAAACTAACAATCAGCAGATTATAAAAACAACTTTATTATTCAATGCACTATCAAGCTGTGAAATCTGTTGCCAGAGGATGTGATCAAGGCAACTAAGCATGGCGGGGTTTAGAAGAGGTTTGGACAAGTTCCTGGAGGAAGAGTCCATGAATAGTTAATAGCTAGGTAGATTTGGGAAAGCCAGTGATTACCCCTGGAGTGAGTTAACAACAAACAGATCTTGGGGATCTGCCAAGTATTTGTGATTGGCCACTGTTGGAGACAGAATGCTGGGCTCGATAGACCTTGGTCTGACCCAGCATGGCATTTCTTATGTTCCATATTGTACATGTTTCAGCTTTGGAAGAAGAAATAACAACTGAAATAGAAGGATGCAGTCATTTATAGTCAAGGGGCTCTCTGCCTCATTTTTGTTTTATTTCCATTTGCTAGATGGGAGGATATCCTCGTGGCCTTGGATATTCTGGCAGAACTTTGACAAAAGTCAATTTATAGATAGGAAGTTCTTTTTAGATAATTTTGTTGTCATTTAAACAAAACCTTCCAGACATTCTACCCCCCCCCCCCCCCGCCCCCCCCGGTGGTAGGGTATGCACACTCTGCACAGGAGATTTGCTAAAGAGAGCCCCAGCTGGGGGCAGGGCATGGGCAATTACAAGAAACTGCCTGATCCTGGGTGAGGTCCTACAGAGAGCTGGCCATGTGCCTAGGCTTCCCAATTTCTGGGTTTTGGACACTGAAAATCTGGTTTTTGCGAGAGGCTCCTCTTTCCCACAGCTTTCTGGTTACAAGGAAAGACAGAGCTGAGAGCTATGTTGTGTCCCCGCCCTCTTGCCTCCTTTCCTGAGTTGTGATTGAATGGGATGGAGAGTAAAGGCAGGGCATAGCACAACTCTCAGTACCCAGTGGCTCCACAGATCTCCTCAGCAATGCCCTTTGGGTCCCTCCTCCTCCTTCACTGAGTGCTGGGCCAAGACCCAACAGAGGGGCTGCAACAAGCCAGCCGAGGGATACAGGAAAAGAGGAGAGGAAGGTGGAGAAAGAGACAGAGTTATAGGGTGAGGAAAGGAGAGCGACAGAACGGACACACAAAAAAGGGAAGGGAAAGGAAGATAGACACATGGGGAACAAGGAGGAAAGAGACACAGAAGGGGTATGGAAGGAAGAAAGTCACGTGGAAGGGGAGAGGCACAACAGGAGCTTGAGGGAAGGCAGGAGACATAGATGGGGAAGGGAAGGAAGAGACAGAAGAGGCACAAACTTTATTATTCAATGCACTATCAAGCTGTGAAATCTGTTGCCAGAGGATGTGATCAAGGCAACTAAGCATGGCGGGGTTTGGAAGAGGTTTGGACAAGTTCCTGGAGGAAGAGTCCATGAATAGTTAATAGCTAGGTAGATTTGGGAAAGCCAGTGATTACCCCCGGGAGTGAGTTAACAACAAACAAACAACAAACGTGGACACAGGAGGAAAGGAGATAGAGAAAGAGGAAGGCACTGGGGAGGAGAGGGAAAGAGGGAGAGAAAGACAAGAGCATGGGGAGGGGACTAAAGACAAGAGGAGTGCACAGAGGAGGGAGAGGGCATATTGAGAGACAGGTGGCACAAGGGAGACACAGATGAAAGGCTGGGAAGGTTTTAAGGAAAGGGAGAGCAAACCACCTGTGTCTGAGAGAGGAGGCTGTGTGTTTGGGAGTGCGTGTATAAGATAGCAGGCTGTGTGTTTTGGGGGAAGTATGGAGGTGGGTGAGTATTAGAAAGGCTTTAGTTGTGATAGAGACAAAAACTGCATGAGAGAGGCTGCAGTTGATGTGTTTATGAGGATAGTTGAAATAACACTTTATAAAACAAAGTATATTCAGGGGGTGCTTGAAAGCCAAGTAATGAGTGGATCGACAACTGACAGTAATCTGTAACCTTCCTCCCTATCGCCTCCCCTCCCAAAGCATGAAGTTTAGTGGGGTGTCCAGTTATGGTCCATGGAAAGGTTGGCCACCCTACGTGTGCCTTCGGAAGGAACCAGGGATTGCCGAAGCTATAAACAGAAGAGAATGGGGAGCCTGAAGCCTTCCAACTGTTGATTTCATCAAGCTAAGTGCTCCGCTGTTACCATATAGAAGGAGGAACATTTGTAACTGTGCCCGATGTAAAGGCAGCAGACTCCCGCAGCCTCTCTGCCCAGGTAGACAGGAGATGCTAGTGAAACTGACTGACTAGATAGCTTCTCTTTGGAAATTCACTCCCAGCTTTGCAGGGACAAAAGTACTCGTGTCTCTTAGTAAAAACCTCCATTGTATCTGCACCCCGCCCAGAATCTATCCCATTCCATTTTTCTATTCTAATTTGTTATTGAGTTCCCAAGAAGAAACTAGTGTTTAAAGGTCCATGGTTTGAGAAGCATCGTGCTGGCAGGGTGTTCTATCCCGTTCTTCTCTTCTGCGTCCTCTGCTGTGGCCCTACCATGTGGGAAAGCAAGGGGGGGAGGGGTGAGTTTCTTCCAGTCATTTCCTCACATACAGGCCGATACAGTACAGTGTGCTCCGAATGCATGCATGCAAATGCATGTTGATGGCCCTATTAGGTATGGACGCGGGATACAGAAAGTAAAATGTGCAGCCAAGCCGCACATTTTACTTTCAGAAATTAGCGCCGACCCAAAGGTCGGCGCTAATTTCTTCCGGCACCGGGAAAGTGCACAGAAAAGCAGTAAAAACTGCTTTTCTGTGCACCCTCCGACTTAATATCATGGCGATATTAAGTCGGAGGTCCCGAAGAGTAAAAAAAGTAAAAAAAAAAATAAAATATGAGTTCGGCCCGCTGCTGTCGGGCCGAAAACTGGACGTTCAATTTTGCCGGCGTCCAGTTTCCGAGCCTGTGGCTGTCAGCGGGCTCGAGAACCGACGCCGGCAAAATTGAGCGTTGGCTGTCAAACCTGCTGACAGCCGCCGCTCCTGTCAAAAAGGAGGCGCTAGGGACGCGCTACTGTCCCTAGCGCCTCCTTTTACCCGGATCTACCGCCGGACCTAATTTAAATACTGAATCGTGCGCACCGGCCACTCGTTGGTGTGCGCACTGGGAGAGCGGGCGTTCACCCACTCTCCCGCAGACTTTACTGTATCGGCCCAATACTATGCCTCCATCAACACAGCTAAAAGTAGGCATGCTGTTTCCCCCGACACCAGTGCTGTTAGCTGCATTTTGGGGAGGAGGCGTTCCCACTTCCTGGAGTTGTGCTTTGGGTGGGGTTATTGAGCAATGCCTGCAGACTGGATGGTCAAGAAAGGATACTTTAGTTTGCTTCCAATCTCTGCCCACACAAAAAAGCCAGCGCAAATTTTTGTGTGAGCAGTTTTGGAAGGGGAAGCACGGCCTGCTCTCTGGAAAGGATGGGTAGAAACGCCCCGTGAGTTTGTTCCCCAAAGCGGACCATCTGAAATTGGCTCCCCGCAAAGATAATTTCGTTGTACGCACCTGGCACGAGTCTATGCCCCCCGTCAGGTATCCCGCACAGAGCATCGAGGACGTGATGCTGTTGTTATAAACTGCTGCGCTGTTGCAGATGTCGGTGTTGATGAGCTTAACTTGTGCTTGCTGAAGGACTGAAGATAGCAAACCAACTGTTTAAAGTATAAGTATACATTAAATGTTAACACACTTGATCTGATGAGGCTTGAAAAGCAATCATTTAGCTGCCTGTTTTTTTGCCATGTAGAGGGATTATGTGAATTTTCTCAGTTCCCCTGTTCAAGGAACGTTTATATAGCCAGCCTGTAAAGGTGCCATTATAAAATTTGCCAAAATGCACATGGGGAGATTATTATTTAGATTACATTAATAATAACTTGAATTTCTGAAGCAGCACCCACCAGAATTCCACTAGAATCTGTACACTAGAGAAGTACACCCAGAGTCCTGTACTGTATTACAGATTTTGTGGGGTTCTTAATCTCTTTCCCATGGAAAACGCCAACATGCTACATAACTTAAATACACGAGAATCGCACAGGCATGCACCCTTGGGGTGGAAAGATTGTGAGCACAGTGCTGGCAGCCGTAGTCCCGTTGGAAGCAATGGCCTTATTGCTTGGTGACGGCTGGTTAAACTGTGCCACTTACAAAACTAGCAGGCTGGACAGACAGTGCCATTGGTGCAAGAGCAGCGGGAGACAGCAGGCTGCTGTGGGAAACTCCTCCAGAACCATGTCCCGGCTGCACCTCAACAGTCATGAAACTGTCTCCCAGCCTAGGGAATGCAATTTGGAAGGCTGGGGGGGGGGGGGGGGGGGTGCTACGAGGAGGGCTCAGGCCACGCTCCTTCAGAAGCAGCTTATTTGCTGGTGTTGAACATGAAGGAAAGAAAGGAGGAGGGTGAAATGAGAATGCAGAAAGCATCCACAGGAGGAATGAAACCGTAATTAATAAATAAATAAATAAATAAATAAACAAAAAAGGAACTTATTTCCGGTTTGTTTTTGTGTGCAATGTGTCCATTGAAGAGCGAGCATCACTGCACAGGTCTCTAGAAAACTGGAACGTAGCGGGGACATTTTGTCATATAAGATGAGCATGCATGCAAAATTGTACCATGCTATGTTTTTTTTTTTTTTTTTAACATACCTGATTCTCCCGTCCCCCATCCTGTGACAAAGTAATTGGACTCATTCAGGAAGATGTCCCCAGCGTCTGGGAGGCAAACGGGCTGTATATAAGGGGTGAAAGTGATTGGCTTTGAGAGCTGCAGGAGGGCAATGTCATTTGAATATGTCGTAGTGTTGTAATTTTCATGTATAATTATCTTTGCAAGTTCTAGTCTGGTATTCGGAGTCAAATTAATGGTTCCCAAGCTAACAGTCCAGGAAGATGTATCTGTACCCCTATAAAACAAAATTAATAAAGCAATAATAAGAGATTTTTTTATTTATACATTAGGATGAACGCACTCTTCCAGCAGTCAAATGTCCTTATGACCAAACAAATGAAGCCTTCTTCTTGTACAAGAGATCCGTATGTTGTTGTTTTTATTTTATTACTCACACTTTTTCATTGATAGCTCAAGGTGGGTTATATTCAGGTACTATAGGTATTTCCCTGACCCAGAGGACTTACAATCTAAGGACTATGCCGTGATATTTTACCACAGGAGGTGAAAAATACCACGGGCCGCAGAAAAACACTGTGAGAGCACACCTGCGGTATTTTTTCCCTCCTCAGTAAAATATTGCTGTAGTATCCCCGTGGTATTTTTTTCCCATGGAAAAATTCCATGAGAAAAAATATTTTGGGGAAAAGTAAAAAAATCATGTGAAGGAGTCTCCTCTTTGCCTGGGGCCACCATCTTTTGAAAAAGCAATGCTGGTCCTAAAGCACCACCCTAATGTGTAAAAGACCCCTGACCATCCCCCGCCACCCGCAGAGGTGGCCTAGCAGGGGAAAAGCATGAAAAATTAGAATTGACCTTCACACAACAATGCCCTTCCCCCTTTCCAAACCCCATCACTTTCCACAAATTTCAGCCCTCCCTTTCCCAAACCCCCTTGTCAATACCAGCCATCCTCTCCATTAAAAGCTAGCCCGCCCCCTGGACCGCCTATCCACCCTAGCTCACCACCACTCAGTCATTCCTGGTGATCTAAGGGGGATCTCTGGTAGCCTAGTGACTCCTTGGTGGTTTAGTGGGGTCTGGAGCACCCCTTACGTTCTGGGCCAGCCATTTCCATTTTCCAAAATGGTACCAGTTGACCTTTGCTCCAGGTCTAGCTGGCACCTTGTGGAAAATGTTGATGACTGACCCGGAGCCTAGGGGGTACTCCAGGCCCCACTAAGCTACCAGAGACCCCTTAGACCACCAGGTATGAACTAGTGGGGGTGGGCTAGCTTTTACTAGGGGGTAGGGAAGGATGGTATCAACAGGGGGGTTAGGAAGGGAGGATTGAATTTTGTTGAAAGTGGAGGGATTTGGGAAGGTGAGTGGGGCATCACCGCATGATGGTAAATTATATTTTTCACTTTTCTCCCCCTGCTGGGATGTCTCTACAGATGGCAGGGGTCTTTGACACATTGGGAATGAGGTTATTTCAACGTGGCATCGCCATTTAAATTTCAGCATGAAAAGATAGCTATAATTCCTGAACAGTAGCTAACCTTTTAGAAGATAACATACATGGCTTGCGTTATTGTAGGAAAGCTGTTTTTTTTTTCATTAAATTACCTGTAGGTATGAATAAGCTGCTTTGCATGTATTTACAAAATTATGCATGCAAAGCAACTCATCTAAATACATAAGGATTTTTAAGGAAAATACTGCTGTGATAAGCGTATATCATGTGCATGTTAAATGATTGCTAAAGCTTGGTAAATATACCCCTAAGTTTATACCTTAGGCAATGAACTAACTTGCTCAAGGTCACAAGGAACACTAGTAGGATTCGAACACTGACTTCCCTGGTTCACAGCCTACCACTCAGCTACTCTTCCACTTTGCATGAACCCTATCTATTTACACTGGAAGAGAAGAATGAGATGTCTTAGTTTTCAGCACCATTTGAATTGCATTTAACTAAGCTGATAGATAATGGAGTAGATTTTCAAAAGGTTACACGTGTAAGATACGTGCGTAACCCCTGAAAACCTACCCCTGCGCACGCCGAGCCTATTTTGCATAGGCTTGGTGGTGCACGCAAGCCCTGGGATACGCGTATGTCCTGGGGCTTCGAAAAAGGGGCGGTCAGGGGGCGGTCAGGGGGTGGAGCCGAGTGCTCCAGCACAGCAGTCTGTGCCGGGGCATGGTGCGCTGGCAGCCGTCCGGCACGTGCAAGTTATGCCTGCCCAAGGTGGGGGGGGGGGGGGATTTAGTTAAGGCTGGGGGGTGGGTTACATAGGGGAAGGGAGTGGATGGTGGGCCGAAAAAAAAGTTCCCTCCAAGGCCGCTCCGATTTCGGAGCGGCCTTGGAGGGAACGGGGAAAGCCATCGGGGCTCCCCTCAGGCTCGGCGCGTGCAAGGTGCACATGTGTGCACCCCCTTGCCACAGCCGATCCCGGATTTTATAACATGCACATGGAAGCGCGCACATGTTATAAAATCAGGTGTACATTTGTGCGCGCCAGGTTCACTTCCCACTGGGTACACTTGAAAAAATACCATGTAGTCCTAATATTTTTCTTTCTATCAATGGTAGTCTTATAATGAAGTACATTTTGGAGCTCAGCTCTAGCTAGTTGTTTATCTGAAAATAGAACATTTCTTTCAGGGATTGGGGAAAATAAAGTGTTGTATATTTTATTCAGTTTGAGTTTTATTTCTTTATGATGCTCTTCTGTCTGCGGTGTACTTGATGCAAAAATCTTTTCTTGCAACTTTGTTGGGGAGAGGATGGTGGGAGAAGACAATTTCAAGTGCATAAGGGACAAATATAAATCGGCTACATAGCTGCAAGATACATGCGCACCTTATAGTTTCGCTTTGAAAATTCACTACATGAGTATTTTCCTTTGAAAATTATCTACAAGAGCAGGTGCATACAAAATGCCCAACTATGTTTGCACCTGCTATTTGTACCGGTGGCTAGTCAGAGGTAAAATAGAATGGGTATATTTGAAAATCCAAATGTACACATGCTGTTTACTGCTTCGACCTAAACACACCTATGAGAATGGTTCTTCTTAATGTGGCTACAAGTGCATCTGCTGGCAAAGTCCGCAAGTACTTTCAGCCATTCTGTGATGCCCACCTCTGCTCAACAGTGTTTTGTCTCAGCTGCTCCTGTTTGTATTTTACCTATGTAGGCATGCTGCTGGTCCCCTACTACAGTTTAGTTAGAAGAATATACCATTGGTGTGGGGCGAGACATGGTAACAACTTTGTGGATTTGCAGCTTGCCTATGTGGAAGTTAGCAATGGATGTGTCCCTCTGGTTCATGAAGCCAGATCACCATTTTACCTTATGGATTCCCATTTGCTTTTACAGAGACAGCATATCTTGGCTGTTCTCTGACTTTTCTGTTAATTAACTAAAAGTCTCCATGGAGCTCATTTTATTTGGATGGGACCTTCTTTCCAACCTCCCAGTCCACCTTTTACATAGAAACATAGAAATGACAGCAGAAAAGGACCAAACAGTCAATTAAGTCTGCCCAGTAAGCTCACAGTAGCATCTGCCGTGCAGGTCACCTCCATACTTATCAGTTTCCCAGACTGTAAAAGTCAGGGACCTTGTTTGTTGCTGTCTGGGTCCAATTCCCCGTTACTTCTTGCTGTTGAAGCAGAGAAAAATGTTGGAGATGCATCAACAGTATGAAGGCTTATTGGTTAAGGGTAGTAACAGCTGCATCAGCAAGTTACCCCCATGCATTATTTTCTTCATTTTCATCCTCTAGCCTTTAGGGATTCACAGTGTTTATCCCATGCCCTTTTGAATTCTGTTTTTTGTCTTCACCACCTCCACCAGAAGGGCATTAGCGCCTATACAGTATCATGAGTGCGCTGGTACCTGTCATTTCAAATGTCATTTCAAATGACATTTGAAATGACAGGCACCAGGAAGTGGATGGTTCCCCCCCTCCCGAAGCAAGGCGCAGGGCGAAAATTAAAACGGGAATAAAGTGTAAAAAATGGGGGTAAAACCAAAGGGAGTAAAGTGTAAAAAACCATGGACGACCTCCATATTAACATTGCAGCGTAAGTTGTTTATATATATGTATAAATACCTGTCACTTTCCTGTCACTTTCTGAATCCCCCAGGTGTGCGGTCATCGAGGCGGCGGTGGGAGCCGGCGGGCGGGTGGGCGCCTGTTCATCCAGGCGGCGGTGGCGGTGGGAGCCGGCGGGTGGGTGGGCGTGCGTTGGATCCAGGCGGTGGCGGGAGCCGGCGGGCGGGTGGGCGCCCGTTTATCCAGGCGGTGGGAGCCGGCGGGCGGGTGGGCGCGCGTTCGATCCAGGCGGTGGTGGGAGCCGGCGGGCGGGTGGGCGCGTGTTCGATCCAGGCCGGAGCGGGCGGGTGGGCATGCATTCATCCAGGCGGAGGGAGCCGGCGGCGAAGGCCGCCTCCGGCAGCCCCCGCCGGCAGTGAATGAATGCACGCCTGTTTACGCCCGTGTGATTTCGGCGCTCAAGGCGTGACGTCACGACGCTTGACGTCACAGCATGTGACTGCCTTGAGCGCCGAAATCGCACGGGCGTAAACAAGCGTGCATTCGTTCACTGCCGGCGTGGGCTGCCGGAGGCCGCTTTCGCCGCCGGCGCCCTCCGCCTGGATGAATGCATGCCCACCCACCCGTGGCCTGGATCGAACACGCGCCCACCCGCCTGCCGGCTCCCATTGCCGCCTGGATCGAACGTGCGCCCACCCGCCCGCCGGCTCCCGCCGCCGCCTCGATCCAACGAGCACCCGCCCACCAGCTCCCACCGCCGCCTGGATCGAACGAGCGCCCACCTGCCCGCTGGCTCCCGCCGCCACCGCCTGGATGAACGGGCGCCCACCCGCCCGCCGGCTCCCGCCACCGCCTGGATCCAACGCGCGCCCACCCGCCCGCTGGCTCCCGCCGCCGCCTCGATGACTGCACGCCTGGGGGATTCGGAAAGTGACAGGAAAGTGACAGGTATTTATACATATATATAAACAACTTACGCTGCAATGTTATGGTTTTTTACACTTTACTCCCTTTGGTTTTACCCCCATTTTTTACACTTTATTCCCGTTTTAATTTTCGAACACCACACTAACACCAAGTAGAGGGTAGGCGGTAAACTAACAGGTTGAGGATGCGGCAAAATAGCGAGGTACAAAGGAGATAATCTGAACGCGCGTCACAGTATCGGAGGGGAATAGCTAATTCCTTCATTATACAGCTAATTCGTTCATTTACATATCATATACATGCTGGGTGCGGAAAGGGTTATGCGTCTGTTTTAAGAAGCGCTAAGGACGTGTGAAACTGGAGACTGTATCTCTGGATCGCGTTACGCGTCCGAATTGTGCGCTCACAGCACGTTACAGACGGGAAATCTTCAACCGCACGTTACAGTATCGATCTGTGTGGCTGCTGCCCTTCCTAATCTTCTTCTTCCATGCAAGAAGTCTCAGGAGACTCAGACCAGGCCTTGCTACCTCTGGAGGAACGTCTTGAGGGCTGTCTTCGCCCAGTTGAAGGAGCAGCTGACGCAAAAGATGGCCGAACACGAAGCCTTCGTAAAGAAGCACAATCGAGCCATGAAAGGATCTGTGTCCCTTCTGACCTACAAGGAAGAGTAGATCCAGAGTCTGCATGCCCTTTTTCAGCTTGAGAAGGGGAAAGGGCACCTCCCTGTGGCTCTCTCAACCCCGTCAAGGGTTTCGGTCGTCCCTCGAGGCAATTCTGAGTCGGTTATCCCTCTGTGTTCCATGGGATTCCAGCCCACGAATCCGCAAGAGCTGGGGAAAAACTGGCGCCCTGGCTACTTAGACCTTCAGAAGGGGGACTTAGAGGAGGGGGTACTTGTGCATCAGCCGGCCGCGGAGCTCGCAACTGGCCTTCCTCACCTCTCTCGCCGCCCTGCCAGGGGTGGGCCCCAGCTCCTCTACAAGGCAGAGGGAGCGCCTCCAATGCTGCCTTCCTCTTCGCGGCCCTGCCTGCCACCAAAAAACCTTGAATTGCGGCAGAGACACCGCCGCTGTCTGCTCCTCGCACCTGGCTCCCCAGGTATGAACCTGTCTAGGCTATTTAAAGGGCCCGCGGCACGCTAGGGCTGCTGGCTCTTTTCAGTGACGTCACCGGTTCAGGGTCTATATTAGGTGAGTCCTGATTATCAGGAATCACCTTGGCAACAGGTCTTCACTAGTTGTGTGTTTAGATGCTCGCTCATGTGTTTTGTCCATGTTGGTAGAATGTGTAATATATGTGAAAGTGACTGGAATATGCTGACCCAGACTGAACTGACTGAATATTGAGAAGAGAACCTTTTACTTTTTATGTTGTGCATAAACCCTACACTGAATGAGATCAATGTTTCATATCCTGACAAGGCTCCAGGAAGGGAACAGTCTGCATCAACTGAGGGAAAGCGAAGTGCTAGCTACTGAATCACCTAGGCCAAAGCAGATGCTGAGCTACTACTTCATTTCCCCCCACCTCTCTCCCAGCCTGATCACCCTCTTACCTGCAGGAGGAAAGCAATTACAGTGCTTCTTATCTGCAACTGCCTGCCTCCTCTTCTGCTGGCTTTAATATAAAATCTGAGTCATGTGGAGCCCTTTAGTCTTGGGGGACTAGGCCCATGCAGTCACATTTCATAGTACAGCTGGCAGAAGACGAAGCAGGTAAAAAGCTTTTCTCTTGCCAGTGGAAAGGTGGATCATGTGGTCTGGTGTGCTGCAGGGAGGATCAAAAGGAGAGAAGAAACAAAGAGTGGGGACGGGAGAAGGAGGAAGGGAAAGCAGAGGAAGTGCAACATGCGGTTGGAGGAGCAAACAATGAATCGGGGGAGAGTATGCAAAGGTGCTGGGGGATGAGAGCAAGTGGAGCTGGAGGGGTGAGATGGTGAGCAAAGTGATAACAGCAAGGGGCTTTCATCGGGTGAGCAAGAGGGAGGTAGGTGGTGAGAGTGGATGAGTCAGGTAGCAAGTGAGGGGTGAGAGCAAGAGGAGTTTGAGGGGATAAGAGTGAGCAAGAGGGGCAGTGGGTGTGAGACAGCAAATGAGTGAGTGGGAGAGGAGGACTGGGGTGGAAAGTGAACATTTGGTTAGAGAAAGGGAGAAAGTGACGGAAGAATAATCCTGATATGGGATAGCACTTCATCATTTGATTCAGACTGGAAGATCAGGAGCAGGCAGACCCGCCCTCCCACCTACCCATCACAGAAAATATAAGTGAAACAACCTGATCTTTTTAAAATCATATTTAATTTTGGAATATTTAGCTAGTCTTTCCAAATAATGCTCAAGGCAGTTTTCAGCTTTTATTTGGTTTTAGAATTCAGGTACAATAAGCCCCTGCTTCAAAGAACTTACAATTTAAGTGGGTACTGGAGGTAACAGGACATCAAGTGACTTGCCCAAAGTCACAAGAAATGTCAGTGTGGGGGGGGGGGGGGGGGGAGTGGGATTCAAATCCTGATTTTCAGTCACTTGCTCTAACCCCTAAGCCACTCAAGCAGATGGTGTAGTGGACCTAGCATAGAGGCAAAGGTAGTATATATCTCAAGATGTATTTATTTATTTATTTATTTATTTGGGGTTTTTATATACTGACATTCATCTGGGATATCACATCGGTTTATAATAAACTTAAAAATGCACATGAAATGTGCTTGACAGACAACAAGAGAACAGATACATATAAAAACAAGTTAACATGGTACATGCCTAAGGGTCTGAATGATAGATGTGGGAGACAGGGAGGTTGAACGTAACGTTAACTTAAATACAGGGTATTAGGGTTGTTTACAAGGAGAATACAATGCTATTTGGTTATTTACAATGAAAATATAATGCTGTTTGGGATGTGGAATGTCTTGATACAGGGGAAGTCGAGGAAGCATGCTATGAGTGTATGGGGTGTAGGATTAAGTGTATGCTTGTGCGAATAACCATGCTTTTAGTTTTTTTTGGAATGTTTTTAGGCAGTCCTCTTGGCGCAGGTCTACAGGCATTTTGTTCCATAGGGCAGGGCCAGCTAAGGAGAGAGCACGTGCGCTGGTAGAAGTCAGGTTGTTGTTTCTTGGGGAGAGGGTGCGTATGGAAGCAAGATATTGGCTCTTAGAGGGTTTAGTGGGTTGGTGGAATACTAGAGAGTCATTGAACAGTTCATTTCAGGGTTGTGGAGTGCCTTGTGTATGATGGAAAGAGTTTTGTACTGGATTCGGGATGCTATAGGGAGCCAGTGCAGTTCCTTAAGCACGGGTGAAATGTGTTCGTTTCTGCGTGTATTTGTAAGTATTCGGGCAACTGTGTTTTGCAGAATCTGCAGAGGGTGTGTGGCGTTTTTGGGTAGGCCTAGGAGAAGTGAGTTACAATAATCAATTTTCAAAAATATAGTAATTTGCAGTACTGTTCGAAAATCTGGTTGGTGGAGCAAGGGTTTCAATTTCTTTAGGGTATGTAATTTAAAGAAGCAATCTTTCAGGGTGGTGTTGATTGGGGATGTGAATCGTTTTTTGACGATTTAAAATATCGTCTGATATTTTTTAAATCGTCATTAATCGTTAAAAGAGTGCGATACAAGAGAAATTCCATAGATTTATCGTGAAAAAATTCTTAATAGGGTTAGTGCACACTAACGGGAGTTAGGACACAACCTAAAAACACACCCCGACCCTTTAAAACCGCTCCCTTAGCCTCCACCACCCTCCCGACCCCCCAAAAAACGTTTTAAAATTACCTGGTGGTCCAGTGGGCCCAGGGAGCGATCTCCCGCTCTCGGGCCGTTGGCTGCCACTAATAAAAATGGTGCCGATGGCCCTTTGCCCTTACCATGTGACAGGGTAACCGTGTCATTGGCCGGCCCCTTTCACATGGTAGGAGTACTGGACGGCCGGCGCCATTTTTAAAGATTATCTCGGTTTTTCCCGTGTTAAGGGCAAGGTGAATGTTGGAGAGGAGTTGGTTAATAGCTAGAAGGGTTGATTCCCAGATGTTCGTAGCTTTAGTCAGGGTGCCTGATACTGGGATAAGAATCTGATCATCATCTGCATAAATATAGTGGGGGAGTTTGAGGTTGGATAGGAGATGACAGAGTGGTAGGAGATAAATGTTGAAAAGGGTGGATGATAGTGAGGAGCCTTGTGGGACTCCTTGGATAAGGGGTATAGGTTTGGACTCATGGTTTCCAATTTTGACTTTGTAGTTTCGATTACTAAGGTATGATTTAAACCAATTATGAGCAGCTCCTGTGATACCAATTTCATGAAGTCGTTGCAGGAGGATATCGTGGCTAATAGTGTCGAATGCAAATGATATGTCTAAGAAGGCTAGGATATATGTATGTCCTTTATCTAGGTCTTTAATGAGTCGATCTGATAAGGATAGGAGGAGGGTTTCAGTACTATGGAATTTCCGGAATCCGTACTGAAATGGGGAGAGTAGGTGTGAGTCATCTAGATATTCTGTGAGTTGCGTGTTGCTTGTTTTTTCAAGAATTTTTGAAATGAAGGGGAGGTTTGAGATGGGGCGATAGTTGGAGGGGTCATTGGGGTCAAGCTTGGGTTTCTTTAGTATTGGCTTGACTATTGCTTGTTTGAGGGGGTCGGCTATGGGCTGGGCTATTATGTTGGGTATGGAGAGTAGGTGTTTAGTGGGGATTGTGTCGGAGGGGTGAGAGGATGGTCTGGATTTCTTAAGGAATGATTCAATTTTCAGAGCAGTTGTGTATTCTAAGGTAGTCAAGCCTTTGGGGGGGAGGATGTTGGGCTGGGCTGTGGGGGTTTCTTGTGGTTTTTGCTTGGTGGTAGGGGAGGGGGGAAAACGTGTAAGCAGTTTGTTGACTTTGTCTTGGAAGAAAAGTGTGAGTTCCTCGCATTTGGTTTTGGCTATATCCTCGGGAATAGCTGCCGATGTAGATTTAGTTAATGAGGTAACGTAATCATAGAGGGCTCGCGGGTTGTATTGGAATTGGTGTATTCTGGAGGAGTAGAAATCCCGTTTGGTTTTATTTAACCTATCCCTGTAGCAGTGTAGGGCGGATTTGAATCGGGCAAGAAGGGTGGGGGAGGGATCTTTGCGCCAGGACTTTTCAGTTTTTTTGAGGTTACATTTCATGTCTTTTAGTTCTTGTGTGTACCAGGGTTTCTTGTTATTTTGTGGGTTTATATGTCTAGTTTGCAGTGGGCAGACCTTGTTGGCCACAATGTTTGTAAAATTGTGCCATGAAGATAGCGCAGTGTCTGAATCTGACAGGTCAAGGTTGTTTAGCGTGTCCGAGAGGGCAAGGATGAGGTCGTCTTTGTTGCATGTTTTTCTGTAGTGAATGGTATTACTTGAGGTAAGGTGATTAGTATTAGGAGGATTTTTTATAGAGCAAGATGTTTTTATGAGGTAATGGTCGGACCAGGGGACTGGCATGCATGTGGGAGGGTCTGTTTGTATCTGAGAGTTGGTAAAGATAAGGTCTAGGAAATGACCTGCTTTGTGGGTAGGTGAGTTGATGTTCTGTTCGAGGCCTAGTGCGTTTAAAGAATTGAGAATAGTGCTGCATGAGGGGGTTTGGGGTGTACTGTCTACATGGAGGTTCATGTCACTAAGAATTATAGCTGGGGTGTCAATGGATATGTTTGTTGCGATATATTCAATAAAGGAGGATGGGTCCTTGTCAAGGGTTCCTGGGGGGGGCGTAGACTAGACAGATTTGTAGTGTAGGAGATTTAAAGAGGCCAATTTCAAGTTTTTTTGGAGGAGTGATAGGTTGGTGTATCATGTTGAGCTCCTTTTTTGCAGATAGGAGGATACCTCCTCCTTTCTTTTTGGGCCTTGGGATTGAGAGAATATCATAAGAGTTGGTGGGGAGTTGGTTAAGTAGCACAGTATCAGTATCCTTAAGCCAGGTTTCGGTAATGGCACATATGTCGGGGTTTTCATCAATGAGGAGGTCATTAAGAATGGGAGTTTTTTTACTTTTATGCATCTATGCAGATGATATTCAGTTCTATGTCCCTTATAAAACATCTTGGTCAGCAACATTATCCTTGGTTTCCCTCTATCTATCCACTATAAACTCCTGGTTCTCTCATAACCGGTTAAAACTAAACTCCTCAAAAACTGAAATTATACATTTATCGTCTATTTCAGATACTACAATAGGTCCACCATCACACTTGTCAATAAACAATACTACCATACCCATAACACGTCAAGCTACAAACCTAGGTATACTCATAAACTCTGATCTTTCTATGAAGCAACATATCTCCTCACTTACTAAAAAATCATTCTACAAACTACGGCTTCTAAAACATCTCCGACCGCTGCTCTTCTATCGTGATTATCGAACCATTCTTCAATCCCTAGTTTTCTCCGGTCTCGATTATTGTAATGCTCTTTACCTAGGACTACCAGATTCTTCACTATACCCCCTTCAATTAATTCAAAACAGTGCAGCCCGAATTCTAACTAGAACACCTTTACATCATCATATCACTCCTATCCTTCAATCTTTACATTGGCTCCCCATAAAATTCAGGATAAAATATAAAATTCTTTCCACTATTCATAGCCTAATTCATAATCCAACTTCCACCTGGCTCTGCTCATTACTACGGATTTACAAACCAACAAGACATTTAAGATCACTTACCCAAAATCTCTTAGACATTCCCTCACCCAAACAAGCCAGATTAGACGTCACCAGAAAGAGAGCTTTCTCGGTAGCCGGTCCCATTCTCTGGAATTCACTCCCAAACCCTCTTCGATCTATATCAAATCCGTCTCACTTCAAAAAATCACTCAAAACACATTTGTTCCAACTCGCATTTCAAACATCCACTCAAGAACAAGTTTAATGCTCATTCATTTCATTTCTTCACTCATCATATTCATTTCATTCCTTCCCCCTTTTTACCATTCCCCTCATACTAGCTACATTTCTATTTTCTCATACCCCCCTTCCCCCCCCTCCTTCCCTTCTTCCCCCTGATAGGAAGTCCATGGCAACATATTCTTATTATTATTTTATTTTTGAGTAATTTAATTTGATTTTTTTTTAAGCTAAATTTTTAGCTATTTGACTAATTTTTGTATATTTTAACTTATTTTAATTTTTAATTTGACTTTCTTTGAAAAACTTTATTTTAATTATGTAAACCGTTTTGACAAAAACTCATTTTATAAAACGGTATATAAATATTTTAAATAAATAAATAAAATAAATACTTAGTGATTGTGCGTTAAATAGGATGAGTGATAGGGCGGCCATGCCGAAGATTTGGGTGATTGGGGAGGAGATCATGGTAGGTAGGATGGGTTTAAGGAATGATCAGTGGTGAAAGTGGGGGGTTGGGGTTGGTCTGTGTTTGCTGCGTTTGAGTGTATGGATGTTGTGAAGTTGCATTAATGGGGGGGGGGGGGTAGGATGGGATGGGCTACTGAAGATGATTACCACTGACGGGGAGGGAGTGTGAGGGGGTGTCAAAGGATTTTAGGAGTGCAGGACAGATAAAAGAAGGGGCAGCACAAAGGGGCACACTAAGGGGCAGGCCCCTTAGTCGCGCTCCTTCGGCGCACGACGCAGGGCGCGCAGCGCCTACGGCTCACCGCAGGGCCTTTTCTTCGGGTCCCTCGTCGCTCTTGGTGACATCGGCGGACATGGGTGGCGGCTTCAGCAGGCGTAGGAAGGCAGGTAGGCCTCGATCCTCAGGCTGTCGTGGTTCGCGGGCCTCGGGTCGGCGCGGGTCTGGTCGGGTCTTCGGCGTGGGTCCAGTCGGGGGCCTTGGCTGGGCTCGTGGCGCTATTCTCGGCCGGAAAGGGGTTGGAGAGCTCACCGCAGGGCCTTTTCTTCGGGTCCCTCGTTGCTCTTGGTGATGTCGGCGGATATGGGCGGCGGCTTCAGCAGGCGTAGGAAGGCAGGTAGGCCTCGATCCTCAGGCTGTCGTGGCTCGCGAGCCTCGGGTCGGCGCAGGTCCGATCGGGTCTTCGGCATGGGTCCGGTCGGAAAAGCATCACAACTCTACCCTCTTTGATCCCCCTCTGACTGCATCCCTACTTCTTCCACAGACGGACTGATGCTTCTGTTGAACCCACACCTTGAGATTTATAAAGGAGGGTCTCAGACCAAAACTTCAACAAAACGAAACTTTTATTTCTGGACTTTCTAGCAGTCACAGATGATCAATATTAAAATTCACTGCTTCCTTCAGGGATCGTAGGTTCTTAAGAGTAGTAAGGAAGCAGCAAGAACCCAATACTCTTCCTGAAAAAAGCAGATGAGTTTTTAGTATTCACATCTGCACCCAGAATTCTCTGTGATTGTCTGTCTCATCAGGACAGTTCACCTCATTTGCAAAACTGTACACAAGGCTGCTGTTCTTCCTAGGCTGCCATGGGACACCACCCAGGAGCCTAGGAATAGTTCATTGGTCCCATGGCTTAGCCTTTCTCGGGCTATGTAGACTAGAGATGTGAATCGTGTGCCCGATCGTCTTAACGATTGGGTTCAGCTAGAGGGGGGGGATAATCTTATCGTGGGTGATGTGGGTGATGTGAATCGGAATTGGTTCTGATTCACATCGTTATTTTTTTTTTTGGTGAGGCCCGACCCTTTAAAATTAACCACTTACCATATGACAGGGTATCCGTGCCATTGGCCGGCTCCTGTCACATGGTAGGAGCACTGGATGGCTGGCGCCATCTTTAAAGGTGGCGGCGGCCATATTTAAGACGGCGGCAGCCATCTTTAAATACGGTGGCGGCCATCTTTAAAGATGGCGCCGGCCAGCCAGTGCTCCTACCATGTGACAGGGGCCGGCCAATGGCACGGATACCCTGTCATATGGTAAGGGCAAAGGGCCATCGGCGCCATCTTTATGAGTGGCAGCCGACGGCCCGAGAACGGGAGATCGCTCCCGGGTCCACCACTAGACCACCAGGTAATTTTAAAATGTTTTGGGGGGCTCGGGAGGGTGGGGGAAGCTAAGGGGTTGTTTTGAAAGGGTCGGGTGGGGTTTTTTTTTATCGGGCCATCGGCGCCATTTTTGAGTGGCAGCCAAAATGGCGCCGATGGCCCGAGAGCAGGAGATCGGTCCCCGCGCCCCCACTGGACCACCAGGTAATCGTTAAAAGTTTTGGGGGGGTTCGGGAGGGTGGGGGAAGGTAAGGGATTCGTTTTATAGGGTCGGGGTGGGTTTAGGGGTTTTTTTTGGTGTGCCGGGTTTCCCCGCCCTCCCCCCTCCCCCGATTTATGATTTTTCACGCTAAATCGGGGGAATTTCTATTGTATCGTGACCCTTAACGATTTTTGATGATTTAAAATATATCTGACGATTGTTTTAAATCGTCAAAAAACGATTCACATCCCTAATGTAGACTAGCTGCCTTCCTGTCTCCACAATCGCCAAATATCAATAGCAGGAACCACCAAGACTCTACTGACACACCTCGGTTCTGAACTGCACCTTATAGCGACCTCAAAGAAATGTGCCCCAGAGGCTCTCCTTCATAACACTGCATTGCAGGAATAGACCAAACCCCCCTTAATAAACCTCCGCCATAATGACTCATCACAGTAACCCACAAATAGAGGTTAAGTGACATCCCTGAATATTTCTCCAAGGCTAATTTTTAGTGACCTAGGGCTTAGTTCAGGGCCCCTGTGACAAATGTATCATCTCTACCCAGCTACTTTGTTGTTTATTTAATAAACAAATAATTTCACATGAATTATTTGTAAAGCAGTATAGGATCTTACAGTGCATATGAATGTAATGCTGTTATGAAGTGTTCTTCTGCTTTATTAGTGGTGATTTGCAAATAAAAAGAAGGTCTGTGATGGAAATGTTTCCTAATTAATTAAAAACTGTGCATACAGTTACTGATAAAATCCAAACTGTACGAGAAGTGTTTCTAACAGGAATTCATATCTATTGGCAGACAAGACTTTTCTTATATGGAGGTCCATTTTCAGTCACTGGCTGGACTGCAAAGTTATCCAGATACATTTATCCGGCTAACTTTGGAGGAATATTCAGTGATTCAGCCACACTACTGAATATAGACAGATAACTTAAAGATAGATAGATAACTTTAGGACAGCTCTACAGCATGACCAGAGTTAGCTGGATATGTTATTTGGCTAACTCTGAATATCTGAATAATTTATCCAGCTAACCTAACTCCTCCTAGAAATGCCCCTACATTATCCAGCTAAATCTTACCCAGATAATGAACTATCTGGCTAAAGTTAGCTGGATAAGTGCCCAAAACATTCAAAAGTTGGTATTTATCCAGATAACTTGTGAGTTATCCGGCTAAATGTCTCTGAATATGGACCTCTTAGAAATTAAGGTTGACTTCAGGTAACAGGTCAGGTCTTCCATTCACAGTGCCACCTAGGGCTGGGGATGGTGCGGGGGCAGCGTTCACAGCCCCTCCACACCAGGATAGGGAGTGGAGGGGAGAGGGAGTCTCCGCTATCGCTCAGTCAAAGGTAACATCTACTGGCTGGATCCAGGGTGCACGCACCCAGGGGCGGATTGGCCTATCGGGGGATCGGGCATCCCCTGGTGTGCCGGTCGCTCTAGTCACGTGGTCTGCCGAGCGAGGCTGTGACAGAGCCGCGCTCAGCAGACCATGTGGTATCTCTGGTACTGGCCGGGGCGGCGAATCCCAGGGCCGGTCATCAGCGGGAATCCGCCCCTGCACGCACCCCAGATTCTGGAGAGACCTGCAGTCTGTGGCTCCTGGCCAAGGGCTGTTACCTCAAGGGCTGGGCTAGGGGTGCAGGTGATAAAACAGGGAAAGACCCCAGGTGATTTTGAATGAAGGCTCATTGAACCGTAACCCAAAAAGGTTGCTTCCAATTGAGACAGAAGCCCAAATGAGCAGCAGGAAACTGCTGGATTAAAAAAAAAACAAAAAACAGTTTGAAAGGTAGATCGATCAATAAACAGCAGGAAATACCTGCAAGACGAATAAGCTCTTCATTTAACAGGTTCCAATTTTGAAGACAAATATCAGCGAAGGTTCAGGTAGGAAGTGCTGAGAGTGAGACTGTTCCCGACCCCTGGTTTGCACCAGCAGGACTCAGCAGTTCAGTCTCACTGTAAATGCTTTTGTCCTGCATCTTTGCTTATATTTTCCCGGACATCCTGAATGTTGGCGATTTTTTTTTTTTTCTGCATGGGATCTTACCATTCAAAGCAGTGCGCCGCAGTCACCAACCACGAGTCACTGACCAAAGATGCGCCGCAGCTGTGACTCCCAAGAAACCGAAGGCTGGCTTGCCAGGGCCAGTCACCCATCGCCGCAGCCGTGCCTCCTAATATCCTGCTGAGTGGCTTTAGGATCCTTCTGCCGCAGCCTGCCGTGAATAAGGATTTAGAAGTCAATTACTCGAGACGGGAAATGCAGAGAATCCCTGGCACGACAATTCCTGTGTGCGAGCAGAAGAACAGTTTATGTGTCTAAAGGCAAAGTGGGAGGGGGACACAGATTAGAGTGACCCATCTCTCCTACTAATGCAAACTCTGGTGCTGCAATTTTTTGGAAATGGGTAAATAACATTTTTTTATTTGCCCAAGCTTTCAAAATGAGAAAATAAGCAGACGTTGTTGGGCACTTTGGCACTGTTGCCTTCATATCTCTGATGTCGCAGTTTGAACAGCTTAAATTTAAAATTCCAGCATTTGTTTCAGCTCAGCGTACCTGTTTGATAGTTTCTTTTTATCTGTTATGTAATTTAAGATTGTTTCCCACATAGAATGCTAGATAGCTGTGGGTAATAACATATTTAAAATAACTAAAGTTTTCTCCCACTTAGGCCATGCTTGATGATATGGTAGGTCAATACTCAACAAGATAAATGCTCCTGAAGTTTCTTGAATACAGTTCTCCCTTCCATTCTGCTCTCTGTATTTAAAATGTATTTTGTATAGGAAGCTCCTGAAGACCTGGAGAAAACCAAAAACTTCTAACTCATGGTTGCAGAAAAATATTCTCTGCTGTCTATACTTTCCTGGTGTGCCAGGAGGCAGATCCTCAAGCTTTGCTTAAAAATAAGAAAGAACTCTGCTGCCATAAATCCATTGCAGCAAAAGGCGACCTGCAGCTCCTGCCATAGCCTTGTCGGTTGCACGTGCCTACTGTCCACGTTTTTAAAATGCAAAATTCTGGGTAGAGGGTAAAATGGTTGCTTCAGATAAGTTGCTGTTGGGGATGGGACACCTGGGCTGGCTCCTCGCATTTCAGTGGCGTCGCTGTGGGATGTCTGCCACCGGCCGTGAGAGATCTACGTAGTCTCATAGCTCTCTAACATTGACGGTATGGCTCCACGTCAAGAGGGGAAGGACTGAGCCCAGTCCTGCTTTCACTTCCATCTCATCTATGGATTTAGGGTTTCAACTTCTTAAGAAGCAAACATCGAGATTATGCAATGAGAGCAAAAAGCAGAGCTGTCTCAGCCTGCACTTCTGCTATGGAGCTGTAAGGTCGCCTTTGGGTGGGGGAGTCCAGTTTAGGGAAGGCACTTTCTTCCATGTGGTACTGGTGGCCGTAAATACATTTGGCATACCATGCTTTTGACCTGGACCGTGTCTTACACGGCTGGCAATGGACGGAGATAAGATGAGATAGCTGCAAGGGATTATTGCGCTTTGTGTTCCAAGAAGACACACAGGCATTTAGCTGCTTTGCTTTCCTACTCTTGGGGAATAACAACACACAGCGCAGGAAGCAGGGGGAGAAAGGGCAGAAGGAAATTCTAGGAACCCTGTGCTGCTGTTAGCCACAGAGCTCACCAAATGACACTATTGCATATGTATAATGCTTGCAAGAGGAAGAAGAGCAGAGGTGATGAAACGTGCTAAGTTGCTTTAATTTTAGGTCTCCATAACACCACCACGTCCTAGGCTCCACAGTGTTACAATTCAACTACTACTGCTACTACTGATCAGGCACCCTTGGCCCCAAAAAGTAATTTCTAACATGCTGACATCTCACACACCTATTCATATCCTATCTATTTTAGGGCTTTTGGTGTTTAGCTCCATTCCAAAAGAATGCCCAAAGCAGCTTACAAAATATATCACAAATAATACAAAGTTAAAATTTAAAATAATTTGACATAAGAACCAAACAAGGCTTAAACCAACAGACATAAGGTAAAAATAATGTCACACGCAAAAATCATTCATACCATATAAGATACAATTCAGGATATTGATATTACTAAAAATTAGGGGTGTGCATTCGTTTTGAACTTAAATGTAAAACGCAACTTATTTTTGTTTTTTAACTTAAAAAAGTGATGAGGCGAAAACGATCGGATTTCCAACTTATTCAACATAGCTATGTTGAATACGTTGGAAATCGCCCCCACAAGCTGGCCAAAAGTTCCTTTTGGGTGCAACGAGGGTCCCGGAGCGAACACGCGGGGAATCACGTGACGCCGCGTCACTCCGACGTGATGCCGACGTCACGTGCTCCTCGCAAAGGAGTTCAGAAATGGCATCCTGACTCCCCGCTGGACCTCCAGGGAGTTTTGGTAAGTCTTGGGGGGGGGATTAAGGAGGGTGAGGGGTTTAAATTTTTATTTGCACGTATGGACATAGACTCAACTTATAGAATTCTCCATATGTCCATATTGACCGAAATTGACCCCCCCTTTCGACTTATGGACTTATGAACATAAACTTTTGCTCTGCACATCCCTACTAAAAATGACTTCAGTTTGTAACAGTGATTTGATAAAAACAAAGATGGAAAACCCAATTACTGCTTTCCAGCGAGTTGCTGCACAGACTTAATATGTTAACGATAAATTGAATACCAACACAAGGGGAAACCAATGCCTATATAGCAGGCATACACCAGTTAATAAAAACACCTACTTTCCAATTTTGAGTATAAAATTAAAGAGGAGGCAAATAAACATGCCTTTAAAATCTTACAAAACCTCACATAATATTTAATAACACAGAGTTCCTTGGGGAGTACATTCTAAATTGTGGGAGCAGCACAAGAAAACTTTTTCTTGCAAGTGCTCTATTGTCTTGCTTTAGATATAATTAGAGGGTATAATAAGTAATACGGCTTGGCTAGATCTGAAGGATCTAGACGGAGTGTAAAAGGAGAACGGTTTTTCAAATATTGAAGTCCTAAATTTTACAGAGCTTTGAATGCTAAAACCACTATCTTTTTGTCCCATTCAGGCATTTTATCTTGCTTCTTTGTACTTCCAGCTCAGGGAATCAGGGCTGGGATCTGGCACCATAGGGTTTAATCACAACTTCTGTTTCCATATCCCCCTCCTTGCCCATAACATACCTAGCCTGGTGATTGCAACGATGTTCCTGGGTCCTGGGTCAGGGCCATGCATCAGGGCTCTAATCATAGGTCCCGAATCCAGCCACTAGGTGTCACCGTTTAGCAATGACCATGGTTCCCTCTCCCAGGGGCTGTAGATGCTGTTTCCAGCCCCAGCCAAGTGGGGGAGCAGAATACCTGACTCAGGGTTCAAACCAGACAACGTTTGCATGGCCATCCACAGCACTTGCCGCCTCAGCCTCAGGGCTGGCCTAAAACCACTATCTTAAAGTGGATATGGGCACCTATAAGGAGTCAATGTAGCTCTCTCGATCAGGTTTAATATGCGCTTAGAATTTTAGACTAGCCACTACGCAAGCTGATGCTTTTTTGGATTTGCTGGAGTTTATAAATACTTTTCTAAGGAAGAATGTTACAACAATCCACTCTGAGTAGGTCCTCCTAATTAGTTAGACTCTGAGACATATTTTTATAAATTCATCTATTTTTTTCCTTGACGTGTTAGCCTATTTCATTGCCTCTTCTCTTCTCGCTGTTAATTTTTTTCCAGTAGTTAAGTGATTTGCTTCTTCTGCAGGATACTGAGTATAATGCTACAGTGCTATAATGCATGCTACAATGATAAGATAGCTTGATACATACCTGTAAAAACAAATGGAGTAGTTGTGGTTGTCATTTTGGTAGTGGAGGCTAAAAAGATAAGAACATAAGAAATATCATATTAGGTTAAACCAATGATTCATAGAACCCTGGCATCCTGTCTCAGATAGTGACCAATCCAGGTCACTTGGAAGAAGTACCCAGCAGATCATAATGAGTTGGCGTTCCCTAAACATATTTTATTTATTTTTAAAAATGTATATCCCACCTCTTCAAGGTTTGAAGCAGCTTACAGGATCACATTCATAATATACTCCTGGGGGAATTCTGTGCTATTGCGGAGCACAGAATTTGCACAGAATTCCCCTCCTGCGCAGAATTTCCAATTTCTGTTCAGAATTTGGAGCAGGACCTGGCGTGCCACGAATGGATCCCATCCCACTGCAGCAAAGATGGAGCAGATCCCAGCATGCTGTGAGCAGAGACCATTCCTTTCACAGTGAAGAAAAGCAGGCCCAGGCCTGCTGCATCATGGCGAAGAGGGAGAAGACTGCAGCATGCTACACTGCGGCAAGGAGGGAGAAGGCCATGGTGTGCTGTGAGTGGAGTGCATCCCACTCGTGGCAAAGATGGTGCAGGTCCTGGCATGCCGCAAGCATAGCCCATCTCACTCTCGGTGAAGATGGAGATGCAAGTCCTGGTGTGCTGCGAGCGGAGCAGGCTCCAGTGAGAATGAGTCTAAGTGTGGAGGTTGTTTGTATGAGAGACTGCAAGGCTGTGTGTAGAAGTGTATGTGTGTGTATATGTGTGTGTGAGAGAGAGAGCATGAGTGAGGGGGTGTGTGTGTGTGCCAGACCGAAGGAGTCTTTGTGAAGAGATTGTGAAGGAATGTGTGAGAGATTGGGCGCTGGTGTGGACGAAAAAAGGAATGCGTGTATGTGGTAGAGTGAGGGTGCTTGTTTGTGAGAGAAGGAGCCTGTGTGAAGGGATGTGTGTGTGTGTGTGTGAGACAGAGAGACAAAGAGGGAGTCTGTGTGTAAGGGGTGTGTGAGAGAGAGAAAGGTAGCCTGTGTGAGGGTGTATGCATGAGAGAGAGGGAGCCTGTATGAGTGTGTGTGTGTGTGTGTGTGCGCGCAAGAGAGAGCGCCTGTGTGTGTGAGAGAGAGGGACAGAGGGAGCCTATGTGAGGGGCAGTACTGAGACCCGGGCCGCTGGGACTTAGGCAGACCTTTGAGAGGTCGAGGAGTTGTGAGGTCGGTGCAAGGGCCAACTGGAGCTTTGCCACTGGAAGCCCGAGGTACCCCCAGGAGGAGCCTGTAGGGACCCAAGCCGCTGGGACTTAGGTGGGCCCTTGGAGACAATGGTCCAGAAGAAGTCCAAGGTCAAGTGCCAGAGGGTCGTTGCTTACCAATCCGAGGTCACACACCGAGGGATCGCCGCTTGCCAGTCCGAAGTCACACATCAGGAATCACCGCTTGCCAGTCCGAAGTCATACACCAGGAATCACTGCTTGCCAATCCAAAGTCAGATACCAAGGAATCACTGAGACGAAACAGGAACCAGGAAGCAAGGATCCGCAGCACCAGAAGACTCGCCGAAGCAAGCAAGCTCGAACAATGCTGTTGCCAAGTCAAGGAATGAGCAGAGGAAGTCTCCTTAAATACTTCCCCTGGCCTGATTCATTGGAAACAGGTGCAGGCACTTAAAGGGACGAGGTCCTTTTAAATTCAGCAAGGAGGCGCGGCCTCGTGCCTAAGATGGTGGCGGCCATCTTGGATTTCCGGCAGCGGAGGAAAGCTGCCTGACACTGCGAGGGAAGAGCAGGAATGGCTCCTGACCCGGCGGCCACCGCGGAGGCCTGCCGTCACAGGTCAGGTAGGGGGCCATGGCTGCGGCCATCCGCGGAAAACAACAGTACCCCCCTCTTTAGGGCACCTCCCAGGAGGCCTGGGTTTGGACGGATGATCTCCATGGAACTGAGCAAGTAAGCCCCAGTCTAGGATGTTGGCCAATAGCTCCCAGGTGTTTTCTTCGGGGCCGAACCCCTCCCAGGCTATCAGATACTCCCATCTCTTTCTATGCTTCCGAATATCCAAGACCTCTCGGACCTGATAGGTGAGGTTGTCTTCAGAGGTGATAGGTTGGGGAGTCGGAGGCCACGAAAGCACCAAGGGCTTCAAAAGAGAGGCATGGAACGTGTTATGGATCTTGAGTGATAGTGGTAGTCTAATCTGATACGATACTGCACCAATCTGACGGAGGATGGGAAAAGGTCCAATAAGTCGAGGGGCCAGTCATGCGGAAGGCAATTTCAGACGGATAAACTGTGTGCTCAGCCATACCTTTTGACCAGGTCTCAAAGGCGGGTACGGTGTCCGTCGCTGATCTGCATATCTTTTTGCCACCTGACTGGCTTTGAGCAGTGCGTGCCGTGTGGAGACCCAAAGGCGATGCAGTTCGTCCGCTGAGAGTTGGGCCACAGGAGACGTGACGGAAATGGGAACAGGCAGTGGCGGACATGGTTGCTTCCCATAGACTATCTGGAATGGAGAGGATCCGGTGGCAGTAGAAAGGTGTGAATTGAGTGCGAAGTCTGCCCATGGAAGTAGACTTGCCCAGTCATCCTGTTTCTCATTCACATAAATGCGAAGGAACTGCTTAAGGATTTGATTCATCCTCTCTGCTAGGCCATTGGTTTGAGAGTGGTAGGCAGAAGTATAGTCCAAAGTGACGAACTTCTGGCAGAGGGCCCTCCAGAATCTGGCGGTAAATTGGGGGCCTCGGTCCGAGAGGATGCTACTGGGTAGACCATGCAGTCTAAAAATGTGCTGGATAAACAGCTGGGCCAACTGTGGTGCTGATGGCAACACAGGAAGGGGCACGAAATGTGCTATTTTACTAAATCGATCTATGGTGAACACAGAAAGAATAGATGCCTTAATCTTTTTCGATACTTTATTGATGCAGAGACGTTCCTAATGAATTGCCCGACTCAGGCCGAGTTTCGCAGCTTCACAGCCGCTGCCTCAGGGGCTACAAATAAGCAATCATCATTAAACAAATAAATATCTCACAACAAACCATATTATTAAGATCTTATAAATATTAAAAAGAAATTTATAAAAGTTAGGAGTTATATTCATCATATATGCATTTTTAAATAATTTTAAAAGGTTTTTTTAAAAATGTTTTGCTAATCGATTAAGTTACACACCACACCTATAGATGTAATGGATGATAGGCACTATTTTAACAATAGTAATCTTTTTGTTTTATAATTTAAGACAGCACTTCAATAGTGAGTATTCATATAGACTGCAGCACACGTATCAATGTAGTTAGCAGAACCGGGACATTAACCACGCCCAGTGTTATTAGAACCGGGACATTGACCACGCCCACTTTTTGGTTGACAGTTTGCGATACTTTTAAAAACATTTCAAGTAATCATTTTTATATGTGAATACAGTTTTTAATCCACAATTTTGAATGGATATAATTTAGATTTTCTTCAGAAAAATTTCTTATATTTACTGTTTTTTGGCGCCAAAATTGGTTTTTAAAAATGGCCACCGGGACGAGACTTGCATTAGTTGCATAGCAGAGACTGCGGTTTGCCACATAAGCTTGCATTTGGACCTATTGATTTGAAGGTAATATTAAATCTTAAATAACTATTTATATGAGAACCATTGATAATATTTCCTGCATCTGATGTTTTGGTTTTTGTTTTATACATCGTTAGTAGCAGAGTTATTATTAGTACTGATTTTAGCAGGAGTTTTTTAACAACATGTTCCGGTGCCTCTCTGCTTCTCCCATTTTTAATGAATAGCGATGTTTATAGTCTTACTAGTGAGAATGATATAAATAGTTAATAAAATGTTGAATGTGCGCTGCTGTTGTTAGTTCGAAAATTGAGTTTTTAAATTTACAATCGAAGGTAGCACTTCCATAGACCGCAGTGTACTTTTTCAGAGAAGGTGTCCACATCGGGACACTAAACACGCCCACTGGCTGATTGACTTCATTTACTATTTTACTGATGGATTCTAAATATTCGACTTCTATATACAAACATAGTTTTTACTCTTGAGTAGACTTCTATTAATATTTTTTCTATTAATTATTTTTTATATTTATTGATTTTTTGGCGCCATAACTGGAGTTTCCATAAGGGCTACCAAGACGCGGCTTGCACGAGTCGCATAGCACTAACTGCGGTTTGCTGCACTGCTTTTAAGTTTTGTAAAAAATTTTTAGAAGTATTGACTTTTTTGTTAATATTACAGATTCATCTTTTTCATCACATGTCCCGGTGTTTTTCACCCTCTCTCCATGATGTTAAATTCATTAGCAATAATGATAAAAGAAATATTATTCGAATGTGAGGTATGGAAATGGAGTTGATAGAAGATCGAGTGTGTGCTGCAGTTGCTATTAATACTCTCTTGTTATGTTTAAATAATAAAATTATGTATGTTATGTAAATTTTAGATCAATAGAGGATTGATTAAGCAAGATTACCATTGGTAGTACTGTTAATCTATTTAGGTTATGCTATCAATTAAAATGCTGATATAAGATACAATGTATAACAACATTTAAAACTTGTATGCTATTTGTTGTGCCATAATTAAAAGATTTGGTGTGGTGTACTAATGGTTCTGGCATGAAATGTGATTAATTATATTTCTATGCCATTTTTTTAAATTTGCATATATGAATGATTAGAATTTTTATGAAATTTACATATGGTGTAATAGTGGGTTTTTTTTAAATTTGCATATATGAATGATTAGAATTTTTATGAAATTTACATATGGTGTAATAGTGGTTGTTTCTTCTTTTTTAGTACTTTCAATTGTTTTATCATCGCTGGCATTTTTTGATTTGAGTGGATCATATGATACCAATGATTTGAATTTTGGAGGTATAGTACTGTCTGATGTCAATGTTTAAGGTTACTGTTCTTTAGTTTTTTAATTATTTAATTGTTTTTTATTTATTTATCTATGTATTTGATTCTATCAGTAGATTTGCTATTTCATTTTTAGATCTTTAGAATGTTTAAAAAGGATTTTTATTAACTTTTATAAATTTCTTTTTAATATTTATAAGATCTTAATAATATGGTTTGTTGTGAGATATTTATTTGTTTAATGATGATTGCTTATTTGTAGCCCCTGAGGCAGCGGCTGTGAAGCTGCGAAACTCGGCCTGAGTCGGGCAATTCATTAGGAACGTCTCTGCATCAATAAAGTATCGAAAAAGATTAAGGCATCTATTCTTTCTGTGTTCACCTGACGGTACCATAGATCGCCTACCTCTTTGTTTTCTTGGACCTAAATCGATCTATGACTACCCATATGACAGTGTTCCCACCGGAAGAAGGCAGATCAAATACGAAATCTGTCACAAGATGGGTCCAGGGTTCCATGGGCTCTGGTAATGGCTGGAGCAAGCTTGGGACCGAATCTGGAATCCTCTTATGACGGGCACATGATTGTCAGGATTCCACATGGGATCGGACATCCTTGTTGACCTTGGGCCACCAATAGTAGCAGAAAGGGTCTGTAAGGTCCGATGTTGTCCCGGATGACCTGAGCAACGGGAGTCATGAGCCCACTTCAGAACTTGTTGCCGCAAGTGCGGCGGAACAAGAGTTTTCCCGGGACGGATAGTCATGGTGGTGGACAGCAGGACGCGTGATGGCTTGATGATAAACTGAAGATCATTTGAAGTTTCTGTAGTCTCGAAGATACGGGACAAGGCATCAGCCTTAAGATTCTTCCCGGCCGGCCTATAACGTAAAACAAAGTTGAAGCGGGTGAAGAATAATGCCCATCGTGCCTGTCGAGGATTGAGTCACTGTGCCCAATGCAGATACTCAAGATTTTTGTGGTCCATGTAGACCGTAAACGGATGTTGGGCCCCCTCCAACCAAGGACACCATTCCTCTAAGGCCACTTTAATGGCTAGGAGCTCTTTATCGCCAATGGCGTAGTTCCGTTCTTCCGGGGAGAGAGAGGAAGGCACAAGGGTGTAGCTTGTGGTGGTCTGAAGCCTGGCTCAAGACGGCCCCCACGCCTTCTGAGGATGCGTCCACTTTTATGACGAACGGCCGTTGTGGGTCTGGATGGTGAAGGCACGGCTGTCGGAGGAACGCCTCTTTAAGGCGAAGAAAGGCAGCCACCGCTCCAGGAGGCCAGTTCTTGGGATCTGTGCCTTTTTGAGTTAAGACCATCAGGGGGGCGACAATGGATGTGTAATGGGCGATAAATGAGCAGTAGTAATTGGCGAAACCAAAAACCGTTGGAGTGGCTTCAGTCCGGAAGGTTGCGGCCATTCAAGAATGGCTTTTAGTTTCTGGGGATCCATACGGAATCCTTCACTGGAGATGATATACCCCAAGAAAGGGAGAGACTCCCGCTCGAAGAGACATTTTTCGAGCTTGGCATAAAGTCTGTTTTCTATTAGGCATTGAAGTAAGAACATAAGAACATAAGAAAATGCCATACTGGGTCAGACCAAGGGTCCATCAAGCCCAGCATCCTGTTTCCAACAGTGGCCAATCCAGGCTATAAGAACCTGGCAAGTACCCAAAAACTAAGTCTATTCCATGTTACCATTGCTAATGGCAGTGGCTATTCTCTAAGTGAACTTAATAGCAGGTAATGGACTTCTCCTCCAAGAACCTATCCAATCCTTTTTTAAACACCGCTATACTAACTGCACTAACCACATCCTCTGGCAACAAATTCCTGGACGACGTGCTGATGGTGAGTGGCAAGGGAATCAGAGAAGATCAAGATGTCGTCAAGGTACACGACCACACAGTGATATAGCAGGTCGCAGAGTATTTCATTCATGGTGTTTTGAAACACCGCCGGGGCATTGCAGAGCCCGAATGGCATCACTAGGTACTCATAATGGCCGTCTCGGGTGTTGAAGGCCATTTTCCATTCGTCTCCCTCCTTGATGCGGATCATATTATAGGCCCCTCGGAGATCTAACTTGATAAAAATGTTTGCACCTTGTAGACGATCGAAAAGCTCGGAGATGAGGGGTACTGGTCCTTGACAGTTATGGTGTTCAGGCCCTGGTAATCGATGCAAGGGCGAAGGGTTCCATTCTTCTTTTCAACGAAGAAGAACCTAGTCCCCGCTGGGGATGTGGACTTGCGAATGAAGCCCCTCTCCAGGTTTTCTTTAATGTATTGAGACATGGATTGTGTCTCCGCAGGCGAAAGGGCATAGGGGCGCCCCCGAGGAGGTTCCATGCCAGGGAGGAGGTTGATGGCACAATCAAATAGCCAGTGAGGCGGGAGTGTCTCGGCCTTCCGCTTGGAAAAGACGTCCGTGTACATGGCATAGGAAGTTGGCAGGCCTTGGGGACTGGCGAGAGCAGTGGAGCATTGGACTGGAACTACCGGTTGAAGGCAGCTGTCATGGCAATTTGGCCCCGATTGGGCTAACTGTAAAGTTCTTCAGTCGAACTGGGGACAGTGTTCTTGAAGCCAAGGAAGTCCCAGGATGACAGGGTATACAGAATGCTCCAGGACATGGAAGGGCATCCGCTGACGATGAAGAAGCCCAATCCTCAACTGGACGGGTTCCATGATAAGTGTCACTCGTCCCGGGAGGGGCTTGCCTTGAATCAATGAGATGACCAATGGAGCTGGAACACGGACCTGTGGAATCTTCAAGTGTTCCACCAGACTCTTCATAATGAAGTTGCCGCCGGCTCCGGAATCTACCAGAGCTAACGTGTGGAACTCACTGTCTGCGGACGTTAGTGTAACTGGTAGAGCTAATAGAGGTGCAGGTGTGGTTAGGCCCAGGAAGAGACCTCCTTCAGGTCCTAGGCCTGGGAGTTTCCTGGCCACGCCGGGCATGCGGCTACTTGATGGCCCGCCATGCTGCAGTAGAAGCAGAGTCCTTCTCTAATTCGCCGCCGGCGCTCTTGTGTGGAAAGTCTCCCATGGCCCAATTGCATGGGCTATTCAACCGGTGTTCAGGGGGCTCCCGATTCACCCTTGGGAGAAGGCGAGCGTCGAGGGCATCTCGAAGGAGTCGAGGGTTTTGTGGTCATCTGGGCCTCTTGGCAGCGTTCTTGATGGCGCCGATCAATACGCCCTGCCAGGTCGATGAGGGCGTTCAAGGACCTAGGTAGCTCCCGGCCCGCGACCTCGTCCTTGATTCTGGGGCTGAGTCCCTGAAGGAAGATGGTTCGTAGACAGTCAGAGCCTCAGCCGAGCTCCTAAGAAAGGGTCCGGAAGTCAATGGCAAACTCGGCCAGCGTCCTTGAACCTTGGCGCAATTGGAGAGGTTTGGGCCCGGCGGAAACTTCCTGTGTGGGATCACCGAAGCTCATCCGGAAGAGCTCCCAGAACTCTCTCAAGTTAAGGTTAAAGCTGTCCTTGAACATGTTCTCAAATAACTTTAACCCTGTTCTTGGCCAGGTCTAGATTTAGTGGAATAATTTATTCAGTTAATTTGGAGTTAGCTGGATAAATTATTCAGCTAAGCCATCTTCTCCTTGGAATGCTCCCGAAGCAACTTCAAGTTATCTGGATACATTTTATCTGGATATTGAGTTATCTGGATAATAAGTATCTGAATAAATAGCGGCAATATTCAAACTGTGGCATTTATCCTGATAACTTAAATGTTATCCAGATAAATGCCTTTTGAATACTGACCTTAGTATTGCTAAATATTGTAGGAGTAAAGCTAGCGAGCGCAGAACAATGACACAAGTCGGCTTTTGCAACCAGAATTTAGAAAACTTTTTTCAAAATATATATCCAATATACTATTTCTTTATTTAAACAATTTTTATATACCGTTTTTTTTACTGGGAGGTAGTCAAAACGGTTTACATAATGAACATACATATTAATAACAAATTAAGGGGATCATTTATAAAAAAACACCTTTAACACTTGTGAAAACTGTTGTGTTTCACGGACGTGGCCGCCCGCAGCCACGACCCCCTACCTAACTCTGCGTCTGGGGCCGCCATGGCAGCACGAGATTAGCGGGGCCGTTGGCCTCCCGTACCCCGATGAAGCTTCCCGCGCTGGCTCACGGCGGGGGAGGCACCCCAGGCCTTCCCCTCGCGGCGTCGGGCCGCTCTGCACAGACTCCCGGATCCAAAATGGCCACCCTGCCCTTAGGCGTGAGGCCGCACCTCCTCTCTAGATTTAAAGGGCCCTCGCACTCCTAATTGCCTGCACCTCCTCCTATGGGCTAGGCACAGGGGAAGTATAAAGGGAGACTTCCTCCACTCACTCTTTGACTTGGCAAGTCTGCTTGCTATGGTGAGTCTTCTGGTTCCTCGAGTTCCTGATTCCTGGTTCCTGCTTCTTCTCGGTGATTCCTCGGTGTGTGACTTCGGACAGGCAAGCGGTGATTCCTCGGTGTGTGATTTCGGACTGGCAAGCGGCGATCCTTTGGTGTGTGACTTCGGACTGGCAAGCAGCGATCCTTTGGTACTCAACCTCGGACTTCTCTTGGACCATCCTCCATCAAGGGCCCACCCAAGTCCCAGCAGCCCGGGTCCCTATGGGGTCCTCCTGGGGGGACTGCAGGCTTCCAGTGGCAAAGCTCCAGTTGGCCCTTGCACCGTCCTCATGCCTCTTCGACCTCTCAAAGGTCCACCTAAGTCCCAGCGACCCGGATCGCTACGGGCTCCTCCTGGGGGGACCGTGGGTCTCCAGTGGCGAAGATCCAACTGCCCCTTGCTCCAACTTCATGCCTCGGCACCCTCTCAGCGTCCATCAGAGTCTCCTACAGTGAGGATCCAGCCAGCCCCAGCTTCTGTTCTGCCTCACCACCCGACGGGGGAACCTGCGGAGCCATCTCCCAAGGTAATACCAAGTTCCCGTTCGGCCCAAGGGTTCACGAATCTCTTGATCATAACAAAAACGCCATAACGCATGTTGCGATGCAAATTAGGAAAAGGGGAGGAGTTTGGGGTGGGAATTCTGGCCAAGTGGGCTGGCTTATCAAATTGCACTGTTTTAACTACACCTTTTTCATTAAGCCGTGTGATATGGTTTTATTGCTCTTTGTGATAGTTTTGCAAATAGCTTTTAAGCTGCTGGAGAGAGAGAGAGAGCGAGAGAGAGAGAGAGCTCTCATACTAGGTAGGTATTTATACCTCTATATGAAGCCCACCTAGGTATTAGTGTAGAGGATAGGGGCCGCTTTAATATTCAGAGTGAGATGTACAAACAAAACAGTTCACTCTTGTGAAGATTTGATAACCTTCGGAGTGAGGAAACTCAACCTAGGTTGAGAGAAGATTGCACAAATTTCATCTTTCTGTGAGTTTCCTCACTCCGAAGGTCATCAAATCTTCACAAGAGGGCACTGTTTTGTTTGTACTTCTCAATCTGAATGTCAAAGCGGCCCCTAGTATGAGGGCTTTATAGCTAGTCTCTCTCTCTCTCTTTCCAGTGGTTGTAGGTAGGAATTGCAACAATTTGGGTACTTACCGCAAAGTGCGAAAAAGTTATCGCAGTTTGCGGTAATACCTATGCGAAGTGCTAAGATATCACACTTTGCGATAAACGGCCTATTACCATAAAACATGCCCCTTTTCCTATTGCATGCAATATTTAGTGCATTTTGATAAATCCAGGCCTAAGATAATAAATACAGACAATGATAATCAGAGTAGATTAGGAAGTAAGTTAGAATAAAACATGAGGATAGACAACATAATTCAAATCCAAAGAAAGAATATTAATATCCACTGAGTGTAAAAAGCTTGCAATAAATATTAAAATAGGTCTACAGCCTGATGAGCTAGTCAACGAAGGTGAGAGTTGAGTTGTCATTTGTTACTAGGGAATGCCTTTTCAAAAAGATAGGTTTTCAATTTAAAACAAATTAAGAACAAGAAAGTGAAAATGATGTCTACACACACATTTTCTAGCACTTTTCATCTTTACTGTCTTGAAAATAAGCTGTCTGAAAGCTATAATGTTATCATGAGGGTCAAATGAATTTTATCTACATAAACCCTCATGATTCATATAACACCAGAGCTCTTGGCAGCAACTTTGCAGCCAGTATTGGGAGAGTTTATATACCTTACACACAAAATGACCACTTCCTTGTTTATCTGCATTTGGATTGACAAATTTGCAGACAAACCATGCATGCTGTAAATCAATGGTTATCAGTCACATGTGAAGTGAACACAAACATACCTACAAAACTAAAACAAAACTGTACTGCAAAACTGGCCAAGAAAACAAAACTCCCAAATAACTTTTCAGCACAAATCCTAGGATATCAGCCTTACAAGATACATCTAAACACAAGCCACAATGTATTGGTCAAGTCAAACTAATCAACGGAACGAAAGACAGGATTTCCTTGGCATATGGAATTTGCTGAATGCTTTGTTCAGTAATTTTCAAACCATTTTCCCTGCAGAAATGGGAGTATTATATAATTGACATGTGTATAAACTTATGCATGTATGTCTTGTTTGCATGTAGGTTTACCTGGACTGTGTGGAAGCATTCCAGGGGATGGGATTGAGGGCAGAGTTTTCACTTTCATGCATATGTTTTTTTGATTTTAAAAAGTATGTGCATACGTTTACATGGGAAATCTACACACTCTGAAAATGCAGGGATTTTTGGTGGGATAATTTTCAAAGCAAAGGTATACACTCACATATGTTCCCTTTTGAAATGTGGTGTAACTTATGCGCATTTTTGCCTCATAAGTTACCTGTGAGGTTACAAAATTACCTTCCCTATGGGCCCACTTTAAAGCCAAATATTTAATTGCATAAGAGTGGCTGACGATATCTAGTCAGAAATACTGAATTAGCTAATGGTACTGGCTGATCTGGAAATTTTAACCACACAGAGCAACTATATATTTGAATCAGGATCTTATATTTTGACAAATAAAACACATAATTACTTTCTGTGCTCAAACATACAGTTAACGTTCCCACTAATATGTTTGAAATGCATTTCATGCAGGTTTAAGATACATTTACTCAAATGCTTTTGTCATTTAAATTTATTTATTTATTTATTTATTTATTTATTTATTTATTTATTTAAGGCTTTTATATACTGACTTTCTTGATACAGATCAAATCAACTCGGTTTACATCGAACTAAGCAGAAATTATAACCAACAATTCAACAATTGACATTTTGAAGGAGCATAAAAGTAACATTATAACATGGTTGCCTTAACTGGGAGAAGGAAAAAAAGAGGGGGGAGAACGAAAAAAATAATAAATATATTAATTAATAATAATAAATATATTAAATATATTAATAATAAATATATTAATAATAAATATAACACAGTCACCCTCTTGTTTGCAGGATAGCAAGGGTCTACACTCTTTTTTGTGTATAAAGTACCTCCAGATGGAATAAACTGCTTGAACTTACCAGTGGAGAGAAAAGTAGGCATGTCTGTGGAGAGAAAAATAGGCGTGTCCGTGGAGAAAAGAGAAGGCACGCCTGCAACTGGAATTTCTGAAATAAAATAAAACACACAGCAGCTTGCTGTATGAAACACTTTTTTTTTCTAGTTCAGAGTCTGGTGCACAGAAAACTCTAGATATTCCCTTGGGAGAAGATAAAACTTGCTTTGCATAAAATATGTACCAGTACCAAGAAGACAACAAGCAACTCACGTATGCATGTGCCGTCACAATACTTCTGATGATGAAGGCAGTGCTAGCTCCCGAAAGCTAGTCAGGAAATGTATTAGGTTAGCTCAAGAACTAACTTAATACATGTTCCACACTAGGAAATCCCCAAACCCTATTCCTCCAGCTTCTGGAATTACATCTTTGAGAAACGGGAGGGCTCTGAAGGTTTTATTTTCATGAGCTGAGAATGACCCTATTTTTCATGAGTGGCAGAACCTTTATATGAAGGAGCACACCTCTGTAATGCTCTCCTGTTTTTCTTTCTCTGCTACATTGGGCTATAATGCAGGAAGCAATTAGCAGTTTTATTTATTTATTTTTTATTTAACACATTTTTTGATAGATTGCTTTAAGGTTCAAAGATTAATCAAAGTGGTGTACATACAAATAAAATATACATCATATACAATTACAATCAAAATTAAAATTAAAAATAAACAGAGCATAAAAATTAAACACAATAAAAAAATAAAACTTATCAATCAGTCCCTTTTGCAGATCTTATGATACCAGCCTCACACACAGTATAATCTAACACTGTGGAAAGAGCCACATTTTAAGTTGTTTACCAAATTGTAAGTAATTCGCCTCTTTGGGGATTATTAGGATTGGAGAGATCACTGAAAAAGCCCTTGATCTTACCTAGCATCTTTGTATCATTTTAAAAGAAGGCACCACAAAAATTGGCTAGACTGTAAATTTCTCCGAAGTTGATAGCATTGAACCTTTTCTCGCAAATAATTTGGAGCCATACCTCTCAATACCTTAAATGTTGTGGTCAAAAATCTTAAATTTTAAAAGTGACTCCACTGGAAGCCAATGTAAGAAAGATAACATTTCATTTACTGGAGTCCTTCTCTTACACCCCAATACTGTTCTAGCCACCAGTTTTTGAACAATCTGCAATCTTCGCAATAACCGTTGGGGTAAGCCTATCACTAGTGCGTTTACATAATCCAAATGTGAGATAATCATTTATAATAGTTCAAAGGAGAGTACAATAATCTTAAAATCTTTTACATCCAAAAAAGGTTTCAGTTTAACTATCATTCTCAATGTCCCAAAAACCAGTTGCACAATCTATTATTTATTTATTTATTTTATTTAAAAGCTCTTCTATACCGTTGTTAAGTTAGATAACCGTCACAACGTTTATATCAAGGCACGATAATGAATAAAGTAAGTGGTATAGATTACAATTAATTATGTGCCATCATAGTGCGGTAACAATTCACTTCAATAAACTATATGTGTACATTAAGCTTGTCTGTAGGGAGCATATTGGACGGAAAGAATTTAACCTTAATGTGCATTTGTAGGTTACAAATAACCACTTCTAGTTTGGTGCATCCTGATCAATCAACTGTTTTTTTCCTTCTCTTTATCTTTATAAAATGCTTGTTTAAATAGCCAGGTTTTCGGATTGGATTTGAATATTTTGAGGTTTCTCTGTAGCCTTATTTCGAGTGGCATGGTGTTCCATAGCACGGGGCCAGCCAGTGATAGTGCTCTTTCCCTAACTTGTGTGAGGCGGGCTGTTTTGACAGAGGGAACAGTTAGTAGAGCCTTATTAGCAGATCTTAGGTTTCTTTTTGGGACATGTATGCGCAGAGCAGTGTTAAGCCAGTCAGCTTTTTCATCGTGGATTAGTTTATGTATTATGCATAATGCCTTGTATTGAATTCTTTGTTCAATTGGGAGCCAGTGTAAATCGGCAAGTGTTCCTGTAATGTGATCATTCTTTTTTTTGCCAGTTAAAATTCTAGCAGCTGAATTTTGTAATATTTGTAGTGGCCGAATTGTGGATTGTGGTAGTCCTAACAGTAGGGAGTTGCAGTAGTCTGTACTTGCGAATATCATTGCCTGCAAAACTGTGCGGAAATTGTTTAGTGTTAGTAGAGATTTAAGTCGTCTTAGGATCATTAGTTTCGCATATCCTTCCTTTATTTTCAAGGAGATGTGTTGTTTCATGTTTAGCTCAGGGTCAATTATTACTCCTAGATTTCGTACTTTAGTTGCTAGCTCAACGGTTTGGTTATTTTTAGTTGTGAGTGTTGGTTGGATGTGGTGTATGTTTTTACGTTCAAGGTGTAGGAATTCCTGTAAGGAACCGCGGGGAAACCACCTCTTACCGGCGCGGCAGACTGCCGCGTTTACGTTGAAGGAGTGCTGGGTCTTGGGTTCGGGGTCGCGGTCCGCGGCACATTATGGCCGCGGCATCCTGCCTCTCTCTTCCGGGTTGCTGGCTCCGCCCCCTCCAGGGGCTTACATTGCAGCGTAGGATTCGCTGCAGAAAGCTCTCCTGTGCCAGGATTGGCTCTCCCCTGGTGTGCCTACGGGTGGGAATTATAAAAAGGCAAGGCCTGCACCTCAGACCTTGCCTTGACTTCCTCTCGGCTCCTGGCTTGTTCCTGTTTTGGTTCCTGTTCCTGATACTCGGTGTTGACTCCTGACTGGCTGTGGTGTGTGCTCTAGCTTCCGACCCCTGGACCGGCTGCTGTGTTTCTCTGACTTCTGATTCCTGGACCGGCTGTGGCATATTCCCTGGCTTCTGACCCCTGGACCGGCTGTGGCATATTCTCTGGCTTCTGACCTCTGGTCCGGCTGTGGCGTATTCTCTGGCTTCTGATCCCTGGACCGGCTGTGAGGTATTCTTTGGCTCTCGACCCTTGGACTGGCTGTGGAGTTTCCTCAAACTCCCATTATTCTGAACTGTTCCACTTTTGACTTCACGACCTGCTGGAGGCGCCAGCTCAGCTTTATTTCCCACGACCTGCTGAGGATGTCTACCTTTGATTCCACGACCTGCTGGAGGCGCCAGCTCTACTTTCCTTTCCATGACCTGCTGAGGACATCCACCTTTGATTCCATGACCTGCTGGAGGCGCCAGCTCAGCTCTATCTTCTTTGACCGGCTGTGGACGTTTATCTGCAATCCCACGACCTGCAGGAAGCGCCTGCATCCAGATCTCCCTGTCGTCCACTCCGTGAGCGTCCTGGTCTAGGCCTCGCCTACCAGCGATCGGACATACGTTCTTCGCTGGACCAAGGGTTCACACCCTGAAACCATAACAGTAAGTCAAGGCCATGGACCCGGCAGAGGCCTCGGCACTACGAGCAATTCCCGGTCTGGCACAGAAGATAGTCGAACAACAGAGTATGTTAGAAGCCATGGCCGCCTCCATTGAATGACTTAATGCTCAATTAGACACTGTGGTGGCTACGCACGCTAATCCGCCCACAGTCAGCCCACCTACTACACTTGCTCCACCTATGCTGCAAGGACCCCCTCGCCCGGTTATACCTTTACCAGTTCCACCTCGGTACGCTGAAGATCCACGCCTATGTTTGGGATTTCTTGACCAATGCAATATGCATTTTCGTCTACAGTCCTCCCTTTTCCCAGACGATATAACCAGAACCACCTATATATTGTCGTTGTTGGATGGCAAAGCTCTAGCGTGGGGTTCCGCCTTGTGGCAGACTGCTGATCCAGTACTACAGGACTTTTCCCGCTTCCTGGAACTGTTCCGGTTGGTGTTTGAAGAACCAGGGAAAAAAGCCGCTGCGGGGTCCACTCTCCTACACCTTCGTCAAGGAGGACGAGCTCTCATGGACTACAATATTGAATTCTGAACTCTGGCGACGGAACTTCGGTGGGAAGAGTCAACCCTCCGAACAATTTATTTGGAGGGATTATCTACTAAAATCAAGGATGAACTGGCAGCCAGGGAACTTCCTACTTCCTTAAATTCACTTATTGAGTTAGCCACCAGAATTGACCGACGAATTCAGGAAAGAGCTCGAGAGAGTCTGGGAGTTAGATGACGCATGATCACCTCCTATGGTCAACCTCCTCCTCCCACAAATACCTGAGAAGTACATTCAAATGAAACCACTACAGAGGTCCCCTATCTCCTGCTGAACGTCAGAGATGACGCAGAGAAGGACTTTGTTTATATTGTGGAGGCTCCGGGCATTGGATTGCAGGCTGTCCTATTCGACTGGGAAACTCCAGAGCCTAGGGTCCATGGGGGGAGTAACCCTAGGTCTTACATCTCCAGCTCCCCCACTTACGCTACCTGTCACCCTCACGGTTAAAGGACTTACATTTACCACTTTGGCCCTAGTGGATTCCGGTGCCGGTGGAGAATTCATCCTGCAAGAAATAATCGAACAACTGCGGATTCCTACCCGACCCTGTCCCAAACCATTAGTCGTCTCATCTATTCACGGGGATCCTTTACCAGGGACCATTACTCATCAGACTGAACCTCTGGATTGTCATATTGCTCCAGACCACTGGGAACAAATTACGTTTTACGTACTCAAGAAAGCCATTCATCCGGTGGTTCTTGGCATTCCATGGCTACAGCGGCATAACCCTCAATTTGATTGGACTACGTTAAAACTGAAGCAGTGGGGATCCAATTGTCTGGGAGCATGTTTTAATAAAACTTCTTGCACGCAGAGTTTTATTTGTACCTCTGGCCTAGGGAGATTACCCTCTCAATATGAACAATTTGCGGACATATTCTCCAAGGAGGCCGCAAACACCTTACCTCCTCACCGGGAGTTCGACTGTGCTATCAACTTGATTCCGGGATCTATGCCACCTCGAGGGAGAACATATCCCTTATCCGTTTCAGAGACTCTAGCCATGTCCGAATATATCCAGGATAACTTGCAGAAGGGCTTCATACAAAGATCTACCTCCCCGGCGGGAGCTGGATTTTTTTTTGTCAAGAAAAAAGATGGGACATTACGACCCTGTATTGATTTTAGGGGGCTCAATGCTATAACCATCAAGGACAGATATCAGTTATTCCTTATCACAGAGTTATTTGACAGATTAAAAGGAGCTCGAATTTTTTCTAAATTGGACTTACGTGGAGCATATAATCTAGTTCGGATTTGTGAGGGCGACGAATGGAAGACGGCTTTTAATACCAGGGACGGACACTATGAATATTTAGTTATGCCGTTTGGCTTAACTAATGCCCCAGCTGTCTTCCAACACTTCATCAATGAAATCTTCAGGGATCTACTCTATATCTGTGTGGTGGTTTATTTAGATGATATATTAATTTTCTCTAAAGACTTACACGCTCATCATCAACATGTTATACAGATTTTGCAACGTTTACGAGAAAATCATTTATATGCCAAATTGGAAAAATGTGTTTTCGAAACTGAATCTGTACCCTTCTTAGGGTATATCATCTCCAAACAAGGGTTTCAGATGGATCAGGCTAAATTAAAATGTATACAGAACTGGCCTCAACCAACTGGTCTACGTGCACTGCAGAGGTTTCTTGGATTTGCCAACTATTATCGCAGTTTCATCAAGGATTTTTCCAAGCTCGTGGCACCGCTTACTGCACTTACTCGTAATGGAGCCAATAATAAATCCTGGCCAGTGGAAGCTATTGAGGCATTCCAAACCCTTAAAGAGTCCTTTTTACGACAACCCTGTCTGCATCACCCAGATCCCAGACGTCCCTTCTTTGTTGAGGTTGATGCGTCCACTTTAGGAGTAGGGGCGGTATTGAGCCAAATTACCGCTTCTGGCAAGTCTCATCCCTGCTCTTACTTTTCAAGGAAATTCTTGCCTGCTGAGCGCAATTATTCTATAGGCGACCAGGAGTTGCTAGCCATTAAACTTGCTTTCGAGGAATGGTGACAGTGGCTGGAGGGGGCTCAACATACGATCACGGTTTTTATGGACCATAAAAACCTAATCTACAGCAAGCTCAAAGGCTCAATCCACGCCAAGCCCGCTGGGCACTTTTTTTTTACTCGTTTCGATTTTGAAATCCGATATCGACCCGCCAGCAAGAACATTAAAGCTGATGCATTATCACGATCTTTTGTCAGCGAGGACATCATAGAGCCCATTCAGAACATCATCGATCCTGCTCGCATCATTCTTTCTGTGACTTTCATGGTTCCTGTCAGAAAGACAGTGGTACCTCAAAGGCTCCGCAACAAAGTATTGAAGTGGGGACATGATTCCCAAGTGGCCGGGCATTCTGGACAGAAATGAACTCTTGCCCTACTGCAGCATCACTATTGGTGGCCAGGTATGCGTAAGGACATTTGCGCTTATGTAAATTCTTGTCCTATATGCGCTCAACATAAGGATCTTACAGGGAAGACTTGGGGGCTATTACAACCTCTTCCGGTACCTACTAAACCTTGGTCTCACATTTCCACTGACTTTATTGTCGATCTACCACCTTCAGAAGGACATACGGTCATATGGGTTGTGGTGGGTCGATTTTCCAAAATGGCCCATTTTACGCCTCTACCCGCCCTTCCCTCTGCTCCCCATCTGGCTCATCTCTTCATGTTACATATTTTTCGTCTCCATGGTATTCCACAGCACATTACCTCTGACCGCGGATCACAGTTCACTGCCAAATACTGGCGGAGCCTTTGCACTAAATTCCACATTGCTCTAGATTTCACCACTGCGTTCCATCCCCAAGCCAACGGGCAGTCGGAGAGGACCAACCGGTCCTTAAAACAATTTCTACGAACTTACGTTAACTCTCGAAAAGATGACTGGGCGGCTTTGCTGCCCTGGGCAGAATTCTCCCACAATTTTCATACTTGCACGTGTACGGGGTCTTCTCCTTTTCAAGTCGTTTATGGACAGCAACCCGCTCCACCGATACCATTACCCTTGCCAGTTGCCTCTCCAGCGGCCCAGTTTACGGCTCTACAACTGAAACAACTATGGAACCATACGCAACAGATGTTACGGAAGACAGCTAATACTGCCAAGAAATTTGCGGATCGACACAGACGACCGGCACCACGATTCCTTCCAGGAGACAAAGTGTGGCTAAGTACCAGACACATTCGATTACGAGTTCCCTCCATGAGATTGGCTCCTCGGTACATTGGTCCCTTTCCGGTGATAAGACAATTGGGTTCTGTGACTTATCAATTACGACTACCTTCCACACTTCGTATTCATAATTCATTTCACGTGTCCCTTTTGAAGCCCGTACTTCTCACCTGGCCCTCTCATAAGACACCTGTTTCTCCGCTGGTACAAGCTGAAGAAGATACTATTTACCAAGTTCGAGAAGTCCTGGATGTGCGCAAACGAGGTCGTAAATGGGAGTACCTTCTTGCTTGGGAGGGTTTTGGACCGGAGGAGAACTCCTGGGAACCAGCTACAAATATCTTAGATAAAGACCTTCTCAAGAACTTCCATACTCTTCATCCCGAGAAGCCCAAGCCTTCTAGAGGGAGGCCTAAAGGAGGGGGTACTGTTAGGAACCGCAGGGAAACCACCTCTTACCGGCGTGGCAGACCACGGCGTTTACGTTGAAGGAGTGCTGGGTCTTGGGTTTGGGGTCGCGGTCCGCGGCACATCATGGCCGCGGCGTCCTGCCTCTCTCTTCCGGGTTGCTGGCTCCGCCCCCTCCAGGGGCTTACATTGCAACGTAGGATTCGCTGCAGAAAGCTCTCCTGTGCCAGGATTGGCTCTCCCCTGGCGTGCCTACGGGTGGGAATTATAAAAAGGCAAGGCCTGCACCTCAGACCTTGCCTTGACTTCCTCTTGGCTCCTGGCTTGTTCCTGTTTGTGGTTCCTGTTCCTGATACTCGGTGTTGACTCCTGACTGGCTGTGGTGTGTGCTCTGGCTTCCAACCCCTGGACCGGCTGCTGTGTTTCTCTGACTTCTGATTCCTGGACCGGCTGTGGCGTATTCCCTGGCTTCTGACCCCTGGACCGGCTGTGGCGTATTCTCTGGGTTCTGATCCCTGGACCGGCTGTGAGGTATTCTTTGGCTCTCGACCCTTGGACTGGCTGTGGAGTTTCCTCAAACTCCCATTATTCTGAACTGTTCCACTTTTGACTTCACGACCTGCTGGAGGCGCCAGCTCAGCTTTATTTCCCACCACCTGCTGAGGACGTCTACCTTTGATTCCACGACCTGCTGGAGGCGCCAGCTCTACTTTCCTTTCCATGACCTGCTGAGGACATCCACCTTTGATTCCACGACCTGCTGGAGGCGCCAGCTCAGCTCTATCTTCTTTGACCGGCTGTGGACGTTTATCTGCAATCCCACAACCTGCTGGAGGCGCCAGCCATCTGGACCACACGACCTGCAGGAGGCGCCTGCATCCAGATCTCCCTGTCGTCCACTCCGTGAGAGTCCTGGTCTAGGCCTCGCCTACCAGCGATCGGACATACGTTCTTCGCTGGACCAAGGGTTCACACCCCGAAACCATAACAATTCCATTTTGTCGATGTTTATTACCAGATCCATCTGATTTAAGAGCTGTTTAATTATCTCAATATACATATTAGCCAGTTTCATTGTTTCTTCAATGGTGTTTACAATTGGTAGCAGTAGCTGTATATCGTCTGTGTATAAGTAGTGTATGATTCCAAGTCCTGCTAGTAGGTGACATACTGGGAGGAGATAAATGTTAAAGAGTGTTGCCGACAGGGCCGATCCCTGTGGGACACCAGTAAGCAGTGTGACTTTGTCAGAAAGTGTATTTTTGATTTGTACTTGGAAACATCTGTTTTTAAGGTATGACTCAAACCATTTTATTGTTTTATTAGTGAGACCAATTTCTTTCAGTCTATTGAGTAGTGTTTTGTGATTTACTGTGTCGAATGCTGCGGAGAGAGATCTAATAGAACTAGAATGTAGTGTGTTCCAGAATCAAATCCTCTTAAGATATTATCTGATAAGGCTAATAGTAGTGTTTCAGTGCTGTAGTGTTTGCGAAACCCATGTTGCGCTGGGTAAAATATGTTGTTACATTCAATATGGTTTGACAATTGTTGTTGTACTGTTTTTTCAATTAGTTTGGATAGTAGGGGTAAGTTATATACTGGTCAACAGTTATTGAGAACTAGTGGGTCAAGGTTTGGCTCCTTTCAAGGTATCTGGCATTACTCCTATTTAGTTAAAATTTGTAACCTATCATTAAAATCATCCATTGTACCTGAAGACTGGAGGGTGGCCAATGTAACCCCAATATTTAAAAACGGCTCCAGGGGCGATCCGGGTAACTATAGACCAGTGAGCCTGACTTCAGTGCTGGGAAAAATAGTGGAAACAATTCTCAAGATCAAAATCGTAGAGCATATAGAAAGACATGATTTAATGAGACACAGTCAACATGAATTTACCCAAGGGAAGTCTTGCCTAACAAATCTGCTTCATTTTTTTGAAGGGGTTAATAAACATGTGGATAAAGGTGAACCGGTAGATGTAGTGTATTTAGATTTTCAGAAGGCGTTTGACAAAGTCCCTCATGAGAGGCTTCTACGAAAACTAGAAAGTCATGGGATAGGAGGCGATGTCCTTTCGTGGATTACAAACTGGTTAAAAGACAGGAAACAGCGAGTAGGATTAAATGGTCAATTTTCTCAGTGGAAAAGGGTAAACAGTGGAGTGCCTCAGGGATCTGTACTTGGACCAGTGCTTTTCAATATATATATAAATGATCTGGAAAGGAATACGACGAGTGAAGTTATCAAATTTGCGGATGATACAAAATTATTCAGAGTAGTTAAATCACAAGCAGACTGTGATACATTACAGGAGGAACTTGCAAGACTGGAAGATTGGGCATCCAAATGGCAGATGAAATTTAATGTGGACAAGTGCAAGGTGTTGCATATAGGGAAAAATAACCCTTGCTGTAGTTACACGATGTTAGGTTCCATATTAGGAGCTACCACCCAGGAAAAAGATTTAGGCATCATAGTGGATAATACTTTAAAATAGTCAGCTCAGTGTGCTGCAGCAGTCAAAAAGGCAAATAGAATGTTAGTAATTATTAGGAAGGGAATGGTTAATAGAACGGAAAATGTCATAATGCCTCTGTATCGCTCCATGGTGAGACCGCACCTTGAATACTGTGTACAGTTCTGGTCACTGCATCTCAAAAAAGATATATAATTGCGATGGAGAAGGTACAGAGAAGGGCAACCAAAATGATAAAGGGGATGGAACAGCTCCCCTATGAGGAAAGGCTGAAGAGGTTAGGGCTGTTCAGCTTGGAGAAAAGACGACTGAGGGGGGATATGATAGAGGTCTTTAAGATCATGAGAGGTCTTGAACGAATAGATGTGACTTGGTTATTTACACTTTCGAATAATAGAAGGACTAGGGGGCATTCCATTAAGTTAGCAAGTAGCACATTTAAGACTAATCGGAGAAAATTCTTTTTCACTCAATGCACAATAAAGCTCTGGAATTTGTTGCCAGAGGATGTGGTTAGTGCAGTTAGTGTAGCTGGTTTCAAAAAAGGTTTGGATAAGTTCTTGGAGGAGAAGTCCATTAATGGCTATTAATGAATTATACTTAGGGAATAGCCACTGCTATTAATTGCATCAGTAGCATGGGTTCTTCTTAGTGTTTGGATAATTGCCAGGTTCTTGTGGCCTGGTTTTGGCCTCTGTTGGAAACAGGATGCTGGGCTTGATGGACCCTTGGTCTGACCCAGCAAGGCAATTTCTTATGTTCTTATGTTCTTAATCCTAGAAACGTGCACTTCTTCCATTTTTTGCATTCAAATATACCCCTAAATTTACAGACATTTTCTGCAGCCTCTGCCATAGTAGATCTTACTTTCAAAACCAATGGCAATGTCATCTTATCAGGAGCCCCTAGCCTAAGTATTTCTGTTTTCTCGGAATTAAAAAAAATTAACCTATTATCTTTGAACTATTGTACAATAATCTCCAAACAATTATTAATCTGCTTTTGTGACTGTGGTACAAATGCCCACCACCCATCCCACTAATGGTTTATTTTTTTAACTCCCCATTGCTTTGATTCCTCTCCTTTCTTTCATATTTTTTTTGTTCTCACTCCATTTTCTTTTCTGTGTGTCATATTAAAATGCATACGCATGTTTTTGCCATTTGACAGAATGATTTAATAGAAATGACACAGATGGCTTTTGATAGTATATGGTGAAACCTGTTTTCAGGAGGAGTTTTCCCATTCTGTGTTTGTACAAAAAGCACTAAGTTGACTCTGAAGCTTGTGTAGCCTAGTGGTTAGGGCAGGAGACTATAAACCAAGGAAGTCAGGGTTTCAATTTCCCTGCCACTCTTTGTGACCTTAGGCAAGTCACTTCAATCTCCATTGCCTCAGGTACAAACTTACTCCTAGATTTATCAAAATGCTATAAATATAGGGGAAATAGTGCCTGTGATTAAAAGGGACGTGGTTAGGCTAATTACTCTGCTCCCACATTGCATAGGCAATTTCCACACATTGGGACGGGGGTGGAGCCTATGTATAAAATCAGTCTGACACTATCTATATATGCACAATTGTCCCTAGTGCCTCCTTTTAGCCTTCATTTGCATTCTGTATCATGTGCCCAGGAGAGGGAGCTGTGCGTGCATTCAAAGAGCAGGCACCGAAATGGCCATGCTTTTTTTTTTTTAGCACGTCCGTACTGTATCGGGCTGAATATTTATGTAACACCCCCCCCCCCCAATTGGTAGAGTGGTAGTGGTACATCCTCCGACTTAATATCGTAGTGATACCACTACCACTCTACCACTGTAGAGGGGCACTTTAATTAGGGGGGGGGGAGGGGTGTTACAGAAATATTCAGCCCGATACATTATTTTCTGCTTTTCTGTACTCTTTTTCGGGCTGCTCAGAAATTAATGCCTGTCCTTGGGCAGGGGCTAATTTCTGAGCGTAAAATGTGCTTATCGGCAGCACATTTGTTTTGGTATCCCAGGTGAATGAGTAATAGTTTCATCAACATGCATTTGCGTCCAACAGTGGGTTAAACAATGCACTCAGCTGAGTGCACTTTATAGTATCGGCTTGTTTCTGAGGTATTCCTAGTAAAATTGACATCATTAAAGATTTGTAATCATTATAATGGATGAAAAGTATAACTAGGAGTAGATTTGTGTTATAAAAGACTCAAAGTTTTGAGACAGGATCTGTCAAATTTTAGAAATGGGTTTAAAAGGTTTTGCTCACTAAAGAGTCAGATTTTTAGCTAAAAAAAAATATACTGGAAAACCATACTGTAGTTAGGTTGTTGTTTACAGGCAAATTGCACATCAGGACAAACCTGCCAAATGTTTTGTTCTTTTTGCTTTCCCATCCTTCGGAGTACACTGGAAGAGAGTAAACTGTCATTTGATAAACCCTTCTGCCCGGTGTCATTTGGTCGGCCAGAGTAAGACTCTGAGACCTCCTAGCAGCAAGCAGCAGTGGAAAACCCCCAAGAATGCCAGCAGTTCACATGCTTCACAGAAAAATATCTCTCGTCAGCAGCAGAATTCGGTAATCTAGCTGCAGGGGACAAAAGTAGAAAGAAGGTTTTCCAAGAAGTGGAAGAAAAGCTGTCACACGCAGTGACTGAAAATATGTAACATGAGATTCCCACGTCACTTGCCACTCAGAAGGACTCTGCCCGCAGCACTGTAGGTTCCAGGAATACGGTGACAGCAGACTTGTGCGCTGCAGCTCTCCAGGCTACTGGGGGACATTTTGTTAGTGTTATCTAGGATTATTCACCATCTTTTATAAAATCATGATACGGCTTTTTTTGCTGGATAAATCATCAATTGTTTTTTCGTTTGTCTGCTTTTGCCCAGTAAAGGTTGTTTTGTTTAATGAAGAAAAATAACTGCATGCTACTTCAGCTCCAGGTGCCCACATAGAATGGCTTTTAATTTCTATTCATTTCTATTGTGTGTGACCATGGCAGAGAGATGCTGCTGAGTACTCATTTTATTCTAATGTTTGTGCAGCTCTGGAAGAGGACTGGTGACACTTGTACTACTCTTATTTGTTCTATCAGTTTTATGAGTTCCAAGGAGGTATAGGCTGCTACTGCTAGAATGACAAATGAGCAGGTTCTAGCCCCAATTAAAGCTGTTTATTTAAATTTAATGACTTTTGGGGCACAAAAAATGATACAGTGGTAGATTTTCAATAAAGCACGTGGTTGCTGGTGCGAGCACATGAAAGCGCAGATTTTATAACATGGATGTTTCCTCTACAGGAACTTATCCAAACCTTTTTTAATCCGAGTTACACTAAATGCTGTAACCACATCCTCTGGCAATGAATTCCAGAGCTTAACTATGCGCTGAGAAAAAAAGAAATGTCTTCGATTGGTTTTAAATGAGCTACTTCATGGAGTGCCCCCGGTCCTTCTATTACACTGGGAACAATTTTTAACATAATTCCTGTTGAGTTCAATTTTTCAGCTGTTTTAGACTTAAATAGGCATGCTGATTTCAAAACTGAAGTTACTTTTCTTCTATCACGTCAAGTTTTTTCTCTACAACCACTGGGGGGGGGGGGGGGAGAGAGAGATGTTTTCACAAATAATGTTCCCTCCCAGTTCACTCCTTAATTGGAGTGGACTGGGAGGGAACTGGGAAAAAGGCCTTTCGTGTTGCCGCGTGTAATTGAAAAATTCCCTCCCCACGTACACGAATGGGACACCCGCCCACAAAGGGGCGCGGATATCATGTTTTATAACATGCGTCTGGTGGCATAATGAGGAGGAGTCAGCATGGTAATTGTTCACACAGGGCAGCACAAAAGCTAGCACTGTCCCTGCACAGCAGTGCTCTGTGGTGATGCGCTAGAGGGGTTTCCATCCTTCCCCAGTGAGAAAAGACCCCAAGCAGTAGTGTGTGGAAGGGGTGGGTTGAGTGATTGAGAAGGAAGGTATGAGGTGAGTACTGAGAGGGAGGGAAAGGGGTTAGTGGGAGAGAGGGGGAGAGTGACTGAGAGGGAAGGGAAGGTGTGTGTGTGTGCGCCTAAGAGAAAGGGATCCAGTTTTTGTGTGTGTGTCTGCCAAAAAGGGAGCCTGAGAGAGAGGGAGTGAGTGAGGGGGAGGTAAGGGGTGAGTGAGGGGGAAGGGGGAATGAGGAAGTGGAAGAGGGGATTAAGAATAAGTGAGGGTAGAAGGGTTTTGTGAGAGAGGAGAAAGTTTGTGTGTTCCCAGCTTCCCTCCACCTCCACCTCCTTCTCCACAAATCCACGACAATCTCAGGGTGACTGAAAATCAAAAGTTCCCAGGTGTCACTTCAAAAGGTTTCTGGCAGTGAAAGGTGTCCGTGTGGCTGTTACTGAGGGGACACCAGAATTTGAATTTTCTTATGTATGGTGAGATGATGTGAGCCGTCACTTGGAGAGGGCATCCCTTTTGGGTAACTTAGCAAGGGCGATAGCGGAGGGTGGGGGGGGGGTGCATCTCATCCTATCCCATCCCTCACCTCAGGCAGCAGATTGCCATGAGCTGTTCCTCGCTGCTAGCAACAGTTACCCAAAAGCAGGCCGATACTGTAAAAAGTGCAGGAGAGCGGGCGCTCCGTGTTGAGCGCCCGCTCTCCCGACGCACGCCCAGGCACCTCTCTGGGGCATGCGATTCTCTATTTAAATTAGGTGTCACGCTAATTTAAATGGCCATTAGCCGCTGTCCCGGGGAAGCGCACGCTGGTAAATTACTTCTGCTCCTGAGGAGCAGCAAGTAATAAAATAAAAAAACTCAGGCAAGGTAGTTTAGTTTTAGGGGGCGGGGAGGATAGGGAAAAGGGAAGGAAGGTTAGGCAGGGGGGTTAGGGAACTGGGGAAGCCCGGATTGCATCGCCGCATGGAATTTGCAAAAGTCCCCCCCCCCCCTTGTGTGCGCGGATCATTAAATCCAGTGCACATGTGCATGCGGCCACCCGATTTTATAACATGCGGTGCCGGGAACTGCGCGCACATGGACGCGCATGCACATGTTATTAAATCTACCCCTTTGTGTACCTTTTGGACTTTCTGTTTTTGCCACCAGTTTTGTCACTAAAGATTTTATTTTGAACAACAATTTGGATCATGACGAGTGAATTTTGTTACTGGACTAGTGTAAAGAAGAGCATCCCAGAGAGAGACAAATCCCTAAGGCCCTAAGGGGCCTTGAAGACTTGTTTTTCCCCTCTCTATGCGAGAACCCTAGGACAATCATGAGGCTCTGCATGGTCCATTGCCCTCCCCATGTGCCCCATGCCAAGGAACTGACTAGGCCATACCATAGCAGCACTAACTCCAAGGACTCAAACAGTAATGACCCTGCCTATGAAGAGGCAGCACTGGAAATAATATTCCAGGCCCTAACAAAAAAAAAATAAAACTCCATCAGTGGCTCAGGGCTCAGAGGGAGGCACTTATAAGCCGCAAGTCTCCTGGTTCACATTCAACCTCTGTTTTTCAATGCATATCCAGCATAGCTCTCTGCTTCAACGGCAGGGGAGAAGAAAAACTGATACTACACGCATATCCAGCATAGCTCCCTGCTTCAACGGCAGGGGAGAAGAAAAACTGATACTACACGCATATCCAGCATAGCTCCCTGCTTCAACGGCAGGGGAGAAGAAAAACTGATACTTCACGCATATCCAGCATAGCTCCCTGCTTCAACGGCAGGGGAGAAGAAAAACTGATACTACACGCATATCCAGCATAGCTCCCTGCTTCAACGGCAGGGGAGAAGAAAAACTGATACTTCACGCATATCCAGCATAGCTCCCTGCTTCAACGGCAGGGGAGAAGAAAAACTGATACTACACGCATATCCAGCATAGCTCCCTGCTTCAACGGCAGGGGAGAAGAAAAACTGATACTTCACGCATATCCAGCATAGCTCCCTGCTTCAACGGCAGGGAAGAAGAAAAACAACCAATAAGGGCTGAATAACATAGTCTGGGTAAAACAAATAAGCATGGGTGTAGCTTGCTTATTGCGGCGGTTACTTCCCCTACTACCCCTAACTAATCAAGCTTGATATTTCACTTGGATGCAGCTCCATCACTGCTCTCTACATTAATGGTGGGGGTGGAAGGGAAATAGAACCAAAGAGCTAAGAGAAACAGATAAGTATGAGAAAAAAATGTGTGAAGCTTGCTGGGCAGACTGGATGGGCCGTTTGGTCTTCTTCTGCCGTCATTTCTATGTTTCTATAATATAGGAAAACAGAACAAGTCAGGCTGCTATAGATCCCTCCACAGAAACTACACGCTAGTAGCATACCTACCTCAGTCACACATGCAGAACACAGATAAACATTTGCCAAACAGAATAAACAGACCATAAAGTATAAATAGAAATGAGCAGACAACAACTGAACTGGAAACTGCAACATGCCAGATTCTGTATGCAGTGCTAAAACAGAAACATCACCATGCCTCATACAACATCAAACAACAAAATCAAGAAATATAAAACATCAACCATACCAATCTAAGAAATAACTATTTAAAACATCCGATGAATAGAATAATATCCAATAATTAAAACTAATATTAACATCTTTTTTAATTTACCGAACACCAATAAAGTATTTCAAAACAGCAGACATATCAAATAACATCCAATAATTAAAACTAATATAGATATAAAAATCCTCTGCTCTCCATACTTGGAAACTTTTGATTTCCAATCACCCTGAGATTGCCTTCGGTTAGTGAGAGAGAGGGAGGCTGTACATACCTTATCCACTCTCTTTTCCCCATACCCACAATCTAACACTCTGGTCTCATGGTAAGAGCTGTGAGAATGGCCCCCGCGGCAGCAAGAGATGACATTCGCTTATAGGCGGCTCCTGCTGCTGGTTGGGGCTGGGGCAGGGAGGTGGATTGCACCAAAAGATCACAAGGCTGATGGCTGCATCACAGCATTGGATCAGGCAGGGGTTTGGTTTATCCCTGCCCGATCCGATGTATAAAACTGGGGTAGGAAGCCATTTCTAATGGGTGGCACTTCCCACCCCTTTGCCACTCAGAAGGGATGTCCAGGTGCCTGAATGCTTTGCCTCTGCCCTACCACTGCTTTTTCCCTCTCTGCCTCTCCCTCCTTTCCTTAAGCCTCCATTCTCCCGGCTCAGTCATTTCTTTGCATTTTGACAATGTCCTCTGTTGCTTTAAGAACAAAAGGATAGGTGAACATATCCCAGAACAATGGGTGGCTGTGGACAGATGTTTTTGATCCTTTTGTCCTTGCGGACTTGTTGCACAGTGATGGCACTGGAGTACGCTGGATTGTGCTTGACTCACCTACTCTGACACTCTCTGGCTCATTCCACCTCTGGCTGTACCTGAGGCATGCTCTAGTAGGCTGATAATGCCACCTTTACTGTGCCTGAATTATTACAAAGCAATTCTTGATAAAAGTGTTTTTCCGGGAATGACTCATGCAAGGCATCTCAGAGTTAGCAAACGGCACTGTACTTGCTGCGAAGAGCTATTAAGGAGAACGTTCACAGGAGGAAATTGCTGTCTGGATAATTACCAGCAGTCACTTTGCACGGTGAAGCTAATAAGGCACCCAAAACAATGGCAAGATAATAAAAAAAAAGGCCTTTCTCCCATTCTCTGTCTATGGGGGAAAAATGTACTGAATCAGGCCCACGTTACATCACTTCAGCACATGATGAGAAACAGGTTGCATTACCGTACTGCAGAAAAACATCTGCATTTTTTTTGTGCAGTTTACTGCTTATGACAATGCCGGAGGCGAATTCTAAGTCTATTCACAGGGTCAAAAGTACAAGCTATGTAAATAATGCAATCTAAAGACAAAAGGTCTCTTCTCTCTGAGTTACTCACACACATACATACTCCGCTTGTTGAACAGGGCTAGATATTCAGGTTTTTCAGCCTATCAGTTGCCCAAGGAGGACTTATTCAGGGGAAATTTGGGGCCCTTTGGGCCTGACAAAAAGTACATTTGACACAGGCAGAAGAAAGAGAAGTTTCGGGGCACACAGGAGTCCCCATAGATGTTCCACTCTCTCTGCCCTAGCCCTTCAGCCACACATTTTAGCAGCATCTATGTCTCCCGAGGCCGCCATCCCCTAAGTATCTACTGCTCAGGGCTGAAGTAACTTTCGGGGCCTCCTTTTTTTCTACGTTGCTCCCATTGTTAACCATGTTAGGAAAAGCAGCATTTTTTTCTTTTCCTCCCCTGGAAAAGTGTCAGGAGCGAGATGGTAGGTGATTCTAAGCTGGTCCTTGCCGCTCTCAGAGAGACGGTGGGGAGGGCAGTTTGTAAAGCCACGCACGCCGGGTAAATCGGCAGTCGGAAAACCATCTCTCCCTCACTGTGGCTAAAGGTTTGTGCCGTGCTCCACAGCACGTGGAGTGATAAAGGTGCAAAAAGTGGAATATAAAAATCTAAATAAATAAATAGATAATGCCTGAAGATTGCATTTTCCCCACTCTATGCATGCTATGTCCAGGAAATAACTACCCACACAAAAAACTGGTGCCAATGGCCATAGGGGACTTGGCAGCCATGGCAAGTTTCAAAGTGAAAGTGCACTCATACTTTCTCTTTGAAAATTGGAGTAAAATCCAAGAAAAAAAGTGCCCACAGGCTTTGTATCAAAGTCCAAAATCTGTAACTTGCCCCCACCATATTCTTCCCAGAATAAATCCCATTACTGGATTGGGAGGACCAATTGGATGAAGGGGGCTATTCCGGCACAGCTGTCTTTGCTTACTTCTGTTACTATGGTGCCTTCTTAGTCTGGCAGCAGCACCTGGTGCCTGCAAACTTATAATGGAAGCACTCAGCAGAGATATAAAATATTTTTATCTAAGCAATAGGCAGTTGTCTCTATAGGGGCAACTTTCATATTGTGCTTTCCCTGTCTATGCGTGATTAGACATCAACATATGAAAAAAAACAATACTACCCACTGGTAAAGAACTATTTGTAAAAAAAAAAAAAAAAAACAGGGGGAACAAAATATAATAAAAGTACAATCAATGTGGAGGAGATTTGTTAAGAGACCATCATAATATGCAGGAACTAACCAATCACTCACAAAGCTGCTACAAACACCAAAGCATTAATTTTCACTTCATCTATTTAATCATGTCTTACAAACTCCCATTTTTTAATGAAAACATTTTTTCTTATATTTTTAATTTTTCTTATTTTCTGCATATAAAATATTCCCTATGAATTCAAAAAGGTTTTTTTTTTTTATAGAAGTAAGACCAAAATGGCCTTGCATGCAAGGTTGGCACTGGGCATAATCTCGTTTGCAGGGCTATATGGGCAAGGCATGCCAACTGAAAGCAAAGGGTAAGCTCTCTAGAATGGGCAAGTATAGTTATTAGGGATTTAGAGCACTTAGGGCCGGATCTTCAAAAAGTTACGTGTGCCGGGCCTATTTTCAAAAGGGGCGGAGAGGGGCGGGGGAGGGGGCTTGGTCAGAGGCCTCCACATGGCTGCTGGGCCGGGGATCGCATGCCAGCAGTCCCAGGGCTGAAGTAAGTTTTAAAACAACAAAAAGAAAAATGAAAAGGGGGGGGAAGGGTGGGGAAGGTAGGGGAAGGGAAGGTGGGGTGGGGGGTAAGGAAGTTCCCTCCGAGGCCACTCCGAGGGAGAGAACAGGGGAAGGCAGCGCGGCTCGGATAGGGCTCGGTGCACGTAAGGTGCACAATTGTGCACCCCCTTGTGCTTGCCGACCCCGGATTTTATAACATGCGCACGTATGTTTTAAAATCCGGCCCTTACTGTTTAGCTACAGGTACTTGTGCTAGAGAGCTTACTCTTTGCTTTCAACTGGCATGTCTTGCCCAAATGGCCTTGCTTGCAAGATTGCATCCAAGGTGGGATGCCCAGTGCCAATTTTGCATGCAAGGCCATTTTGGTCTTCCTTGCAACTTCAAGTAGTGTAGAAATATGCACAGCTGTGGGAACCCAGAACAGATGTAATAGTCAAAAGAATGACTGATCCTTGTGTGGTAGGTCCTGGCCAGCTCTGCTTCACTGGACAGAAAGACAGTGATGGACAAGACATACAGGTATAAAAAAATAATAGTAACATATGGAACACTGAGGAGTCCTGTAGGACATGTGCTTTGAGTTAACAGCCAGAGTGATTCAGTACGCACTGCAGGGGACAGGATTTGAAATCTGTGCTCAGAGGAAAGGAGGAGGGTATGGAGACTGATTTTTCCAGCAGAACTAAAGAGCAAAGGAAGAAGAGGATATGCAGGGTCACTTATAAAATTGCATTAAGGTATACAAAGATGAGATTTGTACATTGTACTCTCAACCTAGCTTGACAGTAGCTAAGTAGAGATTGCATCAAGCTAGATCGAGAGTACACGTACAAATCTCATCTGTGTGTACTTTTCATCACTCCAAATCACATAAAGTCTTCACTGATGTCTACTGTGTTGTTTGTACCTCTGACTGTGCATATAAAACTGCCTCCCAAAACCTAGACCACCACCAAAAACTCACCCCAAGTTACTAGTTGCCCCTCTTACAGTGCTATCTTTTGCTTATATGAGAGCCTTATAAAGAGTCTGTCTGTCTGTCTCTCTCCCCCCCTCCCCCTAAATGTGATAAAAGCCTGTCTGGGCACTTCTCAACTTGCAATGTGAAAATATCATGAGTGTGATAAATTTAACTTGCATTGCACTAAAATAGCACATGTTGCGGTATCTGGTAAATTACCTTAACCATGCCCCTTTTTTTTTATCTCGGGCACTATTCTCATGAAATTTATAGCAAAATGATGAATCTAGGTCATGGTTAATAAAAGAATTGGAGTGAACAGGTGCAGGCTGGACATTGGAGGATGTAACAAAGGATTGACCAGCAACTGTGTGCTGGCTGTCACATACACAAAGAGATAAAAGGAGGCTATTGGTAAGATGTACTTTGAAGAGAAGTGCACAGGGATTTCTTGCAACTCGTAGGAGTCCTGGCATTCTCTCCACAGGAAGGTAGATCTGGTAATAAACTTTGAACACTAAGTGAGATTGGTTTTGTATGCACTAAGATATTTGCTGGCTATTGAATACATTTTTCCAAATTGTACAAATTGGCTTTACGTGTATCTCTTCCTGTCTGTCCGGTTCTGGTAAGTAAGAGAAAATTCTAATTATAGTAAAACCAAGGGATAAGTACCTGGAAGGTTTAGCCTGTATCAGCCTTCTGATTCCTCACCCCTAGCAGGGAGGACAGACAAGGGAAGGGCTAAACAGTAGTTCTCTCCTTATTCCTGTTTTAAAGCACTTCTCTGCATTAATGCAGATTTTTCATGTTAACTCACATTTTAGTACACTTTTTTAGTTTACAGTGCATTCAGAAAGTATTCAGATACCTTCGCTTTTTCCACATTTTGTTACATTACAGTCTTATTCTAAAAAGGATAATTTGCAAATTTTCCCTTCTCAATCTACACACAATACCACATAATGAAAAAGTAAAACCATGTTTGAAGAAAGTTTTGCAAATTAATTTTTAAAAACCCCTTGAAATATCACATTTTGTTGTTTGACTTGGGAGGTGCGGGGATGATGTTTGACTTGGGGGGAGGGGAGAGTGTCGGAATATTATTTTTCATTGGGGGGGGGGCGGGGCTGTAGCTGCGCAGGTGCATTTTTAAATTTTTACCCCTTGGGGAGAGTATGGGATTCCTTAAGTGGCGGCCCCAGGTTGAACCAGGGGTCATCCCTGACCCCTGTCTCAACTTCCCCGTTTTGCCGCTATTTTTACATTTTTGGGCTAGCAGCCCTTTAAGGCAATGATGGTCCCATGAGGTTGAGGCCACCATCGCATTAAAGGGTCACTTGCCACGTTCTTTTGTCCTGCGGTGTTTGACTGTGAGACAAAAGAACGCACCAAAGCACAGCAATGTTTTTTTGGGGGAGAGGCCCCACTATTGCGGCAATACCTCCCTGCTATAGTATGACCCCCTTCTTCAATAAAACATTGCAGTTTAGTGAATCTAGGCCAAAGAGAGCAATGGTGACACCTATATTGAAGGACAGTAGCAAATCGACAACTGATATTACAAATTATCAACCAGTTTCCAATTTGCCGACCCAAAGATTAGGAGAGATATTTTCTTAATCATTTAGTGGAGCATATTAGATCTGTTAATTTTCTTCATGAAAATCAATACAGTTTCTTAAAAGGAAATAATATTGAAATGCTGCTATTGTCATTAATGGACACATTGATAAGTAGCTTGGAAAGGGAGAAAACAGGGATTTTAATACAATTTGATGTAGCATCAGCATTGGACACAGTCAGACACAATATTCTTCTGTATTGTTTGGAGAATACTGGTATTTCTGGAAGAGTATTAATCTGGTTTCATTCTTTTTTTAGATATGAGAGAGAATAGGGTCCAAATGGGTCCCAGTTACTCCAATTGGCGACCAGTGAGCTATGGAGTTCCCCAGGGCTCGTTGCTATCTTCTGCATTGTTTAAAGTATATCTAGTTCCCCTGGCGTTTGCACTAGAGGAACTGGATATACATTTTTATATAAATGTGGATGATGTTAGCAAGTAGCACATTTAAAACTAATCAAAGAAAATTATTTTTCATTCAATGCACAATTAAGCTCTGGAATTTGTTGCCAGAGGATGTGGTTAGTGCAGTTAGTGTAGCTGGGTTTAAAAAAGGTTTGGATAAGTTCTTGGAGAAGTCCATTAACTGCTATTAATCAAGTTGTCTTAGAGAATAGCCACTGTTATTACTGGCATCAGTAGCATGTGTTTGGGTACTTGCCAGATACTTGTAGCCTGGATTGGCCACTGTTGGAAACAGGATGCTGGGCTTGATGGACCCTTGGTCTGACCCAGTATGACATGTTCTTATGCAAATATGTCTGCCAAATGAGAGCCCAGGAGTGCTTCCAGTAAAATCTTTTACCAACTGTGTAACATTTATCAAGAATTGGATGACTAAAAATGATCTAGTACTGAACATTGAAAACACAAAAGTTCTATGGCTAGATAAGCAACCTTTTAGTCAAACTAAAACTGGTCTTGTGATTTAGGGAAAACAGCTCCAACTTCTCACAGGAGTGCATAGTCTTGGAGTCATTTTGGATTTGACCCTCTCTTTGAAACTCTGTATTTGTCAGTTAGGATGTATTGCTTGTTATAAATTGAAACTGTTGAGATCTGTGAAGTCATTTCTTCCCACAGGGCTATTTCAGATAATTCTTCAGTCACTGGTACTGGGGCACACCGACTGTTGTGCAACCTTACTAATAGGTCTTCCAGAAAACTTGATAAGGGTACTGCAGCTAGTACAGAATGCTGCAGCCCGAGTTTTATTTGGTTTATCCAAGTTTGATCATGCATTGTCTGGGCTGCGGCAATTGCATTGGTTGCCAGTGAAATGGTAGGCTAAATTTTGCATTTTGGTTTCCATTCATAAATTATTATACTCCGAGGAATTTTGTGCATTAAAGCAGAATTGTCTTATTATATACCTACGAGATTATTTTTATTTTTATTATTTTTAATTTGTTATTTTTATCCATATTTTTAATTTGCTATCTTTATTTGTTATGGGTTTGCCAGTTGTTTGATTTTGATTGTTATTATTACTGTCTTAACAGAAGGCTTGAGGGTAACCTGCATGGAGCGGCAGTTACTACCATAGACAGATTGCTGGGCAGAGTGGATGGACCATTTGGTCTTTTTCTGCTGTCATTTTTATGTTACTATGTACTAAGAGGACATTGCTGTCTCAGCTCACATAAGGGTAAATATTATAATGGGCGCGCGCACACGTGGACGTGCTGATTTTATAACATAAGCGTGTAAGTTATAAAATCCATAGGCCGCAATAATCCGTGTGCGTATGTGTGGGCAGTGTGTACAAGGGGGGGAGGGGGACTTTTGCAATTTCCAAGTGGCAACGCATTCCGGCCTTCCCTACCCATACTCCCTCCCTCTTCCCCTCTCTTCTCCTCTCCTCCCCATCCCCTAAACCCTACCTTATCTTTCCTTTGTTTTTGTTTCATAACTTACTTCAGCTCGGGCTACCGGTGTGCAAGTCTTTGGGACAGCGATCGATGGCACTGTCCCGGCCAACCCCTTTGAAGAGGCCCTGCACTTATGCGCATACCGGGGTTTTAATTGCATGGCTGGTCCCCTTTGAAAATTGGCCTGGCCACACACATATACCCTGGGATTTACGCACGTGGGCCTTTTAAAAGCTGTCCTTTATCAAGCAGAGGTAGATTGGCTCAAACATAGGTGAGGGTACTTTCTTGTGCTGCACCAGCAATTTGGAATAATCTTCCAGGGCAGCTGAGGAAGTCATATACTAAATACTTAAGGATCATGGACCTTATCATGCAGTGGGACTCCCACAGTTATGATTGTTGCTCCGACTGCCGGGGGTGGCTGGGGAGGGAGGGATGTTGGGCGGGGGGGGGGGGTATGGGAGGTGGGGCGATAAGCTAAACTGGAGTGTTATGTATCATACGGGGGAGTGTATCAGACTTCCCCAGCCTGCCCATAGGGTCACGTAACTGATTTTGTCTTCATGTAGGGGGCCCCATGGCAGAACCCAGACGATCTGACCACAACATGTGAAAAGCCCATTCAGAGTCGCAAGTACTTAAAGAGAAGCAAACAGGACATTCCGGCCTAATTTGCCCTGCAATACAAACCCTACTTTCCTCTAACCTTTTTTTCTGGTTTCTTCCAGATGCACAGCACCACTGTGTCTGTCTGTCTGTCTGTCAGTGTGTGTGTGCTGGAAGATGAAATAGTGAAAAATGCCCGAAATGTTACGTCACTGCTATAAATCGGAGAGCCCGTGCTTCAAGGCAGACGATGGTCTTTTTGGGAGGGACAAAGAGAGAGCAGAAAAATATTTAACAAAAAGCAAAATTGCTTTTACTGTGTTACTTTTAAGTTCTTTCTCCATTGCACTTCCCTCTTGCAGTTCTTTTCATTCCTTTTAAAGATTGCCCTTTCGGGTGGGAAAAGCTTTCTCCTTTCCTTTTTGCTGTTCCCCCCCCCCCCCCGGCTCCCGTCCTTCCTATTTTGCAAATCGAACCCTAAATGGCTTGAAGCTGGGGGCAGCGAGTTGCCTATTCAGGCAAGACGTGATGGCAAACCAAGTATTATCAACCTGCTAGAGCTGTCCTGTTGCTGTCTGGGCTGTGGCTGAGAACAACAATAAACTTGACTTCCTCTCTGCCCTCTGTTCCCCGCCTCTCCCTACACCACCTCGTCCCCTCTCTCTCTCTCTTATATACAGTATATAAAAGCTTGAATGGAAAAAGGTTTCTTACCTGTGATGTGAAGTGATTTAGGATCTATGTCAAAGGGCATTGTGCTATTAGCCTGTATTTTCTGTTGGAATGTCTCCTGAATGTTTGCCGACTCATTCACACCAGTGTTTAACACCAGCAAAAAACGTGCTACAACACTGCCCGGGCTGCAACGTAGAACAGCAGAAATGCATTAAGATAATTTAATACAGTGGAGTGGACATGTCATTTTGCTATCTGCTAATAAGGCTGGAAGGCCTTTGGAGAGAAGGCAGGAACAAGGCAAGATCGGGTGATGTAATCCAACACTGTTTCACTGATTATTTTATGTATCTATATCGTATTTATTCATTCTGAGGCCAGTAATCAAAGGGGTTTGTCTGGGTAACTTTTGAGTTACCCTGGCAAACATTGATGCTTGTTGTATAATATCTGCCCCTTTAATCGGCTAAATTTAATTCTAGTAAGGCATTACATGGATAACATTTACCTGGATTAATTGAGGATGTTCCAGGGGCATTTTAGGGCAGGGAAAGTATAACTGGATAACTTACCAAGATAACGCCTATATTCAAAGTTATCTGGATAAGTCTTGTCATGCCTCACCAGTATTCATACACGGATAAATTTAACTCTACCTGGCTATATTCAGAATATAGCTGGATAACTTAAAAAAAAACAAACCAAGCCCTTGTAGGCCAAAAGACCTGTTCTTCCAGCCCCCTCACTCACAAAATATTTTAAAGTTTGCCTAGGCTTAGTGCCTGATGTCCCCCTCAACTTTCTAAAATAAAAAATTAAAGGACATGGGCTATAGAGGCCTAGGATCCACCCTGGAAGTGGCCAGAAGCTTAGTATGACCATACTAGCTCCCGGCTCAGGTTTAGAGGTTTGGAAGGGTTAGGGTTGGTTGCAAGGCTGAGGGTAAAGGTTGCAGGTGGGTAGAGGAGGTAGGATAGGAGCTGATGATGATTATTTAAATATTATATCAGGGGTGAGGGCAGGGCAGACCTCAGGCCACAATGTTCCATGTCTTTATTTTATATTTTAGGGAGTTGATGGGAGTGGGATTGGGTGCTGTACCCAGATATATTTTAAAATATTTTGTGAGATGGAGCTAGGAAATCAGACCTGCTGGCCTGCAAGGGTTGTGTTTTTTAGTTGCCTGTGTTCAGAATATATCCGCTTAGGTTTAAAGTTATCCAGGCAGCATTACCCAGTAAACCGATACGATGTGCAAACGGCTATCGGTATAGAAGAGACTCTAAATAAATAAATAAATAAATAAATAAATAACTTTGCACAAGTATACTCAGCAGGAGACTCATCCCAGTAAATATGCAGGACAAGGTATCCAGCTTGTGGGGGAGTAGACAAGTGGTTAGAACAGTGGACTGTGCCCCAGGGAGAAGAGCGTTCAAATCCCACTGCTGCTCCTTGTGACCTTAGGCAAGTCACTTTACTCTCAGGTTAAAACTTACTCCTAGATGCATCAAGCCATGATGTTTTCTCATAGGAGAGGTCCAACCATCTCAGGGAGGGGGTTATCGTCACAGTAGTGGGGCCTCCCCTGAAAAAAACATCATGACTATATGGCATTATTTTTGTGCCAAACACTGCAGCACAAAAGAATGCGGTGAGCGGCCCTTTAATGTGATGGTGGTCCCTAACTTCGGGGATGTGTGTGGGGGGAATTTGAATAAGGTACTTTGTGGGGGGGGGGGGTATTAGTACCAGCACCACATGTTATTGTGTGCTTTGGGGAGGGGGAGGGAGAGGGGGAAGGGGGACTGGGACCACCTCCCCATGGTTCTTTTTTTTTTAACACCTGCTCAACCTCCCTGTTTGGCTGCGACTTTTTAAAAAAAAAAATTCTGTCACTTTAAATGTGCGGCGGGAGCCTCTGGACCTTGTTATGGTCCCAGGCCTCCCGCTGCACATCTAACACATTTCAAATAGGTGTAGATATTTTATCATTGCTGACCACCTTCTCGGTCGGCCGCAATAAAATATTTACATAAAATTGACTATTAATGACCTTTGCATGCATTTGCATTATTCATGTATGCAAACCGCATGCATAGAAAGTCATTGTAATAGGGGAGGGTATCTGGGGAGATGCAAAATATTGCATATATTGTGCGATTTTATACGTGATTATAGTGCATGTTAGACCCCTAACAACCCGGTATGGGTTTTTTTTTTTTAAAGTTGTTTCCCAAAGTCAATGCATTGCAGAATTAACAGCATCAACCAAAGTTTATCTGCTCTTCAAAGAAGTGAAATCTGAAAGATCAAAAGATGTATCCTCTAATCTGTCTGTATCGTAAGACAAAACTCTAACTAACCATGTGTGTATTATATCGTATAATGTTATTTATTTATTTGATCTGTTTAACATTTTGTTGGCCCTGAAGGCATGTACTTAAATTTAGAGAGTGGGATAACGAGGGAATGGTGAATCTGTGGAATAGACTTCCAGACACAGCAATAAGAATCAATACTGGTGCACAGGCAAACTGGTATGAGATGGGTAGATGTGAATCGGTTATTTACTCTTTCGGATAATAGAAAGACTAGGGGGCACTCCATGAAGTTAGCATGGGGCACATTTAAAAACTAATCGGAGAAAGTTCTTTTTTACTCAACGCACAATTAAACTCTGGAATTTGTTGCTAGAGGATGTGGTTAGTGCAATTAGTATAGCTGTGTTTAAAAAAGGATTGGATAAGTTCTTGGAGGAGAAGTCCATTAATGGCTATTAATCAAGTTTACTTAGGGAATAGCCACTGCTATTACTAGCAACAGTAACATGGAATAGACTTAGTTTTTGGGTACTTGCCAGGTTCTTATGGCCTGGATTGGCCACTGTTGGAAACAGGATGCTGGGCTTGATGGACCATTGGTCTGACCCAGTATGGCATGTTCTTATGTGAGACTAGCTCCTTCAGAGGAAGATTATAAATTCCCCCAGATTTGTTGCATAGGCTTCTTTTCTTTTCATAGCATCTCAATTGGAGTTTGGCAGCTAATCTCACGAACTGAATGCTTCAAAAAACAGGTCAATGACTATTCGAAAGATTGTGCAAAGCTTCAACAGTCAGCAGAAGCAAAACGCTTTTAGTTGGTGGGGGGTGGCGGTCATCTTTTTCCTTTGAGGAAGCTGATGACAAAATGTGCATGATGGTGGACTGTTGTTTTTCTATATGGCCCATGTGAAAAGTAATAAGAACATTTTGGCACTATTGCACTTTATAGTGGGCCAGATATGCCTTTCCCTCACAGGTGTGCCAGTTTTACAGCAAAGAGATATACAGATTATTCAAAGCTTGATGGCCACAAACACAGGAAATCACCTGCACCTTCCCTCTCATGATCACTAAGCCTGCTGACATAGGCAGACAGTGGCTTGAAGACAGCAGGATTTGAATATTCTCTCCATGGGAATATTCAGCTTTCTGTTATTCAGTATATTAAGGCAGAGTCACCATCGCATTTCTCCTCTATACAGTTTCTGGGAAGACAGCAGACTCCAATAAAATGCTGGAGACTTGTACTCTGTGTGCAGGTTGATTTCTGACATACCTTAAATTGATAACTTGAGATCTAATATATTGCTTTCCAAATTCTGAATTCTGGTACGTTGTTGCAAGCTGTTAACAGAATGAAAAGAACAGTTACCTCAAAGGTAAAACACACTGCACAGTCAGCCTTGTAAATACATATTGCACTTTCACTTCAAAGCATTTGATGGACTCTGAACGCTGCCTCATTTTGGACCCCAACACTATTAAAGAGCAAGTGTAGAAGTCTTTCATAAAGCAAGTTGGTTTACAATGAAAATCCCTACGCATCTGAGAAAGGGCCAATAAGCACTGTAACTTATCTATATAATAAAGTTATAGGAGCTGGGAGAAGAGAGATAGACTGCTGGTAAGGCATGGGATAAAAACTGGAAGTGACTTCTGTTCCTACTGGTATCACCATAATGAGCTCTGCTGTGCCAGTTCTGCTTCCTGAATCCTGCTATTACCATTTATTTATTTAAAAATATACGTGGCCCCGCCTTCTACAGAAAGGAGTGCAGAGTATATAATGTGCAGAGAGTGCATTCTGGATAATGTGATTTCTCCCTATGGGAAATACTAGAGAGGACAAAAGAGAAGGGAAGGTTCCAGCTGACAAAAGGTTATCGGCTGGTCAAGGGGTGGTCCTGAATTTCTTGTCAGGCAGACTGGTTCAGCCCCTAGGGCTGGGATTTGGAAAGGGAATATCATCCTGCTTAGAGCAAGGGCAGGGGCTTCCCCAGAGACACCAAGCAAAGAGAAGGCAACAGCTATCACCCTCTCCGGTGGTTTCAAGGGAATAGAGGTCAGAGTTGGCAGAGATACGACAATAATGTCTCAGGGAGCTTGTGTGAAGTGATTGGAATTTGGATCTAAGACTAAAAAGTACATGAGGAAAAAGGAACTGTGACAGGACCAGTTGGGACCAGAAAAGAGAAACATGTGCCCGACTGGATCTTGGAAACAGGGTTGAAAGCCTCCTGTTTTCCTCCTGCAACAAGAGGAAGTCAATAGCTTGAAGCCATCTGAGAAAGACAGCGAGTACTTTGAGACCTGTTGTGTTTAAGAAGGGAATGTGGACAGCGTGGCCTAGTACAGGTTGAAGAATAGTGTGTATAGACTGTAATATGAGTTGTCAGAGGCTTTCTGGAAGGCTGAGAGAAATGTCTCCCTGGATTTGCTGTGAAGTTGAAAGTAGAAATGTGAATCGAAACCGGAATCGGTTCACATCGTGAAATTTTTTTCGTGCGCTATTTCATCTTCCAGCACAGATACTTTCAAACATAAACACACCAGTGATGTGCATTTGGAAGAAAAATAAAAGTTAAAGCAAAGCAGGATTTATTGCAGTGAAAATTGGGCCAGAATGTCCTGTTTACTTGCACTTTCAACTAGCACCTCTTTAAATTCCTATAATTCTGGATGGACTTATGAAAGTGGTGGTCAGATTTCATGGGTTCTGTCATGGTAGACTAATTGGTAAAACTGGTTATTTCATTCCTGCGCACATTGTAAAATCCCCCAACTTATGCATGTAAAAGCCGACTTAAGGGGGGGTGGGAGTGGGGCAGGTAAATGCATCTAAATAACACAAGTAAAATCTATTCATGTATCTCTTTAAATCCAAAGTCCAAATATGCAGAAATATCATTTGCGCACACTTATCTGGCTAAATTCTGACTTATCCACCTAAGTAGCGCCTTTGCTACTATTGGATAGACAAATTTGAAATTATCTGGATAAATAGCACTTATTTTGGCTTTATCCAGCTAACTTACAAACCCAGTTAAGTCCGTAAAGTGCTACTTAGATAGATAAGTGGTGCTTTTCAAACTTATCCAGCTAAGTGCCGCTACTGACAGGCATAAACAGGAACTTATCTGAATAAGTGCAACTACTTTTCCAGATAAGTCTGAACTTGCACAACTTATGATTTTTACTTATGTATGTTTGCATGCATATGTGCTCGTATTAACCTGCACATATCTTGAGCGCACAAGTTATAAAATACAGTAGTAAATTTGTGTGCACCCATGAACACGTGCATATGGGCACTTGCAAGCAGTTTTGAAAGTTATCCTCATTGTGTTCTAGTTTAAGGTTAGCATTTGATTGTAAGTTTTTAACTGTGAATTTGCCCCTAGTGATAGAGCAAAGGCTGGGCAGTGCCATTTTGAAAAATGACCACCACCCGGGCCTGGGATATTTGGGGCATTCTGGGCTCCCGCTGCACCACTGATGACCTTTTCATCAAGTAAGGGGAGTCTGGAGGGGGATCTGGGGCCACTAGACCACCAGGGAGGCTTTTCTATAAGCTGGGAGGGGAGATCTGGAAGGGGTGGGAGTTTGGGCGGTCCACTGGATCACCAGGGCCTTGTGTTCTCTACAACGAGTGGGCTAGGGTGGGGAAGGGGTCCTGGCTCCTTACTTTGGGGGCCACATTTTTCTGTGAAGGGGTGGAGTTGGGGTTGTGGGAGCAGGGCTTCTGTCTTTCCTCAAGTACAGATGACCTGCTAAGGCAGCAGCAGAGGAACAGGAGGTCTAAGCAGACCCCCAGGGGTTTTTCCATCTTGCAGAGGGGAAGGCCATGTGGCCCCTTTAAGGCTAGGCTGTGGATGCCTTGGGACATGCATTAATGTCCTGAGGCGCCTGTGGAAAATTAGCTACAAATCCTGAGTTGTAGCTAATTTTGACTCAGTTCAATCCTTACGAATGCAGATAGCTGGGTGGCTGGTGTGCATGAGGACTGCTTGATAACCTGCCTGCCCCGTGAGTTATTCCACATAGTACATTCTCTTTCCTCAGTTATTTCTGCATGTGTGAGCCTTGCCAGCTTACCTTTTCACCTCAGATGAATTTGCAAATTCCTTTCATACTCAGATTAATAGGATTACTGCTCAGTTAATTGCAAGGCCTGACACTGTTGACACTGGCATACCTGACTATCCCTCCACTTGGGAGGTGTTTGTTCCTTTCACTCCTTCTGAAATCTCGCAAATCATTGGCTCATTAAAACACAACTACTGTCCCTTGAGTTCATGCTCCAATATTGTGATGAAGGTGTGATGCTTGCTGACATCCGTAAATTAATTAATTCATTAATTTACAGTAACTTATTAGAAAGGGAATGGTGAATAAAACAGAAAATGTCATAATGCCTCTGTATCGCTCCACGGTGAGATCGCACCTTGAATACTGTGTACAATTCTGGTCGCTGCATCTCAAAAAAGATATAATTGCGATGGAGAAGGTACAGAGAAGGGCAACCAAAATGTTAAGGGGAATGGAACAGCTCCCCTATGAGGAAAGACTAAAGAGGTTAGGACGTTTCAGCTTGGAGAAGAGACGGCTGAGGGAGGATATGATAGAGGTGTTTAAAATCATGAGAGGTCTAGAACGGGTAAATGTGAATTGGTTATTTACTCTTTCAGATAATAGAAAGACTAGGGGGCACTCCATGAAGTTAGCATGTGGCAGATTTAAAACTAATCAGAGAAAGTTCTTTTTCACTCAACGCACAATTAAACTCTGGAATTTGTTGCGAGAGGATGTGGTTAGTGCAGTTGGTATAGCTGTGTTTAAAAAAGGATTGGATAAGTTCTTGGAGGAGAAGTCCATTACCTGCTATTAATTAAGTTGACTTAGAAAATAGCCACTGCTATTACTAGCAACAGTAACATGGAATAGACTTAGTTTTTGGGTATTTGCCAGTTTCTTATGGCCTGGATTGGCCACTGTTGGAAACAGGATGCTGGGCTTGATGGACCCTTGGTCTGACCCAGTATGGCACGTTCTTATGTTCTTATGTATGTTCTTAACCTGTTAAGTTCATCTCATGCCATGAACACCTTGTTGGTAGAAGGGCACTACCTTGCCTCAATTAAGGAAGCCTAAGTCTGTCCTATTTTAAAAAGCTCAATATGGATGCCACTATCCTTGACAACTACCATCCTATTTCGTCTCTACTGTTCCTATCTAAATGTATGGAGAAATTCATCTTCAAGCAACTGCAACACTTTGTTCATAACAACAACCTTCTAGCAGGCCAATGCAATAATCTGTGCATTTAGAAACTGTGCGTTGGATTTCAGTGCACAGTTTTAACTCCCGACGCAGCTAGCTAATGCTTTGCTAATGCTAATGCACATTTTGACTAAGGGGGGAGGAAGGGGTGTGCAGAGCTGTCAGTCAGTGCAAAACAAAGGGCTGCTGAGATTGTTGAGTGAAAGTGACCCCTTTGGGTACGTTTTTGCGCCTCATTCTGGCTCTTGGACCTTGAATGCTGGTCTCAGCTAGGGGGAAGGAGTGGCTGTGCGGGGATGTGGCTTTTTTTTTTTGTCTCTTTGTCCTGCTCTCCCCATCCCGCTGCGAATGAGGGAACTCGCTGCTCTCCACCTGGCACCAAGCAATGCAGAGAGGGAAATGAGTGCCGCTGGCTGCAGTGTTCCTGGTGCCCAACAGGGGAATTCCCTGGCGAGCCAAGGTGCAATCAAGGAAGGGAAAGGAGACTGGAGAGAACACATAAGCTGGGTGGGTTAAAAATGATTATTTTCAGCCACAGACTAGCTGAGACAGCAGCACTGAAAAGCTAACTCCATCTCTGACAAGGAGTTAATGGGTAGATTTTAAATTGGCCGCGTGCATGGCCGGGCCTTGTGTGCGCCGAGCCAATTTTCCAAAAGGCCCGGCTACACGCGTAAAGGCCAATAAACTCACAAGTGCCGGCCTCCCTGCAAGGGAGCAGACTGGGAGGGAACTGGGGAAGGCCGGGATGTGTCGCCGCTTGAAAATTGCGGAAGTCTACCCCTCCTTGCACACGCCGCCCGCAGCGTGGATTACAAAATCTGGCATGCATGTGTGCACGGCCCGCCGATTTTATAACATGTGTGCATAAATAGGGGAGTGCGGAAGTATCTATGGGGCTCCCACAGAGCCAGATTGCCACTTGCTACCCTAATGAAACCTAGGACACAGGGTGGTTGGGCATGCCCTAACTGGAGAGAATATAATTTAACTTTTATTTTAAGGCATATATACGACTGGGTAAACAATACTAGTGTATGTTCTCCGTCTCGTTACCTTAGGGAATGGCTCAGGCCGTATTGTCCCAGTAATTTGATCCAAATTCCAAAATCACAGCTGCCAAGGTCATTTGCTACCAGCCTACTCATAACCTCGGGGAGAGAGGCGTGGAGATATTTATGCTTGACAAAGTTGGGGATGACAAGTACTCTTACTCCTCTGCTGACATTCGTTGGCAACCCACATTTCCCAAGTGGATTATCCTCTCCTATATTTAAATATTGGGCAGCGCATGGGCTAGACACTATTCAGCAGTTTCTAGAGCCGGGTACCAACACGATTAAAAGCTTTTAAGGGATTATGGAACAATATGATATAGGGGCCAAGGACTTCTATGGATACTTACAGGCCCGACACTATGTACAGTCGGCAGTGGTGGGAAAATTGGAAATGCAGAAGGTAGAGAAATTACTTGACTTCTTCCTGCTGATGGGTCGGAGGCTAACTCTTGTGCATCCTTTTTGAAAGTATTAAATAATCTACCAGACTCGATGGTTATAATAGCTGTCCGAGAAAAATGGGTTAAACAGGCAAATATACTTTTAACTGATGAGGAGGTTATCAGGGCTCTGAAAGGTTGTCATCAAGTTTCGGAAAATATTACCATGAGAGAAGTAGGATACAAAATTTTGCACTGTATGTGCAAAACTATGTGATTCTGATGTATGTTTAAAATGTCAGGTAGAAAAGGGAACTTTCTTCCCTATCATATGGGAATGTGAAGTCATACAGGAATTCTGGATGGCAATACTACAAGAACTGGGGCAGATAATTACCCGATGTATTCCCAAGGACCCAAAGGTATGTCTTCTTCGACTATTCCACGAGAAGTTGGCTTCCACGCCGGAACAACAACAACAGTTCCTGGGCAAGGCGTTGCTGACCGGTATACAGACCATAATGGCCGGGAGGATTTCGGCTGATAAGCGCAAGTTGCACATTGGAAGAACCGATTGACTATGTTACTTCAATTTGAATTTATGACGGCAGCTGGCAAATCGGAACAGGCACAAAATTACTGTAAGATGCTTTGGCAGCAATATTGGCAGCAGCTACCCCCTGCCACCAGAGACTCCTTCAAGAGACTAGTGGAGACCAAGTACATTCACGCATCCCGACCACTATGATATGGAACCAGACATCATGACATAAACAGCTTCCGCTTGAACTGGGGGGGGGGGGGGGGGGGAGGGTAGGTTGGTTGGGTTGGGCAGGTTATATTTACGCTATTGGCCAAAGGAAAGTTTTGGTCTACCTGTCATAACAATGTTTCCAATTTCTGTTTTAATTGTGTTTTGAAAACTCTAAAATTTAATAAATAAATAAATAAATAAATAACATGTGTGCACCGGTGCACACATATTATAAAATCAGCGCGTCCATGTGCGCTTGCTGGGAAGCACATGCACACGCTTCTTTTAAAATCTACCCCTAAGTTTCCAGTGATAAGAAAATCCAAGTTAAGCCAGCACACCTCTCTGCAGTGGGAATGAATGATTATGCTTAAAGCCCACATCTGCATGGAAATTTCCTTGCAAAGTCACTAAGCTGTCCGCACATTTTCTAACGCACATTTTCTGTGCACAAAATTCCTTGCTGCATTGGCAGTCAGTCTTGTGTGCAGAAGATGCCCATTCAAGGGCAGGTAAAGCTGAGCGTTGGACTGAACACACTTTATTGCATTGGCCTATGGATGATTACCAATTTGGTTTTCGAGCTGGTCATAACATTGAATTTTTGTTACTGCTTAGTCTCAGTGTTTTCTGCTGTGGTGTAGAATCTGGCACTCTAATTTTTTAGGTCCTTTTTGACATATTCATTGCGTTCCATATCCTAAACCATGAAATTCTAATCAGGCGCTTCTGCTCAATGGACGACACATCTTCCATCCTTAAATGGTTTTATTTGTTTCTACAGAATAAACCACAGAAGATCTCATCCAAATGGAGTTAGTTCCTTTTCTTTTCCCTTACCAACCAGTGTGCTTCAAGGCTCAGTGCTTTTGGCCACTTTATTCAATATTTATATCTTCCCTTTATGTCAGATTTTAGCAGACCTCGGTATTGGATATTACGTTTCTGCTGAGATTCAGTTTTATTTTCCCATCTATCTATCAGTGAACGATGTCTTGTCCAAGATTTCGACATGTTTAACTGTTGTTAAATCCTAGCTTTCGGCCAATAAATTTGTTTTTAGACCCCTCTTTTGAGTAGGTGCCTGGAATGCAAGGGTAAACTATGTCCAGGTCCACAAACTCCCTCTCTCTCTGTCCACAAGCCCTGGGGTACTTGGGTCCTTTTCTTCAGGAGGGAGAGGATAAACTTCCAAGACCCTAAGCCTGTGTGTATGGGGGAGGGGAGGGGGTGGCTGGGAAACAGTCTCTCGATCTCCCTCTCTCACTGGTGGATGACCTGGATTTAGGATCATCTTCTGCACTCAATAAACAGTGGTGGGCTGTCTCAATACAAAATTTAAAGTAACCAAATATCTCCAAAAACAATCAGCAGATGGTCTACAATTGATTTTCACAAAATTCCAAGTCTCCTTTTAGGTTTTAGGCCTGCTCTTCTGAATAAGTGTCCGTTATATGGCAACCACCAGGGAAAAAACCTTTCCTTTCAGGGAGTGGAAGATAAGCCCTTAGTGATTGCTATGTAGGTTCTCCTGTCCTCCTTTGTTGTTCCCAGGCACCTCTCTGGTAGAGAGTCCCAAAAAATCCCAGAAAAAAAATGTCCTTCTTTACCTCACTTCCTGGCAGGAATGTTGGCACAAATTCCTCCCAATCAAAAACAGGCGCAAAATCTTCTAAAAATCCCTCCCCCCCCCACCAAAACAAATCCTGTCCTGGGGCAAGAACTGCTGTCCCTCCACTTCCTTAGGGCAGGAACCTCCAGATCTCTTTTCCCTATCCTCATCCAGGCAGGGAGTAAAGTTCTCCTGAAGACAGAGACAGAGTATCTCCACCACACAGAAAAAGAAGAAAATCCTCACAGATTGCTCCTCCACCAAGACAAAGCCTGCCAGATTGGGTTGGTGCTGGGCCGGGAATCTGCCTTTGTGCCTTGTCATCTCTGGTATCAGGCTGTGAGGCCTGAAATGGAAAGCCACTCCAAACACACTCTTTCCACTCCAAAAGCTCTAACAAAATGGCCACACCTCTTTCCCTGCATAAACGCAGGCAGGCTGGCCAAGCCAAACAGCCTCACTGGAGCTGCTTGGCAGATGTAAACCACCTGGCCTAGAACTTTCCTTTACTTCCGCTGTCTCGTGTATGGTTGATGACTAAGGCTTCAGAGTTTCCAATTATTGTTTACAGGAATCCCAGATGGCATCTTCAGGTAGGATTTATATCAGTTAAATATGAAAGAAATAGACACTTCTCTGACAAAAAGAATTTGATTTGATTTAAAAGAAAATTCAAGCTGGCAAAAGAAGTGAGATTATTGTATTCAAGCAGAAATAATGTTCAGTTCGTTTAACCTCATGAGATGTAATAACCATTACTCCAGCATTTTCAACAACTTGCTATAATTTTCAAATAAGACAAACACTAGAATATCTGTAATCTATTACTTAAATAGCTCTCGTTTGTTTCCCTTTAGAATTAATTAATTAATAATGACACTAGTTTGCACTATAGGCAACACCCATAGTGTTAGATAACTATTTCTATATATTTCAAATTTCTTTATTAACTTTATTATTCCTGTTTGTTTGTTTGTTTGTTTTTAAAGCTTGGTTATGGACCTCCTGACCTGATTCCATTCCCCCCCCCCCACCAGAAATTCTTAACATCCCTGCTGGCCAAACCCCACCCTTAAACACCTCTCTGAAGGAAAAAAAAATAAAGAGATTCTTGGCACTGGATTCCTCCCGTCCCAGTAAATAGAATAAAACATAAGGCCTACCCCCCCCACACCTTTCCATGCAACCGTAACCCTCCCACCCACCCAATCTGATCTCTTAGCAGTGGCTGGACTGGGCAGATACGCAGACAGCTTACGCTTCCAGTGCTGCTGCCAAAGCAATGCTGGAAGCACCTGGGCTCTCAGCATACTGCGATCCCGGAACTGATAATAAGGGACCAGTCAGCTACGGGGAGGGGGGGTTGGCGGCAGGACAACGTTGTCACTATTCTTATTCAGTTACTGGGAAGGGGGAAGTGGAGGATGACCTGTGCTGAGAATCTCTTGGAGGGCTTGGGCCAGCGAGGATAGTAAAAATGTATGGTAGGAGGTAGGTGGGAATCAGGTTAGGAGGTCCACAATCAAAATGTTCTTGAAAAAACAAAAGAGAGGCACTTAACTGACAACATATTTCCTCTACAATCTTATGTGTGAATGTATAAACAGAGAGACATCAGATTGCCGAGGAATCATATCTATACATTCTAACTTCCTTATGTTTATTAGGATATCACATTTTGAGCTGCAAATTGTCTTGTGAAATGTATCAGAAACAGGCTATCCATCCATATGCCTTAGCTTATCTTCTAAATACAAGCCTGCTTTCCATATAAACGCCTATTAGTTTCATTTTACACATAGAAGCCAATCAAGAATATAATACGGAAAAAACCTTCCTTACCAGTGACTCAATCTGGTAGGCCAGCTTTCTAAAGTCAATGCTGTTTGGCTTGTTGTAGTTTTCTTTGTAGGTCATGTTGCTGATTTTGAAGGCACCATTGTAGTAGTTGAATATTATAGTTGTCCCCTTATTGACTATAAGAACAGAAAGAGAAAAGAAAGAGTCAGAGTTATTCCACCTTAATATACCCCAGCAGATGTTAGAGGGCACTTTCATAAAATCTGAATGTGCAAATCGTAATCTAAGCATGTTGTTTTTCTTCTCACATATGTCCATCTTGGCAGTTTGTAAAATGTTGCAACTCTTGTTAACATAGGCATGAAATATGTTGGCTCACTTTCTCCTCAAAAAACAGTTTCCTCATAAATGCTGGCAAATGACAGTTTCTTCCACTTTCAGTGACTAAAGTTGTCACATAGTCAGTTTCTCTCATAACAAATACCCTGTGAACTACTAATAACGGAAACACTCTCTCTTTCACCGCTTGTTAGGCTCTCTTTTGATGACATGGAAAATCTATATCCTTGCTTTGCTTTCCTCTGCCTACTAAGTCCCCTCCAGAATGTCAGTGATGTCACAAAATGTGGACTATGCCCTCTTTTCTTGGAGGGTAGTAGGCTATCAGAATAACTCAATACCACAATGAGAATAAGAAAACAATCAATTTTGTTTCATGCTGTATGGCCGGTAGGGCAAGAGCACTGAGGATTGATCCTGCCCCCTTTCTACCTCAGAGACCCCCAACAGAAGGGGTAAGGGTGGTACGGAGGTGGTGGGGAGGCTTCTGGGAAGGTGGCAGCTGCAATATCCTGCTGATTGTCATTCTGATGCTGAGAAAGCTGTACCCATAAACCAGGGGTGGCCAATTCTGGTGCTCAAGAACCACAAATAGGCCTGGTTTTCAGGATATCCACAATGAATATGCATGAGATAGATTTGCATGCAGTGCTTCCATTGTATACAAATATAACTCATGCATATTCATGAATATTAACCGTTATGATGGCTCTACCGAATGACGGTATAAAAAAACTAAATAAATAAATAAATAAAACCAGGCCTGCTTATGGCTCTTGAGGTCTGGAGTGGGCCACCCCTGCCCTAAACAAAAAGGGGCAGGGGAGGAGAACAAAGAACAAAGCCCATTATCTATAGAAAGAAATGTAGGTTGAAATGATTCTTACCAAAGACCACTAAAACAAGTATAACAATGATTGCTGCTATCACGAGGACTATAGCCAAAACAGCGATGATGATGATGACGGTTACCCATGGCTTGAGATGAGCCATTTGTGCAGAAGTATGACCCAGCCTGTGGAGAGAAATAAACATTATATATCATAAGCAAATGCATGAGAATTTCTTTAAGAACACTCTAGATGAGGCAGGGGGCTTATAGTATATATTTGTAATCAACGCAGAATTATTCTTTGGGAATGTTGAATGAAAATAATAATAGTAACAAACTGTTTAGTGTGCCAGTATTACCTTTCATCCTAAAGATTGATTCACCCATTTGAAGTCATAAAGGAAGTTCAGGCAAATAGTTATCTGGGCAGGCCAACAAAAAAACTATTTGCTATTCAGATTTGGATCAGAGTGTGAAGAATAGTGAATAAGATAAAAGCAGGTCTTTAAGTCATCATTTGCCAATGCCATATCTCTGACTCAGTGTGTGGTAGAGAAGAGATTGATGCGTGCAGTTGGCGTGTTTATTTTTATCAGGGAACCAGATGGTCATTGGGAATCTGCTATTGTCCATCTGGGTTGATGACCCAAGATGGTTCATTGATTACTGAGGCCTCATAAGTGTCTCTAGACTCTAGAAAGCTATGTAAACCAGATGAACCTATCTCCCCGATGCATCACTTTTGCAATGACCAATTTTTTGAACCGATTTATTTCTATCAGCTGAATTTCTAGAAGCCGTGATCTTTGGATCTTTCTGACAGTTGTTGTACGAAAAACTGTCCGTGTCGAGGGCTGTGTAACCCATAGCAAATTTGAAATATCCTGTGATGCATCTGTAAGAAGTTAAAGACAGATTGAATATTAAGATAAGATCAACGGGGATTTTTGCTTCTACCTTTTTTGATTATTTGTGATTTGGGCTTTCACCATACTTTATTTGCTTTTGAGAGAGAAATTTCGCTACAGCACTAGCCATATTCACCCAACAAAAGTTGAGCAAATCATATCTGCATCATGTTGTCCCTCCATCCATTTCTGATGTGTAACCCCACCCACTAAACAAACCCAACCATAATAACTTCCAACCAAGAAGAACAACCGCAAACACAAATGCAGCCATAAAATAGTGAGGAGCTGCTTCTAACCCCACAGGGCTGCCTTTCGCTCACCACTGGAACTGTTATTGTCTTTGTTTTTGAGGGACAAAATTGTACAGGAAGTTATCTTCTTCATTCCCTCTTCATACTTGTTGCTAAGCCTAGACATGATTCTCTTTATTGAATTTAGGTTATCCTTCAGAATCTTCTATTTCCCCTTTTCATTTTCTGTAATAAGAACAATAGCTCCAACTTGGATCTTTCAGATTGAGGATGTGTGCTCTCGGGGGCAGATTTTAAAAGATTTACACGCGTAGGGGGGTTACGCACATAGGGCCTATTTTCAAAAGGCCCGGCGGCGCGTGTAACGCCCCGGGGCTTGAAAAAATGGGCGGGGTGGCCCGGGGTGGGGTGGGGGCGTGGCCAGAGGCCTCTGCAGGGCTGCTGGGCCGGGGGATCGTGCGTCAGCAGTTGGCCGGCATAACTTCTACAACAAAAGTATGGGGGAGGGGGGGGTTCTTTAGGGCTGGAGGGCGGGACAGGTAGGGGAAGGGAGGGGAAGGTGGGGGGGGGGGGGGAATGAAAGTTCTCTTCGAGGCTGTTCCAATTCGGTGCAGCCTCAGAGGGAACAGGGAAAGCCAGCTGGTCTCCCCGAGGGCTCGGTGCGCGCAAGTTGCACTAGTGTGCACCCCCTTGCGCGCACCGACCCCTGATTTTATAACATGTGCACGGCTGCACACACATGTTATAAAATTGGGTGTACATTTGTGCGCGCCAGGTAGCACGCACAAATGTAGGCCGCGCACGTAGGTTTTAAAATCTGCCCCTCGGTATAAATATATTTTTTCTATTTTCTTTTTCAATCTTGAATTATATTTTTGTTTTTGCTTCAATACATATGCATCTCAAGAGCTGTTTCTTGATGATAATTTAAATGCATGCAAACATAAAATAAAAATTAAATTATATAGCACATTAGTTTTTATAACCCTGAGAAGGAAATGGATATTTATATATATATATATATATATATATATTATACTTTTTGGCACTTTAAAGTGGATTACACTCAAGTACTATGGATATTTCGCTGTCCCCAGAGGGCTCACAAGCTAACTGCCTGATTCACTAATGCTTTTCTCCCATTCTGTGTCTATGGGAAAGTACCTTGATGAATCAGGCCGTAAGTTTGTACCTGAGGCAATTGAGGGTAGAGTGATTTCCCAAGATCACAAGAAGTGGCAATAGGACATGAACCCTGATTTGTAGCCGGCTGCTCTAACCAAAGGCTACTCCTCCACTCCATTGCATAGTACTGTTCAGAATAAACCAGTGAAAACAGATTGGAAAACAATCTTAGAGCATTATTCAAATAAGACCTTTTCCCATTCTGTGCTTATTGAAAAAATCTCTAGTGAACTGGCCTCTTTATCACTTACTTCTTTTTTGAAGGTTTTAAATATTTTTAATTTTTTAAAACATAAATGTTATTTCTTAAAAAATATTGCAAAAATATGCAATTATTGTAAAAATTGTTAATATAGTTGTTGTGTCTGTGGACCCTTGGGCCAAGGCAAGATTGACTCTACCTGCAGGGAGGAGCCCTGCAGGTTCTCACCGTCGACAGGTGAACCCAGGTGAAGCAGAGACCGGTCAGGACTTTTACCTATACCAGACCACGTTCCCCTCAGGATGAGTCTTTGGGTACCGGGGCCTGCAGGACTTAGGTGGGGTCTCTGCTGAAGACAGAAGAGAATATCCATTGTCAGCTAGGGTAATAGGTAGACAGCGGTCAGGCGTATCCATGGTCCAGGCTGAGGTCAGAGGCAGGCAGCAGTCAGGTGTATCCAAAGTCCAGGCAGGGGTCAAACCAGGTAGCCATCCGAAGGAAAAGGAAGAGGGATAGACAACAGCTGGAACAAGCAGGCAACAAAGGCTGAAATAAGCTAAAGCGAAGACTGGAAACAAGCTGGAAAAAAGACTGGAACATAGTAACATAGTAATGACAGCAGAAAAAGACCAAAATGGTCCATCCAGTCTGCCCAGCAAGCTTCCCAAGGCAGCAACTGCCCCTCCATGCAGGCCACCCCCACATTTCTGTTAAAGGTAGCAACTGCCGCTCTGTGCCTGTTAAGTTTTTTTTTATTTATTCCCATCTTCTAGCCTTTAGGGATCCACAGTGTTTATCCCATACCCCTTTGAAATCCTTCACAGTTTTAGTCTTCCCCACTTCCTCCAGAAGGGCATTCCAGGCATCCACCGCCCTCTCAGTGAAGAAATATTTCCTGACATTGGTTCTAAGTCTTCCTCCCTGGAGTTTCAAATCATGACCTCTAGTTCTACTAAATTGTTTCCAATGGAAAAGGTTTGTTGACGACCATGGATCATTACAACCTTGAAAGTATCTGAAGGTCTGTATCATATCACCCCTGTTCCTCCTCTCTTTCAGGATATACATGTTCAGATTCTTCAATCTCTCCTCATAAGTCATTCAATGGAGACCACCCACCATTTTGGTCGCCCTTCTCTGGACCGCCTTCATCCTGTCTCTGTCTCCTTTGAGATACGGTCTCCAGAACTGAACACAGTACTCCAGGTGAGGCACTACTAGACAGTAGATGGACTTGTTGCTGAGGCAAGTAGTGTCTGGGATGCTACCATTTTATAGGGCCATGGCACTGACATCATCAGTAGGGGACACAGAGGGTTCTCGCCATGGTCCCTTTAAATGTGGGGAGATCAGTTGCATGTGCACCTAAGAAGAGGTGCGGTGCGTGTTAGCCTGCGGCGCCCTGCTGCACGGTTTCAGGAGCTGAGCTAGCAGTGTTTTCGCCATGCTGAAGGAGCAGCATGACCAGCCTGGTATCCGAGGTAAGGACGGCAGTTCACGAGGGTGACCCGTGGATGGCCGAGAGTAACA